>NC_059329.1:111657904-113020820 GCF_018350155.1 Leopardus geoffroyi | reverse complement strand
TGTCTGTCGTCTGCAGGGTGCAATTGTTGACCTGACTTGGGGGCATAGGCACAGAGACTGGATTACGACTTCCCCTGGGAGGGGCTCTGAAGGCCCGTCAACGTTGGATTTGTAACAGAGGCTTGTGGAGTCACAGGCCGCCATATTGGATCAGCACGGAACGCTCAAGCCCTCGAACAGGCTGCTTCAGAGATCAGTCAGTGATGAGCCAAGATTACTCCTTTGCCAGCTCACGGGCCAGTGCAAGGCGGGGAAGGAGCTGATTTGCAGCAAACTGCTCATTAGCCAGAGCAAAAGATATGAGTGTGGGGTCCCCTCAATTCCCGGCCGTCATAGCTATCTGCAGGTGCGGGAGGCACAGGGAGGGCCCGCTCCCCACGCTGCCCTGCACTGGCTCCCAGCACCCCCCAGTCACCTCAAGACCCTTTAGGGGGCAGCTCCTGCCTGCTGGGGCAGCGGGGCAGAGAGAGCCCCCCTCTCCACGCTGTGGTGGGCTGCTTGGGGACGCCCCTGTGGGGCGAGGTGACCAGAGGGAGGAGAGGCCGGGCCTGACTCTGCCCCTCAGCGCCCAGCACAGAGCCCTGCAGGTTTGCGCCCGGGGAAGCTGGTGGCGACCAGGCAGAGACGGCTTCTGGCCACTCTCAGAGCAGGTGATCAAGAGCTTGGTTTAGTTAAATAAAAATCTAATCGCGAATGAAACTCTCGGGTACACATGTTCAACCCTCTAGAATGTGGGGCCGCGATCAAGTTGAGGAAGATTCTCGCTGTGGCGGGGGTGGGCACAAGCATAGGCCCCCGGCAGAGACAACTGGGTTTGCGTGGAAGACTACTGCTTTTGCCAGCTCAGCCCACCCCACAGATGGGGAGACTGAGGCTCGGGGACCAGGTCCCAGGCCATCCCACTGCCCTGTGGGCTCTCCCGTCCCACGAGGCTATTTTCAGGGTATCGTCTGTAACAGTAAGGGCTGCAGAGGCGGGAGCCTGTCCCCCTCTCTTCCTCCCGCTGAATCAGAGCAAAAAGGGTGGGGGGGGGGTGGTGGCCTCAAATCATGTCTGCACATTCTTCAACATTCTTATGCTTTCCGGAGCTGCAGCCTCATTTCCATCCCCTGAATAATGGTCGTCTTAGTGACTGGCTTATTGAGGAAAGAATGTGGCCGATGTGGTCTGCGGGACTCCAGCTCCGAGGCTAGATCAGAAGGCTCACCGGGCCTCTGCCGGCTCCCCCTGACCGCCCCTGCCTCCCCCCGGAAGCCGGCCACCGTGCTGCAGGAGAGCCCAGGGCACCCGGAGGCGGGCGGGCTGGGCTTCCAGCCCCGGGAGGGGCCGCTGCATGGCCGCCGGCTGGCTGCGAACATGCGAGGGACCCCGGGCGAAGCCAGTCACCCCCAATCACGCGTGGAAGAGAGGAATAAACGGTACCGTTTTAAGCGACGGCCTTTTGGGGTGGTTTCCTACCCAGCAACAGGTGACGGGGACACGGAACAGGGTTCGCAGGCGGGAGTCGAGATCCTGCAGACCCCTTCCCAGCACATCTGCCTCCAGGAAGCCCGGTGGGGCCTCTGCTCGGGCGTCAGGTTCTGCTGCTGCCCAGATGCTGCTGTGATCACTCCTGGCTGCCAGGGGACCGGCGGGAGCGTCGGCACCGGGGTGGCATGGGGGGGTGGTGATTACCTTGTCTCATGAGGACGGGAGCCCCCCCACGCAGGCCCCACCGCCATCCGGTTCTGGAGGGCGGGCTCCCGTGGTGATTCTTCCCTTCTCCCCGACACTGAGGTCATGGCCATTGTGTTCTTCTTGTTCCTCCGTCAGAAGAAAATGTTCTGGATGATTCTCGGTTCTGCTCTCTGTGTGGGGCTGTGGGCTCACTCGCTGTCGGGTCCGCCTCGTGGGACGGTAACTGTTTCCTCCACTGTCTCTTCTGCGTCCGGTCGTGGGGGCTGTGAGGACCCAGGCCCTCCTGCCTGCTGAATCTGCCTGAAAATCCTTGTTCTTGGAGGCAGGTTTCGGTTTGACCGGGGGTTCGACTGTGCCCTGCTTGTAGGCTCGGTTTCTGAGCCCAAACTGGGGCCCCCGCAGCCCTGGGCTGTCCCCTTCTGGGCCTGGGTCCATCTGGCCTCTGGGGACTGGCCCAAGTCAGCCCCCAGCAAGAAGAACAATCTGGAAAGGCGGGTGTTTCCTGGAGGCACCTACCACCCTCCTGAGCCCACCTCCCCACGATTCCCCCTGCTGCCCGATGGCCCCCAGGCGGGTCCCTCATTGTGCCATCACAGCTGGTCTAGGGCCCACTAGGCACATGTATTCGTTTTCTGTGGCTAGACTGCCTGGCCTAAAAATATCAGAAGCTGATTCTATCAAAGTTCTGACCGGAAGCCCAAACTAAGGTGTCCGCGGGGCCGTGTTCCTTCTGGAAGCTGTGGGGGAAGACCCTTGGCTTACGGACCCCTCGCTCTAGGCTCTCCCTGGCTTCCCACTGCCCTCCACCCGTGTGTCTGGGTCCGCCCCATTCCCATACGGACACTGGTCACCTTTCCATCTCGAACTTAATTTCCCAATAAGGTTACACTCACAGGCACTGGGGTTAGGGCCTAGGATGCACCGGGGGGCACCCGTGCCCCTCCTGCAACAGGTTTCGCACTTGCATAGCCCTCCTTCCTGTTCTTCTCTTGACTGATCCATACTGGGTTACGCATTCTCGACGGTCGCTTGACGTAACGTGTTAACGTCCTGACTGCTTTATTGACGAAGTTGGATCCCGGTGGAAGACGTGTATTAATCTTTGACAGGCCGGTTTCCGGGCACGTGGGTTTGATCGCGCTGGGATCAGATCAGGAGGCCCTGCAGGTGACACTCCTTCTCCGGGGCTTCCCATCTGCCAGCAAAGACAAAGACAGACCTGTGCGCACCTGCATTGATAATCCATCGCCTTGCATTTACTGATCATCTTGCTGCGTCAGACTTTGGCCAAGACCTTGGGGACTCAGGAAAGGAGAGCGGAGAGGGAGACACACAATTTCTGGCTTTAGGGACGGAGGAAAGGCCCAGGAGCCGAGAAGTGGGGCAGCCTCTAGAAGCCGGAAGAGCAAGGAGAAACATCTCCCCTGAAAGCCTGCAGAGGGAATGCGCCCTGCTGGTCTCAGCCCCTGCGTGCTCCCTGCGGGCCTCTGAGCTCCCAAGCCGCAAATACAGATCCGTCTCGTTTGAAGCCCCCAAGGGTGCAGCTTCCTACAGCGGCCGTAGGGAAGGACGTGGGCCGTGACGGCGTCTGAGGCACGTCCGGCGGCGTGGCCCGCAGGTACTCCGTCACCACCGTCAGAGATGACGCATTGAGTGGGGGGCTCCCACGGCTCCTTGTTTTGGGGAGAACGTGAGAAAGCCTTCGTTTGTAGGGAGGATATTAGCTGCGAGACGCTTGCTGGGCAGAAACAAGACGGGGTGTCTTTGCAGCAAAGCTGGAATTCGTGTAGCCACAGGAGGCCGTGAGGAGGCTGGGTAGCCCAGGAGCAGGGCTGTGTCAGTCCTAAAGCCGGAGGGGGGGGGGGGCTCCCGGCACCTCCACGCTCTGCCCCTTCCCAAAGCTCAGCTGCTAGTCTGCAGACTGCCCACCACAGGCAGAGTCAGACACCGGGGCCCCCAGGGGCGCCCACACTGCAGCCCCCCCCCCCCCCGTGTCTCCAGCTGGGAGGTCAGAGTCCAAGCTGAGGCTCCCACGGCTTCTCTTTGTGGGATGCAGGGGGGGGGCTGCGATGCCCTGGGGGCACTCTCTTCACCTCCACAAACTGGCTGTGGGTAGTGGGACCCAGGGAGCGGCTACAGGGACACCCCCTCGGGTAAGCTCTCTTTCCTGCGGTTTCTGTCTCCTGACCAGACTTGTCAAGGTCACAACCCACCTGCAGGGGGAGTGATGGAGGAAGTGGGCTCCAGGACACCTGGGGGCGGAGGGTGGGTTCAGGTGGGGGAGCTCACCCTGGCACGGCCCCTCAGGCCAGCACCGCCCTCTGCCGTGGCCACGGCTCTGGAACTTTCCAGGCTGGGCTCACTGCGGGTAAGGCTGTCCTGCAGCTAGCTGCGAGAGCAAAGCGTGTTGGCAGAGTCCAGGGCATGGTGGGGGGGGACCCCTCAGTCGCTCTCAGCGTCCCCAACACCACTCCCTCCCTCCCCTGCCCGGTCCTCCTCCCACACCGCCAGAGGCTGAAACATTCTTAATGCTCCTGACGAAAATGCAGTCTTGAAAAAGGCTTATCTCCAGGAGAGACCCGGGGGGCGCAGATGAATTCTATGCCTTTGCTCACCCCTGCCGCCAGCATTTTCTCCGGAACCTTCCCTGAGCTGGCAGCGTGAGCCCCTGTGTCTTCCACTTTCCTGGCAGCCGCGGTGCCCAGCCCTCCCGGGGTCAGCAGACACCAGTTCGGGTCTGGGATGCTGCCGGAGCCGTTGCTGGAGAAGCTGGGGCCGCTGGCCTCGCTGTCGGGGGAGAGCGGGAGACGATGTCGTTCTGCCCTTCTCTGGTCCCTAGAAACCTGAGCTCATACAGCGTGTTCTTTCTGGGCAGAAAAAAGAAAAAGGCTTCATCGATCACGGAGTCTGGATGGCAGAAGAGGCAAAATCGTGAAATACAACATTTTTCATATTTTTATGGGTGCCGTGTGGCCGCCTCTCCCTCCTCGTTCTTTAGTTGTCCTGTTGTGATAAACAGCACACACGTTTCATTCCAGGGAGTACCGCCCGGGAGAGGTTTCGGGCTGGTCCCGGAGGACGCACGCTTGCCAGGGGGGCCCCCGCCGTCCCGCACTTGACGTGTCGACTTCCTGTCCCTCGTCACAGGCCGTGCCAGTGTCCTGGGGCTGCCGTGACAAACAACCGCAAGCTGCGTGGCTTCAAAGAACAGAACCGGAGTCTCTCCCAGTTCCGGGGGCCAAAAGTCGGAGACCAACGGGTCGGTGTGGCCGGTGCCCTCCGGACGCTCCGAGGGGGGCTCTGCTCCAGGCCTCGCTCCTGGGTGCTGGTGACAGCGTCATCCTTGCTGGTCCTGGGCTTGTAGACACCTCCCTCCGGCCTCGGGCCCCTCTTCATGTCACCTGCTCCTCTGTGTCTTCTCCTTTCTTCACTTCTTGGGACACTGGCCGCCGGGGGTCGGGCCCACGCACATCCAGGTGGACACATGTCATTATGTGTCTGTCCTGACCACTGAACGTGCACCACCAAGAGGGAACCCCAATGTCCACCATGGACTCTGGGTCAGTGGCGATTCACGGCCTGTGACAGATGTGGCATGCCGGTGGGGACGTGGACGGCGGAGGAGGCTGTGTGTGTAGGGGGGCGGAGGGTATTGGGATATGGGCATTCTCTCTACTCTGCTCAGTTTTGCTGTGAGCCAAAACCACTTAAAAAAAGACGACTTATGGGGCGCCTGGGTGGCCCAGTCGGTTAAGCGTCCGACTTCAGCACAGGTCATGACCTCGCGGTTCGTGAGCTCGACCCCCGCGTCGGGCTCTGTGCTGACAGCTCGGAGCCTGGAACCTGCTTGGGATTCTGGGTCTCCCTCTCTCCCTGCCCCTCCTCCATTCAAGCTCTGTGTGTGAGTCTCTCTCAAAAATAAATAAAACATGGGGCGCCTGGGTGGCGCAGTCGGTTAAGCGTCCGACTTCAGCCAGGTCACGATCTCGCGGTCCGTGAGTTCGAGCCCCGCGTCGGGCTCTGGGCTGATGGCTCAGAGCCTGGAGCCTGTTTCCGATTCTGTGTCTCCCTCTCTCTCTGCCCCTCCCCCGTTCATGCTGTGTCTCTCTCTGTCCCCAAAATAAATAAACGTTGAAAAAAAAAATTAAAATAAATAAATAAATAAATAAATAAAACATAAGAAAAAGAGATTAAAAAAAAGGTGACATAGTTTTTTTTCACTTAAAGTTTATTTATTTTGAGAGAGAGACAGAAAGACAGAGAGCATGAGTGGGGGAGGGGCAGAGAGAGAAGGAGAGAGAGAATCCCAGGCAGGCTCCGCACTGTCAGCACAGAGCCCGAGGCAGGGCTCGAACTCACGAACTGTGAGGTCATGACCTGAGCCGAAATCAAGAGTTGGTCGCTTAACGGACAGAAACATCCAGGTGCCCTATGCTTTTTTTTTTTTTTTTTTTTTTAAATACAGGATGTACCGTCAAATTTGACTTTCGGATAAGCAATGACTCATCTGTTAGTGAAAGAATATGGCACGACGTGTTTGGGACGCGCTTATGCTGAACTTGTCTGTCTGGCAGGCTCGCTCCGGAGAGAGGTGGGTGGTGGATGTGATTTCTTGTGGGACCAGAGACCGACGGGGAGGAGCCAGCAGCCTCCCCTCTCCAGGACGGGGTGTCACCACCAGACTTGCCATCTGCTCTTTCTCCCGTAACAGACAAGCGGGGAGTCCCGGAATCCCAGTCTCAGGGATGGGTGGGTCCGCTGTGGGTCCTGATCCGGGGACCCCATCCTGTCCCTGGTGGGCGTGGCCGGCGTCCCCCGTGGGCAGAGCACAGGGGACGGACCGGTGGGACAGGTCTCATGGAACAACTGCTCCAAACCGCAGCCCCCGACCAGCCCTTCAGGCACCTGCTGATGTTCCGGGGAGGGGGGTGGGGGTGGGGGTCCCGTCCCAGCACCGAGACTGCAGCCTCCAACACCGAAAACAGACGGTTTTGGAATCCCGTGATCCGGTCGCTTCCAGATCCAGCCTTTAAAGATCCCACATCGCGTCCCCCGGCGTTGGGAGCCGGGCCCCGAGTGCCAGACGCACCTGCCTGTTCCGGAAGGGGCCAACTGCCCGCCGGCGACCGCAGGCACCCTCTTACTCACCATCAGTTGCCGCAACAGCTGAACGGACCCCCGACGGAGTGTGCAAAGAGCATGTCAAAGGTCAGGCCCACGGCTCCACCGGAACAGTAAACGTGGGCGCCGTGTCACCTCCCCAGCCCACCCGGCCTCCAAGCCTGCGTCTCGGAGGCCACAGGCCAAGCTCGCCACGCCGTGCCTGGGAACACCGTGGCCGTCCGGGGCCCGATCCTCCCATGCGCACAGGATGTGCCTGTCACGGCACGTCTGCTTTCAGTCAACAGTAACCCGTGTTCCCCTGTTTCCGTGACAAGTGGCAGAGATGATGCTCTAAGGCAAATCCGTAAAGGGGAAAAGGCAACCCCGTCGGGCAACTCACCGAAGGGGAGGAGGCACGTGCACACATCAGTGCTGACCTGCTCGAATCCACCGGGAGCCAGAGAAACTCAAATCAAAACGCGGGGATTCCCCTGACGCCCCACAGAGCTTTAGAAGTTCAAGGGTTTGGCTGATGGCAAGCGCGGGCAAGACGTGGACCCCACCCACTGTGCGGGGTGGGGGGGGTGGGGGAGCAGATCCGAGCGTGCCTTTCTGGAAACGACGGGGCAGGACCGTGCAGGTCTGCGATCCAGCAGTCGGCCGGACTGACCCAGCGATCGGGCTCCTAAAGGCTCGCTGGAGAGACACGGTCCCTGCACCCTCCCCAGTAGGGACCTATGCCCAGGAGCCACCCAGCTCCGCCTGTGGGAGTCAGGTGCGCGGCGGTCAGCGGCTGGGTTAGCAAAACACCGTCAAAGAGCGGAGGGAACCAGGCAGGAACTCACTCCAGAGTCAGGTGCGCCTGCGGCAGCCGGTTCAGCGTGAGTGTGGCCTCGCGCCCGTTAGGAAGGTCGCGATGAGAAAGGCAGAAAATGCCACGTGTCGGCCAGGATGTGGAGAGATCGTGCACGGTTGGTGGCACTGTAGAACAGAGCAGCCACCAAGGAGGCTCCTGTGGTGACACCTTAAAAAAAAATAAAAAACAGAATTACCGTGGGATCCGGCAATCCCACCTCTGGGTGAATATATACTCAAAGAATTGAAAGCAGGGAGGGGCTCAAAGAGATATTTGTGGTTTGTCTTTTTTCCCCTCTTTGGTGGATTTTACTTTTTGTTTTTTTTTAATTAAAAAAAATTTTTTTTTCAACGTTTATTTATTTTTGGGACAGAGAGAGACAGAGCATGAACGGGGGAGGGGCAGAGAGAGAAGGAGACACAGAATCGGAAACAGGCTCCAGGCTCTGAGCCATCAGCCCAGAGCCCGACGCGGGGCTCGAACTCACGGACCGCGAGATCGTGACCTGGCTGAAGTCGGACGCTCAACCGACTGCGCCACCCAGGCGCCCCTGTTTTTTTTTAATTTTTAAAAATTGTTTAAGACCCACCCTCCCCACCCCTGCCTCTCTGGTAACCATCAATTTGGCTTCTGCAGTTGAGAGTCTGTTTCCTTCCTGAAACCATGATTAGGCTACACGTCCATTAACTTGGATTTAAATAAAATTAAAAAAAAATGAAAAGCCGTTTGAAGAAAGAGTCGGTTTCTTGGTTTGTCTCTTCCTCTTTCTTTTTTTCCCCTTTGCTTGCTTGTTTTGTTTCTTAAATCTCGCACATGCGTGAAATCGTACAACATTTGTCTTTCTCCGATGGACCTCTCACTTAGCGTTATACGCCCTAGCTGCATCCGTGTTGTCCCAAATGGCAAGATTTCATTCTTTTTTTTTTTTAAATTTTTTTTATTTATTTTTGAGACAGAAAGAGACAGAGCATGAACGGGGGAGGGGCAGAGAGAGAGGGAGACACAGAATCCGAAAGAGGCTCCAGGCTCTGAGCTGTCAGCACAGAGCCCGACGCGGGGCTCGAACTCACAGACCGCGAGATCGTGACCTGAGCCGAAGTCAGACGCTCAACCGACTGAGCCACCCAGGCGCCCCAAGATTTCATTCTTTTAAACATTTTTTAATGTTTCTTTATTTTTGAGAGAGAGAGACACAGAGAGACAGAGCCTGAGCAGGGGAGGGGCAGAGAGAGAGGGAGACACAGAATGTGAAGCCGGCTCCGGGCTCTGAGCTGTCCGCACAGAGCCCGAGCCGCAAGATCATGACCTGAGCGGACCGGACCCTCAGCCGACTCAGCCACCCAGGTGCCCCATGATTTCGTTATTTTTGATAGCTGAATAATATTCCAGTGTGTGTGTGTGTGTGTGTGTGTGTGTGTGTGTGTGTGTGCCACGTCTTTATCCATTCTTCCGCGGACGAATGGGCTGTTTCCATAATTTGGCTGCTGTAAGTCATGCTATGAACTCTGGGGTGCGTGTACCCCTTTGAATTAGTGTCTTTGTATCCTTTGGGCAAATGCCCAGTCGTGTGATTGCTGGATTATAGGGCGGTTCTACCTGTAGCGTGTTGAGGAACCTCCCTGCTGTTTTCCACAGGGGCTACAGTGAAGAGGCATTTGCACGGAGATGTTTGCACGCCCACAGTCAGCAGCCCTAGTCACCACAGCTAAAACGTAAAAGCCACCCAAGTATCCGTCGGTGGATGGGCGGATACATGTGGTCCGTCCACACCCTGGAATGTTATTCAGCCTTAAAACGAAATGAAATCCTGACACCCGCTCCAGCAGGGGCGGACCTCGGGGACATGATGCTGAGTGAGAAACAGCCAGACACAGAAGGACGAATACTGTCCGGTCCCACGTACACGAGGTCCCTGGAGGAGTCAGAGTCACAGAGACCGAGCATGGATGGCGGGTGCCAGGGGCTGGGGGAGGGGAAGGGGGGGTCGCTGTGTCACGGGGACCGAGCTTCCGTCTGGGGGCTGGGCAAGTCCTGCGGACGGATGGGGTGACGGCCGTACAACAGGAGTGTGTGAAAGTAAGTAACACCGTCGAGTGAAAAAAGCTCGTGTATCCCACACGTGGGCCTGACACGGTGCACGGGGTGGGAGCAGACAGTGGGGCTCTCCGAATTACGCTGAGTATAGGGGAGGGTGGTTCGCACAGCCCCTGCCTCCAGAGCCCCCAGGATAAGGGGACGATGGGGGGCCACCCCGCCGTCGGATGGTGGGGAGGGACGCAGACGACCCAGGCTGGGTGCGTCCTTCCCTGGGCCGCAGAGGCCCCAGGATAAGGGGACGATGGGGGGCCACCCCGCCGTCGGATGGTGGGGAGGGATGCAGACGACCCAGGCTGGGTGCGTCCTTCCCTGGGCCGCGTGCCACTGTCTCCACCAGAGCTCAGGCTCGCTGCCTCGTCCGCTCTGTCTGTTTCCACGTCTTATTTTTAGAGCTCCCCTGGGGGGTCCCACAGGGCCCAGGTCTCGTCCATTCTCAGGAACCCTGGAGTTCCTGCTCAGGGCTTGGAAAACATAAACGTGTGACAGAGGTGTGCTGGTTCAGGCTGCCCCAACCCAGTCTTCTTCCTGGAAAGGGCACGTCATGTCCTCCTACGGAAGCAGCCTGGCCAGACTCTCCATGCTTACGCTTCCCACAGGCTGACCTCTCCCTGGCAGCACAGGTCGGCAGGGGGTCCCTGCTTGGCCTGGCGGGTGTCTGGGCGTCCAAACAGCAATCGGTTCAGAGATGCACAGGCGTCTGATCATGGTCACGTGTGCAAAGGGGCCTTGGGTTCAGGGATCTCGTTGGAAGTCTCAGGGAGAGAGATGCTCCTTCCACTGGGGGCACGGTCAGCGCACAGGAAGTTATGCTGTGTGCCTTCCGCGGACTGACCGTGCCCCTCAAACTGATACGTTGAGCCCCGAATCTCCTGTGGGACTGTATTTGGAGAGACGGCCCGTCGGGGGGTAACTTGAGTTACATGAGGTCCAAAAGGTGGGCCCTCGGCCAATGGGATGGTGGCCTTAGCAGAAGAGGAAGAGAGAGATCTCTGCCTGTCTCCACCACGTCAGGCCACAGCGAGGACGTGGCCGTCCCAGCAGCAGGAACAAATTCTCACCAGGTCAGCCGGCATCTTGGGCCTCTCAGCCTCCAGAACTTCGAGAAACGAGCATGTGGGTGCTTAGTTACGGCCGCCAGAGCCGCCTGGGACAGGAGCTCGTGACCCCAACATCTTAGCCGTCTACAGCAGCAGAAGGGGGGGTGACCACCCCCCAGCAGGGATTATGTCATCTGACACTGACGTAATCGTATGTGATACAAACCCATTTCGGGTGGCAACCCCTTGGACGGAATGACGGGAGGGAGCTCATCAGAGCGCGGCGAAACGAGACGCACAGACACGACCGAACCTGGGGGCCCCCTGTCCTGATGCATCTTTGACTTTTCCAGATTCGCGAATCAAGAAATAACTCAGCTTTTTTTCTTAAACCAACTGGGGTGAGTTCTGTGGCCCCGGGAACCTGGAGCTAACAGGGTCTTTTCCAACGTGGAGGGTTTAGCAGCCCTTCCTCGGGAGGCAAGGGCACAGTGTGGGTTTCCAGTTTATCGCTGTGGAGGACGTTCTTTGGCTCAGACCGTCCTAGGCGGAAGGGCTCCATCACTCATCGTGCCCTGAGCACCTGCCGTTATCCAGCTCTGTCCCTGGCACTGGGGACACAGGGAGGAGTAAGAGGTGGTCACGCAGTTAGGGGCCGTGAGATGCTACGGGGACCGCATAAGGGACCAGCACGGACAGAGCAGAGCATATGCACGCAATGGTGGACACAGGCAAGGGGCACCTGGGCCCCAGAGGAAAGGACATCTCCTGTCTGTGCTGCGTGGCCCCAGGTACAGCCGGGGTCTATTTCAGGAGTCGGGGACCACAGAAGGGAGCCTAGACAGGGGCTTGTGGCCCTTGCTTGGCCTGAGGAAGTCTCTAGGAGGCAGGGACGTTCCCTGGGCCACGGTGGGGGTCACGGCATACTGCTGGTAAATGTTTGACAATCAGCAGTGGCGGAAGATGTGGTGCTGGGGGCTTATTTGTGGCACTTGCTGTCTCCTGTGGTGTAAATACTCCCAGCGTGGACAAGTTCAGGTACTACGGGGTGTTAGCAGCCGGCAGAGAGGCAGGACCAACAGGGCTTGTGTGTGTGTGTGTGTGTGTGTGTGTGTGTGTGTGTGTGAAGGCAATAATTATGGGGAATTAGCTCGTGCAGATACTAGAAGTCCTGACCCAAGAGAGCTAATGGTGCAAGTTCCAGTCCAAATCTGAGTTCAAAGTCAGGGGCCCAAAGTCCCCGCCCAAACACAGGCAGAAAGCAAGAATTTCCCCCTCCTCAGCCTTTTGTTTCTCGTCAGGCCCTCGCCTCAACTGATTGGACGAGACCCACCCACTCAGGTTCGTGGGAGGACCATCTGCTTGACTCAGCCTACCCGCTCAAATGCTAATCTCATCCAGAAACGCCCTCACATCCGCCGTGGCCCGGTGCGGTTGGCACGTAAAATCGATCCTCACACACCGTGACGTCGTCGGCCACAGAGTTGGGACAAAATGCGCGGTCTACTCTTCCGAGCCAGGGCCAGCCGCTCGGGCACACCGCGGCCCTGGGCCCCATCCCCGTGCCCTCGAAGTTGGCCCCCCCTCTGTGTTTCCCAGGCTCTGCACATTCTTGAACAGACCTCTTGGTCCGGTGGGGTCTCTCTCACGGACTCCGTCCGGCATCTCCGAACAATCGCGCCCCGTTTTATTGTTTGTTGGATACACAAGCTGGATTATGAAAAACAGCCCCTTCTTCCTGATTCTTGCCCCACACAACCAACCCGACCAGCCCGGCCTGTTCTGAGCCAGGCAGCTGGCACCCGTCAGCTTCAATGGCACCTCTTGTCCTGGAAGGGCCCGGAGACACTGGTGGCCGAGTGGAGCGCTGAGAAGCTGGCATCCCCTCTCCGGGCGGCTGGCCGTCCACCAGCTGATACTTGAGGCTGTAGAATCCCCTGAAGAAAGCCAGATGCGCTCGACCCTTCCCGAGCGCATTTACTCGGCACGCAGCACTTGAGGACGTCAGTGGGCCAGGCGCTGAACCCAGTACTGAGGATTCCGAGTGACCCAGATACGGCCTCTCCCTCCATCCAGCTGGGGAGAGGGACCCCGCCAGACTAGGCCGGCCCTGTTGTCAGAGCCATGGGCGGGACAACGGGGGGTGGGTGGTGCCCAGGGATGCCACCCAGCCTGGAACATCAAGGAGGTCTGCCTGGAGGGGACGGCTTCACCTGCCATCTGTGTCCGGGGCACACGCAGCTCTTCGCACGCTCGGGGTGCCCCAGGATGCCACCCGGCGGCACAGCCGGGAAAGTAACCCCGCCTCCCCCACCGCTGGATCCCGACGGGTCCGGGAACCGGATCGGCACCCACACAAAGGCGTTGTGTTCTGGCATCACCTCCCAGGCCAACAAAGAGCTGATTGAGGGCTCTCCCCTCCTGTCTCCTAAGCTGCTCTCCGTTCACCTTCCTGTTCAAGGTGCACTTGATTCGGAGCGAGGGGGGCCCCGCAGGGATGATGCCGCGACGCCTCGGTCTCCGGCGGAACTGCAGACACGGGCCTCCGGGGTCCCGGACTCGGGGGTGGCCTGGGAGAGGTGGGCTTCCTGAGACCTTCGAGTCTCTTCAATTTTCTTGAGTGGTTTTGTGGCTGAAGCCCAGGGAACAGTAACCTTTAGCCAAAAAAAGAAAAAAAAAAACCCAACCCAGCATACGCACTTTTACATAAATCATAGCAGGGTCATTCTTCCTGCGGGGGCCAGACCGAGAGCCAGGCCTCAAGGTCGTTCCCAAGTCCTTGTTACCGACAGGTGACGTGACAGCCCCACCTCTCCACCACCCCAGCCCCACGGGCCTGGGACTGTCTCCTAAAAACTCAGAGGTTGTTTTCACTTGGTCCACTGATTTTCTAAGGCCTGGAGCCCAGCTGAAATGTCATTTCCACGGATGACCTGTCACGTTCCTCCCCTGGAGGCTCAGGTCGGTTCCACGTGCTTGAGACGGGGGACAGCTTGCATTCGAGGGTCTCAATTCATGCCCAGCGGCCCTGGGGGGTAAATGTTGTCCCCCCCCCCCATGCTGCAGAGGGGAAACCGGCTCAGAGCGGTGACGAGACGAACCTACTGTCACCCAGCCAGCAAGCGGCCAGCCTGCACTTTCATTTTATAGCTTTATTGACGCGGAATTGAGATACCACGAACTGCCCGTTTATTTAAAAAATTTTCATTGCCTATTTATTATTGAGAGAGAGAGAGAGAGAGAGAGAGCACGAGCAGGGGAGGGGCAGAGACAGAGGGAGACAGAATCCGAAGCAGGCTCCAGACTCCGAGCTGTCAGCACAGAGCCCGACGCGGGGCTCCAACCCACGAGCGGTGAGATCGTGACCTGAGCCGAAGTCAGAGGCTTAACCGACTGAGCCCCCCGGGCGCCCCTGAACTGCCCACTTGCAAAGCGTACAATTTGGTACGTTTCAACGTATCCACACCCCAGGGTGTCGACCTCAGCACCACCGGCAAGTTGGGCTGGAGAATTCTTTGTTACAGGGGCTGTCCTGTGCCTTGCAGGATCTCTAGCACCATCCCTGGCCTCAGCCTGCTAGCAGCCCCCCAGCTGTGACAGTGAAAATGTCTCCGGATAGTGCCACACGAGCCACAAAATCGTCCCCACGTGAGAAGCAGGGGTGCACGTCCACGCAGCCGTCACGAGCCCGCCCCTCCCCCTCAAAGTGCCCTCGCATAACCCCGACCCCGGGCGACCGCCTGTTTCCTATCGCCGTAGATCTTGCTGGTATTTTCTAGACTTTTAGATAAATGGAGCCGTGCAGTATGGGCTCTCTCCGGTTTGTTTCTGAGCTGGCTTTCGCCACGCGTCGTTATTTGGAGTGCCCACAGCTCTGACTCAGTTCTGTTCTCCGTTTCCCTCTCATTGGTTTCCCAGATCCAGGACAAGGCAGAGCCGGGTGGGTGGGATTCCTAGGGAAGGAGAGGCCAGCAGGATTTGATGGGTCATCTAGAAAGTGCCAGAAAGAGGGCACTGAAGGCACGATGTCAGGAACCAACGACTTTAGACCCTCACCAGGACCCGGCCGCCCCAGCTGGGCGACCCATACCTTCCTCCGGGATCTTAACTTTCACATCTCAGCTGGTGTAACCGCCTTCCCGGGAACCCGGGGCCTCCCCTGACCCAGGACAGGTCACATTCCACAAACAAATGAGCCGATTTCAATGACTTAACTCTTTTTAAACCGGGAGAGGCACGACCAGAAAAAGGACGTATGCCCCTCACGTGTCAGTGGTCATATGCCTGGTTCATATACTGATGGTGACAAATTCTATTTAGCTTTTTCTCCCTCGGTTGCCTCCATGAATAACGTATCTGTGTCATCGAAATGAACCCATAATAGACTTCCAGAAAACCTAATGTGTCCATTTACTTTCTTTCCACTCACGTGGCTTCGGCTCTTAACTGAAAATCTTACTAGAACGGAAGAATTTTTAATCTGCAGGGGCAGGCCCAGAAGTGCCAGAGAACCGACCAGACCTGTAGGAAATGTTTTCCCTTCTTTAAAATCCTTTAATAAAGATTTAACAATCGACGTAATGACAGAATAAATAAGTCTGAATTCTTGCACTAAATGAGATTTCTTTTTTTTCAAGGCTAAATACAAACCTTACGATAAGGTAAACAAGGGTACAAAGACTTTGTGTTTCTTATTTCCAGAAATGTGGGGATTACAATTTAATCCATAATTTTAATGAGAAACAGATTAGTTCCGTGTAGTACATTAGGACTTAGTCCTGACTGTAATATTATTTTAGAACATCACGCCTGTGTACTGAGAGCCTGATCTTAAACTGTAGTTTTCTGGCCAGTTGTTGCATTGGAACCGTTTGAAAATACGGGGGATATTTCTAGAATGACAGCAAGAAACTATTGTCTCTGATAAGTGGGACTGGGGGTTACAGTAGGAAAAAGGTTTTTGTTTTTTTTCATGGGCTATCCCATGTATCATATTTTACCCTCTATGTAATAATGTCATAATTTTAAAAGAATGCAAAGCAATATTTGTGAAGAATCACCCCTAGTTCCCCAAATCGAGAGGCAAATATCATTATGTTTTTAGTATGTGTGTTCACGCATGTTTATGTATTTATGGATGTTTGCTGGCTTGCGAGGTTTAGAATACGTATACGATAACAAAAGTATTTCAAAACCAGCCACTTTTCAATCTACAACAGTGGAGACACCGCTCTGCATTAACGAATCTGTCTCATTCGATGCTAAAGTCGAGCGTAAGTCTGTGATCCGGCCATAGGCCCGAGGCTTGGGCACATTCTAAGTGTATTTCTTCAAAAAAATTTTTTTTAAAGTTTGTAGTCATTTTTTGAGAGAGAGAGAGAGAGGGTGGGAGGGAGGGTCACAGAGAGAGGGAGACACAGAATCCGAAGCAAGCTGCAGGCTCTGAGCTGTCAGCACAGAGCCCCACATGGGGCTTGAACCCACCAACCATGAGATCATGACCTGAGCCAGAGTTGGATGCTTAACTGACTGAGCCACCCAGGTGCCTCACATTCTCAGTGTATCAGTCAGCTTTTGCCCCAGTAACAAACAACCCCAAGATCATCCTGGCTCTCACCCCTCCCCCACACATGTGTTTCTTACTCACAGGTGGGAGGTTGGCCGTGGCTCTGCGGGCCCCACCGGGGCTGAGGCTAGCAGAGCAGCCAAATCTGGGGCGTCAGGAGGTGTGAGGGGCCAGCACCTGTGTCAACGAAGAATGGTCGGTCCCCTCCAGACTCCACTGGACAAAGCAAACCGGAGCAGCGGGGTGGGGGAGTGCGTGCGGGCCCTGGAGGGGTGGCGGGCTGGGGTGGGACACCGGAGACCGGTAGCTATTCGCGAAACGGTCCAATCTGTGCACTGCGGGGAAAGAAACAGCAAAGGACTTGGGGGTCTGCTGAGCAGCCACAGACAGGGGCGCCAGACCCACCACGTGAGCCGGTACCTTGTGGTTGGCGCAATGGTTCCCGAAATCTTGCTCCGCGCCCTTCTCTGGACCGGAAATACGTTACTGAGCGGAATGTCACTTATGTGTCATTAATACCAGCAACGGTAAGAGCTAATAACAACTCATTGTTGGAGCACACATGACGACTATTTCACTTAGGTTGTCTCGCCGACTCGTCACCACAGCCGGAGGAGGTGGTCGTCATTATCCCCGTGGGAGAGATGACAGAACTGAGGTTTAGAAGTTGCTGGTGGGGACCTGGCAGGACTCAGATTCAGGTCTGTTTGACCCTAAGACCGGGCTCTTCCACACTATAGAAGGTTCAGAGTGCGTGTGTATGTGTGTGCATGCACACGTGTGATTTTAACACTCTCTTATTGATTTGGGAGGGGAGTAGACTGTGTGCTCTCGGGGAGGAGAAGTTCCTGGTGATCCATTCATGGTGGGCGCCTCAGTCTCTAGGAAAGGTGACTCTCCGCGTCTATAGAAAATGTGGTCTCACGACTGGCTTTACGGGGGCTCGTCAGTCCCATTTCTGGGTCTCCCCACTGTCCTGAATCCTGTCCCCTTGAGGTCCGACACGGCCACACGACATTCCTTGGCCAACAAAGCCCGAGTGGAAACAGAACATGAAGGCATTGCAGAGCTGATGCGGGGTCTCCTCTAGGCTCTCTCTTCCTGTGCTGTGACACTTTTGGAGGCGTGTGGAGGACAGCTGTTCTGGAGAGTCCCCCAGACCCTCAGTGGTGAGCGAGAAACAGACCGTCACAGCGATGAGCCGTCTGGAATCAGGGGATGTTCGTGGTCACAGAGCAACTCGGCTGGTCCTGGCCGATACAGGTCCCTCCCACCTGCCCCCAGCACCACGGCTCTCTCCCCTTTTGCAGGTTTACTCTCCAGCCAGGTTTTTAACACACACACACACACACACACACACACATACACACACACACACACACACACACACACACTTCCTCATCTCTGACATTAAAGAAGAAAATTCCATATATTAAAAAAAAAAAAAAAAAAAAAGAAGAAAATTCAAGCCTAGTCTGCAATATTCTTCACGCTCTGATCTATGACCAGCCCTGCGCCCTGTTGGCAGCCCACATGTCCTCCATCAATGGTGTGGGATGGGGTCACTGTTGTAAGAAATGCAGTGGGGGCTCCCCGACAACGTTGCTGTCCCCAGACTGGGCTCACGGCTGGCTCACAGGCCTCCTGGCCCTGCAGGCGGGTCCCTTTGTGGAGCTGACATGTTTTGGACTCACGCTCCCAGCTCTGTACTGGAATTTGTGGGGCGATGCCCCAGCGTCGGGGGCTGTCGTAGGAGGAGCCTGTGGGGCCCCGTGAGCCCGCGGCCGCCGTGCAACTATCATTAGCACCTTCTTGGCGGTTTGCTGGGCAGGCTGTTTTACAGGAGCTTTGGTTGTCACTGCTCTCAGGACTCGGTCACGGTCCTGAGAGACACAGGTCACGGTAAAATTCCACCAAAGTGCCGGAATGGAGCCTCGTGGTTCCGTGGAACGAGCCAGAGTTCCAAGTAGGACAGCGTTTCAGCTCTGACCTCGCCGGACACACACGCCCTCTCTTGGGCACACACATGACCCGGCCCCGATCATGGAGCACTCACCCCGTCCCGCCCAGGGCTCCTCATGGGGACCCTCAAGCTACCCAAGCTGTCCTTACATTCTTAACCGTGTGTTCGGTTTTTAATTTGCTATTTTTAACCACACGTGCGGCAGCCAAAACTCATACCTGCACGAGCCTCTGAAGCTCCCTCAGCTCTCTAATTAACTGCATTCCCCACCGTTGTCTCTGTGTTCCCATCCCATCGTTATTAAGGCTCCATTCGAATTTTTCCTCGGCGCCTTTTACGGTGGCGAGAGATGGGCCCCTCTTGGCCTGTGGTGCTCTTAGTGGGAACCGTCAGCAGCATCAGCGTTGAAAGGCACTCAGGGGACACGCGGAGAGAGGCTGAGAGGAGTCATGAAGTGAAGGACCGGTTATATAATTCCTTGTAATGCACATTTCATAATTAAGTTATTACTGAGTCAATTAACCTTTAACGCCAGGGCCCGTAACACAAACACGCGTTCAGCAAGAGTGTTAATCATGGCTAATGAGGGGGGTGTAGGAGGATCTCTAGGTGGAGCCGGGGTCCAGCTGAAACCTTTTTTGTCCTCATAGGGTTTAGCCCCCCTCGTAGGGTTAGAAGACCTTAGCTCCTCTTTTTTCCCCTAATGTTTATTTTTGAGAGAGAGAGAGAGAGAGCACGAGCAGGGCAGGGGCAGAGAGAGAGGGAGACACAGAATCCGAAGCAGGCTCCAGGCTCTGAGCTGTCAGCACAGAGCCTGACACGGGGCTCGAGCTCACGAGCTGTGAGATCATGACCTGAGCCACAGTTGGGTGCTCAACCGAGTCACCCAGGTGCCCCGACCTTAGGTCCTCTCTCTCATGTCCAGCCGCACAGGGACCCCACGGCAGCCAGCCCAGCTCTACACGAGCATGTCTTATGGCCGAGTGAGTGGCCCTGGGACACACTCCAGCGTTCCCACGCAAGCCCGAGTGGGCTCCCAGGGCATGGGCCACACGCCTCCCCAAAGGCACCACAGAGACATCCTGTCCTTTGTCCAGCAAATATTGAAATGAATGTTTGCCACAACAGTGGGCACAGGAGTGGCCCTGTCATTCAGGGGGAAATGCCGGCTCACAGGGTCACCGTGTGGAGAGCAGATACCGCTCGCTGTGGACGGGGAGGAACAGGGTAGCATGGCAGGTGCACATGTCCAGAAAGACCACTGTTTCCAGAATGTGGAACGGCGTTTTCCGAGTACATACAGACATCTGGTCAGGGCAGAAACGGATCCACTTGGCAGAGACATCAGCAAGAAGGTGGGGTGGCAGGGCTTTCACTGTCATGTAAAAAATCCAATTAACTTTAATTGAAAATGTAAGTGAAAAATCAATTTGTTTTACTATTGTAAAAAAAAGTGTTCTCGGAATTCTGAAACTTGCTTGAAAATCAGTCCTTCCCACTTCCACATGCACCAACCCCCCAAATCCCTGAATTCGAAAGTGTGCTCTGAATGCAATGTGGCCTCGTGTCGCCGAAAGGTCCGTGGATCGAACCCAAACTGCCGCCTCCGAGTTCCACGGACGGCACGTGGCCCCCGGGAGCTGGGCCACGTCATGCTCGCTTCCACACCCCGTTTCTTGGGGACTTGGTGGCAGCCCTGGGTGCCAACCCAAGGCTTCTATTTCTAGATTAAATATCTGGTACTGCAGCCTTTCTCCCGACGATCGCCAGCTCTCACTGCGCATCTATTATGTGGCAGGCTCCGCGCTAAGCCGCTTTGTATGCATCGTTTCATTTTTACCCTCATAAAACCCAGCGAAACACACACTATTATCGTCCCTATTTGACAAACAAGGAATCTGGGGCTCAGCGTGCCTGAGCCAGCCCACCAGCCCCACACGGCTGGTGCAAATGGAACCGGGGCTCGGGCGCCAGATCACACGGCGGGTGCCAGCTCTACGCCGGACCCACCCGCCAGGCTCGCCCGCCTCCTTCAGGACGGCTCCCCGTTCTCCGCGTTCCAGGCTTGAAACGCATTCCTCCACCGGCCCATTTTGCCAAAGATACAACAACAACACCGTTTCGTGTTTGTTTTGTGGAGGGGGTGTGGGCGCGGTGGTTTTGAGGTCCAAAAACTTGCAGGGACCCAGTTAGCGTCAACTGACAGGGCCCGTAACACCAGTACGAGCAATTCTGGAATCAGAGAAGCTTGGCCCAGCCCCCCCTCCCTCTCCCCTCCCTCCTCCCAAACTCAGGCCTCCATCTACCCCAGAAATGGGCCTGGAGTAACATGGTCGGGGTGGGGGTGGCTGTGCACACAGACAGGGCACAGGCGGTTTTCCCCGTGAGACGACGCTTGTATTCTGCATCTGGGCTGTCTGCCCGGACAAAGGTTTGGTGTCCTTTCACTCTATTATTTTATTTTTATAAATTTTTTTTTTCAACGTTTATTTATTTTTGGGACAGAGAGAGACAGAGCATGAACAGGGGAGGGGCAGAGAGAGAGGGAGACACAGAATCGGAAACAGGCTCCAGGCTCTGAGCCATCAGCCCAGAGCCCGACGCAGGGCTCGAACTCACGGACCGCGAGATCGTGACCTGGCTGAAGTCGGACGCTTAACCAACTGCGCCACCCAGGCGCCCCTCACTCTATTATTTTAATAATCATAATAAATAATAATGTCACCACGTTCCTAGCAATGTAACAAGAACATAACGCTCATACGTGATAATGAAGTCGTCACCGTAATTACGTGATATTCACGCACACAAGAGGTCCGACGGGATAGCATCCCCGCTCCCACCCTACGCTCCCCTGACACCTCCACTCTCCCCGTGGGGGCACCGGGTAGCTGTTGGGACAATGCAGTGGGATAATGGAGGGGGCGCTTGGTGACGGGGGGCTGTGCCCTCTCGCGGCCCTTCAGGCTCCAAGCTTCTGCCCCCGTTGAGATGGCGGATGGCCGCTCCCACCCTGAGGTCCATTTGTAGGAGGAATTTCACAAATGAAGAAATGAGGTCTCTGAGAACAAACGAGGTTCCCAGCGGGTGGCTGCCTTGGAGTGCACAGGCTGCTTCTCGGTGGGGGGGACCCAGGTCACCTAGATAACAGCAGGTGGCAGATGGACCGCTGTAAGATGGCAGGGGTCAGGCACAGAGGACGGGGGTGACACTGCCCAGCGCTCTGCGGGCCGGTGAGTGTCAGCCTGCCAGGCATGAGCTCTGCAGTGACCCCGGCTTTACCCCTTATAGTGGGCCTGCTCCGGATGGGGTGGGGTTCACAGTCCCCCTGCGTGGGGGACAGGCCAGCAGCAGGGCCCAGACCCCTCGGTGGGGATTCTGGGGCTCCCCCTGACTCCAGCCAGCGCGGCCCCTGAAGCGGCCTCCTGTCTCAGGACCCCACACCCAGCCCCACTGCATAGGCGCCGAGCTTTGTTAAAACATGGCGGACCCTGACCCACACCCTGTGGTTCTGTGCAGGCCCCGCCTAGAGCGAGAAGCTGAATCTCCTTTAAGGAGACCATCCCACTGTTCTGCCTCACGTGTGTCCTACGGGGTGGCCTCTCCTGGGGAACCTGTGCACTTGGAACCCTGTGCCCCAGGCAGAGAAGCCGTTCAGACTCGCGTCGGAGGAAGTCAAAGAATTTACCGTGTGACGTTTTCTTTTGACTTTTTTTTTTTACCTATTCCGGCTGGAATTAATCCCCTTAACTCTGGCCTAGCGAAGGACAGAACCACAAGGCTCTGTTTGAAGTGGGCAACCCACCAGGTGGCCCCGGCTGCTTCCCGGACAGTGGTCACGGGCCCAATGCGTCGCTGTATCAGTCACTTCCTCATTTAGCACGGAAAAACGTGTCTCTTTGAAAATATCGCCTTCGGAGCCGTGGATGCCTACAAGGCGATTCTCCCGGAGAAAATCGGCACCGTGGGGTTTTCGGCTAGTGCACGGCGGCCCCGGATACGTATGGTCCACAGGCATTTCTCTCTCTCTCTCTCTCTCTCTCTCAGGCGCCACGCGGCGTGACCCTCCTGCATATTTAAGGAACATGTTCTCTGGACGGGAAGGCGGCAAAGGCCGGTCTCCTCTCTGTGTTTCATTCTGAGCTGCTCCTGCCAGAACGTGGGTGGGATTCGCCCCGCCTGCACACCGTGGTCCCTGGTGGCTGCGTTTCTTCCATTAAATTAATTCAGAGACCTGGTTTGGAGGAGGTCCCCGAGAGGACGTGCCCCTCGAGCTGGCCCTGGGCGATCGGAGGCTCCTGACACCCTCAGTCCGTGGAAAGTGCCCACGTGAGAGCCGCTCCAAGGACTCAGCCTTGAGAGAGCAACGTGGGGATGAGGCACGCGGGGCGGTACAGCGGCTGAGCGCTGGTAAGGCCTCTCTGCGGAGTCGTCGGAAGGGGACTTGCTTGTACCTGGCCTCCCCCCCCCCCCCCCACCCCCAGGTCTCTGCCTGCCCTCCACGTTCAGGCCTGTTTGTGACCCAACACCCACCCCGGGCTCCAACATCCACTGGGCACTCTGCAGATCGGGGTGGGGGGCACCTTGGGAATGGGACCCCAAGCTCGTCAAGACAGACCCTCAGGATTTCCAGCCCCGTGGAAGGAGAGCGGGGCGGGGGGCTCCGTGAGGATTGGAGGCCCGACCTGCCAAGCGAGACAGGAACAGAGACAGAGGCAGAAGCAGGACTGGATGTTTCCCTGAAGGGTGAGGACAGAGCTGGGGGTGGGGTGAGAAGGCGGGGAGCCCTGAGGGCCTCAGGAGGGGTATGACCCGGGTCAGGGGAGGCTGGGAGCCGAAGAGTTACTGCAGGGGGGACCAGCCCCGTGGACCGTGAACAAGAGAGCAGGTGCAGAGCTGGAGGGGACAGACGGAGGACAGGAGTCGTGCACCGGCTGAGCATGGGATGGGCTGGTGCAAGAGGGGTGAGGGGCTGGGGAATGCGAGGGGCTCGGGAGCCGGGTCCTAGAGCCACAGATAGTCGTGCAGGTTGTGGTGTGAGAACAAGCACGTGATTTCTTCGGAGAAACGCCTGGGTCAGACGCGTCTCTACGGAAAAGCATACGTTCCGCACAGCTGCTTTCCGAGGCGTCGGTGTGCTTGCGTGGACGGAGGAGGGTCCATCCCCAGCAGGTGCGTGAATCCTGCCCTCCGTCCATCCCCTCCTTGGCCGGCACTGTGTTCCCCCGAGTCCTGTCCCTTCTCTGATGATTAGCGACGAGGAGCACCGTTCCGCGAGCGCTGGCCACCTGTGCCCCTTCTTTGGGGGAGGGGCTGCCCGAATCTGCGTTTGCGCTGGACTGCTGGTTCCAGCACCGCTGAGTTCTGAGAACCGGTGATCGGAATCTTCTGGATGCAAGCCCTTGGTCAGATCCGCGGCTCGCAAGGATGTTCTCCCGGTCCTCGACGTGACTTTTCGTTCTCTATAGTGTGCCTTTCAAAGAGCCAAAGCTTTAAACTTTGGTGACATCCAGTTTACCCGTTTTCTTTCCTTCCATGGCTCGCACTTTTGCTGTCGTCACTAAGACCTCTGTGCCTGACCCCAAACCAAAACGGTTGTCTCTCACCTTTCCCTCTAAGAGTCGTGTAGTTTTGACCGGTTACACTGACTGATGGTCCATGGTGATGTGTTTTTTTTTTTTTTTGTAAAGTGTGAGGGTTCCCTTGCTTCCCGTGTGGACATCCAATTACTCCAGCATTTGTTGAAAAGACTCAACGCCTTTTAACATTTTCAAGTAACTTTTACTTTTCTGTCATGTATCCATTCTTTAATTAGGCTTTTTGATGATTTCTATTTCTTTTTAAAAAATATATATTTATTTATTTTTGAGACAGAGAGACAGGGCGTGAGTGGGGGCAGAGAGAGAGAGGGAGACACAGAATCCGAAGCGGGCTCCAGGCCCTGAGCTGTCAGCACAGAGCCCGACGCGGGGCTTGAACCCAGAAACCATGAGATCATGACCTGAGCTGAAGTCAGATGCCCAACCTACTGAGCCACCCAGGCGCCCCATGATGATTTCTATTACTTTCTAAATAGATATTTGTTTTGTAAGTATCCTTTATATATTTAGGATATGCATTTACTTACTTATTTGTTTGAAAGAGAGAGAGTGAGCAAGCCCTTGGTGGGGGAGCAGATTGGGAGAGAGATAGAGAGAGAGAGAGAGAGAGAGAGAGAGAGAGAGAGAGATTCTCAAGCAGTCTCCAAGGTCGGTGCAGAGCCCTATGAGGGGCTCGATCCCACAACCCTGGGTTCATGACCCGAGCCAAAATCAAGAGTCAGACGCTTAACCGACTGAGCCACCCAGGCGCCCCAATCCATTAACTTTTTAATGCGAAGCGTTAAATATCTTCTCTGGCCGTTCACCCTTCATTTTGGTCGGTTTTGTTTCTGGGGCTGTTGTCCGGTGAGAGGCCCTGACTCCCGCGTGCTCTGATCTCAACTCTCCCGTTAGAACACCCGAAACGTTCAGAAAGGCCTCCCAGCCGCCTCTGCCTGGAGACTCTGAGGACGATCGTCTGTGGCTTTCCCTGCAGTTTCACCACGTGGCGTCCGGTGGTTCAATCTTGAACCCATCTGTCATCTGTCCTTGCCACGAGGAGTGGGTTACGGATTCAGCCGCCTTTCTCAAAGATCGCTGGGCCTGTGTGACAACACCGTTTATCGTCCACTCCTTCTCTTGCTTCTACATTGTACAGAGCACATTCGCGACAGACTGCATTCCATCCCGGGCTCCCTCCCTCGCGTCCCTTCCCGCCCTTGTCTCTTCTCTGAAAGCATCCTGGCATGCACGGCGTGCCAGGCTCTGTACGGGAGCAACAGGTCAAGGCGGAGGGGGACCCCAGACCCTCTGCAAGCACACAGACCGTACCTTAGCTTCGACGTGAGCAGGCAGTCAACGGGGTGCGGGGGCAGCGGAAATATGAGCGAAGGAGAAAAATATCTGAGTCAAGACCGGACAGGACGCCGTTGCTAGGTTGGTTTCATTTCTGCGTCGGCCGATGGCCACCATCGGCGTGCTGCTGGTAATGACCGGAGCTTTTCGGGATATTTAATTTTTTTTTTTTTTCTCAACGTTTTTATTTATTTTTTGGGACAGAGAGAGACAGAGCATGAACGGGGGAGGGGCAGAGAGAGAGGGAGACACAGAATTGGAAACAGGCTCCAGGCTCTGAGCCATCAGCCCAGAGCCCAATGCGGGGCTCAAACCCATGGACCGTGAGATCGTGACCTGGCTGAAGTCGGACGCTTAACCGACTGCGCCACCCAGGCGCCCCAACTTTTCAGGATATTTAATTTGGGGCCTCCTCTGCTTGCTCTCCTTTTGGAGGTGTTTCTAGCTCTTCTGCAATCGATTTTGATTACAGACCAGCAGAGCGAGGGCAAAGGCGTAAATCATACCTGCAGGGCTCCAGAACTTTTCCCAGAGCGGACCCACCAGACAAGCAGCAACCAGCCCCAGGGACAGGGCGCTCCGGGCATCCAGAAGTCCTCCTAGTCTCCCTGCAGGTGCCCGCCTCCAACACCACAGACCGTTTCTGCCCGTTTTCCAACCTTATACAAGCGGAATTATGCAGTAGGTGCCTCTCTCACTTAATGCGCGAATTATGAGATCAGCTCGTGCTTTTGCACACGCGGCAATGGTACATCCCCTGTTTGCCACAGATGGGCTTTCCTTGCACAAACACGGCGCCATTTATTCATGCCCATCTCCGTCGAGTGCAGTGAGCGTGCTGGCGCTCCCCTTTGGGGCACGGACACCGTCATTGCTGCTGGGCGCGCGTGCCCCCTGAGGAGAGGGGTTGGGTCCTGGCAGACACCGTGGGACCGTTTCCCCGGGCGGCTGTGCCCGCACGTCTCCCACCAGCGGCGCCCGGCGTGCGAGAACCCGCGTCCTCTCCCGTGTCGGATACCGCCCGCCTTTTTCGGCTTAGCCGGTGGGAAGCAGTCTCATCGTGGGGTTATTCCCTCTCTGCTGGCTGACAACATTGGGCATGTTTTCATACGCTTCCGGTCCGTTCTGATGGCCTCTTGGGTGAGATCTGCCCATTCTTTTATTGGATCGCCTTTTTAATTCTTTTTAATTGGATTGCCTTTTCCATGTTCTGGGCACACACAGCTTTGCTTTTTTTTTTTTTTTTTTTGCATGGTTATTTCTTCAGCTAGACCGCGGGCCAACACGGGGCTGCACTGAGTTTAATGCTGTCGAGCGGGAGAATCGTAGCTTTACGGTATTGACAGTCTCCGTTTAAGAACAGCAGACGCAGTGATGCTGGAGACAGCGAGCCATGCTCCCGAGTAGATTATAGGTTCACGAACTTAACCTTTTATAGCCCCTCTGCGCGGTTCCTCTTCCCACGTTACAGGAATGGAAATTACAGGTATGGAAACCGGGAAAGAGATAGGATAGGGGAGTACCTAAGTTTAGCCAGTCAGAAAATCATAGCGCCTCCCCAAATGATAAGTTTGCCTTCTTCGTAAAAACACTTAACCTTGGGGTGCCTGGGTGGCTCAGTCGGTGAAGCGTCTGGCTCTTAGCTGAGGCTCAGGTCGTGATCTCACGGTTCGTGAGTTTGAGCCCCAAGTCGGGCTCTATGCCGACAGCACGGAGTCTGCTTGGGATTCTCTCTGTCTCTCTCTCTCTCTCTCTCTCTCTCCCTCTGTCTCTGCCCCTCCCTGCCTCTCTCTCCCTCTCCAAGTAAATAAAAAAAAATAATAAAATAAAAATGCTTAACCTTTCTTACTGAGTTTTCTTGTTGGATTGCATTGGCTGGTATTTCCAGGGAAATACTCAGTGCTGGTAATGTTAGCAGGCTCCCATGTCGTGTGTCTGGATTGAATGAGAGGGATTTATTTAGCATTTCACATGGGACACGATGCTGGCTTTGGTTGGATACTGAACAATCTTAAAATGTTTCCAAACTACTTTTTTCTTTTTCTTTTTTTTTTAACTAGGAAGTGTTTTTGGCCAGGCGTATCTCCTGACAGATTCACTAACACGGAAGCATTCGAGCGTTCTTGGGATGCACGTGGTTTTTCAAAGTTCTGTGGTATCGTCTCCTGGAGATCGTGAAGGTTTGCTTATTTGTTTGCTTGCCAAGCAAACCCCAAGAGTCCGGTGATAATGCGCTCTTCTGATGGGTTTGGTTTCCCGATAATTGCGTCGGGTTGCTGGTGTGGCCCACGTCGGGGCGCCCTGTCCCTCCTGAGCGTGACTTCCGGCTGGCCTCAGGTCTGTTCATCTCCGTGGCCTGATTCGGCCGGGACTCCTTCTTCATCGACGACACACCAGATTGCACTTTATTTTGGGTTCCCCTGTGAAGCTTCGCCCGAAACAAGGACTTGGGTGCAGCCTGCTGTCTTGGAGAGGTGACCCAGGATGCAGGAGTGAGGGAGGAGGGAGAGGGGCCCCGGAGGAGGAAGCTCCCAAATAAAAGCGTTTTGTTAGGGTCTCCGCTGTGAGCGAGGGAGGCCCCAGAGGCACATCTCAGAAGCCACACATGTTCCCTGAGCGGGACTGCTGGCCGTCTGGTGGCCCCGAGCCCGCCCCTCCCAGCCTCCCATGCTGTGCCCACAGGGACTCAGAGCTGCCCCTGGATCTGCCCCCTGCCGTGGCACCAGCAGGGGACCCAGGAGAAGTCTGGCCGGCCTTGAGGGCACAGCCCCAGCCCCTCTCCTCCTGCCCAGGAAAAGCTCCTGACCAGCCCCTCTGCGGCCTCAGATTCCAGCACGAGCAAACTCGCCTTCCCCGTGTTAGCATCCCCATCTCTTATGATCAGAGAAGTAAGTCTCAGGAAGCCTTTGAAACCAATTGGTGGGAAACAAATCCATGGGAACTAATGGAGAGTAGCAAAATTCCTTGTCGAGGGGCAGGAGGACGATGCGGGACGCACGTCTGCAGAGGAGCGGAGGGGTTTGTAAGATCTGGGAGTATTTACAGGATCAGGTTTGTGACTGAGCTAGAAGCTGTCATAAAATTATGGAGAAAGGAGCGAGTTGTCCAATATTTGATGCGCGGGGTCGCCTGAGGGAAGTAGATCTCTCGCTGGAGCGGGAAACGTGTTGAAAAACATGGCAGAAGCGTGGGGATCTGGCAGGGATGGGGGAGTGAGGCAAGCTTGTTGGCTGGAGAACCCGCCTTCACCTGCCTTCACCTGGCTCTGACCCCATGTCCTTGGGCAAGTCCCGTGCCTCCTTATGCCTCAGCTTTCCCACCTGGAAGCTGGAGGGTGGCGTTGCCTGGGCAGCCTGAGAACCCTGCGCTGGGGGGTGCCGGTCCCTAGGTCCCAAGCCCAGGAGCGGCCCTGGAGGCAGACAGGCCTGCTGCTGAAAGCGCCGAGCATCGGGGTTCATCTAAGCCACACAATACTTATAATGTTTTCCCCAGGACAGAGAAGTTGGTTATGTTCTGCATGTTGTAGCGGTACGGTGTCCCAGTTTTTTAGCGCTCTGTAAAAGAGCTCCTCTTTCTGGGAGGTCCCGGGTGCTCTGTGCTCAGTGGACAAGCCATAAATACCGTGACTGATGGCTGATGGCTCCAGGTTTTACAGGAAAAAAGAGCTGTCAGATGGAAAACGGCGTATCTTTCCGCAAGCTCATTCCAGCAATATCAGACATGTCGGGGTGGGGGGGGGGGCCCAGGGAAAGGCAGCTGGGAACTCCCAGATCGAGAAGTAAAAGGATGATTCCCCTCTTCCCACACTGAAACTAAAGCAAGGTGCCCTGTGACTCGTGCTGTCCTGGCCCCCCCGCCCCCCATACACAAGACGGCTGAAAGGCTCAGTGCCGTGCAAAGGCCCAGCACACGGCGGGGACGGGCTGTCAGGGGTGAAGGGGTGCCCTGAAACCCAAAATCCCTCCCGGTGAGCGGGAAGGGGTTCGAAAAGGCGGTGGCCGCGGGTCCCGAGTCTTGCATGAGAGGCTCTTCGAGACTTGAAGGATGTTGCCAGGCAACAAACGGATCCCACTGGAGGGGTGGCTATGGGTGTCCCCTTGGGTGGACAGGCTGGCAGAGGCCTGGATCCCTGGGGAGGTGTCTCTTGAAGGTGGCAGAATGGCTTTGGCGCTGGGGCCCCTCTGTGGGGACAACGGAAATGTGTTCACAGCTGAACGATGGCCAGCTGTTTCTCTGCTGGCCCCGGGGTGGTCCTAGAAATCTGGGGAGGAGCATCTGGGGGGGTTGGAATCTGGGTGGAGGAGGTGACATGTTGGGGACTTTGACTTGGAATTGAGGGCAAACACACTACTTTGTTCAGATGACACGCTTTGTTTGGGGTCAAGGGGTCTGATGTAAGTTATGGGAAGGTAACCCCGCCTCCACTCCCTCTAAGCGCCCCCTCTACCCCTGCTTACAAGTCAAAGAAATGATGCCTGTCGGATCCTGCCAGGGCCTCATTCTTCCTGTTTAAGGATTACTGTTATTTGATGGATGGCCTCCTTTATTCACTCAACAAACATTTTATTAAGGCTCATGCTTAAGGAGGCAGCGGAGAGAAAGACATCTGCCAGGAGCCCCGGAAGAGCTACAGTATTTACTTCACGTGTGTCCTGAAATATTTAGGCCCCAAATACAACTTTTTTTTTTTTTTTTTTCTAACCTAAGTGCTTTTAAAGACTTCTTTGAAATGTGGGACAATTATGCAAGCAGGGGAAAAAAAAAGTATCTAGAGCAAATATTTAACTTTGCCTTTGGTGTGTTGAAGTCACTGGCCCATGCAACTCTCTGAGGCGTGTTCTAGAAGACTGGCTTTAAAAAGTATACGGATCATAACATAGATACATAAAGATGTAAATGTACTTAATGGAGTCTTTACTGTTCCTCCTGGGGAGAGCGGTGGGCTTTCGCAGAATGGAAGGCTGGCTCCTGAAAGCGAGGTCTCGGTCACAGCCTGGAAGCTGGTGCTTGCCGCCCGCCCCCCCCCCCAGCACCTCCCCCACTCACACTGCACATCTCGGGCAGGAATGGCTCTCCCTTCCAGAACACTGGAGAACTCAGGACACAGAAGCCTCCATAGCTGGTGTAATTACCAGTGGATTTTGGGGGGGGCTCCAGAAGTTATTAGCCAATAGCTCAGGCATCAGGTCGGGAGTGTCACAGCCAGGAGCCAGGGCCCGGGGCTGGTGACAACCCCCTTGGGGTTTCGTCAAACCTGGCAGTCCCCGAGCCCCGGTTAATGACAGGATCCCCGGGGGTCCCCGGGGTGGGGGGGGGGCGGTGCCTGACCCCCGGGCTTCATCTGAGCGGCGGGTGTGTATCCCCCCCGCCCACCCCGCACTCGCCCCGAATCGCTCCTCGGCCGGGAGGGCGGCTGGCCCCCGGAAGGCAGGCGCCCAGGTGGAAGGTGGCCCGCGAGGCAGCCGGCGGCGTCTCGCCCGGGCACAAAGTTTTCATTTGCCCTGCAGACGCCAAGCCGTGCCGTCGGCCTCTGTGTTTCCGAATCCTATTAACAAAACACTCAGGGGCGGGAGCCGGCTGCGTTCGGGATAATCGCGCCGAGGACTTCGCGGTCCGAGGGCTTTCTCGCGGAAGGGGGGCGGCGAGCCGCGCCACCCGGGGCGGGGCGGGGCGGCGGGCGGAGGCGGCCCCGGGCGCCCGCCGTCTCCCGGGGTTGCCACAACAGACCCCGCGCGCCGCGCCCGAGCCGCCGCCGCCGCCGCCGCCGCCGCCGCCGCCGCCGGGGCCGGAGCGGCCGCGGCAGGTGCGGGAGAGGTCGCGGGCGGGCCGCGCTCGCGGGTCCGGGGCCGCGCGCGCCCTCGGGCGGCGAGAGGACCCCTCCCCCACCCTCGCCGGCGCCTGCCGCCCGCGCGGGGCCGAGGGGAGGGACCGCCGAGCGCCCCCACCAGGAGCCCCCCGCCCGGGCGGCAGCGCGGGGCGGGGCCCGGCGCCCCCCACCCCACCCCCGACACCTGCGCGGCGGCGGCGGCGGCGGCGGCGGCTCCGGAGACTCCGGCCGGGCTGGGCGCGGCGCCGCTCGGGTCCCCGCGGCGGAGCCAGGTGCGCGCGGACGCCCGCCCTCCCCGGGGGCTCTCGCCGGGCCCGACTCCCGGGACCAGGTAAGGCGGCGGCGGCCGGGAAGGACAGTAGGTGGCCCCCGGGCGCCCGACTCTGCTCCCCGGCTGCATCTCGGGTGCGTCTGCATTACGGGAGCACCAGCTGCCGGTTAAGCGCAGCACTGAACCCTTCGGAGCTGGGCACGGGGTGGGGGTGGGGGGTTGGGAAGGGGGGGCTCCTCGCGTCCTGGTGGGGTCGCTTCTCGGTGAGGACACCTTCCCCCCGCCGCCACCCCCGGCTTCCTTTGGAGTAGGGGCAGGTTTCAAAAGCTGTGGAAGAGGAGTGGGCGCCGAGAGTAGGAGCGACTCCTTTGTGCCCCCGGCGCACGCACCCCCTCCCGCCGGGGCAGCGCAGACCTACCTCCACCGCTTCCCCGGGGTCTGGTCGCCCTCGGTCGCCACCCGCCGGCCCGGGGACTGGAGTCCGTAGGCTTGGCCGAGGAGCGGGCTCGGGGCCGCCAGGGGGCGCGCGGGGGGCGGGGACCCAAGCCGCGGCGGCAGGGTCCCCAGAGACCCTCCTGCGGTCACCCAGCCGCGAGCCAGCGCACGGAGCCCCCATCCAGATACGCGCGGCTGGAGCAGCGGGCTCCGCGAGGCCGGGGCCGGCGCACCCCGCGCAGGCCCCGGGAGTCGCGCGTCGGCCCCCCCCCCGGTCCCGGGGTCGCGCAGGGCCCATGCTTTGTGTCCAGCCTCTGCCCGCCGCGCGCCCCGGCCGGGATACGGTTGGGGGGGCACCGGGCTGGTGTAGGTGAGGGGCCCCAGCGGCCCGCCGCCGCCGCCCGTGAATTATGCAGGAGGCTGGCACTGGCGCGCTCGAGTTGCTCAAGTTTCCCTGGCAACTTTCGCCCGGGCATCCCTCCTCCCGGCGGCCGGGCAGCTCCGCCCGCGCAGCCCGCGGCCCAGGCGCCTCCGCAGGGCTGCCGGGGCGCGGGGCGCGCGCCAGGAGACACCGACCGCTCACGCGCCACCTGGGCCGGGGCCGCTGGATTGCGCGAGCAGGTGCGACCCCCGTGGGGGACTTCGCCCGGGTTCGGAGGGTTCGGGGGTCGGGGTGGCCCTTGCCGCCCGCGTTCGGAGGGTGCGGCCCCTCGGTAGACCTCGCCGCCTGGGAAAGGAGGGCGCGGGGGCCGGGGTGGACCTCGGTTTCGGAGGGTGCGGCCCCGCGGTGGACCTCGCCGCCCGGGTTCCACCGCTCTGCGCGGGATGCGAGGGGCGTGCGCGCAGGCCAGGTTTAGTGTTTCCATGGGGCTGGGGGCGTCCAAATGGGGTGAGGCCGGTGCTCTTGGCCATGGAGTTCGTGGAGGAGCTTTTAAAGCGACCCTGGGCGGTTGGAAGGCACTTGGGCCGCTCAGGTCGCGGTTGGCGAGGGGGCCTGGGGGGGGCCGGCAGCTGTGGGCACGGTCCTGGGAGTCCTCAGAGGCCTTTCAGAAATGAAGTGGTTTCCACGTGGAAATTGGAGGCAGTAAATTGGATGGTTACCGTGCCCTCTTTTTTGTTTGAAACTCAAGTTCGAATTAATGAGGTCAGTCCTCTAATTAAGTTTGGAGAAGCAGAGAGGTAATTTCGGAAGCCCTCCGGTGGGGGTGGGTCTTTGATCTCCACCTGGGACTTGCCCCTCGACTTTTGTGACCCGGGCAGGAGTGTATGCTCGGCCGGGATTCAGCCTTGATCCAGGGGTCCTGCATTAAATGATAATTAGCGGGGAGCTGGTGGTGCTGGGGGGCTCCGACCATCCAGAACAGCCCCCCCCCCCCCCGCCCCGGGAAGCCGCTGCGTTTGGAGACCCGAACTTTCTCGCCACTGGTGCCTGATAACAAGGCTGCACTCGCCTGGAGATTAGTGCCCACTGCGGGGGTCTGGGGTGACTAAGGAGGGAAAGTGAAGGTGACTGCCCTAGTGGCTAAGAAGGGGGAGCCAGTGGAGTTTTGCCCTGGAAGTGCCAGTAGCCTTAAGGAGGCCGACGGAGACCCTTGTCTGCACAGGAATCAGGCTGTGTTGAGAGCAGCTGGACGCAAGGCTGCTGGGAAGCAGTCTGTTAAAGGAAGCAGTCCGTTAAAGGAAGCAGGTGCCGTTCCCACGCTGGGAAATTTCTGGTTTTCCAAGAAGGAGAAATTGGATGGAAAGGCACATTGGGCCCCTACGGAAGGCGCTGTAACTGTTCGATATCAACAGGAATGCTTGATGACTAAGGTGATTTTGCCTCTAAAGGCAGGTCCCAGTGGGCAGTGCTTGGCTGCTTTGAACAAATCAGCTGTCCGTTGGGAAAGAGGGGTGTCCTCCCGGCCTCTGTCTGCGAGTGTAATTTGCTGGAGAAAAAGCCCGATTCGTATTCAGGAGAGTGTCCTAGGGGCTTTCCTTCAGGGCCCCCAGCTGAGGTCCAGGGGTCACCTTGTGCTGGTGACTTGGTCCAGGCCTCTGTGTGTGGGGGGGGGGGGGGCAGGCTAGCTAGAGGGAGCCCTGGGCATCCAGGGTCAAAGGTCAGATGTGAAGAAGACCACCTGGGGAAGATAAAGCAGCTCTGAGATAGTGTCATATTTTACTCACATCAGTGATGGGGACACAGGTGGAAGAAAAAGCCGAGAAACTAAGAAAAACGCGCCGGGAGCCACCCGATAGACTGGAAAACACTAGTAAAACCTGATTTTTACGGAGAAGTAATTCGTTATCTTACTGGCTTTATTCTCAAATATGTCAGAGCCCTAACTGAGAGTGTTCTGGCGTCCTTGTCGTCTCTGGTGAGTGATGGGGGTTCCCCAAATGGGGGCCAAGTTTGGGACTTGAGCTGCTAAGGAGGCCGAGATCTGCCTCCGGCTCCAAAGGAATCCTGGGGGTGAGGCTGGGGTTTGCGGTCTACCCTCTGACCCCTGAACTCTCCTTCTCAGGAAATCCCCCCTCCTGCTGTGTAAAGCCGGAGGCGGGCGGAGCTGAGAACCCCGCCCTGGGAAGGCAGCGGGAGGGAGGGGCGTGGCTGGAAACGCTCCAGGAAATGAACAGCGGCGGCCTTCCCGGGAGCCTCCAATTGTCCTCAGCCCCAGGGGGGGAGCGTGTGTGATCGTTCGTCCTCAAAGTGATCTCTGCAAACTTACTAATTCTCTGCTTTGACGGAGGGGAGTTAGCAAAGAGGTGGGCAGGAAAGCGCCCCCAACAGGAGCCAGTTTACAAAAAGTCTTTGGAGTCCCCAGCCCTTCGCCTGGGTGCTGGTTGAGAGACCGTGGACTGATTGGGCCTAGTAGGGCTTGCAGCCTGGAGGCCCCCGGCCGCGTGACCCTTGTGGCCTGGCCCCTGCACCTGGCCCTCCCACCCAGTGAGGGGCCTGCCGCTCTCTGATGGTCCGAGGGGTCCGAGGTGATCTAGCGTGTATCAGATTTTCTCTGCACGTTGCATTGAGTGAGCTCAAACGGCTGCTGACCACCCAGGCGGGGAGCTGGCCACTGCGGCTGTCCCCCTCCCCCGCCCCCCCGGGGGGCTTCCAGGCTAGCGGGGGAAGGGTTAATGCACAGCGGGACAGGGGCTGTGATAGAAGTGACCTTTGGGTGCTGTAGGGCACAGAGAGGGTCCCCAGCCCAGCCTGGAGGAGGAGGGGCACTGGGGAGATAAAAACCCCTGGAGGAGGTCTGATCATTTCTCTGCCTGTGCTGCAGCAGGAACTCGGCAGAGATGGCCACGTTCTTGCTCCCAGAGTGGGGACATGCGGACGGTGCCAGGCAGTATACAGCGACAGCCAGTATTCCCACGTGCTCGGTGCTTTCCTTCTGGCAGACACTGCTTTGCACTCTTGCTACAGATTACCTCATTCAGGTCTCGGGAAACTTGAGAGAGAGAGAGAGAGAGAGAGAGAGATGGGGTTGATTATTCTCACTGTATGGATCGGAGCCTGGAGCTCAGAGGAGCAAAGTCGTTAGCCCTGGGCCACACAGCCAGGACGTGGGGCAGCCGGGATTAGCAAACTGCCCGGGAGAGAGAGCCCAGCCCTCAGGCCACCCCCCACCCCCCCCAACCGCCGCCGAGCCACCCTCCCTCGGCCAGGGGACGGATTACCCAGCGGGAAGATTCATCCGGTTGGACAATTACTCTTCCTGTAGCTGCGGCCTGAAAAAGAGCTACAGTCTTCTGATCAGACTTCTTGGTGTGATGGGCCCTTTTATTTTCCTTGGAAGCAGACTCCAGAAATGTTTTCAAGTGGCCAGTGAAGGCTCACGTCTTTGGCCCCAAGTGGAAATACCGAGGCCCGTCTTTGGGGGATACGGATGCACGTGGCACGGGCCTTCCCACCCCTCAAGGGGTTTCCAGTCTTAAGGGGGCCGGGGAAGGTGAGCCCAGTGCTGGGGCGGATCCGAGAGCCTGCCAGGGCGCTCAATCCGGGCCCTGGGTGTGCCCAGGGATGGGCCAGCTGAGGCACGTGTCCCTTTCTGGGAGATTAAACCCCTAAAAGCCTGTGGGGCTGCAAGGAGTTTGTGGCCAGCTGCAGTGGAGAGCAGGGTTGCCAGATGGCAGTGCGGGGAGGGGGTGGGGCCTGTGCCCAGTGACCGACCTGGACGGTGCTGGAAAATTGTCCTTGTGGGGTTTGCCAAGGACTCTCAGGGTGGCTCAGTGAGGGGTGCGCGTTGAATGAGGCCATGAGCTCCTAATGTTAAAGCTGCAGATCTCAAATGCTGGACCTTGGGGGTGGGGGGGTGCTCCTGGGGGCCCCCCCGGACATTCTGGCTGAGGCCAGAGGTGCAGGAGCCCGGCGCTCCCGGAGGGTCTGCACCCTCAGGGGTCCTCAGAGCACATTTCGGGCAACGCTCAGGGTTCCGGCCGGCAGGATGGTGGGCCAGTCCTGGGCTGGTGACTGAGGAGACTCACCGGGAGGCATCCATTAGGTGGATAATCATGGCACATACCTGCAGTGGCTGAGCCTGGCTGGGCAAGTGTCTTTTATTTTTTTCAATATATGAAATTTATTGTCAGATTGGTTTCCATGTAACACCCAGTGCTCATCCCAAAAGGTGCCCTCCTCAACACCCATCCCCTCCCCTCCCCTCCCTCCCACCCCCCATCAACCCTCAGTTTGTTCTCAGTTTTTAAGAGTCTCTCATGCTTTGGCTCTCTCCCACTCTAACCTCTTTTTTTTTGGGGGGGGGGCAAGTTTCTTTAAAGAATTTTTTTTTTTTGCCTCTCAGCTCCCTAAAAGCATTGTTTTTAAAAACTATGTGTCCCCCCCCCCCCTTTTTCCTGAACCATTTTCGTGTGAAAAATTCGAATATGCAGCAAAGCTGAAAGAATCACGCCCCGGGGCCCACACGCCTCGTGCATTTTTAAGTCAGCATCTAAAGTTGTTCTCGGTAGGTTCTAGAATTTGCTGAGAATGGAGAACCTCGCCTGGGAGGTAAATACTGGCATTGCAAAAGTAACTGTCGGTCAACTCGAGCGGGGTCTTCTGTCCAAACCACCCGCGACGTGGCAGCTCCTGACCCTGGCAGATGGGCACAGTGGCTTCGGGGACTGTTCATCGTTCCTTTGCCTTCTCAAAGCGCTACTGCCCCTCGCCCCCAGAGTGTTACCCCAACGGAATAGACGTCGGAGCTTGTCGGTCTTTTGTTAATCGCTCGTGCATATTTCTGTGCGAGGAGAAGATACACGTGGACTTAGAGGAGTTTTTCTTGTGACATCAAGGCGCTCACACGGCAGTGAGGTCTGGCCGGAGGAGGCGGTTGATTCGAACACCATAAAACGGTGTGGATTTCGGAAATGGTGGAAAGGAAGGTTCTACTGGGCATGTACCTGTTAGCCAGTGGGCAACGGGTGATTTTGGTGTTTTAATTCAAGGCTTGCTTGAATTGCCTTCCTCTGTTTGGTGCTGGGAGCCCTTCCCCACCCCCACTCCCTCCCCGGCAAGGTTCAGAGGGCCTGAAGGCCTTTTCCTCTGTAGAAGGTGGGAGAGGCTGCTGGGGAAGGGGACCCCCAAGGCCTTTCTACACGGAGCAGCTCAGGAGACTGGTTTCCTTTAGACTGGCCCCTTGCCGAGGGTCCACACTGTTTAGAGCCCCCAGCGGGAGGGAGAGAAGTGGGCCAGATCCTGCCCCACTCTCAGGGTTCCTGCAAGCGAGTCCCACCCTGGGGACGGTGTAGACCCCTAGGTGACAGTAGTGACAGATGATGCCACCTGAATGCTCCACACGAGCCACGTCCTGCAGACTGGGTGTCCTGCCCCGGAGTGTCCCTACTTGGGGGACCCATGGGTCTTCCGGCCCATAAGACCTCCCCCTTCCCTGGGCTGAGAAATCCCGCAACAGTGCCCAGATCCCCGGGTGGGTGGGGAGAGGCAGGGAGCCGGGACTGAGGGGCTGGCCAGGGGCTCTCCGGGGGCGCTCAGGGACCCGTGGTGGTGCCTGAGCCTGAAGAAGGGATGTGCACGCCGGGTCCCAGAGGGCCTGGGCCCAGGGAGAGGGTCACACATTCTCGGTAGAGCTGAAGGCCTTCCTGGGACCCTGGGGAGCAGGAACGCCCTGGGGGGGGGCACAGAGGCGTGTCTGCTGTGGCACTTGGGCACGGCTGCCACCGCCCAGGGTTTTTCCTGCCCTCCTGCCCCAAGTCTTTCTCCTTTTTTTTTTTTTTTAATTTTTTTTTTTTTAACATTTATTTATTTTTGGGACAGAGAGACAGAGCATGAACGGGGGAGGGGCAGAGAGAGAGGGAGACACAGAATCGGAAACAGGCTCCAGGCTCTGAGCCATCAGCCCAGAGCCCGACGCGGGGCTCGAACTCACGGACCGCGAGATGGTGACCTGGCTGAAGTCGGACGCTTAACCGACTGCGCCACCCAGGCGCCCCTCTTTCTCCTTCTTGATTTTGATGGTGTTCTGTGCTCCCAGCGTCTTGTGCCAGGGGCCTGGCCAGCTGCAGGCATTTGCCCTGACGTTGTGCAGGGCCCCAGGCAGACCGGTGCCCAGGAAGGGACTTGGGTCTCAGCGTCCTGTAGGGGCTCCGGTGTGGAGTGAGCCCCCCGGATGTTTGTTGAAAAGACCGGATTGGCTGGAAGGCATCACCATTGCATCATCCGCCCGTGATGGCTTCAGACTTTCCTGGACCGGTCAGCCTCCTACAACAGGTTTTGCATCCTCTCCTGTCCCCGATCTGCCAGCCGCTCGGGGCTTCAGGGAATGGACGCCCACTGGGACCGGGTTAAGGGGGTATATGGTGGGGGCACCCTCTGTCTCTTTGTCAGTGGACCATCTTGGTGACTCTGTCACGAAAACACTCGCAGTAGCGAGTGGAGGGGGCACTTGGGTCCTTAAGTGCTTTTCCAGGTGCTGATGTCATCGTCACCACGGCCCCGAGGAACGGACACTTGTAACACCCCCACCTCACCCAAGGCAGATGGAGTCTACCTAACCGTGGAAGGTCACGTGGCCGGGCCAGGACCCTGCCCTCCCCCGTGGGGGGGCCCACACGTGGGCGAGGGCACGGGTTCTCACGTTTTTGGTCCAAGCGATGAAGTTTTGGGGTGGTGGGGGACTCCTGGGGTCCAGAGCCTACGGCCAAGAAAGAAATCTTGAAGACATCTTTGGTGCAAAAAGGTGATTTTATTAAAGTGCGGGGACAGGACCCGTGGGCAGGGAGAGCTGCCCTGGGGTCCGGACGGGTGACTCATTACAGCCCCTCAGGTTGGCAGGAGGTCAGGGATAGGGTAAGTCCCTAAGGAATTTTGGAAGCAAGGTTTCCAGGACCTTGAGGGGCTGGCTGTTGCTAGGGAAGCGCCATTTATTACCATTTAATAAAACACATATTCCACGGTGGGGGGGGGGGTTGCCAGCCCATATTTTGTCCCTCAGCCTGCCCCATGCTCCCTCATCACCCTCTTAAAGAGTTTTTAAGGACCCCAGGAAGCTTTTTGCTTCTGTGCCTTGTAGCTCCTGGTATTTATCCCATTAGAAACTTTTTTTTTTTTTTTTTTAACGTTTATTTATTTTTGAGACAGAGACAGAGCATGAACAGGGGAGGAGCAGAGAGAGAGGGAGACACAGAATCTGAAACAGGCTCCAGGCTCCGAGCCATCAGCGCAGAGCCCGATGTGGGGCCCGAACTCACGCCCAGGTTTTCAGTGGAGGCCCAGGCACGGGGGGCCGGGGGTTGCCCCTGGGTGATGGTGGATAAGGGCACTTTCTCCCGGGCCTGGGGGAGGGTCTCACACTTGGCTTCCCTACTCAGCTCTGCCTGGTGTTGGGACAGGTGAGGTGGGGACGGCAAAGGCAGCTTTTTAAAGTGAGATGAGGGGCGCCTGGGTGGCTTGGTCGGTTAAGCATCCGACTTCGGCTCAGGTCGTGATCTCACGGCCCTTGAGTTGGAGCCCCGCGTCGGGTTCTGTGCTGACAGCTCAGAGCCTGGAGCCTGTTTCAGATTCTGTGTCTCCCTCTCTCTCTGCCCCTCCCCTGTTCATGCTCTGTCTCAAAAATAAATAAACGTTAAAAAAAAAAAATTTAAAGTGAGATGAAACACTGCAGACAGGGCCCCTGCCCCCACCACGCCCCCATCCCGCCCCCACTGCTCCCAAGCTGGGATAGATGCTTGTTGAACTGATGAGTCCCTGAAGTGGGCCTCTGTCACTGAGTAACTGAGCGCCTAACTTTTGTCCCTCCTTCGCCCCTGGCTCCTCTGGGCAGTAGGGCTCTGAGAGTCTGTCTGCGCCCCCTGCCCGTATTTATGACATTCGAGGAGGCAGAACTGGGGACTGGGTCCTGGGTCCTGTGTGTGTTGGGGTTCAGCATGGCTTGAGTTCTGGCTCTGGGTCTTGGTTTGTTCCTGCTTAAACCCTACGGTGCTTTGTGGCTGAACAGGCCTGGGCCGGGCCGGGGTGTCGGGCCTCATACCCTGTTTGCAAATTTCAGCAGCTCCTCTCGACTCTAAATAACAGGCGGACCTTTTTGAGCTGAGTCTGTGCCGGGGGCCGAACATGTCTTGAGCGGGTGTTCCCTGCTTCTTCCCTCACAGCTGGGATGGTGGTGTTACCTGGAGGGCAGCTGACAGGCAGACGGGTGGTTTCTGCACTTTGGCCAGTTCGAATCGGCACAGGAGCGTGGGCTTGTGGGTGCGTTGCTCTCGGATGTTTACCCAGAAGTGGGAACACCGGGTCACGTCGTAACCTGATGCTTGCCCCTCCGGGGACCTGCCAGACTGTGTCCCAGAGCGGGTGGGCCACTCTACGTTCCAACCAGTGGGTGAGGGTGCCCCTTGCCCACACCTCCTCACCAGTCCCTGCTATTACCTGTCTTCTTGGTTGTGGTCGCCCCGGAGGGGGTGACGTGGCATCCGGCTGTTTTTTTAAGTTGCGTCTTTCTCCTGACGAATGATGGGAGCGCCTTGTGTGCTCCTTGGCCATTTGTGTACCTTGCTTGGCGACATGCCTATGCCAAACCTTTGCTCACTTTTTAATTTTTTTTTTAGTCCTTTTATTATCAAGTTGTACGAGTGCCATCTTGATGATAATTTGTCCCATTCTCTGGTTGATAGCGTTCTTTAAAGTATAAAATTTTGGGGCGCCTGGGGGGCTCCGTCGGTCGGTGTCTCACTCTTGATATTGGCTCAGGTCATGATCTTGCGGTTCACGAGGTTGAGCCCCGTGTGGGGCTCTGCACTGACAGTGGGGAACCTGCTTGGGATTCTCTCTCTCCCCTTCTCTCTCGGCCGCTGCCCCGTTCTCGCTCTTGCTGTCTCTCTCCAAATAAATAAACTTAAAAAAAAAAGAGATAAAGTATGAAAATCTTGCATCTTGACGGAGACCATCTGTCTTTTATTTTTGTTACTTGTGTGCTCTTAGTGCCGCCTCTAGGAAGGATTTGTCTAACCTGAGGTCCTGAAGATGTATGTTGGTGTTTTCTCCTCAGAATTTCATACTGTTAACTCTTGCATTTAGGCATATGGTCCATTTTGAGTTAATTTCTGTATATGGTGTGAGGAAGGGGTCCAACTTCATTCTTTTGCATGTGGATGTCCAGCCGTCCCAGGACCATTTGTTGAAAAGACGACACTTTCCGATTGAATTGCCTGGGCACTCTGGTTCAAAATCAGTTGGCCGTAAAAACATGGCAGCATTTCTAGACTTTCAACTCTCTTCCTTTGATCTGTATCTCCGTTCTTACTCCAGTACCACACCGTGTTGCTTACTGTTGCTTTGGAGTAAGTTGTTTTTTTCAAGATATGAAATTTATTGTCAGATCGGTTTCCATACAACACCCAGTGCTCATCCCAAAAGGTGCCCCCCTCAATGCCCACCCCCCACCCTCCCACCCCCCACTAGTAAGTTTTAAAATCAGGAAGGGTGAGTCCTCCAACCTAGTGTTTTTTTTTTTTCCTTTCAACATTGGTTTGGCTATTCTGGGTGCCTTGAATATGAGTTTAGGATCAGCTTATCAACTTCTGCCAAGAAGCCAGCTGGGATTCGACAGGGATCGTGTTGAGTCTGTAGCTCATTTCGGAAAGTATTGCCATTTTAACGATATGAAGTCTTCTGACCCATGAGCATTAGATGTTTTTGTAATCAGTTAGGTCTTTTGTTTCTTTCAGAAATGTTTTCTAGTTTCCAGAGTACAAATTTTCCATTTCTTGTGTTAAATTTGTGCCTAAGACTTTAATCCTTTTTAATATCATCATAAGCGAAATTGTTTTCTTAACCTTATTTTCAAATAGTTCGTTGTTAGTTTGTAGAGATACTGTTCATTTTTTTGTATATCGATCATATATTCTGTAATCTTGACGATCGTGTTTGTTCTAATTATTTTTTAGTGGATTCTTTTTTTTTGAGTGTATTAAACATGTGTATTTGTTATGCACATTTATTTTTAAATTTACATCCAAGTTAATTAGCATATAGTGCAACTATGATTTCAAGAGAAGGCTCTAGTGACTCATCCCCTACGTATAACACCCAAGTGTTCCTCCCAACAAGTGTCTTCCTTAGTGGCTCCTCCCCCCACCAAAACCCTTGCCCATTTAGCCCCTCCCCCCACCCAAACCCCTCCAGCAATCCTCCGTTTGTTCTCCATGTTTAAGAGTCTCTTATGTTTTGTCCCCCTCCCCGTTTTTATATTATTTTTGCTTCCCTTCCCTTGTGTTCATGTCTTCTGTGTCTTAAAGTCCTCGTATGAGTGAAGTCATATGATATTTGTCTTTCTCCGACTGACTAATTTCGCTTAGCATAATACCCTCCAGTTCCATGCACGTAGTTGCAAATGGCAAGATTTCATTCTTTTTGATTGCCGAGTAGTACTCCATTGTATATATATCCCACATCTTCTTAATCCATTCGTCCGTCAGTTGACATTTGGGCTCTTTCCGTACTTTGGCTATTGTCGATAGGGCTGCTATAAACATGGGGGTACACATGTCCCTTCGAAACAGCACACCTGTATCCCTTGGATAAGTACCTAGTAATGCAATTGCCGGGTCAGAGGGGAGTTCTATTTTTAATTTTTTGAGGAACCTTCATACTGTTTTCCAGAGTGGCTGCACCAGCTTGCATGCCCACCAGCAGTGCAAGAGACCCTCTCTCTCCGCATCCTCACCAACATCTGTTGTGGCCTGAGTTCATTCTAGCCATTCTGACAGGTGTGAGGTGGTATCTCATTGTGGTTTGATTTGAGTTCCCTGATGATGAGTGATGTGGAGCATCTTTTCATGTGTCGGTTGGCCATCTGGAGGTCTTCTTTGGAGAAGTGTCTATTCATGTCTTTTGCCCATTTCTTCACTGGATTATTTGTTTTTTGGGTGTGGAGTTTGAGAAGTTCTTTATAGATTTTGGATACTGACCCTTTATCTGATATGTTGTTTGCAAATATCTTCTCCCATTCAGTTGGTTGCCTTTTAGTTTTGCTGATTGTTTCCTTTGCTGAGGTCCCAATAGTTCATTTTTGCTTTTGTTTCCCTTGCCTCCGGAGATGTGTTGAGGAAGAAGTTGCTGTGTCCAAGGTCAAAGAGGTTTTCGCCTGCTTTCTTCTCGAGGATTTTGATGGCTTCCTGTCTTACACTTAGGACTTTGATCTATTTTGAGTTTATTTTTGTGTCTGGTGTAAGAAAGTGGTCCGGGTTCATTCTTCTGCGTGTCGCTGTCCAGTTTTCCCAGCACCACTTGCTGAAGAGAGTGTCTTTATTCCATTGGATATTCTTTCCTGCTTTGTCAAAGATTAGTTGGCCATACATTTGTGGGCCCATTTCTGGGTTCTCTATCGTGTTCCATTGATCTGAGTGTCTGTTTTTTTGTGCCAGTACCATACTGCCTTGATGATTACAGCTTTGTAATACATCTTAAAGTCTGGGATTGTGATGCCTCCAGCTTTGGTTTTCTTTTTCAACATTACTTTGTCTATAAGAGGTCTTTGTGGTTCCACACAAATTTTAGGATTGTTTGTTCTAGCTGTGAAGAATGCTGGTGTTATTTTGATAAGGATTGTTTTGGGTAGTATTGACATTTTCACAATATTCTTCTAATCCGGGAGCATGGAATATTTTTCCATTTTTTTGTAGCTTCAATTTCTTTCATAAGCTTTCTATAGTTTTCAGGTGTGTATTTTTCACCTCCTTAGGTTTATTCCTTGGTATTTTATGGTTTTGGGTGCAATTGTAAATGGGATCGATTTCTCGACTTCTCTTTCTGTTGACTCATTATTGGTGTATTGGAATGCACCCGATTTCTGTGCATTGATTTTATATCCTGCAATTTTGCTGATTTCATGGATCAGTTCTAGCAGGTTTTTGGTGGAATCTTTTGGGTGTTCCATACATAGTATTGTGTTATCTGAAAGTTTGACTTCCTCCTGGCCAATTTGGATGCTGTTTATTCCTTTGTGTTGTCTGATTGCTGAGGCTATGATTTCCAACACTATGTTGAATAACAGTGGCAAGAGTGGACGTCCCTGTCCTGTTCCTTTTTTAGTGGATTCTGTAGAATTTTCTACACACAAGTTGATGTCATCTGTGGGTAACAACAATTTTATTTCTTCTTCTCCAACCTGGGTGCCTTTATTTCATTGTCTTGTCTAATTGCCCTGCCTGGAAGCTCCAGCAGAAGGTTGAGTAGAAGTAGCCAGAAAGGACGTTGGTGTCTTGCTTCTGATCTGAGGAGGAAGCACCTAGTCTTTCGCCATTACGTGCGGTGTTGGCTGTGGGTGTCTTGTAGGTGCCCTTTATCAGGTTGAGGAAGGTCACTTGTATTCTTAGTTTGTTGAGTGTTTTTGTCACAAAGCAGTGTTGGATTTTGCCAAGTGCCTCTTCTGCATCTGTGGAGATGATTAGCTCCTTTTTGTCTTTTGTTCTGCTAATATGGTGCATTGCATGAATTGATTTTTGGATGGTATGCCAACTTGGCAATTCTTGGGACCAATCCCATTTACTCATAGTTTACAATCCTTTTCATCTGCAGCTGGATTCAGTTTGCTAGTATTTTCAGCACTTTGCATGTATATGCATAAGAGATATTGGTTCATCGTTTTCTTGTGATGGTGCCATGGTAATATTGGCCTCATAAAATGAGTTGTAAAGTGTTCTCTCCTACTTTTTGGAAATGCTTGTGATGAACTATATTTAATTCTTCCTTCAATGTTTGGTAGAATTCACCAGTGAAGCCATCTGGGCCTGGTGCTTTTTGTGTGTGTGTGTGTGTGTGTGTGTGTGTGTGTGTGTGTGTGTGTGTGGTTTTAATACAGTCTCTACTTGTTATAGGTATGTTTCAAGTCTTCTGTTTCTTCCTGCGTCATGTTGGTTACTTTGTGTCTCACTGAAATCTGTCCATTTTTGTGTGCAGTTGTATATAGTGTTGCCTTATTGTCCTTTTTATTTCTGTGAGGTTGGCAGAAATGTGCTCTCTTTCATTTCTGAGTCTGCTAATTTGAGTGTTTGCCCCCCACCCCCGCCTTTTTTCTTGATCAGTCTAGCTAACAGTTTGCCAATTTCAGCCATCTTTTCAAAGAGCTACGTTGTTGGTTTCATTGATTTTTCTCTTCCCTTTTACATTCATTTTGTGCTAACTTTTTTATTCTTTCCTCCCTCAGATAACTTGGCTTTAGTTTATGTGCTTTTTCCACAGGGGGGAGGATAGGTTATCGAGTTGAGATCTTTGTTCTTTTTATTATAGACATTTACAACTGAAAATCTCCTTCTGAGGACTGTTTTTACTGTATCTCACAAGTTTTGATATATTTGGTCTTTTTCACTCATTTCAAAATTTTTCTAGCTTCTTTTTCTTTCTTCTTAGTATTTTCCAGTTTCCCTCTGATTTATTTTCTGACCCGTTGGTCATTTAGACATGTGGTGTTCAATTTCCACATATCCATAAATTTCTATTTTTTTTTCCTCTTATCGACTTACAGTTTCATTCGGTTGTGGTCAGAGAACATCCTTTGCATGACTGAATCCTTGTTGCGTTTATGGAGGCTCTTTTATGGCTTAGCACATGATCCATCCCGGACAGTGTTCCGTGCGCACTTGAGAAGAACGTGGGTTCTGCTGTCCTGGGATGGAGCGTCTCCTAAACGTGTCTGATAGTTCTAGCTAGACTCTTGGGGTAAAACAGTAAACCAGAGACACCTATTCCTGCCCTGGACGGCCAGCATTCGAGCCAGGGGAAACAAACACTGAGTGAGGGAGATAATATAGGAGCCTCTAGGCCGTGTCGGAGAAAAGGAGAGCTTGCTTAGGGGGCTGCGAGAGGGATGGTTGCAGTCTTCAGTAGGGCAGTCAGGGCGGGCCTCACTGAGAAGGTGGCACTTGGGCAAAGACTGGAGGGAGATGGGGGGAATCAGGACATGGTAAGTCCTGTAAGAATTTAACAGAGATTGACGTGAAAACACTATTGTGCATTTAATGCTTTGTGAGTGGTGGTAACATATACATAACGTAAATTTTACCATCGTAACCATTGTTTTAAGTTGCAGCTCGGTGGCTCTAAGCACATTCACGCTGTTGTGCAGCCCTCCCCACCATGTGTCTCCAGAACTTTCCATCTTTCCAAATGGAACCTGTTCCCGTAAAACATGGACGCCCACCTCCTCCCCCAGCCCTGGCGCCCACCGTCCACCCTTCTGTCTCCGGGAATCTGGAGACTCCAGGGACCTCGTGTGGGTGGGTCACACAGTGTCTGTCCTTGTGTGTCTGGCCTGTTTCACTGAGCATCACGTCCCCCGGGACCAACCATGTTGTGGCGGGTGTCACCCTTGTCAGGGCTGAATATTACTCCGTTGTGTGGATGGACCACGCCCTGTTTTCCCATTTCTCTGTGGATGGACACTTGTGTGCTCCCACCTTTTGGCCGTCGTGAATGACGCTGCTGTGACCATGGGTGTGCAGGTTCCTGTTCAAGTCCCTGTTTTCAAAAAGCACATTTTAAAGCAGTGACCAACCCAAAGCCCACCTGGTCTTGGGATTCCAAAGCTGAGACTCTCCTGCCAGCTTGCCCACCCAGTGGAAAGGGGCCCACCTTTCTTCTCAGGTCTGGGGACAGAGCAGGGGTGACCCCGGATGTTGGGGAAATCGTGCAGTACGCTCACGGTGTTCCCGAGATGGAAAGGTGCTTCTCCCTGGGAGCCTGGTGTCTCCGTTTGGTGGGTTCAGTCCGGTTTAGGGCCGGACCGAGGGCTGTGTCACACAGAGAAGGGGAAAGAACGTCTCCCGAAGAATGTAGCTCATTAACTAATCGGCTGGTCTCTGGTTGCCTCATGACCCAAAACACCGGCTGGTTGAGCAATGTGTTGTTTACTTATCTCGCCAACATTGGGACATGGTAGCTCGTCCGGGGGGACCCGGGCACCCGTGGGGGGTGGGGGACGGGGGGAGGCGGGCTAAGGCACTGTCTGCTCCCTGGAAGCTTTGTCTTGGTGGCATCGGGATTCACAGCTGCTTGAAAAAAAAAATCCCACCTCATCACGTGGCTCTAGTTGCACATTTTAGCGGCTGTGTCGTGTTTCGTGGGACGGCGGACCCCAGGTCTCTGGTCTTCTCCTGGGGACTCCAGGCTGTTTGCCGTTTGTCTTCCAGGCTGTGCTGCAGAGAACGTCCTTGACCAGGACGGCTCTTTCTTAGGGTCTGTGCTTAGGGGACAGGTGTTGGCCTCTGTGGCCTGGGGTACACGGGTCCCGCCTTCTCGGATCCTCTCCTCCCAACTGATCGCTCTCCACGGGGGCTGTGCCCAGCTGCAGTGCCATCGTCACAGTTGAGAGCCCTCCAGTCCTCGCGGAGACTTGACCCTGGTGCTGTCTCGCTGATGCCCACCCGATGGGCGGGAACAGGCACCCTGTTCCTTTGCATTTCCTTCATTCCACTGAATATCTCCTGGTTCACGGGCCACTCGGCTTTCCGAGCCTGAATTTCCTGGATTCCATTTTCTTTTTTTTAATGTTTATTCATTTTGGAGAGAGACAGAGACAGAGCATGAGTGGTTGAGGGGCAGAGGGAGAGGGAGACAGAATCCGAAGCAGGCTCCAGGCTCCGAGCTGTCAGCATAGAGCCCGATGCGGGGCTCGAACCCACGGACCGCGAGATCATGCCGTGAGCCGAAATCGGAGGCCCAACCGACTGAGCCACCCAGGTGGCCCTCATTTGCTTTTCTTCTATTGACCCCATCTGTCTCTTTCTCCAGAAAATGGCCCGCCCCAGCCCCTGATTGGTTTGTCCCTCCCTCTCGTCAAGGGCGCAGCCCCCAAGCTTGTTTGGGGACTGGTTTCGGGCTCTCTCTCCTCTCCTGTTGGTCTGTCGGTCCCTAAGTCCACCCTGAGTTTGCAGTTGCTTTAAAAGCAGCTTCCATACTCGGCCGCCTTCTCTCCGTTAGAACTCAGACAGCCACGGTGCAAATGACTCATTTTGTGGTCGAGAGAAGGGACCAGCTGGGAGGACCGGTCAGCCCAGGGCTCGTGCGGCAGAGCGGATCTGACTCGCGTGTGCCCGGCCCGGTGCTCGGTCCATCCAGGGTGATGCCCAGGTGCGGAGCGTTGCCTTCTCTTCGGCGTCTGGACACATGCGTCCCCTGATGTGATGGCCTCCTGCATCGAATTTCTGTGGTCCTTTGTGCTTGCTGATTTGGCCAAAGTGAGCGGAATGACCAAGTCCAGGGTCCTTGGGAGAGGACTTTGCCGGATGGAAGTTCCAGCGAGGAGGGGCTGAGTACCCGAGAAGGAACCCCCGTGCCGGGTTGGTGGTTCGGGGACCCCCATGCGGGTTGTGGGGGTGACCCCCTGTGGGTTTGTGGTTCGGGGACCCCCATGCGGGTTGTGGGGGTGACCCCCTGTGGGTTTGTGGTTCGGGGACCCCCATGCGGGTTGTGGGGGTGACCCCCTGTGGGTTTGTGGTTCGGGGACCCCCGTGCGTGTTGTGGGGGTGACCCCCTGCAGGTTTGTGGTTCAGAGACCCCCATTCTGGGTTGGTGGTTCGGGGACCCCGTGCGTGTTGTGGGGGTGACCCCATGTGGGTTTGTGGTTCAGGGTCCCCCGTGCGGGTTTGTGGTTCAGAGACCCCCATTCTGGGTTGGTGGTTCGGGGACCCCCGTGTGTGTTGTGGGGGTGACCCCATGTGGGTTTGTGGTTCAGGGACCCCCGTGCGGGTTTGTGGTTCAGAGACCCCCCTGTGTGTGTTGTGGGGGTGACCCCATGTGGGTTTGTGGTTCAGGGAGCCCTGTGCATGTTGTGGTTCGGGGACCCCTGTGTGGGTTTGTGGTTCAGAGACCCCCGTGTGGGTTTGTGGTTCAGGGACCCCTGTGCGGGTTGGTGGTTCAGGGACCTCGTGCGGGTTGTGGTTCGGGGACCCCCGTGCGTGTTGTGGGGGTGACCCCATGTGGGTTTGTGGTTCAGGGACCCCCGTGCGGGTTTGTGGTTCAGAGACCCCCGTGTGGGTTTGTGGTTCGGGGACCCCGTGCGGGTTGGTGGTAGCCGTCTGTTATCCCTCCCCGCCACTCCGTTATTGTTGCCCGTGGATCGCGAGGATCACACGCACACCACCAGCCTGCCAGGTTGGGTTTCGCGCTCTGACTGGTCCCCATGCAGGTGTAATTAATATTTTAACTTTGCACCTGAATAATTTTACAGGGTAACCGTTACTAAGCCGGGGTGACCTGCCCTGTTGTCTGGTGACTGAGCTGGAAGCTCAGGAGAATCAGGAGCAGTTTGTGGACGTGAGGGGGGCGGTGGCAGCCATGTGTGTGGGTGACACCCGGCCCACGGCGACCTTCCTGCCCCATCCTGCTTTTCGCACAAGCCATCTCCCTTGGAGGGGGCTGCAGGGCTCCTTCAGGACGCCTTGCAATTACGATTTCAATCTCCCTAGAAATGATGAGCACTTCTAAAAATAGACGCAGACAGCAGAAGGCTAACGTTTTTAAATAGTTCAATAATTTACTTACTCTGCGGGGCACAGCGAGGATCGCTCTGAAATGAAGGCTTTTAAAATTTCCTGCAACCCTGTCAGTGGTTTCTTTTCTCCAACGGGTTATCGGGAGGTATTTCGTGGACCGTACAATTCCCATCGAAAGTGTGCAATGCAGTGGCATGCTTTTGTTTTGTTTTGTTTTTTTTTTTTTTTTGGTATCGTCACAGGGTTGTACGGCCATCACCAAAATCTATTCTGCGACATTTTCATCCCCCTGAAAGTGAGCCGGCGTCCCCCCTCCTCTCCCCAGCCCTCGAAACCGCTAAGCTGCTTTCTGTCTCCATGGATTTGCCCGTTCTGAGCGCTTCCTGTAACTGGAACCTTGTGACACGGGGTCATTTGTGACCGGCTGCTTTCGCTGAGCATCATGTGTTCAGGGGCCGTCCATGCTGTGGCGGGTGCTGGTGCTTCCTGCCTTATCCTGGCTGAACCGTGTTCAGCCGTGAACGCGTGCATGGACCACACCTGGTTCACCCGTTCATCCATTGCTGGGCATCGTGCTGTTTCCACTTTTCGCCCATTACAAAGGGCACCGCTGTGAACACGGCTGTGCAAGTTTTTGTGTGGACATATGGTTTTTGTCAGTGTTAGGTATAGCCCGGGAGTGGAATGATGTGCCCCGGGCCACAGGGTAATGCTCTTTAACTTGCTTTTTTATTTGTTTTGTTTTCCACGTGGACTTTAAAAAATAAGAAGCCTTGGGGGCACCTGGGTGGCTCAGTTGGTTAAGCGTCCGACTTCGGCTCAGGTCACGATCTCACAGTTTGTGGGTTTGCGCCCCACATCGGGCTCGGTGCTGACAACTCACAGCACGGAGCCTGCTTCGGTTTCTGTGTCTGCCCCTTCCCCACTTGCACCGTCTGCCTCTCTCTCTCAAAAATAAGTAAACATGAAAAAAAAAAAGTAAGAAACCTTTTTGTTTTTATTTATTTTAATGTTTATTTATTTTTGAGAGAGAGACACACAGAATGCAAGTGGGGGAGGGGCAGAGAGAGAGAGAGACAGACAGACAGAGACACAGAATGCAAGTGGGGGAGGGGCAGAGAGAGAGAGAGACAGACAGACAGAAAGAATGTGAGACAGGCTCCAGGCTCTGAGCTGTCAGCACAGAGCCCGACGCGGGGCTCGAACTCACCAACTGCGAGATTGTGACCTGAGCCAAAGTCGGACGCTCAACCGACTGAGCCCCCCAGGCGCCCCTAATAAACCTTCTTAGTTTTAACTAATTGGAATTGGAAGACATAACGCAGAGATCGTCGATCCCCTCTAACCCCCTATAGTCTTCACTCAGCTCACCCCAATAGCAAAATCCTGCAAAACTGCACTGCCTTCTTACAACCAGGACATGGGCAGCGGGGCGGCCAGATAGAAGTATGTCCGTTAGCTCGAGCATCCCCCGTGCAGCCCTTTGTAGCCACAGAGCCCTCGCCGCCCCAGCTTCCTCACCCGCGCAACCTCTGCTCTGTTCTCCATCTCTGCCATTTTGTTGTTTTGACACGTGTGCAAAGTGCACTCACACAGCTCACACCTCTCCAGATGGGCTTTCCTCTCTCAGCACAACCGTAGAGGCGGTTGTGTGTGTCCACGTGTCTCCTCTTGCTGAGTAGCATCCGTGGAATGTTCGCACCAGCATGGTTGACCGCTCGCCCTTTGAGGGACGCCTGGGTTGTTGGCAGTGTTTGGCTGTTGTGACTAAAACTGCCGTAAATGTTAGGGTGTGGGTTTTGTGTTTCATTTCCATAGGATGAATGCCCCGAGTGCAAACTCTGGGTCACAGGGTTGTTGCACAGTTAGATTTTTAAGAAACCGCTACATTTTTCCTGAAAGGCCACACTGTGTGACATCCCTACCAGCAGCGTGCAAGCGACCCTGTTTCTTAAGCGTCACCTGCGTTTGGTGTTACTGGTTTTTATTTTAGCCATTTTGACAGGTACTCACTGCTGTGACGCGCATCCCTTCGGTGGTGCCGACGTTGAAGCGACTTTCCCTGTGGTCATCCAACGTCTAGCTCTCCTTCCTCACGAAGTGTCTCTTTATGTCTTCTGTTCGTGTTTTAAATGAACTGTTTAGCTTTTTACCATTACATTTTGGGAGGTCCTTCTAGTAAAGACTCTAGTCCTTTGTTAGCTACGCAGGTTGTGAGCGTTTCCTCCCAGTCTGTGATTTGTATTTTCATCTGCGTAATGGGTCTTTCACAGATAGAAGCTTGGCCGGTTCATCCATTTTTCTGCGTGTGGCTTGTGCTTCTGACGTCCCGTCTGAGAACTTGTTGCCTCGTCCTAGATCCTGAAGGTTTTTCTCCTATGAGAAAATGTTGTTTTTCTGAAAGCTTGATAGTTTCATGTTTTGCATTTATGTCCATGATCCATTTTGAGTTCATTTTTGTATAACTAAGGTTATGGTGATTATTTTGCTTATTCATTGCTATTTACCTTTGTCCTGAACCAGCTGGCCATGTTTGTGGGCCTGTTTCTGGGCTCTCTGTTGAGTCCTGTCGATCTGTGTGCCCATCCCTCCACCAGAACCACACCGTCTGATCACCGTCCCTGCAAAGTAAGTCTTGAAATTGGGTAGACGGACTTCTCTCACTTTATTCTTTTTCAAGCTTGTTTTGGTTATTCTAGTTCCTTTGCCTTTCCGTGTATTTTAGGATAATACTGTCTGTTTCTACAAAAACATGCTGAGAATTTGGTTGGAATTGCATTCAATCCATAGGTTGATTTGGGAAGAGTGACATCTTGACTATGTTGAGTTTTCCAATCCATGAACGTGGTATGTTCTCCACTTCTGCAGATCTCCTCTGATTTCTTTCCCCAGTGTTGTGTAGATTTTAGCACACAAGTCTTGTACCTGTTTTGTTAGATTTACACCTCAGTATTTCATTAGTTTTGAGCAGTTATAGACAGTGTTGTATTTTAAATTTTGGTGTCTACAGCTAGCATATGGGAATACAATTGACTTTTATATGTTGACTTTCTTCTATCTTATGACTTTATTCAACTCACTCATTATTTCTAGGAGGTTTTTGTTTGTAGATTCCTTGGGATTTTCTCCAGTCCTGTCATCTGCAGATGGGGACAGTTTTAATTCTTTCTTCTCAATCTGTTTGCTTTTCGTTTTCTTTCTTGTCTTATTGTACTTTATAGAAAGTCTATCACTAGGTTCGATAAGAGTAATGACAGCAGACTTCCTTGCTTGGTTGCTGAGCACAGAGGGAAAGCATTTAGTCTTTTCTATTTGGAATAATGTCAGTTGGTGGGCTTTTGCAGACTGTGCTTTATCAAGTTAGGAAGTTCCCCTCCTCCTACTTTGGGGGAGAGTTTTTGTCATAGATGAATATTGGATTTTGTCAAATGTTTTTTTCTGCATTCATTCACATGATTCTATGATTTTTTCTTCTTTAGCCTGTTGATACATACTGTATTATACATAGACGGATTAAAAAAAAAATTGAACCAGCCTTAAATTCTTGCAGTAAACCCCAGTTGGTCATGGGATATAATTCTTTTCATATACTGCTGAATTCTCTTTGATAAAATTTTGTTTGAGATTTTAACATTGATACTCATGAGGGATATTAACCTATGGTTTTCTTTTTTGTACTCTCTTTATATGGTTTTGGTATCAGGGTAATAATACTTGTTCCATAAAATATATTGGGAATTATTCCTTCCTATTCTATTTTCAGCAAGAGAATGTGTAGAATTGGTATTAATTCTTCTTTAAACACTCACAGAATTCTCCAGTGAAACCATTTGGAGATATATCGTTTTTTCCGAAACTGGGAGCTTTAAAATTATGAATTCTATTTTCTTAATAGTTACAAGGGCTAGTCAGATTACTTACTTCATTTTGGATGAGTTGAGATAGGGTGTATTTCTTGAAGAATTGGTTTATTTTGGATTGTCAAATTTATGAGTGTAGAGCTATTTATATACTCCTTTATTACCTTTTTGATAATAAAGACTGCTGCAGGGACCATAATGATATCTTCCATTTTATTTCTGGTACTGGTAACGAATGTCTCTGTTTTTTGTCAGTCTTGCTAGTTTTGTCAGTTTTATTGACTTTTACAAAGAACTAGCTCATTGTTTTATTGATTTCCTCTGCTGTTTTCCTCTTTTCAGTTTTATTTTTCCCCCACTTTTATGATTATTGTTTCCTTCTTTTGCTTGCTTTGGATTTATTTTCCTCTCCTTTTATTCACTTCTTGAGATGGGAACTTAGAATTTGAGATTATTATTTCTTTCCTAATGTATGCATTTAGTGCTTTAAATTTGTCTTATTGCTTTAGCTGTGTCTCACAGAATTTGGAATGTTTTGTTTTATTTTATTGTATTTTATTTAATTTTAATTTAATTTTTTGTTTTCATTCAATTCCATGATTAAAAACGTTTCCTTTGAAACTTCTTTGACGCATGGGTTGTTTAGAAGTGTGCTGTTTTAATTTAAAAGTGTTGGAGACTTCTGTCACCTTTCAGTTATGGATTTCTAATTTGCATCTGTTGTGGTCAGCGAACACACTCTGTATGATTTCACTTTTAAATTTGTTGCAGTTGTTTTGTGGCCCTAGATATGATCTATCTTGGTATATATTCCAGGAGCACTTGAAAGAGTGTATATTCTGTTGTTATTGAATGGCATGTTCCATGAATATCACTCAGAATCTGTTGAGCTCTTCCACTTCCTTGCTGACTTTTCTGTCTAGTTAAATTCTATCAGTTGCTGAGATGGGAGTATCAAAGTCTCTAACTGAAATTGTCTCTTTTTCTTTTCAGTTCTATACATTTTTGCTTTATATATTTTTCTCCTCTGTTGTTTGGTGTGTATACATTTAAGGTTGCTATACTTTTTGGTGGATTGACCTTTTGTCAATTATAATGTTCCTCTCTGGTAGTTTTTTGTTCCAAGTCTACTTTATCTAATATTAATATAGCTATGTGTACCTTCCTGTGGTTAATGTTCGCATGTCTTTTTTTTTTTCATTCCAATTATGTCACTATTTAAAGAGAATTTTTGTAGACCTCATATAATTGGGTCTTTTAAAATCTTTTAAGTTCAAATAAAAAAAAAAATAAAATCTAGTCCATTTGGCCAATCTCTGCCATTTAACTGGTATATTTTGACATTTACTTTTAATGCAATTATTGCTATGTTAAGGTTTACATCTGCCATTTTGTTTTTTGTTTTATGTTCTGTTTTTCATATCTGTTATCATTTTTCTGCCTTCTTGTGGGTTATTTGAATATTTTTAGCATTTCAGTTGGATTTATCTATAATTGGTTTTGGGCTTTGCTTAGCTTTCTAAGTGATTAGGCATTATATTTTATATGTATAATTTTACCACCATCTACTGTGATATCAGTTTGAGTGAAATATATGAACCTTACTTCCTTTTATGTGTCTTCACCCTCCCCCACTTATAATAATATAAATGTCTTGAATATTTTCTCTACGTGCATTTAGAACCAAATCAGATTACATTATAATTTTTGCTTCAATTGTTAAACATAATTTAGAAAATTTGAGGGGAGAAGATAAGCCAATTTTATTTACCCCTATTTTCCCTTACTGTGTTCTTTTTTCCTTCCCAGTGTTCCAGGATTCCTTCTTTTATTGTTTCCTTTCTGTTTAAAGAGCTTTCTTCAGCCATTCTTTTAGGATAGGTCTATTGATGGAAAATTCTCTTGGTTTCCTTTCGACCAAGAATGTATTGATTTTTCTTTTTTCTTATAGGATATTTTTGCTGGATGTAGAATTCTAGATTCATAGTTCTTTTCATTCGTTACTCCAAAAATTTTGTGTGTCATCCATAGTTTCTGATGAGAAATACACTATTACTGTAGTTGTTTCCCTGCTATAAATAAAGTATCAGTTTTCTCTGCCTGCTTTCAAGATTTTTCTTCGTTATTAGTTTTCAGAAGTTTAATTATGATTCATCTTGGTGTGAATTTCCTTGGGTTTATTCTATTTGGGACCTGTTAAGCTTCTTAAATCTGTAGGTTTATGTCTCTTGCCAAATTTAGGATGTTTTCTTCTGTTATATTGTTGAGTACTTTTTTGGACCTCCCCATTCTTCTCTCTTTCTGGGTCTATGATGAGGTTAGAGGCACACTGGTCCCTGAGGCTCTGTTTAATTTTTAGTATGTTTTCTCTCTGCCGTGCAGCTTAGGTAATTTCTGTTGGTCTGTCTTCCAGTTATTTCTGTCCCCTCCATTCTGCTGTTGAGTCCATCCAGTGAGCTGCTTATTTCAATGACCGCACTTTTCAGTTCCAACATTTTGACTTGGCTCTTCTTTGTTTCTTTGGTCAGATTTTATGTTGTTGTTGTTGTTTGTTTTTTTTTTTTTTTAATGAAACTTCCAGTTTTTTTCATCTGTTTCCAGCACGTTCCTAATTGTTTATTCTTATTGGGACTACTTTAAACTCTTTGTCAGATAATTCTAACATCTTTGTCACCCCAGTGTCAGCTGCCATGGGTTGTCCTTTTCCCATTTGCGATCTTCCTGGTTCTTGGGATAATGGGTGATTTTCGGTGGAGATGAGTATGTTCTCATATTATCTGGTGAGACTCTGGATCCTCGTCAACCTCAGTTTCAGCTGGTGTTCTTTGACCCTGCTCTCTCAAGGGAGGAGAGGGTGCTGTCCCATGGCTGCCAAGTGGACATAGCAGTCTCATCAACAGTTTGGCCTCTGTTGACACTCCAGTGGGGAAGTTCTTTGTTATTGCTGGTGGGGTTGGGCGCTCCTGCTCCCTATGTGGTCCCCACCAATGCCGTGGTGGGGTGACCTCATTTCTGGTGGTGTTGGAGGAAGTCCTGTCTTTCCATTAGCTCTTTCCTGACACCAGCTCAGTGGGGTGAGGGAGGGGGTGCCTTGTTACTGCCGAGTGGGTGTGGAAACCCAGTCTCCCCATGTTGCCCACACTAAGCCATGGAGCGAGAGGAGGATTCATTACCACCTGGTGGGGAAAAAAGTCCCAGCTCTTACTTAGGCTTCTTTGACACCACCCAGTGGGGGGTTGGGGTGCCTATTACAGCGACGCAGGCTGGAAGTCTCAGCTCCCTACTCGACCTTTGCTGCGGCGGGTCCGGGTGGGTGCCATTTTTTCTCTGGTGTCTGGCTGCAGGAGAGTGGTCATTGTGTAAACACCTTGTCTCATTAGGCTGCCACTTTCCTGGTCCCTTGGCTACAGAGAACAATCATCTGTGGTGGCTTTTTGTCTGCTTCTACCGAACGTCTGGGTCTCCGACTTCTTTAGCTCCACGCCTGGGCTGGACGAGGCAAAAACCCAGCCTAGAGAACTGCCCACCGTGCCGTTCCTCGGGGTCCCTGGTCCCTTGCCAATCTTCCTCCTTCTCTCCCTTCAGGAGTCTTGTGTGTGTCTTCTGTACAACATCCTGGTTTTTAATTGCACCGTGTGGGAGAGATGGGGAAAGGCACACCTGTACCGTCTTGGCTGAGGCAGAGGTGCAGCCCCTGGTTTTTAGCTCAGAGACGCCAGGATCCGCTTGGAGATTTCACATTCTGCCCCTCGACAGCATCTGCCTGACCGTGTCCTGGTCTTCTTGTCTCTCCCAGCTCCGAAAGTCCCTCCAGTCTCCGTGCCGCGGCTCGCCGGAGCACAGACGGTTCCTGTCCTAAGAAGCTTTTCTGCAGGGCCCAGTCTGCCAGCGCCTCTGGTGAGTTAGCGCATTTTCTCCTTGTCTTTTTCACCTGCAAGCTGGTCGTCACCGTCCTGCTGTGGTCTGCCTCACCCCTTTTGCACTGTGGCCAGAGGATGGTCAGTTTCTTATCGTCAGGCTCTTGGTTTTGTGTCAGGCTGGGGTGGGGGGGAGAGGGTGGCTGGAGTTGTCCTCAACTCTGGAGAAACAAAGCTGCTCCCTGGCCCCCTGCTGATGTGACCTCGAGGGGACTTACCAGGACCATCGCTCGGGGCCCCAGCTCTGCCTTTTCCTGTCTGCTTTGCGATGTCCTAGCTGCCGTGCCCGTACTGGACCCGCCAGTGTGGCTAAGTGTTGATGGAGGACAAGAGAGGTGCTCTGAGTGTCCCTGTACCATTTTTGCATGGTCACGGGGACACCCGTTTGTGCTTGGGGGCAGGGAACAGTGGAGGGAAGCCCGTGACCTCGGTTCTGCAGAGTCAAAACGTGCACTGAGCCCATTGTCTAGAGCCCAGTGCCCGTTTTACTGAGCACCTACTGTATGCCCCGTCGGCATTGTTTCACGTGCAGCATGTGGTTAAAGGGTGGGCACTCGCTGAGTGCTGCCTGAGTGTGTTTCTCACCTTGACCGACTTCACCTTTGGAGGTTGTTGTCATGCTCAGGGGAGGATGTGGCACCCAGCGTACCTCGCTCTCAGCCACAGGGGCATCGGGCGGCTTGATTCAGCTCAGGCTGAGCACGCACTGTGTCCTCTCCCCTGGCCCTGTCACTGGCGACCATCAAGGAAAGTGTGGAGGTCCAAATCCCTTTGAACAATGTTTCTCAAACTTATCTTTTGTTGTTGTTGTTGTTTTTAATATTTACTTATTTATCTGAGAGAGAGACAGAGAGCACGAGCAGGGGAGGGGCAGGGAGAGGGAGAGACAATGCCAAGCAGGCTCCACATGGTCGGCGAGGAGCCCGATGTGGGGCTCAGTCCCACAAACCTCTAGGTCATGACCTGAGCCGAAGTCAAGATGGGTCGCTTAACCGACTCAGCCACCCAGGAGCCCCTCAAACTTACCTTTTTTACTTATCTGTCCAAGAAGATGTTTTTGATATCTTTTTTCCTAATTGTCCACCCCGATGAATTGTTCGTGCTGTGAAATGCTGCGTATCTGTTCGTGTGTCTCTTCTGTATCTGCACCTTATACTTAAAAACCCGAGGATCTGTTTGGCCCCCCGAGACCCTGGTGAGAACGCGTGTCCCGGGGGTATGAATAGACCAGGCGAGGGCAGAGCGTAGGAGCCACTGTCCCGCCCTGGTCCTGGTCGCCATCGGCTTTGGGGGGCGCCTCAAGCTCCCTTCCTCCCAGCCCTGCCTGAAACCCAGTTGGACCCTCCTCTTCCCCTGTCCAGGCCCTTCCACGGCGTCCCTCCGCCTGCTCCGAGCTGCGTCCCGCCCCTCCGCCGGCGAAGATGGGCGTTCTCCTGGCAGGGGGTGGTGGGGGGCTCCGTGGGGGACCGTGCCAGCCCCAGCTGTCCTGGCTGAGTGGGCCGGGCCGGGATCCTCCTGTCTCCAGCTGCTGCCTGGTACTGTTCCCTTGTCGGGCTTTGAACCCCGGCTTGCACCCAGTTCCTGCTCCTTTCTTGTTGTTGTCTTTGGGGGCGTCTGCTTCAGGCCCGCCGGTCCGTTCATGACCCAACGTCCCTGAGCTCCAGCTCGCGCCAAGGCCCTCTGACTTCTGGGTTTCTTCACGACGGGAGGACACTGGCCGGTTGATTGGAGCTCTGGCCTGTCCCCATCCGGGGGCTGTGAGGGGGCGGCTGTGCTGCGGAAGTTTCTCTGGAGATCCTTGGTCAGGGTTGGGCCTCAAGTCTCTCCATCGGGAATGTGCATCGGCTCCCCGTTGGTGGGGAACGCTCGATCTCAGAGCAGCCACCCCTGCGATGGTGGGCATTGCCAAACAAGGGGAAGGGAGAAAGGAGGAGCCGGTCTGGGCCCCACATGAGGGCTAGGAGTGAATCTACGGTAACAGTTGGCCGCCTGTAGGATACGGGGGTGGCTGCTCCCTGGGAGACTAGCCCAGGAAGAGCTTCCCGGGGCCCCTCGGCTGGAGGAAGGATCGAGGTCCTTGGGTTGTGGATGCAGAGGGCTTTCCGTCGCCGCGACGTGGCTCTTCTGTGGGCACGCTGGGGCCCGGGCTGGTGGCAGAGTGGAGGCAGAATCCTCCGTCAGGCCGAGGTTTACCTGGGCTCCTTTTCCTCCTTCTCAGCTGCCCGTCCGGCAAGGGACCCTGCCCCTCAGCGGCCTCCTGCTGTCCTAAGGGCCTCCGTTCATCACGTACGGCCCCTCATACCCCCCACGCCCCGGCGCCTGCGTGGGGCCATGTGTCACGCGATAAACCTGCATGGACTGTGGGTGTTTCAGACTCTTTGCCGCCATCCCCTCCTGCCGCCTCTCAGAAAAAAGTGGGAAAGTACCCTTGAGTGGCGATTTAGTTAGTAGCCAGGATGTCACCTAAGTAGTGGCAGAAGGGTTCCACTTTAGAGTGACAGTTAATTTACTTTCTCACGCGAGTTCTCACGGACGACTCGGAGGTGTTAGCCTACCTGCGAGTGGGATTCGGATCTCCTCGGGTGTTCTTTGTTATTGCCTCAAATGATCCCTCCTGCTTGTGGGTATAAGCGGCCCCCCCACCCCGTGAGGGATCAGAGAGCAGAGAGGGTTTCTGGTGCCCCAGGTGGTCGTCCTAGGGAATGGGCCGCCAGATCAGTTCCTCCAGAAGGTTCTCCTCCGTCCTAGGGAATGGGCCGGTCGTTTCACTCTGACAGCAGGGCCTCACCTGAGGACCAAGAATTCTTGGGCATCTCGCAGATTCTAGCACCGGATGCACAAGAAATCTAATTCAGTAGGAATCTGTCTTTGTGGCCTCCTTCCAAAATGATTCTGCTGCAGGCTGCATCGGTAAAACTGCGCTTTAACCCCTCGGGATCCTTAAGACCAACCTCTGGGGTAAGCGAGCATCTTTACGGTTACATACGGTACTCATCCTGAGCTTCCTGGCAGCCAGGGCGAAAAGGGAACAAAGTTGAGCTGTCTGGTGTCTCACCCACGGCAGGATTTTCCTCGGCATTCCAGTCTAAGGACTGTTTTCCATGTGACGTGGTGTTTTCAGCTGGGATTTTGCAAAAACAAAAAACAATGTGGTTTTCAAATACTGTCTGGCTTTAGAGAAAGCTGAACAGCTTAGAGGTGGACCCTAGGCCAGGCCAGGTCAGGTGTGTGTTCCTATCACAGATTTTGAAGGGACTCAGGTGAGGACCTTAAGGAGCCCTGGGCAGAGGTGACTTTGGGCAAGGACAAAGCTGTCCTCAAAAGTACATGGAGGAAGAAAAGACAATCGACTGAGCACACGCTGTGTGATTCCACTTCTGTGACTCGTCCCGGCGGGCACGTCTCTGAGACAGGAGCGCCAGGGGGTCCCAGCGAGCCCTCTCGGCCTGAAGTTTTAGCGCCGTTCCCCTGAGCGGGGGTAGGGAGGCTTCTAGGCTGCAGTGTCCCCAAGGAATCGGGCGGGGGGGCGGGCAGGCTGGCCGCCCGCTCCCAGGGTCCTATGTCCGAGGACCCCGGGCCTGAGGGCAAGAGAGGGCGGCCAGCCACACGTTCCGTCTCTGTTCCCTGAGATATTTTACCTCCAGCCGTGGGCCTGCCGAGCGAGTTCTCTGGAGCAGGGAGGGCCCGGTCTAGGTGTGGAATGCAGTTCCTCCGGAAGCCCGTGCCAAGTGGGTGGCAGGAAGCCGGTGGAGTGACTTACGACCCGGTCTTCTCCGTGTGCGGCTGGATTTACTGGGCTCGCGGACACAGCCGGTCAGTGAGAAAGAGGTCAGGCGAGGCTGGATGTAAGTAAAGGTGTATTCGTGTGAACACAAGCGTGTACGTGTCTCTTTCAACTGAGAAGAGCCTCACAGCCAAACGGGGGGTGTTCTTGGCGGGGAGGGTGCCATTGGGCGTCAACCACCAATTACCAAGGGTGGGTTTACAGAACAGGCCCTGGGAGCCCCCTAGGACTGAGGTTCACCCCCGAAAGGGCCCCTGGAAGCTCACGAATCTGGCGCATTTTCCACCTCTGGGGGCCACAGACTTATTTGGGCGTCTGATGAGTCTCCTGGGAGGATGTGTGTGGGTCTGAGGCACCCGGCTCCCGTGTCCAGTGTCTGGCGGGTTGTCGCCATTCTCCTGCTCCCGCTGAGGAGTCCACGCCACGGGATCTAATCCTGGGGTGGGGGGTGCCCCTCAGCGTGTCTCCCCGAGGAGCCAAAGCCCAGGGGCTCCGCTGGGGGACCCCGAGTGAGGACCTCGCGTCCACGATTGCTGTCTGAGAGCCCAGGGGCCGCAGCCAGAGAGCTGATGCTGGACTAGAATCAGAGCTCACTCAGCTACAGGGGGCACCGCTTCGGGGCTTGATGGCTTTACGGGGAGTTCACGAATGCCAGGAACGTGTCCCAGGTCTAGGAACCGAGTCTGTGTGTGTGTGTTGGCGCGTGCACGCCCACCGCATGCTGCGGTCCTGTGAACACGCCCCCCACGGGAGGGGCGCCGTGACCCAGTGAAGGCCAAGCATGCGTGAGGCGCCGCATGACCTGAGAAGCCCGACCCACGGGCTGGGTCGCTTGGCCGGGTCCCCAAGCCGGAGCACCCTCTCCAGGTCTTTCCAAGGCAGATCAGCGTCTGAGTCGCCGTGCGCACAGCTTGGGGCACCTGTGCCCGTTCGGGTTTCCCTGGGGTGGGGAGTGAGATGTGCGTCCTGAGTGGCCTGGCCAGGTGGCTCCCGTGTCCTGCAGGGTGGCTTCTGGGTTAGAACAGCCCTTGGGAGCCTCCCACCCCGTGCTCTACGCGCTTTACCTACTCCGTGTGGAGCCGTCCCTGTGCCCTGGGCGGGCGTGGGCTTGGCCTCTGGTGTCCAGTCTGGTCCAGTCTGGTGCCCGCGTCCTCCAGATCCTGCCCAGCTCGCCCAGCCCCGGGTGACATGCAGAGACTCGGCACCTGACAGGGAGTTTTACACGAAGCTCGGGGGATTCGATTGGAAGGACAGGCTGTGTTTCGTGTTGACTTTTTCCGAGACAGTGGGGGCGAGTGTCCTTCCAGTTAGGGATGGTGCTGATGGTACATTTCACTTCCTAAGATATCTTCTTCTGGGGAAATAAAACGTTTGACATCCCAGCTGCGCCATGGAATTTCTTTTTTTTAATCTCCCTGGCCTGTGATACGCCGACGTTTGGTAGATCCTTGTCTAAATCACAAGGGGTGCATGCCTGTGCGTGTGCACCCTTGGGCTCTGGCTGTTTCACGTTATTGTGTTGTGTTTGTTGCTGTTTATTGGGCACTTATGTCCGGGGTTAATGCTGAGTGCCTTTCTGGGTGGGTGGCCTTAAGCCCATCTGACAGATAAGAAACTGAGGCTTGAGATTAAATACCCCCCTGAAGGCCACACGCAGGGAGAAATGCAGGGAGAAACAGAGTCAGCCTTTCTCATCCCTGAGAGGCCCTTTGGCCCCTGTGCTGTGCTGACTTGGCTCCCGTGTGGCCTTCTTCAGGGCCATGTTATACCCAGCTGTGATGTCTGAAGCACCTGCCCAGGACTCCACAGGGGGTGGGGGTGTGATCCCCCTGAATATCACACGCAGGGAGAAACAGAGTCAGCCTTTCTCATCCCTGAGATGCCCTTTGGCCCCTGGGCTGTGCTGACTTGGCTCCCGTGTGGGCTTCTTCAGGGCCATGTTATACCCAGCTGTGATGTCTGAAGCACCTGCCCAGGACTCCACAGGGGGTGGGGGTGTGATCCCCCCGAAGATCACACGCAGGGAGAAACAGAGTCAGCCTTTCTCATCCCTGAGAGGCCCTTTGGCCCCTGTGCTGTGCTGGCTTGTCTCCTGTGTGAGCTCCTTCAGGGCCATGTTATACCCAGCTGTGATGTCTGAAGCACCTGCCCAGGACTCCACAGGGGGTGGGGGTGTGATCCCCCCGAAGATCACACGCAGGGAGAAACAGAGTCAGCCTTTCTCATCCCTGAGAGGCCCTTTGGCCCCTGTGCTGTGCTGGCTTGTCTCCTGTGTGAGCTCCTTCAGGGCCATGTTATACCCAGCTGTGATGTCTGAAGCACCTGCCCAGGACTCCACAGGGGGCGGGGGTGGGGCGCTCGTGTGCAAGCCCAGCTGGATGTGCCCTGGAATTTGGAAGCCGCACCAGACAGGATAGGGTTTACGGGACGGGGATTCCATTTCCGTCCTTGGACTTGAGCCTCTCCCAGTCCGTCCCGATGCCCCTCTGCTCTCACCTCTGCTGGGGCTCCCTCCTCCCTGGATGGCTACTCCCGCCTTAGTGCTTCCCACCACGCAGTGACTCCTGCTTCAAGCACCAGGTCATCCAGGTGCCCCCCCACCCACGCCTTGCCCACGCCTGGACCTCACCGAGCAGTACCATGTTCACCTTCCGTGCCCCTCCTGGGTATTGGAACAGCTGCAACTCCAGGGCAGCCTTCTTCACGGTTGGACTTTAGACGTTTTGAGGGCTTTAGAAATTTTTCTGGGGAGCAGGCTTCAGACGGGCTGAAACCCAGCACATCCCTCAGGCTCTAATCTCCGGCTGTCTGTGATTTGTTACTGGAGTGGGTTGAAACTCAGGGAAGGGCAACCCAGAAGCCAGCAGAAGGGATGCTGAGGAATCCCTTACTCATTGTTCAGCTCCCGAGCCCGGAGATGAGCAGTCCCTGTGGGCCCCCTCCCGAAAGGCCGGCTCTGGGCTGGCTTCCTGGGAAATGCCACCTCGGGGACTGGTCAGAGCTGTTCAGATTTGGGGGCTGAGGACGAGCAGACCTGGACGGGGAGGAATCTGGCTCACGGGGCCGGTGGTGGGGGGTGGGTGGGGGCACTGGTCCTGGCCTCTGGGAAGGTCCTTGCTCTGTAACTTTCTGTTTGGTGGAACCCAGATTGCTCGTTTTTCCTCCCTCCCCTCCTTCCTTCCTTCCTTCTGACTGGTGATGTGTTGATCATATTGCAAGCTGTCACCCGATTGCCTAGGTAGCAAGCCGGTCTTTGGGAAGCACACGGAGAGGAGCTGCGTGGTATCGCCGTGGCTCCGTGGCTGTGGACGTGTGAGTCATGCAGCTTGACGTCTGTCAGAAGCGTGGGCAGGGATGAGAGGGTCGGCTGCGGGTTCCCACTTGCTCTGAATACTTATGCTTCTGTGTCTCTTTTCTGTTTATTCCTTCCGCCCACGTGTGCATACACGCACCTTCCGTGCAAATCATCCCTGGGTGTTTTCCGAGGGGACAGTCCAGCGAACAGGAGTGTTTAACGCTCCTGGAATAGATTCGCCGTCCCGTTTAATGAAAGGCACAGGAAATGCCGGATGTGGAGATGTAGTTCAGGCCCATCAGGCGTTTTCTCATGAGCGCACCTGTCTGCAGCGAGGCCTTTCAAAGGCGGGATCCAAGGGGCCCCCGCGTGGCTCAGCTGGTTAAGCGTCCGACTCTTGATTTCGGCTCAGCGTGTGATCTCGCGGTTCGTGGGTTCGAGCCCCCCGTCGGGCCCTGCGCTGACAGCACGGAGCCTGCTCGGGACTCTCTCTCCCTCTCTCTGCCCCTCCCCTGCTCACGCTTGCACGCACTCTCTCAAAATAGATAAATAAACGTTAAAAAAAAAAGACGGGATCGGAGCTGGGGAGGAGAACCTGTGAATGCACCACCAGCGTGTTGAGGAGGACACAGAGGACGTTGCACTGGCGGGTCCCTCCACGCCTCCCGCTTCCGTCAGAGCGAAGGCCTAGTGGGTCAGGTGTCCTGAGCTGGTCTGGGGAGTTCACTTGTTCATTCTCCCTCTTGTGTTCACGGAGCGGTCACTTATGGGGATGCCGAGAGCCCCACACGGGCCGGCCTGGGGCTCGGGGACCGAAGTCAGACGTGGGTCCCCAGGGATGGGGCTGGTGGGACCCTCGTGGTGACGGGAGCCCCTCCCCCCGCCGCAGCCCAGGGGCAGCTCTCTGGTCTCCCCTCGCTCGGATCTCTGCGACCACGTAAGATGACCCTGGATTCAGCCCCGTGGGCCCCCTGCACACCCTCCACACTCCCCGGCCACCAGCCAGCTCGCGAATAGCCCTCCCTAGTCCAGACTTCCAAGTGTGCGTAGGGGTGACCCGGTAGGTCAGGGGACGGAGCCTCGGCAGACCTGCCCCTTTTCTGCAACATTCCTCCCGGTGGAATTTAGAGAGAATCCAAACGTGTCCCACCCCCATTTCAGGAACTTGTGGGCAGCCGACTTGGGTCTCCTCATATTGAATTCCAGCAAACAGGTGGGGGAGTGAGGCCAGGCCCTCACTGGTCATCCAGTGGGACAGTGGTGCCTTGGGGACCCTGTGGCCGCGCTCTCCCTCCCGCCTCCCGCCGGACCGTGGGCTGGGTTCCGGGAGGGAGCAAAGAGGCTGGAAGACGGGGACCCTGTCAGGAGTGTGGGCTGTGGCCAGGCTGAGGCTGGGCAGGGCTGCCGTGTCCCGTGTTGGGGCCGGGTCAGCATCCTCTGACAGAGAGAGGCTGTGACTGTGGGTTCTGGACAGCCCAAAGCTGCTGAGAATGACACCCGTGGTCCAGGCCGGTCTGGAAGATGAGGCGAGAACCTGGCAGGCTGGGCCACACCAGCCAGAGGCCAGGGCCCGGGGTCCTTCCGGCCACACGGCCACGGACTCCCGGTTCCTAAAACGGGGCTCCCAAGAGCCCCGGGCGCACGGTGGCACCGTGGGGACACAGGGTCTGCCCTCTCCTGGCTTCTTCCTCTTGCCCCTCACGGGGGTTCCCTTCGCAGGAAAGGGGAGGCAGACCCAGATGCAGATGCTGGCCTCCACCACTTAAGTCTGGCTGTCTCCTGTCTACGCTCAGCTGTGTCCTCAGAGGGGCTGGGCCACGTGTCCCAGCCCCGGGTCCAGGCGTCCATTCCTCTGCCCGGCGTCCTCCGCAAGGGCCGGGCCGGTGGGGAGGTGGTGTCTCTAGGGCGTCTGCCCCCGGCCCCCTCCCTGGGACCCTGGGCTGCACGGCTCTGTGGTCAGCGTGGAAAGACAAGGGGCTGTTTGTGGTGACCGCTGGCCTCCTCGTGTGTCTTACGTGGCTTATATGGGAACCATCTCCAAAGCAGACAGTGGCCCAGGCAAGGCTGCGCTGGGGACCCGCGGGAGTCCTGCTCTCTCCTAACAGTGTGGGGGCCGCCGGCTCGGGACAGACACCCGGGGTGTCTGCGAAGTCCCCCTGTTTCTGCCGTCCCGCGGTGGCGGCATCCGCCACGGGGAGGAGAGACCACTCGTGCTGCGTCTGCTGGGGGAGAGCCCGTCACCCGAGAATTTGCCTGTGGGGACTCGGGTCCCTTCCCGCACAGCCTCGCCTTACAGCTGTCTGGGCCGCCCAGACGGGAGACGCACGGGATCCTGTTACCCGTCTGTGGGATCCCCCCGCAGGGGCCGCCGTTCCCGGGACGCATCGCCGGGCACCTGGCCCTGGTGCTCCGGCCACCGTGTCAGCAGACAGAACGCCTCTGTGCAGTTGGATTTGCGTCTTTGACGGTTACAAAAACATAAATGGACGTAGGCCTCAGTTCCCCCACCCTGCCACGCAGCCCGCTCGTGGATTACAGCCACAGACAGGACAGGTACGTTCAGGGGTCCCCGAGACCACCCCCCGGGATCACAGATTCTCTAGAAGGAGCCGCGGAGCTCGGTGGAACACAGTTGCGGTTCGTCACAGCGGAAGGACCCAGGTTAGAGTCAGCAGGGGTACAGGGCTGTCCAGGAGAGACCAGGCGCCAGCCTCCAGCCGTCCTCCCTGTGGGGTCTTGTGGACGGTGTCGAATTCTGCCGGCAGCCACGTGTGACCGCACGTGTGAACCGTCGCCGGTGAGGGAGGCTCCTCGAGCCTCGAGTCCGGGATCTTACTGGGGGTCGGTCACCTAGGCACGGCCGACCTCGGCATCCAGCCCCTCCAGAGGCTTTGGCCGACACCGGTGGGCCGGGGGTCCCCATTCCCAAGTCACACTGTTAGCGTAAACCGTGTGATGTGGCCCAAGGCCTCACGTGGCAGAAACACTAGATTAGGTAGATCATTCCCAGGACTCGGAGGGGCCACGCCTGGGGCCTTCGGAAGGGGCCGGGTTTGGGCGGCTCAGGCCTGCTGAGTTCACCCTCCCCCCCACAGCAGCCTCGAAGAGCGTGGGCGCCGTGTCTGAGCCACGCGGGACCACGTCCCGGTTCCACCACGTGTCAGCCCCTGGTTTACGTGGCTGTTACTTCTCTCGGAGCCTGTCTTTCCTTCTTGGAGACGGGTGGTTAGCAAATGCCGGGCTCCGACGACTCACGGGGGCTTGTGGTCTCGTTGTGGGGACAGTTGGCTTGGCCTGCCTGACTCTGCCCACGCCCACCCACTGCCCTGTTTCCTTCGTTCTGTGGAGTCACCGGTGTGGGAGGAAGGATCCACTGGGTGCCCACGTGGTACCGATGGGCAGTGAGAGTCCTGTCTTCCCGGACTTCCCCCAAATGCCTTCTCAAGGTTTGTCCTGAAGCGGGGACGTGCCCCCAGCACGGAGCCTGGGGAGGGTGCTGAATTTCGAGTCACTAAGGGTGAGCCCTGAGAGCTGGTCTTTCTTGGATTTAGTTTCTCATCTTGGAACATGCATACCTTCTCCTCCTTGAGGGTCTGCAACCAGCTCAGCTTCCCAGGGGCCCAGGCTCCCCTCAGGGCCTGCCTGATCCTGGGGCTGTGGGTCCAGGAGGCCCTCACCATGCGCAGGCCCCCGTCGAGACCCCGACAGAAGAATCACTCGGTGAGATGGGAGGGATCCCCCATCGGAGCCCTCGGGGTGACAAGTGCCAGCCCTGAGAATCCCAGGGAGCAAAGGTCGCAGGGTACGAGGATTCTACCCAGAGCGGGAGGACTGACTGCCTGTGGAGGAAGGGTCCAGACACATGAGCGCCCGGCAGGGTCTGCGTGGGGGCGGGGCCAGCCCCCCTTTCTGCTGTTACTTAAACACAGGGCTGGGCTCCTCGTTGGTCAGGTTCTCGCTGTGCCCAGTCTCCTTGTTGGCCTGTTCTCTGCATAGACACCACCCCTGCTGTCCCACTAGACAGAGGTCCTTGGAACAGAGAGTGGCCCAAGCCTCCCTGGTCTGTGATTTCTCCGTTGACAGCCTTCGAGCGCCAGGAGGCAGTTGGCAAGAGCTGGGGTGACTTGGATGGGGGACAGAGAGCGTTTGGGCTGGGGCCACGGAGACCATTCAGTACAAAATGTCTGATGTGGCCACTGTGTTGGCTGATTAAATAGCCAAGTGGTGAATAACCCACTGAGCCCATCCTCAGCGAGCAAGCTCGTCCCCGAGCCCTGTAGGTGGGGGACAGCAATGCCACATGGCCTGTCTAAGGCCCCGGGGGCCCCACGCCAGGCCCAACTGATTCCAAAGGCCATCCCCACCCCGTGCGGCTGTCGAGGGTCACTTAGGCCTGGGTGTTTTCACGTGTTTTCTGTATAAAAATTCACGTATTTTGCCATCCTATAGAAAATTGGGAAAACAGAAAACAGGGCCAAGGTCACCAACACTGGTGCGGGCCGTCCCGGGGACATCTGACTCCCTGGCCTTGTGGGCCGTGGCTTCCACACCCGGGTCAGCCCCGTGTTCCTTGTTTGCCCTTCTGCTCTTTCTGTCCTAACCTGAGAAGGTGGGCGTTAAATGCACTTGGCAGTGTGGCGGTCCAGGTGGGGCCAGGAGCCCCGGATGCGGAGGAGTAGAGCCCTGGGGGTCGACCTGGGCGTGCTCTGGCCCACCTGTGACTCGGGCACTTTCCCAAGGTGGCCTTCTGCCGGGTCCCCTCTGGATGGTGGCACTGGCTGATGTGGCCTCCTTGGACACCTGTGCGGGCCACCTGGCTGCAGGCTCCTGGAGGGGCTCCTGAGATGGGGACCTGGCTTCTAGCTCTGCCTCTGCCTGGCTGTGGCCTGGAATGCCCTCACCTCTCTGGCCTCTGTCTACCGATCTCTGAAATGGGACCCGTGAGCCCTGCCCATCCCCCACGCGGGGCGCTGCGACCCGGGTTCGAGCCCCCGAGGGGGCCGACCGTGCGCTTTGGGGTCCCGTCCACACTCTGAGCTGTTGTTCCCTCACCTGCCTGGAGCCCCGGGGGGCGGAGAGAGACGAGGGGCCAGGCTGGGAACCAGCATCCTCACAAGGTGAGGGGCGGGGTCCCCGGCATAGAGGCCGCAAACCCCGGCTGGTAGCAGGGGGACGATGCCTCTGCCAGGCCGCGTGCAGGACCCCTCAGGGCAGTGAGTTCGTGCCCCTGCGACCCTCGCCGCTGGGCCGCCGTCCACTCGCGCGGCACTCCGTGGTCAAGCACCTGCTGTGGGCCCAGGGCCAGGTGGGCACGCGCCTCGCCCTCACGTAGCAGCGAGGTCAGCAAGCGGATAAACCAGCGCCTGCACAGATGATCCTCGTGCTCAGCGTCCTGCTCCCTTCAGGGAAGCTCCCGGAAATGTGGCATTGGAGAGGGCACTCGGCAGCTTCCAGAAGGTTCCTCAGTGCAGGATGGCTGCAAGGAGATTCTAGTTGCAGCCCATCCCCAGATTCGTTTCTACCCCTCTGGTGATGACGCTTTCCTTCGGACCGGGGCGTGGAGGGCTTTCCCAAACCTGGAGTCTGTGCTTGGGTCGTCTGTGCTTGGTACCCACATGACAGCCACGAGCCGCTCACCACCCAGATGCCTCGGGCCGCCTCTCGTCTGTAAAACAGGGAGGGTCGCTGGGCGCCTGGGTGGCTCAGCCGGTTCAACCTCCGACCCTTGATCTTGGCTCAGGTCACGATCTCACAGCCCGTGAGTTCCAGCCCCACGTCGGGCTCTGTGCTGATGGCCCAAAGCCTGCTTGGGATTCTGTCTCCTTCTCTCTGCCCCTCGCCCGCTGGTGCTCCCTTTTTGTCTCTGAAGATAGGTAAAGAAACTTAAAAAGAAAACCGGGGAGGGTCTCTGGACTCGCGGTACAGCTGTGATCGCGGGGTGTGTGGGCTTGAAACTCGGCGGGGACGCACCCCTTCCTGGGACCGCGACTTTGTGCTTCTGATGCTTTTTTCCGGGTGGTGCCTGAGAATGCCGCGGTTTTGTGGGCATCCTGGGGCTGGTGCGGGGAAGAGTAATGCACGTGAGTCTACAGGCTGTCCGTGGAGGGATGTGGGAACCAGCTTTTAATCTTGGAAGGAACTTTCAAGGACCGTTAATTTTCCAAAGCTGTCACCATTGCTCCTTCCTGTGGGGTGGCTCGGGCAGGGATCTTTCATTCGTCCACTGACACGTCCCCAGTGCCCGTACGGGGCCCGCCCTGCCGCGTCTCGGTAAATATTTGTTAAACGAGGGGTGGTCAAAACGTTCTCCTCTGTGTCATAGTCACCGGAACAAAGATCTAAAGACAATTGAGTAGTTGAGCCCTGAGGTCCTTCTGTGGTCTGGCTGCAGGTGAAGGCAGCTGAGCACGGCGTGGGCACACGCGGTGGCCGGCGAGGGGGAGTCGCCGTCCCGGCCACGCCGACGCTGGTGGCTAAAGCGTGGCCGCCCTCCGGGAAAAGCAGTCAGGCAGCTAGCTCCTCAGGGTTAAGCACCGAGCCCCCGTGTCCCCGGCAGGTCCGCTCCTGGGCCCGTTCCCAAGAGAACGAGAGCACGTTACATACGTACGTGCAGGAGAATCGCAAACACACGTGTGTGAACGCTCACGGCCGCGTTATTCACAATAGCCCCCAAATGGAAATAGCCCAACTAACAGCACATCAAGAGGCGAATGGCTCGACAGGTGGGGTCCATCCATCCAGGGGAAGACCATCCACGCGTCAGAAGGAAGGAAGCGCGGATACCCGCTACAGCGTGGGGGAGTGTCACATGCGCTGAGTGAAGGGAACCAGACACAGGAGGTCACACGGCGCGTGAGACGAAATGCACACGTGACCTGAAGCGCACGGGCCAGGCAGGCCTGCGGGGTCAGTCTGGGAGGCCCGGGCTCTTGGAGGAGGGCAGGTCGGGCGGTGACTGCTAACCAGCGCGGGGTTTCCCTTCGCGGTGACAGAACTGGCCTGAGACCAGGGGGTGCTGGTGGCTGCACAGCTAGAAGCCCCCGAACTGTGTATTAAACCGCCCCCCACCCCCATGCACGCAAAAGGCCCCCGAATGCCCCCACGCACCTGCGAGAAGGGCCGGAGTCCGGACCTCTAATGCGACACGCTGGCGGGAGCTCTCACGCGCCGCGGGCGGGGACGCGGGATGGTTGGCAGTTTCTCGTGAAACGCAAGGTAGTCTCACCGTGGGATCGGTGTTGACACACAGGAGTTGAACCCCTGTGTCCACACGAAAACCTGCCCGCGGACGTTTACGACAGCTTTCGGCACAACGGCTAGAATCTGGAGGCAGCGAAGACGCCTCTCGGCAGGTGGCGGGCACGCGGGCGGTCGTCCCTCCAGACAACGGCGTCGGGTTCGGCGCTAAAAGGGGGTGAGCTGGGAAGCCGCGAAGCCACGGAGGAAACGTGGATGAATCGTACTAAGCGAAAGAAGCCAGTCTGGAAAGGCCACACGCTGTCTGTGACCTTCTGGAAAAGGCCGGGTCAGTGGCGGCCAGGGGTGGGAGCGTGGGGAGGAGCGAGCAGGGGGAGCACGGAGGAATTTAGGGCAGGGAAACGACTCCCATAGTGGAAACACCCTGGTGCACCTGTCTACACCACAGAGTGGGCGGCTCCGGGAGGGACCCCGGATGTCCGCGGTGGACTCGGGGTGATGCTGTTCTGGTGGGGGTGCTGCTGCTGGGGGCACAGGGGTGGGGCAGGGGGACACAGGCAATCCTGGGGCCTTCCCCTCAGCTTTGCTGTGACCCTGAAACTGCTCAGAAAAAGCAGTCTCGAAAAACAGACAAACCACGAGAACCAAAGCCGTGCCTGCCCTCAGGAAGAACCATCTGCTTTGGAGCGAAACGCCAGTGTCTCCACCGAGGGCTTCTCCGGCTGGCGCTCTGCGGCCTTCCCGCATGTCTTACGTCTGTGACTCCGTCCCCAGCGACCCCAGCACGGGCCACCCATGGCCACGGTGTCTGCTCATCCTGGGCAGGGTGCGGCTGCGTCTCCCAGCCATAGGTGACGTCCGTCTTTCCTTCCAGGGCCCCGGTGGCCCCACTGGCTTCATGGGCACGTTGGCCGACGGTCACATCTGCCCCCTCCCCTGAGCCTGCAGCTGCCCCCTGCAGGCAGCTACTGGGAGACTGAATTTTCTAGAAAAAGCCTCGAGAGCCAGGCCACCTTTTCCTTCCAGGAAGTGCCTGTCTTGGTGCACGACCGAGGGAGGAGATGGGGGGACCCGCTGTCACCCAGGGTTGGGAGGGTGGACGGCCGCGGGCCTGCTGCCGTGCTCGTGGTCCCATCGCGTTTGGGGTCCGGGCCCCAGGCTTTTCCCTGGTGAACACCGATTCACTGCCGCGTCTTGTGATCTCTGATCTGCAGGTCGTTTTCATCAGTCCTTTATGTTTACCGGAGTCTGACTTCTGATGCGTTTGTGTTTCAGCCAGAAACGACACAGACGTCGTCTGATTTAACTGTCATGATGCTGCGAAGGGAGAGTCAAAGCTCCACGGGGCAGGTGAAGGGGCAGAGGTTCAGAGAGGCCGAGGGACATTCTCAAAGTCACACAGCAGGGGGCAGTGCCGAGAGTGGGTCACGGCCCCGGGGGTAAGCGACACATGTCACTCCACGTCCCTGGTCACGGGTGTCTTTGGATGCTTCCTCGCATCCGCCCCCGAGTGTCCCACTCCCATCGTGGGCTCTGGGCCTCAGGGCTGAGTGACGCGTGGGCTCTGTGTCCATCGTGGTGGGGTGGCAGGTGGTCGATATCTGTGCATCATCATCAATGCCGGGTGGAGTGTCACCGACCACCATGGGCCCAGCAGGACGAGCCTCCACGGGGCACGGGGGCATCGGAATCCACGGCCACACCCACAGAGCCGCCTCTGCCTCGGAAAACCCAGCCTCCGCTGACCCTGCCTTCTGCATTTTGGGTTTCGCACAAGGTCGTCGCGGGACCTAGGAGCTGGTCCTGGCTCTCTGATGCTGTGAGTGGGAGGGAGTCTTGTGGGGCTGGAGCTGTTGCTCTGTCAGCTGTAGCTCTGGACGTCATCCGAAGTCATTTCCCTGTGTTCCAACTTGGGCTTCTCCTGACCAGACTCCACGTGAGCAGGGGCCCGACTCCCACCTTCCGTGGCCGGGGCTTTGCTTTAAATGCCTTTTCCTTGGGCTGAGCCCTGGCGGGAGACGTGGCTCAGAAATTCCCTTCCAGTTAATCGGGTTATTTGTGGGACGCCTACGGGGGTGACTTTACAGGATGGGGACCCCGTCAGCCTCGGGATTTACTGTGCGATTGAGGGAAGGTTTGCCGGATGGACGGACAGAGGGTTCAACAGTCCGTGGACACAGCGCCTCCCAGACCCGGCTCGTGCAGCCTGGCCGGAGGTTGGGTTGTGTGCTTGGAAGTCTTGAACTTGGAACGTGTCCCCGCCCCCGCGCTCCCCGTCCTGGGAAGGTCGGGCCGTTTGCTCAGGAGAACGAGAGGCTTGGGGGTTCAAGCACACGGTGTTGGGTAACACTGACTCACGGGACTAAAACGTGTTCCTCCTTCGAGTCTGCTGTCATTCCCAGGAGAATGGGAGCCCTCCGGATGGGGAGTTTTGTTGGCTTTGGTCAAATGTGTGTCCGGGCACCTAGGGAGGGGGTGAGGCGTGCCGCAGATTTGTTCCCGGCCAGAACCTGCGCCACACGAGCACGGGTCCTTCGGAGAAATGGGCGGCTTCTGGCAGATCTTTCTTTTCAGCAGAAAGAGCGGGAGGCGGGCCACACCAGCCACTGAGCGTGTCTTCTTGGTCCCCGAGCGGAGGCTTTCCACCCGGCAAAGAGAATTTCTGGTTACATACGATTTTAGGACTGATCTTTAAGTTATTAGAGGTACACGTCCAAACACGTAACTTCCTGAAAGCTGGAGAGTGTAATTTCCAACTGTTATTCTATTTGTGAAGCTAGTTGATTTTGTAGTCCCTTAAGAGTGAGCCTTTGGGGGCATGTAGGTGGCTCAGTCGGTTGGGTGTCCGACTTGGCTCAGGTCATGATCTCGTGGTTTGTGAGTTCGAGCCCCGCGTCGGGCTCTGTGCTGACAGCTCGGAGCCCGGAGCCTGCTTCGGATTCTGTGTCTCCCTCCCTTTCTCTGCCCCTCCCCTTCTCGTGCTCTCTCTCTCTCTCTCTCAAAAATACATACGTAAATAATTAAAAAAAAGAGAAGAGTGAGCCTTTGTGGGATCTCACAGACTCAAATTCCCTTCAATTCTAACAAACACTCCTGTTTCAAATACATAAGTGATTCTTAGCAATCTGATGATACTGAAGACAGGGGGAGTCTTAAGTTCTCTGAAACATTCTAGAAGTGTTTTCGATTTTCTTAAAATGCTCTTACACATTCAGTGTAAAATCTTACACCGTTGTGGTTCGATTGTGTATTTGGCTGGGAAAACACCGTTGATCTGCGAGGCCCTCTTCACCAACAGGTGCAGCGTGTGAAAACAAAACCTCGTTGCTCGACTTCCTGTACCAAACACGTTAGATGCCTCTGGCTTCTTTCTTTGGGTCTGAAGCCTTCTTGGGGTCACGGAACCCCGACCCGCGAAGGGAAGAGACCGGCCCGGCGGGCGGCGTTTGCGTTTTCCCGCCTGCACGTGGCATTCTCGGTCATCCTGGCTCACGGGGGTCCTGCTCACGTCGCAGGAGCCTCGAATGCCCTTCCCGCTTTGAGCCCGCAGCCGAAGTTTGTAAGGAGGTTTCACGTTCCTCGATTGTGTGGTGCAGATTTTATACTCCCTCGGCCCTCCTGAGACTTTGAATTCCCCTCCCCAGCCGGTCTGAAGTCACTCCTAGGCCGTTGTGTAAGATCCTTCACGCCGGTGACGGTGACTCCTTGAGGCCTTCTGGTCCCGGAACCTTCTGGGCCTTGCCTGGAAATCACCTGCGTCCCTCCCATCTCGGTCTGGACACTTCTGCTTTTCTTCTTCGAATAAAACTCGAGTTTAGACACGTGAGGCGACTTAGGAGTAGCGGGTAACGGGCTTGGCTTTCAATCAGTCAATCAATCAATCAATCAATCAGTCAATCAACCAGATGTCCCTCTTGGCTTAGCATCGCTGCAAGGCTGTGGTGAGGCGGCCACAGAACGGGCGTGCCCACCGGGAAGTCCTCCTGAGTTGCTCCCGCGGGAGCCGCCGTCACCCTGGGCCCCAGCGCCACGCGGGAGGTGAGTGCGATCTGGCGGAGGGAGCCTGCGAGGCGATGGCGGGAGGAAGGGTTTTATCCCCTCCCCCCCTTTTTTTTCCAGTACCTTCCAGCTAACCAGACTTTATTAAGGTAGCAAGGAGGAGTGCGCTTTTGTTTGAATTGGGTGTTGACGTTGGGTGAGGAACGCTCCCCCGGTGAAGCTGTCATGCTTTACGAAAGGTGCTTCATTGTTTCCCCGGGCGCCCTGCGTATGACTTAATGAAGCAGGCTTGATTTCCTGTCACTTGCACGAGCTGATAGCCTCCCGATGGCTTGATAAAACCTCTAGGAAAAGGAAAGCCTTAATGAGTACAGATTCCCTTGCAATTTGCATTTATAAGTGAGTATTCTGGCAATGACTGAAAGCAGAAAGTGTAAAACTGGGTCGATGAAGTGATTTCCCCGATACTTCTGTTGAGGGTGGTCGGTACGCGCTATCCCGTTAACCCCGTGCCTCGCAGTTCCTGTCGGTGAAGATGTCTTCGTGAAGGTTTGGGTTCTGGCCCTTCTGTTAACTGTGGGGACAGCTCGGGGGGCCACAGTGGCATTTTGTTCCATTCAGGGGGACTGGATCCCCGCCGGTCACGGGGTGCAGCGTCACGTACGTGAGCTGTGGCATGAGCAGCGGTCCTGTGTGATGCGTTGGTCGATGGGCTCATTGAGGCGGCCGCCATTTACAAGGAGCCCTGTGAGCACTGGAGGAGAGCATTGTGGGGGGCTGAGCTGTGTCCCCCCAAAAGCGTATGGTAGAGCGCTGACCCCCCAGCACCCTAGAACGCGCCCGTATCTGCAGAGGGGGCACTTTACGGAGGTGACTGAGGTAACGTGACGTCACTGGGGTGGGCCCTGATCCCTGTGACCGGGGTCCTTATAGGAAGAGGGGATCATTGGGGCACCTGGGTGGCTCAGCCGGTTGAGTGTCTAACTTCGGCTCAGGTCATGATCTCACGGTCCGGGAGTTCGAGCCCCGCGTCAAGCTCTGTGCTGACGGCTCAGAGCCTGGAACCTGTTTCTGATTCTGTGTCTCCCTCTCTCTCTGCTCCTCCCCTGCTCATGCTCTGACTCTCAAAAAATAAATAAACGTTAAAAAAATTTAAAAAAAGAAGAGAGGGTCAGGACACAGACACGCACAGAGGGACGACCCCCTGAAGACACAGGGAGAGGACGGCCATCCACACCCAAGGGGAGAGGCCTCGGGAGGCCCCGGCCCTGCCCACGCCTGGACCTCGGGCTCCAGCCTCCAGGACTGGAGGACAGTACGTGTCTGCTGTGTGAGCCCTGTCTGTGGTATTTGTTACGCGGTGGAGCTGACTGATACACCCCTCAACTCAAGTCCCTGTAGAGAGCACCACCCTCCCCCTGCCTTCATTATCAGCTCTTTGTCTTGTAACCACCGACGACACACTGGCCCCAGCATTTCAGGAGCCACCCGTCGTCCCTTCCTCTGAGAAGGGGCACAGACGTCCTCTTCACAGACATTCCCTCCAGGGGGATCCTGGCGCCTAGGACCTCCGGAGCACTGAGTACTGACCCCACATCTCCAGGGCCTGCCTGTGCTCTAAGTGCAGGGAGAACGCAGCCTTCCGAAGCTGTGGCCAGCCACGCCTTTCCCGGAGTTTATGGAGCATTTCTCTCCGGCCTGGACGGGAGCATGCACTAGGGAAGCGGCCCCGGCCCTGCTGGGCACGGAGCTTCCGGGAGGCCCCGGGCGGCGGTAACCAGGCTTGCTGGTCGCGTGTTTTTCACGGTGGGCAGGCGGCCCTCGAGGTGGGCCGCACCTGGATGCACCCGAGGCTGGCTGGTTACGCGCTGCCCTCTCGCAGCATCTTTGAAAATGCGGTCCGTGCCGCCGGGGAGAGAAAGCCGCCCCCCTGGCAGGCGCCGCTCTGTGCCATCCCGCCGGAGGCTCGGTCTGCGTCCGTGGCTGGTCAGGCTGCTCAGCTCTCCTGCGGCCGTAACCAGGCAGCCAGCCCCGCCCCAGGCCCTGGGCTTTGAGATCTATGTGCGGGAGGAGCCCCCAGGCTTCCACTTGGAGGCTTCTGGCCTCGCGTGTCTCCCCAGAGAAGCCGCGGGTCCGGCAGGCAAGGCTTCGGAGGCAGGTGTGCCCCTGAGACCCCCTCCCCCAAGCTGTGTGCCGTCGGAGACGTAATTCACCCTCTCTGGGCATCAGTGGGCTTGTGTGTGAAGATGGGTGGAATTCTCTGAGGTACGTGGGGTTCACCGGTTACATACGCACCGATTGCTTGCTGTGATGCACCGGGTGCTGGCATAACACCACTCGGTTGGGGACGGGAGACCGTCACGGAGCCGAGGGAAGTGGACGGTGCCCGGGGAGCCCGTGGAGGCATCAGGGCACCTGCTGGGAGACTGGGGGAAGCCACGGAGTGTTCAAGAGGGAGCCTCGGGGACAGGGATCTAGAACAAAGGTATTGGAGAAAATGAGCGGCCGACGGTTTGGGGCCAGAATGTTGGACGCGTCCATCCTGCGGCCGGGAGAGTCTTGTGTCTGTCCCTCTTTCCTTCTGTGGTCACTGTGTCCTGGGTGGCCTCCCGCCCCAAGAGCGGAAAGGTCGGGCTCCTGGGAGACTGCAGGGACCTGAACTCTGCCTTTCTCCTCCTCAGTGACCCCAGCGCCACGCGGGGAGTGGGAACACGGTGAGCCCTTGGCCGCTGAGACCTGGGGGTGGGCGGATGGATGATGGATGGATGGATGATGGATGGATGGGGCCCCGGGGTACCCGCGGGGTGCATTCATGCCCTGCACCTCTTTGGCCTTGACTTTGGGGTACCATTAATTTCCTTGTCTCTGCTCTACCTGGTTGCCAGGGCAATTCATGTGGTCTCAGTTATTTCTGTCTCCGTTTTTCACAAACGTGTGCCTTTCCAGACGTCAGCTATAAACATCAGCCGTGTTTGCTGGTTGCCTTGCACAGAAGTCCCCCTCCCCACAGGGAGAGGATTCTGTTTCTGGAAGGACCCACGCAGGTCCTGGTGTGTTCCCGCAGAGGGACCGTGCGTTCTGCGGGGCGGAGAGCTGTGTGGGTGTCCCTGGGCTTCCTGCCGGGGCAGGACTCACGGGGGGCCGCCTGCCTCCTGTTCTTGACATGCATCGAGGAGTCGCTCAGCCCGGGTGCTGGTGGTCCCCGTGGCGGCCTCCCGGAGGTGGCAGGATGTGTGCTGGAGCGTGCTTTGTTCTCCGAGGGTACGCTGGTCAGAGGCCCAGCTCGCTGCCCAGCTCTGCTCGGCGGTCAGCAGAGCCAGACCTGCCCCTCGTCTCTTGCGGTGAGCACCGGTCTCGCCAAGAAGCAGACTTAGAATGTCACCCGCCGCTGCCGAAGAAAGGACACCGCCAGTCAGGGACTGGAAACAACGGCCCTTCCGCTCTCTCGTGATTCCGCGGGTCGGGCTTGCAGGCGGGGGTCAGCCGGCACCACGTGGCCCCGCAAATCCAGGCTGGCGGTCCTCCTCGTGGTCCTCCGTCCATGTGGCTCCCTGGGGCCTCCTCAGATCCCAACGGACGCCTCGTGTGGGAGCTGCCTTCCGAGCAGGGGGGACAGAAGCCAGCGCTCCGAAGGCTGCACGAGTTTCGTGGCTCTGTTTCTGCCACGTTCTGCCACTGGACGGGCCCAGATTCAAGGAGATGGGAAGTAAGGCTCGTTTATTCGATTATTTTTTAACGTTTACCTTTTAAAAGAGAGAGAGTGGGAGCGAGGGAAGTGCACGCAGAGAGGGAGACACAGAATCTGAAGCAGGCTCTGAGCTGTCAGCACAGAGCCCGACGCGGGGCTTGAACTCATGAGCTGTGAGATCATGACCTGAACCAAGGCGGCCACTTAACCGACTGAGCCCCTCCCCCGGGCGCCCCAGTAAGGTTCCTTCTTGATGGGAAAAGCTTGCAGACTCTGTGGCCACCTCGAACCCAGTGCAGGGTACCTCCTCTAACCTCTGCTGAATACAAACTGTCAGGGGGAGGGACCGGCGGGTTGCGATTTAACCTCGTGGTCTCTGAATTCAGCCGGTGGCTTTGAACCCTGCCGCCACCGGCCGATGGCTGTGTGATCTTGGGAAGCAATGAAACCTTGCTGTGCCTTTATCCATGTGAGGTCTGTACGCTGGGGCAATCCTGACCCCGCTGGACTCGTGCCTAGATTAAGTGAGATAATGCACATAAAGCATGTGGCCTTTGGTTAGCGTTAGCGACGGTTGACATCCGCTGCTTTGATGGGAAGCCGTCGTCTACCGACGACATCGAGCAAAAGAGACTGACCTGACTTGGGTGATGGTGCCCTGCAGACGTACGCTGTGATCAGGGGGTGGCGGCTGAAGGCGGTTGAGGCTGCCGCCAGGTGTGTGATGGGGAGGTGACGGGGGGGGGGGGGCGGTGGGGACAGGATTGTGCACACGGCACGCCGTCAGCGAGGAAAGTAAGAGGCAGCGGGCAGGTTCCGAGCGCGATTGAGGAGGTGAAGCTGTCTCAGGCGTGGCTGGGATGTGGGGGTTTGACATACTGAGGGCGATGCCGTAATTTGTGACCGGGGCAAACGAGTGGCGTCAGGAACAAAACCCCCGGGTCAGAGATGAAGACCAGCTCATCACTCCCAGCAGCAGCGGCGGGAAGCAGACATCAGCACTTTGTCCTGGTTCCCTGAGCCCCGATTCCCACGGGGCGATGCAGACGGGGCCGCGAGGTATTGCACGCGATGGGCTGCGTCACGGGGCGGGGACCCTGGCCTCAGGGGAAGTGAGGCTGCTAGTCTGGACGGTAAGCATGCCCGCCCCGGCCCCTGTCTCTTCCGTCCCGGGTTCGAGGGAGACCCCAGGACGTGTTGGAGCTCTTACCCCCCAGTACTGTGAACACGACCTGACTTAGAAATAGGATCTTTGCAGACGGTTATGTTAAGATGAGGTCCTGAGCGCGGCCCTGACCCAGTACGACCAGCGTCCTTATGAAAAGAGAGTGTTTGGGCCACACACGGCGGGAGGAGGATGCCGAAGAGGCACAGGGAGGAGATGGCCGTCTATAAGCCAGCCAACACCGGAGGCTGCCTGCAGGGAAGCTGGGAGGAAGGAAGGCCCGGAACAGGTGTTCTGTTAGACGCCCCGGAAGGCACCTGCTCACACCCTGAGTTTGGACCTCTGGCCTCTAGAGCTGGGGGACAACAGACGCCTGCTGTTCTCAGCCACCTGCTTTGTGGTCCTGTGTCCCACAGCCCCAGGGATCTAGGACATCTCTGAGGCTGTTCACTGTATGGACGGTCAGAAGCAACGAGAGCCCGCGCGTCTCCTCAGCAGATGTGCAGACACGCAGGTCCCCCAGCAGACGTGGGGAGCCCGCGACGGGACCAGACGGGGCAGGAACAGGCTTCCGTTTCTGAAGGAAGGTTGTCTCGTGGGAAGAAAGGGCCTCAGCCTTCCAGAAGGCTGCTGAACTGGCGTCGGTACCTGGAAATTGCAGGAAAGAGGATGTTTTTTTTTTTTCCTTCACGAAGGCAAAAACGTTTTTACCGGCCCTGTAAGGGGGGGAGGGAGTGGCAGCTAGGGGCCTCTGTCGGGCTTGCTGCAGGGGTCCCCGATCCACGGGGCAGGTGGGGACTCATCCCCGGGGCTGATGTGGCTGCACCCCGGAATCCTTGGGGTCAGTTTCTAAAATCCCACGTTGTCTTTACCCTAATGCCCCCAGGGATTCTGATTCAGCAGATCCGAATCTGGTGGCCCCCGGGATCTGAACCTTTTTTCTAAATGTTTATTTATTTAGAGAGGGAGGGACAGAGAGAGAGAGGGAGAGGGGGAGAGAGAATCCCAAGCAGGCTCCGCCCTGTGAGCACAGAGCCTGACGCGGGGCTCGAACTCACCAACTGTGAGATCATGACCTGAGCCAAAGTCGGACGGTTAACCGAGTGGGCCACCGGATGCCTGGGTTCTGAACCCTTTAAAAAATTTTTTTTTAAACGTTTATTTATTTTTGAGACAGAGAGAGACATCATGAATGGGGGGAGGGGCAGAGAGAGAGGGAGACACAGAATCGGAAGCAGGCTCCGGGCTCCGAGCCATCAGCCCAGAGCCCGATGCGGGGCTCGAACTCATGGACCGCGAGATCGTGACCTGAGCCGAAGTCGGACGCTTAACCGACTGAGCCACCCAGGCGCCCCTGAACCCTTTAAAGTCCCCCGGGAGGCGTTGACGGGGTCCAGACCTGAGGACTGAAGGAACGCATCCTTACAGCCTTCTTTTTTTGTGGCTTCTTTTTTTGTGGCAATTCCATGAATTCAGAAGGCATCGGATGTGGCCCTGGACACGGGGCCCCCCAGCACGTCACCTCTAGGCGATGCCTCGTGTGTCTCCTTTGCTTGATTTCGTGCAACTGCCCCCAGTTGCTCTGCTGTGCCCGTGTCCCCCCGGCCACTTCTGTCTGATGCTGGTGCCCTGGCCGATCTGCGGGGCCGCCCCTGGGGTCTCCCCGCCGAGGTCATTCTCGAGAGATCCTGTCTTCATTGTTGCCATTTTTCAGGGCCACACGCCGCTTGTTAGCGGGTGGGCCACACTCTGAAAACAGCCAGCGCCACGTTTTCCAAAAGCACTTTGATCCTTTGCTCACCCAGGCAAACGTGCTGCTTCACGGTAAGGTGCCGTCCCTCAGTTTCCCCTGGAAATGCTTCCGGATGAGTCCTGCCTCCGTTTTGCGTTCTTCCTTCTGGAACGCGTCCAGTTATGCCCGAAAAGTTCTTGGACTGATCCTGTCCTTACATTGTTACCTCTTTCTGCTGTTTTTCCATCTGTTGGCCTTTTGGTTGTGATTTCTGGAAGATTCCCTCGGCTTCATCGCCCTGGCCTTCCTTGACCACACTTTGAATTTGCTCCGTGCCGGGATCTTTGGCTGTGTTTGTATTTACAACAGGCCGCTGGGGACTCAATGGAGGTGGGTACGGTCAGGCCTCGCGGGCTGCTGGGCACCCCGTACGGGGATCGAAGGGAGTCTTGGTCATGTGGCTGGGGAACCCTGACTCCCGGTGTCTGTGCCTCTCTTCTCTTGGGTTCATCAAGTTCCCCAGACGCGTCTCGGGTGCTGGGATCCAAGTGAGGGAAGCGGCCGGGGCAGGGGCCGAAATACCCCGTGTTCGGTCTTGTTATCTGAGTGGTCCTGTGTCCCCACGTCCGGGTGTCACTCCACGATGCCACCTTTCCCTCTTATTTTTTTTTTTAAGTTTACTTATTTTGAGAGAGAGGGAGAGAGAGAGAGAGTGAGCGAGTAGGGGAGGGGCAGAGAGAGAGGGAGACACAGAATCCGAAGCAGGCTCCAGGCTCCGAGCCATCAGCCCAGAGCCCGACGTGGGGCTCGAACCCACGGACCGTGAGATCATGACCCGAGTCGAAGTCGGACGTTTAACCGACTGAGCCACCCAGGTGCCACTGGCCTGAAATTTCATCCACGTTTGCGTGTGGGCTGACGTGGTGTGGCTTATTTGTGTGGATCGACAAGCATTCTCACACATGCCGTCTGTAGGTGTGCTCTAGAAGCCTGTGTCTGTTTTAATTAGGAGTAAGCATTGTTTTTGTTTGTTTGTTTGTTTTGTTGTTGTTGGTTTTCGCAACCTGGACTTGGGCTGTGGACTTTCTGTGGGAAACGCTGTTCGGCGGGTTTAGGTAAGGAGCTTGGTGTTTTCTTGCGTTTCTTCCGTTCCTACCCTGGTAGGAAAAGCTATTTTAACTGCCCAGACCATACATTAGCAATGCTCGTCACCTCCTCCACATTTTTGCATGGAAACTGCTTCCTCTGTTCTCTTCATTTCCATCTTGTACCTATTGACAAAGTTCACCAGCAGGGAGAGTCCCTTTAAATACAGAAAATCACACGTTCTGTTTCCCGGGGCTCTTTCTCATAAATAACAAGGTGTTGGTGCGGCCAGGCCGGGGCAGGGGGTGGGGACCCCTGGTCATGGGTACATCTGGGAAAGGGATACCCAGAGCTGTTTGCTTCCAGGTAACTTTTTTTTTTTTTTTTTGGTCTGCAAGCACAAAATGGAAATCATTTGTCCCCAGGAAGAATCTCTTGGTTCCCAGGTAGCCGGCTGCTGTCAGCTTGGATGTGGGTTGTGGGCTCTGGGGAAGTCCTGTGCCACTGGCTCCCTGATTGGCCAACAGAGGCTTGTGTGAACTTGGACTCTGGGGGCCCTCGTTGGAAGGTCGTCTGTCTTTACCGATGCCTTTATTTCCCTCTGTGCTGTCTTGCTGTGTTCAGAGTGTAGGTATCCACATCTTTCGTCGAATATCCCCTGAGCCTATCGTATTTTTTTCGTCGATATTTTACACGGTATTGCTTTTAAATTCCCATTTCCAGAGGTTCGCTGCAGCGGTTCATGAACACGGCCTTGCACCCTCCAATCTTGCTGGACGTCGCTTCTAGTTATCTGGGCTCGTTTGGGGATTGCAGTGAGTTTCCCACACGGACAATCACGTCTTCTGCAAACAGAGTTATTTCTTCCTTTCCAATCAGCGTGTGTTTTGTTTTTGTTTTCTTTCTGAACAGAAACCGTGGGAATAAACATCCCTGTCTTGTCCCTGTTCTCGGGGGGAACATTTTCAGGCTTGCACCGTGTGTGCTTTTCAGAGATGCCCTTTCTCAGGCTGAGAAAATTTCTCTCTAGTCCTGCTTCGCTGAGTGTTTCTGTCATGGATCAGTGTTGCATTTTGCCAAAAGCTTTATTTTTTGCAGCTGTTGAGATGGTTTTTCAATACGGTGAGCTATGTCGATTTTCAAATGTTTAAGCCACCTTGCGTTCCTGATAGAAATCACCCCTGGTTGTGAAATATATACTGTCAGATTTGATTTGCTAAAATTTTGCTTAGAATTTTTGCATCTTGGGGCGCCTGGGTGGCTCAGTCGGTTAAGCATCTGGTTTTGGCTCAGGTCATGATCTCATAGCTCATGAGTTTGAGCCCCGCGTCGGGCTCTGTGCTGACGGCTCAGAGCCTGGATCCTACTTCAGATTCTGTGTCTCCCCCTCTCTCTGCCCCTCTCCCGCTCATGCTCTGTCTCTCTCTGTCTCAAATCTCAAAAATAAATAAAAACATTAAAGAAATTTTACAATTTTTGCATCTACGTTCATGAAAGATATTGATCTCCCTTTCTTTTTCTTTTGTTAGTAACTGGGGGACATTGGCCTCATAGAATGAATTGAGACATTTTCTTCCCTTGGATTTTTTGCTAAAAATAGTATAGCTACTCTGGCTTTTTTGATTCATATTAACGCGTGTGCCTTGCCCTAGCCTTTTAATTTTCAGGTATTTTTTAACCGCCTTCTTTTTTTAAAGCTTATTTGTTTTTTAGTAATTTCCCAATGTGGGGCTCAAACTCACGACCCTGAGATCAAGAGTCATTTGCTGTACCAACTGAGCCAGCCAGGTGCCCCTCGGCTCTTTTTGTCTTTATTTATTTATTTTTTTTTTTAATTTTTTTTTTCCATTTATTATTTTTTATTTTTGGGACAGAGAGAGACAGAGCATGAACGGGGGAGGGGCAGAGAGAGAGGGAGACACAGAATCGGAAACAGGCTCCAGGCTCTGAGCCATCAGCCCAGAGCCTGACGCGGGGCTCGAACTCACGGACCGCGAGATCGTGACCTGGCTGAAGTCGGACGCTTAACCGACTGCGCCACCCAGGCGCCCCGTGTCTTTATTTTTAATGCATATTTCTTATAGAAATCTCAGAGTGGGGTCATATTTAATGTGCTCACGGTTAGCTTCAAATCCGTCACCTTGCTATGGGCTTTCTACTCGTCTCCTCTGGTCTCTGCTCACCCTTTTCTGCCTTTGCTTAGAGAAATAGAATTTTGTGATTCATTTTCCCTCCTTTGTTGACTTGAAAACTACGACTCCTTGTTTTGTTAGTTCGGTGGTTGCTTAAGGCCTTCCAGTAAAGACTTCTCTTTTATTCTAATCCGTCTTCGAGTCCCATCACGCCCGCTGATGGGTGAGACCCTTGCGATAACTCATTTCCAGTTCCTGTCTCAGTTCTGTTATGTATTTTTCTTCTGCGTATCTGAATGAGCCCCCCCCCCCCCGCCCCACGTTATTTGTTTTGTTTGAAGAGTCAGTTACCTCTTAGAGGGGTTTAAATGAGAAAAAGCCTGTCTTTCCCCCCATGGTTATCATTTCCTTCTGCCCAGAGCCTCTCCTTTTTAACATTGCCTATAGGGAACACTCGCTGCTCACGAAATGTTGCAGCTTGCACGTGTGTGGAAAATCTGATGGTTTTCCACATGTGTGGACCAAGACGAACATGCTTCATCTTTGACAGATGTTTCCACTGGTCATGAAATTCTAGTTTTGCCTTTTTTTCCTTCTAGCGCGGCCGAGATGGTCTTCCAATGTCCACTCACTTGTATGGTTTCCCGCCAGAAATCCGCTGTCGTTCTGAAGCGTGACTTCTCTTCAGATGTAAAAGGCCTTTATGTTTTTGGCTCTTTGTCCCCTGTTAAGCTTGTTCTCCTTGTCTTTAGTTTTACACTCGGTCTTAGCCAAAACGCCGAGAAGCGATTCCTTATCTTTAGTTTTGATTTATTATGGGGCGGTTTACTTTTCGTTATGATTCTTGTGCGTGGATTTCATTGAGATTCTTGAGTTTGTGGGTGCGTATCGCTTTCATCAAATTTGTGCTATTTGTGGCCAAAATGTTTGGCCACATCTTCAAGCAATTTTTCTCTACCCCCTCCCCCTTTGGTCAGGGACTTCAGTGATACATACGTTAGGCTGCTTGAAGTTGTTTCATAGCTTATCGATCATCTGTTCTTTTAGTGTAACTTGTTATTTTCCCTGTATTTCATTTCGCAATCTCTTCAATCTCACCAGTCTTTTTTGTCTGGTATCTAATTTGCCACTAATCCCATCTGGTGTCTATTTCATTTCAGATACTACATTTTTCATCTTTGGAAGTTTGATTTATTTAGTTTTTGTCTCTCATGAATATAAAGAATGTAGGTCCTAGACTTTTTAGTGTCTTGCCTGCTAATTCTTTTCTTTTTTTTTTTTTTTCTTTTTTTTTTTCAACCTTTATTTATTTTTGGGACAGAGAGAGACAGAGCATGAACGGGGGAGGGGCAGAGAGAGAGGGAGACACAGAATCGGAAACAGGCTCCAGGCTCTGAGCCATCAGCCCAGAGCCCGACGCGGGGCTCGAACTCCCGGACCGCGAGATCGTGACCTGGCTGAAGTCGGACGCTTAACCGACTGCGCCACCCAGGCGCCCCTTGCCTGCTAATTCTAACATCTGTATCAGTTTTGGGTTAGTTTTGGTTGGTTGACATATTCTTCCTCATGGGCCTTATTTCCCTGCTTCTTTGTAAGCCTGGTAACCTTTTATTGTTTGATTAGCTTATCAATCTTTTTTCTTGCTAACCTTTGTGAATTGTGGGTTTTTTATCCTGAGTCTGTGTATCTCTGCATGTGTCCGAATATTCTTGAGCCTTGTTCTGACCTTAAAAAGCGTGGTCGTTTCCAGTCTTGCCTTCAGCGTGTGTTCAGTGGGGTCGTGGAGGCGTTTAGTCCTGGCCTGAATGGTTCCCAGTCTGGAGGCAAAGCCCTCCGTGTGTTCGGCGCCCCCGAGTCACGGGGTTTTCCAGGTTGGCCGGTGGGAACGGCACTCTTCCGGGACCTGTGTGGTTGATGTGTGTTGTTACCTCTGACCCTGCGGTGCCTCCTTCCCCAGCCCCGGGTGGCTTTGTCACATGCGTGCGTTGATCCCCTGCCCCAGAACACTCAGAGGGACCCACTGCACGTCTCCTGTGGCCTCCGTGCCCAGCCTTCCCTCCCTGCCCTCCGCCCTGCAGATGACGGCCTTGACCTCCCTGCACTCCTGACGCCGTTGCCCCACCAGGAACTCCCCCCGCTTCGTCGGGCGGCGCTTTCTCTCGAGATGGCCTAGAAATGCCGCGAAGGCAGTAGGCTGGGACCCATCATAGGGCTCACCTCTATTGTGTCCCGTCTCTCATGTATCCCTGTCCTGCCTTTGAAACCAAGTTTTTCGTATATTTTAGCCTATTCTGGTGATTCCAGGCAGGAGACTACATCCAGCACTGTTACTGTGTCTCACCTGGACGTGGGGGTCCCTCTCTCTCTCTCTCTCTCTCTCTTTCTCTCTTGTGTCTCTGTCCGTTGTCTCCACCTCTCTCCACCCACTTCCAGTCTGTCCCTCCCCTGCTCTTACCTGTCTCTGTTCGCCTCCCTCTGTGCTCTCTCCAGGTCCCCTCTCTCTGCCTCACTGTCCCCGTGACCACCGTTGGCAGCTGTGGCTTCCCGCTCATGACCTCTGTGGTCCAAGCACCATCAGTTTTGTGTTTTCTGGAGAGAACTGTCTTGCCCCGGTCTGCTCACACGGGACCCCCTCACCGGTGCCTCACGGCCCCCCAACCTGCATCTGCTTGTTTACTATTCTTCGAGTGTGGACTCAGGCAGACGAGGGGCTCAGGAAGCAGCCGTGCGTACAACGGGTTCTGTACCAGCTCTCCCGTAGTGACACAAAGAACAAACACTACACAGAGTTAGTGAAATTTGTGAAAACCAAGGTGGTAGGTGTGGCTGAAGGAGCATGAGCTCTGCACATGCATATTCTTAGCTTAAGAACAGGGGTCTGGGCGCCTGGGGGCTCGGTCGGTGGAGCGTCCGACTCTTGGTACCGGTTCAGGTCATGATCCCACGGTTTCATGGGTTCAAACCCCACGTCGGGCTCTGTGCTGACAGTGTGGAGCCTGCTTGGGATTCTCTGTCTCTCTCTGTCCCTCTGTCCCTCCCCCGCTCACTCTGTCTCTGTATCTCTCAAAATAGATAAATAAGCTTAAATTTAAAACAAACAAGCAAAAAAAGAGGGGCACCTCGGTGGCTCAGTTGGTTAAGCGTCCGACTTCGGCTCAGGTCATGATCTCATGGTCCGTGAGTTCGAGCCCCAGGTCGGGCTCTGTGCTGACGGCTCAGAGCCTGGAGTCTGCTTCCGATTCTGTGTCTCCCCCTCTCTCTGTGCCTCCCCTGCTTTCTCTCTTTCAAAAATAAACATGAAAAAAATACTAAAAAAAAAGAAAGGGTGGTCAGGGAAGAGGAAGGAGGAGAGGAGGGATACTAGACGGAACAGAGGGTGCGGGGTGGGGGCGCTCAGTGTCCACCGCCCCAGGGGCTCCAGCAGCGCGGCCGTTCTGTGTGATTCCCCCCCAGAGCCCCTATCCCTCCTTCCCTCGTCTGGTCTCTGCCACCTAGTGAGCCAGTTGCTGCTAAGGGCTTTTGTAAGTGTCACTGGTGATTCTGCGTCCGACAATTGCTTCCTTATTCTGAACAGACACCGGGACCAGACTGTAGGTGCACATACAGCCCACAGAGAACTAAGTTAAGAACAGCATTGGAGATGCTTCCCTTGAGTGTAAATTCTTGGTGCGTTTGCGTCCCGTGGCCGTCAGAGTATGCTACCAAGGGCTGGTGGCTCAAAGCGGCAAAAATGCGTTCTCTCGTCGTTCTGAAGGCTGGACGTCCGCAACGGGGGCATCTGCGGGGCTGTCCTCCCCTTCCTGCCTCCTCCAGCTCATGGCGACAGCTGGCAGCCCGTGGCATTCCTTGGCTGCTGGACGCCGCCTCCAGCGTCCCCGCCCCGACACCGCGTGGCTTTCTCGAAAGGACGCATCACGCGTCGGGGGCCACCCTCCCTGCTGTGACCTCGCTCACTCATTACATCTGCACAGACCCTGTTTCCAGATGAGGTCCCGTTCTGAGGTTGCAGGTGAGTGTGAATTTTGGGGGGACTCTGTTGAGCCCAGCACGTCAAGGGATTATGCCTCTCCCTGCTCAGAAGTGACAGCGAGGGGGGTCGGGTGCTGGACAGGACGCTCCCTTCCCAGCCTCCATCACCGGAGACGCGGCCCTGAGGCGCGTCTGGGAAGGATCCTGGATGCGCTGCACGCACCGTGCTCTCCCTTTTGCACGGGTGCCGGGGTTCACAGTGAGGCCCGGCCACCTGCCGCCGTCCCGGCCCCGCGCCTGCAGGGTGCACGTGCCCTGCTTTTCTGGGAGGCTCTCTGCTCGTGGGCCACGCATCCAGGAACGCACACGTCCTGTGTGATGCCGTCCGGCCCTCCCAGGACCCTGTACGGAGACAGCCGATGGACACACGGGGCAGGATGCTCGTAGCCTGCTGCTTTTCAACAAGGTTGCGTGAGCGAGCACACCTTCGCACCCGTGGCCGCTGCTGCGCGTGCTGGGTGTGGAGGCCTTTCCTGGGCACCCTTCCTGCCGCGTGGGGTCAGGGAGTAGCCGGCGGGGGGCACGGACGATGGTGCCCGTGGATGTGAGGTGGGGAGCGTCCCGTGTGCCGGCTGTGCTGGGAGTCCCGACGAGCATCTGCCCCTCTCGGTGACAGCACAGCACAGGGGGCGCTGAGCCCGTGATGCTCCTTGTCTCATCGGAGCCTCAGGGGCCCGCTGGGGACGTCCCCTCGTGCCCCCCCCTGCCGCAGCCCCGGACCGGGGCCCCAGAGGGGCAGGAGCCTTGGGAGTGGAGGTGCGCCTTCCCCGGCTGGGATAGACGGGGTAGACAGAATATTCATGCTCCCCGCTCCTAAATTCCTGGCCCCCATGTGGCTGTAATTGGGAGATGGGGCCTTTAGTGAAGCAGGTGATGTAGGCAAAATGACGTCGTCACTGGGGTGGGGCCTTGATCCTGCAAGATTAGTGTCCTTGTAAGAAGAGTCGCCACAGAGCTCCCTCCCTCCACGTGAGGACACAGCGAGGGTGCCGTTCGCAAGCCGTGAGGACCGTGCTGGTCCCCTGATCTCGGACTTGAAGATGAATGTTGTGTAAGCCCCCCCGTCGGTGGCGTTTCGTTACGGCTTCAGGCGGACAAAGACCCTGGGCCTTGTCCCCACCCTGGGTCTGGCAGAACGCCCTGGGCGTTCACGGGGCGTCCGCTCTCCCGCAGACTGTAGGCACGGTGAAGGTCAGATCGCGGTCTGGAGGGGGCCTCTGAGCCCCGCCGTGAGCGCTCAGTGTAGGGGAGCGGTCGTGCCCCCCTCTCGGCAGGCCTGTCCGGATGTTCGGGCGGGGCAGGAGTACACATGCTTCCTGTTTAAAATGATCCAGCCAGGGGCGTCTGGGGGGCTCAGTCGGTTGAGCATCTGATTTTGGCTCAGGTCACGATCTCGTGGTTTGTGAGTTCGAGCCCCACATCGGGCTCTAGGCTGACAGCTCGGAGCCCTGGCGCCTCCTTCCGATTCTGTGTCTCCCTCTCTCTCTGACCCTCCCCCCATTCTGATGTCTCTCTCTGTCTCAAAAATAAATAAACATTAAAAATAATAAAATGATACATGCAGCTAGCCAGCTGTTAGATAAAACATGTTTTCACAGAGACACCTTCATAGAGACAAAATTTTAAAAGTGTTTGGAGATTTAGGGCCACCTGGGTGGCTCAGTCGGTTAAGCATCCGACTTCAGCTCAGGTCATGATCTCACAGTTTGTGAGTTCGAGCCCCATGTTGGGCTCCGTGCTGACAGCCTGGAGGCTGCTTTGGATTCTGTGTCTCCTTCTCTCTCTGCTCCTGCCCTACTCACACTCTGTCTCTCAAAAAGTGAATAAACGTTAAAAATATTTAAAAAACAAAGTGTTTGGAGATGTGTCATTTCATGGGAGTGGAAGCTGCCATTATACTAAATATGACTGAATCCCGCAACGTCTGGAAAATAGTAAACGTTGTTAATTTTTACCTATTCCGTAAAATGTATTTGTCTTGCTTTCCGTTTAGTGAAATTACTACGCACAATTTATGTTCCGCTGAGAGCATAATCTAAATAATCAAAAACTTAATATATTAACGCACACAGAAGGGGGATGTATTTTCAAAAGAACAGAAGGGAAAATAAATTTAAGCAGTTTTGGGTAAGATTCCAAAAAGGACAGCTACTGAAATATTTCAAATGACCCACGAAAAGGCAAAATACAAATTAAAATTCCTGAGCCTTGTAATTTCAAGCGGCGATCATTGAAAACAGCAACACTTAAATTCGGCCTCCTGAGAGATTAATTTCCCGGGCTATTTTTATGAACCCAGAACGAGTAGCCGATGGGAAGGTTCAGCGTCTTCTGCGTGGGTCGTATTTAGGGTTCTGTGGATCCAGGTTCTGGAGGCCCATGGGTTGTTGAATGTTCCCAGCGGTTCCTCAGACACCACGTGGCACCGTTGTGAACACGGGCCCACCTTGGAGATGCGCCAGGCTGGGTTCCAGACCACCGCCAGGGAGTGAAGACCGCAGCCGAGCCGGGCAGGTGACGGGCTCAGTTTCCCGGCACGTATAAATGTTAGGTTTGCACTATGCTGCCCTCTGTTAAGTGTGCAAAGCAGCATGTCTAAAAAGTAATGTGCATGCTTTATTTTTATTTAAAAAAGTTGTTTCTTAATGTTTATTTTTGAGAGAGACAGACAGCATGAGCGGGGAGGGGCAGAGAGAGAGGGAGACCCAGAATCCGAAGCGGGCTCCAGGCTCCGAGCTGTCCGCACAGAGCCCGACGTGGGGCTCGAACCCACGAACTGTGAGATCGTGACCTGAGCCGAAGTCGGACGCTCAACCGAATGAGCCCCCCCCCCCCGCCCCACCGGGCGCCCCAGTAACGTGCATACTTTAAAGAATACTTTGGGGGCGCCTGGGTGGCGCAGTCGGTTAGGCGTCCGACTTCAGCCAGGTCACGATCTCGCGGTCCGTGGGTTCGAGCCCCGCGTCGGGCTCTGGGCTGATGGCTCAGAGCCTGGAGCCTGTTTCCAATTCTGTGTCTCCCTCTCTCTCTCTGCCCCTCCCCCGTTCATGCTCTGTCTCTCTCTGTCCCAAAAATAAATAAACGTTGAAAAAAAAAATTTAAAAAAAAAATAAATAAAGAATACTTTGTTGTGGGGTTGGGGGGCTCAGCCAGTTAAGTACTGATTCCAGCTCAGGTCATGATCTCGTGGTTTGTGCGTTCCAGCCCCGCGTTGGGCTCTGTGCTGACTGGGCAGAGCCTGCTTGGGATCCTGTGCTCTCCTTCTCTCTCTGCCCACCCCTCTCAAAATAAATAAACTTAAAACAATTCCTTTGTTGCTAAAAAATGCTAGCCGTCATCTGAGCTCTCCCTGAATCTTTATCGCTGATCACAGATCACTGTAACAGAATAACAATGAAAATTTTGAAATGTTGCAAGACTTACCAAAACGCGACACAGACCCAGAAAATGAGCCAACGTACTGGGGAAATGGTGCCGGGAGGCTCGCTGGGCACAGGGTCGCCGCGGACCCTCCGCTTGCAAAACACGTGACGTCCTTGAAGGTCAATAAAGGAAAGTGTGAGAAAGTGAGGTAGCCTGCAGTTCCTTCTGGAACCGGGGACTGGGAAGTTACACGTCCTTGTACCAGCAGCGCTGGGACCCTCGTTGGCCGGTCTCTTACCTGAGCACTTTGCCTGCTCACGCCGTCCGTCCGTCCGTCCATCCGTCCCTGCGGCACTGGAGGAGGAGGGGGATGCGGGTCAGTGGCGGTGACAGGAAGGTGACTCCCTGAGGCAGGCAGTCACTGGGGAGGCTCCAGGCTCCTGGCCTGTGCTGGGCCCTGAGCCGGGTGGGGCCGGGTGTGGGCTCGGCCAGGGAAGGGCATCCCAGGGGGCGGGGGCTGCTCACAGAGAAGAGGTCTCTGCTCCCGAGAAGATCCAGATGACAGGGTCTGAGGTGTCACCCGTGCCCTGGCCGGGCCCCTGGACAGGCTGAGCTTAAAGTGCCTGAGGACAGACATCTCTGGGCCCACAGGTCCCGCCATGGGGTTTGACAGGCTGCTCAGAATGGACTCTGGGCCTGCGGTGTGGGTCACTGTCCGCACCGGGGGGCGGGGGGCAGCAGGCCGTTCTGGGGAGAGGGTGCCGGAAGGGCGTCTCCCGCCAGGAGTTTGGCACCTCCGTTCTGAACTCCCCGGAGCGGGGAGGTATTTCCTTCAGATGCTCTCTTAGGAAGGCCAAGGTCGTGGGTGCAGAGGACGGGCAGATTCCCACAGCCGTGGCAATAACAGGAATTAAAGGAAAGCCGTCCTCGGCTTAAATACTGTCATCAGGGGTGACGGCAGGCCTGGGGGTGGCTGCAGCCCCACCCACCGCACAGCAGGTGTCCCGAGCCTCTCACGTGGCCCCCAAGCCGGCTAGGGCCCGTCTCGGGGTTGGGAATTGTAAAAGCATTTTCATAACTGACACATCCCAGCTTTCAGATCTCGGTGACATTCGTTTCCCCCTGGAAATCTCAGAGCTCTGTAATTTTGCTTGAGGCGCCCGGTTCCCAGACCCGGTAATTAGACTTGGCCGCTGGGAACCCATCGTCTGGAAGGTGTGTCTGCCCTGTGCAAGGCCCCACAGATAGCGTTTCCCCAGCTGGAGCCACTTGGGGAAGCTGGCCTCCCTCCCAACCCCGCGGGCAGGGGTGGGGGGCAGGGGGGGCAACTTGGCCGATGCTCCCTCGGTGGTAGGTCAGTGTGCATCGGGCAGGAGGACTCAGGCCGTGCCGCCTTCTCCGGGCATTCCCAGCACAGGGGCCAGAGCCCGGCAGGGGCAGGCCAGCTAGACGGCTGGGGCTGGGACCCGCTCCTGAGTCCGGAATGCCCTGCCCGTCCAGGCCGTGCAACCATATTGTGATTTTGCGTTTCATCTTGGAGCCCGAGGGCAGCTGGTTCGTGAGAGCCGGAGACGAGGAACCAGCTGAACTTTTCCCTGGCGGGTCAGGGTCCAAGGGAGAAAGCGGGAAGCTTGCCCGAGGAAGGACGTGAACAATAATGCATTTGTTAAAACGGAGCGGGGGCAGAGGGAGCCTGTGGGAAGTCTGTCCTGGCAGCCCAGCCTCCCGTAAGCCTACGACTGCTGTAAACGTTAAGGTCCACGCTTTAAAAACATATACACATATATCCATAAATGCCAACATTCTGCATCCCGCCTGCTGGTGTCCGTCAGCCACTGTGTGGACGAGGGGCGTGCTTTGGTGCCCAGACGGAGGGAATCGACCCGCTTTCCCCTTCTGGGGCCGCACACTGCCCTCCCCTTCTCGCGGGCAGTTCAGGCTCAAAGCTCCTTGGTGCCCAGGGCAGGTTGTCTTGGGGGTTTCCTGGGAGCAGCTCCAAGGGCACATCTGGAACCCACCCGTCCCGTCTGGGCCGTCCAGCCGAGGCACCCTCCCTGCTGGCGTCACGAGGGGCTGGGGCCGGGGCAGGTCCCTTCCTGGCTGCCCTTATCTGAGTAGGGGCCGTAATGATACCCTCCTGCCTACCACACTCTTGCCAGGGTGTGGCGCTTGGGGTCGGCGCGCCTCGGCCCTTCCAGAAGCATCAGCTGTGCCCGGACCACACTGGGCGCCCCTCGGCCTCACCCATGCGTCTCCTTTCAGAATCTGGAGTAGACTTGATTGATCAGGGACTTGTGTCCAAAAAACCACTAGGAGGCAGATCCTAGGTTATAGTCATTGGATTTTTACAGCCACTGTTAATTAAAAACACTGTATCCATACAGAAAGGTAGGAGAACATAAGTTATTTATTTATTATTTTTTAATTGTCAATTTTTTAAGGTTTTTATTTATTTTTGAGACACACACACACACACACACACACACACACACACACACAGTGTGAGTAGGGGAGGGGCAGAGAGAGAGGGAGACACAGAGTCTGAAGCAGGCTCCAGGCTCCGAGCTGTCAGCACGGAGCCCGACGCGGGGCTCGAAGCCACGAACCGTGAGATTGCGACCTGAGCCAAAGTCTGATGCTTAACTGATGGAGCCACCCAGAGGCCCCAATTATTTATTTTGTAAATGTTTATTTATTTAATTTGTGTGTGTGGGGGGGGGAGGGGCAGGGTCAGGGAGAGAGGAGAGAGAGAGAGAGTGGGGGAGGGGCAGGGAGAGAGGAGAGAATCCCATGCAGGCTTCGTGCTGTCCACGCAGAGCCCATCGTGGCGCTCCAGCTGACGAACGGGGAGATCATGAGCAGAGCTGAAACCAAGAGCCCGACGGTGAACCGACTGAGCCCCCCGGGTGCCCCAAATATTGCATCAAAGCATAATCCGTTCGGTGTTCATTACTTAGGCCTTTTAAAAAAAGTTTACTTATTTCATAAAAACATTTGAAGATTTTGCCATACGTTCATATACGGTTCCACTTTTCTGTATTTACGTGAGAGAGTCAGGTAGCTCAGCCGAGTTCTGTCCCGTCCACAGCATGAGCTGTGGTCGCGCACGTGGTTACGTGTATCATTGTAGCCACAGCCGTCTGCCGGCCTGACCTGGGCTGGATTGATGAAGGGACTCGGGGAACCAGGGGAGGGGCTCGGGTGGATGACGTGGCACCAACGGGTGTCGGGACGGAGAGGACAGACCTCGTTTATCCACAGACACGGCGGGGATGGGAACAGAGATGTTACTCGGGAGGCTGGTTCCACAAATGCCAAGATAACCTGGGTAGGTGGGCGATTCTTTTCCCCGGCCTTTCCGGCTGCTCTTCCCCGGCCCCCGCCCCCCTGCCCCCCCGCCCCCCTGCCCCCGGCTCCCCACTCCCTGCAGCCCAGAGCTCACGCCAACTGGCGGGCGATTCCAAACCACGCGTGTGGCAGCCTGGGTGCCCCCAGCATTTGGTGCCAATTCCTGCAGCCACGACGGTGACCCCGTGTGTCCACGTCTGTGCACGGTCCCCGTGCAGCCCCCTGGGGGTCTCCCTGCCTTGAGGATGAGTGAATTTTATACATTTGAGTGAGCTAAAGGTGGAATCACAAAATCCTGCTGCCAGCTTGTCGCGTATATAGGGTGCTTTGTGTTTTCTTCCTCTTATTTTTAATCTTTTTTTTAACGTTTATTTATTTTTGAGACAGAGAGAGACAGAGCATGAACGGGGGAGGGAGGGTCAGAGAGAGGGAGACACAGAATCTGAAACAGGCTCCAGGCTCTGAGCTGTCAGCACAGAGCCCGACGCGGGGCTCGAACTCACGGACCGCGAGATCGTGACCTGAGCTGAAGTCGGACGCTTAACCGACTGAGCCACCCAGGCGCCCCGCCTTTTAATCTTTATTTTTGAGAGAGAGAGAGGACAGAGCGTGAGCAGGGGAGGGGCAGAGGAGGGGGAGACTCAGAATCTGCAGCAGGCTCCAGGCTCAGACTGTCAGCACAGAGCCCGACGCAGGGCTTGAACCCACAAACTGTGAGATCATGACCTGAGCCAAAGTCAGAGGCTTTAATTGACTGAGCCACCCCAGGCACCCCCGTTTTTCCTTGTTAATAGGCTCCCCGGGGGGTGGGGGTGGGTGAGAGAAACACGTTCTGGGAGTCAGTGCATGTTACTGACCTGTGTTTTTTTTTTTTTTTAATTTTTTTTTTTTAACGTTTTATTTTTGAGACAGAGACAGAGCATGAACGGGGGAGGGGCAGAGAGAGAGGGAGACACAGAATGGGAAGCAGACTCCAGGCTCTGAGCCATCAGCCCAGAGCCCGACGCGGGGCTCAAACTCACGGACCGCGAGATCGTGACCTGAGCTGAAGTCAGACGCTTAACCGACTGAGCCACCCAGGCGCCCCAAGACCTGTGTTTTTATAGCCGCCCCAGAGGTCGGTGTGCCAAAACGCTTGCCCAGGGGTGGCGGGGGCAACCTTTCCTCCCCCAGTCCGGCACTGACTTCCCGAGCGAGGCTGGGTTCCGTGGCATTGCGGCTTTCGGAGCCTGCCCTGCCCACCTCACTGTGGGGTGAAGAACCCCCGTGACCCCTCTGACCCCCACGGTGTTGCCGGATAAAATGCAGGACGCCCGGTTCTGTTTGAATTGCAGACGAACAAAGAATAAAGACGAACATGGTTTTCCGTGGCAGCGTGTCCCACGCGATGTTCGGGAAATACGTCCAGTAAAACGTATTTATTGTTGACCCGAGATGAAATGTGGCCGGGCGCCTTCTCTGCCACCTGGCCGTCCTCCCGGGAGTTAATAATTAAATGCTTTCCCAGGGCTTTGCCTTTCCCACGGGCCTGCCCGTCTTGTGGCTCAAGCCCCGTTTCAGGTCAGGACCTTGTGCTCAGGTCTGCGCCCCGAGCTCCCGGGCCGTCCTCCGAAGGACCAGGGCGCAGGCCTTTTCCTCTTCAGACCCGCCCAGTGGGGCCTCCTGCGCCCGCACTTTGGTGGCAGGCGCGTCTGTTCGTGGGTGTCACCCCGGGCCAGTGTGAGGTGCCCTTGCGCGGGGGCCGCGTGCGGAGGTCCGTGGGTCACAGGAGCCCCTTCCTCTTCTGGCCGTCGGTTCTGTTTCCGGAGTCGAGTTTGACTTCCGTTGGTGTGAGCACCGTCGAGTCCTGTCCCGCCTTCTTTAATTCTCTGGAAAGTAAAGCCCCGCAGGGGTTGTGCGCATTTCCCGACGGCTCAGACCTGCCTGTCCCTGACGGTCGCCGGGCCGGTGGGTCCAGCTGCAGACGTGTTGCAGGGCTGGTAAAGTGACCGCTAGGGACGCTGAGTTCCCCACGAGTGTCCTGGCCGAGCGTGTGCCCGAATCCGTCCCCCGTGAAACTGCCTGCCCGCCAGCCGCGGCCGAGCTCACCGTGCCGTCCGGCCACCTCGGGGCCTGTGCTTCGGCCCCTGTGCCCACCTCTCCCTGTCCGCTGAGGGCCCACGGTGTCCCCACTGCTGAGGGGGGTGGCGGCGAATAAACAGAGCCCCCGTGCACCCGGACGCTGAAGTGTCGCCCGAGCAAGGTGACCCTGGGGAGCAGCTCACATCGAGGCTGCGGACGGCTTTCGAGGAAGGGAGCCAGGGTGGGCGTAGATGGGGAGCAGTGCCCTGGCCGCCACCTCAGGAAGCGGGGCTGGGATCCTGCGTGAGCCCCCGCGGAAGTAACTCGGCCCTTGAACCGTCTCAGACGGGCGTGGACTGTGCCCGCTTCTGCTGGGGGCTGTCCGCGGGCCCGTCTTGCGGATGCTGACCCTCGAGGCCCGACCGCGAGCCCCCAGGGGCCAGCACCCATCCTTTGTGGGGGGAGCTGGTGGGCCCGGTGGGCCTGGGACGGCCCCCTTCGCTTCCGCCTGGGCCTGGCTTCCCATAAACCTGACGGCGTCCCTGCCCATCAGACAGGGATGCCCTGCTGTCCTGTGAGTGGGAGGCCACCTTCCCTGTGTCCTCTCTGTGTCTCTTGGTCCCTGCAGGGTCCGGAAGCAGCACAGGCACGCGGTGAGGAGGGGATGACGTAGTTCTTTATCGGACCCCCGTCAGGGCAGGAAGCGGCCCCCCCCCCCCGGGAGCCCCGAGTGACGGACGGACCCGTCGGCTGTGTCCGCTCTGACCGCTGAGGCTGCGAACGCCGCGCCTCCCCGCTGTCCCTCACCCCCGGGAAAAGGCAGGTTTGCGTCTGCGCCCCTGTGGCCCCATTGAGCTCTTTTCGGTGTGGCCACGGTCCCCTGGGGAGCTGCCGAGACCGCGTCCCGACCGATCCGCCCAGAAATTCTGGTGCTTCTCTTGTTCTGAAACTCCTCCGGGTGACTTCTCTGCAGCCGGGACGAAGAGCGGCTTTTCTAGAGGAAACACGTCGCCGGAACCTGGGACGTAGTTGCAAGTGGTGACGTGTGTGCAACTACACGACGTCTTTACAAGCGAACGTTTATGTTACTTATAACTGTATGTTATCATATGATTTCTGCACCCTCGTTGTGACTATTCTGTATCACAAAGGCCGTGCGTAGGGTGTTCTGTGCAGCTACGTTAGGCTCTTCTTTCTTGCCTGGGGAGATGGTGATTGCAGTTTGGCCGGGCTGCTGGGGACCCTGCTAGGCTGGAGCCAGGGACACCCAGGTCCTGTCCCCGGCCACAGCCCTCTTGCCTCTGACCAGATTTTATAGTCCTCTGGATGGGGGAACGGGAAGCTCGAATCACAGAGACGTCTGGCAGTGACCACAGAAAAGACCCATCAGCTCTGACGTTTTACTTCGGAATCACACTGGCGTTAACTTTGGGGATTTTAACCGAAAACTAAGGATCCTCCTGGGTGATTGGGGCGATCGTGTCACTGGCCCGGTGACCCTCTGCGGGTGGTCTAGGGAGAGATGACTCTGGTCGGACTCTCTCTCGCACTCGTGGTGCGAGGGCCGGAAGGTAACTGCCACCAACCAGGAGAGCCCGGGGCAGAGCCCGGAGAGCCCCCTGGGACCCACGCCGCCGTCCCCAGCATCGCCTGAGCCTCCCGATGGTCACCACAAACCAGAAATCTGGCTTCTCGTATGAAATCCTTAGGCTTGCAAACATTTAAAGCCCCGCGCAGGCCAAACAAAACAGGGTCTGTTGGCCACGCGATGGTGGCCCCTTCCCCAAGGACGGTGCAGACCCACTGGGCAGTAAGGAGCCCTTGACCCTGGTCAGGGCCTCTCCATTCCCCTGGTGAGGGGGTGCATTTCTGGAGGGGCTCCTTTGCTATGTTGGGCCTCCTGTGTACCTGGGTGTCTGGGGACCCTGGGAAAGTCTTGGGGGAGGCGCCCCTGGTGGCCGCCTGCACCCCAGGACTGACCCCACGGGCAGAGCAGTGGAACCTTCCACAGGGTGTTTGCTGTCGTTAAACGAACTCTGGAAGTCAACAGTGCGAGCCGGTTTTCCCACGATGAACACAGAGCTGGCGCTGGGTGATCTGTGCCCCACCTGGGGCTTTCCTGAGCCTCCCGGGGTCACGAAACACGAGAGCGGGGGCCACGCACCCCAGCACCTGCCGGGCCTGGCGCCTGGGCCAGATGGCAGGCGTGCTGCTCTGTCCCCCTCCCTCCTGCAAATGGCTGGGTATTTGGTGTGGGGTCCTCATGTGTGGGGGGAGCCCCTTCACGCTCACAGCTGTGCCCTCCGCGGGAAGACGCCAGGACTTAACCAGGCCGTCCCTGAACGGCCAGGGTGGCCTACGTCCCCGGGTGCTCAGGACAGCCCCGATTTTGCAGGGGACTTGACCTCCTTCACAGAGTTCACGTACAAGTGGTGTTGGCTGCTTTGGCACGGCACCCCCCGGGTCCCCCCGGCTTTTGTCCTCACCTCTCCGGAGCCCTGCCCACGGGGATGGGGGCGTCATTTGGCAGCCTGCTCCCAGAATTACGTCTATATCCTTCTCTGCCCTTCAGCGGCTGTGGTCCGAGGGCCAGTCGGTGCCCTGACCTGGTCTTTGCTGGGGAGCCTCTGCTTCCATCAGCCTGCTCACGACTTCAGGTCTGCCAGAGTCCTGGGCGCGGGACGATCTCCCCTCTGAGCCTGGCCTTGCCTTTCTGTTCTGTTCTGTTTTTGCAGTTACCTATCGTTGCCCTGTGTTTGAAGCAGAGGGGTTATTACGACACGAACTTGGTACCTCTGTGACCCGAGCCTGCGTTTCTTCCTCTCCTGCTGCCCTGTCCTCATAGAAAGACAAAAAGGGAGTTTTTCTTCCTTACCTTGGGAGGCTTCCAGCTGCCCCCGGGGCTCCTCGGTTAGTCCCCGTGAGCTTTGGTCGTGGCCACTGCTGGTTAGGGCTCCTTCCGCGTGCCGGGTTTCCCAGCTCTGGGCAGAGCCCGTGGGCCCCCACGCGGGTCCTGGCCGCCTCCTGGCCCGGGGTCCCGGAGAGCACTGGGGGTGCCGAGTTCTCCCCGCCTTCGGAGGTCTGTGCATCACTCGACGGTGGCCCGGCCGCCCGTGCAGGGCCGTGAACCCGGGACGCCAGCCTCCGCGAGCGCTGGGGTTTGCCTGTCCTTTTCACGTTGCCTCCTTGTTCTCCTTCTCCCCGCTCCTTACAGACACAGGGCAGCCATGCCGCGTAGCCCGACGTCCAGCGAGGACGAGATGGCCCAGAGCTTCTCCGACTACTCCGTGGGGTCGGAGTCGGACAGCTCCAAAGAAGAAACCATCTATGACACCATCCGGGCCACAGCGGAGAAGCCCAGCGCCCCCAGGATGGAGGAGAGCCAGGGCCACGCGGTGGTGATCCGTATCCTCATCCAGGACCTACAGCAGACGGTAGGCCCCGTTGCTCGTTTCGGTCAATGCCAAGCGTGTCTGCGGGCGGCCTCTGCACGGCACGTCCTGGTGGCGCCCCACACGGCGTGCGCCTGCTGCGCCCTCCCTCCTCCCCACCAGCTGCCTTCGCCTGCACGCTGGCACCTCGGTGCCCTTGCTGAGCACCTGCTGTGTGCCGGGGGCGGGGGAGCCCAGGCCTCGGGGGCACGGGGACCAGCCTTGCCGAGGAAATGCACACAGCGGACGCGTGGGCAGGCGGGGCCTCCGGCACCCGAGGGGGCCCTGCCTCTTCCTCCGCTGCTCTGTGCTCAGTGTGGCACGGCCCCCGGGGTCCCGTGCTCCTTCTCACTCGCCAGGCTGCGCGAGCTCTGTCCGGCCTGCCCCTCCCTGCCCCGCCCACTGCCGACTCCCAGTTGTCCCTCAGGGTCTGGGCCCCATACCTGGGGCGGCCCTCGGGGCTTCTTGTTGGCCCCGGCCCCGGCGTGTGCCCTGCCTTGCGCTCGTTTGGTTCCCGTGGGCCCTTGCTGGTGGGCCTGCCTGTGTGGCCGCTGCCTGGAGGGTCGGCTCGTGGGGACACGGGCGGGGCTGGGGTTGTCGGAGCCGCTGTGTGAGACGCCGGTGCCGTGGGGGAGGCGGAATATGTCACCCGAGACCGCGAGCACCCCCGGGTGCGGGGTGTGGGGTGTGGGGTGCGGGGGACCCGTCAGGCTGGGCCGGGCGGAGTCTGGGGCGCACGGTGACCCCAAGAGAGGCGGTCAGAGGCTGGCAGACCCACGGCCAGGCCGAGCAGGTGCACCCAGTGGCGACAGTTCTCTTGTATCCATGCGTCAGGTGACCTGGTCTCTGAGCACAGCCCTTTCTCCCCTGGGCTCCCCTTTGGGGTGGGACTCAGGGGGCACCCGGGTGAGATGTGGGTCATCTCACGCTCTCTGTTTTCCTCGTCTCTGTCAGTCGTGTGTGGGTGTGGACCCTGCGCGCTTCAGGTTGAACGCAGTGGGAGCAGCGGGTGGTGTGGACGGCCTGCGGGGGGCTCGGGGGGGCTCGGGGGGGCGGGCCCGGAGCTCTGCGTCCACCTTTGTGCTAAAGAGCAGAGTCCCCGGGCAGAGGCCACAGTGGGGAGGGGGTCCTCTCAGGATCAGAGGAAGTGGCCGGTGTCCCCCCCTTTGCGCACGTCAGGCCCCACCTCCTGGCACCGTGGGGTCTGCTACGTTGGCTCAGTACCTCAGAGCACGGGGTCTCCCCTTGTCTGGGGGGAGCAGCTCTGGCAGGACACTGTCCTCTCCAGAGCGAGGCCTCGGGGTGCTGGGATGCATCCTGCGGACCTGTCGCCCACGAGTGGGGTCAGCCAGATGCCGCACCTTCCGGAAGATGCTCCAGAGCAGATCCCGCGGCACTGCAGGCCACGGGCCGCCCGGCAATACAGGTGTGGCTTTCAGGAGGGCAGGACGGCGTTGAGGCGTTCCGTCTTCTGCGTCGTTTACCATCTGTTACAAAAGTTATTCCTTATAAAGACGTCAGGTGTTGGGAAAGCATGGACACCAGCCCCAGAGCGGCTGCAGCGAGCATTGGGTCACATCCTGCACGCGACTCTCCAGAAGGTGACAGGTGACGGGGTCTGTGCGTACGGACGGAAGCGGGTCGGGGAACACGGGCCGCTGGCAAACCAACGTCGCGTGGTTTTATGTTAACATAAGAGGAGAAAAAGACAGTGAAGGAAATGCTGAACTTGAGCGATTCCTGGGCTGGAGGAGACTCTTTCCCAATCAATCCGTAAACGTAAACAGTTATGAAACGCTGGAAGGCTGGAGGTTTCGTTGTTGTCCCTGATTACGGTTTTCCCCTCCTTTTCTCCTACCACAAGGAACTTGGCACGCTCTCATCTCGTTGGGGTAACTTAAGCTAATTGGAGCGATAAACACACTTCCAGACGTCAGGTGCTTAACACAGAGACGCTGGACTACTTTCTCTCAAACCAGCCCACTGGACCGACGGGGACGAGGACACAGAGGTTCTGTTCCACACAGTCGTCCAGGGACCCAGACCCCTTCTGCTCAGTGGCCGGGCTGCCCCGGGGCTCTGGAGCCCTCCCCGGGTCCCCTGACCTGCCCAGAGGGTGAGGGCGTAGAGAACTGGGACACGTCACTTCCCCGACCGACCCAGTTCCTCGGAGGCTGCATTTGACTGCACGGGAGGCTGGGAAACGGGAGTTTGGCTCTGAGCCTAGGAAGGAAGAGGTCGGTGTTGTGACAAACGGGGAGCTGGTTGTACAGGTGTGCACACGCACACACATGTGCACACTCACTCACGCACATGTGCACACACGCACACTCATGCATACACAAGTATACATGTACAGGCACACATGCACTCATGCACATGCACACGCACACGTACAGGCACACACATGCACACTCATGTACACGTGCACACACATACACACAGACGCACACACGCACAGGTACATGTTCACGTATGCACATGTGCACACACCCACACACGCCCACTCATGCAGCCGTGCACACATGTGCATACTCACGCACACACAAGTACACATGTACAGGCACACATACGCTCATGCACACGCACATGCACACACACGTACAGGCACACACGCACACTCATGTACATGTGCACACACATGCACACACACAGGTACATGTTCACGCGTATGCACATGTGCACACACCTACACACGCCCACTCATGCAGCCGTGCACACATGTGCACACTCACACACATACAAATACACATGTAAGGCACACATACGCTCATGCACATACACACACACGTACGTGCACACGCACAGGTACATGTTCACACGTATGCACATGTGCACACACCCGCACACACACGCCCACTCATGCAGCCGTGCACACTCATGCACACACAAGGCACACATGTACAGGCACACATGCATGCACATACACACACGTGCGCACAGCCACACATGTAAGGCACACACACATACAGGCACACGCATGCACACTCGTACACATGCACACACACGCACCCACATGTGCACTCATACACACACGTGCACACGCAGGCACACATACGGGCACATCACACACGCATGCACACGCACCCCCCTCTGCTCCCCCGCCTCCCGAGTCTCGTGGCTGCAGACCTGTCTGCTCTCTGTCACCGTCCATCCCACCGTCCCGCTTCAGAGCTCAGGAGCCCCCTGGTCTGGTCTGGCTTCCAGGGGGAGCACCAGCCAGCTGTTTCTGTTTGTAGTTCTGTTTATTTTATTCTCCTCCTAACTGGAGGGACGTAAGTGTCCAGTGGTGCCTTTCAGGAAGCGTTTCCGTGGCACTGCTTCCTCGGTGGCCGTGCTGTTGGTCTGAGGCAGTCCTGGGCTCTAACGTCGCCTCGAAGCAGCGAGTCCTGAGGTGCTGCTGTAGGGGGCGCTGGCTTCCTGCAGGCCTACGGTCCCCACGTTTGCGTCCACAGGTCCGTACGTGGCCTTGCTCACGTGTATTCGTGTGTAAAGACGTTTTATTTAATACACGCCCTTGACTCATGAACCCTGAACACCGACAGTGCCACCGCTCACGCCTGGACGGAGCTCGTGCCACGGGGGAGAAGCACACGGTGCATCTGGCCGTCCTGTGCTTGGACCGCGTGGCGCCATCTCTGCACTGTGCCTCCGACCGTGGGAAACCGCAAAATCACCAGCAGGAGCACAAAAACGGGCCCTGAGTAGAGCCCAGAGGGACTCGGGTGTGCAGGACGCAGGATGAGCTGGATGAACCAAAAAGCCTGTCGCCGTCTCACTCTACGTTGCCCGGAGCGTGCAGATCGGACGCCACAAACACTTGGCCGCTCCGTAAGTGGTCACGGAAGAGCCACGGATGCTGACTTGGGGACACAGACGAACGTTAGCGAGCGGGCAGACCCCCAAATGTGGAATCCGCGAATAAGGAGAATCGACTGTGCGTGTGTCCCTGTGGTTTTCATGTCGATTTCTCCGTGCGCCGTCGGAGGCAGGACTCCTTTCCACCTCACCCCACAGCTTCGGGGACGTCGCTCGGCTGCGTCCCGTCGGTGACCTGAGTTTTTCCTTCTTTAACCGGCTCCCTAACGAGGTGGCCTCGGTTCCCGTACGGGAAGCGTTTGGTGCTGGCCGTTCTGTTTCTCCCGGAAAAGCTTCCCACCTGCAGATTCTGTTTGCCCCTCGTTTCTGGGAGGTTTTCTTACACGCTGTCTGTGTTTCCGCGTCGCCGGTTGGGCTCTGTGTTTCTTGGACAGCATCGCCGTCACCTGGGTTTCTCCGTCTGCCTTTTCTCTGACGGCCTTCATCGCTGGTGCCTCCTTGTCCTCTGCGATTCTCTCGGGTCCTCCTTTATGGTGTTTCTACTTGGACCCACTCTGTTCTGCGATCCCTGATCGAATGTGGTTGTGTGATTTCGGATTTCCGTTTGATTTCGCAGCCCTGCGTGGGCCCATCTTGAAAGCTATTCTTTTCAGCTCTCGGTGTTTTTACTAGGTTTTCTGGCTTCTTCTTTGCCCTTTGTAGGTCTTCCTTCTTTTAATTGGGACGCGCTCACTCTGGATGAATGCGTGTCTGATTCCCCCGTGCCTTCCCGCCTACTTTCCTTGTCTCCTCTGTGGCATGTCTTTGCTGTCTCCGGGCTGCTCTGCCTGGCGTGTCCACTTTGGCAGAAACTTGCTGTCTTTCTGGTGCTCTGGTTGCGTGTGGGTAAACCGTCCTCAGCTCCCACCCATCCTGATGCCCAATGTCCCGCAGACGCGTTCCCTCCGGGGGAAACCCCGGGTCCCGTAACGGCACCGTGGGCCAGTGTATTAAGGTCTTTTTGTTTTCCTGTCACGATGCTGCTCATTAAATTTCTGTGCACAATTTTGTCCTGTCCTTTTTTCGTTATTATTGAAATTTTAGTTAGTTGACCTACAGCCCAATGTTGGTCTCAGGAGCAGAATTCAGTGACTCGCCCCTTATGTGCGACACCCAGCGCTCAGCGCACGTGCCCTCCTTAACGCCCCTCCCCCGTCTAGCCCACACCCCCTCCCCGACCTCCCTCCACCAACCCTCGGTTTGTTCTCTGTCATGAAGAGTCTCTTGAGGTTTGTTTCCTTTTCTTCTCTCGCTCCCTGCCCTCCTGTTCCTCTGTTTTGTTTCTTCAATTCCGTGTATGAGTGAAGCCCTACAGTACTTGTGTTTCTTGGGTCGGTTATTTCGCTTAGCGTAAGAAACTCTCGTTCCGTCCACGTGGTGGCAAATGGCGGCTTTTCCTTCTTTTTTATAGCCAGGTAATATTCTACTGTGTGTATAAACCACATCTTTATTCATTCATCAGTCTGTGGACACTGGGGCTCTTTGCATCCTTTGGCTGTTGTCGATAGTGCTGCTGTAAACACCGGGGTGCATGTGTCCCTTCCAAACAGCACACCTGTATCCCTTGTAGTGCGATTGCTGGGTCGTAGGGTAGTTCTATTTCTAATTTTTTGAGGACCCTCCACACTGTTTTCCAGAGCGGCTGCACCAGCTTGCATTCCCACCAGCAGTGCAAGAGACCCTCTCTCTCCGCATCCTCGCCAACATCTGTCGTTGCCTGAGTTGCTCATGTGAGCCATTCTGACCGGTGGCAGGTGTTGTCTCACTGTGGTTTTGATTGGCATTTCCCAGATGATGAGTGACGTGGAGCATGTTTTCGTGTGTCGGTTGGCCATCTGGAGGTCTTCTCTGGAGAAGTGTCTACTCATGTCTTCTTACCATTTCTTCACTGGATTGTTTTTGGGGTGTTGAGTTTGATACATTCTTTATTGATTTTGGATACTGACCCTTTATCTGAGATGTTGTTTGCAGGGGCACCTGGGTGGCTCAGTCGGTTAAGCATCTGACTTCGGCTCAGGTCATGATCTCACAGTTTGTGGGTTCAAGCCCCACGTCGGGCTCTGTGCGGACAGCTCAGAACCTGGAGCCTGATTCGGATTCTGTGTCTCCCTCTCGCTCTGCCCCTCCCCCGCTTGTGCTCTGTCTCTCTCAAAAATAGACCTTAAAAAAAAGATATGTCGTTGGCCAATATCTTCTCCCGTTCCGTCGGTTGCCTTTTAGTTTCATTGAGTGTTTCCTTCACTGTGCAGGAGCTTTTTTATCTTGATGAAGCCCCAACAGTTCGCATGATGTGTGTTATTTCAGTTAGTTTGTGTAACAACCTGACGTGGGCTGTGTTGTTGACGTACTTACTAAACACACAAAGTGAGCACAGTGTGTAACCACCATGGGACGAAGTGACGGGACGTCACCCGTGCCCCAAGGCCCCGTGACGCCCTCCTGGTCCCAGTTGACAGGTGAGTAGCGGGTGGCCTGGGACACAACGGCCTGCAGCCTCCAAACCTGCCAGAAGCTGGTGTTTGCTGTGGCCAGCGGACGGCCTTGCAGAAGGCGTGGCACAGGGTCGGGTGCATCTGAGATGCTCGGGGTCACATCCCCCACCGTCCGCCCGTGTTTTGGGGCACAGCACCAAAGGTCTCGAGCCGGGTCTGTGCAGGCTGGCCGTGCAGCTGGGACCAGGCGACAGCAAATGCCCTTTAAACCTCTGTTACCTTGATCGGTCTCCTTGGTCAAAGCTGGCAGTGTCTACACCTGGGAGGCCATCACTGGTGGCAACGGAGAGAGAGTCCACGGCTGTTGAGACGCTCCACGGATAGTGAGCAAGGGTGTGGGACATTGAAGAGTTCAACACGATGCCGGGTCAGGCGGACACAGGGCAGTGGGAGCCTGCCTGGAAGCCCGAGTCCCGCCTCTGCCTGCCATGACCTCTTCCTGGCGGGTGGCGTGGGGGACTTGTGCCCCCCACCACCCCTCCCCCCCACCCCGAGATTCTGACCGCTCTGCCAGCGGCTTCGGGAACCCGTCAAGAATTACCGATGGAGAGACATCTACTCTCCAGACCCGCAGTTACAAAGGTCCGCCAGGGTTCGGTCTCTACTCCCAAGAGTATGATTGTTTCCGGAACCTTCTAAAGATCACCTGTCTTCACTTTGTTCTCGGCAAACAAAGCCCCTGGAGGCTGAGCGCACAACTCCCACGGGTGTGAGCTCCAGCAACAAAGCAGCCATTGTTCCCATGTGTAGACCGTGCCAGGCCGGGTCCTGCGCAGGGGACGTGAGCCGGACCCTGGAATCCTGCCCGGCGGAGCCATGCGAGTTGCCGTGGCCGGTTTGTCACCCCTGTGCCTGCCCACCCGAGGGGAGGTGGTGTCTCCAGGAGCTGTGAGGCTGTCCCTCTTCTGCCCCAGGGGCGTCTGGACCTGTCTCTTCTCCCAGAGTGACTGTGGTCCTAGGTCTCCCCCCCCCCAGTGGGATGACGTTTGCCGCCTCTGAGCGGGAGCCCCCGGCAGGGCTCACCTGCCTTCAGGAGCCCCTCCCCAGGCCCCCTGGAGCGAGGCGCACAGCCCGGGTGGGCCTGGGGTGTGGTGACCAGGGTCCCTTTGCTCCAGGCCGCCGCACACGCACGGGGGGCTCACTGTGGGCCCCAAGGCCACACCCGTCAGCAAACCCGGCCTTTTAAGCCAGTGGCATGTGCCCCAAACAGCACAAACTGCAGTCCTTCTGTGATTTATAGTTTCGGGGAAGGTGGGTTTGGAAGCGGGAGCAGAGCTGGCCCCGAGCGCGCGGCGGGCCGGTTTCTGCCGCGCACCAAGTGGCCCGTCACGAGGAGGAGCTCGGGGCCGGGCCGTGTCGTGCTTTCCTCGGGTGCGCCCAGCGCCACCTTGGGGTTTGGCCCCGAGTCACTCCGTGGAGGCTGCCAACCCACGTGTTCGTCATTGCCGCCCGTCTGAATGGGTCCACGGAGGCGCAGGGACTGGCCGCCTCCTGGCAGAAGCTGCGGGAAAGCGCGTCTCTCCTTTTCTGCTTTGTAGATGCTTCCATTTATTATGTAAGTGTGCCCAGGGGTGGGGGATCCCCCTGCCTGGCTCTCCGCAGCACTCTGGCCCTGAGTGGATCAGCTCTGTCAAGACTTGTCTCCCATCCAAACCAGATTCCTTTGCTGGGAATCCCTCCCCTCCCCTAGACATTCCCACCTCCTACTTAACTCTCACACGAAGCTCGGGAGTCCCAGGGCTCACTCCATGCCCTTCCCACGCTCAGGGCCTCAGTTACCACGTCTGAGCGACGGATGGCCACGGCCACGGCCGCACCTCCAGCTCTGACCTCTGTCCCCGGGGGCCGGAGTGCACCCCCTTGACAGCTGCTCAGCTGAAAGGTCATGCTGCCTGAAAGGGGTGCCGGGACCCTCCCTTCCTCTCTCTCCAACCCCCCACGCCTGGTCCCACTGCTGTTCCCCCTCTCAGCTAGTGGTTAGCCTTGAAAAGTCAACTTTATTAAGGTACAATTTATAAGCCTTAAGAGGCACTCCTCTGAAGGATACCCACGCAGGGACGTTCAGGGAATTTGCTGAGTCGTGCAGCCGTCACCGCCCTCTGCATCGGGGATCTTCCCATTCACCACCTGCCCGCAGCTCATCCTTGCCCACGTCCAGCCCCTGCGTCCACTACCCTGCCTCGTGCCTCTGTGGTCACCCTGTCGTGGGCACTCGGTGTTCACGGGGTCACGCAGGATGCGGATTCCGTGTCTGGTTTCTTTCACGCAGCGGAAGAGATTTGAGGCTCATCCTCTTTGTCTCCTTTCTACTGGCAAGGAGCGTTCCGTCGATGGATGGGCCACACCTTGCTGTCCACGTTTTGGCCGTGAACTTCTGATTCTGTCGTCCGAGCCAGCATGCAGGGGTCCATCCCCGCCGGACGCCTTACCAGTCCAATGCCGGGTCCTGTCCTGAACCCTCTGGGTCCCTTGGACCTCGGCTATCCTGTCCACCTCCGTCACCCTACCCTGCCGTCTGTATCCCCGCCTTTTCCCCTGGCCCAGGAGAGCCCACCCGGCAGGAGACGCTCGTAGCGTAAACACAGTTCCACCGCGTCCTGTCGGTCTCCCCCAGGAGCCCTTGGGGTTTCAAGGATGAGGATCAAATGCTTACCCGGTGCGCCTCCCCTGCCCCCACCGATCCTCCATGAGGTGGCCTCGTGGCCCTTGCTTCCCCTGCGCCCCCAGCACAGCTGTGATTCCGCAGGTACACGCTCGCGTGACTCCTTGGCCAGCGTCTCTCTCCGCCGGGGCTCCCGGTCTGTCTTGTGCGTCCTTGTGCCCCAGCGACTGGTGCGGCTGAGTGAACACTGTCACTGAGAGAGTGAATGACGTCATCTGAACCCTCGTCTCCGACCAGTGGGGAGGGGACATCTGAGCAGAGCTGCTGTGGAAGCCTTGGTGCAGAGCGCATGACCTCGTTCATATTTGAGAAGGGCGATCTTGGCTTCTCTGGGTCGTGGGGTCCACGAGGAAAGAAGGAAGCAGAAGCGGGTAGGAGGCTCCTGCAAGAAGCCGGGGGGGCGTTGATGAAGGCGGAGACCCGCGGACAGGTTCCTGATGACAAAGTCGGTGGGATCGGAGGAGGTGTCACTCTTGCACGAGAGTGTGGTCTGGCCTTCCGAACGGTCCTTAATTGTGACGTATGTCAACAAGTTTTAACATGCGATGCCTGTGTCTCAACAGTGTCTCAGTACAGGGGAGAAACAATATCTTGCAAAAATTGAGCTGGAATTCGCCTTCTATACAGTTTGCCCACGAGAAGCGTACGGTTCAACGGATTTGAGTAAATCCCCAGATGAATGTACCTGTTGCCGCCGTCACTCTTGGAACGTTCTCATCACCCCGGAAGGAAACCCTCTGCCCCTCAGCAGTCAGCCCCCCTCCCCGTGCCGCGCAGCCCCTGGCAACCACTCATCTGCTTTCCATCCTCTGGATTTGCCTCTTCTGCACATTCCCTCTCGGTGGAATCCCCCACTGTGTGGACTGGGAGACGGACCCGTGGTTTCCTTAGCTGTCTGCTTCTCCTGTGGGAGGCAAGCCCAGCATCCCTCAAGTCTGCCCCTGAGGCCAGTGCTTACCACACTGGTGCCTTGAAAGCCACCATTAAATGGCCTCACGTGTCATCGAGTAGCCCAGGCAACACAGAGGTGAAAAACTCTCGCGTCCAAAAATGTGTTGGTCTTTCAGGCCGCCATTGTGATTCCGGATCTTCCTGTCTTGGAATGTATTCTTTCCTGTCCGCTCGTTTGCTGACCGAAAGGAAATTTGTTTGGGATGGTAGACTTCGTTAGAAAATCAGTTGTACCTGACCCTGGCTTGAGCACATTTTCTGCCCTGAAAGAAAAGTCAGGAGGATTCAGGGGGCCGATGGAGACGATGGTGATAATGTTCTTCCTTCAAGAATTTTGACACTATGCAGTGTGGCCCAGGGCTGACTCCCATCTCCGCCGAGGAGACCCCCAAGAGGCATAGAGATGCCTTAGGTCTTTGTATGATGCTGTTTGTTTTTTTTAATATACAGAAAACTGAAAATACAGGACAATACAAAGAACGATATCATAAATACCGTTGTATCTATCTATTATGAATCATTGACAGTGGTGAGCATTTTGTCACTTTTTTATCCTAGGATTAAAACGTTTGGCCCGATAAGGTCAAAGTCACCCTTAGTCCTCACGCCCAGCCCCCTCTCCTCAGCAGAAGCACTGTCTTAAATTCAGTGTGAATCCCTGTTGCTCGCTGCCTGTATGTATCAGTGATCGCTGTATAGCGTTGCATCGTGTAAAAAAGAACATATGTGCCTGGCATCATACTGGGCGTGTCATTCGTAACTTAGTTTTTCCACCTGGCAGGTATGTTTTTGAGATTTGTCTTTTAGATTATCCATCCATCAGTTATCCATTTATCCTTCCATCTCACCCTCCCTCTATCCCTCCCTCCCCCATCCATCCACCTCCCCATCCAACTACCCATCCATCCCTCCCTCCCTTTACCCACCCACCCATCCACCCACCCACCCATCTCTCCATCTCTCAGTCTGTCTCTCCCTCCCTTTTTCATTACAGAAACAGATGGTCTGATCTTTGATCTCTTCTTTGAGAGACCCTCCTGTGTCCTTTGTCGTCCCCATTTGGATCACTTTTTGGGGACGTGGAAGGCGTGGCCTCTGGTTTTCTTTGTGGTTTCGTTCATTGGTTGCTAAGGCCAAAGAGAGCCCCCCGCCCTTGCCCGGCCGCCGACTTCCCTCTGCCTCCATTTTCTCTGTGATGGCGGTGATGATCACCGACCTCCCTGTGCTGAAATGGAGTGGTTTACAGTTCACAGTTTTCATCAGGGAACTGGTGGGTCGTAAGCGGTTTAAAGCACGGCCAGGGCTCCAAGAGGAGGCCTTGATCATGGCCGGGCAGCTTGCTGAAGGCCGAGAGGGGCTTTGCTTCCATTTCCATCATTAAAAAGACAGACAAAAATAAGACAACCCTCTTTAACCAGCATCGGTTTTGTGTTGTGAGGACTCCACGCTCCGTCTCCTGTTAGGCAGTAGGGTAACGTTTTATACATGAGAGGTCAGCCTGGCTTGCCGGGGTCTCCGTAGCCCGTGTGACAAACGTCTGAGTTGCTGAGCCCTTCTGCTTAAGTTTTTCTCTCTGAGAAGGTACTGTTTGGGGAAGTGGCTTTGGGCTGGAATGATTACACATTCTGCAAAAAAAAAAAAAAAAACAACCCCTTGGCAAATCCCACATCGTGTTGGGAACACTGTGGTTCCAAAGGCCACGCTGGTGAAGATTAGGATGTCTCCTCCTCCCCCGGTGTCCCAGGCTGATAAGAATTACCCAGAAGGTGGCCATGCCAGGGCCGAATGGTCAATATTTAATTTTCTGCGTCAGATCCAAGAGCGAGGCGCTTTTCCAGCACCTTCTGTGGTCAGATCTCTGTGACTCGTCCTGCTGGGTCTGCGTCCTGCCCGCCCATTTTTGAACTTTCTCTTCCCACACCTCCTCCCTGGATGGACGGGGGCTCGTTCCCCACAGTGTCCGTGTGGCATCCACGGCCACCTCCCCGGCCCCTGCCCGTCTCCCGTCCATGTCACACCCCTGCCAGGGCAGCCCTCCTGGCCCATGGTTCCGTGTGCCGCTGGGACCCGGTGGGTCCGGCTCTGCCTCTGGGCCCGTGAGTTACAGCTGCCACCTCTTACAGCTGTGTGGCTCTGGGAGCCGTTCTGAGTTTTCCCCGTTCCCCTCTAGACTCAGGAGCACTAGTCCCGACCTCCGGAGCCCATGAGAAGACGTGTCAGCAGCTGCAACCATGTGGCCCCAACCCCAAACGTCCTGTCCCCGACTCCGCTTCCGGGGGCCGCCTGATGATGGCCATCAGGAGAGAAGAATTACCTCCCCTCCCTGGAGACGTGGGCCACCCCCAGATTCTGAGCGGCGCCTCTCCATTTACTGTCACCTTGACGATGGCGGAGGACCACCAGTTAGCCCCTTAAAAATCAGCCCCAGCGCGCGGTTCGCCCGCTGCTTCAACCGAGCACCAGGTGGTAGTTAGGCTTTTACTGTTTGAAAGGACTCATTCCGATTGGAAAAACGAATCCACAGCCACTTTATCCTTTATTGGCGTTCAGACATCCAGAAGCACCCTCACGACTCCTGGCCTTCCTTCGGCATCCACGCACGAGGCTGTCCTCAGTCAAGGTCACCCAGCATTTCCTTTTCCCTCGGAATCCCTTATTTTAATCTTCATGCCTTAGCCGTGAGGGCGCTTGCCTGTTTGTCACCACAGGTTCCAGCCCGAGAGGTCTTTGTGCATAGCAGGGAGCAGTGTTTCCTTCGGAAACTGCCCAGTCCCGGTTTGGGTTGCCTTGGCGTTGGCTGTATTTCGGAGGTGGGCAAATCTGCAGATTGCACGGGAACGGCTGTTAAAGGCGCAAACATGCCTGAGTGTCCCTTGAAATGGCCCCTGGCAAGTTCTGTGCGTCATGGCTCTCTTATTTATTTATTTTTAACTTTTCTTTAATGTTTATCTTTGAGAGGGTGGGGAGGGGCAGAGGGAGAAGGAGACACAGAATCCGAAGCAGGCCCTGGGCTCCGAGCTGTCAGCACAGAGCCCCACGCGGGGCTCGAACCCACGAACTACAAGATCACGACCTGAGCTGAAAGTTAGATGCTTGACTGACTGAGCCACCCAGGCTCCCCTATTGTGGCTCTTTTAAACTGCGTCTTAAAGGGACTGATAATGACCTAACGTGTGGCCCGGAGGAAGTCTTAAATTGTGAAATGCACTTCTTTGCAATGCGTGATGTGCTCAGAAGCCTGCATTTCTTTCAGAATATCCTGAGTTCTTGCTGGATGCTGCCTGCAGGCGCTCCAAGAGCTGGGATATTTATCCTCCCTCGGGTCTGTGTGTCCAGCTCTGGGTCCCCACAGGGTGATCCAGGGAGTGTCCCCTTGGCATCACGACCCCCGAATGCTTTGGCATCCTCGTTTTTTTAACTCTTCTGGGTGGAAGTCAAGAGTGCGGTGGATTGAAGTGTCATCTGGGGAACACGAATGAACAGATGTGCTGGATGTACTGGACCAAAGGCATCTGTGCCATCCGACCTTGTGGTGTCGATGGTTCTTTACTTGACCTCCAGACCGGGCACTCTCACAGTGTTTATTTTATGCAGTGTGACATTTACCATTCTTTCCAGCTTTGCCTACCCCCTTCCCGACCTTTGTAAGACCTCACACAACGATTGCCATCATCCCCCTTGTACGGGACCCAGATCAGATGTGGAGAACGGTTTCCTCTTTTCCATGAAATTCTCTTGCCGTGTTCTTGCAAGTCAAAACAAGCGATGTCCACTTGGGCATTGGTGGGCACACGAGCCCAGAGCACAAGGGTTTTGATCCTTCATGGATTGCGTGAGTTTGTCGACACCTCAGACGTGGCCCACCCAGGCCTGTGGTCCTTAGTGTGAGGCAGAGACTTGGCCATGGTCACAGTGTTACGTACTAAGTTGTCCCCCCACCCCCCATCCCTCTGCAGAAGTTCTAACTCCTGGCATCTTTGAATGTGAGTATATTTGGAGGTGGGGTCTTTAAAGAGATGATTCATGTAAAATGAGGTCATAGGAGTGGGACCTAATCCAGTAGGAACCGTGTTTTAAGAAGGAGATCAGGACACAGACACACACAGCGGGACGACCCCGTGAGGACACAGGGGTAGGAGCCGTCCACACGCAAGGAGAGAGGCCTCGGGAGGGCCTGGCCTTGCCCACGCCTGGGCCTTGGACACCAGCCTCCAGGACTGGGGGACAGTGAATGTGTGTGATTTAAGCCCCCATCTGTGGCGTTTTGTCACGACAGCCCTAGGAACCTATACACCCAGCATACGTGGCAGACAGACTGGGTGTCTGCCTCTATCTGTGTCCAAGTCAGTGTTCTTCCCCTTGTGTCCTGGTATTCTTGGTTGTGAGCCTCACATCTTGCAGAACGGCTACGACTCATGCTGACCAAGCAGGAGAGTAGGCGGCTCTCACTCTCTTCATTTTAGACTTGAGTTTGGCCGTGAGCTTTACCAGTGGAAGGGTGGAGTTTCATACCGTTAACCACCCAGCCGACCACAGCTGTACTGCTTATAATTCTGCAAACACGGGTGCAGGTCTGCCCTCTCTGGATCTTTGCCGTATCTTAACGAGATAGTGTGTTCCCGGTGTCCTGGGTGCAGAGCGAGCCCATGGTCACAGCAGCTCCCAGCATCCATCCTCACTGTGGTCAAGACCAGACCCTACTCTGTGTTGGGCTATGTCACCCAGGAGCATTCCATTTCTGGAGGCTTGTGTTCAGTGTGGTTCGCTTCCATCAGTATATACGGAGCTTCAGGTGTGGATGTGCCAAGAAATAGACACACAGCCTTGTTCCCATGGAGCAGCTCATAGTCTGGAGTAGGGAGGAACACTAATCAGCGGGGTTGGGGGGGCCCGTGCACAGGATTGAGGGGGGACATCTTAGAAGAAGATGTGGATGGTTTCCCTGTGTTCGAATGTGCCTCTTTCCACTGAGTCAAGGCCTCTTGGGGCTCAGAAGACCTGATGCTGGCCCCAGGAAACCCTAGGAGCTTCTGGGACAGACCCCTGAACTGAGGCTGATGTCGGTCACCGAGTCCCGCTCTCCCTGTCAGATTTCACGGTTCTCTGCCCTGTCAGCCCCACCTCCCTTCCCAAGCTACCACGGATGCTCTGCTCATCAGGCCTGAGGGAGAAGCCGCTGTGATTTGGGTCTTGGGGATGTCATTACATCCTCGTGCAGTTTTTTGGTATCTTAAGCCGTGCAGCCCAGCCCAGACACTCTGGGGGGTTTCCAGGTGGCTCTGGACGTCTCGGCATTTGGGGTGTTGCACCAGGAGATCAAAGAGTGACGGTTACTGAAATGTCACGAGGCAAAGCACATGCAGGATGGAGAGGCGGTGACCACAGTCTGGACAGGAGGGAGCAGCGGTCAGCCGAGGAGCTTGGGCTGTGGTCCGTGGGCAGTCAGATCAGCTCCCTGGGTTCTGTCCGGGACATTCGGTGGTCACCTCAACCTGGAGGGACGCTACAGAGGGTGAGTCCTGGGCCCTGTTGGGAGAGTGAGTGTGATTTCAGCTGGCAGGCGAGGCAGGGAAGGGACAGTCAGCTGGAGGTGCAGGTGCACAGGGCACTTACACGGCCTGGCGTGCCAGGTAACCCCTCTCCTTCCATGCGTGGTGGGTGCTACCTACGTGCTCACACCCGGCTCCAGGAAAGCCCACCGTGCGGCCAGCTCAGAAGACACCAGACACACCCCGCTGCCTTTCCTCACTTACCCCTCCTCAACTCCCGTCCTTCCCCAGCAGCCCATCAGGCACAGCCCTGCTGCAAGGGCAGTCCTGGCGTGGGTAGTCCAGTCAATGAATGACAGCTGGGAGCCATGAAAACCACAATGAGAAAACCAGCCCTAGGCCATATTGGAGGCGGTGAGAGACTCCACTCTCAGGATGGAGAAGCTGAACATAAGTGCTCAAATGAGCCCCCGTGGATGCCCCAAGGGAGGAGTAAGTAGGCTGTCTGGGGGGGCACGCACACCGTGGACAGTGCCCGGGAACTGAAAGCCACGGGAGGGTTGGGGATGGGAATTTCAGGTCAAGGGCTCAGCACGGGATCAGCAGGGGACAAATCTGGGGGGAGTGATGAGTCTGGCAGACGGAGCATGAAGGCGGTTTCTACCTCAAGTGACCTTTCCTCACCCCACTCTTACCACGTGATGCCTGATGAAGTGTTGAGAAGGATTGGTACCTTATTCCCGTCTCCCTATAGCCCTGGGAGATGGGTATGCTTCATAATCCGTTACAGGTATTCTCAGGGTGAGCGATTTGCCAGAGGACTCATATAGCACAGGGGGGATTGCCAAGATAGCCTGGGTGTCAGGAATCCTAGGGCCCAGCTACTGCCATTCAAGGGTGGCTTAGGGGAACGCCTTTATTCCTCTAGCTTCCGTCTCCTGCTTCCGTCTCCTGCATAAAGGGTCTTGTACCAGCCCTGGGAAGGGCGTGGGTGGGAGGACACAAGATGACTGAGACGCGGGTCTTGCGCCTTAAGGAGCGCAGAGCCTGGAGATGACAATGATGGCGGTGGTGATCATGTTGATGGTGACAGTGACACCGTAGTGGTCAACATTTATTGAATCCTAATACGTAGGAACTGTGTAACCGCATTTCCCTTCACCACAACCACGAGTGAGCAGAATTATCATTATTATTGTTGTAGATATAATTGTGTATAATCACATACTCCTACGTAATGAAAACAACCTGTACGACACGCTTACGTGTAACAAATACGATGATTACTGTTAATATAAAAACCATCGCCATCATTGTTATTCCCGTTTCCCAGAAAACGAAGCTGAGTCTCAGATTCTCAAGTTCTAGGGCAAAGGACAACACGTAGGAGATTCTAAAGCCTTTCTTTCAAAGGGAGAACGTCTAGCCTCTGAGGTGCCAATAGCTTTGCAAAGTAGAGCGACAAAGGGCTGGGACACTGGTGCTGGGGGAGACGGTAAACCACGGCTGCGAGGAAGCGTGTTCTCCTTCCACCTAACGGCCGGGCCTTGGGCCGCACGCACAAAAGAAAGCCCTCGAAGGGCCGCAAAGCCTTTCCGACGCAGATGTTCGCCCAGTAGGAATCCCCTTCTGAAAGTAGACTTGGAACCAGCTCCTCAGCCCAGCAGTGGCGGGATGGTTGCTCTGACAGGGCTTGAATACAAAGGCGCAGCTGGCCACGAGCCCAAGCACACCGTCCATTACGCACACGGCGAGTTAGACGCCAGCACACAAACGGGTGACTCGAGGGTCAACTCTCTGTTGCTGACAACGCGATCCAGCAGCCCAGCCCAGCCCGAACTGACCGCCGCCCACACCCTCCCAAATCTCAGTGGTGGGACCACCTCCCATTCCGGAAACCCCGGAGATGCTCCTTGACTCCTCCCTGGCCTGTACCTTCTAGGTCCGCCGAGGTTAATCTACAGCCTTGAGTGCTTGAGTCCCGGTCTGTGCCCCCACCCCTGCCCTGCGGGGTTTAAACCACAGACGCGTATTGTCTCCGGGTCCTGGGGGCTGGAGGCTGGGATCCGGGGGCGGGGAGGGCTGGGTCCTCCCGAGGCTCGGAGGGAGGGTCTGGGCCAGGCCTCGGCCCCGGCTGCTGGTGGCGATGCCTGGCGCTCCTTGGCTTGGAATGCACCGCTTCCGTCCCTGCCTCCCGTCTTTGCGTGGCGCGTGCACGTTTGTGCCTAAATTTCCCTGTTCAGAGGGACACAGTGGATTGCGGCCCGCCCTACTCTGTTACGACCTCATCTTAACTCGATTATATCTGCCAAGACCCTATTTCCAAATAAATCGCACGCACAGATAAAGGGGGTCAGGACGTCAGCATGCTTTGCGGGACACGTTCAACCCCTAACGGCCTGTGTTTTTACATTCTGTCTGACCCTTACAAGCCCCTCCAGTTAGGTGGGTTCCGATTTTCACCCTGGGAACAGGGACTTCTGGGCCGGTGGGTTCGCCCAGGATCACAAAGGTAGTGTGACTAGTTGGGCTGTAAACCCAGGCCTTCCTGACCGCCAAGCTCCTGCTCCTTCTGGAAGGTTCTGAATTGGGTCTTCTTGGTGTTTCTTTTTTTTTTTTTTTTTCCAACGTTTATTTATTTTTGGGACAGAGAGAGACAGAGCATGAACGGGGGAGGGGCAGAGAGAGAGGGAGACACAGAATCGGAAGCAGGCTCCAGGCTCTGAGCCATCAGCCCAGAGCCCGACACGGGGCTCGAACTCACGGACCGCGAGATCGTGACCTGGCTGAAGTCGGACGCTTAACCGACTGCGCCACCCAGGCGCCCCATTCTTGGTGTTTCTTAGAGCAGGACGGTTCTTTGTTGTGCAGAACTGGCCCGCCCAGGGCATAGACTCTGCGGCCCCGGCTCCAACCAGAGTGGCAGTGGGCGCTCTGTGATCACCTGCAAAGGCCCACGGGACCCCTGGGAGCAGGTGCCAGCCTGTATTCCACTGGGTACTCACCTGCTGGCCACAGTACAGGGGCCCCAGGTCAGCCTGGGGTGCTGGCATCCAAGGGAACTTGGGTGTCTGTGTGGTTGGAACCAGAGGCCAATGGCGACTCCCGAAACAGGACTTGGCGTGTTTGTTATCTGCGGCCCTGCTCGGTCACGTCGGGCAGATCTAGTTTGTTGTGTCTCCAGATACTCCTATCACCCAGCCAAGGCCGGCCGGGGCTGCGGCTGCAGTCATGAAGCGTCACCGAAGTGAACAGCCCGCCCTCACCCAGCCTGGTAGCCCCAAGGGAGCTCCGAGGTCACCCTCGAATTCAGCCATTGACAGTGGGGAGGGATGGACGGGTGAATCATGTGTAAGGGTCAGGTTTCCTGGCAGCGGGACCCTGGGCTGCCTGCTGAAGGTTCCTCATTGTTGAGTGGGGCAGGTTCTTCTTACCTGGCGGGGAGGTGCTTCCCGGAGGCCGAGGCACGGGACGATGCGGGGAGGGCCTCCGTGTCCTTGGGCACGCCCAACCCCCAGTAGAGAACCCGTCCCAGCCTCCTGTCCTTTTTGAAGGTTTTTTTTTTTTTACAGTGACAAGGCCATCTCGAGCCCCGGCTGATGGCTGTTCAATAGAACATCATTTTAATTCAACAAAAAGACAAGTCACGGGGTGCCTGGGTGGCTCAGTTGGTGAAGCATCCAACTCTTAATATCAGCTCAGGTCACGATCTCGTGGTTTGTGGGATCGGGCCCCACCTTGGGCTCTGCGCGGACAGTGCGGAGCCTGCTTGGGATTCTCTCTCTCTCTCTCCCTCCCTCCCTCCCTCCCTCCCTCTGCCCCTCCACTCTCTCTCAAAAAAAAAAAAAAAAACATTAAAAAAGTGGAAAGACAAAGTCTTTAAAAAAACGAGACGAGGTTAGAAGCAGATGTGATGCTGCGTTTGCTTATCCTGGTTCGTTGGTGAATCTTCCAGAAGGGGGCCCGGGAGCATAACCTTTGGGTACTTAGTGGCACGGTTATACTTTTGCAAGGTGTGACTGATTTTGCAGGCCCCGTCTACACTCTTGAAGTTTTAAAAAATTGCCACTCCTGGCACCCGATGGGATTTTTTTTTTTCTTTTTAATTTTTTTTTTTTTTTCAACGTTTATTTATTTTTGGGACAGAGAGAGACAGAGCATGAACGGGGGAGGGGCAGAGAGAGAGGGAGACACAGAATCGGAAGCAGGCTCCAGGCTCCGAGCCATCAGCCCAGAGCCCGACGCGGGGCTCGAACTCATGGACCGCGAGATCGTGACCTGGCTGAAGTCGGACGCTTAACCGACTGCGCCACCCAGGCGCCGCGGGGCTCGAACTCACGGACCACGAGATCGTGACCTGGCTGAAGTCGGACGCTTAACCGACTGCGCCACCCAGGCGCCCCCGGATGGGATTTTTTTTAAGTCCAACTGTGTTTCATCACGGCCTTCCTTTCTGGTTTGGGAGTGGCGGGGCTGGTCTGTCCACAGTCCGGTGGAGTGGCACGGCCGCTTGCCGTGGACTTTCCCACCAGAGAGGTTACGAGCCGAGGCCTCCATCCGTGTCGGAGATGACGTGCGGCCGACGTACGAGGGAAATCGTGCTATGCTCTGCTTGAGCTGCGGCTCTCAAAGCGTGTTCCCTGTCACCTTCACGCTCGTGACCAGTGCAGGTTTGGGGCCCGGACGTGGTGCCTCAGACGCTCTGCTGGGTGGCCGGGGGGTCGACACGGTGTCCACAAGCGCTGGGGGTTTGAGAAGCCCCATGCAGGGGGGGAGCCACCCGAGGCAGTTGGCGTCGTTGACCAGAAAACCACGGCTGGTGTCAAGGCCGCAGAAGCCAGTGGCTCAGTCCTTGCTTTTCTCCTTCGGTGTTGACACCGTGTCTCCATCCGGGCGACAAGAGGGTCTGATCTCTCGTCCTGAAGCATGGGGGCGGGGGTCTGCTGCTCAGAGAACTTCTGTGGAAGCACCTCTGACATCTCTGGCCACGTGCCGGGTGGGATGTGCCACTGATCAGGTGTCTTTGTCCTTCTTTGCAGAAGTGCCTTCGGTTTGACCCGGACGCGACCGTGTGGGTCGCGAAGCAGCGGATTCTGTGTTCCTTGAACCAGAGCCTGAAGGACGTCCTCAACTACGGGCTGTTCCAGCCCGCCAGCAACGGGCGCGACGGGAAGTTCCTGGACGAGGAGCGGCTGCTGCGCGAGTACCCGCAGCCCGCGGGCAAGGGCATCCCCTCCCTGGAGGTACCGGCGTCTGCCTCGCGGCCTGGATGCGGGGTGGGGGGGGGAGGACCTTCGCGGGACTCCAGATCTGACTTCAACAGGGCAGTGACCCCCAAGTTCGAAGTTCGTTGCGAGGTTGGGGTTGCACCTGATTTGGCGAAGCTCAGACGGCCGCGCCAGTTTTTGTCCGTTTGTTTTGAGAAATCTTGGGGTGAGCCAACCTCGGGTGCGACTCAGGGTCATGTCGCGGGGGCCTGTGGGTCCTGGGGTGCGGAGTGGGGCCCGCTTCCACCTCCCCGAGTCAGTCTTCCGTCCCTGGATGCGGGCTGGCCAGTGGCCATCCGGCTGTGATCAGAGGCAGGATTTCCTTCCTGCTTCTTGCCCAGGAATGACCAGTGGGCTCGGAGCTGCTGTCAGTCCGGGCTGCCTCGTGAAGGGTCAGTGCGCAACCTGGGCCACACGCAGTGTGACACGGGCCCCTGCCGCTCGGACCCCCGGCTTTACACGTGGTATTTCCACGTGATGTATTAAGGCAGTTCTGTAAGTCGCTGGCAGGTGGTCATTTCTCCCGTTGCTGTTATCGAGTGATGAGGCTCATTTCGGCCTCCTCAAACAGCGGGGGGCTGCACGTGGGGAATCGTCACCGGCCCGTGAGCGAGCTGAGTGGGCTTTGCCATATTCTCAGCGACGAGATCATTCTGGAGTCAGAGAGGTCATGGGCCGAGGCCGGACCGAATCTGCATGTTCCTGGGCTTGATAGAGACTTTGAGGCCGAGGTTCTCGGGACCCCCATTTGGATGGAACATGTGTCAGACCAGAGGGAAGGGTTCCGTGGAGGGGAAGATGGGGTGCCACTTGGCATCCTGGGGTTCCTGTTCCAACCTCAGTTTGCTTCTCCATAAAATGGGTATCCATTGCCAAAAAAAAAAAAAAAAAAATCCCGCGTCGGGGGTCTGTTAAGCACCAGACACTTCCTAGGCATGCTCGCCGTGCACAGGACTGTCAAGGTCGGGTGTGCTGGAGCTCACGCTTGAGTGGCAGGTGACAGACCGGGAACAGGAAACGGGCGATTCATTTTGGGGACTGATCGTTTCCACATTGGGAGTAAAACCTGGCGAGAAGACCGGGACGTCCAGAACCCACTCTTGATCAGAGGGTGACTCCGGCCGGTCCCCCACCCACCGAGAACCAAAGGAGAGGGTGTGGGGACACCCTGTAAGCTGGGCAGGGCAGTGCCGTGGACTCCAGAAGGGACACACTCGCCTTCCCTCCCACGTCCTGTCCAGGGACTTGTGTCAAGGGGCTGAGGGGGTGGTTTGTGGGGGGGGGGGGCGCCTCTGTTCCCGCGTGTGCGTCACCCCCCACGGGGCTCGGTTCCTTCCTGGTAGCTGTGTGGCCTGGACCTGCCACACAGCCTCTCTGGGCCTCGGGTTCCCGGCTCTGAAATCGAGGGACGTTACTCCCGCCTTCCTGGGGGGCCGTGAGGCTCAAGGGAGGGTGTCCGCGGGCTGCTGGCGATCTCCTACAAACGGGGGAGGGATTGTACTTCCGTTTACTCGTCTCCTCGGGCCTCTGTCCCACCAGGTGATCCGCTGGGCGGAGGGAGACGGGCCTGGCCTCCCACCGGTAGGGGCGGCCGTGGCCGTGAGCTCTTTGCCCCTGAGAATTTTGGTAGAATGTGGTTCCTGCGTGTGAAGCACTGAGAAAAGAGCAGGGAAAGGGTTTGTGTTGGGAGCTGGGTCCCCATCGCCACAGGCTAGACACGAGGGCGCCTCGGGAAGCAGTCCTCCTCCTCTGAGCACTTCCCCTCCCGCCAGGGGACGTTCGCGGCCCCAGCGTCTTTTTACACCCCGAAGGAGTCCCGGTGACTCGGATTCCCTTAGAGGCGTCAGTCAGTGAGCCCCCACCTCTCCCGACGTCACCCCTCGTGGCTCCCGAAACCTCGGAGGTCTGACGGGTACAGACCAGGTGTTCGAGGGGCTCACGCAGCCCAGGGCGCGGGGCGCACGAGCACGCGGTCCTGCTCGAGGCTAGAACCGGGGGAAGAAGTCCTAAACCAGGTCTGGGGCCCCTGGTGCCGGTCCAGCCAGGGGAGACGGACGCCTGCGGGCCGCGGCCAGCGCCCGTGGTCCCGGAACTTTCCACCAAACTTCCTGGCTTCACCACGGGCTTGTTTTGGCACTTGACAGAAAACCCGGTTTCAGTCTGTGTGACAGGAATTTTGTCAGTTCTGACCCTGTATGTGCAGTCGGTGCCTGGATGGGCCCCCCTGCCCCCGCTGCCCGCCCGCCCCCGCTGCCCCACACCGTCCTTCCTCCCCCACCCCCACCCGTGCTTGTGTAAACCCCCGGGCTGGCTCGAGAACCCAGGGAGGTGTGGGGCGCATCTGGACAGAGCCGGTCCAGGCCAGGACGCCCACGCGCCGTCCTCGGGTGTCCCCACCGACAGATCGGGAACCGGAGTCTGAGATGGGAAAGCGTCCACCCCGGGCTGCGGGACGTCGGTGGGGCTGGAACCGAACAGGTGTCCTGACCGGGAATCTTCCCGCAAACCGCTGGTGCCCTCCCCAACCTTCAGTAGCACTTCTGGCACGTTTTATCTCCGAGGGGCCTCCGGGCGCGGCCTAGGTGGAGGTGCTGGGGTTCAAGGCCGACTGGCACCCGCATGTTGTTCTTGGGCACTTCCGACGTTGGAGGAAAACGTGTGGTTTCCAGTTTGGGGGCGGGGGGGTGCACGTTTGCAGGGAGAGCCCGGGCCAGGCCTGAGGCACGGGGGACGCTGGCTTCGCCGGGCCGGGCTTCTCACGCATGTTTGCTGGGGAGGACGTCAAAGAAACATCCTGATTTGTCCACGGGGCAACACGCACGGCCACGAGGACCACGATCACCACTAATGCAGAGGAGCGCCTGCGTGGCTTCTCTGTGGGAGGACACGCCTCCTCCGTCCCTTTGGGTGGCTCTCCTTTCCGTGGCTTTTCAGCCCCGTGGCTGTGGATCCTTGCAGGTGTCATTCTTGCGATGCCAGGGGTCTGTGGGATGACTGTGCTTAGTTTCCCCGGGAGAGTTAGCGGTGGGGCCCCTGCCTTCCGCGAGGCGGCCTTTGGACCCCATGTGACGTACTCACGTGTTTTCTTTCCTCCTGTCTCTGTTTCTGTGCCAGTTTCGATACAAGAAGCGAGTGTATAAGCAATCCAACCTGGACGAGAAACAGTTGGCCAAGCTGCACACAAAGGTAGGCGGGGACGGCTGCCGTTTCCACACCCGGCCTCGTGTCTCTTACGTGGCAGCGCCGTCTCCACGGATCAGGGGGCCACGAGGTTTCCTCGGAGGCGGGACCCCGCCGCAGGGTGGGTCCGGACTTGTGCCCTCGGGGGCAAGGTGCATGCACCTGCGTGTCCTCCGCTGGCGTGGCCCCCGTGGGCCTGACCAAACCACACAAACGAACGCGCCTTCCTGGTGCCCGCAAGGGCGTCCGCCCGCCAGAGCCCCTGGACGTGGCTCTCCTCTCCTCCTGTGTGACGAAAGCATGCTGGTGGCAAACTTGTGCATCGACTGGCATCGGAGGGGACGCTGCTGTAGGCACGTCCCCCCGAGTGTTTCTGGGAGGAGGGGTAGCCATTCTCTCTGAGCCACCGCTGGCGGCAGGGAGGACAGCACTGAGCACAGAGTCAGCGAAAGAGCTGTTCGCATAAACCGCCTGGAGGTGAGGCCTGCACGTGGCCGGCAGGGTTGACACAGAGAGCTGTGGGCTGCGGTCCATGAAGGCTGGCTTGCTGGCGGGGCTCCTGCCCTTGGTTGGGGACGCCGTGCGTGTCCAGGGGCTGCTGGGGCTGGAGCGCGTGGCCGCATCTGCCTTAGTGCTGGAAAGGATGTGCGATTTCTGAGGATGCCCGAGGACGTGAGCCCAGGGAGGGCCAGCATCAGGCGGCCGCCTGGACCCTGCCCCTCGCCTGTCCCGGTGCCGTCCAGGTGAGCTCGCGGAGGGCGTTCTCAGCCAGCGGCTTCCCCCGGCTTTTGTTCTGTCCCCGATTTGTGCCTCGGTAGACGCGTGGATTTTACCGTGCTCAGCGGTTACGGTATGCCGTTATTTCTTTCTGTGCTCAAGTTGCCCAGATGTGGCCGGCTCTCTGCCCTCTGGCATGTCCCCACCGTCCTCTGAGTGCTGACAACTTTGTGGCCCAACTCATGTTCCTGGCCCGCGTGCACATTCCTTGCCCAGCCTTGGAATCTGCCGGGGTGGCCGTGTTTAGACCCCAAGGTCTGGAGGAAGCTTCTGGCTGTTCTGATTACCTTCTGAAGTGTAGATAAGAACGTGCCTTCGGATTAATAAGAACGTTGGTTAGTAAATAGCAGTGAAAGCGTTAAGCGACACCCAGTGTCTCTTGTGTCGCTGGGCATCTGTTAATTCTGGCCCTGGAATGTACAGAAAACATTCGGGCGGAGAACCAGCCTGTGTCGGCGGGCCGGAGGTCCCGGAGCCCTCGCTGCTGCCCCTGTGGTGTGTGTGGGGAGCCCTGGGCAGGGGGCTGCAGAATCGGGCCAGCGGCAAGGGTTGGCGTCTTCAGGTGGAGGCAGACGGGATACCGTGGTCATCGTCAGGTAGCCCGGGGGCCGTCTGCTCCCTGTTGCAGACGGGGCCGGGCAAAGCTGGGGAGACATCCCTCCCCGCCAGGGCTGACCCACGGATCATTCTGACCTCCCGAAAAGTGAATGTCTCTCCTCACCTTGAATCGCTTTGTGCCCAGGCGTCCCTGTTTCCATCCACGTAGTCACGGGGTCCACCCAAAAGTGGATTAGCCCAGCAGGAGGCTGCCCTGTCCTCTCTCCATCGCAGCTGCTGCTTTCGAGACTAGAGAACACGAACAGCAGTCCTTGGGCCTCACGTCCCGGAGGTGGAGTCTGACGGCCTGGGTGGACCCGGGAAACTAGGTTTTCAAAGGGGTCCGGCTGGTTTGTCCTTTCAAAAGCAAAGGAAAGTCCTGTGGCTCTTGGCCACAGTGAAAGGCTGAAAGGCGAGAGATTTCTGAAACCCGCATCCAGGGTGGCCTGGTTGCACCTGCTGCGTGCTGGGCTTCCAGACGCCCAGCTGCTGCCTGGTGGGTCCACAGAGCCCGGCGGGGGGCAGGGGCGGGGGCAGGGGCGGGGGGCGGCTCCCTCTCCCCGGCGGAAGCCAGGGCACACCCTGTAAGGAACCTTCCCGGCGACCCGTTAAGACATTTCTGTCTTTTCGTTTTTCTCTTTAGACCAATCTGAAAAAGTTCACGGACCACATTCAGCACCGCTCGGTGGAAAAGATCACCAAGATGCTGGAACGCGGCTTGGATCCGAATTTCCATGACCCGGACACCGGAGGCAGGTCCCGGGTGGGGGGGACGTCAGTACGCCTCGCTGGAGCGCGGGTTGAATCCGAAGAGGTGCTTCTGTTGGCACCCTGCACACGCGTGTGCAACACTGACACGTCCCTTGGTTCTTGAAAGGGCTTTGTCACTCCTGCGTGAGTCGCGGGCGAGGGGGGCTGAGCCGGGCAGCCGGCCTGGCACCTGGCACGCGGTCGGCGCTCATCCACAGCTGCCGAACGAGTGAACGGATGAAGGAGGGAACGGATGGCAAGGCGTACGAGCTGTCGTGCACCCCCCGTGGGACACGCGCTGACACGCGCACGTCTTCCTAACCTCCTTCCGCGTGTGGGCCGCTGGTCGTTCTCGGGTCAGAATAACAGGGGTCCCCAACCTCGGCCCCCGTGACGACGTCTTTTTTAAACACTGCCTCTTCTTTAATCTCGTCCCCCTCCCCGGTCTTACCGAGACGTAGTTGACCTGTAACGTCGTGTTGGCTTCGGGCTGCCGCGTAACCACCCGATACGTGTGGTTACGAGCCCGTAAGCCTGGTTAACATCCCTTCAGCGACTTGCACATGTGCCCTACGGTCACGTTAGCTCTCGTCCCCGGGCCGCACCGACGTCCCCACGTCTCACCCGTCTTGTGACTGGAGGTTGGTGTCTTTGACCACCCACAGCCGCCATCTGCTCTCTTTAGGGAGTCGGCGTTTTTAGGTTCGGCGCGTTGGCTCACACGGCGTCTGTCTGCCTGGCTGAGGTTGCACCGGGCCCTCCGGGTCCATCCGTGTTGTCAGAAGGGTGGGGCTTCCTTCCTTCTTATGGTGGGACCCCGCTCCACGGTGGGGCCGGGCGCCTGTTTGTGGGGGGAGGCGTCTGTGTTGTGGGGCGTTCACAGCATCACTGGCCGCCACCCCAGGCACCAGTGGCACCCCCAGGTGTGATGACCAGACTGTCTGCAGGCATTGCCCGAGGTCCCCTGGGGCGGAGCGCAGTCACCCGGGGGGAGGGTGTCCCCTGCCGGGAGGCACGCCAAGCTGGGATGGCCGGGAGGACTCAGGTAGGCTCCGTGGCAGCTGGAGTGTTTGTCCCTGCAGGTTGGTCACCCTGGGCGGGAGAGCGCTCCTCCTGGACTCAGCCAGTAGGGCCCCCGCTTCCCCTCCTCTGGGGACCGGCCGGCCCTCTGTCCGGGCCACTGTCACTTAAATGTGTCCCACCGCTCTGGGCCGTTACTGAGCCCACAGCAGATGTGTATGTCAGCTCAAGAACGGAGCCTTCTCGTCATCTCTAGGGGCTCCTCTGACCCCCTCGAGCTGGGACAGGACCCCCACCTCGTGCCCGTCCAGCCGAACGTGTCCCCCCCCACCCCAGCTCAAGCTGCTGTGCCGTGATCACCGTTGACTTGTGTGTCTCCTAAATTTAACTTCTGACCACAGCTTCAGTGCCCGAGACGCCAGGAGATGGGACACGTGGAGGGGACACAGAGGGCACACATAGAGGGGACACAAGGACACACATGGAGGGGACAGAAGGCACATATGAGGGGACACGGAGCGCATGCATAGAGGGGACAGAAGGATGCACATGGGACACAGAGAGCACACGTGGAGGGGACACAGAGCACGCATGAGGGGACACGGAAGGCACACTTGAGAGGACACACAGGGCACACATGGAGAGGACGTGTGTCTGTGGTGTCTGTGGTTCCTTCCTTGGGGCAGCCTTTGGCCTGGGCGTCCGCCAGCCTGGCCTCTTCCGTGGCAGTTTCCAGATGATTCCACGGGGCGGGGCCGGCGGTAGGGGGAGGTCGAGGGTCTGCTCTGGGCTGCCCTTCTTCCCGCACGACCCCCTCGCCCGGAAGCAGCAGTCGGCAGTGACGCGTCTTCCAAGGCAGACCCTCACCCGGCTTCCAGAACCACACGGCTCAGAGCCCGGGCTGTCTCCAGACAGACGCCTGTGCCCTTTCCCACGCCCTGCCTGGAGCTGGACGCCGCGGCCCGTAGGGGCCCATGTCTTCCTCTCGGGTGCCCCGTCTCCGCTCCGGCCGCTGCTTCGTGCCATTGAGCAGTGTGGGTTTGGATTTGTTTTCTCGTCTGGACAGAGAAACTGGAGACTTGTTTTCAATTGTTCTCCCTGGGTGGCAACCAGACGTGAATTGTCTGGGTCAGGATTTCTTTTCTTTTTTTTTTCTTAATTTTTTTTTAATGTTTATTTATTTTTGAGAGAGACAGAGGCAGAGCGTGAGCGGGGGAGGGGCAGGGAGAGAGGGAGACACAGAATCCGAAGCAGGATCCAGGCTCCGAGCTGTCAGCACAGAGCCCGACGCGGGGCTCGAACCCACGAACCGCGAGATCATGACCCGAGCTGAAGTCGGACGCTTGACCGACTGAGCCACCCAGGCGCCCCCTGGGTCAGGATTTCTCCTGGTGGTAGTTAATATTCTTCTGTTAAGCGGAATCTTCCCTGGTTTCGCTTCACCCACTGTTTTTTGCTTTTAAAATCAGCCGACGTTATTTGTTAATGGTTTACAGAAAAGTTAGTGGATAAAGTGGGAGTTCTGTGGTCCGATAACCACCAGCTTCCCGCGATGGCGTGGCTGATGGTCACACCCCACGAGCCGGCTATTACTAATTAGAGTCCGCGGGCTACCCCCGGGGGTCGCTGTTGGTCTTGCACATCCTGTGGGTTTTGACAGACGCCGTGACGTGTCTGTCCCTACAGTGATACACAGACTCGTTTCCCTGCCCAAGAGGCCCTCGGTGCTCCATTCATTCCCCCTCCGTCCCCGCCAATGCCCGGCAGACCCCAATGTCTTTACTGTGTCCGTGGTTTTGCTTTTTCCAGGGTGTTGTAGACTCAGAACCCTATAGTATGTGGCCTTTTCACGCTGGGTTCTTTCACTTGGTTAGATGCGTCTGTGTTTCCTCCGTAACATTACGGCGTGGGAGCTCACTTCCCTTTGGTGCTGAACGCGATCCCGTTGTCTGGAGGGACCACAGCTTGTGTGTCCGCCACCTGCTGAGGGGCGTCTTGGCTGCCTCCGGGCTTTGGCAATTGTGAAAAAAGCTGCTATAAACATCCGCGTGCAGGTTTTTTTTACCGTGTGTAGGTATAACTAACAAAGAGCGAACACAGCAAGTTTTATTTTTAAAGGCCAAACAAAAGTACGTACAGCCTGCAGAAAGGGGGTGTAGTTAAGATACAAAGCGCTGAAGCAGAGGCCGCGTGCGGCCCCGAGACCCTGAGCAGGCAGTGCCTCTGGCCCCTCGCTGCGCCCCAGCCCCGCCACTCTGTCCCCACGTCTTCGGATTCCTCACGCGTGTCCGCACGCCAGGCGAGAAGCAGCTGTTCCGGTCGAGGGACGGGGAGAGTCCGGGGACGCCTGGCTGTGTGGGGTGCAGTCGAAGGGGCCTCTCCGGTCTCGGTGGGATGACGGTACCCAACGGGGCGGGAGCGCTGGAGCGTCACCCGGCAGAGCGCATCACGTGTCCAAGGGCAATGCGTCATCTGCCGTGAGGTCTCCGGAAAGGCCCTGCCGTGTTAGCACCGCGGAAACTCGAGATGTGGTGTTCTCCTTGTTTTGGACCCACGGGGACGACTCAGAGTTGGCCATAGTGGGCTGCCTCCAGACAACAGCGCGTGTGACCAACTTGTCCCCATTCTCCTGAAATGGCCCTGCTGTCCACACAGAAAGTCCCATGTTCGGGGTTCCCCCTGGTCCCAGACAAACTGGCGCAGTCACCCTAGGGTGACAGGGCGCTTAATACCGCTGTGCTTACGTCACAGCCTGCTAAGCGTCCCGTGATGTGTCGAGGGTGTGGAAAGCCTCTTGCGCCTCAGTCCTCTTACGTCCCACGAAGCTGGCCTCTTTGAGCCCCAGTGTCCTCTGGGAGCCAAGGAGGCGGAGCCCAGGTTTAACTGCTCTGAGACCGCAGGGTCCCTGCTGTCACCCCTGGGGGGGAAAGGAGGTGGGTCTCTCTTCTCACACGTGTGCCTGGCGGGACGCAGCCGGGCCTCCGGCTGGTGCAGAGGGTCCAGGACCGGAGGGTCTGTGGTCGCTGAGCGAGCCCCCTCCCGTCCCCGGACGGGACCACGGGCTGCAGCACCGTCCCACGTGCTGACGCCACACCATCACCCTCACCGGCTCTGACAACTGGAGCGGGTGTCCACGCTGAGTTTGGCGACTTTCGCAAAGCCGCTTGGCGAGCAACAGGATCCGCTGAGAAGCAGAGTTCTTCACCCCACCCTGCGCAGAGAGTAGAAAGCAGCGGGCTTCCTAAGGGCAGGAAACACGATGTTCAGACGCGGGCCGCGTCCCTGTGCTCGGGCTGTGCGGTTCTCTGGCGCTTCTGGGCCACCCGCGGGGCCCCGAGGTTGAGGATGTGGCCGTTCGGATTGAAGGATGCACAGGAGATAATTAAATCCCCATGGAACCACCTGTCAATTAAAACAAGGCGGCCTGTGATCACAGCCAACCGTCGGTGCCCGTTGTAGTGGAATTTTAATAAGTGACGGCAAAGGCGGTCTAAAGAATTAAAGCCTTGGCCACCAGGGTCTGGGGGCTCATCTCCTGCTTTGGCTGGAACCGCTGGGACAACGCATGTGGTATTTTGAGCCCCAAGAAGGAAACAAAACGAGCACTTTGAGCGAAAATGAGTTTAGTGCTTTTATGTCGCACCGCGCTCCCCAACTTGAAGGAAGCCCGGGTACCACGAGGGCGGGGTGTTGATAAAGCCAGAAACGTCTTTCGACTCTTGAAACGTACTGAGAAGTAAAAGACTTCTCCTTGATCGAGCGGGTCTCGCCAGGCGCCTGTGGGGAGATCCAATTGTGGAGTTAGTTTCCGGGCCAGTGATCGTAGCTCGTCAGCTTGTCGGGCTGGCGTGGATTGTCATCCGTGCCGACGTGTGCTCGGGTCCACCACGTGTCACCGCAGCCTGGCTCCTGGGAGTCCCTACCCAGCTCCCACACGGCCCAGTTAGAAGGCTACGCGGGCATCCTGGGTCCCTGTGCACTGAGCCGGGCCTCCTCCGAGCGCCGGCCTTGAGATCAGAAGAAACGCGTTGGACGTGGGTGGCGACCAGGGTCCGTAAGCCGCTGGCTCCCTGCAGCCGCTGAGTGGATCCCGGGATGAGGCCCTCCAGAAAGAACAGCAACGGGCAACGGGAGAGGGGCAGTTTGAGCCGACGCGCTCTGGAACCTCGTAGACGTCGGTCTGCAGAGGGTCGGGGACTGCGGACGAGGTCTGTGCCACCACGGAGGAGGTCCGGGTCATCTGGCTGGTCAGGCGCACTTCCTGGTACAAAGAGGGCCTGTCTTTAAATGGGAGCTCAGGCAGAACAGCCAGTGATGTCAGGGATTTGCTTACTTCCACCCACTGCGTTTCAGCGAGGGCTACAGGAGACACATCAAGGTGCTTGCGGCGAAGAGGAAGGACATTAAGCAAGGAAGGAATTGGGTGGGGGCAGGACGAGAGCCCGCAGGGGGGGCTTGGCCCCGGGACACCCCCCAGGGCTGGCCGGGGGAGAGGAGGTCAGGCTGGGAACGCCTCACAACGCCCCGTGACGTGAGGTGCACGTTCCTCAGGACGCCAGCCTGGGACAGGTCAGTGGCAGCATTGTCCTATCAGACCATCGCCTGCAGCACAGCCGTGAGCACGTGACTTATGCTAGAGCAGTGTCAGAGCTACAGGATTATTAGGAAGACAGCACAGAATGTTCTACCTGCTCCCCACGGCCCATTTCCCCGACGATGGCCGTCGTACCTGAGCGGGGCACATTTTATAATTAATGAACCAGTCCTGATGTGCCGTTCTTAACTGTGGCGCATGTTGCCCTCATATCTCATTAGTAGTTCCTTAATGTCCCTTTTCTGCCCCCGGAGCCCTCATGGAACTTCATTATCTTGTCTCCGTAGGCCCCTCTCGGTTGTGACGGTTTCTGGGGCTTTCCTTGTTTGTGCAGCGCTCGGCTCTTTTGGGGACTGGCCAGGTATTTTGGAGAACGCCCCCCCACCATTGGGGTTTGTCTGACGTTTATGTCATGATGAGACAGGGTTGTGGGTTTGGGCGGAGGACCACAGGGCGAAGCGCCCTTCCCGTCCCCGTTGCGTCCGGGCACGTGCTCCCCGCCTGTCTCGTCCCCGACACGCTGACCTTGCTCACCTGGCTGAGGTCAGTGTCAGGTTCCCTGCTATGTGGTCACTCTTCATCCCCTTTATGGACCATCCTTTTCAGAAGGAAGCCACTAAGCACAGCCCACACCTGATGAGTGGGGAGTGAGGCTCTACCTTCTTGAGGACAGAGTTTCTGCACACGTGATGGGGAATTCTGCCCGGGAGGCTTCTCTTCCCGCCCCCCCCCCCACTTCATTTATTTACTCTTACTAACATCTACTCTGTTAGTTCTATTGGGATGGACTGATGGGTATTTAATTTGTAATCTGGGTTATGACCCCGTGCTAGATTTCATCGTTGGGCTCCAGCTCTGGCCGCTGACTCCCGTGTCCTTTTGACAGACCCCGTCCATGTGGGTCGTTAGTTTTTGGCCCCTTGCTCACTTCCCGGCACTAGAAGGCACCCCGGGCTCATCCTGTGTGCCTCCTGCCCAGACCTAGACCCCGCCCGTCCTCCGGGAGCCTGGTTTCTCTTCCTGGAGAATGGTCTTAGGAACCAAGATCTGGGTGCTGGGTGTGCTCAGTGCTGCTGGGGTGTCATTGCTTCTGGGCTCTCAGATGACAGAACAACAAACCCTGTGTGTGTGTGTGTGTGTGTGTGTGTGTGTGTGTGTGTGTGTACTAACTCATGCATACGTGCATATCTGCAATCAGTTCTGTATGTAACTATCTGTGTCTGTATGGAGCTCACCGTGAGCCTCCAGCTCTGATCCCCGGCCACACGGATCACCGCAGTCCTTTCCGTGGCTAAGCCGTAACCTCCCCGCTAACAGTGAGAAACCTGGCCGCCGCTCCCTGCCATCTGTTGATCTAATGGCTCAATCCCAGGGCCCGTGTAGAGTGGTTTCAGAGTTGTTGACCTGCACCCCACGATGGAAGCGGCTTGAGGTGCTGACAGGGCACAGCGCTAACCCGGGTTCACCTGGCCTTTCATCTCGCAGACCACTCCATCCTGGGTCCGCAGGCCGGCACTCGGTTCCCCCACTCCCTCCAGGGAGGCCGATTCTTCCATTTGGCCTGCGGTTCGACTCTTTTCGTCACGTCCTGCATTCCGAACTGAGATCCCCAGGTCTCCGAGATGAGTTTTTAAAAAATTTTTTTTTTTTTTAATGTTTCTAATTTATTTTTGAGACAGACAGAGACAGAGCATGAGCAGGGGAGGGGCAGAGAGGGAGACAGAATCTGAAACGGGCTCCAGGCTCTGAGCTGTCAGCACAGAGCCTGATGCGGGGCTCGAACTCATGAATCGCGAGATCATGACCTGAGCCAAAGTCAGACGCTTAACCGACTGAGCCACCCAGGCGCCCCTCCGAGACGAGTTTTTAAACTTCACGGAGAAAATCTGCAAGCCTTGGGTTTCCCTCCCTGTGCTGTGAAGTTTATGATTGTGACAGATGTTTGATGCTGGCATTCATGATTAGAGCGTCATATGGAACAGTCTTGTCACCGAAAACGGTCCTCTGTGTTTCTTTTTATCTATTCGCCCCTGTCCCTCTCCGCAGCCCCTGGAACCAGCGATCTGTTTACCTCTGCTATAGCTTCGTCTTTTCCAGAATGTCCTATAATTGGAATCCAGCAGGCTGGCTTTTTCAGACTGCCTTTTCTCATTTAGCAGGATGTGTTCAAGATTCAGCCACATTCTTCTGTGGCTTGATAGCGTGTCGAAGCATGGCTGTTTGTTTTGGAGCCAAAATGCTGCCGGGCCGCTTCCAGGTGAGATGGTATTGTGTGTTCAAGACCATCGGAAAAGATTAGAGCAGTATCTACAGGGCCATTTTGAGGTTCCAAAATATTTATTGAAAGCGCAGAAATTGCGAAATGCAAAAACCGAGGAGTGTTTTCAGAGAATTACGGTGCAAGGGACTGCCGGTCCCAAGCTCGTTAGAGGAGCGACCATGTGGTGATCAATGGCAGAGACAGTGCAAGCCCCCAAGGGTCACAGGTTTGCAGGTGAGGGGCGAGCGTCTTCTTCCGGGGGGGGGGGGTGGGTCCTGTCTGCTCCAGGTGGGGTCTCGTCGGACGTCCCCTTCCTCAGTGGTCTCTAAGCTGGGGGTCTCTCCTGACCTCCCTGGGTGGGTCCTGGGCAGGTCTGAACGTAGCGAGTCTGGTACGTCATTCAAGGAGGGCTTCTGGAGCCCTTGCCACGAAACAGCACGATGTAAACTTAACATCTGCTTTGGAGCACCTAACTTTCGCATCGGCCTTGTGTGGAGAGCCAGATAAGAAAGAAGAATCCTAATCGTTTTGAGGGTCGACCTTGCCCCAGACGTGCATCAGTCCTAAACGGACCTTAAACGCCAGGGGCTGGCTTCCTCAAGTTGCTGTAAGCAATTTGACTCTGAGGGTCACGTGGGTGGCTCAGTCGGTTAAACGTCCGACTCTTGATTTCAGCTCTGGTCACGATCTCACGGTTTGTGGGGTCAAGCCTTGCATCGGGCTCTGCGCTGGCCGTGGAGCCTGCTTGGGATCCTCTCTCTCCCTCCCTCTCTGCCCCCTCGATCGAAAAAACTAAACGTTTTAAAAAATTGACTTTGAGGCTTTTCACACCCTTCACCTGCCACCCAAGGAACCAAGACCTCCCTGGGGCCTTCTAACACTTGCGGCCAGGCCATGGCTGGGGCTGAGGGGAAGGCCCACGGGCTCCCTCTCCCCTCTCTGCTGGGCAGGGGTCTCTCCCCAAGCTTGCTTTGAATGCACGTCTCCCCATTTCCGCGTGTCTGCCCCCAGGTGGGAGACCCTCGCCAGTCTCGACCCCCAGCGCCCCTCACCGTGTGGATGTTCCCTGTGTAGGAAACCTCCCCATCGTCACTGCCCCATTCGCTGCCCCAGAAAACTCCTAATTCACACAAGATCCCTGCCTGAGAGGGTCTTTCTCGTAGGACCACAGACCTGCATGTGGTGGCACTTGTGAGCCTCGTCCGTGCTTGGGACGCATGGGGACACACGTGACCAAAGCGGGAGGTGTGCGGCGTCCCTTGGGAGAGGGCGTGTGGGCTGTGTGTCACATTTGCACATGGCCGTGTCCACGTACACATGCTGGCCACCGGGAGTGGCTAAGCCCACGCATGTCACCGTGGAAAATCCAAGTGCAGGGTGACTCCCACGACGAATTTAAACAGCGCTTGGCACGGTGCTCATTTGGGGGTAAATTAGCCCAGGGGTCAGCAATAGATGGGGCAGGGGAGCTGCCCTGGGGACAGCAGGGATCGCGGCCGAGGTGCGGTCAGAAGGGAATTCAGCCCAGGTCAGATGCGCCGGTCCCTTTATTCTCAAAATGTGCTTCAAGTCAGAATGACTCCTCATCGTCCCGTGCCATGTGTGCCGTGTCTGGGTCTTGGGGACCTGCGTGCCGTCACATTGCCCTTGGCACTCTTCTGTAAGGTAAACGCCTCTCAGATGAACCGCATCATAACGGTGTGCCTTGCTCGGCCGTGGCGGTGGCGGGCACTCACCGAGAGGGGTGGAGAAGATGGGCTTAGACCAGATGTCGGCGTCCCCATCACAGCCGGCTACAGACTGGCCCAGAGTCAGCTGCACCGGGCGGGCGGTGGGGGACCCTTCCTGACCTTTGTCCCCAGGGGGGTGGGCTTCGTCTTTCCTTCCCCGGGGCTTCCGCCCCAGCCCTCATGCCGGCCGTTTACCGAGCCGAGCCCCTGCCATTGCGACGGCTGTTCGGGTCTCTGCCCGCCCAGACCTCCACGGGGCACAGGCTCCACCCCTCACTTACAGCCGGGTCCTGGCGTCCACCAAGATGCCCATAAACATCATGAAATTGAGGTGAAAGGCGGGCATCTGCCTGCAGACCCTCAACTACAGCCCTAGTGGGCCATTCCTCCCAAAAGGAAGCATCCGGATGGTGCTGCGGGATTCTGGGTACCCAGGGCAAGGGCAGCGGGCAGCTTCTCGGACCCCAAGCCCGCAAGGGGATCGTGGGGAAGCTCTGGCCCGCCCCCCCCCGTGTTGACTTGCATATGACCCCAAACACCACCTCCGCTGTCCCCGGGGTCGCCGGAGCCATGCTGACTGGCTGTGTGGATATCGGGGCTCACGGGCGGGTGGGAGCCGCAGTACCTCTGGGGTCACGTCCTCCAGCTCCCTTGTAGACTCTGAACTGGGCTTAGGGAGCCACGGGCCCTGGCTGTCTCCCAAGTGGTTCTGAACTGCGTGTGTTCGGGTCCCGTAGAGACCCCGCTGACCTTAGCCGCTCAGCTGGACGACCCCGCGGAGGTGATCAAGGCTCTCAGAAACGGCGGGGCTCATCTGGACTTCCGCGCCAGAGACGGGATGACGGCCCTGCACAAAGCCGCCCGAGCCAGGAACCAAGTGGCCCTGAAGGTACCTTCCGGGGCCGTCTCGCATGGGGGACGCCTCCTTCCTGTCTGGTCTCCTGCCTGCACCAGTGTGCCCTGTGCCCACCCCACCGCGGCCACCAGAACTGACCCTGAACTGTGTTCCCCCTGAGGTTAGAAAGCGTAGTCCGGGCCCCCCACTCTCTCTTCCTGGGAGTTTTCGAACTTGGTGTCTACAGAAGGTCCCCTGTCCCTCTGGTTCAGTCTGAGGCTTGTGTTTTCAGCCGGGAGGGGCAGCACTGGACGTCACCCACCCCGGGCGGCCGCAGACCCGGACTGCGGCCGTGAGCCGGCCTCGTGGGCCGTGAAGCCCATCCGGGGTGTGGGCCCAGCCCCCATCCTCCCCACCGCCCCTGCTCTACCTGCCCTGGCCCTGGGTGGGGGGGCCTCCAGGAGCCCCGGCGGGGAGGCCAAGTCCTCATCGGCTGCGCCTCGTCCGCTGGCTTCGTCTGAAACCCAGTGTTCATGACGGCGCTTCCCGGGTTTGCCCCCTCGGGGTGCACACTGAGATCGTCCTACGCTGTACTTCGGGTCGTAGGCACACCTCCTTTCTTTTTCGCAAAGGCTGCCCTCTCTTTGCTCTCTGCTGGTCCAGGGGGGTCAGCAGGGCACAGGAGGTCTCTGAGTGCTGCAGGTGTGTGTCCGCATAGATGCGTGTCTGTCACAGAGTCCCCCGAGCTCCCGGATGCTCGTCCTGCATGCTGGCACCATGCGCTAGTTCAGGGTCAGAAACCTTGCTGTCTCAAGCTGGCACCCACTGAATTCCGGGAAGCCTGGGAAGGGCCGGAACCAAGGGCCCGGTCAGCCTTGGCCGGGGGCAGAGTGTGACCCTCGTGCTTCTTTCTTGATTCACTCCCTGCCAAAGCGGTCACGAGACCAATGACCACATGTTTGGTGTTTATTTCTAGACCCTTTTGGAGCTTGGAGCGTCCCCGGATTACAAAGACAGCTACGGCCTCACACCCCTTTACCACACCGCGATCGTGGGGGGCGATCCCTACTGCTGCGAGCTCCTGCTCCACGAACACGCGGCCGTGTGCTGCCGGGACGAGAACGGCTGGCACGAGATCCACCAGGTACACGATTGCCGTCCACCTGTGTGACCCCTGACGACCCCCCTCGGTGGGGCGGGGCAGTGGCAGTCCACCCCCACCCTCCCAGTAGTTCGTTTGGCCCTCGCGGAGTTTCTGAGATACTTGAATCGGTCGCCAGCAGTAAATTTCTATTTACCGAGAAATGCAATTTCTGACCTCTCTGGAGAAGCTGGAAGGTTAGGCCAGGCTCTTGCTTTTCTGTAAGGCGGGAGTCGTCTGGAGCTGTGGGCTCTCCGTGTGCCTAGCGTCTTGGGTGCCCCGATGGAGCATGGCACCGGGTGCTTTCCGAGCACAGGCCGCCCGGTGCCGTGCCCCTTTCCATTGCCCGGGGCACAAGTTTCCCCTGATCCCCCCGGCGACCGTGGGGTCCGGGCTTGTGTCAGCTGCAGTCTCGTAAAGAAACAGAACCCGTCGTGGGACGCCCGGGTGGCTCAGTCGGTGAAGCGTCCAACTCTTGGTCTCAGCTCAGGTCTTGATCTCAGGGTTGTGAGTTTAAGCCCCGCGTTGGGCTCCATGCTGGGCATGAAGCCTACTTAATAAAAAAAAAAAAAAAAAAAAAAAAAGAATTCCTCCTTGTGGCTCAGATAAAGAGTCTTTTGTGGATCAAGGGCAAGGAGAGGAAACTGTGTTCTCAGAAGCAGGGACAGCCGGGGTGGTGGAGGGGACTCTCCGAGCAGAGGAGGGTGGTCCGTGGGTCTGGGACAGCAGACGGGGAGTATCAGCCCCGGACGGCAGGGGGAAAGGGCCGGCTCTGAGCCGTTCTCTGGACGCGCCGTGACTCTTATCACCTCCCGGGCTGCCTGTCGGTTTCCCTCAGCCACCATGGCCCCGCTTGCCCAGTCCGGGTGGGGTCATGCCCCGGACCCGCTGTGGTCAGAGGGCCAAGGAGTGCTGAGGTGTGGCAGGCGGGCCGGGGGGCGCAGGCAGGCCCACCCCACCGGGCCTCCTGCGTGCTGGGTCCCCCCCGGCTCTTCGGCGTCCCCGCGGCCTGGGGAGGCATCCGGTTCCCTCCCGCGGTGTGAGCAGGGCCGGCTGCCCCCTGGGGCCGTGAGAAGGATCTAACGTGAGTCCCTGTGCTCATCCTGCCCTCTTCTCACTCTGGTCCCCGAGGCTGCACGTCTGGGTGCTTCCAGAGTCACTTCTTGGCCTGTCCCAACCCCCATAGGTCCTACCACCGTTCAGGCACAGCGAAGCCAACCCATCAGGAGTCGGCTGCCGCTGGAAAGATGGTGTGTTATTCACAGATCCGAGAGGAGGGGCAGGTGCGGGGGGCCGCACAGGAGGCACCAGGCTGGGTGGGGAAGCAGCGGGGGTGGGGGGTGGGGGGGAGTGAAACGGGGCCAAGAGCTTTCACCATGGTTCTGAGAGAAGAAGCGGACGGAACAGGACGAGCCGCCTGAGGCTTGGCTAGTTTGGGTAACTTCCGGGGCTCTGGGACACGGGGGCTGTCCCTGGCTGTCTGGGACCTGCCCCGGGCTGATCAGGACAGGTGGGTCATGGCCCTGAGGGTGGGAGCCCAGCAAGACAGGTGGGGGTGATGGCCCTGTGGGGCTCCTTTGCATTTGAGAGTCACCCTCGGGGCGACTCCTTTACTGTCAGAATGCACTTGCCCTGCGAGGGGCAGACCTTCCAAACCCAGCGAGGCAGGTGTCAGGGCACCAGAAATACAGAAGATGGGAGTGGGGAGTTGCTACGGCCTGACCCCGGCTGCAGGGCCCCAACTTGGCGGACTTCTCCGAGCTGGGTTCTCGGCCCCCCTGCCCTCAACCGGCTGGAGGCCTCCCAGCTAGAGTCACTGTCCTCTCTGGTACTTGTGGCAGTCTGGCCCCTGGCCTGTCTGTCTCACGCTGAGACGAAGGGTGAGTGTGTGCCTGGGGTCCTGCTGTCGCTGCCTGCAATGCCAGCTCCAGCCAGGATTTCTGGTCCCCAGATGCCGGGTCCCATCCCTGAGACTCGAGCGTGGAGTCAGAGCGAGCAGGCACCGAAGCCACCGAACCTCTTGGTCCCAGGGCCCCAGCCCCTGGCGCTGAGTTTGAGCTTGGAGGCCTGGGCTCCCAGGGCTGCTGTGTCCTGCTTCCTGCCATGCCCGGCAAGATCGTGTGCCGCTCTCCGGTGGTGGGTTTCTTTTTCACAACGTGTGGGACGGCCGGGTCCTTACTGGAGGTCCCGGGTTATCCAGGGGAAGTGACCCAAGACAAGTCCCTGCCTCCTGAGCCCTGCTGCCTCGTGTGTCCCCGCCGTGACAGGCAGTGAGGGGTGGGTGCAAGGCGCTAAGCAGAGAACGGCCCACCGTGTGGTCCTCCGAGATTCTCACCACCGGTTGGCTCTGACGCCGTCCTGATCTGCCGTCTTTGCCCCATCGCTCACACCCTGGAGCGGCCCTAGGAGACACCCGCTGGCCTCCATTACTCAGAGGAGTTCACGGGCCCGGAGAGGGTGAATGACCTGCCCGAGGTCGCGGGGCCAGCAGCTGCCTGAGCCGGGTTCGCTCCTAGCCGCGCTCACACCACCGCGTCCAGGCTTTCACAGAAGCCGCCCCTAACGCGACCGCGCATCCGCGGTCGGGAGAAGCACCTCGGAGTTCCGGGGTCTCGGGTTCTGCCTTAGAAGTCTGTCCCCGTGCCTCGCACCCTGGAGTGGGGACAGCCGTGTCCCACCCGCCCGGCTCCGCGCCCTTCCCGGGGATCCCGCGCGCCCACAGCCAGGCCAGCTCGCGGGGTCCTGTGGCGGTTCTGTCTGCTTCCCCGGCCAAGGCCAGGCGCTGAACAGCTTGGCGGAGCCCGCACCTGCGGACGCGGAGCCTAGGGACGCCCGCCCCCTGCAGGCCTACTCTGGAAGTGTGCGTTTTTGTCCGCCGCTTGTCTGCACATTCTTTGTTCTTGGGGATTACTCTAACCGCTCAACACAGAGACGGTCAAAAAGTTCGAAGCTGCAGAGGGGAGAAAGCATAAAACACCCAGGTGCATTCCCACAACCCCAGAACATCGGGTTCCGACCTCCTGTGTGCCTCCCCCGCACCCTGGAGGGACCTGAGGACTGTGGGTCTGGTTGTATCGGGACTCTAGGACATGTTATTGAGGCTGGGCGCTCTGGAGAGGGTGGCTGCCCCCAGGGAGGGGACAGCTGCGGGTGCAGGAGCCGCCCGTTCCCACGCTGGTGACTGCGATGTGGGGCCTCGTGCCCCCCCTCCCTCTCTGGGTCTGGGGGATTCCTTTCCCGTGCTGTCAGTGCAACTTAGTCTGGCCTCGAGTTAGCAGCCCCTCAACACTGCCTGGGTCGCCTGAGCAAGCGTCTTGCCCTCTCTGAGCGGGTTTGCTAATCTCTAGAATTGGCTTAGTGATCGTTCGTAGAGAGAGCTCTCCAGTTAAAGGAAAAAATTCACGTGAAGCGCTTACTACAGTTACTTACAGGGGTAAGTGCACTGTCCTCTTGGCCACCATCATCTTTGCCCGGCCACGCCCCTGTCCTCCTTCCCAACACGTCCCTGTCCCTGTCTTCCTCGCCTGGCCACGCCCCCGTCCCTGCCTTCCTCGCCCGGCCACGCCCCCGTCCCTGCCTTCCTCGCCCGGCCACGCCCCCATCCCTGCCTTCCTAGCCCAGCCACGCCCCCATCACCATCTTCCTTGCCTGGCCACGCCCCCGTCACTCATCCTCACCCGGCCACGCCCTCATTACCTGGCTGTTGTCAGTAAGAAATAATATGGGACCCTCAGAGAGCACTTCACCGCTTTGCTCACAGGCCTTCCTATGGATGTCATTTGATTGCCTCAACAGTTCTTTAAAGGACATTTTGTCACTCATCTTAATGTGTATTGGCCTCTGTTTACTATTCTAAGTTTTAAATTAGGAGTTTTGACCTGGAAGAAATGTAACAATTTATGGCCGCGGCTCCCCTCCCTCACCCGGCTCCCCCCGCTCCCCCCCCCCCAGGTCCTTGGAGTTTTCCCTGAGCCCCCATGGTAAGGGGACTGGCCCTGGGGAGGTTCTGAGGGCGCTCATGGCACGGTGTAGTGCCTGGTCTGTTTGTGTGGGTGCTCTGTCCCCAGCTCCCAGCCACACGAGGGCAGGACCGGGGGTGCCTCGGCTCTGCACCTGTGCACACGTGCCCCTGAACATGGGTTGGCTGAAGGAGTTAGCCTTCGACTGGCATGGACTCTGGTCTTCCTTTAAGCTGGGGTTTCCCTAGTGCGCTGGGAACCCACCATGTCGGGGGAGCCTGGGGCTGACGGGAGCACAGGCGTGGACCGGGAACTCCCACAGGAAGTGGTCAGGCCCGACCAGAGCAGGTGGGAGGGCTTCACACGCAGCGGAGCATCCAAGCCTGGCCGCGGTGATGGGCGGATACTGTCTCAGGCCAGGGAAGGTGGCGTCCCTGGCCTCACGGGGTGGGCGCGTCACAAGTGCGCCTAGAGATGGCATTTCCATGGCGCCTGCTTGGGCTTAGCACAGCCCAGCCTGGGGCCGTCGGCATGGGGACCCCAGAACGTTGGTGGAGCCTATCCCTGGATGCAGGAGGCATCCGCACTGTTGCTCCGGTCCAGCCCTCCGGCTCCAACCACGCACCGCGAGCCGCCGAGTCCCCAGGGCCCCAGCAGTCGGAGCTGCAGGAAGGTGCCGCACCTTGCTTTGGGGGTCTGCTACGTACTGACCTGGGGCGTCAGATCCATGTCCCGTGCCCCTACCCTGCCCAGATGAGCCAGGATCCCGCTGGAGAAGTGATCAAGGCATCTTTTGCCGTGGGCCTCCAGGGGGACTGAATTTCCAGCCAGCCTTGATCCTTGGGGCTGAGAGGAGAGGAGGCGCCAGGAGGGGAGGGGATGGGTGAAGACCGCAGACCGAGATGGCAGGGGCACCACCTTCTCCCCTTAGCGAGAGCCTGCGTTCTCCTGGAATGACGTGGGTGAAGTCTCCAGAAACGTCTAATGTCCAGACACCATGTTCTGGAAGGAACAGACCCTGTAGGGAAAGTGGGCAGGTGCCAGGATGTCGAAGCTCCTCTTACCTTTTGGAGTCCTTAGCATGACACGTTTCCTGCGTCCTCATTTCAGGCTGGAACTTTCAGAGTAGTTGATCTGAACTGATCACATTGGTTGGTTAGGGCAGTCGTAACAAAGTCACGGACGAGGAAGCTCACACGGCAGACGTGTGTAGCCTCCCCGAGGTCCAGGCGTGGGCAGGGCCAGGCCGGGTCTCCCGAGGCCTCTCTCCTTGTGTGTGGACGGCCGTCCTCTTCCTGTGTCCTCATGGGGTCGTCTCTGTGTGTGTGTGTGTGTCCTGATCCCCTCTTCTTACAAGGACCCTGGTCACACGGGATCAGGACCCACCCTGGAGACTGTTACCTCAGTCACCTCTGCAAAGCCCCTGTCTTTAGACAAGGTCATGGTCTGGGGTGCTGGGGGGGTCAGGACTCCAACATAGGAATTTGGGAGGACATAGTTCAGCACATTTTCTCCACTCCCCTTGGGGCAGGCAGCAAGACCACAACTGGCCTTTGAAAGCCACAGAACGGAGGGCCAGGGGCAGCCAGTGGCTCGAGTCAGCAAGCCACGTTTGCTTGTGTTTGGGCGAGAGAGTGTCTGTGCGCCGATGGGCACCTCAGTTCCCGACCAAGTGAGGGCTGAAGGGGTGCGATTGTGGTTTTCTGAGCCTTTGGCGGTGATGTCCCCGGCTCCCATTGTGAGCACGGGCTGTAGGAGAAATGTCTGAGCGTGGCGTGGTTGAAGGAATTTTATTGGTGGCACAGAACCAGCAGAGGCATTTGCTGCGCGTCTGCAATGCAGTGAACTCTGCATTGTTCCCACCGCATTGCAGGACCCCGGGGACGCCTCTCCGCCGGCTGCGCCTGTAGGGCTGTGGCTGCGTCACAGGAGGTGGCCAGCAGGTGGCAGTAAAGCGCTTGAAGGAAGGAGTGGCCTTTTCCCTAGTTTAACTCCAGATTATGGGGTTGGCCAGTGATGGGGCGGGTGTTGGCGTGGCTGGGATGAACCCCACATCTCGTGGGGATGCTTCTCCAGATATGCATGCCCAGGAGTTTTGCAGGCAGTCGATGTGGGGTGGAGCCCCACACGCATGCGTTTCCCAGAAAGCGCCTGGTAAAAAACGGCTAAGATACAGGAGTGGGAAAGTGCTTTCTTAGATGTCAGCTTTCTGGCCTCTGGCCTCCCTTTTAAGCTGCGTCTCGAAGGCCAGAAGCCACAACACCCTTTCCAAAAGAAAGTGGCGGGGGGCAGGGGGGGGGACATAGTGTAGCTTATCTCGGGGGAGCACAGATTTCTTACTTTCCTGAGCTTTAAGGTCTTTGTGTCAAACACGTACTGGTATCTCTTTCTAAATCGTACAGGACTATTTTCGTTTCAAACTTCCGGAAGAGAGATAAGAATGCTACAGAGAACCCCGTGCACCTTCACTCAGGGACCACATTCGAGTCTTGCCCCCATCCGCCCCGCCCCCCGACCATCCCTTGTACCGAAAGGCTCCCCTCGGGGGGGCCCCGGCGGATTGCCTGCCATCTGGGAGGGTCCGTGGGACCCCTGTGATATCACAGGGCAGGCATTTTGGAGGTTGCCCCTCAGCTCGGGTGCAGAGGTCCGGGGTGTGCGTTGTGGCAGGAATACTTACCGGAGGGCCGGCATCGTGTTCCTGGCATTCACGTGTCCGGTGGCACGGGGTGACACTGCCCATCCCCGGCGACGTTAACTCTGACCTCCTGACGGGGTGGGGGGAGTCTGCCAAGCTCCTCTCTTTCCTTCTGTAATTAGAGTTTTGTGGGGTCTGTGAGGCTCCCACAAGTTCTTTCCCCCTCCCCCATTCACCTGCCGGTGTTTCTCACCTGCATCAACGATCACCATCGCGGCTGCTGACGGTGGGGGGGGGGGGCAGTTTCTGCTCCCATCCTCTGGGGACAGCTGATGAGCCAAGGCCCCTTTGACCTAAGGAACAGAGATCTCAACTCAACCTGGTAGAAGAAATAAAAACTCTTCCCCGGCTTTGTGTCCTGGGAAGTTCGGGCATCGCTGCGGTTGAGGGGGGCTCTGTCACGGGCTGTGTGCGTGTCTGTCCTTGTCTCGTGTCTAGCCTCCCTCCCTCCCTTTCTCTCCCCGGTGCCCCTTCTCCTTCAGGGGGACCCCAGCAGCTGTAGGCTTCGGTGGGTTTTCCGCCAGCTGTCCCGGCAGAAAGGAAGCTTCTGACTGGTCTTCTGGCCTTGTTCCTCACGGGCCCCTGCGTGCCCCCAGCTTGGGGCCGGTTGTCCAGGCCGGTGGGCTGTGCCTGTGGCAGTGGTGGGGCAGGGCAGGCCCCCCCGACCTCTGAGAGTGCGGCGGGGGCCCCCCAGGAAGCGCAGGACGAGAGAGAGGGCAGGTCAGGCACCCACATCCAGATCACGCTGCCTCGTGAATTAGTGACTTGGCTCCACGGGAAGCAGAGCAGTGCGATGGGCGTTTCTCGGGTTTTCTGTTTAAGCTCCTCCGGGTCATAGTTCCGACGTCTTTCCCGTCATCTCCCACTCCTCGGCGAGGCACCGCCCTTTCCCGCAGACCGTGCACGGGGGCAGCCCCCCGGCCCGCCCAGTTATCCAGAATGCGCGACAGTGAGAGCTGCCCACCCCATCCTGGCCGGCCTGTGTCCTTCCCGCCGCGCGCCTCAGTGGCCACCCGCGGCGTAGGAAGTGCGGGTCGGGACCCGCTCCCTGGCCTTCCCGTCTCCCTTCCGGGTTGTCGCGTCTCACGAGGACACTGGCTTTCGTGCCTTCGATGCCGCCCATCGACGGCCACACGCTGGCCTTTCCTGGGGTGCTGGGAAAGTGCGGGCGGGTGGGGTGGGGGGCCGGTTGGATCTGACTGCCTGGCCCGACACCGCCTGGCGTACCCTGAACCCCCTGCGGGAGCTGGACGGCAGTGCCCTGGTCACACCGTGGGGTTCCCGGCTCCCTGTGAACAGCAGGCGGGGGCCGGCCTGGCGCCAGGCATCGCACAGGCCCTCTTGGGTCCCTTTTCCTACGTGATTCTCATGAAAGCCCTGTGCGGAGTGGGGTTTACGTCTGCATGTGAAGACATAGGCTCATGGGGGAAAGTTCTGGGAAATGGAAGGTCCGTGACTTGGGCACAGATCTGTTTGACCCCAGAGCCCTGGTGGTTTGTGAGTAGCACGTGTTACCTCCTTGAAGGGCTCAGGGAGGGAGAAGTCTCCCCATGGGGCTGCCTGGCCCCCGCCTCCAGAAGGCCCCTCAGCGGGTAGGTTACATTTTATAGCAGTACTGGGGCTCCCTTCCCTAGACACAGCAGGGGCTGGACGCACCCCTTCTGGCTGTTTTCACACCCACCGGGGGGGATGGGGTTTGGGTAAGCAAGGCCAGGGTCGGAGCCTCCCGGTTTGCATTTTGGGGGGCCGGCCCCCAAGGCCAGGGGAGAGGTGCCCCGTGTGTCCCTGGGCTTCGGGCCCCCAGGCCTGAATGAGAGGGGCATCGGGGCCCTTCACAGACCTGCGGTCCCAGAGCCCGAGAGCCCGGCGTACGTCCTCGTCCCGACATGAGGTCCCCCCCCTACCCCGTCAGGGGTCTGGTGGGCCCCCGGAGGCTCAGGGTGCTGTGGGTGCCCGTGTGTTGGGGCCTGGACGGCGGTCGGCCACGCCGCGGCTGCCGGGGAGCTTGGGGCGTTGCGGCGGTTTTCTGACGGACGGCGGGGCTCTCGTTCCAGGCCTGCAGGTACGGCCACGTGCAGCATCTGGAACACCTGCTTTTCTACGGGGCGGACATGGCGGCCCAGAACGCCTCTGGGAACACGGCCCTGCACATCTGTGCCCTCTACAACCAGGTGAGTGGGTGTGCAAGCCGGGGCGGTGTCCGACTCGGCACGGGTGCCGCTGCAGGGCCCCGCAGGAGGGCCCCAGACACCGCGCATCTGTTCTCACAGGCCTGGAGGCTGGAGGTCCCGGATCAGGGCGCGGGCAGATTCGGTTCCTAGTGAGAGCCCCTCCCGGCCGCAGACGGCCGTCTTCTGTCTGTGTCCTCACACGGTGGGGAGAAATCAGTGCCCTCTGGTGTTTCCTCCGACGAGGGCGCTGTCCCGTCAGGACCCGGGCATGGAGCCCTCAGTGCCTCCTTGAGAGCCATTTCCAAAATCCCTCGCATCGGGGGACAGGGCTTCCCGTAGGAATGTGGGGAGACGCCTCCAGCCACAGCAAGGTGCGACCTTCACCTGCTTCTTTGAGGACGGTTACCCCGTTGTGGAAGAGAGGAAGCCAGGGCGCGGGGAAGCGAAGGGAGCGGACGCCGGGCCAGAGCCCTTTCCTAGGCTGTACGACCACGCTGTCTGCTTTCCAGAACAGGCCCGGGGACCCCAGGGTGGCTTCTCTGCTGGGACGTGTGGGGGGCGGGGGACAGATGGGACCCGAGGAACGGGAAGGGTGCGGCGGATAGAGCCCCCGAGATGGTTCCGGGACCCGCAGGACTCCCACAGGACCACGGTGCCACGGAGGCGAACCTTCCCACCGCTGCGTTACGAACAAGCTCCCGGTGGCTTTCTCTTTCTCACCTGGTAAAACGTATACGACAGAAACGTCTGCGATTTTGGCCATTTTTAACCATGTGGCTCAGTGACACTACGTTCGCGTTGCTGTGCACCCAGCCCCACCATCCGTCTCCGGGGTTTTCCATTTTCCCAACTGAAACTCTGTCCCTTTAAGCACCAACTCCCCAGCCCCCCGCGCCCACCGTCCACCTCGGGTCTCTGTGCATCTGGCTCTGCTGGGGACCCCTTACCGGTGGAATCCTGCCCTATTTGTCCTTTTGCGTTGGTTCATTTCACCGAGCGGAGCGTTCTCAAGGTCCGCCGGCGGCAGGTGTCAGAGCGTCCTTTTTCATGGCGCCATAGTATTTCATTGTGTGCAGGGACCACGGTTTGTTTGCCCGTTCGTCCCTTGATGGACACTTGGTGCCCACACCCCTTGCCGTTGTGAACAACGCTGCTGTGCACGTGGGCGTGCGGGCGGCTCTTCAAGGCGCTGCTGTCCGTTCTTTAGGGGCTGAGCCTCCAAGCGGAGCCTCGATGTGAACAAAAGCACGCACTCTTGTGTGTTAGATAGGAGACCCTGGGAAGCTGGAGATGAGCTTGCCTGGCACACACTGAGGGGTGGGATACGACCCCTGCCTTTCAGGAGTGTGACTCCTAAATAGGACCGTGTGACACCCCACTGGTCCCGCCGGGAGGCACCGTAGTGGTGCTGAAGACAGCGGAGATGCTCCCAGGGGCCGTGGAAGCGGCCGGGGCTTCTGGGAGGCGGCGGGTTGAAGCCACGGCTTCTGTGACCTGCACGGGGCTGGGAGGAGGGTCCGTGTCCTCGAGGCTCCAAGTCCAAATAAATAACTTCTGGACACCAGTATCAAAAGTGTTCTCAGCTCCTCCTTCCTTTTCTTCTTTCTCTGACTTCAAGGAACTTTGACTCTGGAGGGTAGTGCGGTCTGGACACTATGCTGAGAGCTGAGCAGGACGTTGGGGGGCTCCACCAGCTGGAGGAACAGAGGGGAGATCTTCGGGGGGCCCCCAGGCAGTGTGCCCTTTGCTTGTCTTCTCTGCCGTCAGCGCTGTCTTCCCAGTATCATGCCGTCTTCCTGAGTGGAATCTTCAGCCTTTGTCTGCACCTGTGTCCTTTCGCTGGCCGTCCCCAGACGGGGCCCCTCCAGCCACTCTGAAGTCCCACCTTGCTTCTAGCTCTTAAACGTCCCTAGATTCTCTGCCCTGGAAAACTCCTATGCGTCCTTCCAGACCCAACTCAGATATCCCGCCCTTGGTCAAGCCTTCTCTTGATGGGTCCCTGGCAACATTAGTCGTGTTGTTTTGTTCGGCGCCCTTTTGCAAGATAACCAGGGTGGACTGCCCAGGACCGGGCCGTTGTTATGCCTTGCCCGTTGGACCCCCTTGGACCCACCTTCTCAGAGGCATAAACTGCCATCTTTTAGGGTCTCTTCCTTGTCTGGCACGGCAGAGCGGCTCAGCCAGAGGAGGGTGGGGTGGGGTTCCAGCTGCAGCCTCCTCCTCAATGGAATCGTATCGGCGGGATCTGCGTGCAGCTGGGTCGGTAGATGCCACACGGCATTCGGATGTCGGGACGGCTTTAGGAGCAGGGAGCTACCTCGCTGGGCTGCACCAGGGAAACGCACATTGCGAGGCTTGGCCGTGGCTGGCAAAACAGCTGTGCCAACACGCGCTTCTTAATTACTGCCTTAGAGGGGAAGAACGTTCCTTAATTTTCCCCGGTAGATTTCAAGCATATTTTATCATGAATTAAAAAAAAAAAAAAAACAGGAAAAAATGTTTTCTGTCACTTGAAATAATTGCGGACAAGATGGTCTCTGAAGGCGCCGGTGGCATTTTCTTAGGAAAGGTGAAAACATCTCATTTCTACTCTGACTTACGGAGGGCGTCACTCTACCGGTCCCAGATCCGTCCCTACCTCTCAGCTGACAGCTTCCGGAAGACCCTTACCCCAGGGACCTTAGGAGGATTTTCCTCCTAGGTATTTTCTCCTAGGAGCAAACATTTTCTGTAAAGGGCCACTTAGTAAACATTTTCAGCTCTGTGGGCCACACGGGCTTTGTCACGGCTACTCCCCTCCACCACTGCGGTATGAACTCGGCAACTGACGGTGTAGGGGTGGATGAGTGTGGCTCTGGCCGATCCAACTCGATTTGTAAGACCGGCAGGACAGGCTGAGTTGGGCCGTGGGCCATATTTGCCAAGCCTGGGCCGGGAAGATTGCACCTACACCCTCCCCAGGCATGCGTGTAGACGGACTCCCTGCTCCAGAGCTGAGCGACTTCCTCCCCGTGTGCCAGGGCGCCCCGTGGGTGGGTGAGAGCCGTGCCCTCTCCAGGGTCCTGAGATCAGCCCTTGGCCGCTCCTGCCTTCACATCCCTCTTCTGCAGCACGGGTCGAGATGCTGAGGTTCAGTCACCTGTTACGCATCGCATTGTTCCCGCTTGCATTACCTTCCAGGGGCTGTTGCGGAGGGTCACAGGCTCAGGGCTCGGTGGCCCCCAGCCCCTGGACACCATGTCCAGTTGGAAGTCAGCGGGTGCTCTGGGATCGAGCCTCGTGAATCCCTCGTTCCTTCCCTGGGGTGCTGGCGTGGGCTTTAATCTCCTCCTTCAGGCCCTCCCCTAACCATTGGGAGGGTCTGACCGAAGCGGCAAGAGGAGTGGTCCAGACGGCATCTCAGCGGGACTCAGAGAGATACAGCCCCGTGGCCACGTCCTCCAGGCACCTGTGATGAACTTCTGGGAGCAGCGGTGTCTCCTAGTCTTTGTCCCGCACGTACCTCCATTGGACTTGACCGGAACCTCGTCCCCTCCCCTGTCACCACTGTGCTGAGCTCCTCCTTTCTACCCATGTGTGCTTCACCTGCGGCATCAGGCCGGGCTCAGTGCAGGCCAGAGGAACCACTTTGCAACTTTAAGCAGAAAGGGGTGTCCAAGGAGCACATGCAGAGCACTCTGGGAAATCATAGACTGCTCCAGGGGTGGGGACACAGTGTCACGAAATCAGAATAGGCTGCAGGGAAAGGACTTAAGGAACGGCCGCAGCGAAGTGAACTTTGGGTGCAGGGAGACATGGCAGTCGGGGCTCCATGCGGCCTAAACCGTGACCTTGCTGCGTTGTCTGGGGCACACTCCTGTCTCTCTTGGGCTCTGAATTCCCCCTTTTGTAACGTAGGCACAATCCTCCCGAACTCCCAGGGTTGCTAAGAGACATAAAGCGGAAAACAGACAGGTGGTATACCAGGCACACAGTGGATGCTGGGTAAATGGTGACTGGAATGGGGACGATGGGGACGATGGGGACGATGGTGGTGATGGTGGTAAAGGTGAAGGTGTTCATGGTGACGACGGTGCCGAAAATGCTGGCTCTCATGGCCAGAGGCCGATAGTCCCACCGCTGCTGCTAATTTGCCTTTTGCCAAGCCTCTGCCCGTGAACTCTGAACGCATCCGGGTTCATGAATTTGATGTGTGTGTTTTATCAATTTTAGGCAGGCCTCGTCTGCACACTTCTAATAGAATACACTGCGATCAGAATATTCTCTTCTCTCATGAAATCAACTAATTGGGGCTTTGATTGTAAGCAGCAAATTGTGTCTAGCCTGCCAGGTCCCTCAGCCTCGTGCTGGCTTTCCTGGAGCCCCAGAGGGAGGCAGGCAGCCTGGTGTTTGTTTTTTGGGCTCCGATAATGAAGGAAGGGAGGGGGTCTTAAATCTCAGAGGTTACCGGGCCAGACCAATTTGTGTGGAGGAGGAGAAATAATCCTGCCTCTTACTCCGGCGGCAGCCGAGGTAGGAAGAGACGGGCTGCATCTCTGTGCCCCTTCTGGTGTCAGTGGAGTGCCCATCAGCATGGTGGCTGCCTCCACGGGGTCATCACAGGGTGGCCGTCCTCAGGGGCTCTGGGGGGGCTGTGTCTTGCTGAAGGAGGGCGTCCACAGGGACTTTCCATTTATCTATCTATCTAGCTAGCTAGCTAGCTATCTAGCTATCTAGCTATCTATCTATCTGTTTGTCTATCTACTTATTTGTATGTTTTTACTTACTTTTGGGGGAGAGAGAGAGAGAGAGAGAGAGAGAGAGAGAGAGAGAGAGAGAGAGAATGCGAGCTGGGGAAGGGCAGAGAGAGAGGGAGACACAGAATCCAAAGCAGCCCGACGCAGGGCTCAAACTCGTGAACTGAGATCACGACCTGAGCCGAAGTCGGACGCCCACCTGACTGAGCCACCCAGGCGCCCAGGGACTGTCCCCTAAGATCCCCCCAGTGAACCTGTGGTTGACATTGCCTTACAAGTGTCAGGAGATGGAACTTGGCCCAGGCAGCTCGGCTATGTAAGGGGCAACGCTGGGCCCCCAACTTGCCCTGTATTTTGTCACCGCCAGGCTGTGGGGACAGATTCCTGTGGCCCTTGGCTTGGTGGGGATGGGGCTCCCGGACACACGTCAGGCCACGGCACCGTGGGCCACGGCACGGTCAGGTGTGGTCTTTGGGGGGCCGCGTTCCAGCTTCTCTGGTGATTTCAGTCTCCCACCTCATTGTACTTTTCTTTTTCCCCGACTACGTGCACGTTACCTCTTAGATTTCCGTCCACCCACACAGGCTCGTTTCCTAAGGGGACGAGTCCCCGACTTACAGTTTGGGGTATTTGGCCAATCACATCTGTGACATTGACGGGAAGATCGCCTCCGTGCCATAGAGATGAAAACACGGGTGGGACTTGCAAATCCGGAATTCAATCCCTGGCCGTGGCCTTGAGGCCGTGGCCTTGACTGGGCAGTTTTGGGCAAACCCGTAACCGGCCTCTTGCCGCCCTGTCCTGTCTCCTCTTCCGTCTGCCCGTTTGCTGGTGTGCGGACCCCGCTGACCTTCCCCGGGGGCTCCCTGGAGCTTCCTCACCTGCCCCTCCATCAGGTTTCCATCCCTCCTGCTCCGGCAGCTGGCCACCCCCACGTGCTGCACGGTGCTGTGGCCCACGTTGTCTCCATGGTGACCCCAGGCAGACCTATCTGTGGCCTTTGGTACTTTCTAGAGAACACCTCTGCCCTGAGCTCTGGCGGTGGTGCCTCATAGAAAACACGTAGGTGGCTCCTCCCACCGTGTAAATGGCCCCCTTCTCTCCACGCCTTCCTGAAGTCCCGCTGCCCTCCTGCTCCCCACGGCCACTTCTGGCCCCAGGCAGCCTCAGCTCCCTGCTGCCCCTCCCGCCCTTGGCGGCTGATGTCTTGCCCCTGATGGCCGCCCCCGGCTGATCGTCCCCTCAGGCTTGCTTCTCTGATGCACTTTCCGTGGAAACCAGAGTGGCTTTGCACCGCGCACGTCTGCTCGTGTCCCTGTGATGGGAGGTCCCCTCACACAAACCCGAAGGCCCCTGCCCCTATGCAGCTGTCACTTGTCACTTAGGCACCATCACCTGTCTCCTGCCCCTGTGCACCCGTCACCTGCCCCTGTGTACCTGTCACCTGCTGTTGTGCGTCTATCACCTGTCACCTGCCCCTGTGCACCCGTCACCTGCCCCTGTGTACCCGTAACCTACCTCTGTGCACCCATCACCTGTCACCTGCCCCTGTGCCCCTGTCACCTGCCTCTGTGCACCCACCACCTGTCACCTGCCGCTATGTACCTGTCACCTGCCATTGTGCCCCTGTCACCTGCCTCTGTGCACCCATCACCTGCCCCTGTGCACCTGTAACCTGCCCCTGTGCACTCGTCACCTGTCATCTGCCCCTGTGCACCCCTCACCTGCCCCTGTGCCCCTGTCACCTGCCTCTGTGCACCCATCATCTGCCTCTGTGCACCTGTAACCTGCCCCTGTGCACCCCTCACCTGCCCCTGTGCACCCATCTCCTGCCCCTGTGCACCCATCACCTGCCCCTGTGCCCCTGTCACCTGCCTCTGTGCACCCATCACCTGTCACCTGCCTCTGTGTACCTGTCACCTGCCCCTGTGCCCCCCTCACCTGCCCCTGTGCCCCTGTCACCTGCCTCTGTGCACCTGTAACCTGCCCCTGTGCACCCCTCACCTGCCCCTGTGCACCTGTCACCTGCCCCTGTGCACCATCTCCTGCCCCTGTGCACCCATCACCTGCCCCTGTGCCCCTGTCACCTGCCTCTGTGCACCCATCACCTGTCACCTGCCTCTGTGCATCTGTCACCTGCCCCTGTGTACCTGTCACCTGCCCCTGTGCCCCCCTCACCTGCCCCTGTGCCCCTGTCACCTGCCTTTGTGCACCTGTCACCTGTCACCTGCCTCTATGCACCCATCAGCTGTCACCTGCCTCTGTGCATCTGTCACCTGCCCCTCTGCCCGTCACCTGCCTCTGTGCACCCGTCACCTGTCACCTGCCCCTGCGCACCCCTCACCTTCCCCTGTGCACCTGTCACCTGCCCCTGTGCACCTGTCACCTGCTCCTGTGCACCCATCACCTGCCCCCTGCCCCAGCTGCCTGTAGCCCAGACCAGGGCCTTTGCATTTGCTGCTCCCTCTGCTGGGAACACTTCCCTCGATTGTCATCCAGCCCTTCTTTGGTTTAGGGCTCAGCTTAGGGACCCCCTCCTCGGGGTCCTTCCCTGACCACCTGCCCTCCCTCTCTCTGTCACATGACCCTCTTTTATCATTTGCATGGTGCTCTGTGTCCCTGGGGGCCAGAGCAGTATTTGGCCCGGCTGACAGTCAGCATCCACTGGTTGAGGCATGAACGGACGTGCTTTCTGGGCCTGTTTCTTCGTGTATAAAGTGAAAATGGTGACATCCGGGCTCCTGCAGCAGGTGGTGACCCAGAGGAATGGCCTGCCTTGGCTGGGAGCTGAGCAAACCTCAGAGATCCTCAGGGAGGTGGGAGGTAGTTTGGTTAAGTGTCTCTGAAGGGTCTTGCCCAGAAGATAATTGGCAGTGAAGACAATATTCTTCCTGATGCTTTGGCTGTCAAAAAAAAAAAAAATGCAGACTGCTTCGTGTATACTCGACTGACTTACTTAAGAGGATGGAAACACACCTCGGTGTATCCCAGAGGAGGCGCCTCGGGGAGGAACGTGGCAGCCGGCAGCCATTGGAGGGAGCAGCCAGGTCCCCCTCAGCCCTCCTCTGGGCCACGGCTAACTCGTCTTCTCCCTTTCTGAAGCCGCGGTTTTTCACTTAAACGTTCCGGGCCTCCGCTGCCTTGTCTGTGAAATGGGCCTCCTGTTAGCCCATAGCAGGGATGCTGCACGGCAGAGCACACATGTGCACACACACTCGCAGGCCCACGTCTGTGCACACACGCACGCGCACACACACGGTATAATTGTTAGTAAGCCGGACGAACCGTTTACCCTTTAATCGTGAGACGGCTGTGGGACGTGGTCTCACGTCGAAGTCGGGCAGATACTAGAGTGACGGACCGTGTCTCTGGGTGGGTTAATGCTGACTTGCAAACACTCCCTTTGTAGGAAGGGACCCTGGCTGGATCCCACCTGGGAGGGTGTGAATGGCGAGGAGTGATTCTCAGCGCTTCTGATGGGACTTTTCAGTGAATGTGCTTACTTAGCAAGTAGGGAGCGTTTACAAGGACCTGCAGAATCGGGGGTCCTGCGGGGCTGTCCAGTCCTGGTTGTTGCCTCTGGGAGCTGTCGGCTGGTGGTCCTTCCAGGCTGCTCATTCACGCCCTTGAGCGGGGCCAGGGCACACGGGGGGGGCCCACGTAGCTCAGGGGAGATCCCCCCCACTGTTCCCGGCCACATTCATGTCCCCTGAGTCCCAGCTGCGGTCCCCTGCTTGCCACCCCAGGGGATTTCTGCTCTCTTGTGTCTTACGTGCCCCCACCAATGTTCTCCTGCCCCAGTTCCCTTCTCTGCCTCAGTTTCCTCAAATACCCTCTCCTCTGTCACCACAGACATCTTGCTCACTCTGGCATGATGGTGCTGTTGTGTAAGTAATTTAATTGACTTCCTTTGGGTTGTCAGTAACAGGACTCAGCTAGGCTAATTCACGGCGGGAGGGTGGATGCTGGGCAGGCTCCAGGAGCCAGGCAGGGTGGGTAGGGCTGGGGCAGGACCAGAGAGCCTGGGGGCCTGTGTCCTAATACAACCTCTTCACAGCACCAGCTGTGCGGGATTCCAGCCGCCCTCCCCCCTCCCCCCTGCAAGTGTAGTTTGAGATCCTGGAATAAAATGGCACCTGCCTCTGTCCTGGGCTGTGGCCTCGGGCTGGCTGTCCAGGGCTTGTCACCACCTGACATGCCGGCTCGCTCATTTTTTTTTTTAACCCTGGATGTAATGGCATCCCGCATCTGGAAGATTTTGGTTCCCGAGCACAGATACGTCTTTTCCGGTTTTCTTAAACTTTTCGAGTGACTCAAAGTTCTACACGAACACATGCGGGGGGAGAAAATCAGTGTGACAGAGCATCCACAGCGATGCAGACAGCCACCGCGGTCAGCCCCGAGCTGCCCCTGGGGCCCTGGGACCTGGGCGCAGGTGGGAGCACAGGGGCCGGGAAATCCTTTCTGCAGGACTCAGATCCGCCCTCACCCGCGTCTTAGAAGCGGCTCGCGGTGCTGGGATGCCTCCCCTGCCTGCAGCACACAGAGCTAGGGCCCCCGCCTCCTCTGTGTGGCCTCCCCTTAACATCAGCACAGCGGAGGTCCCCGGGGCCCCTTGCCCGGGTCACAGGGCCGGGGTGGCCCCAGCTGGCTCCTGAGAGCTCACATCTGCTTTGCCAGACCCTGCTCTGCTCTGGCTTGGCATCACTGTCCTGGAATGGAAACTTCCACCCGGGTGGTGCCCTGTCCCTCTGACTCTCTGTGTGTGTCTGCCTCTCTCTGTCTCTGTTTCTCTGTGTCTGTCTCTTCTGTCTCTGTCTGTCTCTGTCTCTTGCTCTCGCTTCCTGCTGTGCTGATCCAGGATGCCCTTATTGTGGAATAGTTCACACACCATACAATTTCCCCTCTAAAATATAGGGTTCCGTGGATTCTCACCCACAGCTGGCAGTCATGACCCCAGTGAGTACCGGGTCCTTCCATCGCCCCACGCAGCGCCCCGGGAGAGCCCACATCTCCCTCGGTCCCTCCAGCCCTGGGCAGCCTCTGGCCCCATTCTGTCGATGGGTGCCCACTCTGTCTTCACTCTGCTGTTCTCAAGGTCCTGTGACCCCACAGCGTGCACCTGTCTTTCCCCAGGACACAGGTCCCCTTCAGGTCTGGGGCGGGGGTGCCCTGGGCGGTCACACCCGTCGTCTCTGGATTCTGCGGGGAAAAACGGGGAAGCCGGGGTGCCCTCGGGAGGCCGTGACTGGTGCTCCCCGGGCCGTCGGCAGGCTCCCTCCTGCAGGGTGCATGCACACGGGTGTGCAAATAGTAGGTGCTCCATAAACGGACAGGAATAGACCTATTTTCATTGTAAACACACACACACACACACACACACACACACACACAAAATGAATATTGACTGCCTTTAAGAAACATCAAAAAATACAAGCATGGGAAATAATAAAAAAAGACTCCCCCCGTTGACTCCCTGACGCTTTCTCCCTTGGGCCCCGGGACGCTCCCTCCAGACTTGCTCCCCACTTGGCTACAACACAGAGGCTTTTAAAGCATAAAGGAAATTAATTAAGCCGTATTGTGGTTCTGAGACTTGTTTTTGCCTGGAAGTTCTTGGGTCTATTTCTTGTCAGGCTTTGTGGATCTACCTTGTTTTTTCCTACAACTTTCCAGGCGAAGAATGTTCTGGAACGTCTTCCCACTTCCCTTATTGCAGAACATTTATGCCGTGTCCAGGTGTTGTGCGTTGCGTACGTGTTCTCCCTCTATGTTACACACACGTGCGAGACATTCCGTAGCACACGGCCCTCAGGAGGGGGGGGGTTTGGCCGTGGGGTGCACACGTTATGCATTTTCATAGGTCCTGCCAAGCTGTCATCCCAAAGTGTTTGGAGAAGTTAAGCGTCACCCGAGAGGGTGCGGGGCCATTCCCCTTCGTCCTCACCGCCCTGGTGACTGGAGCTGCCCCCCGCGCTCACCCCCGTCCTCACTGCCCCCCTGCGCTCACCCTCTTCCTCGCCGCCCCTGTGACCAGAGGCGCCCCCTGCAGACCTGCGTGCGTATCCCGGATTTCTTGTGCACGGAGCCTCGGAGCGTGTCCCTTTGGAGGACGTCTGTGCCACCGGCCTACAAACGGGCTTCTCTTCTCCCCCCTGCAGGACAGCTGTGCCAGAGTGCTGCTGTTCCGAGGCGGGAACAAGGAACTCAAGAACTACAACAGCCAGACCCCGTTTCAGGTAAGAGGAGCGCCCAGAGCCGCACCACCCGTGCGTGCACCGTCGCGGGAGGCCACGCGGTTTCCGCACGGACCCGTGTGTCCAGTGGCCCGTCTCGCGGGGACGTTGCCTGGTTCGGAGCCTGCGCCCCCTTCACGCCGGAGCCGCTGGCGCCTTTCGGTTTGCCGGTCCGCAGCCCTCCTTCCCGGTGGGCAGAGCGGCGGGAGCCCGCAGCCATTCACCCCTGTGGGCGTGCGAACAGCCTCTGCGGGCCGATTGCAAGGGGGGCGCTTTGTGGCTCTGCCGTGGGGAGGCGGCCTGCCGTCGTCTGGCACCCCCACGGGGCCTGCTGTCCCGGAGCGGAGGGAGGCGACGCCAGCCCGGCGGTGGCCACAGGGCTCCGGGGCGGAGGGCAAAGCCACCACCTCCTCGTGGTTAAATTGTGCTGGTATGTATCACACAAAGTCGGCCGTTTTGACCGTTTCAAAGGGCGCGTTTCAGGGGCCCTGAGAACATTCCAGATGTTGTGCAACCCTCAGTGCTGTGTGGATTCATCACCCCCCAAGTAACCCTCCCCCCCGCCCCACTCATTACCACCCCCCACTCTCCCCCACCCCCAGCCGCTGGCAACCACGAATCCACTTTCTGTCCGTGGATTTGCCCGTTCTGGACATTCCGTAGAAAACGATCCACACACCGTGTGGCCTCTGTGTCCGGCTTCTTTCTCTCCGTGGGTTGTGTCTGAGGGCCGTCCGCGTGGTCGCTCTCGGGGTGCCTTGTTCCCCTTTCCAGCTGAGTAAAACCCTGTTGGATGGATGATTTCGATGCAGCTGACCAGATGGTTTAGGGCGAAAACAGATTTGTGTGTGTAGGGGGGGCGGGGCTAAGTTGCAGAAATGCTGTTCGACCCTGAATGTGGTCGGATGTCTCCACTTGCAGGAAAACCCAAGTGACCGTCATTTTTATTTGGAGGTAATTTTTACCTCTTACCGAGCCAGGAGGTCTCCGACGCAGAACTGGCGCGCACCCTTCTCAGGCCTTGCTCATAAGGACGGGTTTGACGTCTTGAGAATGAACCAGTCTGCTCCGAACCCTGGGCTGGCTGTTTAAAAACCACCCGTAAAAGTTACCGTCGTTGACCCACGGCGGTGGGCCTGGATTGTGGTCTCGAATCTTGTGGCTTTCAGGCATTTACAACAAAATGGGTCGTGGACGTGACTTCCCGGTTTCTTAACGGGTCTGAGAAGGCCGCCCTTACCGTCCCGGGAAACGTCCTCTTGCTGGGGGTGCTTAGGGGCCGCGGTGGCACCTTCCACTTGCCTGCGTCTGCCCCCGAGGGCTTTGCTGTGGCTTGCTGGTGGTCCTGGTTTAAAGATTTCTTTTTTTGTCATTAAATAATACATTTCTTTGGTCCTTTTACTTTTCTCAAGTCAAACTATTGCTTCAGCTGCTTAGAAAAGGAAAGCTGATGTCCTTGTTTCACGGTAAGCCCTTTGGGGATACAGAAGACCCGTTTCCGACTCTGGGGCAGCGCCTGGTAACTGACACGGGGTACTCCCGGAAAGTAGCTGTGCGTGGCGTCCAGGACCAAAGGCACATAGGTGGCCTCCCCCATGGGTTCCCCCCCCCTCCCGCTGAAGCGTCATTGCAGCGATCCCCTGGGATGGGACACCCCTTACGGGAGTCCTGGCAGGATGCTCCCTCCCGGGAGCAGGGCGGCACCAGCTCCGAGGCCAGGCCATCTGTCTCTCCTTTGATAATCAGTCAAGTGCCCAAATGGGTCTGGAAGACAATTATGCAAAATGCAGCTGAGTAATAGGACCCTGTCTGCTGCGAGCGTTGTTCACGTGACCGGCGGATTCAGAGTCCGGGCTACTTGGTTGGCATGCCCAGACGGGCTCCGCGGCTTCTGGGAGCTGGGTCCCTCCCTCATGTCCCCTGTCTTCTCACACTGTGACGATGCAGAGAGGCGATTCAGCCTGCGAGCCCCGGCTACAAAGTGCATGGCTCTCATTCTCGCTCACGGCACCCGCCTCCCAGTTGTGGAAGAGGAACCCCTTACTGTCCTGAGTGTGGCTGAAGCGATGGTTTGCTGCGCCCTTTGAGAGGATCAGATGTGCTCCCTGCAAAACACTCGTGCTCCTCGGCTGCTGTTCTGAGAGATCGTGGCCCGTTCCATGAGTTGATCTGGCCAAACATTTGCTTCATGGTTTCCTCCAAATGCTCAACCAGCAGCATCAGTGACACTCCAGGACTTGAGGGAAAATGCAGATGCGCAGCCCTCCCCCACCCTGGTCCCACGGAGCCAGAAGCTCAAGGGCAAGGCTTGGTGTCCTGGGTTCTGAGAAGCCCTCTCAGATCCTGGTGCCTGCTTGGGTTTGAGAATCCCAAGAGAGATGATTCTTGAAGGAAAGGAAGGAGGAGGAGGAGGAGGAGGAGGAGGAGGAGGAGGAGGAGGAGAGACGCTTACAGTGGCCCCTGGGTATAGATTAGACAGTGATGCTGATGGTGGTGGTGGCCTCGGTCAGCTCCGGCAGCCGTAGCCAAATGCCACAGGCTTAGACGACAGATGTTTATTTCACGCGGTGTTGGAGGCTGGAAGTCTAGGGTCACGGTGCCAGAAAATGTAGTTTCGGGCGAGGCTCTCCTCCTGGCTGAAAGATGGCCACCTACTCGCTGGTCTTTCCTCTGTGCATATGTAGAGACAGGAGGGGCTTTCTGCTGTCTAACCCTTTCCTTGTGGAAGCAATAATTCCATCAAATTGGGGTCCCACCCTTATGACCACATTTAACATTAAAAGCCCTCTCTGCAAACGCTAACATTTGGGAGTTAAGACTTCACCGTTTGAAATTCGAGGGGACAAAAATTAACCTGTAAAGTGATGATGTGGTGATGTTGATGATGGTGGTGATGGTGGTGGTGATGTTGGGGATGATGGGGATGATGGGGATGATGATTTTGATGGTGATGAGGATGGTGATGGTGGGGATAATGATGTTGGTGACGATGGTGACGATGACGGTGATCGTGATGGGGATGTTGGCGATGATGATGATGGTGATGGTGATGATGCTAGTAGTGAAGGGATGGTAGGGGTCGTGACGATGGAGATGACGATGGGAATGGTGGCCGCGATGGTGGTGACAATGGCAGCGGCAGAGATAGTGATGACGGCGCATGGTGTGATAGTGGTGATGATAGCGATGACGATGGGGACAGTGGTGTGACGGTGGCAATGATGGTGACGATGGCAAATCTTGCCAGTTGCACGGAATTCTAAAGCTTACAAACGCTCTTCCGAATGTTGTCATTTGATGTTCAGAATCCCAATGAGGTAGCCGTTTTTATGCCCGATTCGTAGATGAAATGGGACGATAAAGAGATGGACGCATTGGGATGCGAAGTAAGCGAGTGGCTGGGTTCGTGGTCTCCAGGCCTCCGGACCTCCAGTCCAGCGCTCGGCACGCTTTCTGTAGCACACCTTGTATCCTGGCTCGGAGTGAGCAACGTTAGGGGTCCCTTGTACCTTGGACCGTTCAGCCCGAGGGAGCAGAAAACAACGTATCCCGATTTCGAAGACAAACGGAATGGAAGGAAGTCTGAAGACATAGAAGGTCTACGTGAAGATCGAACGCAGGTCGGGCAGCTCTTGGTGGCCAGTCTGCTGCCCAGCTTGGCTAGGCGCTCACACCCAGCTACCTAACCACAGTCGCGTGGGCATTGCTGCGAAGGTTCGCTGCAGGCGTGGTTAAACCACGTCTCCCGCCAGCTAAGTGAAGGCGATGAACCCTCCGTAATGTAGGTGGGCCTCATCTAATCAGCGGGAAGCCTTAAAAGAAAAAAGGAAAGAGGTTTCCCAGAGAAGACGAAATTCTGCCTCAAGACTGTAATGGAGAGCTTGTGGGTTCGAGCCCCGCGTTGGGCTCTGGGCTGACGGCTCGGGGCCCGGAGCCCGCTGCGGATGCTGGGTCTCCCTCTCTCTCTGGTCCCTCCCCAGCTCATGCTCTGTCTCTCTCTCTCAAAAATAAATAAACTTTAAAAAAATGTTAAAAAAAAACGACCCTAACGTAGAACATCTGCCTGAGTTCCCAGGTTGCCGGCCTGTCCTACAGATTTCGGACTTGTCTGGCCCCGCAGCTCCTCTTAATTGTGTGTCCACACACACGTCCTATGGGCGTGTCCCCCGGGGAACTCTGGTTGGCACACGGGGGCATTGATGAGTCCTTCCTGCCTCCCGGAAGCTCCTCCCCCAGAGGGACTTCCTTGGGGTTGCAGGCAGGCCTTCCAGCACCCGGCATATTTGGAGAGGTGGCCTTTCTCCCCACGTGGGTCGCAGTTGTGTTGTCTCTAGGCTGCTGGTCAGATGTCCGGACACAGGGCGTGAGGAATAAGGAGACGAGGAAATGGTGAGGAGAGGTCTTCTGAAAGACTGGCGTCTAGCGTTAATACAGGCAGGAAGTCGGAGGGCAAGGGGGCGGGAAGAGGTGGAATCCGTCAAGGTGGAGTGCCGTGGCGTGGGCTGCCTTTCCATGGGCGCAGCTCTCTGCCCGCCTGGCACTGACCCTAACTCACGTCATCGGCAGTCGTTTCTCCTGTGGCTCCTCTCCAGGAACACTGGTCCCGTGGCTGGTAAGGGTCAGCACAGGTTGCCCTTGGCCACCGGACCCTGTGTTCGTCCTCGACCGCCACGCAGGACGTAAAAGCAGGAGGAAGACGGCCGAAGCAGGAAACAGGGACTGCGTTTCAAAGCACCGGGCTGTGGCTGCCTCGCAGGCAGAGTCCCGTAAGTTCTGCCTGGCGATGCTTCCTGTGTCTTCAACCCTTCGCTCTGTGATTCTACGGCGCCCAGTGTGTGGCCTTGCGTGTCCCCTGGGGGATCACTTGGCTCCTGAAAGTGACCTTGTGTCTTGTCTGAAGCCCCGGCTGTCATCCCCCAGACGACGAGTGTCTCATGTACTTTGTTTGGAATGCACGTCGATCTCGTGCACGTCGAGCTCACTCACTCAGTGGTATAGACGGAGAGGGACGGACACCTTCTCACGCACGATTCGAGATGGCGTGGTGAGCGCCTTGCAGAAGACCGCGTGCTCTGTCCTAGTCGTGCTCTTATCGAAGCAGCTGCTTCTGGGCTGGTGGGCAGACCAGCGGCAGAGGCAGTCTGACATTTTGGGGACATCCGGTTCTGGTTTTGCGTATTTTCTGGGAAACCGAGGAAATGCGCTCAACGGGCACCTCTGTTCCTTATTCCCGCGAGGCACTTTCCTGAATCGTTTTGTTTAGCGACTCAAAACCCAAACTATTTGCTTGTGCCTTGTGTCCTTGAAATCCACATGGATTTTAGTGCAAGGTCAAGGCGATTTCGTTTCTCCCATGAGCTTCCACTCCGTGCTAATGTCGTGAGCTGAGTCCCAGGATCTGTCCCGTTGTGCTGTCTTCTGTGCTGCATGTGGTGGGGGGGGGGACACTGGGAAGTTGCACTAAGGTTGGGGGGGGGTCACGTGACCACCTCCTAACTCGCCCTCCTGGCTTGCTCGTTCTTCTCCGGACACCTGCTTTTTCTCAAGCACTCCAGACATGTTCTGACCCCAGGGCCTTTGCATTTACTGTCACCTCTGGGAATGGAGCCCTTCTGCCGAGCGAGCTGGGTTTCATCCCCCACGCCCAGTGAAAGCGCCCTGTGGGTCCTCCTGTTGCCCAGAGCAGCTGACACCCAGAGCCTCCATTCTGCGTGCACGTGTTTCCGATGGAAAATGGGGCTGGCTTGGGGAAACCGCGGCGTGAAAGGCAGACGCCGGACAGAACCTGAGAAACTCAGAGACCAGAAGGGAACTTCGCAAATAGTATCGTCAATGCAACCAGGGGGGTAGAGCATGTGTGTGACATGGGGCGTTGAGGGGGCTCTCGACAATTACTAATGACAGCAGTGACCCTGGAGAGGGTCAGGAGACGGGCAGAAGTGGGGTGTCAGAAAATTCAGGGAGTCGCCATGTTGGCCTGACATCTGAATAATGGAGTTTCCAGAAGAAGCAGAAAAAAGAGAAGAAATTAGCAAAGAGATCTTTCAAGACAATGCCACTGACCAGGATGCGAGATTCTCGATTGAAACGGCCCCTGAGTTTCCAGGGTGACATATGAGCAAAGGCCCAGAGCCGGGACAGGGGTCACTAGAGCCCAGAACTTTGGGAATAAAAATAAAAACATGATTCTTTTTTAAAAAAAAATTTTTTAACGTTTATTTTTTTGAGACAGAGACAGGACATGATCGGGGGAGGGTCAGAGAGAGGGAGACAAAGAATCCGAAGCAGGCTCCAGGCTCCGAGCCGTAAGCACGGAGCCCGACACGGGGCTCGAACTCACGGACTGTGAGATCACGACCTGAGCCGAAGTCGGACGCTCAACTGACAGAGCCATCCAGGCGCCCCAGAACGTGATCATTACGTTTCGAGAGAGAGAAGCCAGTTTCTGTATAAAGGATCGGGGTTCGAATATCCCAGCAGCAGCGTGGGGAGCTCTCTGACCGTGACCTCAGTTCTTCCTCTGGGGCTCCGAGGGAAGAGCCCTCCCAGCCAGTGTTCCAGGAGACCCGCGTGAAGGTACACACGTATTCCTCATGTGCACGCTGTCTCACCATAGCGGGGCTGTATGCATACAAACAGTGAGATATTTTCGTTCCCCGAGAACTGTTTCCCCCCGGGGGTGGGGTGGTTTCACCCCTTTTGAGAAAGACTTAAGGCGATTGAGCTTCCTGTGTTTGGAAACCGGCCAGCTCTTCCATAATTGAGCCATTTCTACCGGGGGTCCTCAGAGGGGGAGAAGGACAGTGGCTTAAAACAGCACAAATGTACCTTCACAGCCTGGGGGCCGGAAGTCTGAATCAAGGCATTTCTGGGCTGTGCTGCCTCCGGAGGCTCTGGGGGAGGGTCCTTCCTGCCTCCTCCAGCTTCTGGGGCTCCAGGGACCCCGGGCTGTGGCTGTGCCCTCCAGCCTCCACCTCCGCAGTCACAGGGCCCCTCCTCTGTATTCAAATCTCCCTCTGCCTCTTTCTTACAAGGACACCTGTGATTACATTCAGGCCCCACCCGGACAGTCCTGAACAACATCTCCATCTCTGGATCCCTAACCTCGTCGCTCGGCAAACACCCGTTTTGCTATAGAAGGTCACGTATTTGCTGGCTCCGGGATCCAGTCATGGAATCTTTTGGGGGCCGTCACTCTACCCACCCCAAGAGGGAAAGGCTAGTGGCCAGAGGAGAAGGTTCTGGATAGGGGCTCACAGGCGCCCTTCCCTGTGCCTGGAGCCCCTCCCCGACTGCTTGGCTGGTCCTGTCCCTCGGGGAAGCTCATAGCCCCTCCCTGAAGGGGGTGCCCACAGGTATCCTCACCCTACATCATCATTGTCTCCAGGGGTCTCCACCTGCCTCCCTTAACCCCAACCCTAAGCCTTTGCTCCTGTCACCCCTTGAGTGAACATGACTGTTGGTTTTAGGAACATGCCATTCCTTGGGGAGGGGACGCCGTTCCCACAAAACCCCAGAGCAGTAACTCAGTGGATGACATTCATGAGGCCGGCTGCCTCTACCCGCTCACTCAGTGTTGTTCAGCCGCTGAGCATCCCCTCTAGGCTTACAGGGGTTAGAGATGTGCCTGGGACCTCCCCCTGCCGCCTCAGTGATGCTGAGACCCTGTCCCAGGGCACCCGGGCTGTTGTCCTACCAGGTCTCATCAGAAGGGCTGATTCTGGACCACTCAGGCTGTGCCCCTCCGGCAGCTGAGGCAGAGCCGCGGCCTTTCAGCAGGACCATAAAGACCCCGGGGGGAAGAAGGGGGCCTGAATGGAGGCAAGGAGTGAGGACGTGATGTGGGTTTGTGTTCCTCAAATGCAGTCAATCCCCGAGTTGAACAGGGATGCCACCGCATCTCGGCCCAGACTTTGTTTCCCTAAGTCCTGCCTTCCCGTCCTGCTTGCCTGCCTCTCCGTGGGGGCATGTTCGGGGCTGATGGCGGGAGCCACCACATCCCCTGAGCACCTCCCAGGCACCAGGCACGCTGAGCGCTCGGTGTGCTTTTGGTCCCTGTGGATGCGAGGTCAGTAACATCCCCACTCATGGCACAGGAATAGAACCTGGGTCGTAGGCCAGGGTCATCGTCACGGCAATCACAGGACCAAGTCCATGTGGCCGAAAGGGAGCTCTTTTCAAGGGCGCGCTGGTGCCTGGGTGGCCCACGGTGTGCGGGCTGGCCCTGCTCCCTGGGCCCTGAGGAGGTCGCAGGGTCTGGAGACAGCAGGGGGTTGCTGGTGATGTGGCCTCCTGTTCCCCATGCAAAGCTCATCTGGGTGGGAGGCGGCCTCATGCAGGTGCTGAGCCCAAGTCGCATCCACCCCTGGTGGGTGGGTCCTCCATAGAGCCAGTCGGCAGATCTCCATGAAAGGCTTTGGGGTTTCTGTTTGGTCCTGAGTGTTTGGCCCTCTTTTCTGATTGCCGGTTGACTTTGGGACTTCCGTAAGATGTCTGTATTCTCCATTGCTAGTTCTAGGAGACGCCCCAGGGGCACCTTCTGCTGGATGCGTCTGGGTATCTGCTGTTGGGAGACTTTCAGCTTTCCTTGCAGACAGAAGCCGCTTGGAGCCCATGACTTTTCCCTAAAGCCCAGGCTCTCTCTGCTCATCATCTCCGTTTGTCCGGGGCTGGCGGCTGTCACGTTCGAGCTCCAGGCAGAGAACCGGAGTTTGGGCAGCACAGAGTGCCTGTCTCCTGCTACAGATTCCAGGCTCCCGATTTACCGGCTGTAGCTCCCAGCCGCTTTTCCAGAAAGGTCAGGCCAGTCGAGAAATCCCAGGGAAGGAGAGGGATGCGAGGAGCTGGTTCCGGTGAGGAACGACGCTCCTCCCGGGAAGTTCAGCGTTGACTGAGTCGCGGTAGGGATCGCCCGTGCTGCCGGTGTAATTTACCCACCTCTTGGGGTCCTTGCTGTCTATACTCGCTCACATCTTCTGGTCCCTCTTCTTTAGGGGACTGTATGGAGAAGCCACAAGTCCCTGCCCTGTCCTCACTCACCTGGCCACCATGCTCTCTGTCTCTCTCACTGACAACGATTTCCACTGTGGCTTCTACCTTCGAATGTGGTCATCAGAAGCCACGGGATTGCTAACAAAACAGAGAAATCTCTGGCAAAGACAGCGTGTGGCGGTCTGAACTCCTTTTGTCTGTTGCTTTACAGGTAGTTGGAGGCTCTAAAGTTGGTGTTAGGACTCCAGTTCATCTCCATCCTTTTTTTTAAATTTTTTTAATGCTTACTTATTTTTGAGAGAGAGAGAGAGAGACAGAGTGCCAATCGGGGAGGGGCAGAGAGAGGAGGAGACACAGGATCTGAAGCAGGCTCCGGGCTCCCAGGTTCTCCGCTGAATTAGGTTTCCTGGCTGGTCGACCAGCTGTCTCAGACCTCTGGCCTCAACTGCTCTCCTTTCAGATAGACAAGCCTTTCCTTCGAGGCACCTTTGGGACCCAGGGTGGATGGGAGAGTGCCGTGATTCCTGGAGTCTCTCCTAAGTGACCAAGGAATTGTGGAACCTGGGCCATCCTCATAGGCGGGGACAGGTCTTATAACAGTGTCTCCCATTCATCTGAGTATCTGGGCAGGTGGCTCATGGTGTTGAAAGCTCTCATTGGCCACCTGCACCTTGCCCGTGTTTTCCGGCATTTTATCATGTCCTCACGATCTTGGCTTCCCCCGCTTGCACTCCTTCAGAGATGGGGAACTCTTCACTTTCCAAGACGGTCTGCTGTCTTGGGCTTCCTTCCTTGCATTGACTCTCAGGCTTCCCCCCCGGTGGCCCCATCCCTCCAACTCCGGCCCAAATCCGTCGGCCCCACAGGACAAGCCCACCCCCTGTGCTCTGACTGCCCTCGAGCTGGGCGGCAAAATGACCCAGGACACAGAGCAGGAGGGAAGGCGTGAACGGGGCACGTAACTGTGAGGTCGTTCCTGAAGACAGACTGCGGTATCTCCATGAATATTTAAACGGCATTCAGAGTCCGTGCTCAGGGATTCCTACTCACTGTGGGAAAGTGTTACTGCTTATAAAACAGGTACCAAGACCCTTGTGTCTCCACGTTGTTTCTTTCTTCGGAGTGTGTTTCATACTGTGGGTCCTCATTTCCTTTAACGGAGAGGCTCACATATTGAGTCGCCTTAACAAGCGTACGATGGGTGCCTGCCTGGGCTCCTCCTTCCCCCACACCTGGCGGCCGAAGGCTCCAACCACTGGCTCCCCTTTCGGTTGCAAGCAGGTGGGGAGGACCCAACCAGGAACCAGGAGCGGGGCTGGCGATCAGTGGTGGGACGTGGGGGTGGCCTCGCCTTGTTCCTACGGCCAGACCAGAGGATTCTGAAGACCCCCGTATCCCGTCTCATTGTTTGCAAGGCTCTGTGTGTGTGAATTCGCCCGCTCACTACAACGTGTCAGCCCAAAAGAAAAACAAGGAGCAATTTTTTCGTTGTGCGTTTCCGTGTTCTTTGTTGGTGTTTTACGGCTTCCAGCAGCCCCCAGGCACAGTGCTGCCGAGCTGGCCGGCGATGTGAGCACAGGAATGTGCCCTAGGGAGAAAGTGCGTGTCAGCTGGGCGTCCGCGCGTCGCCAGTGTTGGCGAGTCAACTGTACGTATTAGACAAGGTGTCCTCCCCCAGAAACACTCGTCGAGGCAGCTGAGCGTCGATGGCTTGGTGAAAACGTGAGCAGAGGCTGTGGGAACCTAACCCCTGCGTCTCCCTTAGGGGCACCTGCTCAGTATTCGCTACATCGGCGTTCACAGTGACTTCACAGACAAGAGCCACCGCGAATGAGGAGGACGGACTGTCTATGCGCCAGGATGGCAAGAGGCTGGTGCCGTGTGGGCTTCCCACCGGGTTGGCGTTCATGACATCTCAGGCTAGACCTGCCGGGCTCGGATGGGTGGAGAAATGCCTGGCCTCGCGTGTCGCTTCTGCCAGGTGTTAAGTGCCTGGCCCCTTGCAAAGGCACATTTCACGATTTCTGCTCGTGCCCGGGGCGGGGCTCGGATACAGAAAGAGATTCAAGGACACGTTTTCCCGACGAGCCGTTTCCTTGCTAAGCACTCTGGCGATCTCCAGGCGGTACCCACGGCCACCCGCTGCCTCACCTACCAGCTTTAAAAGGGTTTTCTTCACGTTGGTGGGCGGTCTTTAATAAAATGCATGTGTTTCTTGGATCAGGGTCAATGTAGCAGGATACCTTTGAAAATACTTATTCCATAAAGTCACTGATGAAACGCGGCATATACTTGCCCATGGCTTTCTTTTACAGAAACAGCGTCAGGCTGCTGATTCATGCAGATATAAATAGTGGCCCACTGTGAAACCCCACACACCTTCCCTCTGTGTTGCAAACTGTCATGTTGTAGCTGGCTCTCTACGTTTCCTGAGCGGCTGGTGGAGGGAGGCTTAGAGTAATGGTGTGCGGTGGGCAGGGGTGTTCAATTCCATCTGCCGAGAATCTGAGCCGGGACGGGGGTGGGGAGGGAGGGTCCAGGTGACCTTGTAGGACTGGCGGTGGGCAATGGCCAGAGAACAGAAAGGCACTGTCCGTGTCCTCAAAGCATTGCGTTTTGAGGGGAGACAGAAGCCAGGCTCCAGAGTTGCTCGTTATGGGTGCCATTTTATGACGTTGGCCCCCCCTTAAGGCAGTCCTCCATGAAGGCTCCAACTCGGAAGGAGAGAAAGACCACGGAAGAGAGGCTGATGTCCGGCATGCTCACCACTATCTCGAGAGAGGAAGAGGCGTCACTTTCTGGGCTGGTTGCCCCACCGAAGCCTCTGGATGCGTAGAAAATGCTTCAGATGCGAAGTCAGGGGTCTCAGCCGCACGATTCCAGGGGCGGGGATGGGAGGGATGCTGACCCTAGTGCATCTGAAGACAGGCGTTTCACAGCCACTCCCAGACCTGGTGTTCCTTGTGGTGACAGGGCGTCTGGGGAACAGCAACCCACTGTGGCTGGACATCGGGCTCACTGCTGCGTCTTGGGGCACTTGCTGACTGGTCACTGGATGCCAGAGGCTGGAAGGAAAGAGGGGCTGCCTCGCTAAGCTAGTCAGGGTTCAAGCGGAATGATCTGGAGCTCAAGGGTGCAGGTGAAAGCCGGGAATCCGGGCCGTCACCCGTATGGGAGATATATTCCAGCACCTGTCACGCGCTCCCTGTCAAACACGCGACCGTCGTCCAGGAGCTGTGGGCACCATCACCTCTCAGCCCCTCTGCCACCGAAAGCCGACTTTTTCCTTCTTGATGGTTCTTCCCGCTTCCTAGAGTGTGTTGGCTTCTTGAAGATTGCCCACTGGGTTTTGGCTGTTTCGGGGTTCGGGCTTGGGGCTCTTTGATGTCGGTTTGTCATAATATGGGTAGGTATTGCAACGCTTAGCAGCCGTAGGTTACAGATTTTTACAAATGAAATTGATTCTTTTAGTGTTGCTTGTGATTTTGAAAGCATAAGATTTTATTGTAATTTATTTTTATGTCACCAATGCACCTTTCTTTTTTTCGTCTCTTGGCTTTGATGACACATTTAGAAATTTATATACCTGTACGTTTTCGTGCTCTCCATCACCTGCTTATTTTCCATTTGCTTTGTGTTTCTTCCTGAATGTCCATGTTCCCCCACCCCCACCCCCCACGGGATCATTTTTCTTTTGCCAGAATCCCTTATTTAAGATTTCATGCTGGTGATACATTATCTGCTTTGATCTTTCTGCAGATGATTTATTCAGCCTTACGGTTAGCCTGTCTTCGTCGGGGGCAGGTTCCAGATCGGCCCGCCCTTCTGGTCTGACCCCTCCTGTTTCTTTTCGCACACGTGTAGGTAATGGCTGTTTGCCTTACTCTCCGTCTGTTTTCAGCATCTGCTCAGATGCTGTTTCTCCTGTTGCCCCAAATCCACACACCTCTTTGAATCTTTGGATTCATGGGTTGCATCGGCCGGGTCGTGACACGGGACAGCATGCCTGCCCCTTCCTCGTCTTGCCTTGCAGCTGTCCGGTCACACGCGTCCGAGCTTCCGCGCGTTCCGTTCCTCCTTGCCGTGGTCCCCTCTCTCCCCGCTCTGTGCTTCGCTCGTGAGCTTCCTCCTGACCTAGTTTCCAGCTGTCTTACTCCTCTCCTCTGTGCTGTTGGATCCTAAATGCACCCTCTAGGTCCTGAATTGCAGATGTTGTGTTTTCAGGTCTGGAGGTCATGGTCGATTCTTTTTTTGTTTTTAATATTTGAAGTACCATTGACCTACAATGTTGCATTCGTTTCAGACATAGGACAGAGGGACTTGACAGCTCTGTATCTCACTCGGGCTCACCGCAGCAGGTGTAGTCACCGTGTGTCGCCTTACGTCATTACAGTGTCCCCGCTGCACTTTTCATCCCCTGTGCCTTATTTATCTTAGAGCTGGAAGTTTCTGTCTTTTAATGCTCGGTGTCTATTTTGCCCGTGTCTCTGCCCTTTGGCGGCTATCAGACTGTTCTCTGTATTAAGAGCCTGTTTGGGGGTTTTAAACTGTTCATTTGGTTTTTTTTGTTTTCTTATTTTTAGATTCCACGTGTAAGTGAAACCATATGGTATTTGTCTTTCTTAGTCTCATTTCCCTCAGCTAATACCCTCTGGATCCATTTGAGTTTCTGCAAATGGCAACATCTCATCCTTTTTTATGGCTGAGTAATATTCCTGCAATATGGCCGAACGGTACATATGCACGGAGTATGTATTCAGATACACACAAACACACCGCATTTTCTTGATCTATTGTCCACCGACGGATGCTTGAGTTGTTTCCGTATCTTGGTTATTTTATTTTATTTTATTTTTAAAAATTTTTTAATGTCCATTCATTTTTGAGAGAGAGAGACAGAGTGTGAGTGGGAGAGGGGCAGAGAGGGAGGGAGACACAGAATCCCAAGCAGGCTCCAGGCTCCGAGCTGTCAGCACAGAGCCCGACGTGGGGCTCGAACCCATGGACCGTGAGATCATGACCTGAGCCGAAGTCGGACGCTCAACCGACTGAGCCACCCAGGCACCCCTGGTATCTTGCTTATTTTAAATAATGCTGCAATAAACATAGGGCTACGTGGGGCGCCTGGGTGGCTCAGTCGGTTAAGCGGCCGACTTCGGCTCAGGTCATGATCTCACGGTCCATGGGTTCGAGCCCCGCGTCGGGCTCTGTGCTGACAGCTCGGAGCCTGGAGCCTGTTTCAGATTCTGTGTCTCCCTCTCTCTGACCCTCCCCCATTCATGCTCTGTCTCTCTCTGTCTCAAAAATAAATAAACGTTAAAAAAAAAATTAAAAAAACAACATAGGGGTACGTGTATCTTTTTGGATTCACGTGTCCATTTTCTTCGGGTACATACCCAGTAGTGTGATTTACTGGATCGTAGGTAATTCTAAGGTTTTTGAGGAAGCTGCACAGTGTTTTCCAGAGTGGCTGCACCAGTTTGCATTCCCGCCAACAGTGTACGAGGGTTCCCCTTTCTCCGCATCCTCGCCAACACCCCTTGTTTCTTGTCTTTCTGATTCTAGCCCTTCCGACAGGTGTGAGGTGGTATCTCATTGTGGTCTTGATTTGCATTTCCCTGATGATGAGTGATGTTGAGCATCTCTTCGTGCGTCTGTTGGCTGTGTGTAGGTCTTCTTTGGAAAAATGTATATTCAGGTCCTGTGCCCACTTTTAATTGGATTATTTTGGATTTGGGGTGTTGATTTAAGTTCTTTATATATTCTCAACATTAGCCCCTTATCGAATATTTACTTGCAAATATCGTTTCCCATTCAGTAGGCTGTCTTTTTGTTTTGTTAATGATTTCTTTTGCTCTGAAAAGCTTTTAATTTTGGTGCAGTCCCAACAGTTAATTTTTGTTTCTGTTTCCCTCACCCCACGAGGCAGATCCATAAATGTGCCGCTAAGACTGCCATCCAAGAGATTACTGTCTCTGTTTTCTCTTAGGGGTCTTGTGGTTGCAGACCCCACGTTAAGATCTTTCACTGACTGTTTCAGGCTTTCCAGTTCTCTGATGAAATTAGCCATCTTTTCAGCCCTTTTCCCTCACTTGTCCTTTATTTTCTGGAAAATATTAACTACCTGTAAAGTTCTCAGTGGCTCATGCGACTGTCTGCATCATCTGTGGGTCTGTTTCTGTTGACTGAGTTTTCTGTTTGTTTTCCCCCACCTGGCACTGTCCCTGGGAATGATGAGTGATGTTTATTGAATGCCGAGCATTGCATATGTTTTCAAAAAAGAGACTCCAGACAGATAATGTTCTTTGGTTTCGGAGACGATTACCCCCTTTTTGTGCTAGAGAGATAGACTGGGGGCTCTTCTCTCTAGTCTGGTCACACGCGGGGCTGAGGCAAGGCTGGGTTTCAGCTTTGCGGGGATTCATTGCAGCCCGTGTTGCCCTCTCTCCCGTCGTGGGGCCCTCGGATGCTGTCAGCTGAGCCCCTGCTGTGCTCACTACGCCCCTCTCCCTGGTGGGCCCTCCACCCCGGTGCTCACGCCCCGCTCTTTAGCCTTCTGTCCCTCCCAGGTTCAGAGGCCCCTAAGAAGGTTTGTCTTGAAAGGGAAAGCAGCTAAATGTCTCATTCAGTTTTCCACTCTTCCTTCCCACCCGGACTTTGCCTGTAGGTCTGCGGTTTTGACTGCTGACTAGCTCTGCTTGTTGCTAAACACCGTGTTGATTTCTCTGCACCCGGTAGGGATCGGCCCTCGGATTCCCAGCCCTTTCCCTGAGTGGGGAATGCGCACCCGATCGCAGGGCAAAGCAGCCTTCATCACCGTGGCCCCGCACAGAGCCTCAGCACCTCGGGTCTTTGTCGCCGTGGTAGCTCTGAGATGCTTTACGGAAATGTCCGTTGTGTCGTCTTTCCTAACTCCGCTCTCTTCTCGGGGGAGTGATCGCCTGCCTGTGGCCGTTTCACCACGCCTGTCCGCGCTCAGTGGAGGCTCCTTCCGTGGAGCACACACAGAACAGCCCCGCCAGCAACGCGATGCTCGGATGGTGAAGTTACGTTTGTCATCAGAGCACATCCTGTTAGGGATGTGCAATGACATCTGTGTTTGGAGGTCATTTGGCACAATTTTTCTCTGTGTGTTTACACCGCCAGCTCTGTATGCATTTACGTTCAGTTTGTTTAATTTTACTTCTGATTTTTAACAGCCGCGTTTTAGATGTTTTAAGTGTTTATAGATACACAAAATATCTGCATCGTTCTAGAGTCAACTCTATAAAACGAGGGAAATACGGAGAAGTCACCGTTTCTCCGTCTCCCTCTTATTCTCTCCTTTCTTCCCCTTACGTACAACGTGTTTTTCAAACATACTCTCCCGTTGTCTATTGAGAGTGCTTCTCACAAAGAGTAGCGATTGTACTAGAAACTACCATTTATTGAGTGCTAGAGGGTTGGCAGTTTGCGCTAATTACCCTGCGCACAGAATCTCGCCGTAACGGACAAGTTGCCTGGGAGGAAGGGTCTGCTGTTCCTGCTGCAGATGAGGGAGCTGAGGTTCAGAGATGTCAAGTCAGGTAGCCAAAGTCACACAGCAAGCACAGTCCACTCTGGCACCAGGGGCAGGGCCTTGGCCCAGGACGGCGGCTCAGCTCTGCTCTCTCTAGCTTTGGAAGCCGTCAGATACCAAAGCACTGCTTGGTTGCTTTTGATGACTGATTTGAAAAATAACCACATAGCCTTTTGGCACTTTTACTCCAATGACTCTTGGGCCGTCGGAGCCACCCGGGTTGGACGTGGCTTGGACGCAGAAGCCAGGAGTGGGCGGTGGCCTTGTGACGCAGGCCGGGGTTATGTCTGTGGGAATGGCACCATTGACCCCTGTCCGCGGGGCAGGCGAGCTGTGACTGCTCATTAGGAACAGCGTCTGACTTTTGTCCCCCGAGCTGGTGCCGGAGCCCCCGCAGGCAGGTGCTGGCACCCTTTCTGCCCCGACCCCTCCCCCGGAACAGCAGCCAAGGGTGCGGGGATTCATTCCTTCTTGTTGACTTCGGCTCTCGTCACGGCAGGTGAGTGGGTGCCCGTGTTTTGGCAGCTGCCTTTCTTTCCTGGTTCTGGCAGTGCAGCGATTTAAAGTGGGGGCTGGTTTGAGATGCTCACGTGGCAGCTTTTTGACGCCCAGGTGCGGCCTCAGCCCACGGTGGCATTAGAAGCAAGCTGGGTCCTTGGACCGTGCGCAGCACAGAGAGGCAGCCCGCTCCCTCCCCCTGGACGCAGCCCGCTGCTCCTCTGCGTGGCGGCTTTTCTCGGTCACCTCTCCTTGCCTCGCTTTCCCATTTGCTGTTTCCCGATAAGAGCGAAGCGAAGCAAACCAGGGAAGTCAGGCCTGGCATCCCGCAGACCACCGGGACCCCACTGATCAGACCAGAGGCCTCAGTTTCTGAGCCCACGTCTGTGACGTCACGGCCCCGGCCGGCCGGCCTCAGATCCCCGAGGACACCCAACACGTGGCCCTGAGTCGGCGACGACACACACGGGAGGTGCTCGCCCCACTGCAGAGGTCGCCCCTGCCCGCCTGGGGAGGAGGGTGGGGGGCCCGGCCCCCAGGGAGGAGCCCAACGCGGGGCAGATGGGAAGACGGATCTTTTAGTTGCAAAATCAAAGTCGTCCTTTAAAGCGTTCTGGGCTATTGGGCGAAATAGAATCAGGTAAAACATGAATTTTTGTAAATAAACTCCCCTCGCACACCTAGGCTGACAGACACCTGGGTGTGCTTCTGTGTGTTTCCCGGGCCTCCCTGCCTGGTACCTTCCTCCGGGGAGCCAGGAAGGCCCAGCTCTTTTCTGCGGCAGAGGGTCAGACAGGAAGTCACCCTGGGCCGGCCACGTCCCCTGGCCGTGTCTGCCTGAAGCCCCTGTGAGCTGGGGTGGGGCCCCTCCGTGGGCCCTGCGGAACAGGTGACCCCCTCGGCCGCCACCACACCTGGGGCAGGGGGCAGACCTGAGCTAGACAAGCCAGGCTCTGGAACATTCTTGGGAGCTAACACTCAGGGGTGCCGCCCTGGGTGAGGTCGGGGCATGGGAACGACCTAGAAAGGAAGGCCAGGACGGAGGGGCCCTGCTGACCTGTCACGTGGTCAGGGTGGTGGCCAGAGGAAGGAAATCCCCTGGCGCTTCCTGAATGCAAAGCTGGAGGAGACCAGAGACTAAATCCCGCCTCAGCCGCTCACACACACGGCGCTGGCTTGTCCCTCCCGTGCCAGCTTTCCTGAGGCCATGCGGCCACCTGCAGACGTTGTCTCCGGAATTCTAATGCGGCGTGAGTCACCGGGAAGAGGGCGAGGAGGTAATCATCGGCCTCCGTCACTTAACTGGCACAAAGTCCCCCGGCCTTCCCGCAGCTGCACACCGTTCGGCATCTCCCCGCCATCTGAGCGAGGTGCAGGGTGATCGGGACTGCGGGGTCTGCCCTCCAGGCCTGCCCGTGTGCCCGCCAGGGGCCAGCAGCCAGGGCAAGGGGGGTCCGGCGGCAGGCTCGGCGTGCGGGGCACAGGCCTGCTCCCTCCACCGCAGGCACCTCACCCCTAAGCCTCATGGTAGCTGGGGCCCCGGGGCAAGGGCCGTGAGCAGGGAAGGCATCCCCGGTGTGGCCCCCGGGGCCTTCCCGTAACTGGGATGGGGCAGGGCTGCTACTTGCTGAGCGATGACTATTTGGGGATCATTGTCTCTCATTATCTGTCCACAGACGGCATCATGAATCATAGCTGAAAGAATGGAAATGTTAGACACCGGGACGTAGTTGCTAAGGGATTTTGCAGGGGTGGGGGGTGCGTAGGGTGCTAACGTGCTGGCGGGTCTCGGGACAGCTGTCACTCACAGCTGAGACGAGACCCCCCGTGGCAGTGAGTGTCTCAAAGGGACCGCATCCTGTGCTGGAAAGAAGACCTCAGTGTTTTGATCTGTAATATCAAGACCAAGGACAAACATGTCGGGCGATACCCAGCAATCATCCGGAAAAGGTAGTCATGATCACAAGTCGGTGGTGGAGAAAGGTCAGCTTCGCCCTCACGGGGCGTCACTGGGACGAGGGGACAGAGGCAGAAACGCAGGCTGCAGTGAGGAGAGGGCATTTCCGAAGTGAACAGCGCTCTCCCCCGGGAGGTTTCCCGGGGTTGCACTTAAAGGCTTTCCACAACAGAATTTTCCTGCTTTTTGGGTACTCAACGTCTCATACATGCTTGTAAGACAAGTTGGTTTTTTGAAGGGCCCTTTCTGTGCGAGCTTGGAGTTCTCATTCTCCCTCTGGTTCTCTGGAGGCTCCAGGACCGGGAGGTGCACACGGGGTGATTTCCTCCAGTCCCTGGGCTTGGGGAACGCCAGGCCCTCATTCTCCGGGTGACCAGGGAGAGAGTCTGGGGGAAGAGGGTGTGAGCCTGGGTCCTGCGGCTCCCAGCCAGCCCCCAGGGCCGCCGTCACAGACGGGCACCTGTGCCTTCTCAAGGTCCTGTAAAGGGGGGGCTGCGGGGTAAGTGTGTTCGGGTGGGGCTCTGCCGCTCCCTCTGAGGCCTGACGCCCCCCCTCCGCCTGGCATAAGTCCTCCCCTGGCAGGGTTTCCTCTGCTGGCTGCACCAAGGTAAATACGCTAAATCAGAAAGTGGATTGATTTAAAAGCAATAAACATCCAGGTAGCTGCTCTAATGAAAACATCCTGATGGCAGCCGTTTTCCCTGGTGAAGCGTGGTAAGCATTACCTGAGCAATTAGGTGGCTGTGCATTTAAGCGGAGCTGTGTTTCCAGAATGGGAGTCATCCACTGGAACGCGGACCCCGCAGAGCTGGGCCGGGGACAGTTACCCCACCGTCCTGGGTGCGAAAAACATCCCTTTCCCGGGAGAGGATCCTTCCAGGGCGTTTCCTGGTCTGAGGTGGGTTTTAGAGCTGGTATCTATCTGAGTACCAATCCTCCCTTTCAAGCCCCGGACCCCAAAGGGGGAGCTCTGAGCCCTTGGCTTGTGGTTTTGCTAGTTTCGAATTATTTGAATTTATTTGATCTTAAAAACCCGTTTAGGAGAACGGCCCCCTCTCTGTGCCAGCGTTTACTAGCTGGTTACAGAGAGCTGAAGTCACTCGCTCCGGGTTTTTCCTAATAAAGCAAATGTCTTTGGCATTTTTTTTTTTTTATTCCTAAAGGTATTAAGATGCAATTTTCTGTTATTTCAACGTGTTGAATTTAATTCACGTACCTCCCATACATTTTAGCGGTGAGAACCCGCTGGGCATTCAGCACGCTCCCTGAGTGGTCAGTGTGCCCACAATAGGATCCATGAGTTAGGATGTATGACGGAAAAAGAAGGGAGAAAAAAGTCTCTTTATATAATAAGTTCCTTCTGCGGCACTGGGGTTAATTACATGTTGGATGTCTTTTTTCTTCCAAAGGACCTGATCTAGCCTGGATTTATTTATAAGCACGCTAAGAGGTATGAGGACAGGCGGGCAGGGTGATAAGGAGAGAGGGTCTTGAATTTCCTTTTCTTCTCCGGGGAATTGGGGACAGTGAATGACATCAGCACCCGGGCTCTGGCGTCTATGGCTCGGACCCGAGCTCGGGAGGTGGTGAGAGTGGGCAGCAGGGAGCAGAGCCAGAGGGGGACTGGCTCTCACGGGATATTTGCTTTTTTCTAAGTTCATTTATTTAGTAAATGTTTTTACTATTGATTTTTGAGAAAGAGAGACAGAAAATGTGAACAGGGAAGGGGCAGAGAGAGAAGGAGACACAGAATCGGAAGCAGGCTCCAGGCTCCGAGCCGTAAGCACAGAGCCCGACGCGGGGCTCGAACCCACGGACTGTGAGATCACGACCTGAGCCGAAGTCGGACGCTTGACTGACTGAGCCACCCAGGCGCCCTCATTTATTTATTTTTGAGAGAGAGAGAGAAAGAGAGGGAGGGGCAGAGAGAAATGGAGACAGAGAATCCCAAGTAAACTCCACACTGTCAGTGCAGAGCCCAATGCGGGGCTCGAACCCGGGAACTGTGAGATCATGACCCTAGCCGAAACCAATCGTTTGATGCTTAACTGACGGAGCCCCCCCCGGGTGCCCCAGGATCTTGCTTTTTGATGAGACAACTCTAGTCCGTAACTCAGAAATTGTTTCCCGTGTGACAGGTGGCAGCCATTGTAATGAAATTGTGGATTCAGTTTCTTAGGGAAGGTCATCAAATAAAATTCCATATAAACACCAAACTGGCTCACGGTTTCGACGCCACACAAAGATGGTTTTCATGTATGGAATTCAATTTACTGAAGTCTCTTCCCATCACTGAATAGAGGGAAGAATTGTGTGAGTGTGGAAGGTAAACCTGTAGGTGCTGTGACCCCCTTCGTCCTGATCGCTACCCTGCCATTCTCGCCCTGGTTATTTTGGGGTAAGAAATGGCGCTTCTGGGTACATGGCCGTGGTCGCTGTCTTCTTGCGCCCTGGCCACTGTGGGTTCAGTAGCAGCGGCTTCAGGGAGGTTGATATTTTTGGTTCTTGGTCCAGGTCTTGGAATCTTTTTTTTTTTTAGCTTTTTTTTTTTTAATGTTTATTTATTTTTGAGAGAGAGAGAGAGAGAGGGAGCGCGCGCGCGCGCACGAGAGAGAGAGAGAGAGAGAGAGAAAGGACAAGTAGGGGAGGGGCAGAGAGAGAGGGAGACACAGAAGCCGAAGCAGGTTCCTCAGAGCCTGACGCAGGGCTCGAACCCACAAACTGTGAGATCACGACCTGAGCCGAAGCTGGACGCTTAACCGACGGAGCCACCCGGGCGCTCCATGAGTTGATTTTATTTTAAAGGTAGCAACGGTGAGGTTAAAAAAAAGGTGAGTGTGTTTGGGGGCAAATGTAACTTAAAACCGCCCGTTTCTCTCTCTCTCTCTCTCTCTCTCTCTCTCTCTCTCACACACACACACACACACACACACACCTCTGAATTAAAAAGACAGACCAAGTGTGGGTGTGAACACAGGGTGGCGGGAAGTCCGGCTCACTGCTGTAGGTGCCTACAGCGGCCCCCGTCTGGAAGGAAGGCAGTGTCTTGTCCAGCGAGACGTGCCCTACCCTGTCATCCAGCCACTGCACACCTCGGGGGAGGCCAGGAAGAAACAAACCGGACACGGCCACCCAAGCGTCTGCAGGAGCTCGTTCAGAGCAGCCTCATTCATCGTAGCCACGCGTCCCGGCGGACAGGTGCATCCGTGTTGTGGGGCAAACCTGGGCAGAAAAGACAGACGTTGCGGAGCCTGCCACGGTGCAGAGACTCCCAAGGCAGAGCCCTGAGCAAGGGGGGCCAGACCCCGCGGCACTTGTAACTTGTGACGCAAACAGACGTGCTTGGTTTACGGTGAGAGAGACGGGGGCCTCCTCTAGGTTGGCTGGGGGAGGGAGGGACGCGTCGTCCAGCAGGGGTGTGGGAGCCTGTTGGGGCGACGGAGATGCTCCAGTTCTCGAACGACGCGGTGCCGCGTGGCCTCGCACCCAAACGAGAACGGTCGAAACACCGGGAGGGGTGGGGATGGGGCATTTTGGGCGTGAATCCTGGTCCGGTCGTGTCAGTCCGTGTGGGGGCCGGTCCTGCTCTTCTCTGGACGCTGAGACACTCGGACGGGGGTGGGGCACCACAGCGGCTCAGCGAGAGCAGTGCACCTTACGCCACGGCTCGCGGCTCACCAGGCGCCGTGTGACCGAGGCGGGCAGCAGATTGCTGGTCATTGCCCTGTTCTTTCGGGTTTGGGGGTGCCTTTGAGAACATTCGTAACAAACTCTTGGGGTGGGGAAAATAAAGTCTCCGCGTAAAGATCAGACCCAGGAAGCAATTTCTGCTCTTGGCGTTTCCATTCCCGACGGTCATGTTCACGCGACTCCCTGGCCCCCACGTCACGGGCCCTGTAAACGTGCTGAGGGGAGCGGTTCTCGGGCCTTCGTGTGTGTCTGATGTTCACGGAAGGCATGTGTCTGCGAGGAAGCCGAAGAGATTCTCCGGTTCCCGCGCCAGGCGAGGTCTGCTGGGCTGAGCTGTGTCCCCCAAATTCCTAGGTGGAAGCCCTCACCCTGAGCACCTCCGAGCATGACAGTGTCTGGAGATGGGGGTCTTTTAAAAGGTAATTAAGGTGACGCGGGGTCACCAGGGCGGGCCCTGCTCCCATGTGACCGGGCTCCATGTAGGAAGGGGGAATCAGGACACAGACGCGCCCGGAGCGACGGCCCCATGAGGACGCAGGGAGAGGACGGCTGTCCCCACGCGAGGGGAGCGGCCTCAGGAGGCCCTGGCTCTGCCCACCCCTGGACGTCGGGCCTCGGGCCCTGGGGACCGGGGGACAGCACATGTAAATAGTTTCAGCTGCCCCGCCTATTGTCTGTTGTGGTGGCCTAAGCTGGCTCATACACAGCGTGTGTGGTCTCAGCTGTCATTTCTCTCATTGGTTGCTGTCCTGCCAAAAACGGTGCTGAATTTCTGCTTCCAAATCAAATGTCATCACTGATCTCCCTCACGCACCCCTTTTCAAGGGAGGGGGCTGCGCCTACACCGAGGAGCTAGAGGTTTCCTGGGGTCAGAGCCACCTGCGGCTGCATGGGTAGCACATGGCCGCGAGCCTCCAGGCTTTGGGGCCAAACAGACGAGGTCAACTGTACGTAAGGTAGAAGTCCCACGTCCTTGGGCGGTTAGGAGCCCGCCTCCTCTTCTGTGGAACAGGAACAGGCCTCGCGGCTACTGAGATGCCCGGGGAGCGCAGGTGCTGAGCAAGGTCCTGTTACCGCTGTCAGCTCGAGCCTTAGAGTCCCCGTTACTACGGTGTGGGGAAGCCCGTCTAGGAGCGTCCGCCGTCCCCGAGCGTCAGTCTCCGCCCAGTGCGTCAGGGACCCGGAGGCCACGCGGAAACATCTTGCCCCCGCATGTTCGTGCCTCTCCAACCTGATGGTCCCAACACAAGCTGCTCTCTTGAAGGCTGTTTCTCTGCAAACACAGCAAAACCGTTGGCTCTTTGTCAAGATTTCCGGGAGCAAATAGTGTCCTTCCAAGCCGGTGCTATTTCAGAGGAGAAATTTGCATTTTATTGGCAAATCCATCTGGGAGGGGGATGATGCATTTGGTCGATGTGAAATAATTACTTCCCGTTCTTTTGTGTGCATGCTAAACTTTTATGCCTCAGATGCTTTTTATGGCTTTTTTTTTTTTTCCGCCTTGACTACCATAAATACTTTATAGAACCGAAGACTGGATAATACCGTGCAGAAGGTGCTAATACGTAAGAGGGTTGGGGCTCGGGGCCCCTCCACGGAGCGGGGAGGTGTTTTTATCCAGCACGGCTGGGGCTCAGCAACTAGAATGAAGGTAGGCCAGCTGGGTCGTAGTCTGACTTTGCCTGTTGGAGGGTCATAAACTTCTAGTCACTGGAGGTGGCTTTTCTCCTTAAATATGAGCTCTCGGGGCCCTCCGTGGGGTTCCGTGTCTCCCTTGTGACCGGGGAGCAGTTCAGGCCCGAATCTCAGCCTCCCCCGTGGGCGTGGCCATCTTACGGACCTCAGTGCCCTGTTGTGAAACAGTCTGAACACCACACGGAGCACTTGGCATTGGTTCTGGAGCTGAGGGTCAAGTCCCAGGTGGCTCTGGGACCTCCGCTAAGCTCAGGTCCAAAAGGACAGCGTCAACCCGAATGGACCCGCGAGTGTTTCCATGTGGCCGTCGTCGGGCAGTCGTGGCCGGAACAGCACAGGCTGAGGCACAGCCCAGACAGGGCACAGCACCTGTGTCCTCCCGCCTAGCATCTGGTCTCACCTGGGGATGAGTACGGCATTTCCGAAGCGGCATCCCGGGACTTCCCGAGCCCGCCCTTAGGCTTTCCAGCTTTCGATTTTGCTCCTGCTGAACACTGTCCTGAGCCCACCGTGGGAGGAAGCCAGTCTGGTCACGGGAGGGCGGGAGGCCCGGCGGAAGGAAACAGACGAGCCGCGGTTCGTGCTGTGACTCGTGGGCGAGGCTCTCTCCGACCTGCCAGCCTGACCGGCCTCCCATCCAGATGCCAGCCCCGCTTGTCGGTCCTCAGAATCTGTCCCCTCTTAGCTTTGGGGTGGCTTCTGACGCAGCCAGATGTTTCATGGATGCAGCAGCAGATCAGTCCCTTTTTATTCTGAGTCTGTTACGTTGTATCACAGATCGGTGTTAAGTTTTGTCAAGTTATTGTCAAGTTTTGATAAGTTTTTGATCACTTATCAAATTTGGTAACAGATCTGCAATCAGCAAGAAATCCTAGAGATGTTTTTCCCTCTTTTCTTGGTGCGATGAAGGACGCTGATGTTTTTATTCCTGTAATAAGCCCACCTCGTGATGATGTCTTCTCCTTCGTAAGTAAATCCCTGAGCCCATTTTGCTCAGGCACGTTTGGGTTTTCTGCTTCAGTGGGAGACATGACCAGCACCTTTGGAGGGGCCCGGTGGTGAGGTTAGCTGGCCTCATACACGGAACTGGGGCCGTTCTCTCTTCATTCCCCGGAATTAGTTGGGTAAGATGGGTGTTAGCATTCCTCCTGTACTTGGGAAAATTCACGAGAAGCCACCTGGGCCTGGGTTTTCTTTGTGGGACTTCAGGCTCTGTTGTAAGCCGTTTACCAGCAATAACTATTTGATGAGCACAGGTCACACGCGTATCGTTATTCCCAGCTACAGATAGATGTAATTGGTCTGTGTTCTCTGCTGGAAGGACTGACACCAGGAGGTCCATGACCCCGACTGCTGTACCATGCTGTCCACGTGAAGGCTGACCGCAGCCCAGGGCGTCCCCTTCCTGGGGAGGGACACGGGGGCCAGGTGGTCTGCGTGGTGTTCTGAGAGATGGTGGGGAGCACTTCATTCCCAGCCTCGGGGTTTTAGCAAAGGAGAGGCCTGGCCTGGGCGGTTCTTCCCAGGATTCCTCAGGATCCCCGTTTAACCTGGGGTGGCCCGTTGGGTCACCTGGCCTAGCTGCCTCTTGGCTCGGTGCCTGGCCCGCTCTCCCCAAGCAGCCCCACGGTGGTTGGGGGGACCTCCCCCCCCCCCAACCAGCGTGGGGTCCCTGAGTAAGCCAAGGGCCTCCAGGTAACACATCGGTTTGCCACGGCTCCTGGCCCCAGTGGGATTTGGCACAACCTCGGGTGCTACTGCATTTGGAATCTGCAGGGTTGCCGACTGCGTCCCTGGGCTCAGCCCCAGAGACTGAGCAAAGACCCCCGTGGAGTCTGTCTGGCGGAGTCCAGGGCTGTGTGCCCAGCCCCCTCCGCATGCCTGCAGGATGCTCATAACTGAGCCGTCCTTCCCAGGCTCCCAGGCCTCTGGGGGTCGGTCGCTGCCTGATTTGCGATAGGTCTCAGGTTGGCGACGTGGAGTCATCTGGAAGGGAAACTGAAGATGGGGACATGCCAAGCCCGCGGTCTCCTCCGCTGTCTTTGCACGGAGCCGTTTTCCAGTTATAGCAAGGACGCACCAGGGTCACAGAGCCGCCTATAAATAGCTTTCTGTGTTAGGAGGCTCATTTGGCAATGGCAACAGGAGGAGGCTGCATTCGGGGCAGGGGAGTGGGTTCTCCACATTCTGGCTGTGCCTCAGGATCAGTAATGTGGTCAGTAACATGGACACTGGCAGCTTCTCGCCCCGCCTGGTGCTAACTCCAGGGGCCGGCCAAGCGGATGCACGGTGGGCACCCCAGCAAGGCAGCGCCATCTCTAGGGTACTCACTGCCCGCCTCCGGGAGCCAGGGAGACCGAGGGCAACATCACAAGGGGGCACCTTTATCACTATGAAAGTGTTCATGCCCCTCCACCCGCCCTGAGCAGGAAGGCAGGAGTTTGTTGGCCCCCACTCGGAGCTCAGCATTAGACCAGATGATGGGTGGGAGAGAATGCAGGCCCACTTGATATTTGGGCTCAGGTAGAGTTGTTTCCTTATCTAGAATGCAAGCTTACACACAGACTGGGGAGAGCTTTGAGTGCTGGGGGCATGGGACGTGGCACATGGTAGTGCTCAGTTAATGGTACCAGGGTGCGTGGGTGGGTGGATGGTGGATGGATGGATGGATGGATGGATGGATGGATAACATGGATGGATGGATAACAGGGTGACTGGATGGGTAAAGGGAAGGGTGGATAAGTAGATGGAGGGGTGGGTGGTTGAGTGGGTTGATGACTGGGTAGATGGTTGAGTGGGTGGATGACTGGGTAGTTGGTTGAGTGGATGGATGACTGGGTAGTTGGTTGAGTGGATGGATGACTGGGTAGTTGGTTGAGTGGGTTGATGACTGGGTAGATGGTTGAGTGGATGGATGACTGGGTAGTTGGTTGAGTGGATGGATGACTGGGTAGATGGTTGAGTGGATGGATGACTGGGTAGATGGTTGAGTGGATGGATGACTGGGTAGTTGGTTGAGTGGATGGATGACTGGGTAGATGGTTGAGTGGATGGATGACTGGGTAGATGGTTGAGTGGATGGATGACTGGGTAGATGGTTGAGTGGGTGGATGACTGGGTAGTTGGTTGAGTGGATGGATGACTGGGTAGTTGGTTGACTGGATGGATGACTGGGTAGGTGGTTGAGTGGATGGGTGGGTGGTTGGCATGAACCCACAGAGGGTATTGTGCACACAGTGCTGGGGTCTTCCAGGAAGTCCTGTGGAAGGGTGGCCTGATACAGGATGGGTAGAAATAGAACAGCAGAGAGTTGCAGCGAGGGCCAACCAGCTTTCTTTGTGCCCTCCTCCCCTGTGTGTGGGGTCAGTTTTCCTGTCAGATCTCCCCCTGCCCTCAGTCCCCTAGGCTCTTTGCTCCTGGTACTGCACGATGCCCCCTCCACCATGCTGAGCCCCTCACTCTGTTCCTTACGTTCCTCATGTTCTTCTCAAAGCCATACAGGGGTAGGGGCACAGCAGTCTAGGCGACGGTGTGGGATTCTAGCTGTCTGGTGAGGGACGGCCCTGACGGTAGCGGTGCGGGTTCGCCTGGGGCCCCCAGCCTCCAGCACAAAGCCTGGCGCCTAGTAGGTGTGCAGTTGGGTCAGCTCCCCTTCTTGACTTTGGGAAGAACAACAGGCAGGTGTCGGCGTGGATTGTGGGTGGCACCTCATATCCTGCTGTGACGCACACAGCCCCCCACCTGCCCCGGTGTCCCCTAAACACGCTGCCCCCGTGTGTATCTAGTACAGCCCTTTGGCAAAAGACACGGACGGTTTGGGGGCACCCCTGATGAGGCGCCCTAAACCTTTCCCTGCTTACTGACGGGCAGAGTGTGGGTCTGTGGGTGTGCCCCACCACGGCCCAGTGTGTCCGTCCACAGGAAACCCTCTCGCCTCATCAATGAGGTGGGTGCAGGCCCTGGGTGGGCCAGAGGACCTACCTAATTCACAGGTAGATTCGAAGCATGCTCCCGGCTAACTCCGAGGGTGCTCCCTGGTAACTCGGAGCGTGCTCCCTGCTCCTGTGTGCACTGTCTGAGGCCTCCCTCCCCCCCCTTCATCCCAGCACCCCCCATGCCTCGTGGGGAGTTGGCTGTTCCAAAGCTCAGGCATCTCTCCAACACCTCCTGGCCTGTTCATCCATACTTGACCTTCTGTCCTGCTGGTCCACACAGGTGCCCTTTTGCCTTTTTTTGTTTAATTGTAAAATGTACAAACCAGAAGTCTTACTGTCTTAGTCTGTTCAGTGGCATTGAGTACCTTGTTCTGAAACCATCACCACCATCCGTCTCCAGAACTCTCCGTCTTGCAAAACTGAAGGTCTGTCTCCATGAAGCACGGACCCCCGGCCCCTCCCCCAGCCCCGGCGTCCACCGTCCACTCTCCGTCTCCGGGAATCTGGAGACCCCAGGGGCCTCCTGTGAGTGGATCACACGTGAGCATCCACTCATCTGTTGACGGGCCCGGGGGTGCCTCTGTCATTGGCTGTTGTGAGTGGCGCTGCTGTGAACGTGGGTGTGTAGGTACCTCTTTGGACCCCTGCTTTCTGAATCTGTCCTTGCTGCCATAATGGAAGACCACAGACCAGGGGGCTTGAACAACAGACAGTTCTGGGGGCTGGAGCTCCAAGGTCGGGTGCGGCACAGTTGGGTTCTGGTGGGGGCTCTCCTGCTGGCCTTCTTGCCGTGTCCTCATGTGGTCGGGGGGAGAGAGAGTGTCTCTGGTATCCCCCTCTTACAAGGTTGCAAATCTCCCGACAGGGGCTACACCCTCATGACCTCGTGTCACCCTAACTACCTCCCAAAGACCCCACCTCCAAATTCCATTCCCCTTGGGGGTTAGTTTTCAACACAAGGTGGGGGGGGTGGGTAGGGCACAGACATTAAGTATGCAACACTCCACCCCCTGAGCCCCCAATTCCATGTCTTTGTGGCATGGAAAGCACACTGATTTCACCTAACAGCCCCCCAAAGTCTTACCTCCCTCCGGCACCATCTCTAAAGTCCCAAGTCCCACTTAAACATCATCCAGCTCAGGTGTGCGTGAGACTCCAGGTACGGATCATCCTCAGGCCAAGTACGTCTCCCGCTGGGAACCCGTGAAACCGACGAGCTGGGTGCTTCCAAGGCGCGACAGTGAGACCCTCACAGGCCAGACGTCCCCGTTCCAAAAGACAGGCTGAAACAGAAGGAAGGGGTGTCGGGTCCCCAGCGGTCTGGAGCCCAGCAGCCAGCTCCGCGAGGTCTTTCGGCTCGAGAACAGCCCTGTTTGCTTCGGTGCCCTGGCCTGCGGGCTCGCCAGGGCAGCAGCCTCACCCCTGCTCTGCAGGGCGGTCCCACCCCACAAGGCTCCTGGTGGAACCCAGGCAGTGGCCTGGTAGTCTCCGAATCTCCTTCTGGAAGAGTGTTGCGTGATTGCTGCCCAGGAGCTACTGTCCCCTCTCGTCCAAACCAAGAAGCCCCCAGCCTTCCCCGGTTACAGCCCGGCTCTGCCCTCTCAGTTCAAACTCGCGGTGTCTCTGCTCCCATAATCCCGTGCGCTCTTTGTCCAGTGGTAGTCCGGCTACACTGCGTGCACGGTCTTCTCTTCAGAGCACGCTTTCTCATTGTTTGCAACAGGCATGGGCCGAGGATGTTCCCCAGTCTTTGCGTTCTGGCTCCTTCTTGCTTAAGCCCTCCGCCTCCGGTTCGTCTCCCCTGTCATGTCACTACGAGCAGCCCGCTGCTCCTTCACTCTGCATAGACGTCTCCTCCGCCAAATTCCCAACTCTCGCTCATGCGTTCTGCCTTCCGCACAACCCTAGGACGCAAGCACCAGTCGGCCGAGCCGTTGGTGACTTTATAATGCGACCACATTTCCTCGTGATTCAGTGTGAGAGTCCATCGGAATGGCCTTGACCATCCGTGCACCCCAGACCTCTTCCAGCCTCTGCCGCCCCCGCTTCCAAAGCTGCTTCTGCTCTGGCGGGCACTTGTTACAGTGGCCCCACCCCAGGACCCAGACCTGCACTCACCAGGGAAACAGAGCCAGTGGGATGCACGTGTGCACACGTGCGCGTGCGCGCGCACACACACACACACACACACCCCTGTATGGTGGCTGAGAAGTCCAGGGCTGATGCTGTGACGAGCTGGAGGCCCAGGCAGTGATGGTGCAGGTCTCAGTCTGAAAGCTGGCGGGCCTGAGGCTCAGCTGGCACTTCCGTCCGGGTCTGAAGGTCGGAAGAGACCTACCCGCCAGCTCAGCCGTCTGGCAGGCCGACTTCCTGCTCAGTCAGATTCTTTGTTCTGCTCAGACCTTCAACCGGTGGGACGAGGCCCACCAGAGCCGGGGAGGGCTGGCAGCTTTACTGAGCCTGCTGAGTCAGACGTTCGTGTCGTCCAGAAACGCCCTCGCAGACACGCCCACGGTAGTTTTTGGCCGACTGTCTGGGCACCCCCGTGGCTCAGTCAAGATGACACATACAATTGACCATCATACCCGCTTTCGGTCCCTTCGGGTCTGACCCCGGAGGTAGGATTGCTAGATCATGCAGTCACTCTCTCTCGCTTCCCGAGGCCCTCCAAGCTGCTTCCCACGGTGGCTGAGCCTTCTTACCTTAGCAGCAGCAGGGCGCACGTGGGCGCAAACAGGCCGGGCTCTCCACATCCTCGCCAGCGCTTATTATCTTCTGGATTTTGATAGTAGCCGCCCATCTTGGCAGACCCAGGGGCCACCCCTGAACCGCTCTTTGCCTTCTGGCTTTCGCTGGCGTCGGCAGCGGCTCCCGTGGCTGGTCTTCCACTGGCAAGCCGGGGAGGGCCCGGCCTCGGCGGCCGGCCGCTCCTCTCGGGCGGCATCCTTGGAGGGCACCCGTGGAAAGCAGCGTCACTCCTGAGGGCGGGGGCCCGGGATCCCTGGGTGTCTGGCCCCCCAGCCTCTGCAAAGCTGCCTCCATCAGGACGCTCCAGGGCAGCGGGCCCGACGGGTTGGAGAGATCTACATTGAGGCAGTTTCTTGTGACCAGCTGGTTCGCGTGACTGTGGGGGCTGGCGAGTCTGGGATCCGTAGGGCGGGCGGGAGGCTCGGGCGGGAGTCGCTTTTCCAGGAAATCAGGATTTGCTAATAAGGCCTCCGGATGATTGGCTGAGTCCCACCCGCATCATCACCGCAGGGCTGTAGATGTGCATGTGTCTCCGGGCTGGCACCTGCAGGCCTGGCTCCCGTGGGTGTAGACCGTCGCCTGTGGTGCCGGGAGCCCTGCCCATGTGCTTCTGGCGCCTGGTCTCCCTCCCCCTCCAGCCCCACCCCGGCGTTTTCGTGTCAGCCCACAGATCCGTGGGGCCCGCGTTGGGAGCGTTTCCCGTAGGTGTTGGTTCTGGTCTTCTGCACGCATGCAAGGGTGGGATTTTTTCCACCAGACTGAAATCTGGTGAAGAGCTTTGGGTACTTTTTTGAGGATTCCCTTCTCCCTGCTTATGGGGAGCGGCTCGTGTCTAATCAGAAGGATGGGACGCGCGGGCCTGCCGGGTGGAGTACAGGACACGGTCCAGGGGCCTTCCAGGCACAGGCTCACTGAGCGCCCCACCCTGCTCCTGTGCAGATGGTCCCTGCTGGGGACCTTCTGGGCAGATGCTTGCTCTCCTGTGGGTTCTCGTGGAATGAGAGCCTCACCTTGTCGAGTGGCCCGGGGCTTTGCGGGGGGTGAGCGTGATGTGTGGGGGCCGATGGAGCCTGTGGCTGCCGTTTTGAGAGTCATGACTGGGGTGCTGGGGGCTCAGTCGGTGGCGCGCCCGAGTCTTGATCTCGGCTCGGGTCAGGATCTCACGGTTTGGGAGTTGGAGCCCTGCTCTGTGATGGCAGCACGGAGCCTGCTTGGGATTCTGTCTCCCTTTCTCTCTCTGTCTCTCCCTCCCTCTCAAATAAATAAACCGATTAAAAAACTTTTTCTAAAAAGAGCCAAGACTGTTCTCCCCGCTTGTGATAACATGCATTGGCCTGGAGGGCACCAAGCTAAGTGAATTAAGTCACACGGAGACATAAACCATACAATCTCACCGATACGTGGAATCTAAAAGTCCAAACCCACCGGAAGAGAGGTCAGACGTGTGGTTACTGAGGCAGGGGGCAGGGGGTGGCCGGGGTGGGGGGGGGGCAGGAGGCACTGACTTCCAGGTAAAAGGTGGGCTGGTGGCGGAGATGTGGCGTTCTTCCCGGGGACTGGTGCTCACCCTGCCGTAGGTGTGCTGGCAAGTTGCCAAGAGAGCAGATCCTAGAAGTTCTCATCCCGGGGAGAAGGGTCTCTGTAGCCACATGCGGTGACAGAGGTTAACTAACCGAGTTGCGACCTTCCCACCGTCGCCGGCCGTCAAGGTGTTTCCTCGCGCACCTTAACCTCAAACGGTGTTGAGTGTCGGTTACATCTGAATAAAACCGAAAATAAGGGTGTACGTGTCGTCTTTCTGGGGGGCCCTCGTTGGGCCCGCCGTGCGGTGCGGCCGTCGGCGGCGCGGACGGGTGCGAACGGCCAGGGCTCTGCGCTAACATGATGTCTGCTCTTGGCAGGTGGCGATCATAGCGGGCAACTTTGAGCTGGCGGAGTACATCAAGAACCACAAGGAGACGGACATCGGTGAGTAGGCTCGGGGAGCGGGGCTCCGTCCGGCGAGGAGACAGCCCCCGCCGTCTCCCACCCCCGCGATGGCGGCTCCGCGTCCGCAGTTAGCAAACCGTGGCGGAGAGCGCGGCCCTGGCCGCCGCGCCGTCTCCTCGCTCGCGCGTCCTCAGTACGCACGCGGTGGGCGGAGGGCACCGCTGTCCCCCTGGGGCCTCGAGTTCATTTGCGGCTGACCTAGGCTCGTTGTCCTGAATCGCACGCCTCCCCGCGTGAACTCAGAGGCGGCGGTGAGCGAGGCGGAGGGGAGACCGGTGTCGCCCCGGGTCCCCGTCTCTGCGTCCGTTCCTCTGCCCCCGCGGGGGTGCTCACGACTGTTCCCCTCTCTAGTACCCCTTGTGCCGACCAGAAGGACTGTCTCTGGGGCCCCTCCTCTGGCCCATCGCCCTGCCGGCGGCTGGGCCCACTCTTGCACCTTGGAAGAGCCCGCCGGCCTGTTTCCTCCAGCCCCGGGCTTGCACAGGACTTGCAGCGGGGAGCAGTCCCATTGGACCAGCGGTGGTGAGCTTTCACAGATGGTACCGATCCGTGGACGGGGTGGGCGGTGGGCTCCGAGGTGCCTGGGAAGGTGGCTGGATGGCGTCTGTGTCTCACCGCCTGTGCCCCTCCCCCCGTGTTTGAGCGAAAGCACGTGTCTGGCTGTCCAGTCTTTACCGTGTGTGATGTGTGGCTGGTACCCACCTTGGGTCTGAGAACCGAACAAGGATGTGGAGCCAGGAGCTTTGCTGGAGTCACCCCGGGCTGTGCGCCGGGCATCGGGGCCTCCCGAAGGCCGAGCCCGATGCCGACGCCAGTCCCTCCCGTGAGCCAGGGCAAGCCGCTGCGTTGCTCTGAGACCGGCGCCCCCGGGAGCGCGTCGTAAAGGTGGATGAGTTCACGTCTGCCGTGCGACTCAGAATGAAGTGAGCCCGCGGGTGCCAGCAGCTCCCTCCCGACGTCGTCCCCGGGACGGAGGGCCGCGCGGTGGGATGGGGTTGTCTCCAGGTCGAAGTATCAGATGCTGTTCCGGGAATCAGGGCTCTTTGAAGCAGGACGCAGAGCCGAGGCAGGGCAGGGAGCGTGTGCGGGCCTCACCCCACGACCGCGGGGGGACACGCCTCTTGAGCTGAGCTGTCTCTGACCATAACGGGCCCTCCTTACTGCTCTGAGCACCAACCTTGATGGGCAGGAGGGAGTCGGGAAGTGGCTTCCCCACGCTGGCTCCTGGAGGGTGGCTGAGAGCCCCGTATATCCACGCTCCCGGCCCGCCCCACCGCCAGTATGAGGACCAGCCCCTAAATGGTCCTACTCACAAAGTGACGCGTCCCTTGAGGTACCGAGTTGATTTTAAGACAGAGAGTGGGGAGCTTCCTGACTGCTCCGTTTTGAGATTTCGAGACCCCCTATACGGGATGCAGACTCTCGGACCAACCGAGGGCATTTCCTACGATGGAAGGATTCCTGTGTGATGGGTGAATACGTTTGAATCACCGCTCGCCTGTTCTGGCCAATGATTTATTTAGACTACGAAGGGCAGCCCTCCTGAGACCTGGGGACACTCCCCGCAGGCTTGTACGGTGTCCGTATCTATCAGTCCTGGGGCTGAGGTCTGTGGCATTTACTCCGAACCTGTGTAAGACCACCCAGGGCTCCATGAAGACACAGGGCCAGCTTTTCAGTCACGCGAGGCAGGGGTCCGCGCCTCCTGTCCCCTGCATTGTGGGCTTTTCCACCGTGTGCCCTGCAGGGAAGGGGTGGTCTGCTCCCTGTGGGGTCTTTTCGGCACCTCCAAAGAAGGAAAGGAGACCTCTCCTTTCCCCCGAGTTTCTGACGAGGGGTCTGACTGTGGTCCAGCAAACGGGCCTGTTGGTCCTTTGTGGGCATAGACATCCCTCAACGTGCTGATTCACCGACGCTGTCAGCCTGTTGTAAAACCCCGATTCAGCTCTGTGCACACTGAGCCTCTGCCCTGTGCCTCGCTTGTTCCCGGCGGGGAGCAGGTGCCCTGTGCGGTGGGAGTCTGGGCGGGGCAGCGCCTGCACCGGGCAGGAAGTCCGAACCTGGGAAGGCTGGAAGCTCAGGGCAGCCTCACCCACGGCGTGCAAGCCGCTCGGCCTCCATTCAGGGGCGCCGTGCTTTAGACGGAGTTCCCAGAGGCCCCTGTCCTCACCCACGGCCCCGAATAAGCTCCCACCTAAGGAACTGACTCCTCCTTGACTCCGCGTTGCCCTCTGACACCTCACTTGTCTCCCACAGGAAGTGTTGGAGGTCCCGGCAATGCTCCTGCAGCACGGGGTCACGGGGAGACCTTGCAGGTGAAGGGTGCCCCCTGGTAGCGGCTGTCTGGGACTGGGACAGGGACACGGAGCGGGGCGGAGGAGGACACGCGGGGTGCAGGGTCACCTCCACAAGGTGGCCCCACGGGAGTCCGGGCTCTGAAACCCAGAGCCCCAGCCGAGCTGGTGCCTCTTTGTCTGGAGAAGTTGTGCGTCCTCAGGAAAGCCATCTGCTTCTCGCTGCTGGAGGGGGCACCCTTTTCCCTCTGGGTTGAAAACAGTGTATTTTGCTGGAACCCCCTTAGGGAGCCCCTGGGGGTGCCTGGACCAGCTGGCACCCAGGTGCCTATCACTTCTTTCCACGACGACTCTTCATCGAGCACCTTCTCCCGCTCAGGCCCTGTGCCCGTTTGGGGACCTTCTTCCCCAGAGACCTTTGTCCGCCTGAGGCCTGGCCGGGGAGGAAGTGTGAGCCACAGAGCCCGATGCCCCCTTTGCCACCCTGCCCCAGGTTCCGGAGCACAGGTGAAAGTCCCTTCCCGAGCGGGACAGGCTACTAACCCGTCACCCCATCACCGGAGAACAGCAAGCGACTGTTCAGAAAACTAGACTCTTTCGTGCACGTTTCCTCTTTGATTGGGGCATCCGCCCGTTTCCCCGTGTCCTGGACCCGTGCCACCCTGGCTGCTTCCTCGTCCCCCCTCCCCCTCAGTGAATCTTCTGAGCTACTGGCTGTCGTTCCCCAAACAGTTTGCGAACCACTGCCCCCCCCGCCCCACCCCCCCCACCACCATTCTTGTTCCTGACTGATCATGAGTTGCCGACCCAAACCTCCAGGGTTCCCCGGCACCCAGCAGTGCGTGCCAAGTGTGGGGTGTGCCTGGGGAGCTCTGCGGACGGAGATGGCCAGAGCCGCCCCCAGGGAGCCCGACTCGAGGGCCTGGCGTGGTATCTGTAGTCACCAGTCTGTGTCCCCCCAGCATTCCGGTGCTGGGCTTCCAAAGGCCAGACCCACCTGTGCCTCCTGGGACCCCCCCCCCGCCGGCCTGCCCCACCCCCGGCTTGGGTGGGCTTGCTTCGACCGTGAGGACGGACCACGTACCAGTGTCCTGGGGTTGCCATAAAGAGTCGCCAGCAGCCAGGCAGTGGGAATCAAGAGAGATTTATTCTGCCTCCGTTCTGGAGACTGGACGTGCCGAGTCGAGGTGCTGGTGTGGTCGGTCCGTCCTTGCCTCCCTCCGGTTCTGATGGGACCCGGCGTCCCTTGGCATCCCTCGGGTGATAGGCGTGGCCCCTGTCTTTGTCGCTGCTGCACATGGCCCACTCACTGCACCTGTGTCCCCGGTCCCCTCCCCTTTCTCTGATAAGGGTGCGAGTCTTTGTATTTAAAGCCACCCGAAATCCAGGATGCTCTCCTCTTGAGATTCTTTTTTTTTTTTTTTTTTTTAATTTTTTTTTTTCAACGTTTATTTATTTTTGGGACAGAGAGAGACAGAGCATGAACGGGGGAGGGGCAGAGAGAGGGAGACACAGAATCGTTAACAGGCTCCAGGCTCTGAGCCATCAGCCCAGAGCCCGACGCGGGGCTCGAACTCCCGGACCGCGAGATCGTGACCTGGCTGAAGTCGGACGCTTAACCGATGGAGCCACCCAGGCGCCCCACTCCTCTTGAGATTCTTAAGTTGATCCAGGGATTAGGACTCACACATCTTTTGGGGGCTACGTCAGCCACCATCGAGGGCACTCACGTTGTCACATGACTGGCCTTCTGAGGCTGTTACCTCTGCGAAGGTACGCGTCCCTGGCGGGGATGTGTTTGCCAGAGTATTGTGATGTTTTGCCCTCCTCCGAGTCTGGGGGTGCAGAGCTTATGGGAGGACGGGGAGAGCAGGCATGGGGCGGTGGGCAGCATCGGGGACACGGTTCTCTACCCTTTCACCACGCAGTTCTGGGGCCGTGCTGCAGTGAGGGTCTCTAGTGTGCTGTTTGTGAGCCTCCGTGGCCATGTGGCTCTCCGATTCCACCCTCTGTGGCCTGGCTCCCGACCCCCATCCTCGTGACCTGTGAGGGTGCTGTCACTATCTGTCGAGGTCAAGGCCACTCCGCTGTCTGCTCCTGGACCCTCGGGTGCCGGGTGTCCAGCATGATTGCTGGGGGGCTTCAGCTTGTCCCACGTGCCCTGGCTCTCCTCCTGTCAGCCTCAAGAGTCCTGGCCGGGGTGCCAGGGAGGACAGGATGGGGCCGTGTTTCTCCTGTACGATCTGCATTAAGTTTTGACTTAGAAGCTACCCCGCGGCATAGGAGAAACGTGGAAGACGGGGACGCGTGTCCTGAACTTGAGGCTGCGGGCCCTTGCCTCTGTCGGGACGGCCCGTGATGCTCACTAGCAGACTTTAGCTGATCATTTAGTGGGGCTGGGGCACCGTTTTGGAGAACCAGGCTCACGTGTCGGGACTCTGGACCGAGGGAGTGAGGGTAAGGCTTCATCTGCATCCTGTTGGGTTGCATTTCCGAATAGAAGTATGGTGGACGGATCCCCCAATCCCGAGCTGCGGGTGGGGACGTGGGGTCAGCGTCGATACTCAGAGGGAGTAAATTAAAAGGCGAAACGTTCTCCTGACTTGGGTAGTCGGCGACGCCTTTCTCCGAAAGACCCTTCAGATCATCAGCTAGCCTCTGCCTGGCAGCGGCGGGCCCTTTGCTTTCCGGACGGGGAAGCTCACGACCAAGAAATCAGGGCACTAGGGATGCTCCGCCGTGGCTTTTGGGGAAGACAGGAAGCATGCTGAAAAGCGGTGAGGTGATTAACGGGCGCTCCGAGGTCTGTAGAATCCGGAAATGGATCCAGAAGGCCGTGTGGATGCATCTCTGTCCCTTTAAAAGGGAGATTACATCTTGTCGTGAAACGTTCTGCTCACCATCCGGCCAGCATGCATGTTGCCAGCGCCTGATGCTGTGGTTCCTTCTGTTTTGTTTTGCTCTGTTTTTTAACTCCCTTCCCCTTTAAACAATTAGACGTGACCTCCGTTTGGTTATTTCATTTGCCGCCTCCCAGAAAGTGAGGGTGTCAAAGCCGCTGCAGACACTAAAGTTAATCCCCATTTGCCGACATCCAGCGTTGAGCTGTCGCGGAGCCCACGAGCCCCCCGGGTCTCACGGGCTGTGCCGTGGGGCGTTTACGGCGGCTTCTGTAGGACGGAGGTCCCTGTGGCGAGGCTGCCGGGGAGCCGAGAGCTCGTGTCCGAAACAGTCATGCAAATATTAAGCGTGTTGCAAGCTGATGAGCTTTGGACTGGAATACCTTGTTTTTTCCAGTCTTTGTTATTTTTGTTCTTTGCCCGGCTTTGTGGGGAGATGAACTGTCAAATGGACTGAATGGCATGGGCTGTTCCTCTTCAGCTGAACAAGGTTTGTTTTCATACATCTTGTCCGTCTGCAGTTCCAGACAGAGAAGCAAGGAGGTTTTGTTTTTCAGGATGAAGCACATTGAGCTGATGTGTGAGTTTGGGTGTCTGGGTAGCCGATTAAGAGCTACGTGGTTACTGTTGCTAGGTTTCGAGACCGAGTGCCTGTGTAATTACGCTTCCGATATGTATAGATGATGGATAGGGGGTGGTGTTTCCAAACAGATTTCTGAATGCAATATTGTGTGTGTGTGTGTGTGTGTGTGTGTGTGTGTGTGTGTGTGTGTAGGTGTGAGAATGTAAAACCCATGCTGATAACCGAGCGGTGATTTTCTTTTTCTTTTTTTTTTAAATACCTGTTCCGTAGGTCCCACCTGCTGTGAAATAAACCAGATCTTATCTGAAAGAAGCTTTCTGTTTTCCTGGCATTTTGGCTGTAAAATGTGCCACTTTACTTTGAGACATAGGGGGGCCCTTGGTGCTTGCCAGCAGGTCCTGGGGGAAACCCCAAGCTCTAACCTATTTCATTTCGTCGGGTCGGATCGATGGGGGTCAGCACGGCCGGGTCTCCTCTTTACGAGCTGTAGGAAGGAGCCTCCTCAAGGAAAGCCAGGCTGCTGTCGTACCTGGAGTTGGGTGGCAATCACACAGCTGTTGTCTGGGTTCCCAGAGCCAGCTGCGGAGGAAGGGAGACATGATAAAGCCCTGGCAAGACTCTGCAGCCCGAGCGGATGTGAGCAGCACGTGGCCGGCACCTGTCACGTGGCCTGTGTTCCTGGGTCCGTGGCCTCTGCGGGGCTGCGGGAGCCGTGCAGGGCGCGCGAGCCGGACCCCCTCCCTGCTCCCTCTTTTCCCGTCTGCCGGTCGCGAGCCCGCTGCCGGGGTGCCACCCCCGGCCCCCCCCTCCCCCCCAGCCCCGCTTCTCTCCACCTGTCAGTTGAGAAGTTTTATCCCCAGCAGCGAGCGGACGTGCCGGGACGCAAGCTAAGGTGGCACCCTGTCTGGGACAGTTCCAGGTTGCACGCGTGCGTGTCGGGATGGGGTTTCTCGTGTGGCTGACTTCTGGCACGTGGGCTGGCGAGTGTGGACGTGGGAGCCTTCCCTGAGGTCTTTGGTTTGTCCCAATTGCTGTGTTGTCCGAACTCCCAGCGACACCTGTCTTTGTCCTGGAAAGGTGCAGCCGTGGCACAAAGCCTTGGCTTCCCGTGGCCTGTGTGTGTCCACGTGTCTTGCCTTCCCCGCCCGTGGTCTGTCCTGAGGCTCCCCAGCACCCACGTCCCAGCAGCTTCTTGGCCTGTCAGGCATGCCCGGGGTTTTGGGAACGGTGCCAGAGGGAGGCCGGGCGGCTGGCGATCGGTCCTGCTGTGGCCACTGCCCACAGGGGCCTCAGCTTGGTGGCCGCTGCGGGACGTGTCCACTAGACGTGCCCAGCAAATCCTCTCACCTCCCACGTGTCTCCTTCCAGCCCTCCAGGTTGAACTGTTCCCCGAACCGGAGCCTCTCCTGGCTCTTCGCCTGCCGTTCTGGGGCGTTCGGGCCCCCAGGGAGGAGCCGTAGCCCCCCCCCCAGCAGAAGGGCCCCAGACACCCACCGTCTCCCCCAGACCCTCAACCACACGTGCTCTGGAAACCCCCTTCAGTGTCAGCACACCCTCGGCCCCTGACTCCCCACCACATGCGGTCCCTCTTGTCACCAGTATCACGTGGCATCACCTTCATCATCGTCGCGTGAAATCCACAGGTAACGTGGATGTGCCACGCACACGTCGTTGGTGAAGGTCCACCTAACGCCCCCGCCGGCCCGTAGGGGACCGGGAGGCAGAGCGGAATTGGCGGTGGCTTGGCGGTCAGTGCTTCCGTGAGCGCGTCCCGCCTGCGGGGCCCGCCTGTGCTCGTCCCGTCAGATCCGCCGTGGCCGTCGCTGGCCGGGCTTCCCGAGGCGGGGAAGCCCCTGGGTGACGACGTGCTAGACAAGACGCAACGTGCGCTTTCTCTCGTGCGGGCGGTGGTCGTGTTCCCACCAAACGCAGTGACGAAAGCGTGTGTGTGCGCGAGTCCCCGCGGGAGCTAATGCGCTCGGGCACACGGCTTTGCGTCCACGTGAAGGTCTGGCGGGCCAGACCGAGCCCCCGGCGGGTCCCCGTGAGGACCACCCTCCTATAGGACCTGGGGTGGGCCTGGGGAGTGGGTGGAAGGCCCCTCTCCTGACCCTGAGCGCCCGCTGCTGGGCTCCCCGTCCCTCGCTCCCCAGTACCCACTAGGCACTAAACCGGGGCTCCGGGCCCCAGGGCTGCTTCCGATTGCTGTCCCCTGACCCCGCCTGCTGGTGCTCCCAGCAGGACCCTCTGCTCTGGAGGAGGACCGCCGCGGTCTGGGTGTGCCCTCAGATGGGCGGGGACCCCCTTCTCAGGATGCGCTGCCTGGCAGGTGTGCCCCTTCTGCTCCGGGCTGGGGTCCCAGTGCCCGCTGGCCCGCGCCTGCCCCGCTCCTCCCTCCTGGGCCCCCGTCCTCCTTCGCACCTCGCCCAGTCCGGTCTCAGAGGGAGGTGAGGGATGCCCCGGGCTCCCTGGCTCTGCCTCTGCCTCCTGCCTCCTGCGGGCCTGCTTGGTCTCCCCCCTGCCTTTCCCAGCCCCCACGGCCTCTCGGCCTGCGTTCTGATTTTTCGCCACGCCGTGACGTTCTTCTTCTGCCGAGTCCGAGCTCCTGATGGAGGCCCTGGGCCAGGCTCCCAGGGTCGGCGGGGACAGGGCAGCGTGATCTGGCTGAAGAGCTGGACTCGCGGTCATCAGTCCCCTGCCGAGGGGGAAGGTCTCCGCCTGTGCGAGGGAGCAGGTGGGGCTGAAGTCCACATTTGGGGGCGCCAATCCCAGTGGACTGTGGAGTCTGGACGGCTTCCCGGAGGAGGAGGAGGCGGCAGGCTGTCTTGATCCAAATAGCAAAACAAAAAGAGACCGTGCAGTTTCCGGGCCCACTCGTGCCCAGATTGCACTCGGTGCCTTTTATTGCATCACGGTGACAGCCCTGCGGGAAGGTGGCCCCGTGACTGTCCCCAGGCTACAGATGAGGAGACGAAGGTGTCTGGAGACGTGTCACACGTCAGGTCAGAGGGCAGAGTAACCGGGAGCTGGGGTTTGGACCGAGGCCCCTGGCTCCAGAGCCACCCTTTCTGTCCTTGTGCGTCTCCTGGCCACCTGTAGTTCCCGGTCCCTCCTGAGGCCTCAGACAGGCCTGTCCTCACCACTGTTCTTGTCCCTGCTGGAGCGGGGTTCTGTCCGCCCTATGCAGTTCTGCCTCATGGGGGTCGGGCAGGCAGCTCCCCTCCCGTGCTCCCCAACGCCGGGCCATGGGGGCACTCAGTCCAGAGACCCTCCCATGGATGAGCCACTGCCACCTTTCACCGGGTCCTGGGGACACCTGTCCTCTGCTCCGCCCCAGTGCCTGTGGCTGACTTCCTGAGCAGGTTCTGGGTCCTGCCCACTTGCCATTTTTTCCGCCTCCTTTTCCCCTTCCCTCTCCCCCTCCTCCTCTCCCCTTCCTCCTCCCCCTCCCCTCCTCCTCTCCCTCCCCTCCTCCTCTCCCCCTCCTCCTCCCCCTCCCCTCCTCCTCTCCCTCCTACTCCCCCCCACTTCCCCCTCCTCCCCGCTCCCCCCTCCTCCCCCTTCCCCTCACTTCTCCCTCCTCTCCCCCTCCTCCTCCCCCTCCCCCTCCCCTCCTCCTCTCCCTCCCCTCCTCCTCTCCCCCTCCTCCTCCCCCTCCCCTCTTCCTCTCCCTCCTCCTCCCCCCCACTTCCCCCTCCTCCCCGCTCCCCCTCGTCCCCCTTCCCCTCACTTCTCCCTCCTCTCCCCCTCCCCCTCCCCCTCCCCTCCTCCTCTCCCTCCCCTCCTCCTCTCCCTCCTCCTCCCCCCAATTCCCCCTCCTCCCCGCTCCCCCCTCCTCCCCCTCACTTCTCCCTCCTCCCCCTTCCCCCTCCCCCTCCCTTCTCGCTCCTCCATGCTGCTGACCTGTCCTGAAGTCCAGTCCTCAGTATGTCCCTTTGCAGGTGAAGGGTTTGGTTTGAAGTTTCAGACTTCTGCTTAGCAGTGAGGGTTGATGTGCATTTTTACAAAGGGCCCAGTGTAGCCAAAGGAGCTCTGGAGTTCCGGAACGCTGCTCACCCTTTACCCCCCTGTTCTGGAGAGTTCCGGAATGCTGCTCGCTCTTTACCTCCCCTGCTCGCCCTTTATCCACCCTGCTCCAGAGAGTTCCAGAATGCTGCTCGCCCTTTACCCCCTGCTCTGGAGAGTTCCTGAACACTGCTCAACCTTTACCCCTCCCCCACAGCTTGCCCTTTACCCCCCTGTTCCAGAGAGTTCTAGAACTCTGCTCCCCTTTACTCCCTTGCTCCAGAGTGTTCCAGAATGCTGCTTACCCTTTACCCCCCTCCCCTTGATCGCACTTTACCACCCTGTTCCAGAGAGTTCCAGAATGCTGTTCGCCCATTACCCACCTCCCCCCACTCACCCTTATCCCCCCTGTTCTAGAGAGTTCCAGAACGCTACTCGCCCTTTACCCCCCTGCTCTGGAGAGTTTCAGAACACCGCTTGCCCTTTACCTCCCCTGCTCACCCTTTACCCACCCTGCTCCAGAGAGTTCCAGAATGCTGCTTGCCCTTTACCCCCCTGTTCCAGAGAGTTCCGGAACGCTGCTCGCCCTTTACCCCCCTGTTCCGGAGAGTTCCGGAGCGCTGCTCGCCCTTTATCCCCCTGTTCCGGAGAGTTCCGGAATGCTGCTCGCCCTTTACCCCCCTATTTCAAAGAGTTCTGGAACGCTGCTCGCCCTTTACCCCCTGTTCCAGAGAGTTCCAGAATGCTGCCCACCCTTTACCGCCCTGCTCTGGAGTGTTCTGGAATGCTGCTCGCCCTTTACCCCCTCCCCCACCCCCTGCTCTGGAGAGAAAGCCTGGTAGGGCCTCCCGAAAGGAGGACAGGCGGCTCCTAGGGGATCAGTTACTGCTCTAAGATGAGCCCCCACTCAGTCTTCACAATGAAGCTCCAGAATTTGAAGGTGTTTTCAGAAGTAATTGTCTTGTAGGGGTTCCAGTTGGTGGCCCCAGAGAACCCTGGACTCAATGCGAGAGAGTCCAGCAGGGTGTCCCGGACCCTCCAGACCCCCGGGCGGCCCCCGTGGACCCTGCACCTGGCCTGAGTGCAGGCGGTGCTGGGAAGCCTGCTGCTCAGCGGGTGCTTGTTGTCAGGTCCCTACGCCGGGTGGGTGGGACGTCTGGGGTACGAGGGCAGGGTTGTTACGAGGCCCCTCTTCCCACCCCGTGGGGGCAAAGAACCCAACCCACACCACAACGGCCCCTGCTCAACCAGGCACGTACCCCCAGGCCGCACAGACCCTGTCCACTCCCGGGTGGCAGGTGTGACCAGACACACGTCCCCAGGATGCACTGAGACCCTGTCCACTCCAGGGTGGCAGGTGTGGGGCCCTTGGAAACTACTGGTTCTCGAGGGGGAACCTGCTTACCTGTCCAGCCTTGCCTTTTTCCAGCCCTTTCCACGCAGGTCAGACAGCTGCTGTCCCACCTCCTTACTGGTCCTGTGTTTAAGCTGCCCCCTGTCCAGAGCACCTTTGCTCGTCTCCCCACCTTCCCTTAAAGACCCTTGCAGTTCTTCTGGTGGATTCCCTTCCCCTTCCCCTCCCCCCAAGATGGCTGTGGCCATCCGCTGGCCCTGACATGTGTTTGCTGGATGTTCCTTTTGGCGATCAGAGTCATGGCTCGTCTCACAGAAATTGGGGTGCACAGCGTATCCCATGGAGTGGACGGGGAGCTCTGGAGACCAGGCTCTGGGTCCTCCCTGTCCCCGGCACCCGGAGAACTCCACTCTTGGCCCTTAGGTTTTGCTGGAGGGTGGCATAGCCAATACCTACCCGATGCACGGCGGGGCAGAAAACATGGCGGGGTAAACTCGGCGGGTGCATCTGGACACCCGCAGGTGCCAGGAGGGCGAGTGCTGGGATCCATTCACCTCTGACCTTCTGTGGTGGTGTCTCTGACCCAGCAAGCCTGGAGCCACCGTGGGACCCCAGACAGGCCTGCCTAGGCCCGTGTCCTGATGGCAGGAGGGAGGGTCCCTCCCGCAGTGTGCCGCTGAGGACCCATCAGCTCGCAGGGAGCCTGGCCTTTCGGGAAAGGCACTCACCCCGGAATTTCCGGTCTTTGACACGTGGAGCCACAGTAGCAAGCAGTGTCCGGAAATAGTCACGGAAATCTTCATTTTCATCAACATTCAAAGGCAGCTGGGTGGTAGAACCTCAAAGAGAGCGTTTGCTCACGTGCCACAAGGACCCGAGTTCCAATCTCCCGTGGGATCTCGGGCCAGCCTCGCGTCTCTCCGGGTCGCAACAGCCACCACGGACGTGAGCCTCTGCTGCGTGGCAGTGATGAGGGATTTCTTTAGGGCTGAGCCCAGCTTCAAGCAGAAATAAGCCCTCAGTTCCCTCCTGGAGCTCCTTGTGGGGCTTGAGGATCTGAGCCTCCTAACCGGAGCTGAGGACTTTGCGGGGTGGAATTCAGTTGAATGCAGAAAAGGGTTTCTATTCTGGTTTCCAACAAGCATAAGTGGAAAGACTTTCAGAGGGTTTTAGTCAGGGAGAGAAGGATTCGTACACGTGTGCGCACAAGTGCTGCTGGTTTTAGCCACCACAGAAGGGACACCTCAAAGAGCTAATGAAGCAGGTGACAGAAATGAGGCGGAAGAGAAAACAGTCTCTTCTTGGCTCGCGGGGCGATGACTTTCAAATCCCCAGCTGGGTCCAGGCACAAAACCTGGACAGCCAGGTACACTCTTGTCCCTGAGGCCATTGGCCGCATGGGCGGCCCTGACCCGTGAGGCCACCAGGAAGGGGGCGTCTCTGGGAAAATGACAGTAAGGAGCCCCAGAGCCTTGGGAAGCCTGTCGGGGCTCCGAGGGCCAGCTGGAAAGGCGAAGAAGGGACCCAGACCCGCCCCTTAAACAGCCGTGTCCTCATTCAGTTCTGGGCCACGTGGTCATCCTGCAGCCAGCGGGAGGGGACAGAAGGGCAGTGACAAATGGTGGCGAGCATAGGAGATGGTTACTGCAGAAACTTGGTTCAGAAATCTCGGCAGCGCATCCAAGGTCACGTTCTGCTCGCGGGTGTGAGGTCGGGGTTCAGGGACAGGTGTCCTGGTGCTGCCTCAAGTCCGTCATGTCCTGTGCCCTCTTCCGCAGCCACCCAGCTAATGGAGGGCAAACCTGATGGGGATGGGCTCCACAGGGGAAAGAGTATAAGGACGCCATGTTTCGATCTTTTTGTTAGGAATTATCAGTGTTCGTTTTGGCGCCCACTGTAGAGATTAAAACACTGCTGAGGAAGAGAGAAGACGATATTGTGTGGCCAGGGGCAGGCAAGCAACATTTGCTCATTTCTCACCGGTACCGGGCCGTTCCAGCTGTTCAAATCTCACCGGCTTCTGTGCCACTCACCTGGCTGGACGGCTTCTAGACGGAGGACCTTCCTTCCTGGGTGTGAAGGGGTATGAGTCCTTCTGGGATTCTCCAAGGCCCGGGTGGTGAGGGCCTCTGTCCTGTCTAGATGCACCAGGCTAAGAGGGAGTCAGGGAGGACAGGATGTCCTCCCTCTGGACGCTGGCTTAGCTGGATTGTCTCAGAATGTCACCCACTGCTCAGACCTGGGGAGGCCCGTGTCCGGAAGGGAGGTCATGGGTGTGAACTGCCTAACAGAGCCTGCTGTAGAACGGGCATCCTGTGAACGGTGGGTGAGGCATAGACGTGTATATACGCCTCCTTCCGGCAAAAGCTTCGTGTTGAAGCCACGCCTGCCCGTCCCCCCTCCCCAGACCACGCCAGCCCTCTGGTCGCTGACCACCCCGCGTCGTCGAGGATGGTCTGCCGGCGTGCTGGCTCAAGCCGCTGCTGCCGGGAACAAACCGAATTCTGTCTTCTCATTAGCATCACCACTGAGCATCCCATTCCTGCCAGATACTGACGAACCACAGCAGAGTTTTCCATGAGCCGACAAAGGCTGGGGGGGAAATGGAGACTGTCTCTGCCCTGGGTTTTCTCCTTTATGGAAAGAGGAGAGGGCGGTTTAGGTGGCTTTTGTAGGCACTGCCCTCCGTTGGCTTCTTTGCAGTGACTCTGGAGAAGAGAAGTGGCCCGGGCAGTTCTCCCCGGCCGCTCTCGTGGAATCGTCCCGGACGCCGACATCGCCTTCCACCCGCCCGGAGACTTTGGCTGAAGGGCCGGGGACCCTGTCCGCGTGTGGCCCAAAGCCTGTGTTTCCGTTTTTGTATTTTGCTCATGAAAAGTGCCTCCAGCCCTTGTGTACCCTTGCCTCTGAGCAGATATTGTCCCTGGGAGCTTTGTGTCAGCTGTTGGAACACGTTCCTCCTGGTGGCTCACCAGTTTTGTCAGAGAATGTGAACGTTTTCAAGGCAAATGTTATCAAATTCATTTAAAAGTAAAGCTCGTGGCTTCGTGTCTCAGAATAGTGGCTGAGTTGTGGGATGCCACTGTTGTCATGGCAATGGTGCTTTGTTTGGGGAGCCGCAGGCATTATCCTGTAAAGTGCATCGGTCCAAACGGCACGTTTCCCCTTACTTGGGGGCTCCCCACTTAGAAAGGCGGGGGCGCCGCGTGGACTCGGGGGTGGTCTCCATCTCCCCTCTCTGTAGGCACCTGTGACCACCTTCAGCCTTTCTGATGTTTCGGGCTGAATGGGGTGTACAGAATTAAGGCGTATGTAGAGGGGATAAACCGTAGAAATGTGCCCGTCCTACCCCAGAGAACAGGGTTCTTCAGGGTGTCGTGGGCTCCTTTCTTTCTGGTAAACCAAGAGATCCCAAGCTCTTTGCCAGGCTCAAGCGTGACCACCGGATTTCAGCACCATGGAGAGGAGCCCATCACTCTCAGGGCAGTAAGAGATGACAATTGCTACCAATCAAGTTTTAATTGGCCAAACGGGGGACGGAAGGGGTCATCTGTAGGTCCCGGGGCTTGGAGGAGACACACCAAAAAGTTGGTGTGAATGTAGCCCGGGGATAGGTCGCCATTCCACGTGGCTCATGGCCGCGTGCAGTGGCAGTAGTCCGTGGAGCACAGCTGTGTGGACAGGTGTCTCTCCTCTCTGTGTAGCTCACCTGTGGCCCGCATGCCCTTCTGGGAACGCCCCACATGGGCTCCCTACCTTACAGCCTCTCCCGTTTGTCTTTCCTCTTCCTGCTGGGCACCCTGTCCCCTCTGCAGACCATCACCGCTCCCGTGCTCCCCTGCCTTCCCCACACGTGCTGAGCACAGCAGCCAACTGGCTGCAGGATCCATACCCTTTACTCTAAAAAGAATTTCAAACGTGAGAGCTTTTTTTTTTTTTAATTTTTTTAATGTTTATTTAGTTTTTTTGAGAGACAGAGACAGAGCGTCGAGTGGGGGAGGGGCAGAGAGGGAGGGAGACACAGAATCAGAAGCAGCCCCAGGCTCCGAGCTGTCAGCACAGAAGCCGGACGCGGGGCTCAAACCCACGGACCATGAGATCGTGACCTGAGCTGAAGTCGGACACCCAACCGGCTGAGCCACCCGGGCGCCCCTCAAACGTGAAAGCTCTTTTGTAACTCGTTGGCAGCCGGACTTGACCTGAACTGATCTGAATCTATTCATGGTTCTCATGTATCCTCCTTAGTGTGATGATGCATCTGTCCCCCCCAGGAATCCTCATGGGATTGATTTCAGGACCCTGCATGGACCCACCGGCCGTGTGACGTAATATGTGGCCTACGCCGTGTTTCCCTCACAAAGCCAGGCAACTCGAAAATACCAAAACACCTCCAGCCCACGGCTTTCGGAGACGGTGCTGTGGATCTGTGTCTGTTGAGCAAACAAAGGGTTCTTAATCTAAAACTGACCCTGGGTCTGCCTTTTAAGTGTTTCGAAGGATCCTTTCGAGATGGTGTTACCATACAGGATGGGGTGCACCTTTGCTTTAGATATTCGTGGGAATCTTACATAGAATCACTGGTACCTTTGGAGAATCGCAGTCTAGGTCAGGCGAGACCTTTGCCCCTTTGTGCACCCCCAGCTCTCTCCTGCCCCACGCCCCCCCCCCCCCATTACCTACTAGACCCTGCAGGACCTGGGAGTGTCCGAGCGTCTCCAATTTGCCGTCTTTCGGGCTTCTTCTCTTCCCATTGTGTTTACTCCTAGATCCCTCTATCCTGTCGTTTCCCGCCTGGCTTGTTCAGCAAATGCTGGGGACTCCGCAGAGGGGAGGTTGCCAGGGCTCACAGCCTGCATGAGAGATAGGCATGTCTCAGTGTGAGGAGAGTGCCCTCGGACAGGCTGCGCGGGACATCTCGTGCGTCCTCGTCCTCCCTCTGCTCTCTGTCCCGCCCCCTCCTCCACGCCCCTGCTCACAGAGCCGTCCCCTCACCCCTGCTCAGAGCCTCATACCTCAGACCCGCCTCCCACCATGAGGAGCTCCGTGCCTGGAGTCTGGCCGGGCAGCGAGGGGGCAGAGGCAGGCCGGGCCGGGCCGCATAGTGTGCCCAGAGCTCTGCCCTGAAACCCTGCAGCCTTTCCCAGTACAAGTGGGCCTGGAAGCCCGTGCTCATCTCCCAGGAGAGACCTGGGGCTGTGAGCCCTGATGTGGTTAGTAATTGCAGGATAGCTCATGCCCTGTGCCCCCGGCCTGCGGACATAGGTCCCTGTGGACTCCAGAGGGCTGGTCTAGGCTGTGGGGTTCTGCGATGTCAGTGAGCTCACACTGCCATCCCACGGACGGGGGGCTCACACAACAGATGTGTCCTGTCCCCCCATCCTGGAGGCCTCAGCCCGAGGTCCAGGCATGGGCAGGGCCGGGGTCTCCCAAGGCCTCTCTCCTCGTGTGTGGACGGCCATCCTCCCGCTGTGTCCTCACGAGCTCGTCCCTCTGTGCGTATCTGTGCCCCGATCTTCTTACAAGGACCCCGGTCACACGGGATCAGGGCCCACCCTGGTGACCTCGTGTTATCTCAGTCACCTCTGTAAAGGTTCTGTCTCCAAATACAGCCGCATTTGTAGGTTCTGGGGATCAGGGCTTCCACAGATCAATTTCAGGGGGACGCAGTTCAGCCAGTAACATGTGGTGCCCACCTGGACTTGGCCTCTGCCTTTGGAGTCCCCGCCCGCCGTCCCTGGACGCTGGTGCCCTGGATAAGACTCGGGCCGCTTTGTGGAAGGGGCCTGTTAAGGGCAAGAAGGAGGCAGGACATTGCCAAAGCTTTCTGCCCCGGGGTTCCCGTCCTAGTGTGGTGACCGAGGCCTGGCCCAGGTGGTTGCCAGCAGGTGTTCCCTGTCCTCTGGGTGTGTCCACAGCACCCGCACAACCAGGCGTGGGCACGGCACGGCTCCACACACAGGCTGCCTGCATGCACCCGGAGCCGTTTTCTCGGTTTGCATCCTGACTCTGCCATTTAATGGCTGTGGGACTTTACACAAGTTACAAAACCTCTCTGTGCTGCAGTTGCCTTCTCTGTATCGCAGGGATACACAACCATCAGTCACCTCGTCGTGGAGGTAGTGAGGATTCCCTGAGTCATGCCTGGCTCGAAGCAGTTGCTGCTGGGGGGCGACTCCTCATCATTATACTCTTATCTCCACTTTACAGATGGAGAAACTGAGCCTTGGCAGTTTATGTAACTTGGCTGACTTTTCATAGAGGGTGCAGGGCGGGGACCCAGGTTTGTCTGAGAGCGGATGATGCAAGTGCAGGTCACGTGTGCGCGTTCCCCCCCCCCCCGTCCCCCGCCAGCCTGAGCGGGTGGGCTTCTTGTCTAGGTGAGCCGCCCTGCTCACGGGCAAGGTCTTGGGAGGGGACCACACACCAGGGCCCCCGACCTCTGTACACTGTGGCTGAAGTGTCCTCGACGCTCCTGCCCTGTGTGCACTGAGGGGTGGCAGGGGTGGGACCCAGGGCCGGGGCGGCAGGAGGGTAACGGAGAAGAGGCCGCTCCAGACCCCGTCACCGCACGTTGAGGGCAGCTCTGGTCTGCTCTCGGCCCCGGCCGCCCCAGGCAGTGCTCCTTGTCGACGCGCTCCAGCTGTCCCGGATTCTTCCGAGGACGCGGGCCCCCACCCTCGGCCCCCTCCCTCCCCAGATCGGTTCCTGCCTGGGCGGCGTTTGAAGGCCTGCCGGGACCCAGTGAGAGACGCCACATCTCCTGCGGGGTCCGGGGGAACCCACGTGGGGCATCTGTTCCCCGTGAGCCCCGCGTCCGGTCAGGCGTGCCTGGTCTGTTCACATCCCTCTGGGCTACGCGCTCCCAGGCGCCCCCCGGGGTCCACTTACTACGATACTACGCGGTGCCTGGCCTCCCTGAACGGCATCTCCCAGCGTCCGCGTCTTTGGCACCAGCCAGGGTGGGTGTGAGAGGGGACTCCGGCGGGGTCTCTGACGGGCCCCCCTCCCCGACCCAGAGAGGCCTCCGGGCTCCCCTCCCCCAGCACCGTGTCCTCTGGGCGGGTCTGGGCTGTCTTGCCGTGCAGTAGGAGGGCGGCCTCCGGAAGAACCTAGGACCCCCTCCGGAAAGGGGGAGGTGCCACTGGGTCCCTGAGGACCAGCAGGACTGGAGCTGGAGCGGAAGTCCCCAGGCCCTGCAGCCGTCCGCTTCCCCAGCAAGACGGAGCACAGCCCTCCCCTCGTGAGCGCCAGGCTGCCCATTTGGGGCTGGTGGTCCCCGAGGAAGAAATGCGAAGGGTCATGTCCCGGGAAGTGAAGGCATCAGGTGGAGGTGGGTGGAATGGAGGCCCTGTGCTGGCCTGGACTTGCCCACCCGGGTGCGATCACTGGGGGGCCCCGTTCTCCCCTCCGAGGGCCTCTGCCCCTCCTGCAGGCGCTGTGAGCTGAGCGGTGCCAGACGGCAGGGCGGATACTCCCCCAGGTAGACACAGAAAATCTCCAGCAAAAACAGACGTTAGGAATGCCCAGAACCTTCTGTTTGTTTGTTGGCTTGTTTGTTCCTGGCTGCTTGCGTGAACTGATAAGAAAAAGTCATTCTTGCTGAAATACCATTTTTGATGTCAGGCCCTCCGCTCGTCCGCCGCCCTCCCCAGACCCGAAAGCGCGCCAGCTGACCTGGGGCATGCACGAGCTCCTGAGGAACACAGCAAATTGTCATTTTGGCTTCCTGGGAAATCAACAGATAGGAGCCCTTTGAGACTCTTTGTAGCCAAATGTTACATCCTGAATGATTCCCGGTCTTATCTGCCCCCTGGTTCGGTTTCCCTTCTGGGTTTGGCCACAGCACTGGCACTTTTGTTGCAGCCTCGGCCTCGGAATGCTAATTACCCAGTTCTCAAGACAGTGGATTGAGGCTCCTGCCTCCTCTCCCCCGCGTCTCTGCTCCTCCAAAGCCACTTCTCCCCACTTGGTGCCAAAAGGAAGCAATGATATGTTCCCTGGGATGTCTCCTGCAACTGCCTTCCAGTTGGCAGGAAGCAAGCGGGCTGTGCCGTCTGGGGCTGGTGCCAGCATTTTGCCAGGAGGGTGTGGACCCGAGGCTTCGTGTGCCCAGACCGTCCCCTGGTGATGCGTGCGTTGGAGACTCATCGAGAAGACGGGGGCCACCGCAGGCCTTTCGGACGGGGCAGAGGATTCATCTCGAACGGGCAGACGGCTGGCTGCAGGGGCCAAAGGGCAGTGGGGGGCCCCCCCACCCGCACCCCCTTAACTGCAGCGACAGAGCTGGGGGTGAAGCAGCTTCTGGGGAAGCCGCGCTGAGGCAGGGACCGCGGGTCCTCGGGGCAGGGCAGGAGTTCAGGTTCTGTGAATGAAGGCACAAAAGAATGAATGACGGGCTAACTCTGGCTCATTTGGAGAGACTGTCGTCTGGTCCGGTGCTGGAAAGGAAAACGCCTCTTGTCCGGCTGCGTGGAGAGGCTGTGTGGGAGGGGCTCGAGGGTGAACCGGAAGATGTGTGCTTCTGCTTTTTGTTACTGGGTTCACTCGGTGTCCCCACCTGCGGCCGAGGGGGGCAGAGCTGTGGGGGAGGAGCAAGCCCCCCGCGGGGCAGGTGTCCGGTGAGGCCCAGCCCTGGGCACCCGGGGTTTTTAAGAGGAGCACCCTCACATCTCACAAACACAGCGTGTGGTGACCCGGGCTGAGCACAGCTAAAAAGCGGGAGGAGAGGAGGCCACAGGGCTCTGGTCCAGCACCTTCCCGGCCATGCTTTCTGCTTGAACAGCTGCGCGCGCGGGATTTCTTTTTCTTTCTAAGTGAGGTTTTCGTTCTTTGGCTGTTTACTCCTTTCGGCGTAATGAAACAACAGAGTAATTGTAGTGAATTTCTTCACGTTTACTGATGGTATTTATGTGAAGGTAATCCCTCGTTAATTTTCTGTGAGGTTTGTTGAGATTATTTCAATAGAGTCATTTTCATCGAAATTTAAAATAAAAAGGCACAAGTTTGCAGATGAGCGAACTGAGGCAGTTTGTACGTTTTTATTTTTATTTTTTTAAAATTTTTTTTTTCAACATTTATTTATTTTTGGGACAGAGAGAGACAGAGCATGAACGGGGGAGGGGCAGAGAGAGAGGGAGACACAGAATCGGAAACAGGCTCCAGGCTCTGAGCCATCAGCCCAGAGCCCGACGCGGGGCTCGAACTCACGGACCGCGAGATCGTGACCTGGCTGAAGTCGGACGCTTAACCGACTGCGCCACCCAGGCGCCCCTGGGGACTCTTTTTAAATATTTTTTTTTTTTAATATTTTTTTTCAACGTTTATTTTATTTTTGGGACAGAGAGAGACAGAGCATGAACGGGGGAGGGGCAGAGAGAGAGGGAGACACAGAATCGGAAACAGGCTCCAGGCTCCGAGCCATCAGCCCAGAGCCTGACGCGGGGCTCGAACTCCCGGACCGCGAGATCGTGACCTGGCTGAAGTCGGACGCTTAACCGACTGCGCCACCCAGGCGCCCCTGTACGTTTTTATAGAGAGCACGTGGACAGGGAGAGCGTTGAGCCGTCAGACTTTGGGAGAAGGTGTGGCTCCTACTCAAGACCTCATCTTTGCTGGGTGACCAGGCACTAACTCGGTCACCCAGCTTCACTTACCCGCTGCCCGAGTTCACTTACCCGCAGCCTGACTTCACTTACCTACTGTCCAAGTTCACTTACCTGCAGCCTGACTTCACTTACCTGGTTCCCAAGTTCGCTTACCCGCAGCCTGACTTCCCGAGTTCGCTTACCCACAGCCTGAGTTCGCTTACCCACTGCTGAAGTCCACTTACTTGCTGCCCAAGTTCATCACTCGCTGCCCGAGTTCACTTACTTGCAGATAAATTAGTCACGTGGGTCTGTTGCGTTCCTTCCATGTCCCTCCAGAGCAGGCACATTCTGTGTTCACACGCTCTAGACTCTTTGTCAGGCTAAGTTTAGATGCCCAGTTCTGCACGGTCTCTCCTGTATAATCACTTCTCCCAGTGCCTGTGAGCCAGCATTAGAAGTCACTCTCTCGGGGTGTCCGTGGTGGGGCTGTGCTGACTCCCCCAGCCCTCCCCAGCATCCCGGGGACCCCAGGAGCCTCGAAGGAGTATTGCCATAGTGCAGCTGCCATGACACGTGGCTCATTAAACACAGAAACTTCCTCTCACAGCTCTGGAGGCTGGGGCTCCAAGATCAAGGTGCCGGCGGCCCAGCCGTCTTCCCAACGCTCACCCCGCCTGCCTCTTGTGTCCTCACAAGCTAATCACCTTCGAAGGCCCCACCTCCAAATACCACCATATTGGGGTTGGGATTTCAAGGTAAGAACTTGGGGGGATACATTCCGCTCATTGCCGGGACAAAGACCCTCCCTGAGCCGCTGGTTTACCATGAGAATCCTCCAGATCACTGGGCGATGTTGCCCAGGACACTTCTCGCTGGGCCTCCTCCGACAGGGAGGGCCCGGGGCCGGAGCCACCAGCATTTCGCGGTGGGCGTCGCTGGGCACGAAGTGACCGCAAGCATGCACAGCCTCAGGACCCTCCGAAGCTGGGTTCGTTTAACTCCTGCTTTTGTGTTTTTCGCCCCGTTTTCCTTCTCACACCCTCCCCCCTCTGGCGCCCCCAGTTTCGATGTGCAAATAGCAGGGATCTCACGGGGTGGCCAGAGCCACAGAGAGCTGGCTCTTCCTTTCCCAGCAGGGCGGTCCCCTCGGAAGCACCCGTTCCCTTCACCTTCTCTGTCCTGGAAGCTCGCGGACGGGGGTGACGCCTGGACGTGACCTTGCCCTTGCTGGGGTAGCAGCGCCTCTCCCCTGAGTTTCCTTGTGGTCGTCGTTAGGGCTGCCGCAACCAAGTACCGCAGACTGCTGGTCCGTTCGTCCCGGAGGCTGGAAGCCCATGACCCAGGTGTCAGCAGGCCTGGGTCCTCTGGGGGCTGGCGGGGAAGGACCTGTTCCTTGGCTGGCCTTGGCCGTCCTTATGTTCGCGTGGTGTTCATATCTGTCTCCGTCCAAATCTCCTTTTCTTGCAAGGACACAAGGCACCCTGGATTCAGGCCCGACCTCATGACCACCTCTATATAAGACCCTATTTCCAAATAGCATCCTATCCGGAGCTTCCGGTGGGGGGGGGTTAGGACTCCAACATTTGCATTTTCCAGAAGACCCAGTTCGATCCATAGTATTCCCCGACAGTTGGTACCGAGAGGCTGAAATGAGGGGTGTGGTGCCTCTCGTCTGGGGCCCCTGCCCAGGGCGTCAGGGCAGGAACATGCAGGCGTCTGAAGGGAACTCCCTCCAGGATGGGTCATTGGATCCTGAAAATCAAGCCGTGGCACCAGAACAAATGGATGAGCCCCAGAGGAAAGGAAAACCCCCAAGAGCTCGTATTTTCATGGCATGTGCAGGGGGTTCGCTGACATCTGAGGGGGCCAGGCTGGGGGCGCTCAGGGCTGGTCCAGGGCCTCCTGGGCTTGGTTGGTCAGGCTGAGGCCACGCTGTGTGCGGGGGCGCCTGGGCGAGCGCCAGCATCGGACTCGGGCCCTGGGTCATCTGAGACAATGACCAGGACTTAACCAGCGGTGTGGCCACCGTCCCGGGAAGGGCATCACCTGTGGAGTGTGACCCAGTGGGCAGCTGACCACGGGCCACCTCCTCCTGACCCAAGACCTCTATAACCTCCTGTCTGTCCCCCAGAGCTCTTTTTGCTTTTAGGCTGAAAAGTTGGCTTTTCACATCGACCTCGTGTGTTCGCGTCCGATTTGTCCCTGGGGTGTGACGGCATACAGGGTTCTTCTGGGATTTCCTCAGGCTGAAACAGCCCCACTCAAGCCCCGCCCCCATCCAACAGACATGCCCCCCACATCTGTGAGTTCTGGGGAGCGGCCTCTGCCCTGCTCACCAGGCCTGGGGACCTCTGACCACCTGCCACGATCACGTGCTGGGGGCTCGTCCCCTGCTGCACTGGAGTCCTGAGAGTGGGGTCTTAGCGGAGTCAATTCTGTGTTCCTGTTCCTCATCTGGGAATGGCCCTGTTGTTCTTGGACTGGGAGGCTGTGTGTGTGCTCCCTTCGAGATTCTTACCCCCAGTTCTTCAGACCCCAGCATCTGCCACCAGCTGCCACGGCTACTCCCGTGGGTCCCACACGCCTCCTCTTATGCTGTGTGTCTAACATCAAAGCCCTGAACTTCCCAAGCACAGGGTTTCTCTCTCTCTCTCCATGACCTACCCAGTGTCCCAAGCAGGAAGACGGAGTGTCATCTGAAGCTCTTCCTGTTCTGTTACCCCACATCCAACCCATCAGCCAGTCCTGTCCTAGCTCCAGTCCCCAAGTTCCAACTGATACACCTCTCCCACTTCTCTCCATTTCCACTGTCTCCACTCAGGCTCGCATTCTGTCATCCTGTACACGGACTAGTGCAGTAGCCTCCCAGCAGGCTACTGCTTGCTTCTGCTCCTTCCATATACAATCCAGCTTCCACCCCAGCAGCTGGAAGGAGAGGTCTTCTAAAAGAACCGTCAGTCAGATTCCGTCACCCCCAGTGTCCACCCATCCCCGCCTGGAACACTTCATCGTCGTCACAGTGGGTTCGGCATCCACGCCGGCCTCCTGACCCGGGGTTCCCTGTGTGACCAGCTCCTTACCGGCTGCCCCCCTCCCCCCCCTGCTCTTCCCGACTCTCTCCGGATTTCAGCCGCACCCGGGTCCCTTGTGCTCCTGGACCGCTTCGTCCAAACTGGGCTCTGGCCCGTGGCTCGTGGCCACGGCTGCCCGTGGACCGGACGGTGCCCCTCCAGGTCAGATCGTTCACTTATCCACGTGCTACTTTAGTCCCCGGTTCCAAGGGCAGGGACCACCTCTGGCTTGTTCCCTGCCGTGAGCCCCGTGCCCGGCACGCAGTAGGCCCTCAGCTGAGGGTCTGGCTGCGAGAGGGGACTGACTGGTAGCCACCACTCGCACACTTCCTGCCTCGGGTCTCGGCCCGCGGGGTCACCCCGGGGCACGCCCCCCGCACCTGCCGCCCAGGCCGTGGCGCGCTGCGTTTGCGCCCGGCTGGAGGCGCCCGCGCCTCGAACCCCCGCGCCGCGCTATGGATGTGAGCTGGCATCGTGGAAAAGGCGCCCCGCTGCACTCGCGCCCGGACCGGGCGTCTGCACAGGCCTCCTCAGCGCCCCTTGCAACTAAAACGCCTGCTTGCCACGCGGTCAGACTGTGGACGGGAACTTCGGCTGGGATCATCACACGTTCTGATGGGGGTTCGGGCGCAGGCCGGGCCGGGAGCGCTGTCGCAGTCGGAAGGCACGACCGTCCCGCCTCGTCTTCGAGCCGGTCTCGCGCCGTACGATGTCGGAAAACGTTCGCGTCTCCACCTTGACGCACTTTGAGGCACCAGAGTCCTTCCGGATCCCGTCCCGTGGTGTTAAAGCATCAGCCTTCACGGCCCACTCGGAGAGGACAGTTGGGGAGCGACACCGTTCGTAGGCCGGGAGCCGGAGCTGCTGTTAACCGTGACATCGTGGCCGCAGGGCCGAAACGTCACAGTGGTGAGTGGCGGGCCTACTACCCGGGCCTGAGGAAAGTGCCCCGCGGTATTCACCACCTCAGCCTCGCAGCGCCGTGGACTCAGCACGTCAGCGCCCTCCCCTGCGCCCGGCAGAAGCCTGGGGGCCAGCACGTCCACTGTGCAGCCAGCGGGTTGAGGGACAAGCATAGGTCGTCGTCCTGGGTCTTGGCGAGAGAGCCTTAGCTGAGCCCCACTCTGGGCTCCTGGAGAAGAGGGAGTTTTGAACGAAGGGACTTTAAAGTACGATTCGCGTCCCCTTTTTCCTCGTTGGCTTTCACCTCCCCGCCCCCACTTGAATACAAGCTCCTCGAAGACCGTTTGGTCCATGACTTTATCCCAAGGGCCCAACGGGGCTTGGCACAGCCTAGGGGCTCACTCGCCCTCTGTTGGGTAAACGAAGGAAAGGATGGACGGACGGGTGGGTGGGTGGACGGACGGACGGATGGACGGAAGGGATGAGGAGAGGAGGAAGGAAGTGCTGTTGATACTTAAACTGGGGAGGTTTGGCTTGACCACAGCTTCTGTCCCCCAACGTGACGATGAGAGAAAGGAGAGGAACGAGGTAAGGAAAGAGAGAGCAGTTAAGAGCCCGGCCAAGCACCTCCCCCACGCATGTGCGCACGCGCATACGCGCCCCACCTACTGCACGTGCTTGGCCACCGTCACAGACCAGAGTTACACGGTCGTGATCTTGTCTCAGGGCTGATAACGTTCTCTTTCTAGAGCTATGATACGTGATTGCGTGGTCATTTTCTATTTGTAGCTTGACTCTGTGGTGGGGGTGATGGTGTCTATCCATCTACCCCTCCATCCACCCAGCTGTTCACCAACCCATCCACCCTCCTGTCTACCTACCTAGACACGACCTACCCATCCATCCATCCAGTCACCCACCCATCTGTTCAACCATGTACCCTCTTATCCATCCGTCCGTCCATCCATCCATCCACCCATCCATCCATCCATCCATCCATCCATCCATGCCAGTATGTACTAAGATTTTTCTGACCCTATGTTAAGCATTGCTGCTACAGTGGGGGATAGGACAGCTGAAATAGCAGGGGGAGAGGGACCGCCCCCCCAGTAAAAGGATTATCCAGGACGGCTCTACTGAGCATGGCATTTGGACTGAAATTTGCGTGGTAGAAGGGCCAGCTGTGCAGAGGTGCACAGGTGGCATGTTCCTGAAAACAGCTTTTGCCAACACCCTGTGGTGTGGAAAAGCTTGTCTGGGATATCCTGGGCTCCCACGGGATGGCCAGTATGATGGCGTGAGCAGGCTGGCAAGTGCCTAGTCCCAGGGAAGCGGTGGAATGTTAGGCCGGAGACCGGAAGCTGGGTCCTTGGGGCCTCATGGTCCAAAATCAGCAGTCTGGATTTTGTTCTAAACATGGTGAAAAAAAAAACCTCTGAGGAGTTTTAGCAAAAGAGTCACCATGATTTATATTTTTAAGAAGAGCCCACTCACTGCCGTGTGGACGGTTGTGGAAGGAGAAGGGAGCGTAGAAGCAGATGGAAGTGTCCGGGGAGACCCGACAGCGGACATGGAGACAGAGAGCCACAGCCAGGCTGGACGTCCACTTTGCTGCCTGGGAGGGGGCGTGCGGGGTGATGCCTGGGACTCTGGCCAGGCCAGCTGGGTGGCTGGTGCAGACTGAAGAAAGCGATGGTCATGCATGTGATTTTAGGCACAGTATCAGCTACCCCGCCTACCAGACATGGTTGTGTCGAGGATTCAGTGAAGACGCAGCCCAAGCACACAGCACGTGCAAATTAGTGGCCGTCGCGGCCACTATTTCATGCGAACACGGCAGTGAATTTGGATGGCTCCGTTTAAAATGCATTATGAGCAGAGGGTGGGAAGCAGATGCTCTGGGGTGGCTTCTGAGCAGAACCCCACTCTTGACAGAGCACCGGCTGGGTACAAGCCTCACCCTGATTTTAGCTCCCAGCACATTTGGGCCAGGACGCAAGCTGAGAAGCACAGGTCATGGCTACGCTGATTGGAACGCTTCCCTCTCTGCACGGTGTCTTGAGACTGGCCACGGTCTGTGAGAACTCCAGCTGCAGAGCAGAGATGCCAGCTCGGGGCTGCTGGGGGCCGCAGTGGCCCCGCAGCATACGGGTTAGGTGGGACAGGGCTCCCTGGGTCGCAGCTCTAGGAGATGATGCGTGTTACACGGCCCCTGGCCCGCGGAAGCGCCGAGTCGCCGATACCCACCATTGCTGTCTCTATTCCACCTTTAGTAGAATCAGTAGGACCTCTGAGCATATGCTGTGAAATGATGTCCTGGTAACTTTTTGGGAAAGCACGATGATTCGCGTCGGCTGTCTTGCCATGTGCTAAGGCCACCGTGTGCCGTGGGCTCTCCAAATTCCTCCTGGAGCGTCCCAAAGCTCTGGGACCCATCTCCCAGTCCTGCTTCGTGGCAGCCTGAGCCGCAAGCACGGGGCTCTGGTGCGGACTGGTGTGCTGGGGATGATGGGATGGGCCACGGGACTCGTCAGTCAACCACTGGTGAAGCAGGGGGCATCCAGAAGCCCCAGTGATGCTGGAGAGGGAGGGCACAGCAAGGCTGGGCGAAGGGCTCTGGGCACAGCCAGACAGCCAGACACGGCGTGTTTGAGTCCCAGCGCCACCACTGGCTTACTGGGTGGGGTTTTGTAAGCCCTTCGGGGCTGTGCAGTACAACAACATGGGCATCAGATGTCTTGCAGGATTGGTTTAAAGCAGTCAATCAATGACGCGTCAGGAAAGGTCAGACACCCTGTGCAAGGGCAGGGAAATGGGTGAAGCCAGCCAAGCAGAGGCAGTAGTGTCTTTAAAAACACACCTGGCCTTCATTTTTACTCTTTTGAAAGACACACGGACAAGAAAGAATCTTTCCCCTCCCAACCCTACAAACTGTGGGGGAGCCATGAGGACCTGGAGAGCTCACACTTTTTGGGCGGGAGCTGGGCTTGGCTCGGGCGGGCAGGTGCCATCCAGGAATGTGGGCAGGGTGCTATCATATTCTCTAGTTGTGCAAGTGTGGCCAGAGGTACAGGTTTTGTATATGAAATATTTAAACTTGTATATGTTAGTGACTAATTAAAAAATGCTGTTTGATTTGGCCTCAGGCCACCTATTGGCAGCCTGTCTTAAAGAAATTAGCATAGAGCCTGACATAGATAATATTGTAATTTTCAAAGTACTCATCTACCCACTTACCCATCAATCTATCCATTCATCCATCTATACTCTCATGTACACACCCACCCATTTGCCAACCCACCCATTCATCTACCCATCCATCTGTCCATCAATCATCCATCCTTCATCCATTTACCCATCTACCCACCCATCCATCCACCCATCTACCCACCCATCCATTCACCCATCCACCCACCCACCCACCCACCCATCCATCCATCCACCCACCTACCCATCCATCCATCCACTGACCCATCCATTCATCCACCCACCCATCCATCCATCTAACCATCAATCAGTCCATATATCCATCCATCAATCAGTCCATATATCCATCCATCTACCCATTCATCCACCCATCCATCCATTCATACATCATCCATCCATACATCCACTCACCCATCCATCATCCAGCCATCTACCCACCCACTCACCCATCTATCATCCATCCATCCATCCTCCATCCATCCACTCACCCACTCATCCATCATTTATCCATCCACCCATCCATCTAACCATCCGTCCACACATCCATTAGCTATCTCTCCGTATATCCATTCATCCACCCATCCATCCATTCATACATCATCTATCTATTCACCCACCCATCCATCCATTTATCCATCCATTCGTCCATCAATTCACCCATGAATTCACCATCCACCCATATTCACCATCCATCCATCTGTCCATTCACCAATCCATCCACCCACCCATCCATCTGCCCACTCACCCATCCACCCATCAATCATCTGTCCATGTATCCCTCCATCTACCCATTCATCCACCCATCCATCCATTCATACATCATCCATCCATACATCCATTCACCCATCCATCATCCATCCATCCATCCACTCCCCATTCATCCATCATTTATCTATCCACCCATCTATCTAACCATCCATCCATATATCCATCAATCATCTGCCTATATTTCCATCCATTGACCCATTCATCCACCCATCCATGCATTCACACATCATCTATCTATCCACCCACCCATCCATCCATTTATCCATCCATTCCTCCATCAATTCACTATCCATCCACCTGTCCATTCACCAATCCAACCATCCACCACCCATCCATCTATCATCCAGCCACCATCCTCTCATCCATTCTTCCATCCGTCCATTCCCCATCCTCCCTCCTATCCTTCCTCCTGTCCTTCCTCCCTCCTTCTTCTCACCCACCTATCCATCTATCCATGCATCCATTCCACACTTGTTGCAAGCTTACCACACACTAGGCCCTGTGCTCAATGACGACAATGTGCCACGCACACAGAAGGCAGATTTCCTGCTAGTTATTCTTCCCCCACTGTCTCTTATGAGGTTGAGGGCTGAGGGTTGAACCCAGAAGTTCCTTCATTCTTGTTTTTGTTACCACTGTGCCCACACCCAGGGGAGTGACATAATAGGCCCTGGGTTCTCTGGCTGATCAGGGACCAGAGCTCCCCACCCTGCAGTCCCTGCTTTCTGCATAAGTGGAGCCCTGTCACATCTTCTGGCCAGCCTTTGATTTGATCCGCAAGTGAGACGTCAAATAGATGATTTCCCAGACCTTTTCAACTACTGGAATATTCCTGGTGATCAGAATGTTCTGTTCATCCTGCCAGTATAGCGCTGTGGCACGTGTGCGGGGCCTACAGGAAGACAGAAAGAAGAGCCCTCAGGATGTGGACACTCAGGGTTTTATCGGTCAGTCCCACAGCTGTGTGTTCTGAGGGCCAGGCACTTTGCCAGCCACCAGAGCCACAGGGATGCTCCAGATGCAGCCCCCCGGCCCCAGGCCCCCACCTGGGCCTCTCAGGGGTACCAGGCAGAAGGCCCACTGAGCCCGTGTCCATAGAGGGGTGCTGCGGGGACGCAGGTGATGGGAGAATTCTGCTACCTGGGACAGCCTCGCGGGGTGGTAAGGTACACCCCCAATCTCACAGGTGCTCACGAGGGTCAGTATGTGTCTGGTCGTTGGAAATGCGCCTGACCCGCCCCAGAGCAGGGCACGTTACCGTCTTCATTGGCATCATCACTCGTGCGGGTCGGGGATGGTTTACAGCTGGAGGCGTTGGGGACTGGCTGTACGTGGTGGCCTCCGATGGTCCTGGCGGGTCTGGGGACCGGGTAGGACCTTTGAACGTGGGGCTGGGGAACACAGGCAGGTGGGCGGGGCTGGGCCTGCGGGGGGCCTTCGGGTCCCTCCAGAGAGAGGGAGACACAGAAGAGCTCCAGCAGATGCCCTCCTGGGAGCTGCATTTCCGGGGACTCTCTCTGGCTGCAGTTGGATGAGGGGAGGAGGGGCCGGCTGAAGGGTGAGGTGTCCAGAGGTGCTGGGATTGTGGAGAGGACAAGAGCCAAGCGGGGGGGGCGTGGAGGCCGGCGGGGAGGGCCCTGCGATCCTCTGTGACCGGGGTGGGCCACGGCCACAGGGGGCTTGCTGAGAACCCCTCTGCTTTCCCCGCTCCCACGCTGGCAGCATGCAGAAAACTGGTGCCCCCCTCAGCCGCCGTGGCACAGTCCCACGGGCTCCCAATACCCGCCTGGCTCCCCCCGAGCTCTTGATGTGCAAGCCGCTTGGATCAGGGAGAAGGACTGAGCAGGGCAAGCCGCTTGTCATTACCACTCATGACGGGGTTGGTGGCAAAGAGGCCTGCTGTGCAGACAGCTGGGGCCACAGCGTCCGGCCAAATGGCCCTTCTTTCTGTGTAACGGGTCACCAAGAGCGTCCAGATTTCTGGGACAGCGGGCCCAGGCCCAGACCGTTACGACATCTAGGGCCGGTTCTGCAAAGACCAAAGCTGAGGGGCGTGTGCCGCTGTCCCCTCCCAAAGCAGTGAGGCGGGACACTGTGTGCGGGAAGTAGGGGTCTCATCCCTTCTCAGGACGGACCGGCTGGGGCCGGGGCTCTCAGCGTCCCACAGCTTTGCTGCCCGCCCGCCTGCTCCCGGCCAAGGGCATTCCTCTGGGCCCTCCGCTCGGGAACGTGGAGGCTCCCAGCCTGACCTTTCTGTGGTTACCGGCATGTGGCTGAACCATTTGGGGTCCATCCTTCGGCTCACTTCCGAAGCTCCTTTCCCAGAAGGGTCTTTGCTCGCCTATACCTGTGCCGTGACCGTGGGGTCTGTGCCTCCCTCCCTCCAGCCAGGGGTGTGCCCGCTGGGGTGCAAGACTGGACCGGGGCCCCTGCATGCCGCTCAGTTCTCTGCCTTGAGCTTACTTTATGTCTGCCGGGAGCCCAGCTGGGTAGCAGTGGTCTCCCCGGTAAAAAGGCACCAAGGCTTCTTGAGGCACGAGCTGGGCACCTTCTCTCGGGTGGACTCACCGGGATTTATGTCAACGTTCTTGGGGGTGGTAGTAAGTGCCTTTGGGACTTTATATAATTTTGCCTTTCATCAAAAATGTATTACTCGTTTACTTGATTTTTCTTAACAGAGAAGTAATACGCGACCTTCATAGAAATTACACACAAGCAATTGATTAATGTGTGTGCAGGTGAAAATTGCCCCAACCCCCGTCCCTCTGAGGTCACCACTGTTCATATTGAGATGTCTCCTTCCCTTGGGTTGAGTAGTGCCGTTCTCACCTCCCCCCCCCCACCCCCACACACAAATTCACGTCCACTCCGAACCTGTAAACATGACCTTATTTGGAAATAAGGACTTTGCAGATTTAATTAGTTCAGCTAAAATTAGGTCATGCTGGATTACGATGGGCCCTAAATCCAAAAGCTTGTGTCTTTACAGAGAAGGGAGGTAGCTGCAGGCACAGAGACCCACAGATACCCAGGGGGAAACAGCAGCAGAGGCTGTGGCCCCCCAGGGACATTGAGGCGCCCAAAACCGGAAGAGGCAGGAAGGATCCTTCCCCAGAGCCCCCAGAGGGAGCACGGCCCTGCTGGTCCCCGCCTTTGCTTTTCTGGCCTCCAGGCGGTGAGAGAATACATTTCTGCTGTTCAAAGAGGCCCGATGTGTGGTGATGTCATGGCCACTCTAGAAACTAATCCAGGGACCGCTAATCCAGAAAGGACATTGAAAACCCCTGCTCCTATCTTCTCCTCTGTGGCCACCAGGGCTGGAGAGTGCCTCGGATGCGGGCTTCAGAGGCAGACATCTCCAGGGTCAAGCCCCAGGTGGCTGTGTGACCTTGGGTGCGTCGCTTGACTTCTCTGAGCCCATCTGGCCATCTGAGTCTCGATCTCCTGACGCAGTCGTGAAGACCCAAGGAGCTAAGGGAGGACACGCTCACACCTGCTATAACATGGACATGACGCTGAGTGACATAAGCAGACACTTGCGACATACGGCATGAGTGACACTGTGTGATTCTACTCACATGAGGTCCCCGGAGTCATCAGATTCATGGAGTCAGGGAGTGGACGGTGGGCGCCAGGCTGGGGGAGAGGATGGGGGCTGGTGCTTCACGGGGACAGAGATTCCATTTGGGAAGACGGAAAGTTCTGGAAACGGATGGTGGTGACGGCTGCACAACAGCGTGAACGTGCCTCGTGTCCCCGAGCTGCGCGTTGAGCTGCAACAGCAAATTGTATGTTCTGTGCATTTTACCGCGATTAAAAATAATCTCTTAAAAAAAAAAAAAAAGATAACGGCGGGGAGGACACAGACCCCGTCATCGGCCACAAGACTCGGTCAGCGGCAACTGTCCACGGATGTGGCGTGGCCTTTCTGTTTGTGTGCCGTGTGCTGTGGCCCCTCTGCGTGGCAGAGACGGGTACTGAGAACATCCGAACGTGGGTATCAGCCCTTCGTCCTCCCGCGGTGAGCGCGTCCCCTCTTGACGGAGGAGGACCGCGCCCAGGGGTGTGGTTGCTTACCCGGGGTCGTGCTCTAGCGGCCGCGTGCCCGAGCCCAGGCCCCTCGCGGCCTCCACCTGCAGCCCCAGTGGGGACAGCGAGCTGGCGGTCCCGCACACACGGCTCGGGCCTCCTGGGACCTGGCATTAACCCCCCGAGCGGGGTCTGCGGGTCAGAAGCCCCGAGTTGTCCGTGTGGGGCCAGGTCCCCCGTGCCCAGAGTCACGTGCTGTTTGTCTTGCTGGTGGTCTCCAGAGTGGCTGTGTCGGGATCCCACCTGGGGGAACTTGAGACGGGACCCGAGGTGTCACTGCAGGCGGCCTGTGTCACGACGGCGGGCACCCCTGCCCCGCTTCTCTCCGCCTTTTGGGGCCGTGCCCCCGGATGGCACGCACACAGGCGCTGGGTTCTAGTGGGTTCCGTGGCTGCTCTGCCAAACACAGGTCTAATCCCACTGGAAATGCTGCTTGTTTTATCACCTTCTCGACCCTCAGGATGCATTTTGGAACATTAAAGGCCCTGATAAGTCCTGCAGTAACGGAGCCCACTCCCCCCCAACTTTGTATGATCTGGCATTTCCCAAACTGGACCCTATAATCTGCTTCCAGGGTCAGGTGAAACTCACTCTGGGAACACTGCACTGAAGCATCGCTAGGGCCACCATGTGACTGCTGGGCCCGGTGGGGGCTGGGGCTGGGGCTGGGCTGCTGGTACCCACTTTCCCCTGTAGGGGTGCTCAGAGAGGGAGCCACTGCCTTTCACACCCCCAGCCCCCAAATTCCAGGCGGCTCACAGGCAGATGCTCTTACCCATCCTGGAAGACACAGTTTGATAAAATAGCAACCAGTCGGCATTTAAAATCAGGAGATTTCATGCAGAAATCCAGGGTTCTGGCTTCTTTTTTAGGAAATAGTAATAATACCTGCTGTAGCTAAGAGCCTTGGGGAGAAACGGCTGTCCTGGGAGAGTCGCCCTCCTTCTGGTTCGTGGGCTGGAAAGGGAAGAGCGAGGGCCTCAACTCTTTTCGGCAGCTGAAAATGGACGTACAGCCGCCCCCACCGGGCCCTGCAGGCCGCTTCCAGCTCCGTGAGGAACCTGTACCCCACGCCGGCCGGGCCCCCTAGGCTGCCCGGCCTGACCGCCTTGGGGCCCCCGGCTGGCCCTGGGCACAGCGCCCGAGTGCTGCCCCACCCTTGCCCCGTTGCCCGTTCCTTCTGGTGGGCCCTGGGCTGGCTCTCGGGGTTTGGGGGAGGGGGCCCCCTAGCAGAGCCGAGTCGGTTCGCCGACCGAAGGCCGCCGGTGTGTTTGTGTGGCATCGAGGCACCGTCTATGAACCCAGGGCTGCGGATTTGGGGCTTGGGAGTGAGACCGGCCCCCGCTGGCGGCTTGCTAAGTGCTCGGAGACGCCCAGACAGGCTTTGGGGCCGGTCCCCTCTCCGGGGCACTTCGGTGGGGCGGGGGCAATCCCCTCGTCGGTGGATGGCCTAGAAGGCAAGCGCAGACACCCCCCCCCCCCGCCAACCCCATCTTTAGCTTCCGGGTCAGCAGCTTCCGGGACGGACCCTGTGCTTCTTGGGATCACTCTCTTGCCCGCCTGGCAGGGCTGCATTTGGGGGACCCTGTCGTCAGAACGGTGCTGACAGAGGTACGGACGTTGCCACCCGGGTCGGCCGGAGGGACGGCCTCCCGCAGGGGGCCCCGACTCGGCAGGATCGCACGGCTGAGGCCTAAAGCAAAGGCCTGTGCCTCCGTCTCCCCACGAGCTTTCCAGGACCCTGCACTGGCGGGGGGCCCTTCCTCCTGCGCAGGCCTGCACCCCTTATCCGTAAAGCGGAGTGTATCTTGTTGGGTCACATCCCTCCTCAGAGCAGAGAAGGGGGACCAGGCCGATGGCAGGGTGTTTCTGTATGAACACAGATAAATCCCCAGATGGCACCAGGCGTGCTGGGCGCCTCCCCTGTGCCAAGGGCTGCGACAAAGTCTCCGCGTGTGGATCACCCTGTTTAGTGCTTGTGGCACCGACTGGGGCCAGGTTCTGCATGGACGGGAGAGTGCAGGCGTAAATTAGGGCACAGACTCCGGGGGCTCGGCCTGCATCCGGGCTGTGTGGCCTGGGGTGGGTTACTGAACCCCTCTGGTCTCGAGGGAGGGGAACGTCACTCCTCGTTGGGCTGGTGCTGCGGCCAGACAGGCCCCCCTTCTCACCGGGCTCGCGGGAGCAGGGCCGGGGCCTCGTCCCCAGCCGGTGTGCGTTTGCCAAGGTCCTGCTGTCGTTCGCGTTGTTCCCGATGAAATGTCCCGAGGCACCGGGGCTGCCCTTAGCCACACGTCTTCCCCAGGGAGACGGGGACCACCCGCGGCGCTCCGCCTTTCCTGCCTCACTGCACGTGGCCCGTGGTCCGACTGTGGGGAGCCGGGGACACAGCCGAGGCCACGTCACGCGCGTCCGTCTTCAGCTGCCGGACGTGCGCCGTCTCTGCAGTCACAGGAGGTGTGTGTTCGATGACTGTGGCCATCGTTTGATTCACGTCACTGGGCTTCTCTGAGTGTGTGTCTCTCAATGGGGATCGCAATGCGTCCACGCTCCCCCAGAGCCCCGGGGACGGCCTGCGTCCCGGCGTGGGGGTCCCCCGCGGCCTCAGGGGGTCAGGAGGGGGCCGATGGTGCCACAGCGTGTTCTCCGCCTCTGCGAGGAGACGCCCTTCTGGTCGGGACGAGCCTCTGGTGGAATCACATCCCCTCGGATACGCCACTCGCGGTGCGAGCGCCCTTGCGAGCGTGCTGTTCCCTGGTGGAAAGCAGTCTCTTTCTTCTCCCTCCAGAAAAGAAGTTTTCTTCCTTTTCCGACAAAATGTGGTCACAGCTGCCTGGTCGCGTGAATTGGTATTGCTCTTTGGGGAAAGCGCTTTGCAGAACGTGTGTCCAGAGCCCTGGGAACGTTCAGAACTCCGACCCGGCAGGTCCGCTCCTGGGAATAGAATGTGAGGGATGGTTCCCAGGAAGAAAGGCCCACGTGTGCAAAGTCTGGGGCGGCCGATGCGCTGACACAGGGCGGGAGCTCAGAAAGCCGTGACAGTAGCAGGGATGCCCTGAAAGGGCACAGTGTCAGGCCTGGTCCTGTGTCACCGGTTCCCACTGGGGGAGGGGGGGGGCGTCTCCGGATCCTGCGAAGTGGGTGACTGGGCCAGGTCGGGGGAACGCACGTGGCCCTCGAAGGTCGGCCACGGGGCCAGGCTGCGCGTGCGTGTGGGGAGAGACCCTTCCGTCCCCCGGATGCGAGACTGCGTGATGGCGTCTGAGATGCACCGAGCGGCGTGCTGGTGACTGAACGGCCCCAGTGCTGTTCAAGGCAGTGCTCTGCTGACCCAGTTAGGAAGTAGGACGTTCGCTGCATATTTGTTACACGAGTGTTGGTGAGTTGAACGGGTGCCGTGGAGGCAGCTCCGGCGATCGGGACGATGGTGCTGGAAGATTCTTTCTTTGTGTGCAGAGACGTGCGTGAGGGCCGGCAGCAGGCGCCCGTGGCCCCGGGCTGCTCCCCAGGCCGACTCCAGGCCCCGAGCCGCGGCTCCTCCCCGGCCGGGCTCGGGGGGGGGGCTTTGGGGAAGGGTTCTCGAGCCTCGGGGGGGAGGGGGATGAACGTGGGATGGTCATCCATCCGAGGGGGCCACACACAGGGTGTCCGGAGCTGTGCTTGGGAGTCACAGACCACGCGGTGTTCATCTGCTCCAGCCGCCGTAACAAATACCACAGAAAGTCACTGTCCCTGGTCCTGGAGGCCGGAGCCCGAGGTCCAGGCGTGGACCTCTCCCCCTGTGTGTGGACGGCCGTCCTCTCCCCGTGTCCTCTGTGTGTGTCTGTGTCCCGATCCCCTCTTCTCACAGGGACCCCGGTCACAGGGGATTGGGACCCACCCTGGTGACCCCGTGTTATTTCAGTCACCTCTTTGAAGACCCCGTCTCCAGAGACAGTCGCATCGAGGGCTCATCCACGTATGAGTTTAGGGGACACTGTTCGGTCCATGACACCCCCCTTCTCACCACGGCCCCCCTCACCCTTCCGTGCTCGCCTCCCCTGACTCCTAATCAGAACCCCGACCTGAGACGCCCCGCTTTCCCGGCGCCCCCACGGCCCCGTCCTCAGGGACGGGGAGGCCCTCGTCCTTTACGAGGCCCCCGCAGCCTCAGGCCTCCTAAAGGCTCATTCCAGCCTCCTCGCTCCCGGGAGAGCACAGGGCGAGCCCTGCCTGCGCACCGCGTCGGAAGCCCAGGTCGCCCTCGCCAAACACGCCCACCTGTGCAGATGTGAGTCCTGGCCCTCTGGTTCATACCGTGACATCAGGGAAAGGTCGCCAGCCTGGCCAGCCTCTGGGAGCCTGTGCCGCAAAGGGTCGCGCTGGCTGGTGGGAAGGTTCCGGGACTGTGCCCACCCCGCTCTGTGCCTTCTCCTGAACTTTGTATAGATGCTCGGTCAGAGGGAGACAGAGTGACCGTGTGACTCAGTGGGTGGTGCCCGTCCCCCTTTGACACTGGGGCCCTCCTCTCCTCTTGCCACCCCAGATGCAGGCTCCGTGCCCAGATCTGGTCCCGCGGGGTTAGGAGTGAGTCACAGACTTCAGAGGAATCCGGCCCTCCACCTGTGACCTCTCTTGTGCCCGCGGGGACGCTTCTGGCATCCCACGGCGGGACAGGCGCTCTCCTGCTGTGCACTTGGAAAGCATCCCCTGTGGACCGTGGTGCCTGCTTTCTTGCCAACACGGACTCCTGGACCGGCTGCCAGTTAGCCTCGGGCCTTCGTCCCACCCTCTGGTCCGGTGCCCCCGTTCCAGCCAGGGGGCTGGCTCCCAGGCCAGGGCCTGAAGGAGGAGGCTCTTGTAGGGGTCGCAGGGAGGGACCCAGGCCATCTCGTGGGCCGCTGGGCAGTGGGAGCCCCGCCTGCTCTCCCCACGAGCCTCCCATCGGTTTCTCCTTTGGCTTTCAGGCGCGGCTGACTTCTCCCCTGAGCGTGACGTGAGCCCTCAGCGCCCAGGCGAGCCAGGTTCTATAAAGCAGTGGCCCGTGCACCTTTGAATCCTGGACTCTGCCCAGCAAAGTGTGCAGAGCTGTCCACGAGGCACGTGGAGCCTGGGGCTCACACTCGCCCCAGAGCATGCCCTGGCTGGGTTGCACACCCTCCCCGCCTGCCTGCCTGTCTCGAGCCCAAGGGGCCCCCGAAAGAGCCGTGTGCAAAGGGCGTCACCAGAGCCTCACTTACAGGCTCAGAGAGGTCATGCAGCCCGTCCGAGGTTGCACAGCTAAACCTCAGCACAGACTGAGCAGGACCGGCAGGGCGCAAGGCCCTTGAGGTCGCCGGTGCGGCGTCTCTGAACGCCTTAGTGGATGGCCCGGCTGCCCCCGTCCGTGGTTTCCCCGCTGGCGGGCTGCAGAGCAGAGGGCAGAGAGGCGAATGGGTCCCACCCCATCCTGTAGGGGCCCCAGCATAGTGGGGGAGACACGCAGACCGTGCTTACGTGCCACAGGGACAGTGCTATGTCAGGAGGAGTGCAGGGGACACAGGAGGGCCACTCACGAGGGGAGAATGGTTGGGGACAGAGCAGGGTCGGGGATGGCTGCCCGGGATGTGACAGTGGCTGAGACCCCACCCGACCCGGCTAGTGTGTGAGAAGCCGCATCGTGCCGGGGCTGGACGCCCCGGAGGAGGAGGGAGACAGTGCAGACGCCGACTCTGTGGGAGTGGGGAGGAGCGGGGTGCCAGTACCCAGGGCAGGGCTGGGATTCCAGGCCCTTCTGCAGGGCTCCGGGCGTGTGGTCAGCTGCCGGGTCAGTGATGGGCCAAGGGCAGAGCCCGTCCTGCCTGGGCTGGCGAGCGACCTTGGGCGACTTCCTGCCCTGCCCTGTGCCCCGGGGGCTCCCGTGCGTGGCACCCAGTGTGCTGTGGGGGAGGAGAGAGACGGGGCCCTCGGAGGGGACATCGCTTCCTGTGCTACGTGCTCTTGTGGTCCTTGTACTCTTATTCCCAGATGCCATTTTCTGCACCCCGAGCTAGAGCAGAGCAGGCCAGGGTGGCCGTCAGGCCCCAGGGACACAGCCCGCGGTGGGCTGGCCTGAGTCTCAGAAGCGCCCAGTGCCCGGGTGGCCGAGCGAGACCCCGGTGAGACCCTGTGGTCCCGTCCTCCCAGGAGGCCCCGCGTCTGCAGGCTCCAGCCTCCCCGTGTGGACCCCAGCCTTGGCTCGGGCCCCTGGGCCTAATGGCTGAGGCTCCAGGAGCTCTGGTGGGCCAGCCGGCCACAGGCAGGGCCGTCCCCGTGTGCTCTTGTACCCGCAGGAAACGTGGAGGGACGGGCGGACTTCCTCGGTCTCCACTTTTGTACTGGGTGACATCAGTGCCCCTGAAATCCTGCCAGCCAGCCCTGGGGACCCTCTGCCCCTTTCAGACAAGGTGCCCCTCAGAGTGGATGAGGCCCCCGGATTTTCCACCGGGGGAAACACTATGGGCTTTCTACCAGTTCCCTCTTTGACATATGGGGAAAATGAGGTCCAGGAAGGCAGGGACTCCCAGCCAAGCAGACGCGGGATCGGGAGACACACACAGCGCCATCAGCCTGTTCATTCGACGCCTCCCCTGCCCCCCAGCTGTGCCGTGTGCTGGGCTCCCAGGTGAGCCGCCCACCCTCTGCCCACGGGTCGGGGCACCCCTGGCCGGCTGTGCTGCTGAGGGGAAGGTGAGGCCAGGACTGCCCCGGAGTGACAGGCGTTGGGGAGCAGGCTCCGAGACCCCTGTGAGTCTCAGCCTCTGTGTCTGTGAGATGGGTGCGAATGTACCCACCTCACGGGGCTGTAGAGAGAAGGAAACGTGTCACAGGCCCGGCCGCCAGGAGCCATCACACTGGGGTTAGGGTCAGACCAACAGCCACAGCCTCTGTCCCGGGGGCCCCTCCGTTTGTCCCGGGTCGCTCACACCACCACTCAGGTTGGGAGGCAGCTGGGAGTCTGTGCCCTCCCCGGCTTGGGTTCCGTGTCGGTTCACCTGCTGGCCGGCCCGCCCAAGGTCTGCAGTCCCCTCCTCCCTGCTCCCCTGCCCTTCGGGGTTGGCTTTTCCTGGATTTGGGGTTTTCCTGATGCTGCTGCCTGATAGGAACTGGGCTGCCAGCTCAGCCCTGGAAGGAATTCATTTGAAGGTTAGATCGGTCACCAAGGCTTAATTAGTTCCTAAAATACAAATCGGCAGCAGGATCCGCTAACGAGGCGACGCACCAGGTGGGGACCGACCCGCCGCTCGCTCAGCATTGTTTCAAGCGCTCACTTTCCAGGGCATCCTGGCACCTGTGCAAGTTCTGATCAGGTAACACCTTGATCTCCAAGGTGGGGACCCGCCTGTGCACCTGCCCGCACCTCCAGCCGCCTGGATGTGCCCAGAAGTCACAAAAGTCAGGTTCTTGTGTTGAAATGAACTTGTCTCGGTGCCTACGATCCCTCCCAGCTGGGCTGCAGGGACAGGCATAGTTTCGGGAACTGTTGTTTGCCCCGGGCCCCTCTGCTGATGTGGTCGGTGGTCAAGGCCCCCTGGCCTCCTCACCCTGGGCCTCTCTCTGCTCTGACACACTCACCGTCTCCCCGCCGGGCACACCCCCTGCCTCCAGACGTGCAGATCGAACACTCACTGCATATGTGTGCACGTGTGCCCGCGGGGGGAGCACCTCTTTGTTTCACTTACGTTTATGAGCCCATGACTCCTGCCTTCCAACCATGGCAGAGCAGCTCATGTCAGATGTACTCTTCTCCCGATAACAGTGACAAACTCTGGACAGAACAAAAGTAGCAACAACCATTCGTGGGCTTTGGCAGGAAACCAAAAGCAGACAGAACGTGGGGCCCTCAACAAAAGGGGAGTCTGTCAGACGAGAGGCATATTAATGAAGGATCCCCCTGACAGAAAGTGACTTGAGGATGCAGTGGTTAGAGGTCAAGGTCAGACCTGCCTGAGTGGCTGGAAATAGAGGGGAGGACTCCTAGAAAGGCAAGAGCCCCAAATCTGCACATAAACTCTCATCGAATCCTGGACTGATTTCTGAACTAGCACGTGCAGGATGAGAGTCCAAGGGTCCTAGTGGAACACAGCGGTTTAAGTCTCAGAGACCTGAGGGGGAGACTTCAGTAGTTCCCGCACGAGGGAGACAGAGCGCTGCGTCCTGCCTCATTTGAAGAACTTGGCAAATCCTTTGGGTTTTCTGCCTGAGACCTGGAAGGGCCCATGATGTCAGGATCTCATCCCAGGACCAAACCAACAGAGATGCTTCCCCCCAAAACTCAAAGCCACGTCTTCCCAGGATGGAGTGCTCTGCCAGTATTGTGTTCCCTGCTAGAAAGACCCGACACCCTTCAGAGAAAAGGAACAGAATCCGGAATCTCTAAAACACGTTAGAGATAATGGCTGACACAGAATCAAAAATTCCTAGACACGCAAAGACGCGGGAAAATGTGATGTGCGATCAGAGAAATTAACAGGAGCAGACCCACAGACGACCCAGGTGTCAAAGTGGCTGGTCACGGATCAAAAATAACCAGAATGTGTATTTATAAGCCCCCACCTTGTGTCGGGTCTTGTGTCGTAGCGTGAAGATAGAAAGGTGTGTGCAGCCCCCTCTCCTGCCCCGTGACTTCCAGAAAGGCCCAGTTGTGCAGAGCGGGTATTCGGGGTGGGAAGGGTTCTAGAAGCAGACGTTCCACGCAGTGAGGCGGAGTGAACCACTCAACCCCCAAGTCCCGGACGGGAGGTAGAACGGTGCCTTCCCTGTTGAAGGCAGACAGGAAGCATACTTGTGAGGCTGCGACCTCGGTTCTGGTGATGAAGGGCGAACGAGACACACTCAGCCTCTGGCAAGGTGACCTTGAGAGTGAGGGGCCGGAGCTGGATGGAGCCAGGGTGGGAAGGGCAGGTAACCCTGTCCGGCGGAGGGCGCGGCGCGGCGAGGCAAGGGCCAGAGTTGTGTTCCGGGCATCGGGAGGGGTGGGCGGGGAAAGCCGCAGTGATGTCCCCCGGCCCCCTGGGGGCCTGCAAGGGCACAGCGACGTGGTCTGCCTGCGTGGTACCCTTGTCGGTCCTGGCTGCTGTGACGGGGGGCCACAGCCGGCTTAAACAACGGGCATTTTTTCTCCCGGTTCTAGAGCCCGGGAGTCCCAGATCACGGTGCTGGCTGATTCGGCGCCTCGTAAGGACTCTTCCCGGTTCGCAGACGGCCCCCTTCTCGCGGCGTCCCCACACGGCGGAGAGAACTCATCTCCCCGTGGCCCCGTGGGGGCTTGGAGGCCTCACGTCAGCTCTACCCTCACGGCCCGAAGGCCTGTCTCCCAGCGCCCTCTCCCTGGGGGCTAGGGGCTTCACCATAGGGGATTTGGCGGGAACACAGACACTCAGTCCATAGCGCATGGTCACTCTGGCCGCTCTCTGACCATCTCGGGAGCTGGCTTTAATCAGATCGCTCTGTGTGGGGGGCCGCTGTGCGCGGCTGGCTCTCCAGCACGTCCTGAGGCATGTGGGCGTTCTGGGGCTGCATCGGCTCTCTGTGTGGGCCTGGCGCCTGCAGTCCGGTCCCTACCGTACAGAGCAGTCGGGTGTGATGCGGGCAGGGCCCTGCAGACAGCACCGCCCTGGTGACTCACGGGGAAGCCGCCCAGCGAGCAGCATGGGAGCGTCCAGTCCCTGGGTTCCCCCGCAGCTCACGCCCACTGGGTTATCCAGTGGGAGGTCCCTTCCTCTGTGCCCGTGAACGGCCGTGGACACTGGGCCCTGTCGGCTCTAACTCTCTTCGGGGTGGGTGCTCGCCTTCGGGGAGGCATGGCGATGCGCCTGAGGTCACAGGCGGCGGGGGGCAGGTGCGGGGCACCGTCCTGGCCCCCCAAACCCAAGGCTTGCTGCCCCTGGTGGTACTCCAGGAGGCAGGTGTGTTTCCCGACCCTCCCCCTCAAGGACGAAGAGCCAGGCTTCCCGTGGGCCCCACGTGGGCAGCAGGCCATCCGTGGAGCGCGGTCTGCTGCAGCCAGGAGTTGTCTATGGCCTCGGGAACTCGGGGCACCTGACTCCACAGTGGGAATCCGAGCAGAGCTCCTCCCCGAGTCTCGGGGAGCCCGTTCTCCACCGTTGTGGCCCCCCCCCCCCGTAGGGGAGGGAAGTCGGCAGGCAGCCCACCCCTGTGGGGCCCTCGCAGACATCTCACGAGCCCAGCGAGGTGGGGGCCGGCCTCCCCACTTTACAGATGGGGAAACTGAGTCCCACCCCGAATCAGAGGCTGACCCAGGCAGGACTCTCCTCAGGTGCCATCGCTTGGTAACACATGACGAAAAAAGGGCCATTCCGGGTCAGCTCCTGCAGAAAGGGGGTGGCCCAGCCCAGTGACACTGGTGACGTTGGTGTTTGTAACTGGTGCCGTTGGTGATTGGCATTTTCCCTGCAGACTTGGAGATTTGCACCAGAGTCTTTGGGCGTCCTGCCACTCCCGGGGGGCTCTAGGAGTCATTCTTGGGGATCAGGGCTGGGTCTTAGTGATGGGGGCAGGGCGGCATCTGTGGTGGGCCGGTGCCTGCCCCCTGCTCCCTCCCACACTCATCCACCTGGTCACACAGCAGCCACCACACGCTGCCCCCAAGGACTCAGACGTGTGTGCCGGGGTCCCTCCCGGGAAGCCCTGCGGAGGACAAAGTGGGTCGTGTGGTGCCACGGGTGTGGGCTGGGTCCTGAGAGCTCGCCTGGGGATCCTGGGCACAGGGGATGCTGCGCCGTGTCCGGGAACAGGTGTCCTGTGACAGGCCGTGGGGGCCGGGGGTGACTCTGTTGAACAGACAGGGCGGGGCGAGCACAGGCGACTTGCCTCACGGCTCTGAGCCTCAGTTTCCCCCATGAGAGGCCAGGCATCCTGTCACCCAGCTGTCAGACGGGCTACCCGGGAAGTGGCTCGTGCTTCCGTTAAGCCCCGGCCCTGCCCTTGCCCCCACGCCTCCCGGTCAGAGCTGGCACGTGGGGTCTGTGGGACTCTGGCAGAGGCTGAGCTACGTGCAGGAAAGGGTAGGAGGTGCCGTTCGGAGCCACGATCCTTCCACGGTGCGCCTCGGGGACCCTCGCTCTCCGTGGCCAGCCCCAGTTCAACCCTCCTGAGCTCTGTCCCCCGCCCCCCTGCGACCTTGGTCTTGGACCTAAATCCCGAGTCACGGTGTCACGGAACCCGCAGAGTTCCTGACCCCAGCCACCACCGGCACGGAGCCTGACCCGTCCCCGGAAGAGATCCAGACCCCGCGGGCATCGGAGGATCCCAAGTCGGATGCCCTCTGCCCCGAGTATCCTTGGGCCTCGACGGATCCTTCAGGAGCAAAGCCTCCCTCAATGGCCCTGGCTGCCGCGAACGCTACAAACGCTGTAGGCACCTACATCTTCTTTCAAAGATAACCCCGCATTGTTGCCGAGATGCCTTTTTATATCTCGCGTTATTTATAAAAGCGTGATTCATTTAACAATTATTGTGAGCTGGAGGAAGGTTGCCTACTAATATTTAAGCCGCAGTTAGCTGAAGCTGTGCGTGGAGGAAGCAAGGGCCGCTGTTCGGGGTGAGGTTGGGGGGGGCGGGTAGGCGGGAAGGTCCGGCTCCCGCCCACACCTGCCCGGGCCCGCTGCCTCCCTGCCCCCGGCTTGGCCGCACAGCCTTGCTCTTGGCACTTGGTTTTTGCTTCTGTGAGACAAAATAGAGGGTGTGGCTGGTGGGCCGCTGAGACCCTCTGGGGTTTTGTGTCTTCCTCTCAGCTCCCCAGGGGCCCCCTCTGTGAGGAGAGGACAGAGTCACCTCCAGGCGTTTGTATTAAGAAGCAATAGACTCAGTCTTCCCTCTGTTTCCCCAGCCCAGTTCCACGCCAGCCTGCGCTCCCTTCTCCCTTCTCCCCACAAATAGGAGGCGAGGCCAGGCCACTTGGAAAGAGAAGGGAAACAGCCTCCATCTGGAATCTCAGGGTCTTGGAGAAATCATGGCCGAGCCCCAGCCTCATCGGCTCTGTCGGCCGGGATCTCTGTGGCCAGCAAGGGTCCAGTGTGACCCGTTGATGCAGGAAAGGAGGGTCACAGCTCCCCAAGGAGGCTGGAGAGCCAGGCCTGGCATCCAGCCGCCCCTGGTTGCCCAGGGAGTTGGCACGTCCCTGGCGGGATGCTCGTCCACACCCACCGGCTCCTTCCTCCGGAATCAGAGCGCTGTGCCCCACGTCTGCTTGCCTTGAGTCCCGGCAGCAGGGAAAGTGGAGGGAGTGGCCCACGGCTCCCCACAGCCCACCAGGCAGGCAAGACTCGGGGTGGGGGCTGTGCAGACACAGAAGGGCCTCGAGGGCACCGGCCTGAGCGATGTCCAGTGCACCTGTCCGTGGGGTGTGGGCGAACGCGGCCCCAGAGCCCTGCAGGGCAGACCTCCCCCTGGTGCCCGGGGGCCTCTGAGGAGGCGGGGGGGGGGGGCGGTGGGTGGCAAGAAGGGACAGAGAAGTGAGGTGGCTTCAGGCCCAGGGAGACCAGCCCGGTGTACCTGGTGAGGCGCCTCGGGACACGCGGAGCAAAAGCCGGGACTCGTACCTCGCTTTCCTTGGTTCATTCATCCATCCATCTGTTCATTCACATCCAGAGCTATGGGGGTCACCTCCGGTGTGCAGGGCGAGGGGGGAGCCGGGCATCCAACCTGCGTGTGGGGGCCTTGAGGTGCCCTGGAGCCAGGAATCGCCTGAGGGCGCACTTCCGCTGCGGGAGCCCTGAGGAGGGGTCTCTCCGTGGCCGGATGGGGGCTCATCACAGACAAGGGGCGGGGTTGGGGCGGGGAGGTGGCTCTGTCGTCTGCTGGCAGATTTTGAGTTAAATGCCTTTACTCAGTGACCCCTGCCGACCCTGTGGTGCACGCACCGTAATGGATGGTGAGTGGCTGGGTCCTCGCGACCCTCCTGGGAGGTGGCACCGTTCACAGCCCATTTCAGGGAGGGTGAGGGGTGGTCCTCGGGCTGGACCTCGCCCCTGGAAGGTCACACGGGAGCTCAGCGGCTCACGGCCAACGCCGGGAACGAGGTGGGCTGTCCCCACCTACGGATGGGGAAACTGAGCCCGGGGCGCCCGGGCAGCCCACGGCCGCCGAGGGAGGAAGACGCAGAGCCGGGCCCCCAATCGGGCGGCTGGGGTCCCGCGTCTGGCTCCTCCCCTGCGCCTGGCACCAGACCCCGGCTGGGGGACGGGTGCGCCGGGCGTCGTGGGCACCGGACGGGCCCCGTTGCCAAGACCCTGTGGCACCCGCACAGCAGACGCCTCGCAAGGCGCGTTTATCACACCTGGCGCGTCCTCCCTGCCAGAACTTCAGAGCGCCTTGAAATGTTCTGATGTGCGAAGAGCCTTTTTTTACACGAGAAATGAAATTATTTTCAGCCTGTTGTCAGGCCGTTGTCAAAAGACGTGGCAAATACGGGGCTTTGAACGGAGGGTTTGGGCGGGGGGATCCGAGCTCGAGGCGGATTGGTCGGCCGCGCGGGGCTGGAGGCTGGAGGGAACGGCCTGGGGTATTTTTATTGTGTGTTTGTGTATTTATGGTCTTGGGTTTCTTACCAAGGGGCCAGCACCGGGGTTGGGCTGGCGGTCGGGGTGGGGTGGGGGGGACAGGCTGGTGGCTGAAGGGCCCGGCCGGGGGGTGACAGTTGGGGTTCACTTTGGGGGGATGCTCTGCCCTCCTGGGAGCTGTCCGGTTCGAGGGACCCCCCCCCCCGTCTGACCTTCTCATCTGTCCCCGGACGTCGAGTGTCCCCGACTCAGAGGATTCTTGCTTGCCCTCTGGGGTGGGCGGGCGAGCAGGTGGACAGAGCCACCACGTGGCATCCTGCCACCCGCCGTGTCACCCCAGCCCAGCTGGGCCCCAGCAGCTTGTGTTGTCACGTCTCCTGCACTCGGTGAACAGCAACGCGGCCGGCGCAACCCGCGGTGCTCACTCTCAGTCCTCCCTGGAGGACCCCCAGGCTCTGCCATCCACAGACCTACGGCTGTGGGGGCAGCGAAGTCGGACCCCCGTGGGCCTCGCTCCTCTCATCCAGGGAGCCTTGCCGCCGGTGTCGGGGAGCCTGCCGGGGACTCCACAAGAAGGTTCCAGATGTCTGAGCCGCACCACGGGCTCCCCGGGAGCCTCGGGGAGAAGTGGGGGTTCAAATCCCGGCCTGCGTCTTTGTCTTAGTTCTTACGTTGGACCTTCAGCCCAGTTGTCCTCGGTCTGCTCGTCTAGGAGGGGAGGACCGTGTTAGCGGATTGCTGGGCCCCGAGCCGACCCTCAGCGTGCCTGCCCCGCTCCGCCTCAGCTGCCCCAGCTTTCCAGAGAAGCTGGCGTCACCGCTGGGTGTCCAGGCCTCGTGGCTTGAGCGGGAAGGGCGTGACGTCTGTCCCTCCCGGAGAGCAGGTTGCCGTGGACGAGCACGTGGCCGGCGGCAGGACTGCTCCGCGGGGCGGGGGCCGAAACACTCCGCTGGACGTGATTCCTGCAGATCTCGTCCCGTCCCGGCCAGCCGGGCAGGCGGGCTTCAGGTGCACGTGTGCGTGGCGGGTGCAGATAGATACGCGCCGCGGTACCAGATTGCCGCGGCCCGTCGATCTCCAGTAAACGTTTGCACAGAAAAGCCTGTTCCAGAGCACAGAATGAAAAATGCCACTACAGATGGCTTTGCGTTTGTCAGGGCAGAATCTATGCTTTGTCCCTTCCGATCAGCATGTGGCAGACGCAAGCCTGTTTTCTGGCGAAGCGAAGGGAGATCCGCACACGTGGGCCCGGGGCCGGCCTTCGCCTCGTGGTGACGATGACGCAGCCTGTGTCTCGGAGCAAAAACCACTACACTCAGGTAGTGAGCTCCCTGTCACTGGAAGTATTCAAGGAGGGCGTGCCTGCCAGTGGTGAGGAGGTGGGTCCAGCTGGGGGGGGGGTTTCTGGGGGGCAGAGCCCCGCTGCAGGCTAGGGACGCAGCGGGCCTGCACGTGAGTGTGACAGACCCCCGGTTCCCAGTTTCTGTCACAGTTTCATTCAGATTCCCAGCAGCGTATTAAACGCGTGTGAGGTTGTCGAAAGGCATCCCGTAGCTGAGGGGTGTTTCCCACAGTGCCCCCGATCCTGTCATACCCAGAGTCTGGTCCCGTCCCCGCGCCGGCCCCCTGGGCAGCCGAGAGGGAGACTAGCGATCTTTCCTGTTTGTTCGCCGCTGCGTCCGTCCGTGGCCTGCACAGAGCCCACGGTTCACCGACGCTGGCGGGGATGGGATGGGTAGGGACGGGTAGGGATGGCGTGGAGAGCCCAGCCGCCCCTCTGCACCAGGCCGCAGCCTCTGCGTCCTGCTCGTGGGTCTCCGAGCCTTGTCTCCGCCAGGCTCCCTGCCCAGGGCCCAGCCCCAGGGCCCCACCGTCTCCCGCTTATGGGCAGGTGCCCCGTGAGGAGGACCGGGGAGGCCCCGTTTCCCGGCCGGGCCCCATGTCAGGACCCCGTTCTGCTCCCCAGCCAGGGAAGAGGGCTCCGTCCCGTTCCCTCTGCTTTCTCGAGTTAGACAACGCGCGGGGCTTTTGCAGTGGCGCCCGGGAAGCCGCCTCTTGCCCACGCCCTTCCCCCAAGGTCAACGGCAGGGACACAGACGAAGTTTCGGAGGCAGCACCCGTCTTCGGCGAGGTGCCACCCCGGAGCGCACGCCCCTCCACTCCGCGGCCGGCAGCGGGGGTTGGCGAGGGAACTTGGGATGCGGCTCCGTGCTTCTGGGAGGGTATCGACCAGAGACACGTGGAGGCGGGTTGAGCAGCGCCGAGCCTCCCACTCTCCCAGAGGGTTCCCTGCGCTTTGGCGAGCTCTCCGGGCTCACGTGGCAGGGCCCGGCCTCTGCAGAGGAAGGAGCTCCCTTGGCTGTGCTGTCTCCGTGGGTCCCAGCCAGGTGGCACCCCGCCCCGGGAACCGGACTCCGCCACCTTGCAGACCCTACCACACCCACCCGGGGGGGCGCCACACGGTCTCCCCAAGTGGGAGCTGCTGTGTCCTCGGTGACACTCTGCATGGCGGGGTGGGGGGGAGGTGGGGAGAGATGCTTCTGGCAGCCGCTCAGCCTCGCCCCACGTGTCCAAGGACACCGAGCTCTGCCTGTGCCCCTACCCACACCCCCACCCCGTCAAGGATGTGGATCACGAGACAAAGCCCGTGGGGTCTCTGATGATAAAACGTGCCAGCGGCTCGCCTCAGAAATGGCTTGCGCTCCGTCGTTGGATTCGAGACCCAGCGCGGTGGGGTGAGGGGGTCGCCCGGGGCCGAGCTGGGGCGCGGCTGGTGAGCTGTGTGACTTGGGGCGCTGTGGGCCTGAGGTGGGAGACAGTGCCTAAGTGAGCAGCTACTACAGGGCCGTCACGGAGCGCGTCCCTGGCAGCCCTTCCCCACGGCACGGAGAGGCCGCTGGGCGAGGCGTCCGACCCCCCGGGCTGTCTTCCGCGGCAGACAGACAGACAGACAGACAGACGCCCGCGGCTTCTGGAGCTGCCATTTTTGTCGGCCCGAAGTATGTCGAGCACGTGGGATTCGACTTACATGTCCCCGTTGCTTTTTCCTCATCCCGTCTCCTCTCGCGCTCCCTGCCTTTTTAATTTCGGAAGCAGCTCTCTTAGCAACCGAGGGAACGCACGCTTAATTACAGCCGAGCAGCAGGTGCATCGGGCGACAGAACCGGCTCCCCGGATGCTGCATTTCGTGTTTCAGGAAGCCCTCTCTCCTCGCCCAGAAACAACCCCAGCGCCCCTGCCTCGGCGGAGCTCACGCACACGCTGCCCCTCCTCCGAGCGGTCCTCAGATAGGGCTTCCTCTCCCGGAGCCTCCCGGACTCCTCCCGGGGTGGAAATGCTCAGCACACGTGTAAAGGGACTTTGAAGACACAGTCATTTGATCAGCTGCCTGGAATCAGGGCGAGCCGGGGCGGGGCGGGGCGGGGGGGGGGGGGAGGGTGGTGGTGGGGGTAGTTGGTTTGTGTTCTTTCTCCTTAAAAAGAACGAAAAGCGGGGGGGGGGGGGGAGGAAATCCTGTTTCCTCCAGGGTAATCGCCACGGTGGGGTGAGCCGGGAGAAGCGATAGGTGCTTGTGTCTGATTCCTTCCGACAGAAATCTGGGTCACGTTCAGAGATTCCAGAAGGCCGGCGAGGGCTGCCCGGTTAAACGTGGGTCTGGCGCGGGGCTCATCTGGCACCGGGGCGTTCCGTCTTCTTGCCTCGCTCACCGCGTCTGCTGGCGGACAAACAATCAGCGTTCCGGGCAACTTGGCTTTCTCTTTAAAAATAAACCCGGAGGAGCACAGCGCGTTATTTTTAGCGCCCGGCGCGTCGGAGCAGCCGTGGCCCGAGCCGCAGCCTGAGTCTGCTCGGGGAGCCGGGGGCCCGGGGGCTCGCGGCTGCCTCCGGTGTTTCCCGGCCGCCCCGCCGGCGGAGGATGCCCGCCTCGTTCCGCCCTCCTCCCAGAGGCACTGATCACAAAAGCAGAGTAGAGCTGCTCACATGACGGGCGCCAGCAGCGGCCGCAGGGTTTGAGAGCAGCCCCAGGCTACGCACGGTTGGTTCCCAGCTGACAGACAGAATATGGGGTGGGCTCTGTCGCCAGCGCGCTGGGGCTCGCATGCCCCGCCGTGCTCGGAAGCGCGCAGCGCCCAGACGCCCGCCGCCGCCGCTCCCCGGGTCCACGCCGCCGCACCGCCGAGGGGCCGGGCAGCCTCCCTTGCCTTCCTCCCGTCTGAGAAGGTTATATAATGAGCCGACTGCTGCCAGAGTCAGAGGGAAAATGAAGTCTTTGTTAAATGCCTTCACCAAGAAGGAAGGTAAGGGCGAGCTGTCGGGAGCGCGGTGCCTGGGCGCTAGCGGTTTGTCACTGCCTCTCCGGGGCAGCGGCGGGGGGCACTCCGGTCCCTCCCGGAACCGCTGCCGGTCCCTTCTCATCACGTAAGGGAGCGATCGCTTCTGGCGCGTGACCGGGCTTTGTGGCGGTGGGTCTGGAACGCGAGCCCCCCCGGAAGGTGCCGTTTTGTCTGCCTGGGTTCCTAAGTCCCCGGCCCCTGGTACCGTCGCGTTCCGGAACGTGCCGCGTGGGAAACTAAGTCCTATGGAAAACAAAGGAAGTTTTGACTAGTCCGTCCGCTCCCTGGCGGCTGCCGGGGCGCTTGCTTGGGCACGAGGAGGGTCGGGACCCGATGCTGGCCGCGCCGACAGGGCGGACGCGTTGGGAACCACTCCTGGGCTCTCCGTGGCCATCTCTGGGTCGCAGCTTCCCCGAGTGGATGGAAGCGCAGTGTGGCAGACTCCGAGAGTGCATATGCTTTTTGTCACACCTTGTGTAATTTCTATTGTGGAAAGAAAATGTATAAATAAATGCATGTAAGACGGCTAAGAAAATATCCGCCCACTGAGAGTTTGCAGATCGCCTGAAAGAAGGAAACAGTTGGGTGGAATATTAATCATTTTCAGACAGGAAAAGAGTTATTTTTAACCCTTTTCGCAAAAAAAAAAAAAAAAAAAAAAAAAAAAAAAACATTTCCACGGATGGCTCCAGTGAGTTTCTCAGACAGAGAACTCCTGTCTTGTGAAATCAGGTTTATGAAGACATTACTTTGGAGGAATTAGGAAGGTACTTACCAGCCCGAGCCATAAAACAAACACGGAAAAAATTTCCAATTATCTTACACGGGAAACTAATTTAATGCGAGTCTTGGTGATTAGGTGAGACGATTGTCATTTGAATGCTCGCCCAGACATTACCTATGTGATTCTGTTTGAGTATATCCACCTGATCCCCGGGGCAGGCTGTGTTTCAAAACACCCCGGCCCCTCCACCCCCTAACCGCCCCCCCCCCTCCCCGGGGCACCGGTCCTTCGGAATTCCGACCACTGCCCACGCCCCCACTCGCAAAGCCGGCTTCAGCCCCTGTCTTGGGAATTGGTCTGAAACACGGCGTTTGTCCGGGCTCATTTTCTTACATTATTAACCCAGATTCGTCTCGTGGTACTTTGGGTTTTGTCATCCACGCACGGCGTGGAGACGTTCGTTGGGGTTCATCCCGTGTGTCTTCTGTTTTTTCGTGGATTTTTCTGCCCGCGTGAGTCTGTCTCAGCCATCGGCAGGACCGCCCCCTCCCCCAGTTCCTATTAAGGGCATTAATATCTTAGAGTCACATCAGTCAGACAAATGGACCCAACTCCGTCGCCGGGGAAGCTGGAGGCTCTGGCAGGAGTTCACGTCACGGAATGCACGCGTTTCCTCGTCTGGGGGGGTCCCCTCCCCATGGGTAGCGTGAGCCCTGGCCTCTCCTCGGGGGCGGGAGGTGGGGGGAGGGGAAGTTGGTCCAGGAGGCCGAGGGCCGGGTCACGCTTTCTGCTTGTTGTAGCTGCTTGAGGGGTTGGCTTTCTCGCTGTGACACAGTCCTTCAGCTGGCAGGCTCTGTGCACGAAAGGTAACCATCCTCTGGGGCGGGTGGTGCAGTCATCAGCCCTTTGCGCGGTCTTCGGCCCCCCACCCCTTCGCCAGGCAGGTCTCAGGTCACCCCAAGGCACCCACTGGCAGGTGCATTTTTCAGACCCTAAAGGATGAGCGCTCAGTCCTCACAGGAGTCATTCTGGCCTCTGTCTGCCCAGGGGGAGTGACCGATGAGGCTGTCCCTCGCGACCAGCAAACCACCAAGTGGGGGATGTTCTGGCAGGTGGGGTCAGGCCCTGCTGATTCCCCGGTGGGCTGAGCCCCTTAAGAGACGGGGGTCCCCGGAGGAGGACGCCGCCGGCCTGTCCCGTCGCCCGCCTCTCTCCCAGCCAGGCCGGCACGTGTGTGTTTCCTTTGAGGAATTCAGAGTGGGGTCCCGGCCGCGTCCTGCTCGGACAGGGGTCGGGTCGGAATGAGCGCACGCTGCCGCGTGTTGAAAGAATGTGCCCTCCCGACGTGTCCCTTCCAAAGGCTCAGCGGCTGTTCTGGACGTGGATTCCCAGTGCCCATCCTGAGCCTCCTGCCGTTTTTACGCGTCTTTCCCGAGTTGGCTCCGTCCCTGCCTTCCCGGACCGTCCTGCATCCTGGCGAGGCGGTGAAGGGGTGACTGGGTCACAGCTGTCTCAGTGGAGCCCAGCCAGCGCCACCTCTGTCCCCTGTGAGCCCGGCTGCCCAGTGTGGTCGTCGCCGAGAGCAGGGGTTGACGTCAGGCCCAGGCTCCATGAAGGGTGCACCTGTCCTTAGTTTCCATGAAGTACTTCACCGCAGCCTCTGACCTTGGGCAGCGCGGATGGCGAATTGTGCTCGCAATACTCTTGTCCTCTGAGACGCCGAGACTCCCGTCTCCAGCCCAGCTCCCCTGGGAGGGCACGCGCAGCCCCAGTCTGTGTGCAGTGACGGCCCTGGCCTCAGGCGGCACAGACTTGGGGACTCGCTCGCCCGCTTCGTCCCAAAGTACACCAACCCCATGGCGAGCGGGAAGCTGCCCACGTGTCAGGACCTCGAAGGAAGCCCGCGTCCCCGGCTCCTGGGGTCATCGGCATCTGACTTCTCCACAGCCTGGAGGGCTGCTTCTCTTTACATGCGTCTTCTTAGAAAGGACACTTTCTATTTCTGGCTCCAGCCCGCGGAGCAAGCCCGAGTGGTTGCAGCGTGCACGCCTGCACCCACGGTCCCCGTGGGCAGTGTCCTCGTTCTGAGTCTCTGGGACGCTGAACTCGGCAGAGTAAGGGCCTCGCCTGCAGTCTAGAACGTCGTAGGAAGATGGGTGAGGTGGGCTCACCTCTTCCTGCTTCACACTGCGGGGTCTGGTTTGAAGGGTGGACAAAGAAGCATGCTTGGAACCGAAGCAGACGCCTTGGACAGTGCTTGGAGGGCTGTGTGCGTGTCCTGGGGCGGCTGTGACGCAGTCCCGGAGACGGGGGGCTTACCCAACAGGATTTATTGTCCCCCTGGCCTGGTGGCCGGAGCCCGAGGTCCAGGCGTGGGCAGGGCCGGGTCCCCCCGAGGCCTCTCTCCTTGCGTGTGGACGGCCGTCCTCCCCCCGCGTCCTCACGGGGTCGTCCCTCTGTGTGTGTCTGTGCCCCAATCGCCTCTTGTTACACGGACGCCGGTCACACGGGATCAGGGCCCACCCCGTGGCCCCGTGTTACCGTACCCACCTCCGTGGAGACCCCATCGCCAGATGCCGTCTGGGGCGCAAAGGGTCGGGACTCCAACACCGGACTCGCAGGGGGACCCGGTTCGGCCCACACCAGGGGCCAGGCTTGGGTCGCGGTGAGGACGTGCCTGTGGCCGTCTCAGTGCCCCGGCTGCGTCGTGAGGCCGTCACACGCGTCTCGGCTGCAGACGGAGCGGGGCGCTGGCCCTGATGGAAGTCGGACCCCGAGTCCCTTCCATGTCAAGCGTTGGCTTGAGCCTCCGTGAGATGGAGAGGTTCTCAGTGTCCGCCTATCGCTGCTTCTGTGTCGGGGCGGGTTCTGCGCACGGCGGGGACCGGCGGGGGCTCAGGGTGCGCGCAGGGGCGTGTCCGCGCCCTGCACGGAAGGTGCCATGGGTGCGCTCACCCCCCGCCTTGTTCTCTCCCACCCAGTGCCCTTCCGAGAGGCCCCGGCGTACTCCAACCGGAGGCGGCGCCCCCCCAACACGCTGGCCGCCCCCCGGGTCCTGCTACGCTCCAACAGTGACAACAACCTCAACACCAGCGCGCCCGACTGGGCCGTCTGTTCCGCCACCTCCCACCGCAGTCTCTCGCCCCAGCTGCTGCAGCAGACGCCCGGCAAGCCCGAGGGGGCCGCCAGGACGCTGGGGGGCTACACCCCCGGGCCCTACAGCCGGTCACCGTCGCTCAACAGGCTGGGCGGTGCCCTCGAAGATGGCAAGAGGCTCCAGCGGCCCTGGCACGTCGGGTAAGGAGTGGCCAGGGTGGAGGGGGCTGGCGATGAGCCAGGGGGCTCCCGCGGGGACCACGAGAGGGGGCCCTCCCTGCTCCATGGCTCCTGGTTTCATGGGCTCAGGGCACGCCCAGAGGCTGGCCAGAGCACCTCTGTTACTCCAGCCCGGATGCCGGGTCACCCGCACGAGCACGTGCCCGTGATGACCTCTCAGGGCAGGTGCGGGAGGCGGGGCTGAGCTGCCTGGAGTGACCTGGGGCTGGCGTCCGGGGCCTCGTTTCCTTTCCCTGTGCTTTGGACCCTGGCTTCCCAGAGTGAAAGGCGAACAGAGAGGGCGCTAAGGCCACCAGCCTGATCGTGGCCACTGCTTCCTAATGCCGCATTTAAGGCAAACACACCTGCCCGATCCAGAACCCGAGGTCCCACTCGGGGTCCGGGCCCTCTCCACAGCGTGTTGGCCACCTGGTCATGGAGAATCGCTCGCATGAGGATGGGACTTGCGGCGGGGGAGGGCGGGCTCACGGCTGGGGCTCAGGGCTGGTCAAACAATCAGAGCAGCCACGGCCCCCGGCTCCCAGCAAGGCCAGTCTACTCCCCCTCGGGCCTGGGCCCGGGTCCTCACGCTCCCGCTGGCCAGCCCCCTGCCTGCTTGTTCCTGGTTTCCATGCCTGCGAGTGGCGTTCCCAAGCGTCTGTCCCCTTGATCTCTGTCCTCACCCATGGTGGCCCAGGAAGGCCCGCTGACCTGTTTTCCTGGCGAGCACAGGTGAGGTGTGGTGCCCGCTTGGCCCAGCGTGTCACTGGATTCCCTGTCCCACCTTGTCCCATCCCCGCCCCCCCCCCCCCACCCAGGGCTCTGAGGGCAGTTGGCTTGCCAAGCCCACCACATGAGGCTTGCTGACACCACGTCCCCGGCTGACATCTGTGATGCTGGGGACACGGGGGCCACCCCCCCGGGGGGCTCTGTCCCACAGGTTCCGCGTGTTCAGAGTGGGGTGCAGTCGGGGAGCCTGGGATGGGAGGGAGGGTCCGTGCTTCACACGGTCCCGACTGGGGGCTGACGGCTGTGCTCCGAGCAGCAGCGGGCAGGTCCCCGGATGGGGGAGGACGCGCCCACGGGAACCATGTCCCCCGGCCCCTGGGCGGGGGTCTCGGGCCTGAGGCCCTGTCTGGACGCAGGCACGATCCCAAGCCCACATCAGCACCTCTGCCCCGGCACTGCCTGGCAGTCTCGTTCTCCAAACAGTGAGATCCAGTTTCTGGCTCTGGTCTAGATTCTCAACTCTGAGTCGCCCCGAGGGAGAAGTCCCAGGTGCTAAGAACAGTTTAAGGCTAAATTAAAGGTTTCCCCCGAGGCGGCAAATCACACTGTTCGCTAGAATCACGGCTATCGTTTTAAGAAGAGCGTGTCCCCTTCCTCCACGACGAAATCTAATACGATGCCGACGGCACTGTGGCCGGGGACCCCCAACGCCGCAAACAAAATACCGCTTGTGAAGGGGAGGGAGGAAAGGCACCACTGTGCCTTGCCGGGGCCCTGCCTGGCTGTCCCTGGTGTCCTGTGTGCACGTGTGAGGTCCTTACAGCGGCCTGTCCCGAGCGCCCAGGACTTCCGGGCCCTCATTCTGGACTCCGCCCTGGGCCAGCTACTTAACACTTTGTGCCTCATCCACACAATGAGGGTCAGGGGAAGCCCGGCGCCCCGGGGCTGTCTCTAAGATGGGATGAATGAGCTCATGGCCATGCCTTGCCCTCGCCAAGTGCTCTGTCTACGCGGGCCCTTAGGTGAAGCTCCAATCTGCGTCCAACCCAGGACTGGGCGCTTGGCCAGGCCGACTGCCTGTGTCACCCAGAGCTCCGGGCAGGACGGTCAGCCGTCCAGGTTTGCCTGGGACCATGGGATCGCGCCCAACCGTCGGCCCGCTCTCTGTCCTGGCCCAGCCGGTGCACTGCCCCGGGAAGCGGTGCCCTGATCCTTAGTCCTGCCGTCTCTGCCTCGTCCGGCCTTCCTCCCCCACCCTGACAGGTGTCTCTGTTCAGGATCCAGCTCCCTTGCTGGACAGGAGCCACTCTGTGACAGGAGCCGTGAGCTGCTGGGGGGCTTCCCCCAGCCCTCCTCTGTCCTAACGGGGACCTGCCGGGCACCCCAGCTGCCCCTGGGAAAGGTGGGCCTTTGAGCCGCACGGCAGGCTGTCTGCTTCCTGGCGAGGAGACCACGCTCTGGCCTTTCAGACCACATCCAGGCGTGGAGCTGGCTACACAACCAGCCCCGGGGATGGGGGAGGCTGGATGCCGGTCCCACAGCATGGCCCCCGGGCCTTGTGGAGGGCTCAGGGAGGTGGCTGAACCCCTCCGGTCGTCTTTGTCTTCGTAGCTCAGAGCCCAACCCTTCCCCGGGGCAGACGGACGCTGGCTGGCAGGGGGCCTTGCAAGGAGGCTCCCAGAGCCCTTCCTGGTTCTGGCAGAACCCTCGGGTGGGGTTAGGAGGCCCCACGTGGCGGAGGGAAAAGCCTGCTCCGTCTACACACGCTGTCCCCACGGTAGCTGCTCCGGAGGCCCCCCCACCCGTGGAGACCCTGTGCCGAACCGCCGAGTTGTGTTGAGCTCTGCTCCTGCCCTCTGTGGGACTAGACGCGTGACCGTTCTGTGCGGTCTCCTGTGTAGCGAGGGGCTGGTGGTTTGTGATGAGGGTTAACTTGAATTTGACTCCCGTCAGGCTCACGTTCTCAGGTCACGTGTGGCTCACGGTGGGCTCCCCAGAAGCGTTTGCCGCTCTTGGCTGTCACCAAGACCTTTAGAAGGACCCCGTGGCCACCGTGGGCCGGCACTGGAGGGTGTCCGGGGCCACTGTCCGGGTGACAGCTCCAGCCACGAGGCAGGAGAAGCAGAGGAAATCACGTCGGCCCGGTGGAGGGAGACCCAGACTCCTGACACGAGGGTTTGTCCTCGGGGCCCCCCTTGTCCCCTCCCTTCCCTCTCGCCACCGGCAGGGAATCCCGGACACTTAGCAACGTGATCAGGCAGAGCCTTTTGCTGGAATGCCGAGCTAAGGCCCCAGAAACCCCAGCCGGAAATGCGGCGGGCGCATCAGTGTGGCCAGACCCGCAGGTGCAGACTCGGTGGCTGGGTGGGAGAACCAAGGCGTCCCCAGCTGCCTGAGCCCTGCCTGGCTCCTGCTGGCACGGCTGACCGGAGCCCTCCCCTGCAGGGCTCTGTGCTGTGGGCAGGGTCAGCCTCCCCCGCGGGGCTGGCCTCCCATAGCCAGCTGACCTGAGTGCAGAGCAGAGAGGCAAGAAGGTCCGCAGAGGTCAGAACCCCTGTACCCTCAGACCCTTGCCTGGGCCTCAGGTGCGGGGCTCTGCACGCCCCTGCCTACCACGGCGCCCTCTGGTGGCACCCACGGGCATGGCTCGTCCGCGTCCCTGAGGACCCCTGGCCCGTTGCCCAGCAGCTGAATGTGGAGAGGAGGACCCAGGGGCCCGCCAGGACCCCTCCCTCCAGTGACCTCGCAGGCTGCCCTGGTCTCAGCAGCACAGGGAAGCATTCTGGCCACCCTCTCATCAAGGGAGCATCTCTTGGTGGGTTTAGCTCAGCACAGTGGGGAAGACTTCTGCTTCTGGGTCCAGGCAGAGAGATCCAGTGCAGCCCGGGGCCGGCTGGGGGCATCTCTCTGAGCCTGAGCCGTCGGGCAGAATCCGGCGGGGCCTCCGCAAAGCCTTGTACCCAAGTTACTATCGTGTTCCAGAACCTGCCCGCGGGAAGCTGAGGCCATGTAGGCGCTTTTGGGGTTTCAGATGGATGAGATGGCAGGTGCCCGGCAGCCCCCCAGTGTGGGGGGCCTGGCCATCCAAGGGGGTCCAGGTGTTGGGGCGGCAGGTGCCCGTGGCCCTCTGGGGGAAGGTGACGTCAGCATTGCCAGTAAGTGCCCCCTGAGTGGCGCCTGCCTGCCCGTGAGCGCCCGGGAAGGAACGCCAGCCAGAGACAAGGGCCTCGAATCCCAGAGCGGGTCTGCTCACAGAATAGAGCCTTTGGATGGAGCCGCAGACTTGAGAAATGAGAGGCCCCGTCCCCTTCCTTGGAAGGTGGAAATGGGCTCTGGAAGGTTCTGGGGTGGCGGGAATCCATCTAGCCCTCCACGCCGTTTCCAGGAGGCAAAGTGCCCATCTTGTCAGGCTTGTGGGTGTGAAGGGTCTAGCTTGGGTCTCTCTCCACGTCTGCGATCCCTCTCCCTGCTTCCTGGGGGCATGGGGACCACAGCTCTGCTCCCCCAGAGGAACCGGGACCTGGCTTCCTCAGTGAGAACTCAGTGCGGCGGCTGCTCCCTTCCTGTGCCTGCCCTGACCCAGAAAGGGGGTGGGGGTGAGCTCCAGCCAGCTGGGGCGAGGGCAGGGCTGGGGTACGGTCTGGGCGAGGTGGGCGCCGGGTGGCCCTCCTGCTGCCCCATTGCTGCCTGACCTCGTGTGCTAAGGGCGCGTCTGTCCGGGGTTGTGTCTGTCACTAGGCAGGCAGGTGGGGCCGGGCCAAGGGGACCCACCGTGGGGAGCAGGTACATCTTGGCTGCTGAGGAATCAGTGTCCAGGCACCTCACGGGCCACCCCTCACCTGCCACTCTCTCTCCTTCTACGTTTGGGGACGTTCAGCCTTTGCTGCCTCCATTGGTCACACAGATGTGTGAATTCCCAATCTCCTCTGTTCTGGGCGCTCACCGTGTGGAAGTGAATGCAGTGTCCCCACCCCAGAAGTGAGGGCAGGAGACACATAAGCCCCTGACAGAGCCGCCCCCCGCCAGGAGTCAGAGCTCATGCAAGTCAGGGCTCAGACCTCTGTGGGGGATGGGGGGGCTCCATGGAGGAGGGGAGATCCCCAAGTGGGGAGAGAGGTGGGCCCCCCGGGCCCAGGGAGGGGTGAGGGGTCCAGTGTGACTGGAGCAGACAGCGGAAGGTGTCAGGAGGGGGCACGTTCAGAGCGGCTCCCCATCACTCGGGGGCTCCTGAGACTTCCTCTCCCCGCCGCCCTCTTCTGCTTGGAGCCAGGGGTGGCCTTGGGCTTGCAAACGGGCAGGAGCCCAACTACAGCGGAGCGTGGGTTACCATGGAGGGTGTCGGAGCGGCTGGACGGAGCCCGTGTCCAGTGGCTCTCACGTCTCTAGAGTCCACCAAGTCCCGGCTCACAGGGGTGCCCAGCTAGTGTCACTGTGGCCAGTGGGATGGGACATCCTGACGACCGTCCATCCCCAGATCCCTTCTCAGGACCCCACGTGGAGGCTGTGGGTTGTGGGGTGCCGTTACTGGAACAGTAGAGGCAGGGCAGAGCACAGAGCCCACGCCGGGGCCACCGTGCCCAGGGCAGTGAGCGCTGAGGATTCCCGTGCATCTTCCTGGCCCCGGGGCAGAGAGGTGACGGTGCTGATGGCACAGGGGGTGACGCAGGGTCTGAGATTCTATACTGAAGACACAACGGTCAGCGGACGGTAAGAACTTGGGACCTTTTGGCTTGGACGTGCCTTAACCTCTTTGCCAAGCTGCAGCACTCTCCTTCTGCCCACTCGCCCTGGGTGAGCCAGGAACCTGGGGAAACCCCGATTTTAGCAGGTCCCCAGGTCTGCCAGGTCCCCGTTCACCCTGGACAGCTGGGAAGTGGCTCAGTTCACTCGTCCGTGTCACTCCACAGCCAGCCCCCCAATTTTCTGATACGGAGAAGTCAGTGATTTGGCCCTTCTCCCCAAACAAGTGCTTGGAATTGCATCTGGCTGTTCTTGGACGGAACACAAGGGAAGTGTTGACAGTGTGGGGTGTGGAACTTCAGACCATCCTCACTGTGCAGGCGGGATGCAGGGGCCCCAGCCGGTCCCCCCATGCCTCCTTTCCCGGGAGGGGATGGCTCTCCCATCCCCAGGCCACGGAGGAGCTCTGCTCTGGCTTCTGCCGTGGGAAGCTGGAGCCTGGAGGACACAGTGCACAAACAGAGGATGTTGTGAGCATAAGACACCTTTCCCTGCAGGCGAGGTCGTGGGCACCAGGGCTCATCACTGCGCAGAGCAGGGAGCCCTGGGCTGGGATCAAGGAGCTGGGATGTGAGGTCTGCTGTGTATCAGCGTCTAGGTCACTGTTTATGGAGACTCCATTTTCCATCTGCAACATGGGACTTAGTGAGGTTCAAATGAATGGGGAATGAGAAGATGCTTTAGCTCTTGTGGGAGATCCAACATCACTGCACTAGGCAATGCCTACACCGTGCAACACTCTGGTCTTTGGGGACTAATTCCTGTTCTTAGACAAAGCCTTTCCAGGCATGGATTGATGGGCTAGGGAACTGACCGTCTGCAAACAGGCTCGGGAAAAACTCCCCAGATCGGAGCTGTGTTCACTCTGACTTCTCTGCCCAGTGACGCACACTCTGGTGCCAGCTGGAAGCAGGCAGCTGACACAGGTAACTTGTTACCCACTTACCAGTGGAAGCAGGGAGTGGTGATGGTGCTAATGTTCGCTTAGCACCTACAGAGACTGGTTCCTGTTGACTCCTTCTCCAGTCACTGTGGACCCTCCCCTCTTATCAGAGAGGGAAACAGGCTTCAAGAGGTTAAATCACTTGTCTAACATCTGTAGTAAGAGGTCAGCTGGGCATCTGGCAGGGTCCTTTTTGAAATTTGGGTGGATGGGTAAATATGAAGTTCAGATACGTGGTAAGATGGATAGATGGGTGGACAGATGAATAGACGGATAAGTGGATAGATGGGTAGATGGATGGATGTGGGTGGGTGGATGGATGGATGGATGGGTGGATGGATGGATGGATGGACGGATGGATAAGAGGGTAAATGGTTGAACAGATGGGTGGGTGACTGGATGGATGGATGGGTAGGTCGTGTCTAGGTAGGTAGACAGGAGGATGGATGGGTTGGTGAACAGCTGGGTGGATGGAGGGGTAGATGGATAGACACCATCACCCCCACCACAGAGTCAAGCTACAAATAGAAAATGACCACGCAATCACGTATCATAGCTCTAGAAAGAGAACGTTATCAGCCCTGAGACAAGATCACGACCGTGTAACTCTGGTCTGTGACGGTGGCCAAGCACGTGCAGTAGGTGGGGCGCGTATGCGCGTGCGCACATGCGTGGGGGAGGTGCTTGGCCGGGCTCTTAACTGCTCTCTCTTTCCTTACCTCGTTCCTCTCCTTTCTCTCATCGTCACGTTGGGGGACAGAAGCTGTGGTCAAGCCAAACCTCCCCAGTTTAAGTATCAACAGCACTTCCTTCCTCCTCTCCTCATCCCTTCCGTCCATCCGTCCGTCCGTCCACCCACCCACCCGTCCGTCCATCCTTTCCTTTGTTTACCCAACAGAGGGCGAGTGAGCCCCTAGGCTGTGCCAAGCCCCGTTGGGCCCTTGGGATAAAGTCATGGACCAAACGGTCTTCGAGGAGCTTGTATTCAAGTGGGGGCGGGGAGGTGAAAGCCAACGAGGAAAAAGGGGACGCGAATCGTACTTTAAAGTCCCTTCGTTCAAAACTCCCTCTTCTCCAGGAGCCCAGAGTGGGGCTCAGCTAAGGCTCTCTCGCCAAGACCCAGGACGACGACCTATGCTTGTCCCTCAACCCGCTGGCTGCACAGTGGACGTGCTGGCCCCCAGGCTTCTGCCGGGCGCAGGGGAGGGCGCTGACGTGCTGAGTCCACGGCGCTGCGAGGCTGAGGTGGTGAATACCGCGGGGCACTTTCCTCAGGCCCGGGTAGTAGGCCCGCCACTCACCACTGTGACGTTTCGGCCCTGCGGCCACGATGTCACGGTTAACAGCAGCTCCGGCTCCCGGCCTATGAACGGTCTCGCTCCCCAACCGTCCTCTCAGAGGGGCCGTGAAGGCTGATGCTTTAACACCACGGGACGGGATCCGGAAGGACTCTGGTGCCTCAAAGTGCGTCAGGGTGGAGACGCGAACGTTTTCCGACATCGTACGGCGCGAGACCGGCTCGAAGACGAGGCGGGACGGTCGTGCCTTCCGACTGCGACAGCGCTCCCGGCCCGGCCTGCGCCCGAACTCCCATCAGAACGTGTGATGATCCCAGCCGAACTTCCCGTCCACAGTCTGACCGCGTGGCAAGCAGGCGTTTTAGTTGCAAGGGGCGCTGAGGAGGCCTGTGCAGACGCCCGGTCCGGGGCGAGTGCAGCGGGGCGCCTTTTCCACGATGCCAGCTCGCGGCCATAGCGCAGCGCGGGGGTTCGAGGCGCGGGCGCCTCCAGCCGGGCGCAAACGCAGCGCGCCACGGTCCGGGCGGCAGGTGCGGGGGGCGTGCCCCGGGGTGACCCCGCGGGCCGAGACCCGAGGCAGGAAGTGTGCGAGTGGTGGCTACCAGTCAGTCCCCTCTCGCAGCCAGACCCTCAGCTGAGGGCCTACTGCGTGCCGGGCACGGGGCTCACGGCAGGGAACAAGCCAGAGGTGGTCCCTGCCCTTGGAACCGGGGACTAAAGTAGCACGTGGATAAGTGAACGATCTGACCTGGAGGGGCACCGTCCGGTCCACGGGCAGCCGTGGCCACGAGCCACGGGCCGGAGCCCAGTTTGGACGAAGCGGTCCAGGAGCACAAGGGACCCGGGTGCGGCTGAAATCCGGAGAGAGTCGGGAAGAGCAGGGGGTGAGGGGGGCAGCCGGGAAGGAGCTGGTCACACAGGGAACCCCGGGTCAGGAGGCCGGCGTGGATGCCGAACCCACTGTGACGACGATGAAGTGTTCCAGGCGGGGACCCAGTGGCACCTCCCCCTTTCCGGAGGGGGTCCTAGGTTCTTCCGGAGGCCGCCCTCCTGCTGCACGGCAAGACAGCCCAGACCCGCCCAGAGGACACGGTGCTGGGGGAGGGGAGCCCGGAGGCCTCTCTGGGTCGGGGAGGGGGGCCCGTCAGAGACCCCGCCGGAGTCCCCTCTCGCACCCACCCTGGCTGGTGCCAAAGACGCGGACGCTGGGAGATGCCGTTCAGGGAGGCCAGGCACCGCGTAGTATCGTAGTAAGTGGACCCCGGGGGGGGGGGGCGCCTGGGAGCGCGTAGCCCAGAGGGATGTGAACAGACCAGGCACGCCTGACCGGACGTGGGGCTCACGGGGAACAGATGCCCCACGTGGGTTCCCCCGGACCCCGCAGGAGATGTGGCGTCTCTCACTGGGTCCCGGCAGGCCTTCAAACGCCGCCCAGGCAGGAACCGATCTGGGGAGGGAGGGGGCCGAGGGTGGGGGCCCGCGTCCTCGGAAGAATCCGGGACAGCTGGAGCGCGTCGACAAGGAGCACTGCCTGGGGCGGCCGGGGCCGAGAGCAGACCAGAGCTGCCCTCAACGTGCGGTGACGGGGTCTGGAGCGGCCTCTTCTCCGTTACCCTCCTGCCGCCCCGGCCCTGGGTCCCACCCCTGCCACCCCTCAGTGCACGCAGGGCAGGAGCGTCGAGGACACTTCAGCCACAGTGTACAGAGGTCGGGGGCCCTGGTGTGTGGTCCCCTCCCCAAGCCCACCCCTCTCTACCTACCCCAAGCCTCTTCTGAACCCATCTGATGCAGGTGAGTGGCCCCAGGGGCCACATTCCCTATCGAAGCGGAATCGGGTCCCTTGTTTTCCAGGACTCACCTTCTGCGCCCAGAAGCCAGAGAGGAGACCCCCTCATGCCCCTACTCTCCTCTGAGCCCTTGGTCTCTTGGGCCAAGCCGCCCTGAGTCTGGCTGAGATGAGGCGGACTGAATTCATGAAGCGTACCCTGAGCTCATGCAGGTGGCGGGGTCCTCTCAGCTGGGGACATGGCCCAGCTCTTCTGGCTTTCCCGAATTCTTTCATATGACTGCCAGGTGACCCAGGTTGTCCCTCCTCTCTGTGAGTCCTCTGCCTTGCCAAGCTGTTACCTTGGACCGAAATGTGTGTGTGTTGGTGGGGGGGGGGGGGGTAGGGGGGTGCCCACAACATGTCTTTTGCAGAAGTCACTCCTCTCAGGGCTCCTGGCATGCCTGGGGATAAATGACATCCGTCAGAAGGAACCTCTGGGTCTTTGAGAGGAACCCCAAGGTGGATTTTCTTGTGCAGACACATTGACGTGTAGCCGGCCAGGCAGTGAGAGGGTAACTGAGGAGGTGATGTGAGCCCACTGGGCGGGGGCGCCTGGTGGTACCCAAGTTCACAGGGGCACCTGCGCCCCCAGGATTCGGTGACCTCCCTCTGTGGCTTGAACTTGGTCAACGAAGGCTCCGTGGGAGAAATCGCATCCCTGGGGACACACGGCCCCCCCAGCCCACGCTCAGTCACGACGGCGAATGAGTCGCGGGCCCAGGACATAGTGCTGCCCTGCTCAGAGAACTTCTACGAGCCTGAAGCGAAGTGTGTGCCGTTTATCAGGGGTGCAGGTGTGGGTAAGGACCGCGCGAAGAAACACGGAGGGTTCACATTAACCCCCCAGCGTGAGCGGTCCCGTCAGCTTCTGAAATTCTCCTTGCAAGCCTGTTCCACGGCAGCCCCCCACCCCTGCCCGTGCGAACGTCCTCCTCGTAGAAAGCTCGAGGCCCCGTCCGCGGGCTCAGGGGCCACGGTATCCATAGTTGAGTGGGGCCCCGCCGCTGGGGACGTGAATTTGTGACACGCGTCGGCCCCTCCTGAGACTCAGGTGTGGCTCCCCAGTTAGAAATCCCTGCCCAGCTTCGACCTTGTGTGTACGCTCTTCCTAAAGACCCCGTCCCGGGAAGACGGCTCAAGGACATTTTGTGTTGTCACCCATAAGAACGAGGGTGGCCGTGCTCTCTTTCCGCTGCCCAGAAGTGGCCGGCTTTGGCCACCCGTCCCGGGGGTGCGGGGACGTCGTGACAGAAGCCCCTCGGCGTGTTTCTCTGTGAACGTGCCTCCCGCGCACGCATAGCCTCCCTGTTGGGGCGGCCGGGGTGTTTCTCGGCATCCGGCCTGGACGTCGACCTGGAAACGTACGCTCTTTGTGAATTAACGTACAGCACGAAAGGAGGGGCCCCCCCTCTTGTGAGACATCTTGAGAGCAGGGCTTCCGGGAGCGGCCACGAGTGTCATCCTGAGAGCTCTCACGGAAGCTGCTGGTGTTTCCGCACCTGGAGTGGCTGGTGCCCGCACGGCGAACCTGATGACACGCCAGAGAACCAGGGTCTGCCCCGATTTCTGCCTCGCTGCAGTCCTTTATTTTTATTTTTCTAAAAAATTGTGTTCAAGTGCACATCACATACGGTTTGCGATCTCACCTGTGTTCGCACAGTTCCGTGGCTCTGAGTGCGTTCACGCTGCTATACGGCCGTCCCCACACTCCGTCTCCAGAACCGTCCATCTTCCCAGGTGGAGGCTCCGTCCCCGTGAACACGGACCCCCAGCCCCTCCCCTGGCCACAGCACCCACCGTCTACGCTGTCCCCATGAGACACTGACCCCCAGCCCGCCATCCTACTTAGGGATCTGATACTCCAGGCACCTGCTTTCAATGGAATCACGTCAGGGTCGCCTGCCTTTTCTGACTGGCTTCTTTCACTGAGCGTGACGTCCGCAAGGTCCATCCGTGGTGTAGCAGACATGAGAACGTCCTTCCTTTCTGAGGCCGGGTGTTAGTCTGCTGTGTGGATGGGCCGCACTGTTTATCTGTTTGTACTTGCTGGGCCCTCGGTCGTTTCCATCTTTCAGCGTCGTGAGCCGTGGCGCGGTGGGCAGGGCGTGCAAACGTGTGTTTGGGGCCCTGCTTTCAGTGCTTTGGGGTTTGTTCCCAGAAGCGGACTTGCTGGAATTACCGTTCTCTTAACCACGAACGCTGCCCCCGGGCCTTTTCACGTCTTCGCCTCATCTAGAACCGGGGGCTCCTCTGTGACCGCTTGAGCGGCACGGTGTTTGTGACGAATGGATGGGCTGCGGGCCTGGAGTGTGACGTGTGCTGTCTCGGGCCGTGACCCTCTCCCTCTGTCCCCTCCCTCTCAGGCCGGCTTTCCCGCCTGGGGCCAACAAGGACACGCTGTCTGCCTTCGAGTACCCAGAGCCCAAGCGGAAGCTCTACAGTGCAGTGCCGGGGAGGCTCTTCGTCGTCGTCAAGCCATACCACCCCCAGGTCGACGGCGAGATCCCCCTTCACCGCGGCGACAGGGTCAAAGGTCAGTGGCCACCCTGCTGCTGGGGCTGGGTCAGGCCGGGGCCCCGTTGGCCTCAGTGGACCCCACGTTGGGGTGTAGGTGCCTGGGGGCACACACAGAGCCCTGGGAAGGCAGAACGGGGAACAGAGTGACGCTCGCCAGTCATTCTGGGGGGACACAGCTGTGGCATCCCTGATGCCTGTTAGGGAGCAGCACACACACGTCTAGAATGAGATTCCATTGCAGAACGTGCAGGGAGGAGGGCAGAGGTCCTTTCTACCTAGAAAACCCCTGAGGGCCCCAGGAAGAGGCGGCGTGGAGGGGGACACCCGGGGGGGGGCTCCGTCGGTGGAGCATCTGACTTCGGCTCAGGTCGTGATCTCACGGTCCGTGAGTTCGAGCCCCGCGTCGGGCTCTGTGCTGACGGCTCGGAGCCTGGAGCCTGCTTCGGATTCTGCGTCTCCTTCTCTCTCTGCCCCTTCCCTACTCATGATCTGTTTCTCTTTCAAAAATAAACATTAAACAAAATTTTTTTAAAAAAGCGGCGTGGGAGGAGGACCCGTCACAGGTCATATTTGGACGTGTCTTGTTGGGATTTGGGGTGTCTAGGTAGACGGTCCAGCAGGAGCCACAGCCTGGGGCCGATGGTGTTCCTGGGAAGGAAGCCCGCCAGGTTGGAAGGAAGTATCCCCCAAGCAGAATCCCGGGAAATGTGGTCGAAGGGAATTGAAGGGCTCCGTGAATGCCGGGCCAAGGGGTTAGACTTTGTGGCCGGGGTCCTAGGGAGCCAGCGATGGTTTCCAAACAGGGAGAGGAGGTGTGGAAAGTCTTTCAGGAAGACGGGTGTAATGAGGGCATGAGCAGGAGGTTGGCAGGAGCTGTAGTCTAGCCCTGTCATCTGAGGACAGGCCTTCAGAAGATGCGTGGCAGGTGGCAGACAGTGTGCCCCTTAGAGGTCGGCCGGCCGGGGCCAAGTCCTGCCTGCCGCCCCAGGTCACAACCCAGCGCCCTCTCCTGTGCCCTGTGCCAATCCGGCTGACCTCAGCTGGCTTTTGCAAGTGTCTGGTGGCAGGTGGAGCCCTCTTCTCTCATGGCCCTGCCTGGTCGTCCAGCTGCACGCAAACTTGGCCATCTGGTAGCCCGTACAAGTCCCCGGAGCTCTGTTCATTTTCTTTCCGGCACTTTTCCTCACCTTAGATCACATCTGTTGATCTTTTCCCAAAACTCTTTTCTCTGAAATGTCCCCTTCGCTGTTAAGGCCATCTCGTGAATTTTTTCTCATGTCGGAAATTGCACGTTTAAACTCCAGAGTTTCCGCGTGTATTGTTTCTGTCATTTCCTTTCACGCAAGACCTCCCCTTGCCCTGTTGGGGTTGCTCGCTCCCCGAGAGCGCGTACTGTTTGAGGACACTGGAGTGGCCCATTCGGCACACGGAAGTCCCAGTCTGTGAGTCCCCTGTCCGGGCCATCTCAGGTTGGCCTTGCTTGGTTTCCTCTCCTTGTGAGGACGGGCTTTGTCCTAGCAGGTTTTGGTGTGTCTGGTGTCTGTTGCGTTGTGGACATCAGGCGGCTTAGTTGTGGGGATTCTGACTTCACTGAGTTTTCTTCTGTTTGGCCGGGTGGCCCGGGTGGCCTGGGTGACAGGCCGGCTCAGATCTGGTGCCCTGCTGAGCTGCTCGACGCCCTGCACACAGCTCAGGGATGGGGCGGTCCGGTCTGCCGGCCCCTCTCGGGCTCCTTCCCTTGGGACTCACAGGCTCTGGGCCACGGAGCGGGGCTCTGTGGTCCAGCTTCCCTCCCGCAGGCCAGGCCCGTGTGCCTCCCCGCCCATTCGGGCACCTTCCCCTCCGAACCCGGGGTTTGCGGCCACCTTCCCTGGTGGCCGGCGGGGCCTTGTCCATCACACCTGTAGGCGGAAGTCCCTGCACCGTCCCTGTCTGGGGCGGGATTCTTGTCAGCTCTCAAAATTATAGACATTCCAGTCACAAACGTAGAGGTTCACACAGGCCGCAACTTTGAATCTTAGCCCTAGAACGCATTGCGGGGTCGACTTTGTCCCCTAGGAGTGAGCGGATTCCCGATGCCCCCGTGACAAGGATGCGGCTTCTGCAGACGGGCTGGCTGGTGGCTCCGCCGTGGCGATCACACGGGGCCCCGGACGGAAGGCGACCGAAGTGATTTTGCTGAGTGCCTGGGGGTCCACACTGCCGCCTCGGCAGTGCCGCTCCCTCGCGGATCCCCTGCACCGCGGCTGCCCCAGGGACGCACCCCTCCCCCTTCCCCCGGCCTGGTGGGGGCACCTCTGGGAACAGGCCCTCCTCTGAGAAAGCTGGGCAGGCCAGGCCCCCGGGACTTGCCCCGTCCAGGAGCCCTCGCCTGAATACCGTTGGGTGATGCGCGAATCCGGGGGGGCTGGCGGCCGGTGTGAAGACAGAGCACCACCCCTTATGGCCTGCTCTTACTGTGTCTGTGTGCACCCCACCCTACCTACCCCGTGGCCCCCAACACACCATCCGGGACTTCCTGGCCGGCCCAACTCTGAGGTCGGCTAAGCCCTCGGCCCAAGCCCCAGCCTTCCTTTGATTCCATGTGTTTCCATGGCGCTCTGCACCCCAGACGCACGCGGGGCTTCAGCCGCTTCGTAACTGGGAGCTTTGCGTCTGTCTCCACGCGTCGGAGACGATAACAGAGTAGGTGGAGGTGGAGACCCCTATCCCTGAGCGCCTACTGTTTACTCTGCACAGCACTGGGCACATCACGTGCGTTTCTGCACGTGAACCTCGTAGCAGCTGTAACTCCGGTAAAGACCTCCCAGTCTTCCCCCAGCTGGTCACCAGGGGCCCGGGACCCAGATCTACTGGTCTGGGACCCAGATCTATTGGTCTGGACTCGGAGCCACGCCGGTCCCACCCCTCCCCGCTGTGTCCGCTCCGACCTCCAGCTCTGCTCACCTGTACCCGTGTTCGTGCTCTCGACCCGGTCTTGGAGAGACGAGAGGCAGATTTACTGTGTCTCCTTGTACGCGGACGGGAAACAGAAGGGCAGACAGGGCACAGGGCTCAGGTCAGGGGAGTGGGGGCCGTGGGGGCGGCAGTGAGAGACGGAATCCGAGGAGACCCCAAGTCTGCAGCCGGATGAGGGGAGGCCAGGGAAGAGGAGGAGCCTCACAGCCCAGGGGCAGCGGGAAGGCGGCTCGGGGCAGAGGGGTGGACCCAAGCCGCCGAGGGGTCCCCCGCTGGGCAGGAGCCCTGTGGGCAGTGGTGTGAGGGGATCTGCCCCTGTCTGTGTTTCCAGGGGCCTCGCCCCAGACTGGGACCCAGCCCTCACTGTAGGAGAGCAGGGTGTGTGGGGAGCCGGGCCCGTCTCCCGTGGAGAACAGAGATCAGTTCCCAGACTCGCGCCTCAAAGGGCGAATGCAAAGGACTTCTGTTCTGAAGGCAGCTGGGCGGGCCATGCAGGCCACGGACAGTTGCCCTGGAGCCCATTATGCTGGGCCTGGGCCCCCTTCCCTCCAGCCACACTGTGTGGCCTGGTCTTGTGAGCAGCCCCTGCATCCTGGCTGCCCGGCTGGCGGCTGGTGGGGTCCCGGCAGTAGGCGGGAAGGCCCTGGGGTCCTGTGGATACGCCCCCGGCTCCCTGACCCTCAGCCGTGGAGGGTGGATCTTACTATTCCCAGTGGACCACGGAGCCCGTGCACCTGGGGAAGCGTCTTTTGCATACCTCTCCCTAAGTGTGGGTGCCCGGGAACAGGGGTGTGCCTGCTGTGATGCCCCTTGGGATACTATGTGAAGGAAAGCCCAGGATGGCTTGAAATTCAGATGGCCTACAGCGACGTTCTAATCAGGGGGCTTGATGCAGAATGGGGGGCCCTGTCACTCAGGCTGTCCCAGCCCAGGGGCTCGCTCCCGGACACTCAGGTAGATCCTTCCTCGATGACCCAGGCACAGGTGCATGGCAGAGGGGGGTGGGGACTCACTCAGTGACAGTCCCTCCCAAGCCCGGTAACGGCCCGGCTCATCTAGAGCCGACAGTATTGTTTTCCAATGTACAAGGCAGGGCCGTGTGTCTCTGGAGGGCAGAGGCCCGCCCGGAATAGCAGCCAGGAAGCGGACAGCTAGACCAGAACCTTCTCCAACCGCCATGCTTCAGCTGTGGCCTCGGGAGCGCGTGGGCTTATAGAGGGCGAGTGGATGCTCCGTTCTCAGGGTGCAAAGTGTCTACTTTTCAGTGACTTGAATCAGCAGTTTATGGGTGAGCCCAGCCCAGCTCCCTGCTTGCTTACAAGGAACACCCTCTCCTACCTGGGGACAGGTGCACCCTGAGATGGTGGGCGGACACAGTCCCCGGGGCGCAAGCCCGGATGTGTGGCCGACGGTCCGGCCGACACGGTTGCGGGACTCGCTCGCAGCTCCTTAAGGGCAGAGGGCCGGCCGTGCGCAAGGCCTGAAACCCAGCAGATGCTCCAGATGGGACCCAGCGTCCCGCCTGCACCCTCCACCTGCCCCCTGCCAAGAGGACCACCCGCCAGTGCTCGCCCCCCCCCCCGCCTCCCCCATCCACGCACCCTGCTGTTTCTCCGTCAGCCTCTGCCCCTTCCTGTGGGTCTCGGGATAAAAGGAACACACTCAGAAGCATGACGTGGTGTCCGTGAAACTGTGGCGTGTCTTCCCTGACTCTGTGGTGGGGAGTCTGGAGACGGATGGGCAGGGAGCACGGGGTCACGAGCCTCTGCGTCGCACGCGGAGCTCTGGGGGCGTTGTCCCGCTCTGACGGATCGGGAAGCCCAGGCCCGGGGGTGAGAAGCTTCTGTGTGTGCCATGCAGACAAGGTGTGACCTAGGCGTGTGGCTTCGGGCTGCCCAGTGCAGGGGCAGGTGTCGGGCCTCCCGCCGCCACCAGGCAGTGCTCCATCCTCGGGGACCCTCTGGGGTGTGGGTCCCGGCCAGCTGGCTGCCTGGGGCGTGAGGGGCCGGCGTCAGCATGCGACAAAACGCTTGAAGCTGCTCGTGTCCGCATTTCACTGTGCAGAGTGGCCCCCACGGGCAGGCCCACCACCCCTTCTCTCTAAGGGGATCGGCGAGCCCCGCTCCCTGCCTGCACCCGCGTGATCAACAGGCCCTTCCCTGACCGGCTGGCCCGCCGGAGGCCCGGGGCTCCGGCTGGCGCCCTCCGCCTCCAGTGCTCCTCGCCTCGAGGCCGCACGGAACACGGGGCCAGGGGACAGCCCCCCGCTGCTCTGCCAGCTCCTGCTGGACACTGACCTCCCAAAACTGGTTTAAAAGATCAGGCAGGGGCGCCTGGGTGGCTCGGTCGGATAAGCGTCCAACTTGGGCTCAGGTCCTGATCTCACAGTTTGTGAGTTCGAGCCTGCATCGGGCTCTGTGCTGATGCCTTGGAGCCTGGAGCCTGTTTCGGATTCTGTGTCTCCCTCTCTCTCTGCCCCTCCCCCGTTCATGCTCTGTCTCTCTCTCTCTCTCTCTCTCTCTCTCTCTGTCTCAAAAATAAATAAAAGATTAAAAAAAAAAAAAAAGATCAGGCAGATCCAGACCTTTGGACCCCCCTCCGCCAGCTTGGAAGGGACAGATGTGACCTCATCGTTCCTTCTGTCCGTGGAGGTGACCTGTCCCCCCACTTTTCCTCCTGACATCGTTGATGGCGGGGACTTGCAGTTCCCTTCTCCCGTCTCAACTGGGACACCAAGAGAGGGGACAAAGTAGCCGTGGGACTTGTGGTCTCAGATTGCATTAGGTCTCCCAGGCCTAAGGGGAGAGGAGACCTGGGCGGTCTGGTGTCCACACCCTCAGCACCGTCTTCTCAACGGTCCCCTCGAGGTCCCCTCGTGGACGGCTGTGTAGACCTGGCCGAGGGCGCCGGCACGGCTCTGTCCTGGGCCCCCGAGCCCACCCGCTAACGGCTTCCCCTTCTTGTCTCTAGTGCTGAGCATCGGCGAGGGAGGCTTCTGGGAAGGCAGCGCCCGCGGCCACATCGGATGGTTCCCTGCCGAGTGCGTAGAGGAGGTGCAGTGCCGGCCCAAGGACAGCCAGGCAGGTAAGGCGGGCACCACCCTTCACCGCCCCTCGGGCCCCGGGCGACCCACCGGGCGCGCGGGGCGTGCGCTGAGAACCGGCCGGTGCCCGGCTACAGAGAAAGGCCGAGTTTCCCAGCAAGGATTCCTCTGTGTCATCGAAAGAGGTTGATTCAATTCCTCTGGGCTTTGTCCAAACCAGAAATAGGTTGCAAGACAGTGCGGAAGCATTTAGTTAAGGGGCTGTTCAGTACACGTTCCAGAAAACTTGGATCGTTGGTTTCAGCTTCGGAAAAGGGCTTTCGTGGGTTGAGTGAGTCCTGCAGCCTGGTTATATCTGTCTCTCGTGCGGACGTCATGAATGGGCAGCTCGCCTTTCCGGAAAGGCCCTCCGTGCCCCCCCCCCCCCCCCGTAGAACCACACAGTTTGATGTTTCGATGAAAACCACTCGGGAGAGGTTGGGGCTCGCGACGGAAAATCGTTTCCCTGTCTCTCAGAACTCCAGATATAGCCTTTGCTGCAAACCGTGTTGAAATCAATTGCCAAAACATTGACTTGAGTAAAACGTTGAGAGGTGATCGCTGGTGTAAAATGGTGTGGGGCACAGATCTGCTGGCTGCTGGGGAGAGCGAAGCATTAGCCGTCGTCCGCGAGGAGCCGGGGCCGCGTGTGCTCTGCCGGCCCTTGGCCGAGTCCCGGGCACGTCGCACACACGTCCGAAGCAGCCGCGTTTGCTCTGCGGCCAGTGGCTTGGCTGCGTCCATCGTGCGGGCCGGTGTCCCCCCGTCCCGAGCAGCTTCCCAGCCCACGCGCTCCCCAGGGAGCCCCTGCCCCGGGGCCAGCGCGGCCGGGAAACGAGGCGTTCTGAGGACACGTGCTCTGGAAAGCGCGGCGGCGTCTCCCGATCCACCGGGTCCCCCGACACGTGGCTGGCTTTGCAGCCGCTCAGGACACCCAGCTCTCCAAGAACTTTGGTCTCAGAGGGCCGTCTGTTTGCGCTAAGCTTCCCACTGTTCGGTCTCTGCTCGGGTTCCAACACCAGTGTGGGGGGGGATCGCGACATTTGCCGTATTGTAGGGGTGTTGAGGTAGGAGGCAGCCCGACCTTAAGCTTGGAAGGTGAGGCTGCCAGGTGCTCCAGTGGGGAAGGCGGCTGGGAGAGGCAGCCGCCAGCCGGCCGGGGGGGAGCTGGCTTTCCTGGGGGTGGTGATGCGTCCGCCGAGCCCCTGGTACCAGCCGGACCTCCAGGCAGTGCCTGTGGCCTCCGGCCCACCCGCATCCTGTCCTGCAAATGGCCCGCCCAGCCCCTCTGGTCTGTGAAGGGCAAGACCACAGCCTACGAGCGCGACTCCCCTTCCAGGAGGCCGAATGCCCCCATCCTCCCGGTCTAACTTCCCTCCTGACGGGGAGGGGAATCCAGCCGTCCTCCCCTCTCCCGCTCCTTCTCTGCCCGCCTGCCAGCGCTGCCCCCCTTCGCCTGGATAAGATGCCCACAGGGCGGGTGGGGGCCGTGCAGCGTGTCCAGGCTGGTGGTCCCTCTGGGGCTGTGGGTGTGTGTTTACCTCGGGGAAGCTGTCGGGTGTGGTGGACGTTCCTAGAAGGATGCTCCTTGCTCCCGCAAGGCTCTGCAGGTTGGTGTCCTTTTGATAAAGCCGTGTTCTCCGCCCAGGCCGATGCCCAGCCCGGCGTTCAACACCCTGGGGCTCCAGCCAATCCTGGGGGTTGCGCGTGGGGCCTGGAGAAATTTGGAAGCGGGTCCCTGACTCCCGCAAGACAGCGCCAGACCCTGGACCGGTGGCACCCCGTGCAGGCACCCTGTGCACGTTTCCTGAGCCCCCCTGGCCCGGACCGCTTGCGGGGCTGAGCCCGAGACTAAACATGGGTCACGTTGTCTGTAAGGATCTTAGGAGCTGGAGCAAATTGCACTGTGACAGATTACCACAGACGCCGGAACTTCATTATCTTGTGGGTCCGGAGGTGAGAAGTCTGGGGTGGGTCTCACGGGGCCACAGTCCCAGCATCAGCAGGGCCGCCGGCCTTTTCCGGAAGCTCTAGGGGAGAACGCACCTCCCTGTTTTCTCCAGGTTCTGGAGGCCACAGCATGCTTGGCTTGTGGCCCCTCTAGCCAGCCTCGGAGTGTGGGCCAGGCCCCTTACCCCGCATTTCTCCGACCCTCTCCCGCCTCTTCCCCACCTTAGGATGTGTGTGGTCAGATTGGGTCCCCCCGGGTCATTCAGGCGAGGGTAAGCTGATTTGTAACTTCCTTCTCCCTTTTCCATGCAAGGTCACTACTCACAGGTGCCGGGGATTAAGGCTGGAGTGTCTCTGGGGGCCCCCCCTGTGCCCACCGAGGATGGGGAATTATGAGCCCAGTAGCTGTGCTGTGACATAGGCTATGGGTCGGAGGGGGAAGGCATCCTGTCACCTGGGATGGAGGGCGGTGGCACGGAGAGCAGGATCTGAGCTGGATTTGGGGGCCGGGAGGTTCTGATGCGACTCCCGCCGGGTCCCGTGTGCCCTGGGCTTTCTGAGCTTGTGACTTAGCACGATGGGTCCTTTTTCACAGATTTCTTTTCTGGAGGTACGATTTACGTGCAGCGAACCGCAGCGGGTGTAAGCGTAGTTCCGTGCGTTTTGACGAATGTATATCCCTGTGTCTGTGACCACACTTGGGGTACATTTTCACGACCCAGCACTTTCTCTTCTGGGGGCTTTCCGGCTGCCCCAGCCCCTCCCCCGTCAGGGCTCTGCCAGCAGAGGCCGGCATAACCGGTTGAACCTCACAGAGACGGGCAACCTGTGGCAGGCACTTCTGGGCTAGGCTCCTGGCAGCCGAGCGCTCTCACGTTCAGCCACGCCGCTGCAGGGACCACGGTCCGTCCGTTCTCGTCACCGAGGCGTACTCTGTGCCATACTTTCTTTGTCCGTGCTCCCAGCAACGGGCATTTGGGTTGCTTCTCGGTTTGGGCTCATAGGGGGGTTTCTGCACGCGCCTTTCTCTGGACACGTGTTCCCCTCCCCCGGGGAAATCTCCGGCTGTGCACCTGCCAGGTCACAAGACAGGAGTGCGTGTCACTTTATGGGAAACGTCCAGACGGCCCTCCCCGCTGCCCTGCCTCTCGGTGCTCCGCCAAGCGAGGGCTCCGCGGCCCCACTTCTTTGCCGACGCGTGCGCTGACCTGTCTCGGCACTGCGGCTGTTCTGTGGGTGCGGAGGGCACCACACTGCCTGTGCCACACGGCAGGTGCCACACAGTGTTCTTGTGCATAAGCGTCTCCCGTGCGCTTGGCCACAGCAGTCAGCGTCTTCCAAAGTATCAGGGTGTGTCTTTGTCCGTTTTTATATAACTTTTTTAAATGTTTATTTATTTATTTTGAGAGAGAGAGAGAGAGAGGGAGAGAGAGAGAGAGAAAGCAAGTGTGCAAGCGGGGGAGGGGCAGAGAGAGAGAGGGAGGGGGAGAATCCCAGGCGGGCTCCACGCTCACCACAGAGCCCGACGTGGGGCTGGAAGTCGCAAACGCAAGATCGTGACCTGAGCCGAGGTCGGAGGCTCCGCCGGCTGAGCCCCCGGGCGCCCAGTCTTTGTCCAGTTTTCACTGCTCTGCCTCCTGCCCCTGGTTTTCTTTGTGTTCTCTGCTGTCAGCCCTCTGTCACGTACGTGTTGCCGGTACTTTTCAGAGCCTAGGACTTGACTTTTCGTTTTCTAGCTGCGTCTTTAAGGAATAGGAAGTTTTTAAAATTTTAAATGAAGTCCCGCTTAGTGATTGTTTTCTTTCATAATTAGCCCTTTTTGTAGCCCCTCCCCACTGCCCAGCCCTGCCATTGTTACATATTGACAGCGAGCTGACCTGGAACATACACGGAATCCAGACACGGTACAAAGTACTTGGCACAAGTTTCCACCCCACAGGCTCGTTCTGCACAAAGTCAGTCTGGTTTGGGGAGTTCTCTCCCTTTGGGGAGCCCCGCATCTCTTTGTTGTAAAGTGAATATTTAGCCCGCAAATCCCACTCACACGCGTTGAATGAAATAGGTGAATGATTCAAGGAACCCACAACCTGCGAAGGCCGCTCGGGGCACCTTATGCCTGAGCTCGACCGACTGATTTCCCGTCACCCAGTGACAAACGTTAGGGGCCGCTGGCAGCCACCAGCAGAGTGACGTGGTGGCCCCAGGACCTTGGCTGGTTCGCCGAGACACCTTTGGCTCAGTGCCGTGGAGAGGTCGGTCGCTGTATCTTCAATGTGGGAAGGGCTTGCTCTCCTGAAGCTTGGTTCTTCTTTCTTAGGACTGTGTGTTTCTGCCACGTCGAAGTTTCCAATAAGCTTTCCTTCGTGGCATCTCATCCAGCCCGAGGAGTAAGGAATCATCCTCCCCGACGTACATAAAAACACCGTCATCTCAGCACCCGGGAGCGCACGGGGAGGGGGTCACCAGGCTGGGCCGTGACCTGTTCTTTGGAACTCCTAGCGCCCTGCCCTGTGATACCCTGCCTGGCAGAGCGGCGGGGAGATCCTGGAGTTACATGCATGTCCCTCCCCCGTGCTTCTGGGGTGCAGGCTTCTTAAGGATGGGGACTCGTCGGCAGATGCATTAGGTGGGGTGATGTCCGCTGCCTTAACGAGCCCGTAACTTCGGCGGCTTGATGTGTCTTTTCTGCCCGGCTGTGGCCTCATCACTCTCAAGGGCCGTAGGGGCCTCTGGCTCAGAAGGAACGTATGCCACTGCCTCTCTGTTCCCAGTGTCAAGGCCCCGCCGTGTGATCTGGAGGCCACAGGGCTCGGCCGTGCGGTCCCCTGCCGGGAGCCACCGCTGGCGACCGACCCCTCCGTGGGATAGACGGAGGTTCGTGGATATGGGCGGACACAGATACATGTACATATTAAGAGAGGCCCTTTAAGGAATTGGCTCAGGCTTTTGTGGGGGCTGGCAAGTGTGGGATCCGCGGGGCAGCTGGCAGGCTAGAGCCACAGGCAGGAGCTCAGGCGGCAGTCTTGAGGCAAAGTGTCTTCATGGAGCCTGTTCTGCTGTTTGCCGATGGGAGGGGCCTCACCCACACCGGCGAGGACAGTCTCCTTTACTCAGAGAGCTGGTTGCAGGTGCCGGGAACTGTGCCTACAGAACGCCTTCCCAGCAGCCCCCGGCCGAGTGCCTGCGGCTATCTGGATGCCGCAGTCTGGTCAGGCTGACACCTGAAACTGACCGTCCCCGTGACCGGCCCGCACTGTGGATGCAGGGAGGGACGGCGCCTGCCTGGCGGCCCCTCTGCTTTCCGAGGCGTTGCGTCCCTGTCCCGTAAATCCGGGACGATGGCGTGGTCCTTTCTCTGCAGAATTGTGCCCATCGAACCACGATGAGGGATGCCCCCCAGTGACACACCTCCGGTGACAAATAGACAAAATCCATCCCAAATCATCACTTGGAGCCATTGATGAGTCAGTTTATGGAAGGCAAAGGCACGCACACGCGACTTCCAGTGACCCGGCTCATGCATAAACGGGGCTCCCCGCTTGAGGACCCGGCAAGGCCAAGTCACTGCCAGGCAAATGGCGTCTTAGTTGCTGAGATAAAGGACCGGATGGTCTGGCGAGAACAGGTGAGAAGGTGGGCGTGAATGGCCACTGCCCATCCCTGACCGCAGCCTCCAGAGGCAGCCACATTCCGGTCGCCCGAAGGCCACAGAGCTGGGCAGTTTAGACCTCAGCTGCAGGACGCCCCTCTCTTAACTCCTGCCTCCCTACCGGGAGTGTACCCGGATGAGCCGCCCCGGCACGGTTCGGGGGTGTCACATGCCAAAGTGCTGCCAGAGCCCGTCGGGACCCTCGGTAGATGCACCGACCCCCAGGGAGGAGGCTTTGTGGGGTTCCCGGTGGCATGGACTTCCGGAACCCAGTGGTAGATCTCCTGGGTACAGGCTTGCGACCGGATGAAGGACGGTGAGTGCCCGGCCAGGGCTAGCTGTGCCCTCCCCGGTTGCAGTTCTAGGGGGTGGGATAAATCTGTGTTTAGGAGTTGGCCCCGTTAGAAGATTCTAGAAGCTATCCATAAGAACAAGGTCTGGACCAGAAAGTCGGAGCACTGCTGAAGAATCGGATGTGCGACACGTCCCGTCTGCCTCTCGGGGAGCACCTCGTAATCACCCTTTGGGGGGGTATCGTGACGATCCCTCTTGCCAACAAGGAAACACCATGGGCCCTTCGTGTCCAGGCTGGGAACTGAACCTGACCGCCCACGCTTCCCGGCTCTCTCTTCGCACCGGACCCGTCTCGTTCCCGCTCCTGCTGGAGACCCTCCTTCCCAGCCGCTCTGCAGCTTACCAGGGTGGTGGCCCCTCACGCAGAAGCCCCCGTCGGCTCAGCATCGACACCGACTCTGGGAGACGTCTCCCGAGGACCTCGGGCACATGCTCTGAGGGCCGATGACACGGTACTCCCGGGTCTGGGCTCAGACCCTACGGGTGGGCTGGGGCGCCGTGTTGAATAGCAGCTTCCTCCTCCCAGAATCGGCTGTGAGCACGGCTTACGGCTGTGCTCCCTTCACCCTCCTGCTGCATCGGGGCTTGAAACCACGTGTGAATGGGCCCCGGAATCACCCCTTCCTTCCCCTGGAGGGCACTGCCATGTGGCCTCATCACCTTCAGCAAACGCTCTGGTCGGGGCTGAGCCAGAACGTGAACGTGACCTCGTGGTTTGCCGAACGTTTGTGAGCATTCACGAGTGGCTCGTGGCTTCCCTCCTTCGAGATTTCTTGCGTCTGTGCACGCTGATAAGAAGGGAGATGAGGAGGAGGGAGGGGAACCTCCTCCATGATGGCGCTGGACTAGGGACCTGTCTGCCTGGTGCATCCTCGTGGCCCGATGCTCGTCTACACCTAGGATCCCTCTGTATTCTCTGGGCGGCTGCGTTCAGCTCACCCAGCGTCTCCCAAGATTGTGCTGGGACCGGTCACAACTGCTCGCTGCAGGGCTGGGCAGGGTTTGCTCCGGCCCTTCCGGAGAACACGTCCGGACCCCTGAGAGCCCTTCACCTCTCAGCTCAGCTTTTGCAGGTGATGTCCGTGACCTTCACAGTATGCTCAGGAGGTGGGGACACGATGGTGTCCCTCCCCCTATTTTACAGGTGAGGGTCAGAGTTGTAAGTGACTCGCTCAGAAAAGCACGCTTAGTAAGTGGCCGAGCCAGGACCCAAATGTAGATACATCCAAGCCGATGGTCTGTTCCATTCATCCTCCAGACTGGAGCGTCTCCGGGGGATCAACCACCCTCTGAGATGTTGAGATTTGGTGGCCAGGAGTGGTTGTGGTAGTTATGGTGGTGATGCCAGTTGGGTCAATGCTGGTGGTGATGTTGTTGATGGTGGTGTCGTGTTGATGGTTGTGGTGGTGATGCTCTTGGTGGTGGCACTGGGGTTGGCAGTACCGGTGATGGTGGTGGTGAGGCTGAGGATAATGGTGATGCAGTTGATGGTGGCATTGGGGTTGGCATAATGGTGATGCAGTTGATGGTGGTGATGGTAAGGAGGTGACAAAAGGAATGATGATCATCACATCTGAGGGTCCAGCTTGGTGAATTCTGCTCTGGCCACAGGTAGGATTTTCTTATTTATCCCAGCCTGCCCAGCCTCACCCTCCTTTCTGGAAAGCTCCTGGGTTGCCCTCCTGTTTCCTGAAGTTTCACTTCTGTCTTTAGGCTCTCCTTTTGGTGCAGACACATCACCGATACTGGGCTCCCTTGACAATAACCACGTTGCCTTCGTATGTCTGTTTTCAGCTGGTGCTCGCACGGTCTTTGTATTTCTAATGTTTTGCATGAAATACAACAAATAGAGGGGACTTCACAAACCATTCTGTGTCACTTAGTGGACAGCTCCAAAACACCATCCCTGCCCCATGCAACCAGCATCCCGGAAGTCCCCACGTGCCCCTTCTCAACGGGACCCTCTCTCCCCACCGCTAACCCCTCCCTGTCTTGCACGCTTTCTTGCTTTGCATCCCTAAACAGCATGGCTTCATTCTGACCATTTTTGAATGGTTGATAAGCGGAATCACCACGCGTGTGTTGTGTTATGTCCAGTCTCTCCCCTGACGTCTGTCCGGGATGTCCGGGTTGTGTGAGTGGCTCCGGCGCCCGTCTCGCTGCGAGGTTGAACATCTGTGCTTCCGTGGGCGGCCACTTGGGTGGTCACCAGCTCAGGGCTGTCACAGACAGCGTTGCTGTGGACTTGGCTCATAGCGTAAGCAGGTCTGCCCTTCTTTTCCTCACACCCAGCAGGGATGGTGGTCAGGCTTGGGTGCATCCTCCACTTTTCTAGATGCTTCGGCCATGTCCTAAGTGGGTGTATCAGCCTGTACCTGCTGCTGTAACAAATAGCACAGACAGGGCAGCTTAAACAGCAGACGTTTATTTCTCCAGTTCCAGAGGCCGGAGGTCCAAGGTCGGGGCGCCGGCGTGTCTGGCCTCCTGGCTTGCGCACGGCCGCCTTCTCGCTGTGTCCTCACATGGTCCAGGTCTCTGGTGCCTCTTCTCGCAAGGGCATCAATCCCATCACGGGGCCCCCACCTTCCTGGCCTCCCCTGACCCAAATTACCTCTCAAATGCCCCACTTCCAAATACCATCCCATCGGGCGTAGGGCTGTGATAGAGGCACGGGGAGCACGAAACTGTAGTCCCTGGCAGTGGCCACATCCTGCCAGCCCTCGCTGGCCGTTCCCACTACTGGTCTGGTGTCCGTGCAGCGGCAACGCGGGATTTCAGTGGGTTTCCCTTATGACTTCCCAGGGTGAGAACCCGTTTTGTACGTCTGTTGGCCACTTACTGGCATTTCTTTTGTGTCAAGTGTCAATTCAGGTCTTTTGCCCAGTTTCCTTTAGAGCGGCTTCTTAGTGATTTGTGGTCACTCTTTACATCTTCTACGAGAGAGCCCTTTGTCAGTGATACATACCTGCTAACATCTATTCCCAGACTGTGGCTGGGCTTTACACTGGGAGGCCGGGGACCCCCCCGCCTTCCACCTGGCTCTTGGGGTCACCGATTTCCTCCTTAACATGGAGAAGGCAGGCGTGGGCACAGGACAGGGCCTCCTGCAGACAGCGCACACCAGCTCGACCGTGACCCCATCACCTCCTTGACACCGTAGCCAATGTGAACGCACCTTCTGTCTATGGCAGGGGATGCTGGCTGCCCGTTTCAGATGGTGACTCGAGGAGCTCCTTGTAGAAATAAATGTATAGGGACGACCACATTGGGAAAACCCTGCCCTGCTGCTTTGGGGTAGCTTAGCAGTGACCCCTTTCCCAGGCAGTCCCCCGAACTCAGTTAGCTAGCTTAACCTAGTGAAAAAGCCCAGGTCATCCGAAGGCCTTCAGGATGACAGGGTGGGGGGTTGCGGCTGTGTGCTCGGAGTGGGTGTCGTGGGTCTGTGGACTTGGTCCAGGCAGGAGGTCCATCATGGGACGGTGTGACGCTGGTGCTGTGCCAGCCCCAGGACCGGACATTTCTAATCTCCAAAACAGTTCCATGAGCTGTCATTGCCCCTACCTGGCACGTAAGGAAACAGAGGCCCAGAGACATTGTACAATATGTACAGGGTTGCACAGCCTGTGAGCTGCAGACACAGGATTGGAATCTAGGCCACCCAAGCCAAGGGAGCCTTGGGTTCTTGAGCCCACGGATAGAGAAGCGGCACAGCCCCACCCCCCGGAGAAGGCAGGAGCCAGAAGGACAGAAGTTACTGCTCAGTCAACAACCTGGGGGTCACTGGAAGAGGAAAAACCCCCACGTTAAAAACAAACACTCTATTATAAAAACTGAAATTGTCTATGAAAATGCGCATCACTGGGGGCAGAACGGTTTTGCTCTTAAAGCATAGGGTCGTTTTGGGGGCATCACCTAATGAAAGCGCAGAGTGGAGGGTTCCTCTAAGACTTGCCGTGCCCCTGGGAAGACTTGGGGTCTCTAGGCCCAGTCTGAGAAAACCCTCATTTGGGGTTCAGCCGTCTCTATGCCGGAGGAGGAAGTCTAGGTTGCTGGTTGCTAAGAAGCAAACGCGTGGCTCGTGGAAAAGCTGGGGCTGATTTTGAACTTGTAACCTGATTTTGAACTTGTAACCCAGGGCCTCTTCCTGCCGCATCCCAGATCAGGGGGTGCTCTGTTCACTGTCACTCCTTTAACTGAAGATGACAAAATCCCAGAGCTCCCCCTAAGGCTCTCTTCCCCCAAAAAAAGAATTGTTATTGTACGTAATTTAAAAGCCCCCAAGTTCTGTCTGTCTTCAGGCATAGCTGGACCCGGGTGCTCAAATGACGTCCCCAGGGAGCTTCCTCTCCATTTTCAGGCACTGATTCTTCTGTGACGGCCTTGTCCTTTGGCCAGCCTGCTTCCCAGGGTGGTCCCTGACAGCTCAGGGCTTATGTGCTCCCGAGGGCCCAAGTCCAGCACGGACAGAACACGTCTTCTCCTGCGTGCTTGGCAAGCGTCAGCGATCGGCCCTGATGGGGTTGACCTGAGTCATGTAGTTGCACCCCAGAACCAGTTGCTAGAGCTGGGAGATGAGTTTGCTTAGGGCGCGTGGCTGGCCGGGTCTGGGACAAGAGCGTGGGTGGACGGCCTGCTAAGGGTAGCTGGGGTGCTGTGACCAGCAGCAGGAGGGAGGCAGCCGAGCCTCTGAGGATGTCCGCAGACGTCCCTTCAGCAGGGAGGCCCGGGCACCTGGGCTCTTAGAACAGGAGAGGAGACCACCGCCGTGACCTGCTTTCACCCAGCGGGGACCACTTCCCCGGGAGACAGAGAAGGGGTCGGAGCTGTCACCCCGCTTCTCTGGGCGGCTCTGCTGAGAGCCATCGAGACACAGGTGAGTGGAGTCCCGTCATACAACCAAAGTTCCACTTGTCGCAGTGCATACGAAGCCGCTGTGAGATACCACGATAGGCATGGCCGTTTCTTCCAAAACAGGATGTGTTTTGTTATCTTTAAAATACAGGCGAATGACTCGATTAACACAATTGTAATCGGAAATATTAATAAGCGACGACAGAGCCGGCTTCCAAAGGAGTCACGAGCTGCTCCCTAACGGAACTTAAAGTAAATGTGAGGACTCATCGTCCTGGTCGCCAGTGGTTATGTTTTCGTTAAACAACCGTGGCAGAATCACGCAGGCTTCCCCCTACTTTTTACTTTTACACCATCTTATTAAAACACACTCGGAGCCTCGCCTCTCTGGCGGGCGTGTGCACCCTATTGTCTCCGAGCAGCTGCCCTGTGTTTTAAATACCCGTTTCCACGTTCGGCCTCGCCCCCGAAATAGAGTTCTGCCAGGTCTGTCTGTAGCTTCCGGTTCTGTCGGGAGGATTCGGTCTCTGGCATTGCTCTGGGTCCCAGGCCCTCCCGCTCCTCCCTCCCCGGCAGCCGCGGTGGCCTGTGCCGGGTCGCCATGGCGACCGGCTGATGCTGGTTCCAGCCCTGCCCTCCTCCGCCACCTTCCCTCCTGCCGCCACAGGATGCGCGGCTGTGTCTGCAGCTCCTTTCACAAAGTCACCCTGTCCGGCAGCCGCCACGGGCCGGGGCTCTGGCCAGAGGGGAGCCGGCGTGGCTCAGACTCTCGCGGGTCAGAGGGACGTGCTTATTTCTACGGTGCATCACATGCGTGGATGTTGGCGGGCAGGGAAGGTGTCTGTTACCCTGCCAGGTCTGCTGTGACAGAATGTGACAGCCGGGGCAGCTTCAGCGGTGGGCATTTCTTTCTCCCAGCTCTGGATCCTGGCAGTCCTAGATCCGGGTATCAGGACACTGGGTTCCTGGTGAGGACCCTCTTCCTGGCTTGCAGATGGCAAGCTGTGTCCTCACACGGCCTTCTGCTGTGAACGTCCCTATATCCCTTTATCTTCTTAGAGGGACACCGGTCCTGTGGGATTAGGGCCCCACTCCTACGGCCTCACTTAACCCTAACTATATTCCTGAAGGCCCCATCTCCAAATATGGTCACACTGGAGTTAGGGCTTCAACATAGGAGTTGGCCGGAGGGTATATACTTCAGTCCATAACATGCTGAAGAGAGAGAGCCGGGAACTGAGCTCTGTTCCCTGTGGTGCTTCCTGCCTCACACAGTCCCTTCCCACCACGCAGTCCCATCCCCAGTGGGGCCGTCCTGTTGTCCGTGTCGAGGGCAGTGGTTGTCCTCTCGGTCCTGAGACTCTTATCTGACCAGGCTGCACGCTGATGCCCCAGCATTCAGGAACCTCTTAGGGTCCTTGTTCTGAAGACGGGGCTCAGAGCCAGGGCCACAGAACACACAAACGTCAGAGTCCGTGGCTCTGATTGGCAGCCGTGAGCCTGGAGCCAGAGCCTCACCGTCACCTCGCTGCTGTGTGGCCTTGGGCAAGTCACTTGGCCTCTCTGACCCTGCTCTCCGAGATAGCAGTGGCAGTGATGTGTTTACCACAACATTGCTGGGAGGGGGTGGTGAGCCCATCATGGAAGCACCTGGCATAGTCTGGCTCACAGGCAGGCTCACCAAACATTGGCTCTCAGGTTGATATCATCCTGCGTGACATGTCTGCAGATAACCACAGAGCATGGCCCTAAACCCAGCTGTCCAGTGAAGCCAGGGTGTGTGAGAGGGACCTGGGAATCTGTATGTTTCAATGGCTTTCCAGACAGGTGCTTGATGAGCTGGGATCTGAACCCTGAGTTGGAGCAGCTTTAATTGGTGCAAATTCAACTGGTGAGCCAGGGTGGAAGGAGAAGGCCTGCAAGCTTTGGCGTGTAAATGCGTGTTTGTCAGGCCGGTGGATCAGCCCTCGTCGAGGGCAAAGAACTCAGAGGGTACAGCAGTTCACCTTAGTGTCCCCCACACCTAGCATGGTGCCTGGAATGTAAGAGATATTGAGAAAGTACTTCCTGGATGCTTGGGTGGATGGAAGGATGGATGGATGGATGAGTGGGTGGATGAGTAGATGAGTAGATAGTGGATGGGGAAGTAGATGGGTGGATGGGTGGGTGGAGAGATGGAAGGATGATGGATGATGGATGGATGGGTAGATGGGTGGATGGGTAGACGGGTGTGTAGGTGGGTAGAGATGAATGGATGGGTAGATGGGTGGATAGTAGATGGATGGGTAAATGGATGGATGGATGGGGGGGGTGTGGAAAGTCAGATAATAGATGGATGGGTAGATGGGCCCGTGGGTGGTGGTTAGAAGGTTGGATGCATGGGTGGATAGATGGATGGATGGATGGATGGATGGATGGATGGATGGATGAGTGGGTGGATGAATGAATCATTGATGGATGATGGATGGATGAGTAGATGAGTAGATAGTGGATGGATAGGTAGATGGATGGGTGGGTGGGGGGGGGTGGAAAGTCAGATAATAGATGGATGGGTAGATGGGCCCGTGGGTGGTGGTTAGAAGGTTGGATGCATGGGTGGATGGCTGGATGATAGATGGGTAAATGGATGGACCGCATGGAGGTGGTTGCAGATACCCGTTCTGTCTCTCATATGCAGCTCACCCTAATCCAATTGTATAGCCTCCCCTACCTTTAAACCTCTCCAACCTTGAGATTTCTTCAAAACCATAGGGTCTGAACAGCAGGAAGGCAGTGGGCTATTATGAGACCCAAGAAAACACCAGCATTGTTGGCATCTCAAGCCAGGATTTCTTTGGGTCTTCAGCCACTGGAGATTGTTAAGGGAGAAGTTCCCTTAAGCCAACACGATGTGCAGTGGCCTCTGACTCTGCCTGCCTGCTCTGTCCTGTGAGTTCAGCAAGCAGGCCTCCCCCTGCCCCTGCAGAGCTAGGAGAATGGCACTGGGGCTTGGGCATCCTACTTGGGAAGGGTGGTTGACCCATCCTCCTCACCCATGCCACGAGTGACATGGGCCGTTGGGGGCCTGGGAAGACAGATGATGTCATGCCCTGTGAAAGGTAGATTAAGTGAGCTGCTCCCAGTACGGGCTGGCAGGTGAGTGAGGACGGACCTGAGGCCTCTCCCTCGATACCTGGGCACCCAGTTTGAGGATGGCTAACCAGTGCCAGGAGCCCCCCTCTAGCTGGGGCTCAGCGGGAGCCAAGGGCCATCCCACCCAGAGTGCACCGTGGCTCATTTTGGAAAGCGAAAGCCATCATATGGTGCTCTGTATGGAGTTAAGATGTTGTTTTTGGCTTCTCTGAAATAGACGATAGGAAACAGATCCGGGGATAATGAATAAACATTGGCTTATGGGGGCTGCATGCTGGGAACGATGAAATCTCACACTGGCAGATTAAATTTAAGATATGCATATGTAAAGCAGAGATGGAAGGGCCAGGCTCCTGCTCCAACAAATCACGTAGCCAAGGAGAGCATCTGGGAGGACGCTCTGTATGTGCCCCATCCCCAGCCAGTCGGGGTCTGGGAGAACCAGGGTGAGGAGGAGCCTGGGCTCCTAGGAGACGGGCGGGAAGTGGCCGCCTGGGCACCACCCAGACGCGGATCGGGAATCTGCACCGGGGCTTGAAAAACGCAGTTTCCCGAAGCTTCAGCGTGGTTGATCCGATCGGATCGTCAGATCGGTTCTTGATGGTGAACTCTCTCCTGTCTCGTTTTGTTTTGTTTTTTTTTTTTAATTTTTTTAAATGTTTATTTATTTTTGAGACAGAGACAGAGCGTGAACAGGGGTGGGGCAGAGAGAGGGGGAGACACAGAATCTGAAACAGGCTCCAGGCTCCGAGCTGTCAGCACAGAGCCCGACGCGGGGCTTGAACCCACGAGCTGTGAGATCATGACCTGAGCCGAAGTCGGATGCTTAACCGACTGAGCCACCCAGGCGCGCCTCTCCTGTCTAGGTTTACACCACTCTGTCACCTGAAGGTCTTCAGACGTGGTACCCATCTTTCTATTTTCTGAAACGGAGATAGAATTCCCATGCCGTAAAATTTACCCTGTTAGGGTGGACGTTTCTGTGGGTTTTAGTATACTGACAAGGTTGTGCAAACATCACCACTGTCTGATTCCAGAATATCTTGGCCATCCCAAAACGAAACCCTGTCCCCACTGGCAGCCATCCCCACCCCGCGTCCCCAGCCTGGGCGGGCACACTCTCGTTTCCGTCTGCACGGGTTTGCCTATCCCGGCCACGTCGTGTGAACGGAATCTCATGGTGTGTGCTCTTTGGCGACTGGCTTATTTGGGCTTTCAGGCTGCATCCATGTGGTAGCACGTAGCAGATGACATGTCATGTCATGTCAAGGCTGAACAGTATTCCCTCCTAAATAGAGACCCCATTTTGCATGTGCATGCATCACTGGGTGGACATTAGGGTTCCCACTTCTGGGCGTTTGGAAACAGTAGTGCTGTGGACATGTGCGTGCAAGTATCTGTCCGAACACCGGTTTTCAATTCTTCCGGACACGTACCTGGGAGTCGAACGCTGGGTCATGTGGCCACGCCATCTGTAACCTTTCGAGCCCCTCCCGGGCTGTTTTGCTTGTTCCCTTCCCGCTAGCACCGTAAGAGGGCTCTTGAACTCCCCACACCCTCGCCGACTCTCATGTTTCGTTTCTGGATGATAGCCGTCCTACTGGGCGTGAGGTGGTACCTCGCCGTGGGTTTTCATCTACGTTTCCCTAATACCTTGTGACGCCAGCGTCTTCCCGTGTGCTCACTGGCCGCGTACGTGTCTTCTCTGGAAGGGCTTCTGCCTTTTAAGTTAACGTGCCGTGAACACGTTGTGTGTGGTCCTGTAGCGGGTTTGGAAAGTACCAGGCGGTATAAAGGAGAAAATACAAATCACTCGTAACCCTACCCCGTGTTGATAATCACCGCTGAGGTGTCGGGCTTTCTTTGAGTCTAAACGTCTGTTAGAATTGAGGGCGTCCTTTTATAGCACGGATCCTGCTTGCTTGCTTTCCCAAGTGACGAAGGACATCGTGTCATGGGTCCAAAGTATTCTCCCAAAACACCGTTCCCCGTGGCTCTCCAGGTTGTCATTGGGAAGTCGTTGATGACTCCGTGCCCCTCACCTTTGTCACGGACATGACGTTGGCCGCCTGTCCAGCTCTCTTATGATTTGTGACATTGCAGTTGCCCCCGCGTTTTGTTATTGCAAAAGCAGCAGGGCGGTGAACGGCCTCACGGTTTAGAAGGTCTCTGTCCATGTCCTTAGGGTCCTTGTCCTGAATCCACTCGCCCGGATACTTGGCACACCACGATGCCACCAGCCCTAGAAATGCGCTGGTGTCCAGGGGCAATGGCCGACTGCCTCCTTTCTGACTTTTTCTAAGAGTTCTGGAGGCTCCCTCAGGGCTCAGCTGCCTGTGGCCTCCTGAAGATAGAGGCTGCCACAGCCTGGGGCCAGGCCTCGGGGACACGGAATATGCTTTTTCTCAAGCCAGCAAGGATCAGCATCATCATGGGCCGGTGACCCCGCCGCTGCGTGGGGCCCCACACTTCTTTACGCCCTGAAGCTGCCGTCTTGGGATTCTTAGTCATTTGTGAACAGGGGCCCCTTGCTTTCCTTTGGCCCTGTGTCCCTGAATTCTGTGTCCCTCGATTTGCACGGGGGACCCTGTGGCCTTGGAAATGCACCCGTGGGCCTCCGTCTTGCACTGGAAGCCGTGGGTTTTGTGCTTGGAGACCCTCCCCTCCAGAATGTTGCCATCTTGAGTCAAAGGCACTTTGTTTTAAAGACTCCCAGGGCTGCCCAGGCCCCGCTGGCACAGCCTGGTGGATTCGGGAGTCCCTTCTGCAGCTTAGGGGGGGCAGTATTCGTTGTTTAAACAATCTCCAACCCCCTGCGGACGGGGCTCTGAACTGCAGTGGCTTCCTGACCGCAGTGGGCCAGGCTGACCACACCCCCGGCCACCTGCTGCCCCTTCCCGGTGGGGTCTCAGCACCAGCTCCCATGCCCCCACTGTGGCGGAACCGCCCCAACCCCCCCACTTCCTCTGGGTTGTTTAGATCAGAGATTTGTTGGAGAAATCCTTGCTGAGCACAGCCAGACCCCCCAGGAGCACATCCATCCTGAAACAGCTGCTAACCACTGCGAAGGTCCCCCTGGCTGCCCTTGTTTATTTAGCCGAGATGCAAACGTGCCCTTGACCGGAATCCAGAAATGGCACTCCGCGTGTGTGCAGATCGGCTGCCCCTGGGCTTCTCCATGGAGCCCGCATTTCCCGGGCCGGGCGCCTCCTCCATCGGGCGCCCAGAGGGGGAGCCGGCCGCAGAGTGCTCCTGGCCTCCGTGTCTCTGAACGGACGCCCCTCCCTCCTTTCCTTCCCTGGACCAGTGGATGGAGAAAACAAGCCTGTTAGCCTTGACCCTCTGTGTGGGGAGAAGGGGCTGAGCTCCCAGCAGCCAGAACAGCACCGAGTCTTTGTCCAAGGAGAGAAGGCCCACGTTCCCGTTGCTTCTAAGGAAACTGGAATCAGGGTCCGTCATCACCACTGCAGAGCTTCTGGTTTGCGAACGGCTACAACTTCTCCGATGCGGGGTCATTTTCCCAGAGTCTTCCCCAGGGCAGAGGGCGAGCACCCCACCCCTGAGGGCCCATTTCACAGATCAGGACGCTGGAGGCCGTCACACTGGGGCCCAGGGTCCTGACCATCTCACGCACAGGGATGTCTGTCTCACTGGGTCTTTTAGGGACAGCAGGGACTTCAGAAGAAAGGTAGCGAGACAGCTAACCTTGACCCTGCCTGACCGTGACCTTGACGGGCTCTGGGAGTTCAGCAGATGCCTAAGGAGCGCGGGTTCCTAGCGATGCGGCCCCCCTGAGCCCACAGCGTGTGTTAAAGATTTCTGTTACTGGAGACAGAGCTAGGCTGGCGGCTCCGTCCCCTGGAAGGACACCCGAGGAGCGGAGGAGGGGGGATGGCCATGCTCCGAGTTCACATCCTGGAGTGGGCACTAGAACTTTCTTTCTCCCCTTGACCAGAGCTTTGTCTGACCCGGATACCTGGCTGAGAGGGGTTTTCACCTCCCCTCCTGCACGCGGGCCCATCAGAGAAGGCCCGCCTACCTTCCCCTGAGCCCGGGCTGGGCCGGAAGGGGCCGAGGCCCAGGGCCCGCCCTGCAGCTGCAGTAACACGGCTGAGGGCCATCCAGAGGCCACACCCTCTCCGCTGGTCCCCCTACGGGGCCTGCATCAGGGCGGGAGACCCAGCCCAGCCTCCTGTGCCTTCACGACACTACGTGTTGCCCTTTCCCAGAGTCAGGGCAGTTTGGGGGGGTCGCAGACCTCACTGGGGATCAAGGGAGGGCAGCGCACGCACACACGCGTGTAAACACGAGCTGAGCACACGCACATTGGACACGTAGCACACACGAGCCTGTATACGCATGCACCACATGCAGTCTTCAGCAGGCTCAGGGGGCCCCGGCCGGGTGCAGTGGACACACGGTGCTCGGGGAAGTCTGTGCTCCGCCGTTGCTGTGGGACCGTGCTGTCCTTGAGCCCTGGCACAGATACGAAGCCCCGGTGCTGATCTGACCTACTTCTGGCTCCCGAAGCTCCCAGCTTTTCTGGCGGGCAGTCCTCGAATGAGTCCGATTGCCAGGGTGACCGCGTCGTGCATCGTCCAAACGGGGACAGTTCTGCGCGAAGGAGGGCGGCTGCCCTCGCCGGGCAGCCGGCTGAACCAGGGCCGCCCTACTTGCCACGAGGAGCAGGGCGAGGCTGCCCCTCCGCCTGGTGTCGGGACGTGCTCTCCAGGAACGGAGGCAAGAGCGGGGGCGTCACGGCAGGCCGTGCCTCACTCCTTCCTTCACCCTGACACCCTCCCACTGGCAGAAAACCGGGTGCCCGGCCCAGGTTCCCCGGAGGAGCATGTCACGGGTCGGGAAAGAGAGATGGCTGATCCCAGATGCTGACGGCCGGCTGCTGGAGAAGCTTCCGGCTGCCCATTTCGAAGCGGCTTTGGGGGACGGTGGCAAGGGCAGCTTTGTCTTCAGAGTGGATCTCCCGGCGGAGCCTTGGCACCTCGCGTGGGCGCTCGGCACGGTGCTCTCGGCTGCCACGTTGGCAGAGGAGGGGAGGTCCCCTCGGAGACCTGCCTGCAGACCCAGAGAGGGCGGTGGGGGCCTGAGCCCTCCCCCAGCTGGGGGCTGACCTGACAAGTCTGGGATTCTGGGACCTCTCTCAGCTGAGCGGGCGGGTCTGTGGCGTTTAGACCCTGGTGACACCCTTGTCCCCAAGGCCTGCTCGCAGGGGCCCTTCACAGGGGCGGAGCTGCTTCGATGTTCGTGGCTCTGCACTGGTGGGGATCCAGGCTTTGCCGAGTGCCCAGGGGATGTCACTGACGCTCTCCACACTTGGTCCCCCCACCTGCGGACGGTCCTCACATCCGCTGCCCTGGGCCCTGGTGCAAACTCAGAGGACACCCCCAAAAGCAGCTGGCATTTCCTCACGGAGCAGGCGACCCCAGCACACCTCGCTGCAAGGTCGATCACGGTCCAGCCACACAGCGTGGCCTCCTGGGCTGCCCGCTGCTTCTCCCACAGCGTGGCCGGGGCCTCTCGGTGTGCACACAGGGCAAGGCACCCGAAGCCTCAGGCCGGGGCCAGCCCCGTACTGGCAGCCGGGTTTATGTTGTGGACCGTGCAGGGGCGTGGGTCCCCGCCCCCCCCAGGTCTCCACGGCCAGCACCAGGGGCCCGGTGTCCAGGATTCCGCTCCTCTATGCACACCCTTCCTCGTGGCAAACTCCGCCCCACCACCAAGCATCTGCGAGGGGCTCCCACCTGCCAGGAGCTCTCCCCGCCTCTCCCCAGCGCCCCCTGGAGGTGTCTCTGTTGTGGCAACACGGGTAGTATGTCTGGCTGTGGGCTCTTTGCCGTCCGGGAGCTCCATATGCAGGGCCGCGAATCAGGAGGGCAAGTCAGAGAAGCCTAAGGAGGCAGGAGGGAAGGGCCTCGCGGGCAGAGTAAACGCCCGGGGAAGGCTCTGGAACACGCACCCCCCCTCCCCCTCTGAGCTCCTCCTGCCTGATGCTCTCCCCCCAGCCCTGTTTCCCTTGACCCTGGAGGCCTGAGCAGGAAACCGCCCCAACCATGGTGTTCCTTTCCTTCGCTTCTTGATTGAATCAGGAGCCCAGGCTCTGGAGATACCGGGGGCCTCGCACCTGCTGTCCCCCGGCCCCTCCACGGGAACAGACTTGGGAGCAGGGCCAGCCCACTGAGTGAAGGCGCCAGCGGGGGCGGCCCCTGCCCTCACACACACAACAGGCCACAGCGTGGGTGACTGTCTTCGTTTTACGAATTTCCCAGGACCCCCGCTAACAGGGTAGCCCACCCTGGGTCCACATCAGGTCTGCGTGTTTCCCGTCCCTTTGCAGTTGGGCAGGAGAGGCCCAAGTGACCTGCGGCGGTGACCCCAGAAGTGGAGGCATGGAGCAAAGGCAACGGTGGGCAATCGGAGCCCCTGGCAGAATGTTCCGGAATCTTTTTTTTTTTCGTAATTGAGTTGAAATTCATAGGCCATAAAATTAATCGCTTTAAAGTGAACAATTCCGTGGCATTTGGAATACTCACAGCGCTGTGAGACCATCACCACTGTCTGAACCCCGTCCCCATCAGCCTCACCCCGCCAGCACGTGGCCCCCACGGGGGCTCCGCTTTCTGTCTCCGTAGATTCCCCTGTTCTGGACGCTTCGTCCAAGTGGGATCACAGACCACGTGGCTTCTTCAGCGAGCAGGATTCGCTCCGTCTACGTCCATTTCATGCCTGCTCGGGGCCGGTGTGTGCGGGGGCCACGTGGCGCTTATCCACCCGTGGACGTTTGGATGGTTTCCACTCCCCCAGCTGCCGTGGTTGGTGCTGCTGTTCGCGTTCACGTTCGAGGACCAGTTGACCTTACTCTCACTTCTTTGGGACACTCAGGAGAGGGATTGCTGGGTCGCGTGGAATTCTGTGCTCCGGTTCGTGAACAACTGCCAGACCCCGCCCCCCGTTCTAGCATCCTGATGCGGCCGAGTGCGGTCCGTGTGGCCGGTCGCCTCCTGAAAGCAGGGGCAGGGGTAGGGACTGCACCACAGCTCTCTCCGAATCTTCTCTGCAGCTGGCATTCGATGCACAGAGCCCAGCTCCTGGGTGGGCATCGGCCCCAGTGCTCCCCCGCGTCCAGGTCCCTGTCCCCCCCGACCAACCGCGTGCTCCCCAGGGCAGAGACCCTGCCTGCCGCCTCCCCCCGACCCGCCGCACAGCGCCCCCCGCCACAAACGCTTGCTACATTGGAGCTGGGCGGCGTGGACATCGCTCTGAGACAGCTCGTTATTTTGTAACGAGCGGTAACCAGCCCGAAACAGATTTAGAATTCAATGTGGTTAAAAATCATCAGTCTTATGCCGTTTAAAAACTGCTTGTCATTTTGTATGCCAAGAACTCTTCCAGCAGCCTCCTTTTCCAAAACGATCGCTGATTGGAACAAAAACATTGCCAGTAAAATTAGCGTGACAAAATGGAGTTGTTATGGAACAAAAAGAAAGTCGACAGGTACCTGTTCACAAGCCAGGACGGCCCCTACCCGCGGGAGCCATGCCAGGCGGGGCCGTGCTGCCCGCTCCTCGGAGGGTATTTGCAGCCACGTGCATTTCCACTGCTCGGTTAACCTCGGGGCGAGACCCCACCTGAGAGAGACAGAGTGGCCGCTTGGGGATGGTAACCATGGTAGTGAGCTAAGCTGGGGCCTGAGATGTGCAAGGAAAAGCTGGTTGGAAGATTCTAGTAAGATGCCTCCCGTTGGCATAAAACGCCAGGCATTGCTGTCTTGGGAGAAGAGACCCCGTCCTGCCCTTTGCCATCTCCCTGCACCCCAGCTGGAGCATCTGAGACGTGCCGCTCGTTTGTTTCTCCAAAATGCCGACACCTGCTGAGGTCCGTTCAGCCACACATGCCAGGAGAAAGACAAAAGAAGCATGGTATAAATGAGATAGAGATTTGTTTCTGTGTCGTGTTGGAGGCAGAGGAAGGCGGCCCAGAGCTGAGAGAGGGGCCCCAGGCTCATAGGGGATCTGGGCTTTTCCTTTCTTGCTGTTTCAGCATCCTTGACAGGTGCCTCATGGCTCAAGATAGCTGCTGAGATTCCACCCATCGTGTCCACTTTCCAGTAGCAAAAGGGGGAAAGAAAACAAACCGCACTCCCTCATTTTAGGGATTGTAAAGTCTCCGCTATGCTTCCAACTATTAGCTATAATGGGATCTCAGGGAAGCCTGTAGCCTTTATTTCAGACCACCCTCTGTTGAGGAGAGTGGAGAACAGAAGTTGGGGTAGGCAGCTGGCCACTCCACCACAGCACCGTCTAAGTAACAGCCTTCTTCCCATTTCCATAGAGCCCACCCCGTCTGGGCAGCCTCCTCCCAGCCCCCACCCCATCCAGAACAGCTCAGGATGTGAGGTATACGGGGTCCTTTGAGTGAAGGACTGGGATGCTTTTTTTTTTTTTTTTTTTAATTTTTTTTTTCAACGTTTATTTATTTTTGGGACACAGAGAGACAGAGCATGAACGGGGGAGGGGCAGAGAGAGAGGGAGACACAGAATCGGAAGCAGGCTCCAGGCTCTGAGCCATCAGCCCAGAGCCCGACGCGGGGCTCGAACTCACGGACCGCGAGATCGTGACCTGGCTGAAGTCGGACGCTTAACCGACTGCGCCACCCAGGCACCCCTGGGATGCTTTAAAAGCAACGACACGACATCTATTTCATGTGCAGGGAAACTGAGGCCTGTACTGAGGAAGGAACTTGCCCGAGAAGAGTTCATACCTGTGCCTGGTTATACCAGCCATCCTGAGGTCCCCAGGTTGGGGGTTCCAGAGTCTCATCAGAAGTGTCACCTCCTTCTGATTTCCTGGACCCCTCTCTGGGTCAGAGCCTGTGTCCCGAAGCACGGAACGTTACCTCTGTATCAGGCAGCCCTCTTGGTTACAAATGATACAAATCAAGGTCGACCTGGCCGAAGCCAAAGTGGGGATTTAATGGCTTTAAAGTTCAAGAGTTACAGCTTCAGGCATGGCTGGATCCAGGTGCTCCAGAAGCATTAGGGGGTTCTCTTTCCATGTCTTTTCTCTGGTTTCCTCTGTGTGAACTCCATTCTCAGGCAGGTTTTCCCCATGCCATGTGAAGAAAGCTAACAGCACCAGGTTAAGCACCAGGTTTCACAGTCGTAGAAAGAGGAGAGTGTCTCTTTCCCAGATCATAAGAGAAGGTTCAGGACTGAGTTTCACTGGACTGATTTATAGCACATGCCTGTTCTTTATATATATATATATGTGTGTGTGTGTGTGTGTGTGTGTGTGTGTGTGTGTGTGTGTATACGTACATATATATATAATTTATTGTCAAGGTAGCTAACATACAGTGTATACAGTGTGTTCTTGGTTTCAGGAGTAGATTCCCGTGATTCATCGCTTACATACAGCACCCAGGGCTCATCCCAACAAGGGCCTTCCTCAAGTGTCCTCCTCACCTGTTTTCCCCTCTCCCCCACCCCCCACCAGCCCTCAGTTTGTTCTCTGTATTTAAGAGTCTCTTGTGGTTTGCCTCCCCCCGTCTCTGTTTGAAACTATTTTTTCCCCTTCCCCTCCCCTATGGTCTTCTGTTAAGTTTCTCAAATTCCACATATGAGTGAAAACATATGGTATCTGTCTTTGTCTGTATGACTTATTTCACTCAGCATAATACCCTTCAGTTCCATCCACGTCACTGCAAATGGTAAGATTTCATCCTTTCTCATTGCCAAGTAGTATTATATTGTATATATAAGCCACGTCTTTTTTATCCATTCATCAGTCGTTGGGCATTGGGCTCTTTCCACACTTTGGCTATTGTCGATAGTGCTGCTATAACCATTGGGGTGCATGTGCCCCTTCAAAACAGCCCACCTGTATCCCTTGGATAAATGCCTAGTAGTGTGATTGCTGGGTCGTAGGGTAGTTCTATTTTTAGTTTTTGGAGGAGCCTCCCTACTGTTTTCCAGCGTGGCTGCACCAGCTTGCACTCCCACCAGCAGTGCAAAAGAGACCCTCTCTCTCCGCATCCTCGCCAACATCTGTTGTTGCCTGAGTTGCTCATGTGAGCCATTCTGACCGGTGTCAGGTGGTGTCTCAGTATGGTTTTGATGTGTATTTTCCTGATGATGAGTGATGCGGAGCATTTTTTCATGTGTCGGTCGGCCATCTGGATGTCTTCTTTGGAGAAGTGTCTATTCATGTCTTTTGCCCATTTCTTCTCTGGATTATTTTTTGGGTGTTGAGTTTGATAAGTTCTTTATAGATTTTGGATACTAATCCTTTATCTGATCTGTCGTTTGCAAATATCTTCTCCCATTCAGTTGGTTGCCTTTTAGTTTTGCCGATTGTTTCCTTTGCTGTGGAGAAGTTTTTGTTTTGATGAGGTCCCAATAGTTCATTATTGCTTTCATTTCCCTTGCCTTTGGAGATCACATGCCCTTTCTTGACCTAGTTGTAGTGACCAAGGATAGTAGGATGGACCCTTTGACCAGACTTGGATCACACACCCATCCTCAGAGGGAGTTGGTCACAGTACATACACCAGAATGGCCAAGGGTGTTTTCCCGGAAGCAGGAGTGGACGTTAGGCAGGCTGCCCACTTAACTTCCACCTCCGCTCCTACGCCCCAGATCTCCTGCTCCGACTCTCCTCCCCTCTCCCCGGCCCAAACAGAGCTGCCCTGGTCTCATTCCCTGGAAGCCTGGTTCCCTGGCTGGTCTTTTAGGTTGTAAGTCTCTTTCTCCCAGCACTTAAGGACCTGTTAGGAAGGAGGAGAGCTGGAATGACCTTTCTGAGTCCTCAGTACCAGTCCAGCACAAAACCTGGTGTATAATGGTGCTAATAGATGTCTGGCGGCCAGTTAGATAAAAGAAAGGATGGATGGTCAGAGTGATGGATGGAAGAAAGATGGATGGATAGATGGACGGATGGCTGGCTGGCTGGATGAGTGGATGGATGGATGGGTGGGTGGGTGGATGGGTGAGTGCATAGATGGGTGGGCAGGAGAGAGGATGGATGGATGGATGGATGGATGGATGGATGGATGGATGGATGGACGGACGGACAGATGGGTGGACGAGTGGGTGGATGGACGGATGGATGGACGGATGGACAGGTGGATGGATGGATGGATGGATGGATGGGTGGATGGGTGGATGGGTGGATGGGCGACTGCATAGATGGGTGGGCAGGAGAGTGGATGGATGGATAGATGGATGAATGGATGGACAGATGGATGGATGGGCGGGTGGATGGATGGATGAGTGGATGGACAGACGGATGGATGGGTGGATGGATGGATGGGTGGATGGATGGATGGATGGATGGATGGACGGATGGGTGGATGGATGGGTAGGTGGGTGGGTGGATGGGCGAGTGCATAGTTGGGTGGGCAGGAGAGTGGATGGATGGATGGATGGATGGATGGATGGATGGATGGATGGATTAATGGATGGACAGACAGATGGACAGGTGGGTGGATGGATGGATCGATGGATGGGTGGATGGACGGACAGATGGACGGGTGGGTGGATGGATGGGTGGATGGTTGAGTGCATAGATGGGTGGGCAGGAGAGTGGATGGACGGACGGACGGATGGATGGATGGATGGATGACTGGATGGATGTATTAATGGATGGACAGACAGATGGACAGGTGGGTGGATGGATGGATCGATGGATGGGTGGATGGACGGACAGATGGACAGGTGGGTGGATGGATGGGCGGATGGGTGAGTGCATAGATGGGTGGGTAGGAGAGTGGATGGATGGACGGATGGATGGATGGATGGACGGACAGATGGACGGGCAGGTGGGTGGATGGATGGATGGATGGATGGGTGGGCGGGTGGATGGATGGATGGGTGGATGGACGGACAGATGGACGGGTGGGTGGACGGATAGATGGATGGATGGGTGGATGCGTGGATGGGTGAGTGTATAGATGGGTGGGCAGGAGAGTGGATGGATGGATGGATGAATGGATGGATGGATAGATAGATGGATGGACGTGTGGGTGGGTGGATGGATGGGTGGATGGGTGAGTGCATAGATGGGTGGGCAGGAGAGTGGATGGATGGATGGGTGGATGGACGGACAGATGGACGGGTGGGTGGATGGATAGATGGATGGATGGGTGGATGCGTGGATGGGTGAGTGTATAGATGGGTGGGCAGGAGAGTGGATGGATGGGTGGATGAATGGATGGATGGATGGATGGATGGATGGATGGATGGATGGATGGGTGGGTGGATGGACAGATGGACGGGTGGGTGGACGGATAGATGGATGGATGGGTGGATGCGTGGATGGGTGAGTGTATAGATGGGTGGGCAGGAGAGTGGATGGATGGGTGGATGAATGGATGGATGGATAGATGGATGGACGGGCGGGTGGATGGATGGATGGGTGGGTGGGTGGATGGGCAAGCACATAGCTGGGTGGGCAGGAGAGTGGATGGATGGATGTATAGATGAGTAGATGAATGGATGGATGGGTGGGTAGATCTGTGTATGACTTAATAACCAGATGGCTAGCTGAGGGATAGAAAAATTTGCTTATGGGTCACACAGCCCTGATTAACTACATGCAGTTTCATATGGTAACACCATTTCATGCCAACATTGGACTTTGATACAGCTGACCCTTTTAAAAAGCATTTAGTAGTGCGTGTGGGTGACACTAAGCCACAGCCATTTGGGGAGAGTGGCGGGAGCCCAGGCCAGCTGAGCCTCTGTCCTGAGGAAGCATGTGCCGGTCCTGTGCTTTTTCCAGTCCCTTGGCCTGACTCAGGTCCCCCGGACTTGCCTGGGCCTCTCCCACCTTGCAGGGGCTGTGATTCTGGTGAGAAACACACAGTCCTGTCCAGGTGCTCTCTGTCTGTGTGATCTTTATTCACAAAGTTTACATCCATTTTGCACACCTGTGACCCAGCAGGTGGAACCATCAAAACCAAGCGTGTGGCACCATCCGGGTCATGGGGCGCCCTCCACCTGCTGTGGACATAGAATGTGCCGACCTGAAAGCATAGACCACCCCCCCCCACCCCCGACCCATGTGGCTGACCAGCGGGACACAGCAGGGGAGCCTTGGGTGGGGCAGGAGCCCTTTCTCTGGCCAAGGTCAGCCCAACCCGGCCCTGAGCGACCCTTGGGCACCAGGAGGTGGGTGGGGTCATGAGCACATGTGACTTCCACGGGGTCTGCCCACGTCCCCTCACCCCAGTCCTCGGGGCAGTCCATCCAGACTGCTGGGCTCCGTGCCAGCTCGACCCCTCCCTCCTGACCTCCTGTGCCTCAGTTTCTCCTTCTGTGCCGTGTGGACCCCCACAGTCCCATCACACAAGCTCGTTCCAAGGGTGGTCAAATGACCCAATCACTTTAAAGCTCTGATGGGCCTGCACACATGTGCTCGAGAAACAGTGTCTGTTAAGGTATTTAGTATTTTGGTTGCACTTGTCGTGACTCAGACCCATCCTCGAAGGTCCCTGGCTTTGTCTGTTTCCTGCATAAAGAAACTGAGGCTCAGAGAGGCCAGGTGACGTGCTCCAGGTCACACAGCCAGTGAATGGCAGAGGCAGGGCTGAGTGCAGGGATCCCATGTGACTGAACCTGCCCCCTCAGGTCCTGCTTCCTGGCAGAGTGGTGGGGGCATTGGTGGCTGGGCGGCGGGGGGGAGCGGCGTTTCACTGTGGTATCGCACAGCTTCCTTGCAGATGGGACGGGGTGTGCCCTGGGGCCTCAGGCCTGACCTGAGCAGGGCCGTCTGTTACCTAGGGCAACGTGGCCCGGCTGGGCCACATGGTAGTGTGCAGGTGGCAGTCACGTGGCCTGGCCATGGGCATGTCTTTGGAAAGATACCCGTCTTTCTTTCTGAGCTTCTCAAACAAGGCCACCACCTGTCTGTCCTTCCTTCCTCCTTCCGGGCAAAATGAGGGCACCTGAGACTCAGGTGACCCGTGGGAAGTGCCAGGGTGACCCCGTTGCCCTGACCTCCTGCCTCCCCCGGTGAGTGCGGCTTGCCCGGAGGACCCAGGGGCACCTGCCTCCGGGATGCACGGCGTCCCAGGCCATTCGGAATGGCATGTGCCGCAAAGGCTCATGCCCTCTGCTTCCCGCAGGCCCGTGGACGGGGCCAGGGGTCAGGGGCCTGTACATCTGAATTCAGATTGCGCTGCCCCGGGCTGGGGTCTTTGAGCCGTTAGAAGCTCCTGGGGCGGGGGGCGGGGGGGAGGGTTCTCACAGGCGGCCACGGCTCTCTGCACCCGTGCCCTGAACTGGCAGATCTGGGACGGTGCCACCGGGGAAGGTGCCACCAATGCTCAGGCTCCAGAATCAGGACCTCCGTGTTTCCACCAGCCGTCCGGGGATTTGGGTGCGGCCAGAGAAGCTTGCACCAGGCTTAACGAAGCCAAAGGCCATGCATGAAGCTCTTGCTGCCCCAGGGTCCACGGACCACGAGCATCAGCACGGCCTCCTGAGCCCCTCGTCTGACAGAAATGCAGAGTCCCAGGCCCTGCACAACCTGCTGAAGGAGCGCCTGCCTGCTGACAGGGTCCTGGTGACCCGTGAGCACTCAGGAGGGTTGGAGCATCTTCTCTAGAATGGGAGGCCACCTGGGGGCCCAGGATGGCCCCTGGAGACTGGCCAGCTGTCAGCCTTCCTCTCCTGGCTGACTCCCAGCCAGCTCCTCCCCGGCCCCACTGCCACCCGCCCGGACGAAACCCTTACGTGCTGCCCACAGCCTGACTGCAGAATTCCAGCCTCCAGACCGAGGGAATCAGCTCCTGTCGTTGTAAACCCTTCCGTGTCTTGGCCATTTGTGACGGCAGCCACAGGACGCGCGTGCCGGCCCCGTGGGGTGGTATCTCGGGTCCCCGACACCAGCCACGCGTCCGGTGATTCTCCGGAAGGACGCGCGGGACTCGGCGTAGACTTGTCCTCACATCGAAGGGGTCTCACGGGTCTCACGGGGTTGTGGCTAGAGGGGAGGCTCGGCTGAGTCTGGAGGAATCCACGCACGGGCCTCCCCGGTTCCCGCAGACGCGCGGCTCGCCCTCCCCCACCAGAAAACGCGTGGCCGCCCGCGGGTGATGTTCGTGCGCGGGGAGCCCATCGGACCCTCCGTGCCCGAGGCGGGTGCTGTTGCGTAGGCGGCTCCGCCCGGCACCCACCCACCCCGGCTCCCGCCCACCACGGCCCCAACTCCAGAAACGAGCAGGTTTACGTTCTGCATCAGCCACGGTGTTTGCACGATGGCACAGAGTGGCCCCGGTGTCCCCACCTCTCCGTGCAGGGACGTTTTCCTGCAGACTCAGTCGGGGCCGCCCTGCCTGCGGGCCTCAGGGGGCAGCAGCTGGGACCCACTGGCTTTACTCTTTGCAGCGTGGGTTGGAGAGGGCTGTTTCTCCCTTGCTACAGGTAAGGAAACTGAGGCTAGGGAGGGCAAGGAACTTTGCCCAAGATCACACAGCCCGAAAGTGGCAAAGCCAGGTTCAAACCTGGGGAGTCAGGGCTCTGGGCCCTGCCGTTAACCCTGACGTGTCCCGCCTCCTACGCAGAGTGGGGGCTCATTCACTGTGTAGGGAAGGCGTGGGTGGAGGGTAAAAATGAGAATAGTCGTGTTTACTAGGTCTCCACAGGGAGACCCCTGGTCCTCACCCGACGCCCCACCTGCTGGCTGTTGTTAGGGCCCCGTTCTACAGACGGGGACACAGAGGCAGGTCTGAGCGTCCGCCCAGGACGTGCCGGGTGGAGGTGGGGGCCTGGATCTGAACCCGGGCCCTCTGGGTCCAGGGTCCGCTCTGTGCCTACTGTGTGCATGCCACGCTGATCCACGTGAGCGAGTGTCAGCCCGGCCCTGCCCTCTGAGCCTGCACCCCCTCGTCTCCTAGCAGCAGAAAGCGGGGTCCGGTGTGACCCTGTGACCTGGCCCAGCTGCCCCCGAGGACTCTGCCCAGACCCCACAGAGGACCCCCGGGGGTGGGAGACAAGTGGAGAGGCGGCCGTGGGGCCCTGCCCACGTGCTGGAGGAGGGTGTGCGCAGGGACAGTGGATTAAAACGGCCCACTTTTGGGACAGGATCACAGGGCCCCCGGACCTCGTGTGTGCTGTGCACAGGGCATCCAGGGAGGGCCTCGCCTGCTCGTGACGTCCGGCTCCTTCTCTCTCCCCAGGCCCCGCACGGTGCCCAGCCCTGCAGGCCTCAGGTTGTGTTTGCAGAATGGCCCATGAGCGCTCAGGGGGCCCCATTAGCCCGGATTTACCCGATGGGCTTTTGAGGCCCAGAATCCAAGGCAGCCATTCAAGCGTTTCAGACGGAGAAACCTCACGCTCAGCTTCGGGTGCTCGGAAAGGGGGTTTTCCAGGCCTTCGGAGGGAGGGGCGACGTGCAGCCTGGGGTCTGGAAGATTGTCAGCCCCCTCCCCGGACCGCCTTCTGGCGGAAACAAGGGTGTAACCGATGAGGAATCCGGAACTCAGAGAGGTTAGGCCACTTCCCCAAGATCACACACATCGTTGGCCCCAGGACGGAGCCCAGGACAGGGCAGCTAGTCAACACTGGGTACCCGAAAGCCGTTTTGTAATGGAAATGAACATCCGGTTTCTAAGAATCGGAGGGCAGTGCGGAAATTGTGCTGCCGTGACACTACCTGTCCCCCGACCCCATCAGAAGGTCCCAGCACCTCCCTTCTCGCCCTGCGTTCCCTGCCTCGGCCACTAGATGGCAGCCGCTGGGCGCAGAAGCCGGGGAGAGGGGCCTGGGCTGGATGAGTCCTTCTCCAGCCAGGCTCTTGGGGGGAGAAGTTCCTCCAGAGAAGCAGGTCCCTAGGCTTGCAAACCCAGCGGGGAACACGGTCTCACGGCTGGTATTCCGAGCAGAGCCCGCCTGGAGCTGTCAGCTGACTCAGAGACCTGAAGTCACCTGGCCGCCTCGGCAGGGCCAGGCGAGTGTTGGGGACACCAGGAAGGCCCTGCCGCGGGGCCCACAGCGTGTCCAGGGGCCGACAGGTGCTGGTAGGAGAGTGGACCTCGTGTTAAGAAGGCTGCACGCGGGTGTGCCCTTTATCCTAGACGCCCGGTGACCTCGGGCCGGCCCAGCCACGGGCATGGTGAGGCCAGGTGTACACGGAGCACAGCGGCCTCGGGTTTTCATCCCGGACGGGCATCCTGAGTGGGCGAGCCCAGGGATGGGCCGGTCGCGTGGCCCCTCTGGGCCTCAGTTTCCTTGAGGGTGGCTGTGATAGACCCTGCCCCAGTCGGCTGGTAGGGCCAGCCGATCTGCACGATGGGGGCATAGTGCCCGGTACGGGGCAGGCGGGCGAGTTAGTGCTGGTGGACGTTTCACTGCTGTTAATTATCGAGCGTGTTTATTGGTTATACGTGAAAGGGATTGGGCTCCAGTCCAGGCTCAAATCACTGTAAACGGTTTCCCCGCAGGGGCATCGTGCAGGACGTTTCAAAGTGCACCAGGTGTGCTGGTCGTATTACTTCCAGTCGTTTCTATTGTTTCAGAGGAGTAGTTGCTGTGACGCTGTGATTAGAGTCCTCGTGGGGCCGGCCCGCCTCCATCGGTGTCTCTCTGTGCCCGAGGCGCCCTTCAATCCAAGCGCTTCAGACGGCCCTCGCCCGCCACCCATCCGGGAATGTGCTGCGTTCCCAGGGGACGTGCTGGGTCTCCGAGGGTTCAGCCTTGCCCGAGCGCCTTGGTTTTTCCAGTCTTTGTCTTCCGCAAACCCTCACTGGTCCACGCCGATCAAGCAACAGCAGAGGCCTTATCTCCACCTCCTCCTGCCTCCGCCTTCCCGACACTGCGGGAGGCCAGCCTTGGCTGTGCTGCCCCTGCCCCTGCCCTGCAGCACAACAGGAGGCCGGCAGGGGGGGCATGCCTCTGCCTGGGGACACGCTGTGATTTGTCAGATGCTTCTTCTGCATCTGGATCATGTTTTTCTTCTTCGGTTCGTGTATCCGATCGTTTACGTAAGCTGATTTTTCGGGGATCGAGCCGGCCTTGCATTCCCAGGTCCTGATGTTCTGCCAGGGCCGTTGTGAGCGATGCTGGTCTGGTTTTCTGATGCCGTCTTGGTCTGGTCTGGGCTTCAGGGTGATGCGGCCCCTCATGGATTAATTTAGAAAATGTTTGGAAACATCGTGTACAAATGGTATTGTTTCTTCCTGAAATGGTTGGTGACGCTCCCCAGTGGACTCATTTGAGTCCGAAGATGTTTTTTTCAGATAAACTACTAACTCAGTGTCTTTAATGGATATGAGTTAGGTTTACCTGTTTGTTGTTGGGTGAGCTTGGGTAGTTTGTAATGTTTAGAGAATCAGTCCATTTTATTTTAGAAAAATTTTTTTTGCTGTTTGTTTATCTTTGAGAGTGAGACACACAGCATGAGCGGGGGAGGGGCAGAGAGAGAGGGGGAGACACAGAATCCGAAGCAGGCTCCAGGCTCCAAGCTGTCAGCACAGAGCCTGACGTGGGGCTCGAACCCACGAACTGTGAGATCACGACCTGAGCTGAAGTCGGACGCTTAACTGACCGAGCCCCCCAGGCGCCCTGAATCAATCCATTTTAAACTGTCAACCTTATCTGAGGAGAATCATCCATTGAGTCTCCGTTATCTCTTTCCTGTCTGTCCTGTAGCAATGTCACTACTTTTGTTCCTCAGGTTGGTAATTTGGGTCTTGTCTCTTTGGAAAAAGAGTCAAGAATCAGTCCTGCTAAAATGTTATTAATTCTATTGACCTTTTTGAAGAACGGCTTTCGTTTCATTGATGGTTCTTTATTCTTCTGTTTTTCTAGTTCATTGATTTCTCTTCTTGTATTTAGCATGTCCTTCTTTCTGTGCGCTTGGAATTTAGTTTGCTCTCTGCCTAGTTTCACGGCTCCGGCTCCGGTCTGCCTGGGTGAACATCCCACGTGCACTGAGAGCAGTGTGTACTCTGTGAATGTTGGGCACAGTGTTCCATAAATGTCACTTAGATCCTTCTGGTGGTGTGGTTTTGGTATTTATAGCTTTGCTGACTTGCCCTCTACTTGATGGCTGAGAGGGGGGTGTTGGCGTTTCCAGTAGGATCGTGCTTGTCCGTTTTCCCCTTTCTGTTCCCGTCAGGTGGTCCTGGACGTGTTTTGGAGTTCTGGTGTTGGGTGCGTGCTCACGCGGACATCATGTCTTCTCGGTGAACCGGTCTCCTTGACATTATTTAATGTTCCTGTTTATCCCCGGTCACTAGTGCTGGCTGGTGCTTTTCACCTACCTATGTCACCATAGACCACGTTGATGCCTTGTAGCCCGCCTACCATTGAGTGTTGTTTCTTACATCCATTCTGACCATTTCTTTTTAATGCTTATTTATTTTTGAGAGAAACAGACAGAGTGCAAGCAGGGGAGGGGCAGAGGGAGAGGGGGGGAGACACAGAATCCGAAGGAGGCTCCGAGCTCCAAGCTGTCAGCACAGAGCCCGACGCGGGGCTCGAACCCACGAACCCCGAGACCGTGACCTGAGCCGAAGTCGGACGTTTCACTGACTGAGCCACCCAGGCGCCCCCTGACCATTTCTTTTATTGGTGTTGAAATAGACTATTTAATGCGATTATTACTGCGTTTAATACTGTGTATTGGGGCGCCTGGGTGGCGCAGTCGGTTAAGCGTCCGACTTCAGCCAGGTCACGATCTCGCGGTCCGTGAGTTCGAGCCCCGCGTCAGGCTCTGGGCTGATGGCTCCGAGCCTGGAGCCTGTTTCCGATTCTGTGTCTCCCTCTCTCTCTCTGCCCCTCCCCTGTTCATGCTCTGTCTCTCTCTGTCCCAAAAATAAATAAACGTTGAAAAAAAAAATTAAAAAAAAAAAATACTGTGTATTAATGCTACCATTTACTTCTTGTTTTCTATTTGTTCTCTCTTATTCTATTTTTTCTCTCCTGATTTTTTTTTTTAATTTGAATATATTAACTTTTCCCCTCTAATTTACTTATTGAAGTTGGGCTCCATGGGTATAGATTTCTGTGCGTTGTGGTTGCCGTGGGATTGCAACCCACATACTTAGCTTTCCCCAGTTTCCTCGCACCCGCGGCCAGCGAAAACCCAGCCGTTTTTTGGTCCACTTTTTCTCCTCTCCTGTTGTCCTATGTAGTAAGTCTGCGTGAATGGAAAACCCCCTCATACAACGCAATACTTGTTACTTTCGGCGGCCATAAATACCTTAAAGAACGTAGGAGATGAAAAAGATTCTGTTACGTACTTAGCCATTCTCGTTCCTCCTTTTCTGTGTCTGATTTTCAAGGTTTCTCTCTGGTGTCACCCCCATCCCGTTGCAACACATGTCCTTCAGAGGCTGGTTTGCTGGTGGCAGATTCGCTTGGCTTTTCTTCACCTGAGATTGTCTGGCTTTAAGTTTTGTGTCTTTGAAGAGTTTTTCACTGGCTCTAGCATTCCGGGTTAACAGCACTCTTCAAATAGGGTTCCACTTCCTTCCACTTGCTTTCTGTGAGCAGTCTGCAGTCGCTCAGATGGTTGTTCTTTCTATGAAACGAGTCCCGTTCCTCTAGCTGTCGGGAGGATATTTTCTTTCTTTTTCCCTCTCAGCAGTCTGAGGACGGCATGTCTTGGCATGGATTTCTTGAGCTCTTCTAGTAGAGATGCAGTGAGCTTCTTGACTCTGCAAAGTGTGTGTGATTCTCTGTCAGACTGAAAATTTTCTGTCGGTGTGTCTTCAAGTTCAAGATCACTGAGTCCTCCCTCTGTCTACCACTTCTGAGTCCATCCAGTGGTCATTTTTATTTACCTCGTTTCCCTTGAGAGTTAGCACATTTACAGTTCTTTGTGTGCTGAGTAACCTCTGGAAACGGTCGGGATGAGGTCCCAGGTTCCAACCAGCCGTTCACGGATTGTGGTTCCACAGTCAGCGCAGGGACCTCGTGGTCCAAGGGCTCCCTCCATGGGGATGTTTTGTTTTCCAAACCCTTGCTTGCTGTTCAGACCTGCCCCCGCCTAGGTACCCCCACCACGCGAGTCCTGGAGGTTGGTGGCGGTTCCGCGCTCAGTATCCTTGGCATGCGGTGTGAGGTCTGGTCACACACACTGGTGCCATTTCACAGGAACGCTCCCTGCCCCCTCCTCATCGGTGTCCCTGCCGCCTTCCAGCCCCGGGGCCCTGCTGCAGCCCTCCAGACAAAAAGCTGGGGCCTCAACTTCCCTGCCTTGCGTGACTTGTGGCCCACATGATTCCACCCGCAGCCAAGTGGCAGGAGAACAGCAGGGGTTCGTCCGTGTCCTTGGAACCACAGCTCCTGAGTCCTTGCATGCTCGCCCATCGTCAGTGGCTTCTGCGCCACCCCGGCGTGTCCTGGGGCTGCAGGGGGGAGGAAATGCAGAGGAAACATGAAGGCGGACACCCCTCCCCCCATGCACGCTGAACACGGGCATTTCCTTGTTCTACTCCTCGGGTTAAATAGCAAAAGCTCTTCGTGAGCTGTTTTTATGCACACTTGGTCTTCTGGCTTACACACACTCTTTATGCACTCCCAGGTCTTCTGGCTGCCTTTGAGTCCAGCCAGGTTGTACCCAAAGGAAACAATAAACGGGAAGCTGACCGTTTGTTCAATGGTGTTTGAAGTCCGCTCTCCTTCCCCAGTCTGCCTGCTGCCGTGTCCTTTAGTCCTCAGATAATCGCTCCTGCGTCTGTCCGAGCTTTATAACTGCATTCGCTGGGCGAGACTTGGCGGAGCGCGCACATTACTGGAACTTTCCAGGAACCAAAACCCCTTGCCGGTCTTTATTTCTTTCATCAAGTTTGGAAGTCTGCATCCATTTTTTTTTCATTGTCTTTTATTAAGTTATAATCGACCTGTAGCATTAGCTTAGTTTCAGGTGTACGATATAATTTGATATTTGTGTATATTGTGAAATGATCACCACAATATCTCTAGTTAACATCCATCACCTCACACAGCAAAAGAAATTTTTTTTAATTTTTTTCAACGTTTTTTATTTATTTTTGGGACAGAGAGAGACAGAGCATGAACAGGGGAGGGGCAGAGAGAGAGGGAGACACAGAATCGGAAACAGGCTCCAGGCTCTGAGCCATCAGCCCAGAGCCTGACGCGGGGCTCGAACTCACGGACCGCGAGATCGTGACCTGGCTGAAGTCGGACGCCTAACCGACTGTGCCACCCAGGCGCCCCTAGAAATTTTATGTGTAACGAGGACATTGTTTCCTGAAGTATTTATTTATTTTTTTTGCCTCGTTCTCTGGGACTCTGATTACCCGATTCTTGTATATCGTTTTATACTGGCCTTTGAATCTCTAATGCTCTTTTTTTTTTTTTTTTAAATCTTTTTCTCCTCTTTTCTTTAAGGTTGGATACCTTCATTGATCTGTCTTCAAGTTCACTGACTCTTCTCTGTGATCTCCATTGTATTATTAAGACTCTACATTGAATTTTTTTCAGATACGTTTTTTAGTTCTGAAATGTATGCTTAGTTCTTTCATATGCACGTATCAGCCCCAGCTCCCTTGCCTCGGCAAAAGAGCCGTAATAACAGCATTGAAGCCATTGTCTCCTAATTCCAGCGTCTGCATCACCTCAAGCTTGGCGTCTGTTAGTCGTCTTTTCTCTTGAGAACGGGACCTGTCTTCCTGGCAGTCTTGGGTTGCTTGCTTGGCATTGTGAGCGCACTGTTGCATGGGCTCTGGGTTCTGTTATATTCCTCTGAGGAATCTTCATGTGTTGTTTCAGCTGATGGTTCTTCCGGTTGGATTTGAACCATAAGCTGCATTTCAGCTCCCGTGGGTCCATACCAAGGTCAATGATCTGTTGCTTCTGACTTCAGTTTTGTCACAAGGTTCAAGGTCAGCCCGAAACGCCTGCAGGTGTACCCAGAATTGGGGACTTCCTCCCTGTGGCGGTCTTCCCTCCAAACTCTCCTTGCACGTTTCGGTACCAGCCACACCTGCCTAAGCTCTGTTCCCACATTCCTCCGGCCAGAAGAGGGGCGGTTTCCACCGGGTTCTGCCTGCTGTGCTGTCCCGTGCCCTCCGGGCAAAGCCCCACGAGATGAAAACTCACCCCCTGTGCCCACCTGGCTCCTCCTGTTTAGTCTTCGGAATAATGCCGAGGTGACGGCTGTGGGGGTGCTGGATATTGTCCTTCTTGTGCAGAGGGCTATGGGTGTCACCCTGTCACGTGTGCCACCGCAGTTCTGTGGCTCTTGGTACCGCTGAGCTGAGCGCAGAACCTTCCCATGCGGGGCTGGGATTTGGAACTTTTCCGAGAGCTTTCTTGCACTCGGATGCCGGCGGGACGGGAGTCACCTGCTTACTTTGCATGTGTGGCCGACACGTTCACGGGGGCTCTACGTATAGGTGTGGGCATTTCGTGTTGAAGTGCAGGTGATTTCATCGTGGACTGCTGCTTTCTAATCCACCGGCATCTCACAGTTGGAAGACGTCATGTTGCGTAGGTCGCGTATCCAGGGAGGGTGTGTTCTCTGTCAGCTTCAGTTCAGGAGACGATGGGACGGTGTCACAAAATACTCATCTTAAAGGCGGTCTGTCAGGTCTGGCCGTTGGAGCAGCTGCCCACGAGCCCCGCTCCAAGCACTGGTCCCCTCTGATTCGGGGCTGTGTCCTCCGGCCTCCTTCCAGGCAACAGCTGAGGTTGGCGAGGCATCCGCCCGGAGCTGCAGGGCAGGGCCGAGCAACCACGTTTTCTGGAGGATGGATGCTTGCCCTTGATTTGGTCACGCTCAGGGACCTCGTGGTCCAAGGGCTCCCTCCACGGGGCCGCGCATCACCGGCAACCAGAACTGTTGTGTCACAGGGCCTTTTATCTGGGGTGAGGCCACCGCTGTTGGGCTGGGCCGTTGCATCTCCGAGCACGGCTGGGTCTGCTGTGGGCATCCTGGGAACAGCCTGGACGGGGCGGGAAGGGCATCCCGGGCCGTGTGGTGCAGTGGGCTGGGCACCGGGCCGGGCGCCCTGCCTGACGCGCCATCTTGGGCGAGTCCTTTAGCCTCTGATTGTTCTGACTATAAAATGGGCGGGTGGGTGAGATGATGTGCAGTGAGGTGGACCTTTGACCTGTGAGGTCTGCCTACTTCTGTCTGTCTGGGGGGCCACCATTCAGCCCACTACACTAACAGGCCCAGAAGAGTGAGGGCCTGGCCCCATGTAGGGGGCCCCCTGTCCTGACCCACCCGGTGCCCCCAGCCCATCATGCGGGCCACCCTCTGCCCACCCTTCTTCCTCCTCCAGGAGGGGCGACTCATCTGACAGGGTCATGGGCAGCCATCAGCCAGTCTATACGGGAGAACAGAAACCAGCTGCTTCGGTAGGGGGGAGGTCACGTGGGAGATCGGGTGCCCAGGGCTAGTGTGGCGATGGACAGAGACCGCCCAGATGAGAGCAAGCAGTGATATGCCTGGCGGGCCCGTGTGCCCGCTCAAGGGAGCGCGCTGGGCCTCCTCCGGCCGGTCCTGGGTTGGAAACAAGGCAGAAGTCCGTGATCGGCTAAGTCCTGGCTGGGTGGGACTCCTCGTACCGAGCTTTGTGTTCGGTTCCAGGACCGGTTCCTGCAGATCATGGGTCGCGGTCTTGTTGTCGTACCTGGTCTGGCTGTCACCCCTCCGTGTGCTCTGTCTCTCACCGAGGACCCCGAAGCACCCCGAGATTCCGGGCTGCGGAAAGCAGCTACCGCTGCCCAGGGTGGGGGCAAGGGGGGGCCGGCCTGGACGGGGGGGCATGGGTGGTGCTTGGCATTGCCTGTGGGCGTGTGGCCCCGGGGGCTCTGACCCGGCAGGAAGGGATGTGACCCGGAGGGTACTCCAGTGGCACAGGGCATCGGGCCCTGAGGAGACGGGGTTGGCCCACGCCCCAGCCGTTACCACTGCGCCACCCACCACCACGGGCCGCGTGCAGGGGCGTGGCCAGGTGGGTGCTGGCTGCTGGAAGGGGCCAGGGGCTGCACCCCCTCCGCTGTGGCCCTTCAGACGCTAGGGACGTGGAGAGGAGCAGGACGATGGGGGGAAACTTCACGTCTCCTTCTCCACCTCTTCCTGTGACTGGCGTGGGGAGTGTGCTGCCAGCCCCAGGCTCGCAGAACAGACACAGGAGGTGGCTTCTGCTTTGGTGAGGGCCCAGGCCTGGCGGGTTTCCTGGGCACGGGGCCTCGGTGTGGGGCCCCCCGGGGGGCAGGGCCTTCCCGGGCTGTGGCAGATGCCTGCACTGGGCCTGGGCCCCAAGCGGCCTGGGAGGGTGGACACTTGGCAGCTGCATGAACAAGGCGGCCCAGGTCTTCCCTCCTGGTCCCTCCCATCTCTTCCCGTGGGAACACATCTCGGGGTGCTCAGTGTGGCCACGGCACATGCTGTGGGCCAGGGGCCTCTGCGCAAAGACTCCCCCGGAAGAAGGGGGTGGCGTGTGGTCCGATGGGCGTTTTAGGACGACGACTCAGGCCAGGTGGAACGGGGCTTTTGCGGGGCCTCGGGGGGCCACGGAGAGAGTCTGCGGCCCTGTCGGAAAGGCGGGCAGGAGACGTGACGGAGAGACGTTTGTGAGCCAGAACCCTCTAGACGTGGCGGCCAGGGGATGGGGAGCCGGGCAGAGCTGGCCGGGGTCTGAGCTTCCGGAAGAAGGTGGAGAAGGGGGAGTGCCGCCCTGCCCGCTCCTGCGGGGCGTCCTGCCCCCGCGATCTTGCCGCAGTCCTGCGCTCGCCCCAGAGTTCGACGTTTGCCAGATACAGTGCCGGCTGCTAATCACATCTGCTTCTGTATCAGTCAGCCGTGGACGCTGTCACGAAACACGAGACGTTTATTGTCACGGTCCCGGAGGGTGGAGGTTTGCAGGCCTGGTTTGCAGATGGCCGCCTTCTTGCCGTGTCGTCGCGGGACAGAGAGAGAGAGAGGGAGAGAATTCCCTTCCTTGTCTTCCGTCTTGAAGGCACCGATCCTGTCAGTGGCATCTCGTGGCCCGATCACCTCCTGGCGCCATCACACTGGGGATTAGGGTTTCCGCATACGCATTCGGGGGACGCAGACTTGCACGTTCTGACACGATTCTGGGGTTCCACCCCCCACAGCTTCCTCCCCTCGTTTGAGCGTGCCGCTCCGGGATCCCCCCACCCCCACCCCACTCTCTGCATCTGCACACTGAGCCAGGCAGGTGCGCACCGCTTCTCGGGGCTCCCTCCCCGCCCTCCCAGGCTCCGATTCCCTCTCAGGTCTGGTCCGCTCCGTAGCCACGTGCGAACGCTCAGGCCAAATGTGCCTGAAGCTTCTGGAGAGTCACAGATGCCAGGAGGCCGGGACTCCAGGCTACGAACAGGGCTCGTAAAACGCACACAGGTCCTCAGAGGTGTGAGTTCTCCACTCCCAGCCCCAGGCAAACTTCTTTTCTCTTATCAGTTCCGGTCACACCTGTGTGGGGAGGCAGAGCCGAGCTGTGTCCGGGCCGGCTCGCCTTCACTGCTCATCGCGGGTGGCCAGTGAGCCGTGCTGCCCGGCCGGGTGGCTGTGGCCAGACTGCTGCAAGCGTGTGTGCTTTTGGGCCAAAGCAGATTAGCGCTAACGTTCCTTCCCCGTGCCGGGCCTGCCTCTCTGTCAGGCTGGGGGTTCTGCAACATGGGTGACAATGCACGTGGGTGCCCTGCCTTGGAGTGCGGTTTCTGAAATTGGGGCCCCAGGCCCCCCTCATGTTTGGTCTTAGGTTCCTAGTGAAAGAAATCTGCCAAAAATAGGCCCAGATTTGGGCAGAGAGACCATATTCAATCCTTAGAAAAGCGTCCGAAGCTTCTGCTTTGTGCAGTGACCTGAGGGACAGGGACCCCTTGGCCCTGTCCTCCAGCCCTGTGGGCTCAAGGCCAGACTGTGGACCTCAGGAGAGAATAGAGCCTAGAGAGCCATGACCTCTCAGCAGGGCTGACTCTCGCCCTGGGTTTTGAGGGATGAGCAGGCCTCCGGGAGAAGGGGGTAGGGGCTCTGTTGCAGAGAGAACTAAAGCCACGGAGGGTATGGCTTAGGGATGGAACAGTTGCCTCCAGTGGTTGGAAGTGGTCAGAACTTGCACAGGATGGATGGATGGGTGGTTGAGTAGATAGGCGATTGGATGGATGGATGGATGGATGGATGGATGGATGATTAGATGGTGGATGGGTGGATGGATGGATTCATGGATGGATATATGGATGTTTAGATGGATAGATGGTGAATGGACGGATGGATGGATAGATGGTAGATGGATCAATGGATGAACATATAGACGGACAGATGGATGGATGGATATATGGATACTTAGATGGATGATGAGGTGGGTGGATGAGTAGGCAACACCTCTGGGAAGTTGAGTGGGTCTGAAGGTGGAACAAAGTACCTGGTCGGTGCACAGTGAGTGAACAATGGATGAATGTACAGGATGGATGGGTGGGTGGTTGAGTAGATAGGCGATTGGAGGGATGGATGGATGGATGGATGGATGGATGATTAGATGGTGGATGGGTGGATGGATGGATGGACAGGATGGTGGGTAGATGAATGACTGAACAGATAAACTCCCTCCCTTCTACTTTATGGCCCATCAAGATAGTCTTCACCTGTGACTTGTCTCCATGGCCAACCCATGCAATCCTCATTTGCCCTTACCTGCAGGTCCTCTGGGAACGTCCTCTCAGGGGAGGGACTCAGCTCTCTGCCCTCTGCCTAATGGGCCCAGACTGGCTTTGGATGCCTGGAGCATCCCTGGGGGAGGGGCTGGATTCAGGGACAAGCTCCCTCTGTCTGGTGCTGCCGGGATATGCCAGCTGACATTTGCTCTAGCAGCTATGCTCTACCCATGCTGCAGCTCCAATTAAATTGTTTAAGTGACAAAAGACCCCGGGTAATCATGTGATTAAAAATAACTTGGGCTGGCTGATGCTGTTGCCCGAGCCTATCGAACTGGGCAGGGGGTGAGGTGGGGGGGGAACGGGGATCTGTTTACAACTGCGGATCGTACAAGACCTGGAAAAGAACACCAAGGCTTCAGGGACTGGAGAGAAAGGCCAGGTGGTCCTAGCCTGGGTGAATCTCAGGCCACTGAGTAGAGATCGGGATGATGCCCCAGCATTTACCGAGTACCTACGCTATATTCCCGCCCCTGGTGGGTCATCAACAGAACCCAGTGCCGTGGGTTTTTAGAGTTTTCGTTCATGTGAATGCAGGGTGGGGGTTCAGGGAAACCCAGTCTTTCTTTCTATTCACTGAGCACCTACTATGTGCCAGGCACTGTTCCAGGTGCTGGGGATAGACCACCAAGTTTTTTGTTTTAACGCGGATGAAGGTGTTTTTTTCTTATTACAGAAACATTACGTTCCTCGTAGAAAACATCTTTAAAAAATAAAAATCACCTGTTACTTCACCTTTAAGAAACAGAGAGTTGACATTTTGGTATATTTCCTTCCCCACTTTTTGTTTTCTGACCTACGCGTCCCTAATTCCTCCGGCGGCACTTCCTCCGAAAGGGTTTCCAGACCTCCTGTCCTGACGTTGGAAGAGATCATCCTCGCTTGCCCACGTGGTAGCTGGTCCATCGTAAAATGCGGCCACTCACAGTGCAGGGGACCTTCCAGGCACAGCGTGTCTAGGGTTGAGTGGAAGGGGACTTTTTTTCAAGTAAAACTAAAACCAGGAGGGGCGCCTGCCTTGCTCAGTCGGTAGAACACGCCGCTCTGAATCTCAGGGTCGTGAGTTCAAGCCCCGTGTAAGATGTGGAGCCTACTTAAAAAAAATCATGAAACTGTATGGGGCGTAACGTATACGCTGTGATGATTGGATGTTCGTACACACGGTCGGAAGGGTTCCCCCCGCTGAGTCCGTTAGCACATCCATCACGTTACCCACGTCCTTTTGGGTTCGTTTGGGGATTTTTTGGTGAGAACATTTACGTGTTACTTTCTTAGCAGATCGCAGTACAACGCTTTAAACTCGACGCACCTTGTTACAGTTAGGCCTCTAGGGCCTTATTCATCTTACAACTGAAGGATTGTGTCCTCGGACCAGCCTGATTCCCCGACCCTCCCCAGCCCCTCGCAACCGCGTTTCTGTGGTTTCTAGGAGTTCTGCCTTTTTTTTTTTTTTAATTCCACATATAAATGAAACCATTCGGTCTTTGTTTCTCTCTGTCTGGCCGATTTTACACAGCGCCCCAGGTCCGTCGATGTTGTCGCAAAGGCTGAGTGATATTCCATTGTGTGTATATGCCGTGTCTCCTTGACACGCTCATCCCTCGACACTTAGCTTGTTTCCATCCCTCGGCTGTTGTGAATAATACTGCAGTGAACATGGGAGTGTGGGTATTTTCGACGACATAATGATTTCGTTTCCTTTGGATATATTCCCAGGAGTGGGATTGCTGGATCATATGGTATTTCTATTTTTAACTTCTTGAGGAACCTCCATACTGTTTTCCATAGTGACTGCACCTGTTTACATTCCCACCAACAGTGCCCAGGATCAAGAGAGGACTTTCCTCAGGCGCCAGGGACTCGCTGGTAAAGCCGAGGGGTCAGGGCCACGGTGATCCGGCTCACCTGGGCTCCTGTCCTGCCTCCGCCTTTTGTGCTCTCGGAGTTCTCGGTGCTTCGTCCACGAAACGCACGTCTTTAATCGTGCTCCTTTGAAAGATTATCAGAAGCCATAAAGAAATGTGTGTAAAGTGCTTGCTACGCGATATGTGCAAATAAACAATTATCACGGCAGCTAAAAAATTAAAAATAAATGGACTCTGAGGCCTGGGCGGCCTTGCCAGGAGTGAGGGGATGTGAGTGGGCTTGGGCTGCTCTAACAAAACACCGCAGATGGATGCTTTAAATGACAGACATTCACTGTCCCACGTCTTGGAGCCTGGAGCCCAAGGTCCAGGCGTGGGTGGGGCCGGGGCCTCCCGAGGCCTCTCTCCTTGTGTGTGGACGGCCGTCCTCTCCCTGTGTCCTCACGGGGCCGTCCCTCCGTGCGTGTCGGTGTCCTGATCCCCTTTTCTTATAAGGACCCCGGTCACACGGGATCGGGGCCCACCCCGGTGACCACGTTTTGCCTCAGTCACCTCCGCAAAGGCCCCGTCTCCAGGTATGGTCACATTCTAGGGTGCTGGGGGTTGGGGCTTTGGCATAGGAATTTGAGGAACACAATTCAGCCCTTTGCAGCCTCTGTGGGACCCGCTTAACCCTGGCTGATGTCACCCTTGCAAGCTTAGACTGTGGGACCACAGCAGAAGAGAGCACAGACTTTCTTCACGTGGGCCACAGAGGCCAAGAGACTGCGTGAAGAGGGCGGCCTGGGCTTAAAGGCTTGTGTCTGTGCCCCTGCCCTCAGGGCAGTTTCTCCCAAGGTGACGTGAAGAGAGAAAGTCCCCGTTGCCCTTATGCATTCTTCTGGGAAGAGGAGAGAGGAGGGAGGGAGAAGGACATCAGGTGAGGGTCTACAGTTTGTGTGCATCCCAAATGCACGTGCTCTGAGGCTTGGCCATTGGTCAGTCAGTTCTCTTGATGGACACAGACACACCCACCCCACTAGGTCATTGGCTAATAAGCCAAGTGGGACGTGGCCCCCACCAGGCGTCAGAACCAAGATGGCGGAAAAGCCAGTGCCTTGGCTGGAGGAACTCGGCAGCCCTTGGAAAGTAGAGTCCGTCCTATTTCTCCTTTGGAATGGCAGCAGAGCCCTCCCTCTCGGTGGCCTGGGCAGGCTGATGGGCTTGAGATGATCTGTGTGGTCAGGGCTGGGCTCTCGTGAGCAGCCCCCTGTAGGAAGATGGGGGCAGCGTACCCGCTGGCCGTCCCTCTGTCTGCTCCCGATTTCTTCAAGTAGTAGGATGTTTGGGGGCCTAAACTGACCAGAACAAAGGGTTTGCAGACTCCAGGGGCTTCTGGGTTGAGTCTTCCGTGGCCTTCTCTGTGGGGGGCTCCTTGAGAAAGCCTTCTCCCCTCAAGCCCCATCCGCACGCAGGCCACCCCTTTCTGGGCCCCTCGGCCATGCTGCGTATCCATCCCTCCCCTTTAACCTGCACATCAGAACAATCCTCCATTGTAGAGACTAAACAGATTGTGTGTTTATATTTAGGGCAGGTTCAGGATTTTTCTGTGTCCCTCCAGAGCCTTGGTTGTTCTACGGTTTAAGGATCTTGCCTGGTCTCCCAGCGTTTTTGAACCCCGTGGTGTTTTTGCCAGGCCTCTCCTGGAATGCAAGCCGTGGCCGCTTGGGGGTCTGGATACACTTTTAGACCTTTTGTACAAAACCACACGATGCGTGAAGCTGCTGTCACCCCCGAGGCTTCCGTGGCCTGGCCAGACACCCTCCCAGCAGGCCACTGTGCCCCGAGCCCTTCTGCCCTTTATCTCCCTGCAGACCCAAACAGGAGTCTCTTCCAGAAGGTTCCCTTCGTGGGCTCTCAGACCCTACTGGTCCACAACCCCGGGTGAGGGTTTACCCCGAACACGGGGGAATCAGGACCCAGGGTGCCGGGGTCTGGCCCCAGCCTCTCCTTCTAGAATTGAGTTCCAACGGGACATTCACGGCTCTCGACCAAATCCCTTTATTCGTTATTCCAAGGAACCTCGTCTCTTGTCGTGCACGCTTAAGAACACTTGGCTTGGCTTTGCGAGAAGATACAGCTCTTCCCTGGGGTGGGAAGGACTGAGACCCAGGACGTGAAGAGAGCCCAGGACATGAGCTTTCTGCCAGAGCCTGCAGAAGGGAGCCAGGCCGACGGCTCTGAGCCTCGGCCCAGCGGAAGGTTCTAGAGAAGCGGCAGCTCGCTCCTCCTGTGACCTCGGGAAGGTCCGCCCCCCTCTCCGGGCCTCGGGGCCCGGGCCATCCTTGCAGGACTTTGTAACAAGGAAGCGAGCGGGTGCCAGTATCGTGTTGAGCCCCGCAACAGGCCCGTGGCACCGAGAGGCCGGGCCCCTTTGCGTGCGGGCTTCCCCGCCTCGGCCAGAGCAGAGCCGGCACTCAGCTCCCGCGTGCGCTTCCGCCGGGGAGCTGTATTAACAAATGGATTTTCTTGTTTTTTCGTTCACGTGCCAACTTTTGTTACTGACAAGGAGCAAATGACAGGCCTCCTCGCCATCTGTGTGCAGGAAAACCGGCCCCACAGAGCTCGGATTCTGGAAGCATCCGGCCTCTGAACGTTTGAGATGTAAGAGTCTGTGGGTGGAGTGGCCGCGGCCCCACCCTGGCGACCGTCCCGCGCCCGCCCGCCAGCTGGGGCCTGGCTGCCTCCCTGGCCAGTCGGCACAGAGAGGCCTTTACAGACGGCCGCGGTGTCGGGGAGGAGGAGCCTGGGTAGGATGGGGCGTCCTCTGACACACTGGCGTGTGTCCCTCTGTGTCACCCCATCCCCAGGACACGGGCGCCACTCTGTGAACGGCCAGGCCCCACAGGTGTGGTCTGGGAGGAAGATTTCCCTGCAAGTTTGCTCTGTCCCCAAGACCCCAGCAAGGGCATGAGTTTAGGGACCCTAGTCCTCCCAGCTCATTTTCGGGGGCGGGGGGTCTTTTGACTCGGCCTACCCTGGACACACCGCGTGGCAGTCCTGAAGATGTCAGCACTGAGAGTCAGGTCACACACACACACCAAAATCACCTGCGTGAGTTGGTTTTCCCATCCGGGAAATGGGGGCACAGTCCCAACTCCTTTGCGAGGCTGCTGTCTGGGAGGCTGGGTCTCGCCGTGTCTCCACGAGGCAGAGGGAGGGGGCTCTGGTGTCTCTGCTTCTTACAAGGGCACTAATCCCATCACGCCCCCCCATGACCTCATCTCGCCCTTAGCGCCTCCCAGTACCCCGTGAGGGGTATTCAGCATAGGAATCTGGGGGGGACGCAGACGTTTAGCCCTTAGCAGTCAGTGGCAAAACGTTGGGGCAGGGGCCGTGTCGAGATGGGTGGGGAGGACCTGGGTGAGAGCACGAACTCAGGAGGACCGTGGGCGTCACGGGTCTCTGCCCAGCTCCACTGCCGAGGAGGACACGGCCTTGGAGCTGAGCGCCAAAGCACACGTGGGAACAGCACGGACAAGAGTGGAACAGCAAGGGTGCTCCGAGGAGGGGGGGCGGGGTCTGAGCCAGCGTCTGAGTGGCAGGTTCCGTGGCCGCCGTCACTGAGGTCTGTGTAAGGGTGGAGTAAAACCAGAGGAGGTTTCTGGTCCCTTCCGGAAGGTAAGGCAGTGTAGCAGCCCACACTCCTCCCCTGTGGACTCACATTGGGATGCCAGCCGCGTGCCTGCACCTGCCCAGGTGGCACCTTCCGCGCATGGGCCACATCCTCTGATGACACCCCACCCCTCCCTTCCCCTACGGGGTCCCAGTGCCAAGCACGCACCTCGTCCGCGGGTGCAACGTGCAGTCAGACCGTAGGTCCCCTTCTTCCTGGGGGAGGGTCCTGGTCACTGGACCCCCGCGGCCTTGGGTCTTTATCTGTAGAACGGGCTGGGTGGCAGGGGTGCCCCCTGAGCCCAGAGGGCTTTATGGCCTCCAGCGGGCCCTCCTGTAAGGTGCTCAGAGCCTGCCTGGGACCAAGGATGTTCTTACTGGACGTTGCTCACTGTCAGCGTCCTGGGGCGGCCGCGACAAAGGACCACACACTGGGCACCTTGACACAATGGAAACCTGCCGTCTCTCATCTGGAGGCCAGAAGTCTGGATCAAGGTTACGGCAGGGGTGGGAGGGAGGGTCCTTTCGGCCTCCTGAGCTTCTGGGGATCCCAGGTGACCCTGGGCTCGTGGCCCTGTCCCTCCGACCTCTCCTCTGTGGCCTCGTGGCTTCTCCCTGTCTGTGTGTCTCTCGTCTTCTGTCTGACAAGGACGCTTGCCGTTAGATTTAGGGTCTAACTGGGTAGCCCAGGATCCTCAGTTTCATCACATCTGCAAAGACCTCTTTTCCAAATAAAGTCACATTCACTAGCTCGGGGAGGAGCCCTCAGGAGCTATTTCCCGGACGAGTGAATGAGCTTTCGCACCTGCCCACGGTCACCAGCTGGTGGTGCAGGGCCCGTATGTGAGTGCAGGTGTGGGGTTTCAGAGCTCCCCCATCTTGGCCGGGGGTCACGGCCGTTCCTCTGCCGCTGGGGTCGGCTGGGTCCTTACCCGCGAGCCTCAGACCCGCACCAGGCTTGGGCCTCGCTTCCCTCCCTGGGGCGGCCACGGCCACTTCTACCTTCCCACACCGTCCTCTGTGATGGATGGGGCCCGTTGGCTCCTGCAGCCCAGACTCTGTACAGGCCTCTCGCTGAGCACAGATGCACCGTGGCCGCCGAAGCCTGCATCCGCCCCGTCTCCCGGGTAACGCAGAATTCCCCCATGCAGTGCTTAAAATACCCTGCCGTTCCCAGCCACCCGGCGGGCATGCGCTCTGTTCATGACGGGGCCGCCTCCCCAGGAGAGTGGTGGCAGGAAGTCCTTCCCTAGGGGCCCTCCTCTCCCCGGTGATCACTGGGAAGGCCCGGGGCCAGCCCGCCACTCAGCTGTCTGACACGACAGTCCCCAGGCTGCCCTCTGGCCTCTAGGAGGGGGGGCTGGCAGCTGGCCCCTTGGCCTCTGGGACACAGGCCGTGGTGCCACAGCCTCTGGCTGACAGGTGCGCTGGCTGTGCCCCTGCTCCCTGGCCCTGCCCGGCCCTGGCCCACTGGACCCTCGGCAAGGACACAGCCGAAGGGCTGCCTGTCCCCGGGGCACTTGGACTTCAGCTCGACCGGGTGTCGCCAGCCGAGCCCAGGCGTGGCCGCACTGGGCAAGGAGAGCCTGGCTGTCCTTCCTCTCTCCCCATCACTCGTCACGAGACGGGCTTCTAGGCACGTCTTTGAAGGGCGGCCTTCACACGTGCCTTCGACATCTCTCAGGTTTGAATTATTCTGATCCTCCGATACCTGTTCAGACACGTCAGGCAGAAGGTTCCCGAGCAGACTAGCTCACATACCTGCTCTCTTAGAAGATCCTGCATTCACGGTGCCTCGTCGGGCCCAGGCCTCCGTGCCTGCCGCCCAGCGTCCCACCCCCTCGCCCCGCCTCCCCGCCCCGTGCCCTCCTCCCTCCCTCTCCCCGCTGACTGACTCCCGGCTCTGGCTGCTCCTCCTCTGTCTCCTCTCACTACGCTCCTGCCTTCTGCAGGAAGCGTGTCAATGGTGAGACACAGCTGTGCTCCGTTTCTTGGTGGCCCCGTGGCCGGGCACAAGCTGGACCCAGCAGAGGTGCCCAAGGTAGCAGCTGCTGGGGGAGTCGCCCTCCCCTCCTGTGTCTCTCCTCTCCGTCACTTCCTGCCTGGGAGCCAAGCCAACCTTGGCCCCGGCTGACCCTCTCTCGGCACGGCTGTCTTCCCCGGCCCCGCACCAGCCCCTTTTCCTGAGCCCCGCTCCCAGTGGGCACGCCGGCCCCTGGCTCCCCTGCCCCGCCTCGTGGCCCTCCCCTAGGCCAGGGCTCCACAGACTGTACCTTGAAGGGCCAGAGGGCAAACCCGTGTCTGTCCGGGGCCCACGCGTCTCCCCGCTCCCAGGAACCCGTGGGGGCCACGCAAGCCCCGACCCCATCCTGCCCTCTGCTCCCAGTAGTTGTGAGGCTTCTGGAACGGGGTGGGGCCTCCCAAGGCCTCAGTTTCCCCATCCTTAAAATGAAGATCCCTGTCCCCACCACACAGGGTCGGACTGAGTATCTGACGAGACGGTCCGTGGGCAGCACGAGTTGTTGACAGGAATCGTCATCGTCAATAACACCAGCCCGTCAACTCCTTGCCCGCGTGAAAAGCCGCCGGTGTTTCCCATACCTCTGGGTCTGTGCTGTGTCTCCTGCCTGGGACGCCCTTCCCTTCCTCGTCCCTCTGCCGGACTCCTACTCGTCCCGCAAGACCCAGGGGGGACGGCCCCGCCTCCCCGCACCTCCGACACAGCCCTCCTGGCTCCCGACCCCCTCGGTTGCTCCCGTGGCGCGTGACACGTCTCTGTCACAGCCGAGCCCACTCTGTTGTGATGATCTGTTCCGTGTCTGTCTCTCCACCAGCCCGTGCCCTCATCTGGGCTTAGTCACGTCTCCATCAGCAGCATCTGACACACGGAAGACGCTCAGACTCATTCACCCGGCAGAGATGTGCTGGTGCAGCCAGGGTCATGGCCGTGAGCTGCAGGGAGAAGGCAGCTGCTGGGGGTGGGGCGTGGAGCAGGGGGTCGGGGGCCGGAGTGCTGGGGAGGGGAGGGCCTCTGGCGAGGAGGGCGTCACGACTGGAGCATGCTGGGGAGAGGATCACGGGGGCGACCGGAGGGGCCTGTGGGCCACAGTGAGACTCGGGGATTCGTTCTGACACGTGGGCCCGTGGAGGGTTTCGACGGAGACGCGACGTGATGGGCCAGGCTTTCCAGGGATGGCTCTGGAGGGAGGCCAGAGGGCACCCCGACAGAGCCGTGACGAGCGTGGCCAGGAGGAAGGGGGGGTAGTGTCAGCAAAAGCCGCACGTCGGCCGCTCCCCTCCGCGGCGTGCACGGCACCGGGCACCTTGATGGGAGCTGGCATGAAGTCTCATTTGGAGGGTCTGAGAAAGGAGAGATTCCAGAAGAATTCGAGGCAGGTGCTCAGACAGGTGCGTGGGCACCCACGATCATGGCAACGCTATTCATCCACGATAGCCACAGGCAGAAACGCCCGGGATGTCCACCAACAGGGGAGAGACACCCAAGTGTGGCCCATAGAGACGACAGAGTATCGCTCAGCCATAAAGGAAAACAGATCACTGGCACCTGCTACAACGTGGATGGTCCTCAAAGTAATGACACGTGGTGGGAGAAGCCAGTCACAGAAGGCCACGTGTCCCGCGTCTCCACTGGTGTGAAACATCCTGAGTAGGCAGACCCACGGAGCCAGAAGGCAGCTGATTCGCTTCCAGGGCTGGGGAGAAGGGGGAGTGGGCGCGTCTGGGTCAGCGCAGGCCACATAATAAAATACCACGGATTGGGGGCCTTAACCACGGACGTTAATTTCTCACACTTGGCGGAGGCTGGAAGTCCAAGATCGAGGTGCCAGCAAATTCAGTTCCTGGTGAGGACCCCCTTCTCGCTGTGTCTTCGCGTGGCCTTTCCTCTGTGGGCACGTGGAGAGAGCTCCGTGTCCCTGCCTCTTCTTGTAGGGACGGAAGTCCTATCTGACCACCTCCGTGACCCATTTAACCTCAATCACCTGCGTGAAGGCCCATCTCCAGCTGCCGTCCCAGTGGGGGTTGGGGCTCTGGAGTGAATATGGGGGGGGGGGGAGCATAACTCAGTCCGTAGCAGAGAGTGGCTGCTGATGGGCCCGGGGCCTCTTTTTGGGGTGCCGAGAATATTCTGGAAGTCGAGGGAGTTAGTGGTTGTGGCTGCCCTAAATGCCACAGGACCGGACTCTGAAATGCCTCGCTTTGTGTCACGTGAAGTTGCCCTGCACGTACAACAACCGGAAGTAAGAGGAGAGGTCCCGGGCACAGCAGTGAGGCTCTTCTTGGAAGGAGAGCTCATGAAAGGGGGGTTGCGCACGAGTCGGGATGCAGGGGGGGCGGGGAGGGAGGACACGGGGAGCCGCAGGGAAGGGGTGACCGTGAGTTGGAAACGTGTGGTGCGGGGGTTTGTGGAACAAATGTGTGCAGGGTGTTCAGGGGCGTCCACGGAGGGGACCTGTCTCTACCACCGCGGGTCCAGGGGCCCCTTGCTGCAAACAGCTAACCATAAGCGGCCGACAGGAAGTTGCCTGCTCGTCTGCGGCCCACGCACGTGCGTGACACGGGCAGCGTGGCGGGCCAGGAGAGCAGGGCATGAGGGAGGCTCGTGGCTTGCCCGGAGTCTCGAAGCCATACGTGGCGGAGCGGGATTGGCACCTGGGCCATCTGGCACGGGCACACCCACGCCCCTCTTTGCTTTTTTAGATCACTTTATCGAGACGTAACTTGAATACCGTGACAGTCATCCTTTGCAAGGGCACGATCAGTGGCGTGTGGCCCATTCACAGCCCGGGGGGTCCACCACCGCTGTCTGGTTCCCCGGCAGGTTCGTCGTCCCCGCCGACAGCCACGCCCCCTGCCCCTGCCCGGCTCCGCGAACCGCTGCTTTCTGGCCCGTGAGTCTGCTTACCCTGGACGTCGCACACTGGGAGCTGGTTTGTGCCCGGCTTCCGTCTCCGAGCAGAGGGTGGGGCACTTACACGGGCAGAGGGCACGCATGGGGGAGTGTGTGAGTGTGATTAGAAGTTGTCGGGAGCCTGACTTTGTTTCTCTTTGAGGAAAACTGAATTGGGGGCGCCTGGGGGGCTCAGTTGGTTGAGCGTCCGACTTCGGCTCCGGTCGCGATCTCACGGTTCGTGGCTTCGAGCCCCGCGTCGGGCTCTGTGCTGACCGCTCGGGGCTTCAGATTCTGTCTGCCTTTCTCTCTGCCCCTCCCCTGCTCACACACTCTCTCTCTTTCTCAAAAATAAATAAACACTAAAAAAGTAAATTAATTAATTAAAACCCCCCAGAATTTGGAGGAGCTTGGATGAAGGAGACCCCCACACATCATCCGTGACCTACGTGTGCTTGTTTGGACCTTGTTTGTTTCCAGGCAGATGTGTCGATTGGGTGGAAATGAATGCTCTCTGCCCGTCCAGCTAACCAGCCCGGCCCCGTTCCGCCCAGACACCCTGGAGCTGTGGTTTTCGTTTCCGGGTTCCTCGGAACCCTGGCACTCGACCTTACATCTAACAACGTGTCCCAGGTGTGCCTGGCAGAGAGGCACGGGGCCGGCTGCCAGGGTGTCACGAGCTACGTGGCCATCGGCAGGGCCGTCAGCCACCAGAAGAACCGAGTCTGATTGTTCCTGAACCACAGTAACTCGGGTCCCCCCCTGGCTGAGCACGGACCCCGCCCCTTCCCGCTCACCAGGGAAGAAGGCTATGTCCCGCCTCTGGATCCGGAGAGCCCCCGCTGTGTTCACAGAGGGGTGGGACGCCCCCGTCTCCGCGGGCAGGTGGAGTGTGCCTGACAGGGGGCATCTCCCCTGTTAGTAACCAGGCTCAGCCCCCTCCGTGCCAGCTGATTTTATCGGAGACCCCGTCTCGATGGCGATGGCAAATAGGGAGCCGGGAGGGAGGGGCGGGCCCCACGTACACCTGCGGGTTCTTGCCCTGACCCAGAACACTTGTGTGACTCGTTTATTCTCCTCATTTAAAGCGTTTACAGCCCAGAACAGTAAACACTGTAAATGCCTTGGCCAAGCCCTGTTGCTACATAGGCTCCCATGTGAAGTAGATGTTGGGGCGCGGAGAAATGCAGAGCTGTCTCCTGCCCCGTAGGATGTCACGCTGGGAAGGAAGTCTCCGTGCCGAGCCAGCAGCTGACCCTCCTGGGAGGAAGGGGTATTTTATCGGGAGCCGCAACTCGGGGCGCTCCCAAAGTTCGACCTCTGTTGTCTCCTTTCCACATCATGTGCCCCGCAGGGGGTACAGAGCCGGGGTGCAGCATAGCCATTGTACAAACAAGGAAGCCGCTTCTCAGGACGAAAGTCTCGCCCGAGGGCGTGGGCCACGACGTGGTCGTGCGTCTGGCTGTAGAGCCAGCGTTCCAGCACCTTCTCTAGGGTGCCAGCACCCTGGATGCTCGAGGCTGGACCACGGTGCCTCTCACGTCACGGAGCCTGCAACCCCCACCTCAACTGCAGGAAACCTCCAGAAGTGCATGGACGTCGGGGAGACCCCGCGTCCTTGCGGCGAACCCCATCTGGACGAAGAGGCTCAGCTTTCCAGACCCCGTCCTTCTGAGGCTGGTATTTCCACCCTGTCACTTAGAAGCTCGCGGTGCAGAGTCCCTTCCTGACTCTTACAACAGCCTGGGAGGGACAGGACCCGCCGTCTCCGTTTCACAGATCGTGAAACCGCGGCTGAGGGGTCAAGCGGCTTGCTCAGAGTCACGGATGGTTCGCTGCGTGAGAAACCGGCCCGACAGCCGGGACCTCAACCATCTGTCTCTCGATGCCGTAAAGGAGCAGGTTGGGCTGGGCTCCACTGGGAGGCGCTGCTGTTCGCGGACAGACGCCAGGGGCCGTCTCCAGTGGCAGCTGCTGAACAACCTGCCGGCTGGCTAGCGGGAGCCCAGCTGGGGCCTGAGGACCCCGCGGCTGTGCACCGTTCACTCCCCCTGACACCTGTCACTGGCCCTACACCACGTCGATCCGCGGGCGGGACAAGCGGACTTTGTCCCCGTGGGTGGCGTTTAGTCCCCATTGCAAGGGGGCACGGACCCCGAGAGGGCAGCACTGAATTGGCTGTGGCAAACAGTCCACCCCAGCCAACCACCTGCCCAGGGGGCAGCTGCTGCCAGGCACAGACCCCGTGCCTCCAGCCCCCCACCGGAGCCTGGCACACGGGGCTCCATGAAGGTCTGCTGGGCTCAGGGCACTTCGACCGCAGGCCTCCGGCCCCTCCAGCAGATCCGAGACGGCCGAGGGCCCTGCACCCCCAGCTCGCACAGCCAGCCCCCAGGAGCCCACGCCCCTCCCGCGTGCTGCCCGGAGGCGACAGGGTAGGGCTTCGGCTTCCACCTGCTCTCTGGGTTGGGGTCCGGGTACGACTCAAGACTTCACTGAAGCAGAGACACCGTGACCGTAAGTGGCAGAGGGGGTTGGAAGCCCCCCGTCTGGGGCAGAGGAAGCACAGGTCCGAGGAGCCGGCTGAGAGTGGAAGAAACCGCACGGAGATGAGACCGGTGCCCCTGACTTGGGCCGCGGCCGCCGGGCCGCTGCCGAGTGACGGCGAGCACACGCGCCCGTGCACGCGGCCCTCGGAGGCGGCCTCGCTGTCGGGCGGGACCCGCGGCAGGAACAAGCCTGCCCGGGGAGGCTCTGGGCTCTTTCCACGTGCGTCCCTTCCCAACGGCCGCTTTCGTCCACCGTGCATCCCTTTCCAGCTGTCTGCGGAAGGCACCGGGGCGTCCGTGAGGACCAGGAGTGCGGGTCCCTGCCGCGCGCTGGCGGAGAGAGGACCCTCCGTAAACGCTGCGCCCAGAGTTACCGAGGCTGGTGTTTCTGTGCCAACGTCCGCGCGTCTCCTCTCCGTAAGCGCTCTGGCTCAGAGGCCGCCTCTGGTTGTTCGCGTGATGCCCACAGGTCTGAGGGATCCGTCCATAAGGACCCTTCTCGGGTACCGGGCCCTGGCTCGGACCCGTCAGCCCCGGCGCGGGTCGTGGCTGGGAGGCGGCCGCCCGGGCCCCTGAGCGCCGCCGAGCCTCCTTCTCTGCGTCCCACCCCGACATCCAAGGAAGTTCTTCCTACCACACCCGGCTTGTCATAGCCCCCGAACGCCGCAAAATGATTCACTTTAAATATGACACAGAACCAGCTGCAAATGAGTTAAACGTTGCTGGTTTGGGGTGTTAGTGGCATTTATGAATATTGTAGGAAAACATTTACTCACTAAGATGCCTCACAATATAAAAAAAAAAAAAAAATCACCCCCTTCAGTGCCCTCTGTGGTATCTATTGTTGCCTGTGTTATTTAGGCTGATGACTTTCCCCCAACGAATCAAGCTCTGCGGCACCGTTTTCCAAAAACATAATAATCTTTTTTTTTTCTTCTTTAAATCTGTGAGCGCTCATGAGACATGGCAGGCGCTCAGCTGGTGTTTGTTTCCTTTCTGTTGGTCTCCGATGTGGCTTTGGTTTGATTTTTACGGTCTTGGAGACTTTTCCTTGTCTCTCTTAACTCATCCTCAAAGGCCTGCTCCCTCTAAGTGGGTAAGCGGGCATAAACGCGTTAGCCACCTCCTTCCGAGGGATGTTCACTACCTAATCCGCTCCGTAGATCTTTTTTTTTTTTTTTTTTGATGTTTATTTCTGAGAGGAAGAGAGAGAGAAAACACACGTGCACACACATGAGTCAGGGAGGGGCAGAGAGAGAGAGAGAGAGAGAGAGAGTCCCACGCAGGCTCCGCACCGACAGCAAAGAGCCCGACTTGGGGCTCAAACTCACGAACCGTGAGAGATCGTGACCTGAGTTGAAATCAGGAGTCACATGCTTAACGGACTGAGCCACCCAGCGCCCCTCAGCTCCGCTGATCCTGAGAGAAGTCTCCATCCCCAGGCATCGGGCGAGGGGCGCTGAGCTCAGAGGTAGCGTGGAACCCTGCGCACAGCTGCCCGGACTCAACTTGACCGCAGGTGCACCAACATGGCTCCCCGCAGATGTGCTTGGTGCCGGCATGTGGTCACCAGGATTTCTCAGAGAAACCCTGGGCCTCTTGCCCCGTCTGCATGGCACATTCCCTGCTATTTCTAAAGCCCACGATATGACGTCGAAGGAGAAGACAGATCAGCAGACACCCTGCCCCGCGGGTTCCGAGAAGGGTGCTCGCCTACCGCGGTGCCCTCAGCAGCAGTCCATGCACACGTTTGTGCACACACACACACACATGCACATGCATGCATGAAATGTGCACGCGCGCCCACATTTTCCTAGCACGCGCACGTGTACACACGAGCCCGTGCGCGTGTGCGTTTTCCAGTGCACGCACACACGCTCACGCACAAGCACCACGGAGCCTGCTACACCATTGGTTCTTCTCGGATCCAGTGTGAGCGTGAACTTTGGGGCTCCGGGATACGGCTCACAACAAGGGGTCCGTGGCTTGATGTGGGCCTTGGGTCTCTTCCCTTCTGCCCATCGGTGAAGCCAGCGGCGAGGCCACGAGAAGGCACGATGGTGCCTTTGCAGATCGGCCCCCCAGCGTGCTCACAACGGTGCCCAGGAGAATGCTGGCTCAGTGAGTCACAGCGAAGAGACTCTGCCCTTTCTGTCCCTTAGATCGGCGTCCCGCACACTGTCCTCCACACCATCTCTGTCTCCGCACCCACGAGAGCCCGGAAAAGTGCGTCTGGCCCACAGACATGTGGGTAGCGGGTTGCACCAGGTGAGGATACTTGCTCTGGCTCCTGGGCCTGCACCGTCTGGGACCTCAGAGCCCCCTCCTGCTGCAGGACAGCGTCACCCCAGACGGTGCCGCGGGTGCGCGCTTGAGAGCTGCTCCGCTGGGTCAGGAGTGGGGCACAGTTTCACTGCGTCCCCTGCAAGGCTTCGCTCCGTGTGGCAGCGGGGCTGCGTTCCCCAGTGACCGCGGAAGGGTCACTTTGAAGCCGCGCGGGGCCGTCAGCGGAACGCGGTTCTCTGTGTTTGCGGGACCGAGGGCTCCGCTGTCTTGCTGGCCGGAGGCCACGGGCCTCTTTGGGCAGGTGGAGGCTGCCTGTGATTATTCCCAGGTGGGATTTCCCAAGCTGGTCGCCTGCCAGAGAGACAGAGCCTCCGGCCAGAAGGGCTCCACACAGTCTCACGTTTGACGTAGCCGGGTCACTGCGTACATCCCGTCCCCTTTGCCGGGTATTGCTGGGGGGAGCAAGTCGCCCTTGCGTGGAGGGAATCGGACCGGGGAGCCCGCCTCCCGGGCTCCGCGGTCTGTCCTCTGCAAGGGCCATCAGCGCGTTTTTAAACTCAGAATGGGGTCTGATGGCACTCTGTAGGAGGGGACGGAAGACGGGAGACCGGTTTCAGAAGACAGGTGGGAAGAACAGAAGGGGTAGGTGGTGTCTCTGGAGGACTGGTCACTGCAGGAAGCCACCACTGCTTTGTGTTACAGGCACGTAAGGCACAAAGAGGTGGGCGCCTGGGGTGGCTCAGCGGGTTGAGGGTCCGACTCTTGATTCCGGCTCAGGTCACGATCTCATGGCTCGTGAGCTCCAGCCCTGCATCGGGCTCTGTGCTGACAGTGAGGAGCCTGCTTGCGATTCTCTCTCTCTCCCTCTCTCTCTCTCTCTTTCTCCCCCTGCCCTGCACCCTCTCTCTCTCTCTCAAAATAAATAAACTTAAAACAAAGAGGCAGCCCTTGGGTGTGGGGGAGCTTCCTGCGGCACTGCCAGATACAGGATCCCCACCACGGGGCTTCCTGTCCTCTGCCCTTCAGACGGGCGTCTCCCCGCACCAGAACCGGCCTGCTCCCCTGGCAGAGGGTCAGGAGGTGCAGCGTCCACACTTGCCCCCGGGCAGCACGGGAGGGTGAGAAGGGGGCAGAGCGTGTCAGCAGGTAGAGCACGACGGAGCCGTCCGCGTGGGAAGAAAGTGCCCGCGACGGCGCAGGAAGGTCGTGTCCGCGCGTCCGCGTTTGGGCCGTGCGGGACCAGGAAGCGGGTTTGGAGGATGCTCCGTGCAGGGCTGGGCTCCCAGAGCGCGAGGGGCCCCACCGCCAGGGGAGAGGTTTTGGGAGCCGGTCAGCGGTTGTGCAAAAGCTCCAAGCGAACGAGGGACGTTGTCCCTTGATGTCGAGGGTGTTGGTGTTTCGGACCATCTAGCGTGTGTTCGGTCCCTGCCAAACACGCTTCGTGCCTCGCGTGACCAGGGCACGGGATTGTGCTCTGTTTTAAAAAGGGCTTTCGCTCTCTGGACTGGGTGGGGACCTTGGGAAGCGTGTGGTGCGGGGGACTTGGCGTGCGGACAGTGACCTCCCAGCACGGGACAGCCACGCTCAGCCGCCTGGACCCCTAGGGCACACCGGGAGACCCTGCTGGAGGCCTGGCTGCTCGCACACGATGCTCTGCACCTGTGCTGTCAGAGCAAAGCCTCCTGCAAAGCGGGACGTGCACGGCGGTCGGCCCCGACCCCGCCAATGCCCGCTGTCCTGCACCGGCTACCTTGCTCGCAACCTCCCGGAGACGGTTCCGTCTGTGGCTTCTGCATGTGACTCTGGCTCATCTCTGACGTCCACACGGCAGTCACTGAGAGCTGTGCCCCTGCAGGACACCCATGCTGGGTACCAGGGAGGACACGCCTGAGGCGGGTGGGGGAGAGCAGCCGTGAGGGGCTCACGGGCGTCAAGGGAAGCCCCGCACGCGTGCGTACTGGCACACTCAGGCCTGGTGGCCGTGGTGAGCTGGAGACGGGTGCTGGCCTCTGGGGAGGTTTGTCATGGGGACTGTGTCCGTGCGCCTGGCGGGGAGGAAGCCGGGGTCCTGGGGCGCTGGGGCAGGAAGGGCGCTGGCAGAAGGTACCGCGCGCAAAGTTCAGCGCGAGGTGCAGGCGCAGCCCTGCCCCCGCCGGCAGAAGCCTGGGCCTGGGGTGTCGGGGTGAGGACGGGACTCCCGGGGGCTCTGGAAGGGAAAACCTTCCCGTTGTAGATGTTTTGAGATGGTTTCCTCCGAAGAGGACAAGTCCGCATCCTAGCCTGTCCTCCGTGTGTACGCGGGAGTTCACACACAACTGCCAGTTCTGCCTGGCGTCCCAGTCGCTACACACAGGTGCGTGGCCCTCACGTCTCCGTCCCCTCCCTCCTGGAAAGTGACATGGGCCCGACGGCGGGCCCGTCCATGGCGGACGGGCCGTTCCCAGCAGAGGAAGCCCGGGGTGCCCCGCCCGTGCCCCCTGGGGAGTCCCCACCACCCTCTGAGAGGTTGCCTCCTGCCTCCCCCTTCGTGGTGGGTCGGGGAGTGGGACACAGTAGACCAGGGGCTTAGACGGTGTTCGTTCCTCGCGGTCCTGGAGGCCGGACGCCCAGGGTGTGCGTTGTCTTCCCGATCTGCGTCGTCCTCGCCAACGGTAGAGAGCAAGCTCTGCCTCCTACAGGGACCCTAATCCCGCCACGGGGCCCCAAACCTCACCGCCTCCCAAAGTCCCCCCTCCAAATACCATCCCAAAGGGCGGTTAGGGATCAGCGTAGGGATCGCGGCAGGGAGGGGACACAAGTCACTCCACACCACAGCACAAAATTCTGGTACATTCCTCAACCAGCGGGCCTCGCAAACCCAGGCACCGTGACCGCACGACGCGGAGCTGATCCCTTGCCACCTCTGGAGGTCGCGACGGGAAGGAGAAGGCCCGTGCGTGGGCGCGACGCCCCGTGCACATGTGACTTCGTATCCACCCCCGGGCGGGGCCAGTTGGCGGGAGCCGGCGGGCGTTTGCACAGTGCTTTACAGTTTACGCAGCGTGTGGGTGCGCTCGCGGCCGCGTGAGGGCATCCGCGGGTGCGGGTCCCCGTGAGGCGTCCGGTCAGACGGGCCTCTGCCCACGCGGAGCCGCCGTCTAGCCCGGTTTTCCTGACGGCAAAGCCGCATCTGGAGGGGGTGAGAAGCGTGCCCGTGGTCACAGATCGGGAAGGGCAAGCCCTCCACCCGAGGCCCCGTGGCCTCCCGCCGTGGCCTCCCGCCGTCGCCTCCGCCGGCCGGCCCGGCCCGGCCGCGCTCAGAGCCGTGGAGGGAGGTGCCCTCTCGGTGCAGCCGTGTGCTCTTGGCGTCCTGGAGAGACGGGGTGCCTCCAAGGACACCAGCCTTCGAGATGCCGAGTGCAGAGGACGTAGGACGTGGGGCTGCACAGGGCTCGTGTGCGCTGTACCGAGCGCTGGAGAGAGGGGGCCGGTGCTGTTGTGGAAAACCCGCGCTATTTTTACCCTCCGTCTCTGTCTCTCCGCTTCTGCCTCCCACTGAAATCCCTCCCGGTGAGCGGCAGCCCTGGGGCTCTTGCGTGCACAGGCTATTTTTGTGACCCCCCCCACCCCCACCCCACCACGATTTGCCCAGAGATCAGTCGGACCGAGGGTGAAAGGAAGGAAGGGCTCCAGAGAACCGGGAACCCACCTGGGTCCCAGGGGTTGTAGCCTCTCTCTGAGCTGCAAGCCAACAGGACAAGGGAATGGTTCAGGGTTGGCCCGGGGCACCCAAGGAAAGACCCACATGTGATTTCCCGGGAGCGAAGCCCGCGTCTCACACAAGCACGGCCCGCCTGGGTCCCCATCCCCACCGTCGGCCGAGAGCCGTGCGTCGGGCACCCCAAGGCCCCTCGTCGCCGGGAGTGCCCAGGCAGGAGGTGCGGGATGCAGCGAGGGCACAGAGCTGGGGGGAGAGAGCCGGGTTCCAGCTGCAGGCTGTGTGGCCTTGGCTCAGTCACTTCTCCGGGCCCCGTTTCCTCATCCTTGATTCTTCACGGGGCCTTTATCCCGGCGTGGTTGGGTGAACAGGACGCAAAGCATAAGTTACCCCACAAACCCTGGGGATCTCTGGGTGGCGTTGGCTGAGCCACACTGCGGTGAGTGCACAGGTAACAGGCTGTTTGAGCCTCTCACCTGAGCGGTGGAAACAGCATCCTGTTTCACAGATAATCCGTTGTCCTCTCCGTCGGACAAATGGAACTGGAACGCGTTCCGGGTCACGAGGCCGGTGAGTGGCAAGGCCGGGACCAGGGTCCTGGCAGTCTCCGGGGGTACAGAGGACATTCGTAGAGAATTACCCCCCTTCCGTCCCATTTCCTAACCCACAGGAAGGCTCCAGCTCAGAAAGGCGAGGGGTCTCGTCTGAGGCCGCCCAGGGAGCCCCTGGTGGCCATTTAGGAAAAGAGAGCAATGACAAATGGCCAAAAGGAGTGAGAACCTCTGTTGTCCCGGCTGATACCTCCCTTCTCACGCGAGGCAACCTGGCGGGAAAAGGCTCAGCCCCCAGCCCCCGGCCCTTGACCAGAGCCCAGGCTCTCCAGCTACAGCTGCCGACCACCAGCCTCCAAACCCAGTTTACAGCACGTCCCCGGATTTGTCCCCACATCCCTCCATGCCTCCCGGAGTCCCCAGGCCCCCCCACCCCCACCCCACCTGAGGGACGCAGGGTCCAACAGGAGGCACGGCGGGCTCCTTAGCCCAGGACCGACTTGACAGCCACGCGGTTCCTTCCCTCTGCCGCTGGCTCGGCAGGGTCGTGTGGCCAAGATGGGCTCGGCTGCCCACTGTCCCTCCACGGCACACAGGCCCCCTGGAAGTGCCGGGACGGGGAGCACGCCGGGTGTTATAAATGAGAAAGCAATTACCCGGGATAAGGATGTCAAAGCCGCTAAGTGTTACCCCGGCCCCGTGCTAATAGCCGGGTTGAACCATTTTCCTCTCCCTGCTAATGGCATGCATAATTGCACTGGTTTTCCAGGCGTCCTTCACCCGTACGTATTTAGACTAGTGACTGATGCATTGCCATGGAAACCGGCACTAGGAAAAAGAACCATCCCTGGTACAGTGGGAAGTGGAAAAGATGTGAGCGCCAATCTGGAGCTTACAACTTGTGTCAAAGAACTGAATTTTCCGCCGCTCCAACGTGTGGTCTTGGAAAGTCAATTTCGCGAGCCTCCCTGTGGATTACGCGCTCCGGAACCATCTTTCTTCTCCCTCTGATTTCGGTCTCCTTTTTCCTTCTGCAATTGTGACCCCGGAGGGCCGCAACTTTTTTTTTTTTCCTCTCGGATTAACAGACAATAGTAGATGAGGCCGGCGGCCTCGGGGACTCGGTTCCCCCCATGGACCTAGAGCCGCAGCGGGACCAGCCTGAGTGAGATGGTCACACCCAGGCTGGAGATGATGGCAGAGAATTCGCGGTTCAAGAAGAAAGTTCATTTCGGAGGTATGGTGCCGCCTCCCCAACCCGCTTCGGGCTGGTGCGCGGACTCTTTGTTCTCTGCCAGAATCACGGGACTGGCGGTCCTGCGGGCGCTCGCTCAGACGGGGCGGCTTGCTGTGTAGGCGATGGCTCTACACTTGGCGTGTTTTAGAATCACTGTCTCTGGTTGTTGTGCTTTACCGCAGAAGCCTATTGTTTCTGTAACGGCCCTCTCCTGCTTCCAGTGTAGACGGGAGGACCAGAGCAGCCGTCCTGTCATTCCGGAGGGCTCAGGCGTCTCTTGCTGAGCCCCCGTGGCTTTTCTGCATTCTCAAGAGCCCCGTGCAGTGGCCAGTAGGGCTTTCGGAGCAACTCGGTCTTGTCTTCCTCCCGAGCAGCCTTGTTAACTCCAAGGGAAGGCACCCACGTTGTGAATCGCTTTGATGCAGACGCATAAATGGGCCAGGGTCCCCGTGCGTTCTGTGACCTGGCAAACTGCACTGCAGGGTCCCCAACCTGGTCAAGGCAGTGTGCCCTCCTAGCCAGCCCAGCCTGCCCTCCTTCAAGGAAGCATGGCTAGTTGGGGCTTTCGTTCGGGTGTCGTGTTTGTTTGTTTTTTTTTTTTTTTAACCAAATGCACTGTGGGCTCCTTCGGCATCATGGCCCCGGGGACAAGAGGACACCGTATGTAGTCTCAGGTCACGTTGCTTTCTTCAGCTTCTGCAGAAGGCTGTTACCAATGGCTCCCTGTCGCTCACAGACCTAGAGTGGAGAGGAGACCCCCAGCTCGTGAGGGTCCCCCTGGTCAGATACGAACGCCTCTCCTTGACGGAGCCCCCTCCCGGACGGTGCTTCCGTGCGTGCCGAGAGAAGCCGAGCTGTGACCCGTCCCCACTCCAGGGACACCCTCCCGACCCTGGTGTCAGTCAGGGACCTGTAACCTCTTTGGGGGGAGGGGGCGGTGCCTGGCCCCCTCAGCAGGTGGGCGGGTCGCAGGGAATGAGTCCCCGAGGGGCTGGCCACCACGTGGGAGGTCATTGCCGGGGTAGGTCCCCTTGCGATCCGCTCGCACCATCGGGGTCACCCTCCCCCAACTCACCCTGACCCTTCCAGGGCGAGCCCACTCATTCCCGTGACCTTGGACCGTGGTCTGCCCACTCGGTGGCCTGGCGCCACGCTGTGAAGGCCCCGCCTGCCTTCCCGCACAACTAGGGCGGTTTCCTTGAGCTCCACAGGTCTGTCTTCTCTGTGTCCTAGTTCCTCAGCCTCAGCTGCCAGCGTCCCTAAAAAAGATTTTGAAGAACTAAAAAGAAGCCTCCCGCCCCCAGTCCGTTCCTGGGTTTAAATCCAGGTCTGCTGCTCTAGCTTGTGGTGCCCTTGGCTGGGGTGGCGGTGCGGGGGGGGCGGGGCGGCCCTGCCTGCGGGGGAGGGGTGTCCCAACCCGCTCTGGGTCACAGCTCCACAAGTGGTGGCTCTGGCCGGGGAGAGAGGCCGGTTCTGTGGGGGTCGGGTCCTGGGTGACCGAGGGGCAGGTGCCGGGTGGCGGTGGTGTGCCCGGGAAGCAAAGGATCGTGCTGAGCGTCCATCCGACATCCTGGCACGACAGAGACACCAGGCTTGTGCTCCCTCTGGGCCGGCCTGTGGCTTCAGTGCCAGGAAAGGCTTTTCGAGATCCCTGCATGTGATCGAACACCCTCCTCTCCACCGTGGTCGCTGCAGCCCCGGGGACAGCCACCCCTGGCCAGAGGCGGTGCGTCTGAATGGAGAGGGAGGGAAACGGGGCGTCCTTGGCGTGGATGTTCTGACCGAGCTCAGTGACAATGTGCCACGCAGGCACCCGGTCCTTCCTTTACTGTAATTTCCACTGAAACAGCCTCTCTGGTTCTGTGTATGATTGGTATAAATGCTTCCACTTAGCAGCCTGGGCTGATTAAAAAAAAAAAGCAGAAGACATGCTCCTTACTACAGAGTAGAAACCAGCTCACTGACAGCTGATTTGGGAGGGAGGGGATGCATCGAAAGTGCCAGGAGTTGGGCTCAGCTTCCTGTCCTGTGGTGTCCCAGCCTCGCTTAGCCTGGGGGCTGCAAGAAGGGGGAGAGGCAGGCAAGACAGGGCTGCAGACCCCCGACCACGAGTGCTGGGCTCCCCGGGTGGGAAGCGTCCACCGAGCCCACGAACCCAGGGGAGCAGGACCAGGAGCAGAGGGTCTAGAGGTGGGTCCCTGCAGTGTGACCTTGGGCGAGCCTCTGCGCCTTCTCAAGTGGAGAAGGGCTTCCTTAGCCTGAAAGCCTGTGATCCCAGGGGCTCCCTGCATCCCGAAGGATTCTCGACTGTGGCATCGTAAAAGGCGTTGTCTGCAGGGAACTCTTCGTCTCTGAGATCTGTCCTTTCAAAACTGCTCCGGGGAGGGTGTGGTCAGATGCGGCGCCCCGACCTTGAATCCTGGAGCCAGGGTTTGGGCCAGCTCCACCGCCGGCTCTCGAGCTGGGTGACTTTGGAAAGCGTCCGGTCGCACCCGACTTTCTCCAGGGCAGAACGGACTTGCTTTGTGGCGCTGCTCTGTGGTCATGGCAGAGGCGCTAAGGGGGCGCCGAAGACCAGTTCTGTCGCTCGCGAGCTGTGCGCCCGGGGACACCCTTCCGCGCCTGTTGCCTTCTGTGTGTCCCGCCTCTTGGGGCTGTTGGTGACCAAAACAGGAGACGCGGCTTTGCCCCTGGGACGGTGCCGGGTGGGCTCCCAGAGACTAAGTGCAGAGCCCGTCCCCTAAATGCACAGGCCCACTCCATCTTGCCCTGTGTCCCCGCCATCCCAAGGTGGCAGCGTGGCTGTGACACTCCTCAGTCCAGATGGGAAAAGGGGACGTGCCCTCGGGAGGTCTGGTTTGCGAAGGGAGGGCCCGCCCCGGGAGGAGGCCGGGAATGTGGTGTTCGGGCCTCCCAGGCTCCGCGGAGGTGCTGTTGAGGGAGCCTGCTCTGTGTGTCCACCGGAGGGAGGGAGGCGCTGGGCGCAAGGCACAGCGAGTGCTCCGTGGCCGGCCGGGCGTGCAGGGTGGGCCAGGGAGGACCACCGTCTCCTCGGTCTCGCTGTCACTTCGTTACCCGTGCAGGGGGGACGACACTCCTTGTCACCCTGGCCAGCCGGGGGCACCAAAAGGAGTTTAAGCATTTTGCACCTGGAACGGCGTATGGAACACGGGAAGGGCCAAGTAAATGTCACCTACGACGGGGATGGCAGGTGATGGCTGTCGACGGGGGGAGACAGTGATGGCCGTGGCGATGCGTCCCGCACCCGGGGCCGCCTCCCTCCTTGCCCTGCCTTGGGGGCGTCCTGTGTTCCGACTGTTAGCTGAGCGGACAAGGCCGGTGTCAGAGGCCCTCGGCGGGCATGTGGGTGCACAGACCCCACGGTCGTAAGGGGCTTTGTGAGGCCAGAAAACTGCTTCGCGAAGTCACGATCGCAGAAGCAGCTTTCGCTCGGCAACACGGCCACCGCTTGATTCCTAAGGTGCTTCGTGTGAGCTTACGGGGTGACCCACGGTCCCCCGGGACACAGCTGTCGATCGGGGAAGGAAAACCAGCCCCCATGCCGCACCTCTTCCTTTGCCTCCGGCTTTCGGAGTTTGCAGATTCGGCTTTTGCACAGTGCCTGAGCGTTCGGGACCCGCTGACGTGCGCCCTGGAGGGTTGGTGGTGGCGGGGGGCACTCCCTGTGCCCTTGCGCACCCAGGCCAACTTTAGGGGAATTCAAAGCGCATGGTTATTCTGGAAAACCTAACGTGGCCCCTTGCCACTGGGGGCTTACCCAGCTGTGTGGGCGCTAGGCTGGTATTCCCAGACCCGGGCAGGAGGGGAGAACCGAGCAGATGCCACACGTGTGCACACACGGGGGATGGACGGAGCAGGGCTCGGAGAGCTGGGAATAAATAGAATCCAGCGACTCAGTTGCTTGTGGGCCATAACCCACCACGTAAGTGGCTTCAACCACTGGAAACCGCATGCTGGACGGGGGGCGGGGGGAGAGCGTGGCCCCAGGGCTTGTGGCCCTGCAGGCCCCCAGGGGAAGAGCTGCCAAGCACAGAGCAAAGTGCTTCACGTCTGAGAGGAGGACCGTCTCTCCAAACTGCACAGAGGAGAGGGTGGGGCGTCGGAGGGGCTGAGGCTCACCCCGCTCCCGCCGTCCCTCGGGCAGAGCCGGACCTTGAACGTACCTTGTCTTGTCCCTGCAAACAGGGCACTGCATTCTCATAGGTGACGAAGGGGAAGTAAGGTGGCCCACAGAGTGACGGTTGCCAGTTGCTGATTTGAAGAGAGGGAGATTATCTGGGATTATCCAGGGAGGCTCAGTAATCCCAGCAGTCTTTAAGGGGAAGAGGGAGGCACAGAATTCAAATGAGCCTAATGGCATCTGAGGACTGGGCCCAGTGCTGCTGGCTTTGCAGATGGAGGAAGAGACCCCGAGCCCAGGAGCTCGGGCGTCTCCGGGAGCTGGGAGAGGCAAAGGAACGGACTCCCCCCTGGAGCCCCCAGCGGGGAACACAGGCCCGCCCACGCTTTGTCCTCGCCCGGTCAGATCGAGCAGGATCTCCAACCGAAAGGCTCTACGAGAAAACCTGTCTGTCGAGATAGGCCACCAGGTTGGTGGCACACACCCTCCCACGTCAGGCTGGCGTGGCCTGGTCCGTGGCATGATCTGTTTTAAGAAAGCAAGTGACCTTACTTTCTCCTCCCTCCCCTGCCAGGCCAACACCTGGGACCCACGAGGCGCCCCAAGGACGTTCTGCAGCCGATTGAGCGAATAAACGGTCAACCACGCTAGCCGCTGCTCTGGGTGTGATAAGCGTCCCCCGCCCCCACCGCCGTGACTTTCTAGCGGTGCCACCCGGCCTCCACACCGGGCGTGGGATTGCCCTGTCGGCAGAGCCCGAGGGCTGGGGGTGGAGCCAGGCCTGGGGACACACTGTGCAGCCCCCGCCCCCCGCCCTCTGCCCCAGCCCGCCCCCCACACCCCGGCTTGTCCCCGCTTTCGCCGGCTGGGGTCTGGCCGGGGTGAGCCGTAACCCCGATGGCCGGCCCTGCCTACCCAGCCCCACAAACCGGTGTCCGGCCCGGCCGCCTTCGTGCCCACTCCCGGCTTCTCCCCGCACTCCTGTCTGCCCGCTTCTCTCTGCTGTGCGAGGAGCCCGTCGGCATCTTTGGTTTTAAAAAAGAAAAGTTATTTCTGTCTTCATCCCCATCGGTAATCTCTTTCCTCCTTGTGGTTCCGATTCTGCATTTGGCTCACCAGCCCGGGGTGTAGCCCGAGTGGTGTCTGATTTAAAACCCGCTGGAGATCACAGGAGCCTGTGGGAGGGAGGGGTGTGGAGGCACAGCGCCGGGGGCTTGCCGTGGGACGGCCCAGACGCCTTGAACCACCACCAGGCGGCCTGAGCCCGGCGCAGAGGCAGGAGGCCATGGGGCCGCACCTGACTCAGGGCGGGCACAGCGGAGGCACTCCAACAGGAACGGCGACGATGGGGGGGTTGGGGGCTCCCCCACCGCTCCGGTGTCCCACCGCGCCTCTTTGGGGTGAGGATCCAAGAACGGGACCCGGGAGCCAAGAGAAGACCTGAATTCCAGGGGAGGGAGGGAGGGAGGGATGCGGGGAGCCTCACGACCTCACCGAAATGCCCTCCTTTTCGTCTGTCTGTCTGTCTGTCTCCTTTTGGTGGGACGGAAGCTAAATCCTGAGGGAAATGGGAAACAGAAGTCTGAGGGAACACAACCCCAGCTCTGTCCATTCTGGGCTGTATAGTAGGTGGCCACAGGCTCAGCGGCTCCCAACACCACCTGGCGAGGGGTTCACGGTGCCGGGGGTCAGCGGCGCAGGCGGGCTCGCCGGCCTCCGTGCTGGGTCTCGGGGGCCCCTTTCGGGCTGGAGCTGGAGCTCTGGGGGGAGATGCCTCCCCCGCACGTGGGGTCGGCAGCAGGATTCTGTCCCCAGGAGCTGCAGGACGGGGGACCTGTCTCCTTGCCGACCTCCCTCCGGGGGTCACTCTCAGTTCCAGCGGGTCCCCCACGGTCCTGCTTATGTGGCCCCTCCATCCTCAAGACACCTCCGGTTCTCTCCCGTCCTTAGATTAGCCCCTGATCATGTCCCTTTGCCAGAGAACCTGACGTTTCCAGGCGAGTAAGGCCAGGGGTGAAGGTTTCCCGGCCGAATTCAATTCTTCACGATCACCTCTGGACTGACCTGTCCAGAGTTCACCGAATCGAAGTCTTTCTCCTTTTAAAACCTACCCCAGCGGTCAGCAAGGGAACTGTAAGTCAATATTCCTTCTGTCCCTAGAGAGAAGGGTGCAGGCGACCTTGCTTTTGCCTCCTTTCCAAGACACGCGCGTGGACTTACGACCCTTTCACGGCCTCTGAGCTTGTGGCCGTCGACAAAGTCAGTCTGAGGCACCGCGCCTGGGGAAGGGGACAGGAAGCTCGGGATGTTACCTGACGTGACCCCGCCATAGTGATACGCGAGCCGAGGCGGCACGACCTGGAAGTGTTTCTGATCCTTGCAGGAATCTCCGGCCCACGGCCAGTCCCAGGGGAGACAGGAGCCCTTGTGTGTCCGGCGTCCTTCGCCTGGTCATTTTAACTGCTCTCTGATGGAGGGATGTCGGCATGTGGCTCGGACGAGGTTGCCACTGCGGGGAACGCTGCCCCTGCGGTATTTGGACCCACGTAGGGGGTCGATTGTCACAGCAAATACCAGCACTTGGGAATTAGAGGCGAGGATGCCCAAGGTTCTGCGGCGTCCAGGACTGCCCCGGAAAGCGTCGTGGTGGACGGGCCAGGGGACCGTCACTTTCCACGTGGGTGACGACAGTTTCTAGGCAGAGTAGCAGACAGAAGAGCTGAAAGACACCGTGCTTTTGGTTGCAAGAATCCTAAAACCTGCGTGATCTGGGTTATGTGGAGAAGCATGGTCCGTCATAAGGATGCGGGGCCCTTCCTGGGCCCCGAGGGCAGAGTGTGTGGCCCAGCCACCCTCCCCTGGTTCTGGGAGCAGGTTCTAGAGTTGGCACGGGCCTTGCCGGGAGCCAGGACAGCTCAGCCGGCTCTCTGCAGAGCCACACGCGCTCCGCCACTGCCCCGGGCTCTGGCCGTAGCGCCCGTCTGTTTCCCGTGGTGACGGCCTTGGTGCCCCAGTCGGGAAGGATACGCTCGCTTCAGACAGGAAGCTGAGACCATCCACGTCAATTCCATGTTCCCAGGAGAGGGTGTGTAAGCAGAGTCCCGGACAGGCTGCGTGGGGTCCGTTCACAAGTGCACGTGCCCCCGCAGCATTGTCACACCCTGCTCCTGGCCCCTTTCACAGATGAGAGAACCGAGGCCCGGAGAAGCAATTTCCAACCTGGGCCGCGCAGCCAGCAAGGGACTGGGCTCACGCTTGCCGTGTTAAATGCAGGCGCAGTGACCTTCCTTGCGTGTCTGTTCCATGCGGGCACCCGTGAGCAAGGGCGCCGCCCCCGGGGACCCTGGCTCAGGAGAAGGGGCCGCACCCAGGCTCCTTGCCCTCTCCCGTGAGGGCGTCTCCTGACCCGAGAGCCCTCCTCCCCCCTCACCGTCCTTGGAACTACCTGTTGGCCTTTCTGAGTCTTTGAAATCGTTTTGAGAAGATTGCTTCCCTCGGTTCCTTTTCCAGAACCAGTCACCCTGGGGGACCAGAGGCCATTCTCATCTCCCCACATGCCCCCTCCTAGCTCACTCGCCGAGCTACATGGCACAGTCTACCCAGCAGCAATGCGTAAAGGGCTATTTTAAATGCCGACAATCTGAAGCTTGTCGTGCAATCTGTCACTCCTTTTCACAAGTCGCGAGAGGTATATGGAATGGGATTTCTAGCCTTTTTTTCTTCCCGTGTAGATTTTTCTAGGCCACACTCACAAAGAAGCCTCCAGGGTGCGTCCGCCTAAACACTGCCCGCGTGGGGTGCCGGGGTGCAGGGCCGTCTCTTGGGAAGGGGTTAGCCCCCAGCTGCGTCGGTGGCAGAGAGGAGGTGTTGTGTTGCGAAGCCAGAGACTCCGGGGTCATTTCGTCCAGGGGTCGGCTGGGTGGTCGAGAAGCTGAGGCCTGGAGAGGCAGCGTGAGGAGGGTGCACGTTGTCCCCGTCAAGGTCGGGACTGGAGCTCAGGCCTCTCAGTTTGCAGGGCTGGCTGCCTGCACCCCAGCCGTCCCCGGGAGGAGCCACGTCCAGCCCTCTGTGCTCCAGCCTCGACCTGTCACGGTCCCACCCCGCGAGACGAAACTGCCCACGTTGAACAGGAGCAAAGGGCCCAAGGGCGTGTGGTTTTGTGCACAGTGACCGAGCACTTTCTGTGTGCCAGGCTGCGTTCCAGGAGCCGGAGCTCTGGCCGCGCACTGGAATTTGAGTTGGGGAGAGCGTGTCCCAGGGAGTCCAACAAGTGTAGAGGTCCTGAGGTACGGACGAGCTCGACATTTCCAAGGAAGGAAGGGGAGCCTAAGGTGACAGGAGTGGGATGATTGAGGAGGGAGAACAGGAGGAGTCAAGGCCACGGTGTCAGGCCAGTGTCATCCAAAGACGCTTGATGGGATTCTAATTCCATGGGAAGTTGTTGGAAAACAGGAAGCAGCACTGACATCACCTAATGTTTACATTTTTTAAAGCTCACTCTGCTCTACGGAGAGTTAGACCGAGGAGGGTAGGGACAAGTGTGGAAGCAGGGAGACCAGTGGCTACTGCAACAGTCCAGGCAAGAGCTAACGGTCGCTCAGATGAGGGCGGAGGGATTGCTGGCCTCTGAGCTGCAGGAGACCTACAGACCTTGCTGCATACAGCCCTGGGCCCGGTGCAGGCCAAGGAGGGGGCCTGTGTGCAGACTACTTGGTTCTTGGCTTCAAGAAGCTTCTACGGGGTTAGGGAAACAGACAGGTTCCCTCTGGGTTGGTTAGTTTATGTCCTTTCTTTTTTTATTTTTTTTAATGTTTTATTTATTTTTGAGAGAGAGAGAGAGAGAGAGAGAGAGAGTGGGGGAGGGGCACAGAGAGAGGGAGACACAGAATCTGAAACAGGCTCCAGGCTCTGAGCTGTCAGCACAGAGCCCGACGCGGGGCTCGAACGCACGAGCTGTGAGATCATGACCTGAGCCAAAGTCGGACGCTCAACCGACTGAGCCCCCCAGCTGCCCCAGCTTATGTCCTTTCTTTATCATCAGCAGTGAGGCGTCTTCCTCTGAGACACATAAAGAAGGCATGTGCTGCTGTCCTTTGCTCTGTCCACGTAACTAGGATATGTTCCTATAGTCTGTTGGGCAGTTTTCCTTTTCTAGAGGGTATGAGCATCCTCCCAGACAAGGGGCCGAGCTCTGCTCCCGCGTTGATTGCGTCTAGTCTTTTTTTCTGCACTCACCGGGACTCCCGGTTGCTGTGACGAAAGCCAGCTCTGCCAGGCCTGAGCGAAACATGGAATGCGCTGCCTCTCGTGAGAGAAGGCCACGCACGGTCTGCATCAGTCAGCTCAGGCTACGTAAAGCTGCAGTAACAAACGTGCCCCTAAACTTAATGACCTAAAACCACAAAGTTGTCTGTCTCGTATCCCAGGGGACTCACTCGGGGACCCAGGCTGATGGGGATCACCGTCTCAAGTATACTGGGCACCATGCCCCGGGGATAAACTCAATACTGGGGGCAAGGGGCAGTCTCGCACTGGGGACTAAATGCTCCATCCGTCCAGGAAGTGGCATAAGTCACTTCTCGAAACTCATCGGGCAAAACTAATTTCAAGCATCATCTGGCCAAGCCGAGGTCACCTTCCTCAACATGCAGCCCTTGGAACATCTCAGAAAACGCCAGTGGGTCATGTGTGGGCCACAGGTCCCTCAGTACTAATGATGGGGTCCAGGACAGTCCAGCGTGATGCCTGGACCGGCCTGGGACACAGCCGTGCTCGTGGTGACTGGGGCGGCATGCCTCTCGAGAGGTGGCTCCCCCGGGACCCCCGCATGGTAACGGGAGCAATCGTTTCCCCAGGGAGGGGACATGTAGGCACACGAACTCGCTGTGGGCACCACACCTCGGGTGGCGGGTCTCCTGGCTGATAGGGGCGGCCTTGCAAACAATGAAGTTCATGGCCCCATCCCTCCTTTCAAACTTTGCAGCTGTGAACAATGGTTAGCCGCACTGTCTTCAGCCACAAAGGAAACGTATTCGGTGTGTGTCACTGAACAGCCAGGCGCAGCTGTGGGTTGTGCGCAGGGCTTCTGACCGTGTCACCAGGGCAGTCGGTCGGTCCCCCTATCCTGCCAGCTGCTCTGCTGTCCTGGGTGTGACTCGTTCTCAGGCAGCGTGTTCCCCACGGTGGCCTCAAAAGTGGAAATCGCAGCAGCAGGAGGAAGGCTGCATTGTCCCAGCCAGGGTCACGTGCCCCTCCTCTGAGCCAGGCACCTGCTGTGTTTAAAGGAACAGACTGCCAGGCTCCCGTGCGCGACCCTGGAATCCAGAGCCGAGCAGTGGGGGTGGGGAGGGACTGGGCAGCCGCACCTGACCACGCGGCTGGGCCGGGAAGGGGCTCACCCCAAAGAACAAGGGAGGCACAGCCCAGGAGAAGGGGAGTGGCTTCTGCACGTGCACTGTGAAGGCGGTGGCTGGCTGGTCATTTTAGAGTGTATTTATTTATTTTGAGAGAAAGAGACAGAGACAGAGTATGAGTGGGGGAGGGGAGGGAGGGGGAGAGTGAGCGAGAGCATCCCAAGCAGCCTCTGTGCTCTCAGCCCGGAGCCCGATGCGGGGCTCGATCTCACGTCCCGTGAGATCATGACCTGAGCTGAAATCAGGAGTCCGACGCTTAATGGCCTGAGCCACCCAGGTGCTCCTGGCCAGTCATTTTAATGCAAGTGGAAGACAGAGGATGATCGTGCAGGGTGTAGGGCAGAGGCAGATATAGGGGCCCAGAGGGTTCTTATGGGCCTCCCTGGAGGACCCGTGGCCTTCCGGCCGCACCTGTAAGCCTGGGGTGAGCTCTGCTGGGTGTGTAAGTGAGCAGGCCGGCCGACCTGCAGCCTTCGAACACGTGTGACCGTGTCCACATCAGAGTGACGGACAACCGATGATCCAGCCGAGGCCCAGAAGCCTCTCTGAAGGCTTCTGGGTCTGCGTTCAACCCACAGGGCTGCTGGCCGGGCCTCCGACCTCCTCCTGCTCCTCCCCTTCTGCGTCTTGTTTGCGATCCACATGCATCTTGGGATGCCTCCGCCTCCCCGCACAGTGACAGCAGATCCCAAGTTACCAGCAAAGGCCGACCCTGGTGGTGACACGAGGGGCACGCCTTAACAGTGGGGAAGGGGCCTGAGAGCGATCCAGCCCACCTTCTCTCTTCCCCGGGTCAGACGCTGAGGCCAGGCAAGGGCAGGTCCACAGGATTCAGCGTCTAAGTGAGGTTAGTGATGGTCGCAACGTTGTGTCCCTCAGTGCCTCTCCCCTGATCTTTGGGGCCGTATCCCAGAGCGGAAGTGTAATTGTGTCCAGGAGCCAGAGCACAGAAAAGACCTGTGCAGTGGGAGTTTTTCACAAAGCATTCAGAGATGGTATCCTTTCAAATTAAAAAAAAAAAAGGAGGGGAGTAGTGCCTGGGTAGCTCAGTCGGCTAAGCGTCCAACTCTTGATTTCAGCTCATGTCATGATCTCATGGCTCATGGGATCAAGCCCTCTGGGCTGACGGCACGGAGCCTGCTTGGGATTCTGTCTGCCCCTGCCCCGCTCACGCTCTTCTCTTTCTCAAAAGAAGGAAAGAAAGAAATAGTATCCTTTCTAAAGGTCTCCTTTCTCTAATAAAATAATTGAGGTAGAGGAAAGGAGCCCATTGTTTTGAACATCCTTCCTGAGCCAGAATAAAAACGTGGTAAATCTTATGTCAGACTACGTTCTTCCTTCTTGTGTCAAATTTTCTTGATCCATGAAATCCTCAAATCTGGGAACCACTGGCTCACTGACCTAGCCTAGAAATGGTTCCCTTTCTGAAATGTTTCTTCCGGGAAACACACACGCACGTGCACACACACACACATTCACTGACGCCCCCTCTGCTGCTGGAACCCTAAACCTCTGACTTTAGCCAGGGGCCCCCACCGATCACATCTCAGTGCCCAACACCTCCCTAGGCAACCAGCACAGAGCTGCCTACGTGGGGCTTAAGCAACAGAGGCAATTACGAGTAATAACAGCTCACAGACAGTCCCCACGGTCGCTCGGTGGCTTTGTAAGCTACTCTGCTGAACACGATGAGGTTCAATTCCTACGTAGCCCTCCGGGGCCTGGCGCAGATGGGGCCCCCACACAGATGTCACAGGGCTGAGTCGGCCGGATGCATCATCTGGCCTGCGTGCTCCCTGCGCACCGTCATCCGACTGCTGGTCCCCTTAGCCCGGCTCATGGAAGGTCCTCGTCCTCAGGCTGCGTCTTCAACCCGGCCCCAGGATCCTGAGCCCCGGACCGCAGAGCTAAGGCCCCACCCCTGTGAGTCTCCTAGTCCCTGCATGTGGGGTGCAGGACCCGTCTCCCCCCGTGGGCTTGATAAATGACTCACATGGCACATGTGTAAGCTACAGACGCTGGGGAGGAGGGGAGGAGGGTCCAAAACATCTGGGCAGTTCGTCCAGGTGCGGAACATGGAAGAGGTACGTGCAGCTTGGCTGAACCGGTGCCCGGCGCGGCGAGGGCCCCGTGTACCGAAGCCACTCTGAGGCTGCGTGGTGCGTTTTCTTTGCTGGTCGCACGATAGGTCGTGTAGGTCAGGTGGACAGGTGCTGGCCCTGGGTATCTACTAGGAATTAGGCATGGGGGCGGGGCATGTGGTGTAACACAGAGAAAAAGGCCATCACCACCCTGGAGCACTGTAGAGGGCATGGGGACTCAGACCCCTTCCAGGGGTCACTTAGTGTGGCTTGGTGGTCTGGAGCCCCTGGGGACTCATCCTGACCCTGCCATTTAGTGGGTGTGTGACTTTGCCTTGGCAGCCTTACCATCTCCGTCCATAAAATGGGCTCGGTCCCACCTCCCTCATCTGGCTGCTGCGACTAGTGAGGGGCTGAGCGCAGATGATCAGACGGGGGCACGGGGGAAGGACCCCATAAACATTGGTGTTGATGGAGCAGGGGCACGTGGAACAGAGACAGAGGGAGGGAGGACCCCAAGGTCCTAGCAGGATTTGAAAGGTGACTGGACGTGGTCGAGGCTGCAGAGCAGCACGGGGGCTCGGGAGGTCCCGGAGGTGAATTTGGGAATGGCGCTTGGAGCCGGACCCGGTGTTCAGTAAGCACTCAATTAGTGTCCACGACAACAGTGGCGATGATGATGTTGTTGCTTGTCAGAGAATCGTACCTTTGGTGTTCTTGGAGCCTCGGGGGTGGTGATGGGAAAGGGGTGAAGAGGCAGGTGGGAACCAAGTCCCAGAGGACCCGGGCTGCCTATCAGCTAAGGCAGCGTTAGCTGCTGTAACAAACAAGTCCCTCGAGGGTGGCGTGGTGCGACAGAAGTCTAATCGTTGCTCACTTCAGCAGTTCAATGTACAGAGACCCGGGCATCTTACAGGAACACTAGAGGATTCCACCATCCTGTAGTGCCCCAGGGAGCGTCCTAGCTCTGAGCTGGGTGAGGTAGCAAGAGAGGGTGGGGAAGCACACGGGGTCCATAAAAGAGAAGCTTAGAAGAGAACCCCCCCCCCATCTTCACGATGGAATGTCCCATTGCATTGCTCACTTTCCATTGGTGGGAAGTGGTCATGTGGCATGGGTGCAAGGGGAGCTGGGAAATGTAGTCCTGGGCTGGCCATTTGCTCCTCCCTCTCCCTCAGAGACATCTCCGTACTGTGCAGAAAGTGAGCATGCATTTTTGCTGAACTAGCTGCCTCCAGGCATAAAAGGGGCTCGAGCAAAACTATGCCGACCTTCCTCGGTACCCTTACGTGCATTCACTTTTGAACTGAACGTGTGTGGGGGTTTGAATAAAAGCTCGTTCGCCTTGGAACGTGGATTGACCACAGAGAGGGTTGTAGAAGTTATAATGAGATTTTGAGCCATTTCCTGAAGCCAATCGCATAATTTCTCTGTATTTTTTTTCCCTAGGGTTTAGGAAGGAGATTGTCCCGGAGATTTTATTCGTGGGGAAAATATCTGAACAGTAAATCATTGATCCCCCGAATTTCTTGTATTTGTGTTTTTATGGGTTTCCTCCCTCTGGCCCCCCGCTAGCTGTTAAAATCTATTTACATTCTTCAAACTGTGTCCGGTGAAGTTTACGTCCAAATCTGCTGAGTAAGAGAAGCAGGCAGAGGACTGAAATTAGGAACGTGAATCATGTTTAGGGTTCTGTTTGTTTGTTTGTGTTTTAGGAAAGAACGTCTACAGCCAGAAAAGTAACAACAAGCCTTCTTTTTCCCCAAAGGCAGGTCATGTTCACATTAGCCGGAAGGCCCAGCAGCATCACCTGGGGATACCTACCGTTCTGGCGGGTTCTGTGAGCCACTGCTATTCTGGCTTGAACTACATGACTGTCTTCTTTGCAGAGCACTGCCTCCCGCCCCCTTCCCGAGCCCAGGACCTGGGGCTGTGCCTTCTTTCTGGAATGAGGCTCCTGGCTCTTCAAAAGTTGGCCTTGGGGTTCATATGTGTTCCTCACAGTTTGCAAAGTTAGGCCCCAGAGCGAGGCCTTCTCTTCCTCCAAGATCTTTCCCCAGGAGAGCGGGTCTCGCGCTTCGTAGGTCAGATAAGTGAGAGGCCCGGCCGGCCTCGCTTGGTTTCCGCATTCAGGGGCCGTGACTTTTCTAAACAGTGTTTCTCTTCCCTCTCTGTGCAGAAACTCGAGCAGACCGCAGCAAGAAACTCTTCAGGCACTACACAGTCGGTTCATATGACAGCTTCGATGGTTCCAGGTAAGACGTGGCTCTGTCTCCGCCAGGCCCCTCTGCTCACAGATGCTCACGTGGGCCACAAAAAAGCGCTGGACCATCGTGCATGGAGCACTCGGGCGCCCTTGGCTTTTCCCCTCAGTGTGTCCATTGGGACCCCCCCCCCCAACCCGCCACGGACTGGGATTACAGAAGCCACCGTCTTCCGGAGAACCTGCCCAAGATGCGGTCTCCGTGCTGCCTGAGGTTTGGGGTCGGGCTGGCGCGCACCGTGGGGTGGCTCAAGGGAGAGGGCTGTCTGTCCAGGAGGAGGACGACCAGGCATGGTGTGGGGGGGGGGGGGGGAGCAGCATGGATGTCAGTGATGACAGTGGCTGGCCACAGAGCCACGGGGCAGCGCCCGGGTTGCACCCCATCCCGGGAATATTTAGGGTGCCGTAGCTCTGGGCTTCTACGTCGTCTGCATTTTCCCTCTGCCTCCTGCCTCTGAGTTGAAGCTCTTGTACAAGGAAGGCTCACCCCCCCACCCCGAAAGGCGTGGCACCAAGCAGGCAGGGCCTTTGAGCATAACGTACGTTCGTTCTGTTGTGCAGTCATGCCCACCCTCCGTCTCCGGAACTTTCCATCTTCCCAAACCGAAACACTGTCCCCATGAAACCCCGAAAGCCCCCAGGCCCTCCCCCAGCCCCTGGTGCCCGCCATCCACTCTCTGTCTGAATCTGGTGACTCTAGGGGCCGCCCAGAAGGGGAATTATACGGTATTTGTCTTCTTTTGCGACTGGCACGTTTCACTCAGCGTGGTGTCCTCAAGGTCTGTCCGTGCTGTAGCAGGTGTCAGTGTCCCTCCTCCGCAAGGCTGAAGAAGGTCCCTCTGCAGGCATAAGCCACGTTTCGTTTGTCATTCCTCCGTGGACGCACACCCGTCTTGCTTCCACCTTTTGGCTGTTGTGAATGGTGCTGGTGTGGACATGCTTGTTCAAGTATCTGAGCACCTGTTTCCGGTCCTTTGGGGTGTACGTCTGGCAGTGGAATCGCTCGTTGGACCTGGCTTTAGTGCCGACCTGTCCCGACCACCTTTCTGTCGTACACAAGACGGTTTAGGACGGGAATCCCATACCGGGCAGAGGAGCCGAGCCGCCCCTCCCAAGCGGGTCTTGCTGACCTTGCCCACTTTTTGGCCTTGAAAGTTCAAGCTGCGGTCTGTGGCCCAGTACCGCCGAGAGAGAGAAAGCTCAGAGGCTGGTGGCTTCTGGGGAGGCATGCCTGACCCCGGCTTCTCTCGACCAGTCTCCGTGGGGCTCAAATGAGTTGCTTCTGCGGCCGCAGGCGGCTGCTGGAGAAAGTGGACCCTGGACACGTGGTCACGGCCGGTGTGGCTGTCCTGCTTTGCTTCCTTTCTAAGAAAGAGGGTGCCTGAGGCTCAGAGAGTGGCCAGACTGTCGCCATGGTTACTTGGAGGGCCATCCGGCCTGGGAGTGGGGCTTCTGGGAGAAAGGAGCCTTTGGCAGCCGCGGCTCGCCCACAGAGGGGCTGTCCAGGGACCTGAGCTGACCGAGCCAGGGAAAGAGAAGACCACGGGTCCAGGCAGGCTGGCTGGGTCACGTGTCACATGGCTGACAGCAGGCCCGGAACACACTGGGGGACACACACACACACACACACACACACACACACGGCAGCTTGGCCGGCAGAAGGCGTGCGGAACCGTTGTAGCTGTTCACAGAGAGAACAGAGCTGTCAGGAGGTGATGAGCTCCCCGCCACCGGAGGAAGCCAAGCCGGGTAGGCATTCTCTTGCCAGAATGTCCTAGGTGGTAGGACCAGGTGACATGTGAGATCCTTGTCAGCTCTGCCTCCCCTTGTCTCGACGCCCAGAGGAAACCTTTTGTTTTGCGTGTTACCGACCACCGGCTCGGGGCCAGGGCCTGGGACCACAGAGAAGAGGGACATCCAGCCACGCCCCTCAGGGTCAACTGATGACTTCTGAATGGTAAGAGCTCTGGCCATGACCGTAGTTCAGGAGTCAGTGCCGACTTTCCCAGGGTGAGGGACTCAGATGCGCTGTGGGCTCACATTGGCCAGAAAAAGATGCGAGTAATCGTGGCGCCATTTATGAACCTCCTGCCACATGCCCGCTCCTTGGCTTGGTCACCACTGCTGCCCGATGACCCTCCTCCAGTGACCTTGGAAACAGCGTCATTATCCGCTTCTCAGAACCCTAAGGTGGAGAAAGGAAGGTCACATTAAGGACCTGGCCCTCGGCCACATGGGTGCCGGGGCCTGTGTGCGAGGCGCGGTCACCTGGAATACAGGACCCTTGCCCTCAGTCCCCTCTATCCCATGGTAAAGATGTTACCGCCCAAGGCTGGCCAAGGAACTAGCTGCGGATTGAGAGAAGTCAACAGAGACTAAACCGTCGTGTGTTGTGTGCTGGTGAAGTGTGTTGGGCGGATGGAATGACGTTACCTGGGTTATCAGGTCTGAGCTTTTCTGCCCAGGACGTAGGGCTTAGCCTGGGGGAGCCACCGCATCCCAGAACTGACCTCTTCCGGACCACGCGCTCAGCAAGGCCAAGGAGCTGGTGGCTCCCGCCTGCCATCGAAACCCAGGCGGCCGACGTGCGTGGCTCTTGGGCGGGTTTGGGGGTGAGGCTGAGCCCGGGCTCCTCTGGCTGAAGAGGCAGGAAGCGTCTAAGGGACACGCCAGCCACCGGCTCATTGACCTGCTTCGGAATCCATGTCAGACACGGCCTGGCGAGCCACGGAGATCTGGGTGCCGCGCCAGCCCCCGGGCCAATTACCCACCGTAGGCGCAGGGCAGCGGTCTGGGCAGGCCGCTCAGGGCTGAGGCCACGCTGTTGCAGATGGAAATGTAATTAAAGAGAAGGCAATAAGACGCGGCATTCAGTGGAGACGGTTTCTGAATCAGTCAGCCCATTCTCCCCTTCCCACCCCTTCCCACCCCCTCCCACCCCCCGTTATGTCCACAGCTTTGCTCAGGGACTCGTTGCTGAGGAGCAGACTGATAAAAACACACCCGTTCGTTGTTCACTGGGTCCAGCTACTCCAGCCGCTTCTTTCCTCGGGATTCCCCTCCACCTACCCATCGTGTACATGGCAGAAGGATCTAGAAGCATGGGCACGTGATCGAGATCAGAAAGCAGAGAACCTGTAGCCATTTCTACAGCGGACCTTACGGATATTTCAATATTGTTCTTAAAAACACAGAGTATAGGAGTCTCAAGTTCCCGCTAGTTTTAAATCAGAACCCCAGCCTCATTAGCATGGGGCATCGAGGAGGAGTCTACCTGGGAGAAGGAGGAGGGACCTCAGGCTTTCATACCAGGCTGAATACACCCCATCCATCCATCCACTCATCCAGCCGGCCATCCAATTACCTGTCTGCCTATCGATCAGCCAGCCATTCAGCCCTCCAACTACCCGTCTACTCAGCCAGCCAGCCAGCTATCAATTCCTCCATCACCTACCCATCCGGCCATCCATATTGACCTCTCCACCCGTCCACTTCTCTTGTTCATCTGCCCATCTATTCGACCAATATTCATCAAAATCTGATGACCCGGGGAGCTAAGGATGTGGAGGTAAACAAGACAAACACAGTCTCTGACCTCACGCAGATTAAAATCTAAATAGTGAAAATAACAAAGTTGAGGAACAAATAAGCTAGAGAATCACACTTAGCAGTCAATGCTCTGGAGCAAATCAGCAGTGTCACCATACAGTCTCTTGGGCAGGTTGGGGCAGACCTGCTTTATAGAGGGAGCCGAGGAAAGTCTCTCTAACGAAGTGACTTTTGATCTGACACCTGACCATTCAGCAGAATCAGAAAGCCCGGCGTGTGCAAAGGCACTGAGGTGATGTGCAGGAAAGCAGTGGCCTGGAAGGGAGTAGAGAGGATGATCCCAGAGAAGGACCTTGTGCTCTGCTCTGTGGGAGGAGACTGGACTTCCTCCCGTTTGTGCAGTGGGGATCCCAGAGGGCTTTAAGCAGAAGAGTAACATGACCTGGTTAACTTTGCTGGAGGCAAACAGAAAGAAGGGTGGGGGCCACCTGCGCGACTGTTGTCATCTTCCTGGCTGGGAAGTGGTGGTGACGGGCCGGTGGAGAGGTAGGGATAGACAGGTGGGTGGCTTCCGAGTGTAAGGTGTCGTTAGAAGGGACAGGACCCACCTAGGCACTACATGGGGGGCAAACGGGGAGTGCGGAGGGCTCTCCTCCTTTGGGGCTCTACAGGGAGGAGCCCCAGAGGTGAGTGGGGTTGGACCCGTTCCCTGTTGTCATCAGACACCTCCCGGGACCCCTCGCTACTCATCCAAATCTGCACCTGCAGCTTCGGACCCGCCTGGAAGCACTGTGTTCAGAAGCGCCATGCGGGGAACGCATCTAAGGTGCTGGGTCGTCACTGTTCCTCTTTCTTGGTGAGACCAGTTGAATCGTAAGGGCAGCAAATGGTACCTGTTGGCCAGCCGGACGGCCCCTAGTGGTGGCTTCTTACTCTCATGGCTGTCAGACATCATCGTCCAACTTTGTTTGTTTTTAAGTTGGTAATCGGAAGTACATACATGCGGATACAAAATCCAACATGGGCGGGTATCGTGTTAGACTTAAGTCCTTACCCCCTGGCCCCCAGTTCTCTCCGGAGAGAACCTCTCCTGTCGGTTTCCTGAGGATCGTCCCAGAGGCGGACACTGAGTATGGAAGTGCACATGCACATGACCTGAAGCCTTTCAAAGCCCTTGAAAGTACAGGGCCCTAGGTTTTTACATCTGACTTTCCAATGAAGACCCCGTATATGTAACCTTGGGCAACTCGCTGTCCCTCTGAGTGCCTCGGTCCCTGACCCCCCGACCCTATTTGCAAAGTGGAGATCAGTCTTCCGACGCAGGCCACAGCCCCCGGTGGTGTTCAGGACAAGGTGAATGGGGGCAACGTAGGATTAGTGTTTGCAGCTTAGAGGCACGTGCTGTGCGAATCCAGAGGGACGCTGACTTGTGGACAGCGTGGGTGGGTAGCTGATTTCCCTTGAAACCCTAACTCTGTGTTCTAGGAGAGTGCCTCGTGTAGGTAGTGAGAACTGAATGGCAAGAAACATGGATGTTCTCCAACATTATTTTGTATTTGTATGTTTTCTATTATTCCTTCGACTTGAAAAAAAGGGATCAACCCCCGAGGATGTTCGCGGATTCGTACGGGAACATACTTTGCTTTTTTATCCCCCTCGGTGGATTGGTGGCCGGGCCTCGTGATTAATGATGAAGCTCTCAGGGCAGCTCCTTTGGGACAGACAGAGGGGGTTTTGCTGTTTTGTCCCTACATATCTGTACTTGTAGCTTTCGCAGGTATGTATTGCTTTTTTATATTTTTGAGAGCAGGAAAGAGAGGGGTGAATCCCTGGGCCCAGGCAACATAAGAAGTCACCACAGCTGTGCGCGCCAGCTCTCCCAGCTGGCTCTCCCAGCGGGACATGTGCACGAATATGGCAGCTGGAGCCAGGTCTCCAGCTGGAGGAGTCACGGCCCCAGAGAACGCGTCCCAGTAGTTTCTCCTAGAACATGTTCTCCTCCGCCGTCTCTGTCATGGTGAACAGCACGCCCAGTGCCCACATGGGAGACCCGGGGCCCCTCCCCTTCCCTTATCCATCACGAGCGTCCGAGGACTCCCGCCCTCCTCCCCATTCTTCCACGGCTTGCCGAGGGGGTCGGCCCTCAGCCGTTGTCCACAGACTGCCTCCCTACCTCCGTGATTATACCTTACTTCTCTTTTTGTCTTGTTTTTTCATTGACATGCAATCGACATATCACATTATACTATCAGGTGTAGAACGTCATGATTTGATATTTGTACGCGCTGCAGAATGATCACCGTGAATGGGAAGCCTGGTTGAATCTGTCACCTTCCTTCGTTACACTTGGTTTTCTCACAAAGAGAACTTTTCAGATCTACTCTCCTAGCGACTTTCAAATATATAATACCGTGTTATTAATCATGGTCACGGTGCTATCCATTACATCCCTGGGACTTAGTTGTCTTTTCTTTTTTAAAAATATTTATCTGTTCGTGGTGGGACAGAGAGAGAGTGGGTGCAAGCAGAGGAGGGGCAGAGAGAGAGGGAGGAGAGAAAATACCAAGCAGGCTCCGTGCTGTTCGCACGGAGCCCGGCACGGTGCTCGATCCCACGAACTGTGAGATCATGACCTGAGCCAAAACCAAAAGTCAGATCCTCAATTGCCTGAGCCACCCAGGTGCCCCAAGGGATTCATTTGTCTTACAGCTGAGAGTTTGTACCTTTTGACCACCTTGACCTATGGCATCACTCATCCCCTGCTCCTGGAAACCACCAACCTCTGTAGCTATGAGTTGTGCTTCGCTTGTTCATTTGTTTTGCTTCATTCTACATATAGATGAAATCGTGCAGTATTTGTCTTTCTCCGTCTGGCTTCTTTCACCTAACATAATGCCCTCAGAGTTTCTTCGTGTTGTAAATGGCAGGATCTCATTTCGTTTTATGGCTGAATAATATTCCGTGTACACCACTTCCTTGTTATCCACTTGTCTACCAATGGGCACCTAGGTAGTTTCCATATCTTGGCTGTTGTGTATAATGCTGCATTGAACATGGGCTGTGGATACCTTTTTGACTTCGTGTTCCCATTTATCTTTGGATAAATACCCAGAAGTGGCATTGCAGCATCATATGGTACTTCTATTTTTAATTTCCTGAGGATCCTCTGTACTGTTTTCCAGAGTGGCTGTACCTGTTTACTTTCCCACCAACAGCGCACAAGGGTTCCGACTTCTTCGTGTCCTTGCCAAGAAAAGTTATTTCTCGTCTTCTTGACAATAGTCATTCTAACGAGTTGGTTAGAATTTATCTCCAGCTACATTATCTACCGTTAGATTAGTTAGATCGTTTCTTGTGTATATTTTGACAGTAGCCATTCATACTCATTCAGGTGTGAGGTGATCTCTTTGACTTGTTTTGCCTTGTTCTTCCGATGGTTACCTCCCTAACTCTGTGACTACCCCTGCATTTCTCAATGTAACAACATAAAGCAGCATTAGTTCTTTGCTGTAAAAGTCTTTTAGGTTCTATCTATAAGTTGGATTCAAAAGTTTAAAGCCAGTGGAAAGCATCACATTATCATGATACTATAAATGTTTACATCATTTCCAAGTCAAAGGCTAGGACTGCAGTTCCTTTTGACAGACACATTTGAAGAAAGGGCTTTCTAATACCAGAATCCACTGGATTCTTTTTTCTTTCACCCCATTAGTTGTTCAAAGTATTGTCACAGTTTAGCTTAATGTTAGGGTTATGGTTTTCACATGAAGTTCTTATTTTTTCCTGGAGTTTCTGGTTGCCTTTTTTTTTTTTGTGGAAGAGGAATTAGTTCTTCAATATGCCACTAAAATATCATCCTGTTTCTTCTGTATCACTAGAACCCATCTCATCCTTATCGGAGCTCTCTGCTCCCATTTGGACACCATTCCCCAGGTCCCAGTGCACGATTCTCATTCTGAGACTTCCCTTCATGGAGCTACTGGGTAAGTGAGGTGTTTCTTTAGCTTTGTTCTACCAGGACACATACTCAAGCAACAACCTCAGTAAAAGGTACCTGGAATGTCAACTCCCGTGTCTGAAAAGTCTCTGATGTGCCCAGTGCTGTAGAATTCTAGATTCAAAATGGTTTTCTTCTAAACAATTAAAGCATTGCTTTATTGACATCTTGCTTCTGCTCATTGCTGACGAGAGGTGATGGTGCTATCTGATCCTCACTCCAGTATAGGTGATCCTTTGTCTTTCTCTCCAAAGCCTTGGAAGAACTTCATTGTTTCTACTTTTCCTTGATATTCTGAAATGTCATGCTGATGGGTCTAAGTCTCTTCTTTATTCATTGTGCCCACTATCCTGGGGGTTCCTTCAGACTGAAGCAGCTTCGGCTTTAAGAATATGCTTTCGTTATTCCCTTGGAAATGCCCTCACTTCCTGTCGCAGTTCCCTCTTTCTGGATTTCCTATCAGCCCATTCTTTCTTATGTTTTCTGTCCCTTTGCCTTTTCACTCTGTATTCTGGGAGATTCTCTCAACTTTCAACCTGTCTCTGTAAGTTATTATTTTGACAATCACATTGTTATGTTCCAAGAGCCTTTCTTGTCAATGATGGGTAAGCTTCTAAAGATGAGGGAAGTCGTTTCCGGATATCTTTGGGAACAAGCAGGCAGCTGTGAATGGGCAGTTCTCTGCACAGAGATGCTCTCAAGGCAGGGACCACGCTGATTGCCTGTTCCTTCAGGTCAAACACCAAAAAGAGAGAAGTCCAGAGTCATGTTCTTTGCCCCACTTACCCCAGGAGCCCAAAAAGAGACCGATGCAGGTTCTTGTTCAAACCTGTGGGACAATAGTAGGGTTCAAATTGAAACTTGAGGGGCTGGGGTGTTTTTGTTTCGTGGTGAGCATGCCGAGATGCCCGGGCGATGAGGCAGTGGTGAGAGGGGTCCTAGGAATGCCGGGGCCAGGCTGAGTGGAGACAGCGGAGGATGCTGACTGGTGGTTGTAGGGGTGGGGGGGCGGGGGTAGGGTGCAGACACCCTACCCTGCTCCTGGTGGCGTCTGAAAATCAAGAGCTGTGATTCAACCTCCATCGTGGATCTTTGAGATTCAGATTGAATAGGCGGTTATGCAGACTCCTGGCACTCTGTATATGTCCTGGGTCCACTCTGGTTCTGAGCCTCTCAGGACACGGGGGGCGGGGGGGGAGCAAGCGAGGGCCTCTCCCGCTCCAGAACTCAGTGATTAGACGTTAAGTGTTCTCTGGTTTCACCACACCACTGTCCCCAGCGCTGTCATGATGTAAAGCGACCGACTTGGGGACTTCCGACCTTGCTAGTGTCCCCAGACTAGGGGACAGAGCATGTTCTTTTGGCTGGAGATAGGCTCAGACCCTCTAAAACCACAGGGGGGTCCACAAGTGGGAGGAGTCTCCTGGAGACCCAGGCTCAGAAGCCCCTGCATAGGGAGCCCTTGACCTCCTGTGTTGGGGCTCTTTACTGGAGCTGCTGAGCCTAGCCAGGGGAGGCATCCCAGGACCACCTGGCCCTAGGGCAGAAGCCGAAATTCTCAGAGAACACTCCCTCTCATTTCACCCTTTTTGGCGGGACTGGGCAGGAAGCCGTGGCACCTTTTTTCTGGACTGAGTGGCCCCTGTTTGGAGGCTGGGAGCAAAGTCCCTCCGCACAAGGGAGGCTCCTGGCTCAGAGCACCCTCGGACCACATTTAGTACATTCCCAGGTGGCGAGTGGGTGTGTGGGTGGGGGGAGCGCAGGCGGATGGGTGGGGACAGTGGTGAAACAGCAGAGGAGGTGGAAGGAGGCTGGCATTCCGGGCACACCTCCAGGTTGGGACTGGCCGAGCCCCTGAGTAGCCCTCAGGCCTTCCTGGTTCTGCCCCCGGAGCTGAACACCGGCCTGCCGTCTCCCCAAATGCCCAAGCCACTCAGCACCAGAGGACAGGGTTTTCAGGGCTCCGTGAAGTTCTCCATGATGCCAGCTGCCAAAAGCAGCCTCTGCCCCTGTGCCCCCCGCGCTGTGTCTGGCATCTGTTGTTCCCTGGTCGGTAGCCTTCGCCAGTGTCCACGTGTGAATACTCCCCCCAGGCTGATTTCAGGCTGCTAACATGAGCCACTGCAGAGCTGGGCAGAGAAGACCCGAGCCAGCCCCAGCCCCCCAGCCCCCCAGCCCCCCAGGCCAAGATGTGTGTCTCCTTCTTGCCTTCTCCAGCCCCACAGCCCTGGCTCAGACTCCGAATGGGGCCAGTCCTTATGTACTAGGTCTTAAGTGTACTAGTCTGAAGTCCTAGGGACCAGCTTTGAGCCTGATGAGGCTCAAGCCTGTGGGTTCAGATGCCAGGGTCCCAGTCCCAGTTCTGACACTAGCTCCCTGCACGGGCCTCAGTTTCCCCACCTGTAAAATGGCTATATCACCGCCCCCCTCCCCCCAGGCTGGTTACAGAATTCTAAATATTCTGCTTGAAACCGCCATAACCACCAGCCTCAGGTCACTTGTGAACGAACATATTTTCTACAGAACCGCAGACCCTGAAATTCAGGGTTCAGGCCCAAGCTGCCAGTGGGGTGCCATGCCAAGGGGGTGCTGTTCCAGGAGAAGAGGGCGAGGCCAGTTCAGAGGTGTTCCCAAGGCTGCGTCTGGCAGTCAGTAGGTTCTCAGGAGGTGCTCGTGCTGATTCCCCACCTCTGGCCGAAGACCTGGTCTTCCGAGCCCCCTCCTCTAGGAAGCAGGAATGCCTTTGGTGCCTGACTTGGGAGAAGCCAGAGGGACAAGCGAGCAGATCCTGGTTCAACTCGAGGTTACCTGGTCCAAGGGGGAGGCTGGGAGGTGGCTGTGTCTTTACACCTTGCACTCCTTGCTTCCCTGTGTCTGTCTTGTGCAAGATACAATGGAGCTGACTCCAGCCTGCCTCCTCTTCCCCGGCATCTTTCATGGGGCCTGGCAGGTGCTCAACCTTCAGAGATGCAGGGTTGAGGGAGTCCTGAGTGGGAGGACTGGATGGATGGATGGATGGATGGATGGATGGATGACGGACAGATGGATAGATGGGTGGATAGGTGACGGACAGATGGATGGATGGATAGATGGGTGGATAGGTGACGGACAGGTGGGTGGATGGATAGATGGGTGGATAGATGACAGACAGGTGGATGGATGGATAGATGGGTGGATAGGTGACGGACAGGTGGATGGATGGATAGATGGGTGGATAGGTGACGGACAGGTGGGTGGATGGATAGATGGGTGGATAGATGACGGACAGGTGGGTGGATGGATAGATGGGTGGATAGATGACGGACAGGTGGGTGGATGGATAGATGGGTGGATAGATGACGGACAGGTGGATGGATGGATAGATGGATGGATAGATGAACTAATGGGTAGATGGGTGGATGGATGTTTGCTTGAATGAGTGGGTAGGTAGGTGAGTGGATGGAGGGAGGGAGGGAAGGAGGAGGAAAGGCCAGCACTCTGGCCTCGTGTGGATCGTAGGCATTTCCAAAGCAGACACAGCCAGCATTAGATGCCAGCCACGGGCCTCTCCCGGTGGCCAGTCAGCCCCAAGGGCCATCGGCCCCGCTCGCCCGTCCTCCCGGTTGCGTCTCCCCCACCCCTGCAGCCAGGGCCATGTTCGGGGGCTTCCCGCGTTCCTCCCTGGACTGGGCTCAGCCCTCTGACTCATCTCCTGGCCGCCAGCAGCTTTGTCCCCTCCGGGTCCACCCACCCGAGTGGCATTTCTGAAATATGGATTTCTCATGCTCCCAACCTACACTGGACACAGTGCAGTTCAGGCCTTTACGCGTGGGTACGAGCCCCCACTCACCCCCGCCTTCCGGTTGTGCTGTCGCTGTGGTCACGCCCCCGTGCCCTTGTCCATGCTGGGTCTGCTTGCTGGCACGCTCCTTCACCGCACTCACCCCTGCCCCGGCCCCTGTCCCGCACCGTCCTCCACGGCTGCCCAGAGCGCTTCCCAGGCCTGGGCTCTCCCGCTCGAGAGGTGGGCGAGCAGCCTCCTTGCCTTGACCTCAGGCTCCTCATCTGCACAGCGGGCACAGTGACAGCACATCTGTGATCGCTGCCCGCAAAGCACTCGTCGGGGCCCTGCGCATAGTGGGCCCGCAGGGGCGGCTTTCTCCTTCTACCCGGCTCTCACCCTCGGTTTCTACATCACAGGGGGCCGATGTGGGCCGCGTCCAAGTCCTCTGTCCCCTGACCAGTCCTGTGGCTCCTGGGTGGCCTCTGCCTGAGCCCCTCCCCCAACACGGGGGCCAACACATTGAGCACCTACTACGTGCAAAGCACTGTGCAGGCGTTCTGGCTTCTGGACCTCACACTTCCTGGGAGGTGACTGTCATCTCTATCCACAGAGGGGGAAACTGAGGCCTGGAACCGTGCGTGCTCAGTAACTCCTTCCACACACTGTTCCCGGCACCTGTCTCCATCCCAGTCCTTCGAGCCGGGGAGCGCTCGCGCCCCCCGCTTCGCAGATGAGAAACTACGCAGAGGGGAGGGGTGGGGTCTGAGCCCGGGCCGGGCCCTATCGGTCCCGGTCTTCCTGGGATTCAAGGGACTTTCCCAATTTAGAGGCATATTACGACCATCTTTTATATATTATGTTCAGCGAGGGCCCGACCTTCCTGTGCCCCTTCGGGAATAATTCCCCTGGGAAATGCTTACCCCACAGGTGTGGGCTCTCCTCGTGGGGTGGTTAGAATGTTCTGGAACTGAGCAGAGGCGGAGCGCACTAAGTGCCACTGAAGTGCTCGCTTGAAAGTGGTTAATTTTATGTTATGTCAATTGCGTGTCGATTTGTTTGAAAAAGCAAAGAACCCACCTTCCCCAAAGGTCTGTGTGGTGGAAGGAGGAGGCAGGCAGCTGGGCAGAGAGGGCCAGGGCTACGTGCAGCGGCACAGCAGGCAGGGCACGGCTGCCACTCCTGCCCGGACAGGAGGGAATGCCAGGCACCCGTCCCAGCCCCCAGGGGACACAGCCTGTCCGGGCTTCAGTGGGGTGCGGCTTGGGAGCACCGCCTTGGGAGCTGGTCGCGGTAGCTCCGGACTCCGGGACGCCCTCCTGGGTGGCTGCCAGCTAGCACGCGGGGCTCTGTGCTCCTCGGGGCACGTGCCGATTGCAGACTCTGCTAGTCAAGGTCAAGGTGGAGGCTGGCACGGTGGCCGGGAGCCGGGCATGGCAGATGGTGCCATCACATCCCCGGTGCCTGGTGTGCAGTCGGCCCGTGGAGGAGGGGCGAGCAGGGGCTGGGGGACGAGCGACGGGGAGGAGCCGGGCTGGGCAGAGCTCTGTTCTGGAACGGGGCCCTGCAGGCAGGGGAAGTGAGCTCTGAAGGTTGGCGGAGGGCTTCCGCAGCCAGGATCCCGCTGGGGGTCGGGAGCTTTTCCCGCCCCGCGTTTGAGAAGCGTGGCCTCTTTCTGCACATGAGTCACCCTTCTGCCAAGCACCTGGGTCCCTCGCGTGGGAAGGGGGGGGGAGCCCCCTAACAGCACCACCTCGGGGCATGGCCAGGATTGAGGTCAGGGGTCTGAGTTGTGTACTGAGGGAGGTTTGGGGTCCATGGCCTCGTCTTTCCGAAACACCACAGGGACCCTAGGGGACGGTCCTTCCCGCTTCTGCCGGCTTCTGTGGCCCCAGGCGTCCCCGGGCTGTGGCCCCGTCCCTCTTGTCTTCTCTGCCTCCATGGTCACACGGCCACCCCTCTTCTGTTTACACGGTCTCCCTCTCTCTTGTAAGGACAACCGGGACGGCATTTAGGGCCCGCCTGGATCATCCGAGATAATCTCCCCGTCTCGGGACCTGTAACTTAATCACATCTGCAAAGACCGCCCCCCCCGCCTTTTTGCCACCGAGGCTGACATTCACGGGTTCCGGGGTGTCTTTGGGGGACGTTATCCAGCCGACATACACGTCAGTCTCTTAGAACAGAGATCCTGCACACCTCACACGCGTTTTCCGAGGGCAAGTGCCGTCCACACGCCTCCCTCTTGGCACCTGTGTCCCCCCGTGCGGGGGTCTCTGCGGCCTCCTCCTGCCGTCCCGGGACACCTCTTGGCGCCCTCGAGGGTGTCTTCCCATCACGTGGGGCCCCGCAGCCACCGTTGCTGGGCCAAACGCTCTCGCCCACCCGCCCCTGGAGAGTTTACACTGACCCGGGGCTGTTGAGCTCTCACTGCCTGTTTGTGCCACATGGTAGAGCATCTGCCCCTCACGGGGGGCAACGCCTGCCACGTCCCGCGTGTGCTCCCCGAACATTCCAGCCCAAGCGAGCCCGGAACCTGCGTTTGTAAATCCGGGTGACGTCTGGCCGTCAGCACCTGCACCCTGCATCCTGCAGAGCCCTGTGCGTGCAAACCTCCAGAGGGGGCTTCTGTCCTAAAGCCGGGAGCCCGGACGCACAGACCAAGAAGGGGTGGGTTTTCTCAGATGGGCACGCGTCCCCCTCATCCTGCCCCCACCCTGGGTCCCTGTGTTAGGGACCGCTTCTTACATCAAAGAGGACCACGTAGGCGGGAAACGGAGAGATCCGGGAAGCCCCCTCACTGCTCCAAGTGAAGAACTCTCCCCGCAGAGAGGCGCGGGGGGACCGCGGTGGGAGCCCGAGAATCGTAGCCCGGCGGTGCCCAGACGGCGCCACGGGCAGGTCCAGCCCCAGTGAGGTCGGGGCGGGCGTGCGGGTGAGCCCCTCGAGGCCCTCGCGGAGATGATTGCCCGGGGGTCGGAGTTTCCCGTTTGCCTAGTTTCTGCACCTGGAACCTGCTAGACTCTAACCTTTGCAGGGTGGGGCTCTCGCCGGCCCTTGTCCGGATTTGTCAGCACTGTGTGTGTGCTCTGGGTTGGCCTTATGCAGAGTTTTTCCTGAACCCTCCTCGACCGCGAACCTGAAACTCAGAGAAACGCCCCCGTGCCAAAGCCGTTTACTTGGTGCTTTCCGGGGTCGAGTTTGCTGCGAGGGGAGGCCCCCGCGAGGAGGGGCCGGTGCCAGCGCCAGTGGAGGGAAAGACCAGAAGGCCCCCGAGCAGCCGATGGCACCACCCAGGTCCCTTGCCCCTCAGGGCACCTGCGCCCCCAGTGTGTCGGTTTCCTCACTGACCAGGCTTCGCTCCTGCAAGGCCGGGAGAAGGCGTGAACGTTTCCGCCGCGGTGCCTGTCTGCTCGTTCTGCGGTACCCATGCCAACGGGCTCCTCCGCCCTGAGTGTCGCCACCGGGGCAGTGCCTGGGATGTGATGAGTCACCCCGTCATCAGCGAGGTTTGATGAAAACACCCCCAACCTGCGTTAGAAGCCTGGTCTGTCTCGCTGTGTCTCGGGGGACGGGGGGTGGGCTTGGGGGGTGTGGTGGCCACATACCGCCCCCCCAAGAGATGCCTACATCTAATCCTGGGATGTGAACATGTCCCATGCCCAAGGGGATTTAAGCTCGCCCAGGGGACCCTGCAGGGAATCGGCTGACTCTAAGATTGGAAAATGATCCCGGCGTATCCGGTGGGCCCAATGTGATCTCAGGGGTCCTCGTTAGGATGAAGGAGGGTGGGAAGCAGAGGGAGAGGAGTCCTGATGAAGGACCAGAGATCAGAGTGATAGAGGAGGGGCCCCGGGGCCGCCTCCAGAAGCTGCGAAGGGCAAAGGCCACAGGTGCTCCCTGGAGCTGCCCCACAAGAGGCCACTGACCTCCATGTGCTGAGGGAGCCAGAGGGCTCGTGGAGGGTTGCACGGACCGTTGGTGAGCATTCCACACACTGGACGGGTGGTGTGCATCAGTGTCAACCTTGAGTGTATGTATCACCCCCGAGACAGGAGTGCCAGCCCACTGCACAGATGGAGAAGCTGAGGCCGCGGGAGTTCCGTTCGCCTGCCCCTCCCGCCGGCCTGCTGGGGGAGCCGGCCAGGCCACGCCACGTTGCTGCCCGTCCCGGGAGCCTCTGAAGACCCGGAGGAACTCTCACGGCCGTGGTCCGTGGTCCTCTGTGGACGGGGCCCTCAGGGACACGCGTCCGGCCCGGCACCTTCAGGGATTTGTACAGACGGAGCTCAGGGGCCTGGCGTTTGCCTCCAGCGCCCGGGATCCTGTCCGTGCTGCCTGTGCGGGTACAGAGCTGTGGTTCCGCCACGTAAGCCCTGCCGAGGGTCCGGGCTGCCCTGCAGATGGGCACACGCTGGGCGGCTTAGACCACACGGTTCCGGAGGCCGCAAGTCCTGAGTCAAGGGCCGCACTCCTTCTGGAGGCTCTGGAGGAGGATCTTTCCTACTTTGTGCAGCTTCTGGGGCCCCGATGTCCCCCGGGCTGTGGCCGCTTCCCCTCCAGCCTCTGCCTCTGTCTTCTCCTCCCGCCTGTCTCTCCTCTTCTGTCTCTTACAAGGACAGCGGTCGCTGGATTTAGGGTCCCCCACATCCAGGACGGTCTGTCCTCAGTCCTCACCTTAATTGCATCTGAGAGACCCTACTCCCAGTAAGTCACATTCCGCGTTTGGGGTGAACGTGCATTTCGGGGGGAACGCTGTCCAGCCACCGCACCCCCTACATGTGTACCTTCCCTCGGGCACCCGAGCGCCCAGATCCGCACCCGGGACCGAGACCGGCCTACCACTCTGGCTCGAGCTGCCTGCCCCTTGGCCTGAGGGCCTCCAGCTAAGGCCTGAATCGCAGTGCTGCAGGGGGGCCGTGCACCCGCCCCCGAGACAGAACACACACCCTGGGCCCCGTGGATGTGGAAACGGATCTCGTGCGTGCTGGTGGATGGGAGTCCAGGGCCTGAGGGAGGGGCACCTGTTCCGCTCTGCACAAGGTGCCGAGGATGCACGGCCAGCGGGACAGATGGCACCGGCCGTCCTGAGGCTTCCGGTCCAGTGGGGGGGGGGGGGGGCGGCTCCAGGACATGTAGGCAAATGAGCATGCGATTTCAGCCGGTCATTGATGCTGTGGGGTGGACAGAACAGGCTAATGGTAGGAGGCGGTGGCTGGAACAGGCAGGGAGGCATTTCGGGGGCGGGGGTGGGGGGCAACATCCCATCCTGACTCCCTCTCTGCTCCAGGAGTAAGGCTCTGGTCCCACCTGTCTCCAGGCACAAGGGTCCATTGTATGAGTTTGTGGAAACACAGGAGGTGAGGCTCAGACCTCCAAGCCCTCTGGGCGTGGGGCTGCCCGGGACAGTGCACGTTTCAAAGGAGGACGCTGCGGGCCCGGGGAGGAGCCCCGGGTCCTCCCTCCGTGGGCCAAGGGCAGGCCCACCCTGTGCTCAGAGAGGACCTGGCCCCGTGTGGGCAAGAGCAGGGCTCCGCAGTCAGGCTACCTCGATGGGATGCCCAGCTCTGCCCCACGTCGGCTGTGTGACCTTCAGCTAGTCCCTGAACCTCTCTGAGCCATAGCTTCCTCTGTAAAGCGGGGGAGAAAACAGTGCCTCCCTCCTAAGTTTGTTACGTGAGAGACAGGATGGCTGTGGGGGCTGCACACGGTGCCTGGCATGTTGTGAACACAGGACCGTTGTGGCCGTTGGTGCTGTTTGTGTGACCCACATTCGCGTGGTCCAGTCCGTGCCGTTCTTGTTAGTAATGGGGTCGGGGGGGGCGGTGGGAGGGAAGGAGGGAGGGAGGGTCTAGTGAGTATATTTCCGCAGGGACCTGTTTTGGTAAAGTCAGACGTCCTAAGGTGCTCTGATTTGAGGAGAGTCAGTGTTTTGGAGTTTGGGGCAGACGGGGAGGAAGTAGAAAGCAGCAGTGAGGCGGGAGGGGAGGGAGAGAAGACAGATACAGACACAGCCCGGCCTTGTAGACAGGCGCCTGGAGCCAGCGGTTGGGCAGGGGTCTGTTCGGGGCGGACTGGAAACCAGCTCTCGCCAGATGCCGTGGGAAGCGGCCCCGTGGCAGGGAGCAGACGGAGCGGGATGTCCCGCACAGAACAGGGACCCACAGCCGGAGACACGTGTCTTCCTCAGGCAGAGGCTCGCGGGCAGAAGCGAGTGTGAGCGACAGCGGCGTATCGGGGACAGTTCTGGGCTCTTGCCTCCAGGAGCAGCTCGAGAGCGTGTGGGCGTCTCCGCAGCTCAGAGGAGCCTGACGTGTGAGCCCTGCGTGTGCCAGCCCCGGAGGCCGGAGGGTACGTGGGGCTGCATCGGAGCAAGGCCAAGCGTCCTGGGAGTCCCGGAGGAGAGGGAAGGCTCGGGGGCAGCTCCCCAGCTCAGCTAGACGGGCTCTACCGCAGACACCTTTCATTTCCGTCGCTTTTCCCGAATGGAAGCCCTATCTGTTGACGAGCTTGGCCACGGAGGCTGCGGGGTGCAGGGGAAGGTACAGAGTCCTGGGCCTGCCGTCAGCTTGGCCGGGGCAGGCCTGGGCCCTCGGCTTTCCCTTCTGCCGGTCGAGGGGGCTGGTGCACACCAGGGTGAGGCTGCCATCCGTCCAACAGCCGCCACCTGTTACCTCGGCTGGAGCTTTGGCATCTCCTGCCCACCGCACTTAGGGGTGGCTGGGGTGCTCGGGAGTCCTCGCCAAGGTTAACGGCACAGCGGTCTCGGCTAAGGTCAAGGAAACCCCCGGTATCGAGCGCCCGCTTTCCGAACTGCATCAGTTTGAGACGAGGGGCTATAATGAAAGCCTCCTCGGGAAAGGTCGTGTGGGGCCTCGGGTCTGTGTCACCAGGGCTCCTGAGTCCTCGCTGCTCATGAGCAGTCCTCGGAGAAGAAGGGGTCTGGATGGATCTTTCCCGGCCCAGATCAGGGCTTGAAGGCTGCTCGATTTATCGGAAAGTCTTAGCGTCCGGGTTCTGGGCATTTGCTCTAATCTTGTCACTTACGGTCAAGCTCTCCGCCCTCCCTGCTCCAGCCTCCAGATGTCCGTGAGGAAGCTTCTGGTTGCAGATAACAGAAACCCACTCACAGCGGCTGAGACGTCAGCCGCAAGCCCGAAGGAGGGTGCCTCCAGGGTCACCTCTCCAAACCCCTTGGCCTTTCCTTCAGGGTTGCACGATGGTGGCCGCAGCTCCAAGTATCATGTCCTCAGAGCACATCCCAAGCAAGGATTTAGGGGAAGGAAAGGCACTAAATCTTTCCTGCAAGTAAGATCTTTCCCAGAGGGCCCTGGACTCTCGCCCTCGGGTCTCACGGACCAGAACCGTGTCCTGTGACCCATCCATAACTGCAGGGGAGGCTGAGAAGGCATGGCTCTGACTTTCCCTGCTCCTGTGGCGGGAAGTGACTGGGGCCGTGCCGAGGGCTGGGCGCGTGAGAGGGACGGGGCTCTCCCAGAAGTGGTGGCTGCTGAAGGGGCTTCGATGAGTGGGTAGGAGTTTGGCACGGAGCCAGCAGGCGGATCGTGCTCCGGGTGGAATCACAGGTATGAGCACACGAGCAGCACGCCTCTCTGTGCCGAGGAGACCCTCTCCTTGGGCAGACGGCCCATGAGCTGAAATGGGACCTGGAGAAACGTGGCACACACCCAAGTAAGCATGCTGCCTCAGGGGTAGGACATCCGCGCAGATGTTCCTGCACCAGTGTTTGGACGCGGGGCCCCCTTAGCTCTGCCTCCGCTCATAAGGAGAGGTGAGTTTCTTTGTGTTTCGGGAAGGATTCTCCGTACGATCTTTCCGAATCTTTCTAGGGCATCTCATAGATGACCTCGTTTCTAAAAGGGTTTTTTTTTTTTTTCCTTGGGTCTTTTCTGAAGCTGACATGACGTGTCCAACCAGGCACCTGTGTACCGTAGTGTAAGTATCACTTGTGTAGGAGGATTAACGCTCTTCTTAACGTTTGTATTACCGCGGTTACACGTGAGGTGTCCCGAGGCGCTCACGTGCAGGTATGGTTTTGTCGATTCAAGTGTCTCCAGAACGTTGAGAACATGGCTTTAGAACCTATGGCCTAAGGACCAAAGCTGGCCCTCTGCCTCTTTGTGCAAATAAAGTTTTATTGGAACACAGCCCCGCCCACTCATTTACATAGCGTCATGGCTGCCTTTGGGCCACAAGTAGCAGAGCGGGTAGCTGCCCCCGGGACCACACCGTCCGCGAAGCTTGAAATACTTATTCTCCGGCCCTTTACAGGAAGAGCTTGATAACCCCTGATGTAGGATGTTTGCAGAGCCCCTTTCAAAGGACTTGTTCAGGTGTTCTGCATGAAAACGTACCCACTTCATACTTGGAGCGGCTTTTAGAGCTGCCCCTGTGGCGAAGGCAACCTCATAGAAGCGTTAGTACTCAGAACAGAAACAAGATCCTCTGTGGGAAGAGGCTAGTGGTCTAGGACGGTGGCGATGGCCGGACCCTACCCTCCAGCTGGGGCCTGGCCTGGGTTTCTCATGACCTCTCACCTTAGAGGTCAGTGCCATCCGGTTGGCCAGGTGGGCCCCGTGGGGTCTCTGGGTGAGCCCCGAAGCCCCTCACCCAACCCACATTCAGCTCCCTCTCCCAAGCCAGGGTCACCGGGTGATGCTCGCGTTTGGTCCGGTTCCCACGAAAGGACACGGATTGCGGTGTTCATAGCTGTGGACAGCGTCCACTGCTCCCCAGAGGGACTGGGGAACTGGTCTGCCCCAAAGCCCACGCACTGCGATCCTTCTGGGCGAGTTTCGAGACCGACAGATGGGGCAGGCCTGGACTCTCGCTTTAATCGCCGCAGGAAGAAAAGTCACCAACAGCCCCTTCCTGCATTCCTAGCAAAATGTCAGGCCGTTGTACCGTTCCGCTGATTTTTTGGTCTTTTTAAAGAATATGCGGTTCAGGGTCCAAGGCAAAGGTTTACCCACTGGACCTCCTCTGTGCCCTCCTGAGGGTAGTGATGGGAGAGGGGAACCAGCACCTCCTGGTTGGCCCAGGTGCAGCCTGGTTTTAAAAACCAGAAGCGCCCCGTGTCCCGGGCAGACCAGAGCACTGGGTCACCCCATCTGCATCGCAGACTGTACGTGGGAGTCCCGGTTTAGGCTTCATTCTGAATCAGTAAGCATCAATTAAGTACTTACTGGAATATTCTGATGTTCCACTTCACAGACAACAAAGACCCAAGCCCAGGGTGGGTGAGGGTCCTGTCCAAGGTCCCACGGCCAGCTCTTGCTGGAGCCCAGACTAGGAAGTGGCCCTGCTCCAGCTAAGAGGTCCAGGCAGGACCAGGCCCTGCTCTGGCAGCATTCACATGCTAGTGGGAGAGTCAGACAGTAAATAAATGAGCAGACAAATTATAATTTCAAATACAGTGAGTGACAAGAGGAAAATACAGCCGAGGGAAAGGCTGAAAATCAGGACGTGGAGGGCATCTCCACGCAGTGGGAAAGGCCGCCCTGCAGAGGTGAGCTCAGGGACCTGAACAATGGCCGCAGTCTGGCTCATGCAGACCCAGAGCAGCATCCCAGGGAGAGCCCAGAGCAGCATCCCAGGGAGAGCCCCGGCAGTACAAGGGCACTGTGGCAGATGAAGTCGGCCTGCTGGAGGACAAGAAGACCCAGCATGGCTGGAACGGGGAGAATTAGGAAATGGGGCATGGGTCGGATCAGGAAAGGTCTTAGCCATGGTGGGGAATTTGGGTTTTCATCCCCCACTCTGATGGGAAGCTGTTGCAGCATTTTGAGTGGCGGACGTGATCTGATTTAACATCTTTATCATAAAAGAGTGAATTCGGGAGAGACTCAGCAGCAGGCTTTTGTGGTCCTCAGCTGGAAAGCGATGGGGTCTCAGAAAAGGGGGAGGTCGTGGACAGATGTGCAGATGCCGGCTCTGTCTCGGCGCTCCCGCTGATGGCACTTGCAGGCAGGTTGGGGAGAAAACAGAGCGTGTCAGGAGGACGCCGTGCGCTGGGGCTGGCACCTCAGTGCCCCGCATCCCCTTGGCATGAGCATCAGCTATTTTGTCCTCCGTTCCTGGAGCCGAGATCGCCCTCTCCCAGGGCGCTGTGGGGGCCCCTCCGCAAGGCTGAGCTCCCTGCTCCACCAGGGAAGGCAGGGCTGCAGCGCGCATGCGGGCACCCTCGGGGCCCCCGCTTGGAAAGCAGAGTGGGGTGTCAGGGGCGTCCTTCCCTCGTGGGCCTCCTGCCCTCCTCCTGTGTGCTTACGGCTCCGCTGTTGCGACTTGTCTGCGTGTGAGACCGCACGGACATGTCCTCCTGGTTTTGTGACCCGTGGGCGTGTCCTACGGGACATAGACGCGTGTTCAGGATGTACCGTCACAAGGGAGGAAACCCGGGGGCACCTGCCCGCGCCCTTGTGATGCTCCGAGGCCGCGGCGTGCGTCTGTGTTTCGTAGGGGAGGAGGTTTGGTGACGCTGGGGTCCCCAGCCGGGCCTTTCGGGGACCGAGGCGGCCGCTTTCCCTTCCAGACCGCACTTCCTTTCCTCCCCGTGGGGAGTGATGACCGCCTCCCGGTGTGTTGAACGCATCTCGGCCGTGTCTTTCTCTTCTCCCCCAGCCGCTGTTGGCAGGTAACACGCCCGGTAGCGCTTAGGAAATGCTTTGGGGTGATTTATTACAAAGTAACGAGACGATTTAATTTGAAGCAACTTCTTTGCACATTATTGCTTCTATTAGGAAAACTTGCGTTGCTTATCGTGTTAGCGCCGAGGAGGAACACCAGGCAGGGCGCGTTCATAATTGCCGATCTGAGAAACGGTTCCTCCTCTGAGAGCGCGTCTGTGCTGAGTGGGCGTGCGGGCTCCATGGGGACAGAGCCCATGTCCTCACGGGCGCAACGTGAAATGACGCTGCCTCCCTGCCCGTGGGGCGAGAGGGGCGCTCCGGCGCCGGGAGCCGCGTCATTTGTGAATGGAAAGCCCACATTCATAACTTCCTGCAGGTGACTCAAGACGGCCCAAACGCGGGGCTCCATTTCCCCCCGGGAATTACGGCAGCCTCCTGCTTGTGTGGGGCGGGGGGCCAGAGGGCAACACCCAGTCCCAGCGGACCGGGAAGCAGGATGCAGGATGCTGGGAGCGGCCGTGTGTGTGGACAAGGGCTGAGAGGCGCCAGCTCAGTGGCAAGTGACAGATGACTCGGGGAACCGCCCCCCCCCCCCGCCCCCCGCTTGCTCGCAGTTGCCAGGCCTTCCCAAGGATGAGGCCCGGCCTTGCCCCTGCCCGCCCGCAGAGCGGCCCTCTGTGCCTCCCTACAGCCAGCACCGCCACAGAGCTCTGGGCCGCCTGCCCACGCCTGGCATCTCTGCCCAGCTGGGACACCTGTTGAGGCCACCGGCGCCCCGCTCAGAGGAGCTGACAGGCTCTCTGTCTCGCCTCATCTTTCCTGACTGGCAGAGCCCCGGAATTTCTAGGACAGCCACTGTCATTCCTGGTCCCTGGAGGTCCCTCTTTCTAATAGTGTCCCAGTTCCCGCCTGCATCAGGCTGTCACCAAAACGCGTTCACCAGAGGAGTGACCGTCGTGAGGCTTTTCTCAGGCTTCCGCCCTGCTGCTCTGGAGAGGGCGGGGCCCCACAACCACTCCTTGGATAAATGCACCAGCCTCCCTTACAGGAGTCCTCCCGGGTCCCCCCAGGCACCGCCGCCCCAGCGGCCCCAGCCCAGACCCGCCACCCGTACGCGTGGCCTGTGCTCCGTGGACCTCGCCAGGGAGGAGCTCTGAAATGACGTGGGAATCCTGCCTTTGAACCCACGTGCCTGCGAGCAGCTCCACGCGGTAATTCCCCCGGGGCTTCTGCAGCTCCTTGGCTGCAAACCCAAAAATTCTTTCAAAGTGAGAAAACCCGACTTGCGTGTGGTGTTTGCACGAAATGGTGTGTTTGTGGATACGAAATTTAACCAGAAATGAGGTTGACCCCACATTGGATTTCAGAGACACCCGATGAAGCGTGGACCGACTTGCTTGTGGCTGTTTGCTCGCTAGATTTCACGGCCCGTGGATTCAGTGCTAGGTCACAAGCGTGTCGGTGGGACCCCACAAAGCTCTGAGGCCACCAGGGGCCGGGTTGAGGGGCCTGATTGCTGAAATGTCCCTGCTGTCCCCCACCCCGCATCACTGCACCCCGCCTTCCGCAACCCCAAAGGGGGTCAACCCAGCTGACTCAGGGCACCTCCCCGTGTCTGTGCGCGCCCTCCCCCGCCGACTCTGGGCACGGCGTCCTCCCCGTGTGGGAGCCTCGTCCAACATCCGGGTCCTCCACGGGCCCAGGCGTCTTTATGACTCGCGCGCCACTTCAGCTTCACGCTGGTGGCTCGGGACAGTTGTCACCAGTGGCAGCAGACGTTGGTGCATGGCTTGTTTCCATGGAAACATGGTTGCTGGACAAAGTTCCCACCACGTGCGCAAGTCACCCGTGGGTCATTCCAGCGAGATTCAGGCCTGGCCACAGAGGGCTAGTGCAAGAAGGTGGAATTGTGCTCTGTGGTCTTCTGTGGTCCCCTTCTTGGGAAGAGCAGTGGCTGTCCTGCGCCCGGCTGAGGCTGTTTTACCGCCTGTCACCACCCAGCTGTGTCCCCTGGCCACCCACGGCCCTGTGTGACCGGCCCCTCCTGCCTCGATGTGCCTCAGAACCTTTATCTTGTGGTTCCACCGCCTTCTGGAATGTTGTCTCCCCCCTCCCCCCTCTGGCCTCCTGACCCATTCACTCACCCTCAGGCATCACCCCCCCCCCCACAGGAAGCCCCCCCGGCCACCTTCTGGTTGTCATTACACTGTATCCTGCATGCTAGTGTGACTTTGGATACCTGTCTTCCTGCTCACCTGGGGTAAGAGTATCCCGAGGCGTCCGTCACAAATGACCGTGGGCTAGGGGCTTCAAGCAACGGAAATGTCCTCTCCCCAACTCTGGAGGCCGGAAGTCCGAGCCCAAGGTGTCTGCAGGGCTGTGTCCCTCCAAGGGCTCGGGGGGAGGATCCTCCCCCACCCCTTCCGGCTTCTAGTGTCCGCCATCAATCCTTGACACCCTCGGGCTGTGGCCGCGTCCCCTCCCATCTCTGCCCCTGTCTGGCGGGCTTCACCTGGCTTCTGGCCCCGGGTGCCTCTAAGCCCCAAATCTCCCTCTGTTTCCTTTATGAGGACCAGCCGTTGGTTTTAGGGCCCTCCCTCACCCAGACTGATCTCTTCTTGAGATCTTCAGACACATCTTGCAAAGACCCTGTTTCCAAATAGGGGCGCCTGCCCGGGTCCCCAGAGTTAGGACTTGAGCGTATTTTCCGAGGGGCTGCCACTCAACCTGCACCACCTGACACTCCGCAAGGGCCACACAGGGCCTGTTTGTCCTCTGCAAAGGGGTAAGTATCCCGCCCACCCCTGGCACTTACCGGGTGTTCAGCGAGTTCGGGCTGCATTGACCAACTAATGCACGCAGCTGCACCCCTGGTCCCCGCTGCTTCTGAGCTCCAGCCCTACCCCAAAACCCGGCCCCAGAGGAGCAGGGAGGAAATGTAGCTATCTGACTTGAGGTCTGTCCTAGCCCAGACCCTGAGAGCTGTGGGTGAAGCCATCTGGTCTACCCCAACTGTCCTCGTGTTTGAAATCACCCCCGCCCCGATCCTTCCCGTGAGGGACAGGGCAGACAGAGCTGCCCCAGGGCCCCGCGTGGTCGCACGTGTTGGCCACCCCAGGCCTGGCGCCCTGTGGCTCTACGTTTACACCCCTGCAGGATCGGGCACCACTGCCAAGGGACCTCGTGCAGGACTGACAAACCCAAATGCCAACGGTCATCACTGGCACCTGCTACCTCCCAGAGCAAGTAAAGTGTGGTCTTCCCCGTAAGCCCACGGTGGGGCCCGCTGGGAGAACGTGGACCTCGGGCCACGGTTACAAGCCTCCTGAAGCCTGCGCACCTGCGGTCTTGCGAGGCAGACATCAGGAGGGGCGTGGGGACCCTGGGGCCCACTGTGTGGCCGGCCCTGATTTCCCACGATCCCCTTGTCTCCAAGTATATTCGGTGAACCCTTTACTGCGCTGTGTGGTGGGACTGTTGGGTGAATGAGAACATGGAAACCTTTAGTGGTCTCTACGCTATGGCTCCCCGGAGAGTTTCAACATGGCGTTGTCTCCCGGTGCCGACGTGGTTCGATATGGATACCTCTTACGTTCTCCAAGGCGGCCAATGGCCTGTATTCCATCTTTGTATGAACTAGAAAAAGTTGCCTGCCCCTTCCTCAAGGCACTTTACGTGCATCTGAGCCCAGATAGCCACAGTAAATATACGGTTCTAGGATGGCCGCCACATAAATAGTATCCTGTATAGTTGCACTATGCACTACCTACACAACTGTACTTGGTGGGGCTAGATGTCTTCCGCAGCCCCTGCTGCAGGAAACTGGCAAAGAACGGTACATTTTGGGTTCATCGAAGTGCCTTCCCACACTACAGAAAACACATTTGAAGACAGCGCAGCTAGATTATGTTGGTTTGTTTAGTCAATTAACACAGGTAGACTCTCACCAAGAACAGACGTTGTGGTGCTTGGGGAGATTCCAAGAGGAACAAAGCAGGGACGTGTGCTCCCAGGGAGCCCACAGTTGATGGGTCAGCGGGTGAGAAGGACCCTATCAGAGGCTTGGGCCAGAGGAGGGAATGTGTGACGTAGCCCCTCACTGGGAGGGTGTGGGATGGCTTCCGCCCGGTTCGGGGGGGGGCTGTGTTCACCAGGGCTGGGGAGGGCGTGGCAGACAACAAGGCAGGGAGGCGTGACGGGGGCCCATGTGCGAGGACTTGGGTAAAATGCAAGGCCATCGGCGGAGCGTTTCAGGGAGTGAAAATGTGCGGGAAGGCTGGGCAGTGACTACGGTCCCAGGCAGGGGCAGGTGCAAAGCAGGGGAGCGGTGTGACCGCTGGGGCTGGGCTGCTGGTTTCGCCAGACCCCGTCACCAGGGACCAGGTGGTGTCGGCCTCCGAGCACGCACCAAGGTCCGCAGCGAGGAGCCCGCGTGGGCGCCAAGGCGGTGTCCCCGTGAAGCCGGCTCCCAGTGCGTTTGGGATGCACCTGGAGAGCAGGGGTGCTGGCGTGCGGCAGGGGTGGCCAGGGGAGGCTGGGCGGCCTCTGGTTTCTGGGCCTCCGCGTCTCCATGCCGCGGCTTCCGGATATGGCCACGGCGGTCGTCCCCTGACGGTTTTCAGACCCATAAATCAGCAGAAGGAGCCCTCCGAGAGCGTCTCGTCTCCGGGAAGGTTCCTCCCTATGTCCTGGGGGTGGGATTGCCCCGTCTGATTCGTGGGGGGTAGAGGGGGTGCTGCATGGCTGTGCCATCCGGACGAAACTAGATGTGAGCTTCCTTTCAAGGGAACAACTCCCTCATTTGCAGCTCCCAGGGCGCTTCATGGTTTGCTACAAAGACTCCATACCTCTAAAGGCCTGCCTGGGTCTCCCCTGCCGGGGCCCAGCTGGCTGCAAGCAGTCGGCTGACCTCCTACCCTCTGGGCACAACCCGGGACCCAGGGATCACCCTGGATGGAGGCTCCTTCCCCCGAGACCCTTCACCACCAGCACCGACACTGAGCTCGACCCCCGCCTTGTGCTCACACCCGATCTGCTGTCTCCCACAGACGCAGCGGGGTGCGTGGCCCTTTGCCAGGTGCTGTGGGCATGTGGAGCGATGCCGCCCAGGACCCATGTCTCCTAGGGGATTCGGCAAGAGACGACAGTTTCCCTGTCCTGGGGCCTTGTCTCACCCGCTGCTCCAAGTGCCTACAAATCCGGTATATTGCTGCCACTTTGCAGGCGGGGAAACTGAGGCTCTGAGTAGCTAAGCTGGTAAAGGCCCATCTGGGACTCAGTACAAGTAAGACAGGGTCATGATGGGCGGGGGCCGGGGGCTATTTAGATCCTGAAGCAAAGCAGGAAAGAAGTGGCGGGCAGTCCTTCTCCATATCAGAGACGAAGGAGTTTGGAGCTTGCTCAGGACGTACGTAGCTACGGGTCTGGGGACAAGACGGGGACGTGTGAGGCAGAAAGTTCTTCAGTGGTGAGGGATCATTGAGAGGGCTCAGAGGGGCTCTGTCATTAGCCCGGGAGGGGTCCCTGCAGGGGAAGAAGCGGTTGGCCCCTGCAAACAGTGACCCTACTCGGGACGGTTGCCGTTATTAACACGTGCTGCGTGCCTGGGCTTCGCTGGGATGTTGCATTAACTCCTCCTTGGCCCACGTGGAGTGTATTGTGCTTAATCCCACTTCGCAGAGCAGGACACTGAGGCTGCGAAGGTCAGAGTGACCTTGGGTCAGAGCACAGCTGGGATTTGAGCTGAGCTCCCTGTGATGCCAGCACTGCCCCTCAACCACCGTGGCAGAACACCCCCATGTGGTCGGTGGGGGTAGCCGAGGCCAGGCCGCACTGCCCCTAAGAAGCTCCCCAGCGTGGGGGTCAGGTGGGAGGACATGTACAGTCGTCCATGAGGCGCACAAAGCCAGAGGCAGGTTTGGGTAGCATCGGCTCCTGCGGGCAGAGGTGGCCCACAGTGGGACCACCGCCTGGAGTGTGAGACAGATGCACCTTGGAGCGGGGCAGAGGTGGGTGTTGGGGGCCGCTTGTGTCCCAGGGGAGATCAGGGCTCAGGACCTGCAGGGCAGACACTGTATTTCTGGGGCTCCAGGGTGCCACTTGCCTGCAGCTACTCATGCAGGGCGAAGGCGGTGGCTCCAGCCGGGGGCCCTTGTGAGCCTCTCCCTGGAGAAGAGGGATTCAGGACTTGCACCTGCCTGGCACCCGAAGGAGCCACCGGGCCAGCGCCCCCCACCCCCTTAAAGGAGTTGAGCGGGAAGAGGTGGGTGGGTCCGCAGCTGTGTTCTGCTTGGGGGAGGCTGGAGACAGGAAGGCCGGGCCTGGCAGAGGGTCCGCACATCTCCGCCTGCCCCCAGCTCCTCCTGCCTCGACCCCTGCGGCTCCCCAGGGTCCTGGCTGACCGCCAGCCTCCTGCTGTTTCTGATGGCAGTTAAAGGGATGGCTCCCTGGGGCTCCCCTGTTCCACCGCACCGCCGTGGGGACTGCCCTTTCTGACCTCACGGTTACCCTGGGAGGCCCAGGGCTTGTTCTCACCGCCTTATAACGTGAGGGGAAGGTTTAGAGGTTTAGAGAACTCCGCCCCCTACTAAAGGCCAGGCTGGCCGTGTGGCCCTGCCCATGGGCTCTCAGGGCCCTGGACTCCTGGCCCTGCTTCTGCCCTTTGCGATGGGCTTCAGTGGGCTGAGCCAGGGAGCTCATGGTCACGGCCAAGCTCCCAGAGCAGGGGCTCTCTGTCCCCAGGACAGGAGACAGAGCAGGAACACAGGGACACAGCCCCTCCTCGAGTTGTTAGACCACCCCAGGCCGGTCATCCTGGATTGCATGGTGTCTCAGCTATGAAAGTATGTGTCCCTGCTGTGCCAGCCCTTTCTTGGAACTCAGGGTCACCCTGGCAAGTTCCACTGCGTGCTTGTCCCGTGCAAGGGCAGGAGTGCAGGTGTGGGTCAGGACATGAGTGCATTCTCCGGCTGTGTCCCCAACCTCTCTGTGCATTCTCCGGCTGTGTCCCCAACCTCTCTGTGCATTCTCCGGCTGTGTCCCCCAACCTCTCTTTGCATTCTCCGGCTGTGTCCCCCAACCTCTCTGGAATGCCTCTTCCTCGTCTGGATGATGGGAAGCTCTTGGCAGCCCGTCACTTGGTCCAAGCACCCCTGTCCCTTCTCCTCCCCGGGGCCACCCAGTCTGGGTTGGCTGTGCTGCTCCCAGATGGCTGCATGCTGGGGCCGAGTGCTTCCTGCGGGCTGTGAATCTACTGCTGGACAAAGCTGACCTTCAGTTGTCTGTGACTTCAAGCCTGTCAGCACACTGTTCCCAGTGCTTGCTGTCTGCGTCCCCCGGCCGCCCCCCTCCGAGACAGGGGCCAGCCGAACGCTTCAGGACCTCTGGCACACAGCCCTCCTGTGGCCGGCCCCTTAGGACCCTGGAGGAGGCCTCTCCACGTTGCCTCCCGCCCCTCCTCCTTCCCTCCGCAGTGGCCCGGCCCTCCAGCTGCCGTCTTCCAGGGCAGCAGAGGGTCCCAGGGGCCATGCCGCCCCAGGGAGGCGGGGAGGGCCCCCGTTCAGCCCAGGCTGTGCCGCCTGCCAGGACTTCCACCCTGCACCCCCGGGTACCTCCAGGGCTGGACAGTCATGTGGCAGGGCGCCCTTACTGTAAACGATGGGAGCCTCGGGCAGCTGAAGCAAAGTCGAAGCTTCTGGGTTTCTTTCCTTTAAAAAAAAAAAAAAAAAAGGCTGTGCCAAGAGGCGGGTGGTGTGGCTTTAGGTTGTCTCTCAGAGGGGGGAGCCCACGAGCCCCCCTCGCCCCGTCCCCACGACTCATCACCCCCTGACGGAGGCCTTGCCGTAAGTGGCCTTGGTGTCGCTCGGGCGTCCTGCCTCCGGCCCCCGCCCATCGGCAGCGCCCCGGCCGCCCCCTCCGCCAGCCTGCGCTTTCTCTGTGCGGGATGACTCCCGGCAGCCTCGCGGGCTCCTTGGTGATCGTGGGGACACCACATTCATTCGGACCGAGAGGGAGGGGCCGCTGCGTCTGGATGCCGGCTCGTGCGGGGAGCAAATAGAATTTGATTTTCAAACACCCCTTCGAGAAGAAACACCGCTTCCTCATTTGTCCGCCGGCTGATCCCAGCTGCACCCCGCCCCCCCGCCCCCCCAAGATGCGCCGGCCTGCGCGCCCCAGCCCAGCTGCCCTCGGTGCCTTCCGGCCACTTACTTTCTTTGCCTTTCGGCGCCGGGAGCCAGCCCGCGCTGCCGCGGCTCGGCGGCCTCCCCACCATGCCTGACTCCTTCCTCCCGCTCGCCCGGGCTCGGTGCTGCCTCTGCCCGCCCCCCCTCCGAGCCCCATTGTGCCGAGCCCGCCTATCCCGTTAGCCGGCCCCCCAGCTGCCCCCGCTCCTCCTGCGCTCTGTGCTGCCTACTCTCCTCCGTGCTGCCTGGATCCGGCGAGCTGGGTGATTAATTGGCTATGATGATGAGCGTCCCCGGCTCAGGATCCGCCACGGTGATGATGACGGGTTACAATAATGGTCGCTATCCCCGGAATTCTCTCTACAGTGACTGCATTATCGAGGAGAAGACAGTGGTCCTGCAGAAAAAAGACAATGAGGGCTTTGGATTTGTGCTGCGAGGGGCGAAAGGTAAGAGTGGCTGCCTTCAGCCCGGGTACATGCACATGTCGTGTGAGTGTGTGTGTGTGTGTGTGTGTGTGTGCACGCCCGTAGGAAAATGCTCCCCAGCTCGGAAAGAAGCCTTTTTTCCTGGGGGCCCTTGGTTGCTAGACAACCGTGTTCTTTAACATTCTGCCTCACTCAGAAAACACCGGGGCTTGCTTTAGGAATATTTTCCATTTTCTGTGCACAATATTGCTCTGAACAGGCTCTCGCTCGCTCGCTCTCCCTCCCCCCACCCTTTCTCTTTTTAATAAGAAATCAGGGGTTCAAGCTACATTTTATGGTGTAGTTCAGCCCGGCTGTGGCTGGATGTGGAGCTCCTGTTCTCAGATGTCCACAATTACCCGGTGCTGAGTTTGGGGTGTCTAGAAACTGCCCCATTCTGGGAGTGGGCTTCAGTTCCAAGTGTAGCAGGCATCTGTGTGCCCGCCTCTAAGGTGACTTTGCAAAGGAAACGTGGCAAGATGGTCCCCTCTGCCGCGGACTGAGCCAGCAGCATCCGCATCACGTGGCCTGTGGTGGGGGGTTCCGGGGCGACGTTCCACGGCAGCGCGCCCACCACCAGCCCTGAACCTGGGGGCTTCCCTTTAAAAAGAAAACAAAATGGCATCACCTGCCCGTGAGGGGAGGCAGCTGCCCACCGCGCGTGTGGGGTGGGAAGCCATGTGGAAGTTTCATCTCGGAGCCTCCGTGCTGTGCTGGGGTCCTGCACCTGTGCTGGGAAAGGCCTCCTTCCCCGGGAGCACCCCCACCTGCCCTAAGCCCAGGCTGCCCGGGAGCGATCTGTCCAGAGAGAGAAAGCAGACACAGATCTGTCCCCGTGTGTGCGTGTCCACGGCTGAGTGATGTTCTGTCCCCTCCCCCTGCCGGGGTCGTCTTCCTCTTGCCACCCACCCACCCCGGCCACTCGTAACTACCCAGGGAAGCCCGTCTCTTGCCCTGGAGTTTTTGTTCGGCAGCTGTGTGGGGCCCAGAAGCCGCGGCTCGTGCTGCCGAGGAGCGGGGGCCCGGCCTTCCCATGGGTGCCGGCCGCAGAGTGGTCGCAGAGAGCCGGGCTCCCCGCGGAACGAATTCCCAAGCAGATTCCAAATCTGCGGCCCCCCACTGGGTCAGCGCTGTATGATCTGTCCGTGCTCCAAGTTGAATTCCTTTGGTCCGCGCGTCTCTGTGGATGTAAATTTGGCAAGTGGTTCAGTGTGGTGTTTCTGTAGAGCTCTGTGTGGTTATGGGGGGAACTTTTCCATTTTTAGAACTGAAAATGTTTAGTCACTGATGCCTTTAAAGAAAATGACAGGCGTGTACCTACAGACATGTACGGCAAGTGTTTTCGGCAGAAGGGCCGAGAGATCCGGGGGCACCACGGGGCAGTTGGTTTCACTGCTTGAGTTGGTGCCGACCTATGGCCGTGGCTGTCGAGCCCTCCCCAGGGGAGAGCACCCGCTCTCGGCGGGAGACGTGCGCACCTCCTTCCTCTCGGGGTCCCACGCGGGGCCACCCTGGAAACACCACCCGGGCTGGTATTGAGGTCTCCCTTGTCTTCCCAGCGGATACGCCCATCGAGGAATTCACACCAACGCCAGCGTTCCCAGCTCTGCAGTACCTGGAGTCTGTGGACGAAGGAGGGGTGGCGTGGCAAGCCGGACTGAGGACGGGGGACTTCCTGATTGAGGTAGGGACACCGGTGTTTGTATCTTTCCGCTTGGGGAGAGCGCTGACTCTCTTACGGCCGGGGCCCGCGGTCTAAGCAGCACGGCCGTTGGGCCAGACCTAGGGGTACTCGTGGAGGCTGCTCCGGACTCGTGTCGTGTGCTTGTCTCCGTCCATGGTGGATGCCACTTCCTGTGGGCTGGTGTGTGTTCGGAGCGTCTTTCAGGCCTCGGCTGTGGCTCTTTGGAAGGTAGAAATGTTTGTGGGCGTTGGCCACCGGTCTTCAAGTGGCAGGTAGAAGGAAGAGAGGCACGTGGCTGCCATGATGTTGGGGACACGCGTGGATCTACGCGTGGTTCTGTTGTCGCTGAACAGAGAAACGCCAGGAGGGGCCGTCGCCCGTTCTCGTGCCACAAGGGCAGGAAGGAAAGTGCTGTGCCGCGGCCCTTGCTTACGTGAGGTCCGTAACGCTGGTGGCTGAGAGATCACTGACTCGAACGTCGCAGCGACGCTGCCCGTCCGATGACTGGCCTTCAAAGGCTAAGTGTGAGCGAGAGGGGAAGCTGGCGTTGACAGTATGAAAAGGAAAATTTTAAATCCAGGGGCTTTGAGAGCGGGCTTTTCCCAGTAGGTATGAGAGGAGGGCACCTGTTGGGATGAGCACTGGGTGTTGTATGGAAACCAGTTTGACGACAAATTGTATTTAATTTTTAAAGAAAGGAGGGAACTCTCTTCGTTCAAAGAATCCCACTAGACACGAGCGCCCTTGGTTTCCGAGCCCTTGCTGGAGTTAGCGTCTTGGTGCGCATCACGTGTCCGGGCCACCAGCGCTTCCGAGCTCCCTGCGTTTTGCGGGTTCAGGTGTTACTTTCCATCTTGTTGTGCAGAGGAACGTGTTACTCTTTGGCAATGTTAAGGATAAAAGAGGGTGCCATACCTTGGAAAAATTACTGTTAAGGGGTTCGGTTCGCTCAAGCGGTCCTCCTTGGGAGTTGACGTTTCTTGGGAAGGCATTCTTCCGGGCTAACCCCGAGCCCAGTGTCACCTGCACTGGAAATGTCCACGCAGGTGGGAGGGGTGGCATATGGCGACGTGGCCACTGGGAGCCCTTCTCCCGGTCATGCCTAAGCTTCCCGGGGTGCTTTTGAGCTCGAGTTTACTCGTGGCCTCCTTAGTGCTTCTCAAGGCTGGTGGAGTGATGGAAATCCAGAAGGAGAGGCACTGTGGTGGAAACAGACCCAAGAGCCAAGGAAAATGGAGAAGGTGACTTACCCTCTTCAAGGTGCCTTGTGCTGGTCTCGTTTCATTTGCTGAAAGATGTATTTAAATTATCGTTGACCAATCAGAGCCCGGCTTGGAAGAAACCTTGGGTGCGTGTGTATCCAGAAGGATGGAGCGTGGGGCCCGCTGGGCTTTCGTGGGTTAACTTGATTTGTAACCTCACAAAAATGCAGAGACTGGTTGAATCATCTTCTGTAGGATGTAGTTGTGATGTAAGTCTCCTTCGCGCGCGCGTATGTGTGTGTGTGTGTGTGCGTGTGTGTGTGACAGAGAGAGACCCAGAGACAGAGGCTCCAATAGGTTGACACAGCCGATGCTGGTTCTTGGGCTTAAATAATAAATGAAGGCTGCAGATGGAAATGTGTCCCCCATTGTTTGGCTCATCGGAGTGCCTCCTTGATAAACTAGTCAGGAAGAAAAACGTGGGACCGCCTCGGAGCATGTGCTGGGCCCATCCCTTTCGCGAGGAAGCAGAGCTACACCTGGTTGGCGGACACGTCTGCAGTGTGTGCCTGGCCTGGGCGGAGAGGGCCAGCCGCCCGGCCAGACTGAAGCCTCCGTGGAAATTGGGAGCAGGAAGAGTTTCTGCACTTCTGTTTGCAAAGCACTTCCTCTGACATTGCTTTTAACCTCTGATATGCAAATATATTTGCCATTTTGGAACAGGTTTTAGATTCCGGGTAACCTCTGAGCTCTGGGATTCTAGGAATGGCTGGCGCTGAGAGGCATGAATGCCGTGTTGGTGTTATTATGTCACAAAGACCCGAAGGAGGGCTCAGCCCTCCACAGCCACCCTGGGCCGCTTACTGGGGGTCACGTGCTAATGGGGGGACGGGGGTTGGGCTGCTGGAACACTGACCCACCTAGTGCATTTCCAAGGCTACTCTTGGGGCTCAGGAAGTCTCCTTTAGCTGCTTAGATTAAAAAAAGGCAGAGTCTCCATGAGGTGTTTCCTAGCTGCTGGGTTGTACCACTGGAATATTAGAGTCACTTACAGCCTCATAGGTCTGTGCATTTTCCAACAGACGGTTTTTCCACCTTGTCTGTTGAAAAGCTTCAACCTTGGAGGGGTTGTTCTAAAAGAACCCGTGTTGTCTCGGGCGAATCTTAATTTTGGCCAGAAGCCATCCCTGGAGTCGAGGGGGTTTCTGAGCCTTGGGGAAGCGCAGGGTCCCGTGTGGAAGGGTCACAAGCATGAGCAAATTGTCCTTGTTGCCCTGCACTCCTCTGGGCAAACCTCCTCCTCTCCCTGCTCTTGGAAAGGAACTCAGAGCATGCCCGCTGTTTGTATTCTCTTTCAAAACGCGTGCTGTGGTTTGAACGTGGGACCAAGGGGCAGCTTCCGGTGGGTCTGGTCTCTCCTCCACGTCTTGCTGGACTGGCATCTCCTGGACCACCGTCCTTCTTCCTTCTTAGACGTGGTCATCTGCTGGTGCCACCAGCTCCTGTCGTGAAGGGCTTCCTATCGTGTGTGCTTTCCTTGGTGCTTGCCCTCCAGAGCTGACGTCCCTCCTGCCCTAGCATTTGGGAGGCCTTTGCTCCTTGGTCACCGGGACGGTTTCTTTGCTGACCTTGCCCCCCAAACTCCCCCCGCCGAAAAGCAAACACTTGGAGTAGAGTCCACGTAAAAGGCTATCGTGAGCCCAGGAATTACATTAAGATAGATGGGTCTAAGTGTGCCAGCCGGGTTGCTGTAAAAATTCATCTCAGAGGAGGAAAGGGAGAAGTGTGTACCCCACAGAGGGGGCATCTGAATGTGGTGGCTCCACAGGCCATGTGTGTTTGCGTTTTCAGATCAGCATAATGGGCTGGAGTCCCCTGCGTGGCTGGTGCCCCTGGACCTTTCCCAGAGGGCTTCAGGGGGTGGTGGGAGTGGGCAGGGCAGCCGGGGCCGAGTCCTTCCCGGGAGGAGTGGGTCTGGGTGGCGATGACGGGCCAGGGACAGCAGTAAGCAGAGGAATCAGAGAAAGTTCCTCTTTCCAGGCAGGCCAAATAAAAGCACGGGGACTCCACCATCCACGAGTGACAAAGGTGCTGTGTTCCAGCAGGAACCCAACTCAAACTGGGCTCAATGATAATAGACGCTCATCAGAGAACTAAAAGCAAAGACTGCAGAGGTAGAATCAGCCTTCGGGCACAGATGGTTGAAGACTTCATCCGCTGTTTCCTCGAGATTATCCTGATTGGATCTCCCCACCCCCATGAGATGGGGCGGGAGAGGTCACTTACGAGGAGTCCCAAGGGTGACGTAGAGAGTTTCACATCAAGTAATTGAGGAGACGTGGATGTTGGGATGTCACTTTGGTGTCCTGCAAGGGACTCCCCAAACTGGGTGGCCTGTCAGCCTCATACAGGGAAACCTGGCCAGCGGCAGAGTCACCTGTCATTATTTATAGAGAGACCTGGATGCCAGCCCACACCTACAGAATCAGAGGCTTGAGGCAGGACCTGGGCATGGCATCTTTAGGTGACTCAGGTGATGCTGCCGGGGGTTCCAGATCGGCTGGCCTGATCGTGTTGGCTTTTTAAAAAATGAGAGAGAGAGAGAGAGCGAGCATGAGTCGGGGAGGGACGGAGAGAGAGGGAGAGAGAGAATCCCAAGCAGGCTCCACTCAGCACAGAGCCCAACACAGGGCTCGAACCTGCGAACCGTGAGATCATGAGCTGAGCGGAAGTTGGATGCTCAACCGACTGAGCCCCCAGGCGCCCCTGTGTTGGCGTTTTGAACCCTCCATTTGTCATCAGGTCCTGCATGGCCCTTGACACGAGGCCAGGACCATCTTCCTTCCACAAGCCCCCCCCCCCCATTCGGAAACCCAAGCTTTGTTTCTTGCTTCACTTTCTTAAATGAAAACGTTCTCTCTCAGAAGAATTTCTACAATACAACCAAACACTACACGTCAAAAGAGCAAACAACGTTTGCAGCAAACACAGCCAAGGCCCGTGTCCTTACTGACAGTAACCAAGGGTGTATCTGCCGGGCACTGCACAATCCCATCTAATCCTCGCAGCGAGCCTATAACGTGGCTTCTGTTGCCATCCCCATGTCACAGATGAGGAAACCGAGGCACAGAGAGGTTAGGCCACTTGCCCACAGTCACAGAGCTGGAAAGTGGATTCCAACCATGGTAACGCCAGAGCTCGGAAATTCTTTTTTTTTTTTTTGAAATTTTTTTTTTCAACGTTTATTTATTTTTGGGACAGAGAGAGACAGAGCATGAACGGGGGAGGGGCAGAGAGAGAGGGAGACACAGAATCGGAAACAGGCTCCAGGCTCTGAGCCATCAGCCCAGAGCCCGACGCGGGGCTCGAACTCACGGACCGCGAGATCGTGACCTGGCTGAAGTCGGACGCTTAACCGACTGCGCCACCCAGGCGCCCCCAGAGCTCGGAAATTCTTGAGAGACACGCTGATGTGCTTGATGTATAAATGGGCAAAGGGTAAGAAGAAAGAGAGATGACGAGGTGCCCGTTTTTATTTTCAAATTAGCAAATGCCTTTTTTTTTTTTTTTATTACTCTACCCGTCGCTGGTGACAGCACTCATGTTGCTATGTGGAAGAATAAATTGCCATAAACTTTTTAGAAATCGATGTGACAGGATGTAGTAAGAGCTGTAAAGCCGAATCAGGGATTTTGTATCTAGGAATCCGTTCTAAGGGAAGGATCTACAAACAGACAAAGCAGAGAGCACAGTGTAGCAAAAACAGTCTGAGGGGCTGGGGCTGTAGGGAAATGGTTGAGGGGACATCGTGCATCTGTCGTGGGCGCACAAGAAAGCATTTAAAAATCATGCTTGTAAGGAGTTCTTGCTACTAATGACAACAGATCACCTTATATCGGTGAACAGGGCAGAACCAAAATCGTCTGCATAATACCACCTAAATCTCCCCCAAAATAGGCATAGGGAAAAAAAAAAGGAGAGGAGAGGTTAACCCCTGGGTGACGGGATCGTGTATGGTTATTTTCTCTTTTTTCAGACTTTTGTCTTTTTCTCAGATTTTCGAGAGTGACAGTATTAATTTTTTTGACAGGTACTAATTTCATAAATAGAAAGTTATTCCTTAGAAGACGCTGTCGCGCACAGTTGAGTGGTGTCTCAGCCTCCGTGGCCAAGGTGTTGCTGTTTGCTTCGGGGACGAGAACACTTTCCTGGGCGTTAATTATTTTCCTGGGGCCATTGCTTACCAACCTGATGCCGAGCTGGAGGCTCCTATGGTTTTTGTGATTGTTTTCTTAGCCCTGAAGTGGCCAATCTCGTTTTTGTGTTAATTCCCTAAATAGGTTTTCCCTTGCAATTAAAAGCAGGCAGCAATATCCTTCATCCTTGAAAACTGATGCTTGAGTTTGCTAATTACTTTTCCTCGTATTAAATGCTTGTACTCGTGATGGCCTACAACTGTTTTATAATCTCAGTTTGCACCGAAGTGAGGATGCTAAGGGGGATGCCCCGGGGTTTTCCTCAGAGATCATTTGAGTATCTTATGTTTCTTCGGCTGAGAATCGTAGCACGAGCTCTAACACACATTTGCCTAAACCATTACCTGTCATCAAGCTGGGGCTGTGAACAGTGGGAAAAGCTCGGGGGTGATCTGCCAGCCTTCCCCAGCTTCGGCATTAAATCGCACGAAGGACAGGAAATGATGTTCAGGTTCTGCCCCCTCGGTTGCCGCACCCGTCACTGATCAGCCCATGCTTCCTGGGTCTCAGTGTCCCCATCAGCAAAACGGGTGGTTGGGAGAGTTTGGTCATCAGGACGGGCTGTGTGCCACGAGCTCTGGGCGCATGGGCCGCTGTGAGCGCCGGTCTGGTTAGAAGGCTGAGGCCAGCAGTGCATGCCGTCAGCACTGGCTGGTGACCATCCTGTCCTTCGTTGTCATTCATGATGCTTGACTGGGAAGAAGGAACCAATGACTATTAGTGGAACAAACAGTCATGGTAAGCCATGATAAGTTCTAATGCTGGCGGGCGATCACCACCACTACCGTCGCAAGCATGGAGTGGTTACAGAGCACACCCACGCTGTGCCAAGCACATAAGTCAAGAGCACACTGGCCGTAGCTTCTTCATGCGTCTCTGTGGACGGCATATCAGCTGATGCAGGCACCTGGCCCGCCCCACCTGCAAGCCCCAAATATGGCTGGCAGCCATGCCCCCGGATTTGGCTTGAACCTCTGCTCCCAGGGCGCGCCCTCTCTGCCTCGTTCCGTTCTCTTCTGGCACGAGTCGGGCTTTTAGGTAATCTTGGAATTTCTCTTCATGATTCCCGCTTTGCCCTCCAGCCACAAATCCCAGGGCTGAGGCCAGAGCCCTGTCGTGGTTTCCCCGGTGCCGGCATCCCTCCCAGACAGTTGTTCAGCCCCAACACCCAGCTCGCATTTCTCTGTCCTGCCTTTCGGGATATTGTGAGAGGCTTTGTCACGTGTCCTGCTGGTGCCCACATGGCCAAGCTGGGAACTCTAGCCACCCCACCCCCCCAAATTCTCAACATCTTATTTAAATCATTTTAAAGGGGTATCTAAGTCAATAACTAAGTGAAGACCGAATGCCAGCTGATACCAGCAGGAAGGTAGGGTGACTGGTGAATTCTTGACTTTGAGTCATATTGATACTTCAGTTGTGAAGTTCTGTTGGTTTCATGTCAAAGACAAGCAGGGCCCAGGGGCTGGCTGTGGTCTCTCCAAGTGTGGAGTGTTTCTGTTCTGAAGCCCTGTGGCTTCTTGCTGTGCTCGTGTTGGAAGAGGTCTGGGCCCCTTGGCCAGCCTCTAGCTCTGGCTCCCCTGCTGCTGGGCTGCCGGCACCTAGGTCAGTGCAGAGAGTAAGCATGGCCATCTTGACTTGCCTCTTCACCTCCCTTCCCAGGCTTGCTGGGCTCTCAGCTCCCAGTCACTTTTCAGTGATGACTGAAAAATATTCCTTTGGTAGCAAATAAAAGTCAGCACAGCGGAGCATGTCTGTTTTTGTTGCTGGCCTCCACACGATGCCAGTGCCTGTGGCAAAGTGCTGTCATTACGGTCTTGGCCTTTCAAGGCTGACAGCCTTGGGGTCTCTCTGTGTATCCTAGCACTGGGGTCTTTGCTCTCCAGGGCTCTAAAGAGACCCCTGCTCTGAGCAGAGCCCCTGAAAGTGTGGGAGCCTGGACCCTTTTCCTGCACATAGCCATAGCCCCTTTCTGTGCCTAGAGAATGATTCACTTTGTCCTCCATATTGACTGGGAACAGGTGGTCCGGGCTGAGGAGCAGCCCGGAATCCTGCTGAGAAGGTAGACGCGGGCAGTTTAGCTATTGCAAATCTGAAGTCTTGGCTCATTCATTTTGGGGTTCTAATTTGAAGCATCAGTGATTTCAATTTCAGGCTAAAAAAAGATTCAGAATCACTTCAGGGGACCACGGCTGCTGTGCTCAAGGCTCCATAGGCCTAGCAGATGGCAGTGTACTGAGTTGGATAGAGACACAAAGGAGCCGTGGTCAAGGGCACAGGCTGTGGATTGTGATCTGGGTTTGAATCCAGCCTCTGTCACTTGACTGTTTGAATGCGAACTTGGACAGATCTCTCATCCCTTGGCCTCAGTTTCTTAAACTGTAAATAAAAATGTGTTTGAAGCACATAGCATGGCTCCTGGCAGGGTGATATCTTAACAATTGGTATGAATTGTACACATCACTTTTACAACTTCATTCATTCAGGTGCTGGGCTGCCATGTGCTGTGGGGAGAAAAGACATGAATCAGACTCAGTTCCTTGGGGAACTCAGTCTGGAAGGGAGCAAAAAGCCCCAAGATAAATTTGAAAAAGGGCTTTGCGAAAGAGATGGTGTCGGCACCGTGCTTAGTTGAGTACGTGGGGTTTCCACAGGCAGAACACAAGAGGGGGGTTCCAGGGACAGCTTAGAGTGTCGGGAGCGTTCAAGGTGGATTTGGGAAGTGGCCAAATGTTATGGAGCTGGGGGTGACTGGGGCTGGTCCAGAGAGGGCCTGGAATGTCAGTTTAAGTAGGGGCGACAATGTCCGGTCAGTGGCGGGGAGCCATAGGAGAATGCCTGAAATGGGATCTCTCCGTGGTGCTGAACCTGTCCAGGGAGTGGGGACCTCTGCAGGGCGTGGGACCTCTCCAGGGTGCTGAACCGCTCCAGGGTCCTGAACCTCTCCAGGGTGTGGGGATCTCTCTAGGGTGCAGGGACCCCTCCTGAGAGCTGGGAGGATGGGGCCTCCCTCAGGAGAAGCAGCCTGGTGGGAGGCCTCAGTGCTTCCTTTCTCATTCCCTTCACCTCCCGTCCCTGGGTCCTGTATCCTTGGCCTTCCTGGGCACTGCAGCTTATTATTCAGCAAGTGTGCTTGCCTGCTTGCTGGGAAAATCTCTCCTGTGAGGAGAGGTGAAGGGACCAGTATGGCTCGAGCATTTGTGGCAGCCTATGCTCTAAGCCAGCCTTCACTCCGTCGCTGAGATCGCAGCTTACATGTCACCTTCCCAGAGGGGACTCACTGGGCACCCTCTGGTTGCCCCTGACTCTGACACTCCACTGTGTGTTTCCTCCACCATCAGAATCATATGTGTTGGGTGGTTGACTTACTGTCCATCTCTCTCATGAGAATGCCTGCTCCCTGCAGGCTGGAGAGCTTGCTGACCTGGTCCATGCTGGGTTTCCAGCACCCAGTAGATGATTGATGCTTAACAAAAGTCCCAAAACCTGTGTTCAGTGATGGACACTCCTGAGAAGTAGGCATTTTATGCCTTCTTTGCAGGTGATGGAACTGAGAGATTAGACGGCTGCTGAGGGCCCCAGAGAGAGTGCTGACTCCCAAGCTTGCATCTGACTGATGCCCTGAGAAAGTCTAAAGTTTTTCAGACATAATCTTATAACTGTCTTCCCCAACCCAGGAAGGATGCTGTAGACCCAGCCCCAGTCTATATGAGGCGAGGTCTACAGGAGGCATGGTGAGCCAAGAGCTCCACGTTGGAAACTTCTGGCCCAGGGTTCTCTGATGTGCCTCTTGACTCCCCTGAAAGGAGCCCTCCTGGGTCCTCACCACCTGCCCTCCCTCCCTCCCTTCCTCCCACGCACTCACCTCCCAATGTGCTCAGCAGGCTCTCGTTAGCATTGATTTGTCTGTCTGCCGTGCCCTTTTGTGGGGCATTTCATGATACAAGCCGTTAGGTTGGCAAATGAAATGAAGGAAGGCCTCATGCTAAATGCCCTGTTGGATCTTCCAATTGATGGAGTTTGTCAGTCCTGGGAACTAGGCTGTGTGCAGGTCAACAATAAGAAGAGTTAAGAAGAGAATGGCTGGGGAAGGGGACATGGAAGGCCGTGGTTACCATCCGGTGCTGTGAAGTCATGAGTGGTCTGCTCTGAGACCACCGAGACCAACCTCCCCCAGGCGGAATTTCCAATCGCCTCTACCTGGACCTTTGGTTTCACGTAACAGACTTTTTAGTGCACCGCCTCTGTGCTCAGCCCTCGGTCAAGGAGATGAGTGGAGGCCATCTTTGCTCTCAAGGGGCAAAGTGGACTGGGGAGGGAGGGAGGCCCGCAAACCTCTGCTGGGACTCAGAGCTGGGGCACCGAAGAAGGGATGGTTATTCAGATGAGCTAGGGAGGCAGCACACACATCCAGCCTGGAAAGACAGATGGGCCTTAACCCTGGCCCTCTCTCCCTGGTCTCCTGAACGTGCCACACTTCCTCCCACCCCCAGCACTTGCCCACACTGCTCACTCGTGCTCTCTGTTACCTCTCTCCTATCTCCACCTCCTCCACCTGCGTAACTGGCTCACCCTTGGATCTCTGCTTGGTAGCCCCTCCTCAGGGAAGCCTCTCCGACAGCCCCTGAGACAGCCACTAGCAGCACGTGTTCCTGTCCCTTCCTGACCTGACCTCAGGGGCCAGCCAGAGCCCAGCTCATGACAGGTACACAGTCAGGGTCCGTTAAATGGTGGGAGGCACCACAGGGGGAGGGCACAGCCAGAGGAAGGCTCAGGGGCAGAAGCACATAGACCCGTGTGGGAAATGTCAGGAGGCCCAGGAAGGATGAACAGGATGGGCCCTCCAAGTCAGAGAGGGCCTTAAATGGGAGCTGAGTCATTGGGCCTCACTCTGTCGCCGGAGGCATGCTCGCTTGGGGATTTTAGCAGGAACTTCCGAGGCCTGCCGATCGCTAGGCTGGAGCCTTGCTGGAGAAGGGAGGTGGAGGCAGACTGGAGGCCACTGCCCTTGAGAAGCAGGTGAGGGTGGGGATTAAACGCTCAGTCCCAGGAGGCAGCCCATCTGGGTCCAAATCCAGCTGCCCTACCTATGCGCTGTGTGGCCTCAGGCAAGTTACACAGCCCCTCTGTGCCTCAATTTCTTTGCCAGCAAAGTGGGATTAAGAAGAGTATCTCTCTCCTAGAGCCATTTTCTGCTCCAGGGAGACTTCCCCATCTTCATTCTTCAGGAAGATCCTGTCCTTACCGTGGACCGCAGGACTCTACGGCTCCCAGCCTCCCTGCCCCCAGTCCCCTGCCCATCCCTTCCCTCCCCGGAGACACCCTCCCACGAGACACCCTCCCACCAGGCCTTCCCTGACCCACCTCATCCGAGAGATACAGACCTCCACAAACTGCAGCCGCTACTGAGGGATGCGTCTCTTCTCAGCTTTGCCACGCGTTGAGTTTACATGACCCAAGGATGTGCCGGCTGAACATCTCCCCTCCAGAGCCCGGGTCCCCTCTGCGGGCAGAGCCCTCTTCCAGGGGGCGCCTGGGGCCATCCCAGCACCCAGGAAAACAGAGTCTGGTGCAGCAGGAGCCTAGAGTATGTCTGTTGGTTGAATGGATGAGCTGTGATCCCGGGCCTGGCCCAGAGGCTGGCTGACACCAATGAGGACAGCGGGGCACCCTGAGAGCTCATACCGGGCACTTCCGCGTCGGAGGGGTGGCTGGTCTCTCCTAGACCACCTCCCTCGCATCCCCCCAGTGAGGGCCAGGACCTCGAGAGGCGGACAGAGACACAGGGGGCGACTGACTTACATCAGAGGGAACCGCACTTGGCCAGTCCTTCCCCTGAAGTTCCAGAATTCTCTCAAGAATTCTCTCCCACTGCCTACTCAAATCCCACAGCCTTTATAGGGGGGTGTGTGCCCCTGCTCTCAGAAAACGTTAGGGATTTGGAGTAAACTCTGCCCCCGTGTATTCTTGCTGAGGGGTTTTTACATTAGTGCTGTTTCTTTAGGGTTGGCGTAAGTCACGTCCACCCGGGTAAAACTGGGAATACAGACAAGCCAAAGGGAGAAGTCAGCTGACGCCGACAGGAGATGGGGCTGCCTTAGTACTTACCTTCTCAGGTTGTCATTTCTTTGTACGTGTCTGTCAGAGACACATTTTGCCACGTGTGTATACGCGTGTACTCTTTTTGTGCATATCCTTGTTATTGTGATAAAATACACACACCATAAAACTGACCAGTTTAGCCACTTTTTAAGTTTAAGCCATTTTGTGTGACCATCTCCTGTCTCTAGTCCCAGAACGTTTTCAACCCCCACGAAGACACCCGTCTCCATTAGCAGCCACCTCCCATCCCGCCGCTTCCCTGCGCCTCGGGCCGCCACTGATCGACTTTCTGTGTCCATGGGTTTGCCTGGACGCATGGGTTTGTTCTGGACGCTCCATTGGCCTGGAGTCCTACGACACGTGGCCTTTTGTGCTGGCTCCTTCCACTGAGAACGTTTCCACGGTTCACGCGCAAGGTAGCGTGTGTCGGCACATCCTTCTTTCTGTGGCCAAATAACATTCCGTTGTGTGGATGACCCACACCGTGCTTGTCCATTCGTCCGCTGATGGACGTTCAGATGTTCGGGTGCTTTCCGGTTTTGACTCTCGTGCATAAGGCAGCTATGAACGTGCATGTGCAAGCCTTTGTTGGGGTCCCTGTTCCCGGTTCCTCGGGGTGTGCACCTCCGAGCGGACGGACTTGCTGGGTCATGTAATTCTGTGTTTATGTAAACTGCTGACCCAGCCTCGGGGGGAAGCGACAGGCGTTCCGTGAGCGCCTAGTAAACGGCCATCTTTATGCTCAGCCTGGCAGGGGAAGCGGGAGAGCGGAGGGAAGGGGAGGCAGCCCCGGCCCACGGACCCAGAACTCAAACCCACCAGCACCTTCACTGCTGGACAGCCTGTGCCGGCTGCAAATGACATCAGCCGCGGTGATGACGGTAACAACGGGAAATGCTCCCATCCCACGCACACAGACTCACTCGGTGCTCAGTTTCATTGGGATCTTCCTGTCAGCTCTTTGTTTTTCTGCGTGAGGAGCCTGGGGCACAGAGAGGGGAACTCACTTGCCTGCAGACGCACAGCAAGCAAGCAGCCGAGCCGGGCTGTGGTCCAGGCAGGTGATTGCTTCGGAGGCCATGCTGTGAGCTTGGCCTCCACCGTGAGGCCTGGAGTAGGGGACGGGGTGAAGGGACTGGCCAGGGAAGGAGTGCGGTGGGCTGGGGGGAGGGGGACAGGAACAGAACCAGCGTTTGTGTGCACTGGTGAAGCAGCATCCACGTAAAGCATCCTGCCCGGCATCCAGCATGCGGCTAAGCAAGGGGCAGGGCCTGAGAGATGGGGGTTGGGAGGTGGCGGGGTGGGAACGTCTCCCAGGGCTGTGGTGTCACCGTCACTGGAGCCGGCCTGGAAGTGGTAGGACACACTGCAAAATGCACCTTCCCAAGGGGGTGGCTCTTGTTAAGGAGACGCTTAGGCCCGTTGACCCTGGGTTTGCAGAGGCTGGGACAGGAGGCGGTAGGGCTGAGGGGGGCAGGGCCAGAGCAGCCAGGAGACCGCTGGTGGCACAGCAGGAGGGACTAGAGGACGGACGTGCAGACGGGCAGACAGCTGGGCCTCGGTGACTGATCACCTCGGAGGCCACCGGCGGGTGGCTGGGAGGAGGGCCAGAGGTGGGAGGAATGAGGGGACCCGGGAAGGACACCTCAGATGAAGTGGGTCATGGCCTCCTGGGGGGGCAGTGGGGGCAGCGGGTTCCAGCAGCAGCTCCAAGGGGGGGGGCAGTCCCTCGAGCCCCAGGACTCCCAGCCAGGTGGGCGGAGTTTGTGTCCGCCGACAGGTCATGGTCCCCCACGGGAGCCGCCCTGTCTGCTGCCACGGCCACCTCGTGTGGATGCCCCCCTCTCAGCCCTGTGCCCCCAGAGCGCGGGTCCGGGACGCTCTGGTTCACCAGCAAGGACGCTGAGGCTCAGGAGGACCACGGGCCTGGCTCTCACAGCGGGCCTGGAGCCAGAGGGCCGCAGTGCCCTCCGTGTCTTCCCAGGGCGGGCCTCGTCACCCGGCACGGAGCCCCAACCAGAGACGGCAAAGTGGTTCAGGGCCCGAAAGGAGGCGTGGACTAAGCAGATGGAAAGTCCATGGAGGGAGAGGCTGTGACTGATAGGAAGATACCTGGAGGGCTTCCTGGAGGAGGTAGGGGAGCAGGGTCTTCCTACCTCAAGGGGAACCGGTTAAGGATGGAAGAAAAGCCAGAGCGACCCTGTCTCCCCAAAATGCTGCTCAATCGTGTGATTCTAGAACTTTCTGTATAATTGAGAGAACTCATTTCGAACCGGCTCAGCACGTAGAGAGAATGCGCTGATTTGAGTGACGAAAATTCCAGGGGTGTTTGGCTTCAGGCCCAGCTGGACCCAGGCGCTCGCTCAGCAGTGTCCCCCCAGGACCTTGCTCCCCGTCTCAGCTCTGGGTTCCTCTGTGTTGGCTTCTCACCAGAGCGAGCTCTCCCCACAAAGGTGGCAGAGTCAGGATCTCCAGGACTTTATCGCATCATGGAGGAACCCCAGCAAACAGGAGCACCCCATTGGCCTGCCTCAGGTCACAGGACCGCCGCAGAGCCAGTGATGGACGAGGCTGATGGAAGGTGCCGGGCAGGGTCACATGCCCTCCCCAGCGGGGGTGGGCTGGCTCCCAAAGGAAGGTTGAGTCCCGGGTATAGGGACAAGGAAGGCAATCGATGGGGCCGGCAGATTCACCAGCCTGCGATGGATTTCTGCCTCTCTGAGCTCATCATGCACGCTGTCCGCGGGCCCATTCAGCCCTGGCCCTGAGGCGGGACTCTGTGTTCTGTGCGGGAGAACACAGGTTCTCTGATACCCCCGTTCCAGTGACACAGACCCTGTGGTAAACTGAGGCAAAGGGGCCCCAAATTCCATGCTCTGTAGAGTATCCAGACCTGGTCCCAGGCACAGGCAGGGGAGTGTGGCCACGTAAGGTGTCTGTCCCTTGTAAGGACCTCCAGGTCCCTCCCGCACCGCCCCCCAGGCTTGGCTGAGCAGCGTCCCAGTGTTCAGAGGCTGAGCACACCCCTCCTCTGCCCCAGAAGCCTTCGGGCCACAGCTCCCGCATGGAGCACAATCTCAGAAGTCGCGACTCTTCCTGGTTCGCAAACGGCCGGCTTCTTGCTGTCCCCACGTGGTGGAGAGGGCAAGAGATCATCTCTCTGGGGCCCCTCTTACAAGGGCACTAATCCCATCATGGGGCCCCCACCCTCGTGACCTCATAGGACCCACTGCGAGTTAGGGCTTCAACATAAGAATCTGGGGGGAGCTCAAACCTTCAATGTCCAGAAGAGCGTGCTAGGGAAGCGAGCTCCTGGCCATCTGACCCGCCGTGCGGGGCGAGGGCATGTATGGAGCTCCCTGGGAGCCTCAGCCTCGGCAGGCAGCAGGGAAACGGTCTCTCCTGCCTGAGACTCTCGGCCACTTGTACTGACTGGCCCAGTGTCAGGAGGCAGCCGGGGGGACCAGGAAGGCTACTCTCTCGGCAGCTGGTCCCCAGCCTGTGGTAGCAGGGGCCACGCAGCACTGGGAACAACAGCACTCTGTGCTCATGGCTGAGTGCCCACCATGGGCCAAGACCTCCTCCCGCCCCCACCAGCCTCCCAAAGGGACGTAGCTTCAGGGAATCGGGGTTTGGTGAGCATGCCAACCTCGGGAGGGAGAGACAAGGCAGGACGTGAACCTGCGTGCAGCTCTGGGCGGGTAGCTCTTGAACACTGTGTGTTCTCCTGGGTCAGGGAAGGGGGCCGCCCGGGCCCCAGCACCCCCGGGCTCTGTTGCGTCTTCCTGGGACATGTCAGTCCCTGGGCAGGAGGTGACTCAGCCCGGGGCCTGGTGGCAGCAGTCCAGCCCCCGCAGCGGTGATGTGGGGACCGTGGTGATTAGTTTCCCTTCCAGTGTCTGGCCTGGCCTCGTCTGTTCCAGGAAGAAATTGTGTTAATTTTCTAGGAGTGCTTTTTAATAAGCCTTCTGGGCAGAATGGCCTGATTTGGTTTGGGGGGGGGGGGGGGTGCGCATTTTGGTTTGGTTTTTGTTTTTGTTTTTGTTTTGAGAACAGGCTCTGTGCCCAGCAGCATCCCTTGGCCAGCCCTGTCCCTGCCCGCGGCCCCGCCTGCACACCCCTGCCTCTACCGGGTCCTCCCCACATGGCCCTCCCACTTGCCCAGTGTCCCTGCTGGGCAGGGGCCACCCTACACGGAGAGCCACCTCCTCATTTGTTTATGGTGGTCCAGATGCAGCTCTTGGCACAAGGCACGGGTTATTGTTCCGGGGACTGGGGGGTGACGTGTGACGGATGCGGTGACCGTTGGGCTCAGTGACCGTGTGAGGTCCGGCCAGCAGGTCTGGGCCCAGGTGCTGACGCCACCCTCTCTCCTGCTTTGCTCCGTGAGGCCTGTGTGGGGTCACCCCTGAGGAAGAGGTGCCTTCAAAGATCATCCTGTTTTACTTCCTGCGGGAATGGGAACATGACCACCTCGCTCAGAGCAGGAGCTCGCCTGGAGGAGGGGCTGCCCTGGGATGCCCCCCCCCCTCAGTTCTCACTTCTGTCCCCGAAATGACCAGGCTGGGCGGCGGGGGCAGGGGCACTGGGAAACAGAGGACACCGTGTGATCTACTCCATGATCACTGAGTCTCCAAATTCATGGAGACAGAGAGTGGACAGTGGGTGCTGGGGCCGACGGAGGGAGAGGGGGGGGGGGTCACCATGTCACGGGGACAGAGTTTCCTTTTGGGAAGATGGACATTTCTGGAGACAGATGATGCGGACGGCTACCCAACAGTGTGGATGTAGTTGATGCCGCTGAGCTGTGCGCGTAGAGACGGTTAAAATGCAAATTTTGTGTTATGTGTACTTTGCTCCAATGAAAAAAAAAATTTTTAAGGGAAGCAATGTTCTCGACTTAAAAAAAAAACAAAACACAACTTTTTGAACAAGAAGGCTTTACCGTGAGACCTTGGGCTGGTCACGGCCTGTTTCCTTAGCTCCGAAACAAAGTGGGTGATGTCCCTGCGCCCTGCACATGGCCCTTGGGTCCGCAGAGACTGGGCCGTGCGGTGACCTGATCCGTGGGGGGACGCACCCCTCACACCTACGTGCGTATTCTCTGCAGCCGTGCTTGAAATGGCAAAAAGCTGGGAAGGACCCTGACGGCCTGTGGCCGGTAGGGCTGAGTCGGGGAGGGGACCGCATGCATCCCACCCGCTGTGCACCTTTCCTCCCCCACCCACAGCCCCTTGACCTGCTTCCTGTTTACTCGGGGCTCTTACCCACGCAGGGGTCAAATTCACAGTGTGTCAGGAGTCAGTCCCGCTCCCCCCCAGATGGGGCCAGACACTCACCTGCAGCCAGAGCACCTGGCACAAGCAGGTGTCCAATAATTCCTCGTCACACAAGCAGAAAGTGCACACGAGTTAGAAGCAAAGAGGGGAGCGTGTATGCGAGGCACAGAGCTGTCCCCAGTGAGTGTTCCTCAGTGACAGACACAGGACGATCGCCGTAGTTGACAATATCTGTGCCATCTTGAAAACATGCAAAATCCTGTATTCATTCTCCATGCCCTGGATTTTCCTAGGGAACACAAAAGTGCACAGAAAGTGCTGGAAGTCTGCGCACCGACGTGGTAACGGGGTGACCGGGGGGGGGGGAGGAGATGGGTGTGGGGTGAGTCAGGGGCATCTGGCTCTTCTGGAACGTAACTTCTTTAAAACTTGCATCTGTCCCTAATGAAAACGGCATCCGTGGCGAGGTGACGGCTCTCGGGCCGGGGGTGCTGCGGCTGCATTCTTGTCCCCGTCTCTCCAAGGACCTGTGTCACTCTTAGCCACCCTCGGCGGGGAGCCTCCGAGCTAGATACAAATCTCCGGGAAATGCATGCCCCGTTTGTGTCACCTGCGATTTCCCAGAGTCGCGGGGAGGTGCCTGGGAAGGTGAAGGAAGCTGGTGGGGGAGGGCTGTCCCCGTAAATCACACAGACTCGTAACCGTTCACAAAAGCGGTTCACAGGTGACGCTGCACGGTGTCACCTTCCTCCCTGACTTAATGCCGAGTGCCCCTTTGTCACTCACTCGGTGCCTTGTCCATTGACCGCCCATGTCCTGGATATTCCGCCCCCCCCCCCCCCCCCGGCGCTTCCCGTGAGGGATTTAAATTTGAACCGAATGGAAAATCAAAGTTTCCAAGGCCGGGGCATTTTCAGCCATGAAAATCTACCTGGAATCCAGAGCGATTGCCAGTCGTTCCTAGGAGTGGTTTGTGATCCAGCACGGTGCGCGAAGCGTGCGGCCGGCTCTGTCTGGTTGATGGCAAAGCTCGTGAACCCGCCCGACTGGAGGAGCCTCCCTGGGGAATGCCGGTGACGAGGGGCAGGCCCCAGGCCCGGTCAACTTTCCCATCCTGGCGCCCGGTCCCCCGTGACTTTCTCCCCAGCCCCGGGAGCTCCCAAGAAAGAGGCTCCGTGCCGTCACCCCAGAGAGGCAGACCCATGACAATCCCGGGTGCTGGGCCATCACGCAGGCGACCTGCCCTCTCCGGCCAGCCGAGCCGCAAGCCGAGCAGAGGCTCCCCGCCTGCTCAGCTGCCCCTGTGCCCACGCCCTGCAACAGACAGGCCCCAGGGGGATAGCGGCTGGAATTGAACAATGGAAGTCTGTTCCTCCCTCCTCCCAAGTCCCAAACGGGCCTCCCCAGCGGCAGCCACTGTCGTCCACGCTGCAATTCAGAGAGCCAGGCTCGGCCCCTCCCCTGGCTCCTCTGCTCTGGACGTGGGGAGGCCCTGGTCACTGGGCCCCACCGCATCTGGCTGGCAGGAGGGCGGCGCAAGGAAGGGCACACAAACCCCCGGTCGTGTTCCGCGGGCGAGAGCCGTGTCTCGGGGTTACTCCTCGCTGCGGGGCGGGGGGCGGTCAGTGCCGCCAGCTCCCCGTGCATCGGGAAGGAGAGCCCGCGGCCAGTCCCCACCGCTGACCGACGGGTGCCTTGTGACGGATCCTAGTGGACAAAGTTAGGGACTTGTGAGAGAAACACAACGCAGAAAACTTGCCCTGAGTTCTGCGCCGTATCTGTGGTTACTCTTCATAGGGAGGGATGCCGAGCAGTGGCCGGTGTGTGATTTGAGCAGCCTGAGATCTTGCAACCCGAGCCAAGAGGTTCTCTCCATCCCTCTGGGCCCCAGGAGGCCACAGTAATGACACTGGCCACTTGAACTATCAGCCTGGCATTCTTGTCCCCATTTTATAGATGAAGATCCAGGGGCTCACCCAGGATTGCAGGGTCCAGGCTTGACGGTGCTTGTGGAAGAACCGGGATGCCTCCTGCCTGGGCCCCTCCGACCTCTCCCCCGACCTCCAGCGGGAGGGGCAGCTCTGGGGGAGTTGCAGGGGTGAGGCGGGCTGAGAGGGTGGCTCTCAGAGAAGGGGACTTCACGTGGGCGTGACCTGGGGGTGCCCCTGTGCCCCACCCCTGTCCGCGGGGCCCAGGTGCATCACACTGTGATCCCGGCTCGGGGCTCGGGTCCCAGTGTCACGCAATCTTCGCATGGCCCAAAGGGGTCCTTACGAGGGCACTAATCCCATTCGTGGGGCTCCCCTCGTGACCCAATCACCTCCCAGGGCCCCACTTCCCAATCCCATCACTTAGGCAGGGACACAAACAGGTAGTCGATAGCCAGGAACCCAAATTATTCTAGGAAATGTTCCTCTTGCAAATGTTGGTAATTATTCAGGTATTATTATTATTATTATTATTATTACACAGGAAAGTCTAAGCAGATTTACAAAATGCGCCGTCCAGATCCACGGAGCTTCCGCCGGCACAGCACAGGGCCCTTTGTTCTGAGCCGCCCGGACCCCCTCTTCTTTGCTTCAGTAGAAGGAGGCAGGGTCCCTCCCCCTGGATCCCAGTTCACCAGGGATGGTCCGCAGGGGACACCCCGCCAGAGTGGCCTCACCTGTAAGTGGGGTCGGGCGAGTGTGCAGGGGCAGGACTCGGTGACCGCATGAGCGGCTCGTCCAGCACAGAGCCCAGTGGTTGGCGGGTCCTCAGGGATCCCACGGTTTCTGCTCCGGCCTCTGCTTCGGAAGCTTCCCTTCCCGGCAACAGGTGTTCACGCTGGCCCACCGCCCTTGGACTCGGGGGCACACACGCCGAGGTGATTAGTGCACTTATCAGACCATGCGATCAACCTCTTTGCAGGAGGAAATTAGCCCCAGATTGCCGCGTGCCTCACGGTGCGCCGTGGACCGCCTTCCAGCTTCTTCTCGCTGGCCCGGGAGCGCTGCCGCGCACGGACCTGCCCGCGCGGGCCGCCTGGACGGACCCCTGAGACCCCCAGGCTCAGCGCACCTGGCCGTGCAGCCGAAGCAGGCTGGTGGCTCCCAGACCTCGCACGGGGCTGAGCCTGGCACACAGCAGACTCACTGGCCCTCTCGAGGCTGTTCTGGGTGCCCGGGTGGCCTCACCTTGAGATTTCCCTGCACCGCCTGGAGGGCGAGAGGGTCTGAGGTTACAGGGCTCCCAGCATTCTGGGGGTGCCGGCACACTCAGGGAGCCCGGTCTTCCTCTCTGTCCCAGCCCTATGAGTGTCAGGTGTCACTCATGTGAGTGCACGTCCTCTGTGAGGTGCTTGCTGCCTGGAGGGGTCTGGAGGGAGGTTGAGATGCTCGCTCTCTCTCTCTCTCTCTCTCTCTCTCCCCCTCCTTCCTGCCGTCCTTCTGCTCTTTTGTCTTTCGAACCTGGATTCTGCTTTCCAGGAAGTACTGCCCTGCTCACCCGGCCAGGCCTTGAAGACAGGCAGGGATGGAACAAAACTGGGAGCCCAGGCCCCCCTGCCCCCTGTCTGTGAATAACAAATAAAGGTCCGTTCCCCTGCAGGCACACCCGGGTCTGGTCAGGCTAGCTGTGGAGGTTCTCGTTGATGGGAAAGGGCAGGATTCTTGCCACCAGGTCGAGTGCAGAGTGTTCATTTGGAAAACCTGTATCGAGAGTCCATTCTGAGCCCTACAGGGACTCGGCCAGGAGCGGAGGCATCACCTGGAGCCAGTGCGCCGTAAACATGTCAGCAAAGAACCGTGGCAGGACGTTGAAGGGACGGTGGAGAGGGAAACAGGTGCACACACACCTGCACACGATGCATGCACGCACACACACACGCACGCCGCAGGAGGTCAGTAACAACCATTCACAGCCCCTAATCCCTGGGGCCTGTAAATGTCACCTTATATGGGAAAAGGGTCTTTGCAAACATGAATGCAAAAAACACGGGACGACCCTGGTTTCTCCAGGGGGAGGTTAAATACCATCACTCGTGTCCTCATCCGAGACAGGGAGGGAGGCCGTGCCTTCTGAGGATGTGGACCCGCTGACACCCTGATTTCTGACTTCTGGCCTCCAGAACTGAGAGAGAATAAATTGCTGTGTTCAACTGTCCAGTCTGTGGTCGATTGTCACGGCGACCTCAGGGCAGTTGCACACACACGTCCGTGCCCGGATGCTGTGGGCGTGACAGCAGGGACAGAGCCTTTATCTCTGGGGGATCAGGAAAGAACCCCAGAGGGGAGACGTCTAGGCTGAAACCCGCATGCGGGGAGGGCGCTGGGAAGGGTGGGCCAAGCGGCGTGGGTGGTGAGTGCAAGGCCCTGCCCAGGGCAGGAAAGGGCTCCGTATGTTCTAGAACGCCCTGGGAGGGAGCGGATGCAGTGGGGAAAAGGATGGGACCCAGGTCCCACAGGGCCTTTTAAGTTGCAGGAAGGCCCAGGGCAACGGGGGGCCATTGGGGTTTTTGAGCAAGGTTGGGCCGAGTGTAAGGATTTATGAAGACCCGCGCGGAGAGCTGGCCTTCAGGAAATTACAGCCTGCATTTACTTATCCCCTCCGCGCCCCCCTTTTCTGCAATGTCATCTTTTTAATTATTTTCTAAATTGGGGAAAAATACACATAACAGTTGACCATCTTAAGTGTGTTTAGTGCACAGCTCGGTGACATTAAGCGTATTCCCACGTTGGTGCAGCCATCACCACCAGCTGCTTCCAGAACTTTCCATCTTCCCCAACTGACACCCTGTCCCCATGAAACACGGGCCCCCAGCCCCGGCGCCCACCGTCCACTCTCTGTCTCCATGAATCCGACCTCTTTGGGTCCCTCATGTTGCTGGAACCTGACGGTATTTATCTTTGTATGTCTGCCTCCTTCATAAGGCTGAACAATAGTTCGTCGCGTGCCTAGGCCGCATTTGGTTTATCCGTGGACCCTTGAGTTTTCCACGCTTTGGCCGCTGTGAGCCATGCTGCTGTGAACGTGGGTGTGCAAATATCTGCTGGAGTCCCTGCTTTCAATTAATTCTTTTGGATATACACCCAGAAGTGGGACTGCTGGGTCCAACGGTAATTTCGTATTTAATTTTTTGAGGAGCTGCCATCCCGATTTCTGCCGCAGCTGCACCATTTACGTCCCGCCAACGGTGTGCAAGGTTCCAGTCTCTCCACATCCTTGCCAGCCCCTGTCATTTTGTTGCTCTGAGAGTAGCCATCCTAATGGGCGTGCGGCGGCATCTCATTACGGTGTGGATTTGCACAACGGCTAGCCGTGGTGGGCAGCTTTCCAGGTGCTTATTGGACATTTGCACGTCAGCCACGGAGAAGCATCGACTCAAGTCCTTTGCCCATCTTTTAATTGAAATGACTGTTTTTGTTGTTGAGTTGTAGGACTTCTTTATGTCTCGTGGATATTAATCCCTTATCGGCTACATCCCTTGCAAGCATTTTCTCCTATTCTCAGGGTCGCCTTTTCACTCTGTTGACCATGCCCTTTCATGCACACAAGGTTTTCGTCTTGATGAAATCTGACTTGTCTCTTTTCCCTTTTGTCACCTGTGCCTTCGGTGGCGTGGCCCAGCAATCGTGACCATCCTGCTGTTCCTTTTTTCTCTTTCATATCACTTCCCTCTCGCTCATGAGACCCCATGCCACTGTCCCGCCTAAGCATCCGGCATGGTCCCTCAGAAATGTCCTGTCACGGCGGCGACTCTGACTCGGGACCCCGTGTGGCACTTGGTAGCTCTGCCCTGGCCCCGTTCTCCTCCAGTCTCTTCCATCCCTCCACTGTCCCTGCCATCAGCGTGTTGGGGGACTGGGTCAGTTGGCTGTAGGCTGCCCACACCCTGGATGGATCTCTGCCTCCTTGTGTGTCTCTCAGGGCCGCCTACTTCTGGCAGCCCCGTTGTGCTGGGTCCACCAGCACGGGGGCAGGGGGACCACATGCTCCCTGCCTCACATCCTCAGGGCCCCAGAGATCGGGCAGCAGGTGGCCGGCTCCTCCACCAGGAAGCCCCTCTGGCCTTCCACCCAGGGGGCCTCTCTCCGGGGCGGGCTCTGTGGGCACTGATGAACTCACCAGAGCTGGCACACGGTGCTTTCCTAATCCTGACACCTTCCATGGTTACTAGCAGGGTCCTCCCATCGTGAAGAGCGTTCCCTTATCAGATACGACGATTGGGCTAAAATGCTATCTGTCCAAGGGGGCAAAATACGTGCTGAATTCTTTCCTCTTTGTTGTCAACTTTCTCTGCAAGGACTGGTGCTCCGTGATCTGCGTTCGCGTCCAGGAAATTGGCTTGGTATTGCTTCTTCTGGCGGGGGCCGGGGGTCTTCGTCTGTCTTTGTCTTTGTCTCTGTCTCTCTGTTTGTCTCTGTCTCTGCCTCTTAACATCATGACAGACGCGGGATTTTGTACGTAAAGTGTGTCTAAATCACAGTTGCAGGACATTATTCCCTTTCATGTCCAGATTGTTTCATTTTGCAGGTGCCCGGGTCTGGGCCCCTGTCCTCAGCTTGCGCCCGTGACTCCCCCACCCCTGTCGCCCCTCATCAGTCAGCCCTTCAGTGCGTAGTAATCTCTGTCTGTGACCCAGCCTCCCGGGACCCATGTGGCTGGACAGTGCCCTTTGCTTCTGTTGTCTCCTCGGTCCCCTCTGCCCCTCCTGGCGGCCTTCCAAATCAACACACCGTATTTCAAGAAATTAAAATTAATAATCTTCTTCTGAAGCCCTCTTTCTTTTCTTCCTCCCTCCTCCCCTTCTTCCTTCCTTCCTTCCTTCCTCCCTCCCTCCCTCCCTCCCTCCCTCCCTCCATTCCTCCCTCCCTCCCTTTCTGTTAGGGTGGCCAGGGGGGGTGGTGGGTGTGGGGAGGGTGTCGACTCTTGGCCAGGTCGAGCAGGAAGTGGCAGGTTTTTCGAGGGGCTCTGTCCGGGGCTCTGTCCGGGGCTCGTCCGGGATTCCAGGATGTGGGTTGTGATCAGGCTAGAAAAGAATCTGTTTTGTAGTTGGGGTCTACTTTCTGAGAATGTAGGGCACCATGGCCTAGAAAAGCAAAGAGTTAGGGCCAAGTGCAGAGAGCTGTGAGTTTGGTCTGTAAGTGAGGCTGGGGCGGGGGTGCTTTGAAGAGATGCCTTTCGCTTTCCTTTTCTTTCTGTGGAATGACCACCCCAGTTTCCGTATTTCGGTACTCGCCACGTCCCGGAACCGTCCCAGACACTTGGCATGAGCTCCCCACACCCCGGGGGGGGGGGGGGGCGGCAAGGGTCTCCAGGCCGCGTCGGCTGTGAATGGGGGCAGAGGGCATGTTCTGCTGTAAAAAGGGGTTCCATAAAATAGTCAAAATTTAGATTTTTATCAAGAAAAGAAAGGCCCGAGAACGCAGGTGTGGCTCAGAGGTGCCGTCCATGCTGCCCTCCCACACCTGTGTCTGTTGGGAGCGTACAGGTGACCCAGGGCACCTGGGGGCCGGTGCCGCCCCCGGGCCTGGTGCGGTCCGCTCCCTCGGCTTGAAAGACAGATGTCATGGGCACGCCTAGCATCTAAATGTAGCGTTTCTTGGAAAAGAGCAAAAGCACGGTCATTGTGCTTTGAAAACATTAAGTCTCCGAAGTCACGAATGTATTTTCAGAAATAGGGGAAATTGAATTAGTTCGTTTCCCCGTGTTGTTCTGAGGAACCTTTGGACGTGTTTTCAGTGAGGGGCCGCGGGCGATCGGGGGACAGAACGGCCGAGGGTGCATCCAGTTACGTCGCAGGTGCCAGCCCCTGAGATGCTGGCTTGGGAGGCCTGGCATCCGGGATGGCCGTCCCAGCCAGGCCAGTGGGGTCAGGGGACACTGCCCTGGGCCTGCCCCATCTGCCCACTCGGGAATCACCCTGCCCCGACCCACAGCCACTGCAAGGGGCACCCAGGCCACCGTGTCCTGTGTCGCCCTGTCACCACCCTTGCACAGAGCTCGGCCTGTGTGCCCGGCTCTCAGGGCCCATCCAGTGAGTGCTGAGTTAGTCAGGGGCTGAGGCCTTGGGTTGCCATCCTTGTGACGGAGAAGTCAGCACTGAGAAAAAGGGACCAGGATCCGGTTTTGTCTGTGGGCAGAGGGTGTGTGTGCATGTGACCCTGGGAGCATTCAGTGGCACAGCCCGGCAAGCTGCTCTCGGATTTCTCTGAATCAGGAGCCACTTGTAGAACGTCTAAGAGTCCGAGAATGCCCTAGACTGTCCTCAGTTGTAGGCAACTGGGCATTGACTTATTCTAGAAAAATCAGCTCCTCTCGGCTCCTCTCGGCGGTTGGCTGGGGTGTCTACGCTTGCTTTCCTCAAAGCTAGGCCCTCGGGGCTCGCTCTGGAGTGGAGGCCTCCCCGCCTCCCTCTGCCACCACCCCCACCTCATCCAGCCCTCCAGACACAGCCAGTCCTGGGGAGGCGTCAAGGTGCCCAGCTCCACGAGGATAAGTCACCACCCTGTCCTCTCGGGGGGCTGCCCTCTGTGTTCACCTGTGGGGGCCGCTGTCACAAAACGCCTGTTGGGGGTGTTTGGACAACAGAGGCTCGTTCGCTCTGTCGGGAGGCCAGAAGTCCCAAATCCAGATACAGGGAGGGCCACACCCCCTCCTCCAGCTTCTGGGGCCGCAGGCGTCCCTGGGCTGTGGCTCCGCCCCTCACTCGGTCTCCGTGGTCACAGGCCCGTCTCCCTGTGTCTTTTCTCTTCTTACAGGGACACGAGTCATTGGAGCAGGGCCCACCCCGCTCCACTATGACTTCGTCTTCATTCATTGCCTCTGCGAAGACCCCATTTCCAAATAAGGTCACGTTCTGAGGTTCTGGATGGACGTGAATTTTAGGGGGACAAACCTTATCGTGTCTATTCCCCGTCCTAGGGACCCCTTGTGAGGTCTCCGACCTGCTCTTTCTCCCCCACACCTCCCGTCACCCTGTTCCCTGGAGGGGCAGCCATGGTCCCCCTTACCATCGAGAGCACCAGGCTGGGGGCAAGTGCTTCACTTCTCCCGAGGATTGGGACGACAGAGCCAGGGCCCCCGTGTCCTGCCCCAGGTGGGGAGACCGGGAGGCCCTACTCTAAAGGCGTCTCATGGTGCTGGGCAACCAGCGGTACAAACAGAAACTCCAGACCCGTTGGAGCTCCCTCCCGTCCCCCTGGCCCGTGGCCCCGGACACTCACAAACCTGCTCTCGGTCGCTGCAGTCTTGTGGCCATTTCGTATAAATGGGACCACACAATCTGTGGTCGTCTTCCACTTAGAGCTGATGCCTTTCGTCCTGCCGTGAAGCCGCCTCCCCAGACTGGGGTGATTTGCTCACCATCGCTGAGCCTGGCTGTGACGTGGATGTGTGGTAAGGCCGGCCGCGGGCTGAGATTATGGAGTCAGGTAATGGCAGATAAAGTGCTGGGGGTCGTCACCGACCCCGGACATAGATGTGCTGTCCCCGTTCAGAGTTTGCACCGCTTAGGAATCGCATCCAGTGGCTTCCAACAAACTCGGAGGCTTTAGTCTAAAGAGAGATGGTGTGATTTTTGTGGGGCTGGAAATCCACGGGCCCTACTGTGGCCCCATGAAGCCACCAAGAACCAGGCTTTGTGGCTGTCAGCGTGGGGTCACCCCGGGGTCCAAGAGGCCCATTCTGCCCCAACAGGTCAGGAAGTGCCAGGCAGCAGGAAGGGGAAGGGCCAGGAACAAGGGGGGTGCACCCTGGGCCCACCCCACGCGGACAGCCTCTGGTGAGCTTCTCCCCGGTCTGATTTGCAGCGAGGCTGAGTCCCCGTAGTGAGGAACGAGAGGAGGACGGAATGGGTGTCAGCAGACGGGGTCTGCCACGGGGCTGACCGCCAGGCCCTCTGTTGTACGTCTGGGGAAACTGAGGCCCAGAGTTGGGGCGGGGCTCACCTGTCAGGTGGTCGCCCGACCCCCGCATCCTGTTACCAAGTTCGGGGTGGGACAACAGATGAAGCGTCCGGGACATTTGCAAGAGGAGGTTTCTGTGTGGCCCCTTGGCCGGTGCTGGGAGGCAGCCGGGGTGGGGGAGGAGGGGCCGGGGAGAGAAAATGGCTCCGTGGAAAACCGCCCAACACCTTCTGGGCGGGATGAGGGGCCAGGATCTCTGCCTGGGGCGGGATGCGGGGGGGGTTTGGAATGTGGATGGCAGAGTGTCCCCAGGAAGACTGCGCGTCCCCCGGGTCAGCCCGTGGGCAGCGGGGCCTGCCTGAAACCAGCCGTCCCGAGCACTGAGCCTCCCCTCCCAGGCTGGAATGGGCTGCAGGATTCGCAACCTCAGTCGTGCAGCCTGTCTCGAGTCCATCCTGTCTCAGATTGCACCAAACACACTCCGCCGCCTTACGCTGCGGCCCAGAGCCCCCGAACGGGGATCATTTACCAGCCGGAGTCCCCAGCACTCCCCCACACACCTGTTCACTCCGCTGGGCAGGTGGCCGCACCCAGAACCCTTCCCGGGGGTGCAGGGGCCACGGATGCGCTACAGCCTCTCCCCACCCAGGGAAGGCAGCCGGCGGGAAGGCGGACCCCAGGGGCCTGCGCCTGGGAGATCAGAGGAGGGCCGGCAGCCTGAGGCTGCCCGTGGACTGAGCTCTGCCAGCACCGGGCACGTCTCCTGACTCTGTTCCCTCGTCTGCAAAGTCAGGAGCTGGATGGCTCCCTCCGTCTCGGGGCTGCCACAGGACGGAACGAGGTCCCAGTAACAGTGCTCTTTATATATTGAGGCTCTCCCCTAGTATTGCATACAGGGCGCCCTGCAATGCAGGGACCCTCCTGCCGGCCTTTACCAGGCTGTGTGCAGAGCAGGGACGGCCGGGCCTACTTTGCAAACAGAGAAACTGAGGCCCAGAAAAGTATGGCAGGGAGGGGCCTGGGTGGGAAGGAAGGGAGGGACATGTGCCCCACGCGCCTCCTTCCATCATGGAATGAACACCCTCAACGTCAGCTCCCCTCCCCGGAGACTGTGTTCACCCTGCACATCCCCCCAGGACCTCGTGTGGCCCCTGCCTGGGCCCCGTCCCCCCAGGGAGGCCCACCGACCCCGCCAGAATCGCACCTGAGCTCCTTTCTTCCAGCTCCTCCCGGCTCTAAAACACGGGCTTCCCTGAGGGGGGCTTCAGCTTTAGGAAATCCCCTTGCGGGGTGGGGGGGCATCCTTGAAGTGTGAGGCCCGCCTGGCCTGTAGCAGTCAGCACAGCCCGGGACAGGCTGCAGCACACGCAATCCCGAGGTCTCAGTGGCTTTGCCGTGCTCTGTGTCATGTTGTCCCCGCTTACGAACCCCGGTGGAGGGGCCCCGCCCCTGCCCGGCCGCTGTGGCCCGTGGCCAAGGCAGGTTGAAGGGGAACGTGGTGGGCGGTGTAAGGCTTGTGAGTTCCACCTGAAAGGACACACGTCACCTCTGTTCCCCTTGCACTGGCCACACCCAGCCTCAGGAGGGTGAGAAGCCTGCCCGTGTCCAGACAGGAAAGGTGGGGTTCCGCTGAACCCCCCTAATACCGCGGAGGCCAAAAGCAGGGGCTGTTAGTGCTGGAATGCCTGCCCAGCGGGAGGGCTGGTGAGCAGTTGCATCAGGACATTGTGTCCAGGCGGCCGTGTGACCCACGTGGCTGTGCCTCCCAGGATCCCTGGGTTGGGGTCCCCCACAACGCAGCGTGTGTGGGCTGGCGTGCTGGCGACAAGCCTCTCGGGCCCCGTGGCAGGGCTGGGCCTGTGGCCTGTGATGACGTGACCCGGGGTGTGATAGTCCTCCGCCACAGCAGCAGAGACCCCTGCCTGGCTCTGTCGGAGGCGCAAGCCGCCAGCCTCTCGTGCGTGTCTGTGAATCTGCCGGGCCTCGGGCTTGGCGGCGGGAAGCCGGCTGCTTGGAGGTTGTGGGGTCGGACCGGAGGAGACGAGGTCCCGAATCAGCCAGGAGCACTCGGCCCGCCTGTGATGAGAAGCAGGGCGTCCACCCTGGGGCTCCCCCTGCCCCTCAATCCCAGGCTCCGTGCCACACCCGGTGCAGACCCAGTGGCCGATACGTTTGTTTCATAACCGTTCCTAAACACAGAGCGCGTGCTTGGTGTTCTCCAGAAGCCACGGGCAAGAGAGCGCTTGAGATGTTTGCAAAGGGACCGAGGCAGCGAGTGGACAAGAACACGCCTCTCTAAATGGGCCCGGCAAACTGTGTTGCTGGGGGTGTTTTCCGTCGCCAGCCGAGTTGTGCCTCTTGGCAACGGTCTCCTAGCAACCGTGGGTGCAGGGTACCGAACTCATCCCGGATGGGAGGGCTGGGGTGAGGCTGCAGGGGAGCCGGCGGGTGGGGAGGCCCTGGGGGCCTGAAGGCCTGGGCTCTGCGAGCAGGCAGGGCTCCACTGAGAGCCGGGCCTCCCGCTGCCCCGATGGCCTCCGCGGGGGCGAGTGGGGAGGGACTGTCCCTCTTCCCTTGTTCATCCCTCTGTTGTGTGCATCTTCTGCATGAGCGTGCCCTACTTCTCCATTTTTGTACAAAGACCTTTTATTCTGCTTCCCGGATTTGTTGGCGAGCGGCTGGGCGGTGTTCCTCTCAGCAGGGGTGTGATTGACCTCTGCGAGGTGGGGGGCCCCGGGTGGAGGAGCGGAGGGGCTGAGCCCACCACAGCCCACCTCCCCCAGGCAGGTCCCCTGGAGGGACCTCCAGGCCTCAGTTGCCTCCGCTGTAAAGTGGGGGGAGGCCCTTGCAGGGAAGAACTAACCCGCCGGGAGGAGAAGCTGGTCTTTGCTTTCAGCTCCTGGGAGGGGGTCTCTGGGCCCCCCCACACCCCCGCCCCTGTTCTGGCCTCCAGGAGAGCCTGGGAAGTACGCATATCCACGCAAGCCTCGGGGCTGGAGACTATGGGTCAGCCACGTGGCAGGGAGTGACAGAGCCCCAGCGGGCACCCCGAACCTGAGGCTCGGGGCCTCCCTGGTTGGGGGTGCTCTCCCGTATTGTCACTCACTCATGCCGGGGGTGACACGTACCGACTCCAGAGAGACCACGGCTGCTCCACGTGTGGGCGTCCCGGACCCTGCCCCGTCCGCCTGTGCCCCTGGTGATGGTGATCCGTATCCTTTCCCCGGAATAACCGTAACCATGCACAGAAGCTTTCGGGGAGTTCTGTGAGCCTTTCTCGTGGGTCATCGAACCTCAGGGTGCCTGGAGGGGGGGGGGGGGCTCAAACATGCAGCTCATGTCAGCAGTGAGATACTGCTCTAATGGCGAGTAGGCTAATTCCCCCAAGGACGGGTCTGTCGGGGTTGACACAGAAGACAGGCGGGGACCTGCGGGCCACCAGGCCACAGGCAAATAGAGATATCACCGGGTGGTGATATTTTCCAGAACTGACCCACCGGGTGTGGGTGCCGGGTCTGGGGGCAGGAGGGGTCTCTCCAGAAGGGAGTCCCTGAAGCCTGAGAGGGGCAGTCCCTCCAGCCCAGGGAAGGGATTCCAGGCAGAAGGAACAGCCAGTGCAAAGGCCCCGAGTCACGGAGGCCCCGGGCACGTTCTGGGAGCTGAAGAACTCCCAGGAAGTCAGAGCATTGTGCCGGGGCGAGGCAGTGACACAGGCGGAAGGGGTGGCCTGGGCCCCCACGTCTTGGTAGGTCATGCTGCCTGTGGATGGAGGGCCACTGCATCGGGAGGGCTGTGCAGGGGTGCCGGCGGGCAGGGAGACAGGGGGGAAAGCCAGCTGCGAGGAACAGCACAACATTTGCCAGTGACTGAATTGTGGGGGTTTGGCCTCGAGCAGCTGGGCAAGGTGACCAGATAGGCCGCTGGACGGGGCGGAATGTGGGGCCCCGCCCACCCCAGTGTCCCCTGTGGGAGAGACAAGAGACATGGGGCTAGCCGCCGGGAAGGGGTGCCATTCTGTACCAACGCCAGGGGCACTTCCCAGTCCTGACAGCCCCACAGGCCCCCAGATGGTGCCAAAGGTCCCCTGGGGCCGCCTGAGGGGCAAGATGACCGCATGCTCTGTTTTCGTGGCAAGCAGGCTTGCTGGCCGTGGGAGCATTTATTCGAAGGACAGGATTGGATGGCGGAGGCAGAGCAGGGAGTGAGTCCAGGCAGAGGCAGGAGGGACCACTGTCGCCCTGTGTGGGGGGTGTGCCCTCAGCCTGGGGAAGGGCTGGTGGGGATGGGGCTCCACCGCCCCCGACCTGTCCCACTGGGAGGGCAATCAGGTGTGCACCCACCTCCAGGAGGCTCCAGGGCAAGGAGTGCCGTGCCCGCCCCCCTGCAGACGCCCCCAGCCTCACCCCTGCTGATCCTGGGGAGGGATGGTCCCAGGAGGCTCTGGGAAAACCTGGGTGGGCCTCCTCCCCTCAAGGGCACACTGGGCCTCCTGCTCTAAAGGTGACCGCACTTGAAACCGCCCCTCCTTGAGTGGAGGCAGAGGTCCCCAGTGGCCCCCATTTCCGGGGATGTCTTGCCCTCTCGTGGTGGCAGGTCCTGCTTGCACACCCCCTTGGGACCGAGGCTGGGGACCACAGCGCGGTCCTGTCTCCCCCACATCCAGCGTGGCTCCCACACGCCCAGGGGGGAGAGTCTCGGGGCCCCTGGTGACACTGACAGCATCTAATTCTCTCTGGTTGGTTGGTCTGGAGCAACACTGTCCAGCAGAACTTTCTGGAATGTCCCATCTGCCTGATATGGCACCACCGGCCACATGTAGCTAGTGACCACTGAAAATATGGCCAGTGTGACTGAATTTTTTATTTTATTTAAGTTAGGGTAATTTTTAAAAATTTTTTAAGTTTATTTATTTTTGAGAGAGAAAGCATGAGCAGGGCAGGGACAGAGAGAAGGGAGAGAGAGAATATCTCAAGCAGGCTCCTATCAGCTCAGAGCCCCATGTGGGGCTTGAACTCACAAACAGTGAGATCGTGACCTGAGCCGAAATCAAGAGTCAGATGCTTCACCAACTGAACCGCTCAGGCACCCCTAATTTGGGGGTAATTTAAATTTTAGTAGCCGCAGGTGACTAGGACAACTGTATCAGACGTCCCATTTGGGGAGGTCACCTTCCACTTAGGGAACAAAGGAGCTGAGAAGAACTCCCGGTCCCTCCGTCCTTTTGTCCTTCCATCCTTCCCTCCCTCCCTCCCTTCCCTCCTTCCCTCCCTCCCTCCCTTCCTTCCTTCCCTTCCTCCCTCCCTTCCCTCCCTCCCTTCCTTCCCTCCCTCCATCCTTCCCCCCCTCTCTCCTTTGCTTCCTTCCCTCCCTCCCTCCCTTCCCTCCTTTCCCTCCCTCCCTTCCCTTCCCTCCTTTTCCTTCCTTCCTTCCTTCCTTCCTTCCTTCCTTCCTTCCTTCCTTCCTTTCCTCCCTCCCTTCCTTCCTTCCCTCCATCCTTCCCTCCCTCTCTCCCTTCCTTCCCTCCCTCCCTTCCTTCCTTTCCCTCCCTTCCTTCCTTCCTTCCCTCCTTTCCTCCCTCCCTTCCCTCCTTTCCTCCCTCCCTCCTTCCCTCCCTCCATCCTTCCCTCCCTCCCTTCCCTCCTTTCCCTCCCTCCCTTCCCTTCCCTCCTTTTCCTTCCTTCCTTCCTTCCTTCCTTCCTTCCTTCCTTCCTTCCTTCCCTCCTTTCCTCCGTCCCTCCCTTCCTTCCCTCCATCCTTCCCTCCCTCTCTCCCTTCCTTCCCTCCCTCCCTTCCCTCCTTTCCCTCCCTTCCTTCCCTCCCTCCTTCCCTCCTTCCTTCCCAGCAGTCCTCCCGCCGTGTCTCCTGAGAGCCGTCCTGAGCACCCACACCGGGCCGGCCCTGGCACAGCCTGTGGGTGCCTGCTGGAGGCAAGCAGTGATAAGTAAAGGAGGTCATTTTAGAGTAGAGGTGAAGGCCATGTGCTCGGCGGTAACACAGGGGTGGGTGTGCGGCCGGCTCCCAAGGGGAGAATGGATTGGAGGGTGCAGTGAGTTAGCATCCCCCAAAAGCTCATGTCCACCGGGAACCTCGTTTGGAAAGAGGGTCTTCGTAATTGGTGAAGGATCTTGGGATGAGATCATCCCAAGTAGGGTGGGCCCCAAACGCAAGGAAGGGTGTCTAAGAGGAATGGCGCATGCAGGGGAGGAGGCGGAGGGGTGCGTCTGGGAGCCGCGGCCCACCCGTGCCGCAGCCACCACCCTGGCAGACAGGCAGGGGACAGGGGCCCCCTTACGCCTCCACGGGGGTTGGTCTCTGGCTTCCGGCCTTCTGAACTGGCAGAGAGTGGGTTTCTGTTGTCGGAAGCCCCTGACTTTGGGCGGATCTCGTGGGACTCCGTGTGGCGGGGCCGGGACCCTCCGCCCGCTAAGAGGCTGTTTCCACGCCAGACAGTGGGGTGGAAAGAAAGAGTCAGACGGGGGTCCGTTCTGGGTTTAGACTCACGCAAGGGGACTCCTGGATCTCCTCGCACATGGCTGGGCGGCCTCGGGCCTGACTCAGAGCCCCGGGCGGGTGAGTTGAGGCTGGCGTTGGGAGGTGGGGAGTCCCCTTGTGCTCTGCCAGGTTGAGGTGCCCATTAGACGTGGCACCGGGTCCAGACGGCCCCAGCAGGTGCCTGGGAGCCACTGGCCAGCCGTTCCTGTCACACGGGCGTCCTCACACCGGGTCTCCCACCTCTCAGGTTCTTCCTCCCCTCTCCAGGGGACCCGCAGTCTCCCACCAGGCAGAGGGGCTCAGCAGGGGTGAGGGTGCCTCCTCTGGCGATGTCCGTCAGTCACACTGCGTCTGGTTCTGCCATTAAGCCGTAAATCAGGTGTTTCTCGGATATTTTGCGGGTGCTGCTGGGGAAGATTCCTCTCCATCGTGCCTCTTAAGTCCCCCTCACCCGTGTGCCCTGGCAGAGTGTGCTCCCTCTGTGACGGTCACGGCCTGGGTCCTGGGGACGTCAGGCTCCGAGATGGCCGGATTGCAGCAGGGTCTCTGGGGCCACAAGGCCCGGGTTCAAATTCCACTCGTCTGTGTGTTCCTGCTGCGACCTTAGGCAAGCTTCTGCCTGGGTTCCCCGCCTGATTGGGGAGGATTGGGACACAGCCCCAGAAAGGGGTTCGTCCCGGGAGGTCACAGACTGGGGGGCGAGCTCCCCGCCCACCTCCAAGCACCTGGAGGGGAAATCAGACTTAGTCTCACCCCTTGCAGCCTTCAGGGCAGGTGCTGTGGTCATCCACGTTGACAGGTGGGGAAAGTGAGGCCCGGTGGGTATCACGCCTGCACCCACAATGTCTTAGCACAGCTGCCCATCAGAATGCCACACGCTGGGGCTCAGACGCCAGACGTTTGTCCTCACGGCACTGGAGGCCGCAGGTCCGAGGTCAGGGTGCTGGCTGATGGTTCCTGGCGAGGGTCCCTGTTTCACCGTGGCCCCACGGGGTGGAGAGAGAATGAGGGCTCTGGTGTCTCTTCTTATGTGGACACCGACCCCGTAGGATCAGGGCCCCTGTGAGGAGCACCACGGGAAGACCTTAACTTCCTTCTCATCCTGAAACCCCACAAACACCCGGTTTACACGAGGGGAAACTGAGGCACGGCAAGGTGTGTGTGGAGGGGGTGCCCCTGTGACCCCACGGCTTGTAAGTGCCAGAGCTGTGGCCTGTTTGCCCCTGAGCCCGGAGACCAGAGCATAGGGCAGTGAAGCCAGATGTGTTTGGAGCACGCTGGGCAGGTGCTCACGCCGGGGCAGGTGCTCACGCCGGGCAGGTGCTCACAGCAGGGCGTGTGGGCGCCCACGGACCCCGGCCGTTTCCCATTTTAACCACGGTGTTCCTGTCACTTCTGAGACTTGAAGGTGCCCTGAGGTCAGGCAGTGCCCAGGGTGGCTTTGCGAGTGGACAGCCCAGTTGACCACACTGGCTGGAGAGCAGATGTAGGACTTGATTGCCCATCCCAGTTGGCAGAAACCCCGGGCCCCCGGCAAGCCCAGCAGGCAGGTCAGTCACCACCGCGCCACCTGCTGTCAGTCACTCACACTTGAGTATGAAGGAGTTTCTGCATCTTTAGGGAGAGCGACCTTCCTGCAAGAGAGAGGAGGCTCACTCCCCCAGGGCTGGTCCGGGCTGCCGCAGTGTTGGGACAGGCCCTTGTTGGGGGTTGTACCCAGGGTTTGGCTCTGAAGGCCTAGCAGGTTAGGGGGAAGAATTTTTAAGGAGCCACAAAATGGCCCGAAACTTATGAGGGCATCTGAGGCTGCCCCCAACACGGCTGTGGCCCTCAAGCCCAGTGACTCCCTGTGGTCAGCTGAATATCAGTCCCCAAGACGTCCACACTCAGGTCCCTCCGCCCGTGATGATGGGGCCTGCGTGGCGGCAGGGACTTTGCAGATGGGAGGAAGTTGAGGACCTCAGGGCAGGGACACTATCCGGGATTATCCGGGTGTGTCCAGTGTAACCACAGGTGACCTCGAAAGCAGGGGGGGATTTGAAGGGAAAAGAGGAACAGGGGTGATGCGGCCACAAGCCCGGGGGTGCTGGAGCCCCAGGAGCTGCGAGAGCAGGAAGGGTCCTCCCCCAGCACCCCTGGAGGGGCCAGCCCTGCCCGCACCTTGACCTCCACCCAGCGAGGCCCGTGTTGGACCCTCAGAACCGGGAGGGAATGACGCTGTGTTGTTTGAAGCCACCGCATCTGTGATGGGCTGTTGCACCCACGATAGCAATCGAGCCCCCTCCCGTTTGGGCTGCAGGGCTTCCTAGGAGAGCCCCGGGGTCGGGCCAGGTGCACCATGGGGACCCAGAGGGAATTCAGGCCTCGGGCAGGAAGGCGGGACGGTGTGGGGGTGCAGCAGTGACGCGCGCCCGTCCATCTCCTGGCCGTCCTCCGGGCCGGCTGTGCTGGGGGTCCCCCGTCCCCACCGAGCTCACCACCCCTGGCGTAACACTCAGGACCGGGTACGTCCCTCCCATTTTCACTGAGAGGCCTGAGAGCCGGCCTCAGGGTATTTCTGGACCCTTCCACCAGTCAGCGGCCCGGTCTCCCTGGCTGGATTGTTTCCATCCCTTGCGGTGTGAGTGTGTGGACGCGGGCTCATCTGAGCCGGCCGCTTGGTATTGTCCGAATCGGTGTGAATGAGGCTGGATCGCTGCCATCGGAAGCCCAGACCTCGTAACTCTTCCCTGAGCAGCCAGACTTGTGCTCCGTGGCTTAACCACCGCGTCCCAGCCTGCGGCCCAGGTGGCTGGCTCTGCAGCCCGCTGGGACCCCACGCCCCCGTCCCCGTGGAGCGAGGCTGGTTCACACCGGGCGCTCGGTCCTGAGGTCCCGGCACGTTCTTCCCTCGGAGGGGCTCACATCCGCCCTCTGAAGGGGCTTCTCCGTGCACGATGCCCTTAACACCGAGTGAGAACCGCCCCCATCCTCTAGGGAGTCAACACACTTCCACTTGCCTGATGCATAGACATTGTTCGGCGAAACCCACTGTTGGAAGCTTAGGCCCCATGTTCAGCAACAGCGCCCGCCTGGGCGACGAAGCCTTTGTTCTTTGTTCCTGCCCACATCCTGCTCTGCCCTCTCTGGCCTTGAACTTGCTTCCGTGTGGGCCCTGGAGACCGGGAGGGGCTGCTATGTCTGCTGCAGTCTTAGCTGCGACGTCTCGCCTCTCCCGAGACCCCAGGGCAGAATCCGCATCCTCACCAGAGTAGGTTGCAGTCTGAGCTGAGGCCGCTTACTTAGGGTGCCCTTGAGCCTGGCTTTGGAACAGCTCTCTTTCGTGGCAGCATCTGGCAAACCACGGCCGGATTTGACCCGCCTCCCGTGTTGGTGCACCCCCTTTTACATTGTTAAAGGCTTGTGCTCACACACCCACACGCGTGGACACACAGTGCGGGACTTCAACGCGAAAATATCTCAGCTCTGGCCTTTACAGGTGACACCTGCCGCCCCTCTCTCATGGCAGCACCTGTGGCCCCAAGTTTCCTTGCACGTGGGTGCTCACCTGTGGGCCCCATTAGGCAGTCAGCTCTGGCCCTCCCTGGAGCCATCCGGGGAAGGTCTTCACCTGGAAGGATTTGTTCAGGACTCAGGGCTGAACACGGGGGTCTGGTCCCGGACCTGTGGGAAACAGCACCCCTGTGCCACCCTGGTGACCTGGTCCCGCTCCCCCTCTCCCCCTCACCCCATCTCAGAAGTACCTCTGCCCCCAGGCACCTCCCAGCCGCTTGCCCTGGGCCCATTAATACTAGAACATTGATCGGCTGCTTGGCTCACCCCTCCCAAGGCCTTTCTCGGCTTCCTCAAGCCAGTCTCCCAGCTTCTGACAGTGCTTGACCCCATGTGGGGTCACCAAGGGCCCGCCTGCCAGTGTGGGCAGGGCGCATCCTCCCGGGCTTGATAAATGCTGTCTGGACCTCACCAAACTGCCAATATTTAACCGTTTTGATCTACAAAAATGGCATTTTCATGTGGCCGCCACCTAGTGAGAAGCTGAAGGGTTTGGGGCCGGGGCCACCAGGGAAGAAAGCAGGACTGGAGCCATCAGGGGAAAGGCTGGGGCCACCAGGGGAGACCACATGTCTGAGACCATCAGGGAAAGGGCTAGGGCCACCAGGGGAGACCATAGGGCTGGGATCATCAGGGGAAGGGCTGGGGCCACCAGGGGAGAGAGCAGGCCTGGAGCCATCAGGGGAATGGCTGGGGCCACCAAGGGAGACCATAGGGCTGGGATCATCAGGGGAAGGGCTGGGGCCACCAGGGGAGAGAGCAGGCCTGGAGCCATCAGGGAAAGGGCCGGAGCCACCAGGGGAGACCATAGGGCTGGGATCATCAGGGGAAGGGCTGGGGCCACCAGGGGTGAGAGCAGGACTGGGGCCATCAGGGAAAGGGCTGGAGCCACCAGGGGAGACCATAGGTCTGGGATCATCAGGGGAAGGGCTGAGGCCACCAGGGGAGACCACATGTCTGAGACCATCAGGGGAAGGGCTGGGGCCACCAGGAGAGAGAGCAGGACTGGAGCCATCAGGGAAAGGGCTGGAGCCAACAGGGGAGACCATAGGGCTGGGATCATCAGGGGAAGGGCTGTGGCCACCAGGGGAGACCACAGGGGAGGGGAGCAGACTGGGACCTGGCACTTTCCCACCCTGTTCTTTGTTCTTCCACAGCCCTCTAAGGTGTAGGACTTGAGGGGGCACCAAGAAGTGCTTGGCTCACTATCCCCTCACCACCAGACAAGGAGGAGTCAGACCGAGGAAGCCAGGGGTCAGAGGGCAGACACCTCCCTCCCTAGCGACACAGCCAGTACCGTCCGGGTGGCTGAGACTTGAGGGCAGGTAGACGGCTGCCACCTAATGAACTGGTCCTCACAGCGAGCCTGCAGGGGCGGGTGGGCAGAGATGCTGGGGCTCAGGTTCCCCTTGCAGACCTTCCCAGGGTGAGCCTTTCTGCCTCCACCGGCCCAACACCTCTTCCGTGAATCGTTGCCGGGGGCACATCTGTTACCTGACGCTGCTCCCCGGTGGATGGAAGCTGGTCGCCCTCCTTCCTTCCTTCAGTCTCCAGAGCGCGGTGCCCGGCCAGGGGCAGAACCGCTGCCCATTCCGTCTCGCCCCTCGGAGCCTCTACACAGGGCTGCGAAACGCAGTCTCCCTGCTCTGGTTAAGTGAGTGACGTAGGGCACCTGCCGCTCTGCGTTGGGAGGGGCTCTGGCACTCACCCCGCACTCGGAGACGTGCACATCCTTGGGGGCCTGAGGAAAGGTTTGGTGCTCCTTGCTCTCATGGCTACAGAACGAAGACCTGTTGGGTCCCCAGGACAAAGGCTGTGCCGGCGGGCGGGGCCAGGCAGGGCCTGGGTTGCTGTCCTGTACTCATTTTCTCAGGGTCTTGTAACAGAGGACCCCAAACCAGGGGCCCTGAAACAGCAGAGACCTACGGTCTCCTCGCTCTGGACGCTGGGGATCCGAGATCACGGCGTCTCGAGGCCGCGCTCACTCCGAGGCTCTGGGGGCGAATCCTTCTCTGCCCCCCCAGGTTCTGGTGGCTGCTTGGCAGTCCTTGACTTACAGCCACATCCCCTTCGGTCTCTGCCTGTTGTCATGTGATGTTTTCCCTGTCTGTGTCTGTGTCCGACTTCTGTCTTGTATGAGCACAGATTGGATTAAGGGCCCACCGTTAACCAGCATGACCTCGTCGTAACTTACACCTTCATTACATCTGCAAAGACCCTGTTTCCAAACAAGGTCATGTTCATAGGTCCTGGGCTTAGTCTTCAACATACCTTCTGGGGGACACACTTCCACCCCTGATAGGCCCACCATAGCCAGGCCTCTCAAAGCCTTTTCGGGTTTATATACTTAGTATTAAGAAAGAAAAAAAAAATACATGAAAAAGACCCCACGTTGCACCCTCTTTGGAAAACGGCTGGCCTCGTTCACTAAAGTTGAACCTGCATGGATGGTAAGAGGGAGCCGGTCACTCTGGCAGGCGCCCCACCGACTGGCCATCCCACACGTGCACCAGGGGACACACGCAGGAAGGTTCTGGGCACCTCTGTTCATGGGAGCAAGAAATCGCAAGCCACACCGATTGGGACATTGTGATGCGTTCCCACAGGGAACACTAGCCAGCAGCGGAAAGATGAATGAACGCAGCCACGTGCATCAACGCAGAGAGACCTCGGAGGCAGAGTAGAATGGGAAACGTAAGCCGGGGAGGGATACGTGAAGCATGAAACCATCTACGTGAAGTTCCCCGAAAGAAAAGGCAGACGAACCCATTTATTGTGTTGGGAAATGAACAGGTGCCAACCCTGGAAAGAAAGGCCACATGACAGAAACAAAAGCAGAACCCCAGTTCCCGGGGGAGGGGGTCAGGGAGGGGCAGTCCAGGGTTTCAGCAGCCCCCATGGGGAAGACTTGCATTAAACCTCGTGCTCACGTGCTGTCTACTCCTGGAATGATGCCTCGTCGAAAGTACACGTTTGTCTAAATGCACGTATAATCGCATGAAGGAGAGGGGTCTTCCCACAGTACAGGTGCGTGTGTGTGTGTGTGTGTGTGTGCATGCAGTTAAGGAAGAAAATTCAGGGGCACTGGGGGGCTCAGTCGGGTAAGCGTCTGGCTCTTGGTTTCGGCTCAGGTTTGTGAGTTGGAGCCCTGGGTCGGGCTCTGCGCTGACAGCTCAGAGCCTGCTTGGGATTCTCTTTCTCTGCCTCTCTCTCCACCCCTCCCTACTCACGCGACTCTCTCTCTCTCTCTCTCTCTCTGTCAAAACAAACTTTAAAAAAAGAAAAAGAACATTCAGGGGACTGCAGAGGTCAGAACGAAGGCCAGGCTGGCCCTTCCCTGCGAACTGATAGATGGCGCTGTCCGTGGTGAGGGGGAGGTGAGCAGGGTCCCAGGAGCCAGGGCCCTGAGCCCACTTAGCACGATTACCTTATACCCGTCCTGTTGCCCGGGCATCTTGCGGCCCAGGAGGCGGGGCCCAGCTGTGAGGCATGTAGGGGGCGTCCGGATGCTCTGTGTCGACCCGCTGCCCTGGGCTGCTCCCCGCAGAGCCCTGGGCCCCACCCTGCTCCCCTTGCTACAGACCTGGGTGGATGAGAAGGCCCACCTTCCAACCCTCCCCGCCCTCACCCACAGCCCCACCTGGAGACACAGCCACAGTCCCCTGGACACGAGGTGCTCCCGGATGCTCGGCTGTCATAGTCTTTTGCCATCAGCCTGGGCTTCGCGTTCCCGTGGCTGGAGCCCGGAGCGGGGCGTCTCCACAGCCCTTAGCAGTGGGCTCGCTGTGAAATGTGAAGGCTCGTGCATCCACAGGTGACCCAGCAGCTGCCCCGGTGCCCAGCTGCCTCCTCCTCGGAGTTTCAGCAGGACGCTGTCCTCCCACAACAGGCTCTCCGAGGTCACGGCGGGCTGCTGTCCTTAGCACGCACCGATCAATTTGGAGCCAAGCTTTCAGCCCCCCGATAGCAGCAGCCTGGTTTCATGCTCCTTAAATGCCTGGGACCAGCACTAAAAGTTGCCTTTTTTTCCTCCATTTTCAGTAGAAACGAAGACAACTTTCTCAACTCCCTGTGGATCCTGAAAGGATCCTAAGTGCCCAGCTACCTAGAAATTCTCCCTAAAGGGCTAACAGAATGAAGGATCCTCAGATGACACCTTCCCCTGGATGCCCTCCCGGATTGCCCCTACCCATTGGATCCCCTCTCTCCATGGGATTTTAGCCTTTGCAAAACCGTGGTTTGATGCAGAGCTGAAGGAAAGCACGAGAAGATACGCAAATGCAGAAATGGCTCTCAGGCCCGAAGCCCTCTGTCCCTCTCCTGTGTCACTCTGCCCTGTGAGTCAGCCCAGGGCTGAGGGGGTCCACGTAGGACAGGATACGGGTGGTGGGGTGGTGGGCCAGGGACTGGGGAGGCTCAGATGCCGAGGACCTGTCCGGGCCTGCCTCATCGGACCCTGGGGCAACACCGCCAAAGTCCGGCCGCACCCGTGAACCTGCCCTTTCCGCCATCAGTAAATTTCCATCGGGCGCCTCTGCCAGTGGGGACTTCGCTGCACTGCTGGGGCATCTGCCTGGGAAGCGGCATTTCTGCTGCCACTCGAGAACCCCAGAGCTCTTTTGTAAAGGGTGTTTCCTCTCTGCCGCATTCTGCAGTCTCAGCATTTGTGAGACGGTGGGTCTGGGGTTGCAGGAGCCTGGAAACTCTGGTTTGCCTCTTTAAAAAAAAAAAAAAAAAGTTTAAGTTCATTCACTCAGAGAGAGAGAGCACGCCTGCACACAAGCGGGGGAGGGGCAGAGAGAGCGGGAGACCCAGAATCCAAAGCAGGCTCCAGGCTCCGAGCTGTCAGCACAGAGCCCGACGCGGGGCTCAAACTCACAAACCACAAGATCGTGACCTCAGCCGAAGTCGGATGCTTAGTGGACTGAGCCCCCCAGGCACCCCTCTAGGTTTGCCTCTTAACCACAGTGACTCCAGGGCCAATGCCCATCTCAAGGTGCCCAGAGGTCCCATTTGGGAACAACATCTTTCTTAAAGGACCACTCGTTTTTCAAAATCAGGGAGGTTTTTTGGTTTTTTGTTCGTTTTGTTTTTAATTTTTTTTTAATGTTTATGTATTTTTGAGAGAGAGAGACAAAAGTGTGAGCAAGGGAGGGGCAGAGAGAGAGGAGGGACACAGAATCTGAAACAGGCTCCAGGCTCCGAGCTGTCAGCACAGAGCCCCACGCGGGGCTCGAACCCACAAAGCATGAGATCACTCCCTGGGCCAAAATCAGATGCTTAACCTACTGAGCCCCCCAGGTGCCCCAAAATCACAGAGATTTAAGTGGAGAGAGGTTTTGGTAATCCTTGGCTTGAGTCCCGTGGGTCCCCGCTGGTCCTCGAAGGTCGTCCCTGGGGTCTGAGAGCTGCTTTAAATACTCAGAAAGCTGAAGGAGCCACAGGGGTCGCCGTGCGCCCACCGGCACACTGTCGTGTTGGGTGCTCTGAGCCAGAATCGAGTCGGCTAAGTCCAGATTCCCGGGCCTGCTCCGTCCATGGGTGCCCCTCAGAGCACTGGCTGGCAGTTACTTTTGTCTTTAGTTGGCATAAAGGGGAAAGTTAACTCTTCCTTCCCAAGTACAGACTGCTTGGGGGAGCACCGTCCTCGGAATGGCTGATGAACCAAGGTGTCACGCGTACGTTAGAAGCCTGACGCTCCAAGCCGGGCAGGGGGTGGCCGCGGACCCCAGGTGTGACCTGTGCACCGACACGTGGACGCCCGGCCACTTGCAGATGGGCACTGAGCAGTCAAGTGGGGCATGAACACGTTCCTTGGAGTCGGGTGGCGGGAGGGGCCTTGAAGTGGAGGGTGCCAGGCCATCTGTGCAAGAGGCACACGCGTGTGCGTCGTCCAAATCCAAGCAGGGGCTCAGCTGTCGGAACCACAGGGCCACCAAGTCCCCTCTAAGGCCTGGGTTGGTTGCATAACTGTCTTTTTTGTTTTAAGTGTATTTATTTATTTTGAGAGAGAGAGAGAGTGTGAGTGGGGGTGGGGGCAGAGAAAGAGGGAGGGAGGGAGGGAGGGAGAGAGAGAGAGAGAGAGGGAATGAATCCCAAGCAGGCTCTGTGCTGCCAGTGCAGAGCCAGACTTGGGGCTTGAACTCATAAAACCGTGAGATCATGACCTGAGCCGAAACCAAGAGTCAGACACTCAACCGACTGAGCCGCGCAGGTGCCCCAACTGTCTTTTTGAATTGTGCTAAGATACATATAACATACAATGTTAGCATTCTAACCATTTAAAAGCTCACAGCGCAATCGTATGAAGTATGTCCACGGTGCTGTGCGGCTCCTTAGTCCCGGAACATTTTCATCCCCCTCAAGGGAACCCCGCACCCCTCAAGCAGTCACACTGTCCCGCTGCCCCGGCCTCTGGCAGCCACCGATCTGCCTGGCTGTGCACTGCCCCGTTCTGGGCGTTTCCCGTGAATGCGGTCATACGGCACGTCCCCTCTCGTGTCTGGCTTCTTTCCCTCCGGGTTTAGCCACCATGTAGCACGTGGCCATGCTTCCTTTGCTTTGCGACCGGACAACGTTCCACTGGGCGGGCAGACCCCACGGTGCTGTCCCTTCTGCTGATGGGCATTGGGGTTGTTTCCCGTCTGGGCCATTGCAAAGAGCGCATCTATGGAGTCCAAGCATTTGGGGACTCTGTTCTTTGGGGCCGTACCCTCAGGGTGGAATCCCTGGGCCGTGGGGTCCCTCCGCCTTCCTGGAGGACGCCAGGCTGTCTCCACGTTCCACAGCTGGGTCCTTCCACCCCTCGGGCCGCTCCCGTGGGGCCGAGAAGGCGGCCTTCCGGGAGCTCTCACTCCTCCACGCCTCTGTCCCCGGTGCCTCTTCTCGTCTCTCTTTTGGAAGATGCCTGCCTTCACAGCCATCTGGGTCTCCTCACATTTCCTTCTCTTTGGTTCCCGGCCTGTCTGGGCAGGAGGGTGGAGAAGCGAGCACCAGGCCCCTCTCCAGCAGCTTCGTGAGCAAACGTAAGCACTCTCGCTCGTGCTGCCTCCGTGCACCAGGGCCCCACGCAGATGGGGCCTCCCTTCCCCGGACAGGCTTCCTGTGCCCACACGCTGACCGCGGCTACCACGGACAGCGCTCTTTCCGAGCGGCAAAATTAATTAGCATCGGTGTGCATTTCCGTCATCTTGTTATTCAAAACCGGGCAGCGTCTTTCCAGAGACTTCCTGGGGACTGCGTTGTGAGGGTTATTTATAGCCGTCAGAGTGAGGTTTTGGGTAATAGACCGCTTTTAGCTGAGAGGTGTGTAATTTGAGATCAAGTTTTATCATCTGCTATAAACAGACAAGACAAAATAGGATCGACCTTCCGCTGTGAATGGGTGTCTGCGAGCCGTGGCCCGTGGCCAGGTGGGTTGTGTGGGGAGCCACGTCCTGCAGACAGTGACCAGGGTGGAGCGATGCCCCATCCTGACGGGGTGGAACTGGCCTAGACAGAGGGACAGAGCGGCCCCCGTGGGCTCCCCCCTGCCGGGCGTGGGCCGGGTGCCCATCACGAGGAGCCCTTACGTTACCCTGTTGTGCAGACGAGGATACGGTGCTCCGAGAAAGGTTGGGTGGCTTGTCCAAGCGCCCAGGGCTCAGAGCATGGAGTGAGGTGGAACCCAGCCTGCCTCGCGGGCCCAGGGGCCCCCCTCCCCAGGAGCTCAGCTTTGCGAGCATTACAGTCCCGAGATGGCCTCTAAGGTCCAACTAAGGAACTCTTTGTGCAGCCAGGGGCTGAAAAACTAACCCTCTCTTGTCTAAAAGGAAGACCTTCCCCCATTAGCGTTAAGGTTTCCAGCACAAGCATGTGAGGAAATTTACCTTTATTTCTACAGAAAACATGGTGGGAAGGGCTCAGGAGACCTGGTACTACCTTTCCTGTGTGACCCTGGGCCAGTCACTCGGCCTCTCTGGTTCCGAGTCGACCAGAAAGCATGCAGCTGTTCACCCTGCCCCACAGGGACGGAACTAGAAACGGGCCTTTCTTTCCACGAGGGGCTGGGGTCAGTGGTTGTCGTATTCCCCTTGGACACGCCAGAAGGAGTGTGCAGGGACACGAGCCCCTCGTCCCGGCCGATCCACTCGGGGCCCTGGTGGCCGAAGGCTTCTTCTGAGGAGTCTCGGACCGGTGGGCACCAACACGGGCCACAGCAGGTCCCACGGCCAGAGTGTGCGGGGGGCTGGGTGCCAGGGGAGCGGCAGGTGGGAGGCTCTCCCACAGCAAACAGCCCCCCGGGTCCTGGGAATCTGCCATCTGGTCACCTCTGACCTTCCAGGGAGGCACAGCACAGAGTCTGGCCCAGAAACGAGTTCATTCAATAAAATCTCCCCAGAGCCCACAGTCTGTGGTCTGGGCCAGTCACCAATACCCAGAGGCTGGGGGTTATTCTTTTCTGACTCCAAGAGGACGCACATCCCCGGGGGGGCAGGGGGGTGCCGGGAGATAAGGCTGAATGTCTCCCGGCAAGTGGCCTTCCTCTGAGACGCCTCAGATCCTCGTGTGGATTGGAGGTGCGGGGGGTCCAGGAGCGTGTGTCCCCACAGGCTCCGGCCCCACCTGAACGCCCCCCCGCCTGTGCACGGCCGCACGGGTGTCGTGGCACGGGACGTAGTGAGCCAGAAGCTGAACCTCCCCCTTCCCAGGGATGAGAACATTCCAGGAACAAAGCCCCTGTGAGGTGCTGCCCATTCCCTCCTCCCTTCCAGCGTCTGTCTGCTGTTGCCTGACCCAGTAATGGAGACAGAGCTGGGGGGGGCATTCTGGGTGCTGGGAACAGATGGGGTCTGCTCCTCCTGGCTCAGTCCCCGGGCCCCTCCCAGCCCCGGGCTGGGTCCTGTCGGACGGCGGGGGGGGGGGGGGGGGGGGAAGGGGGGGCGGGCATACAGATGGCCAGGGCTCGGGCCTGGCCCCCAAAGGTATGGCAGTCCAGGAGGAGGGGCCTGTGTGTCGGAGGTCAGTATGGTGCGGTGTGGCCCGTGATGCGTGAGGATGTTTGCAGACAGAGCGCTGGAAGAATGGAGTAACCAGGGCTCTAGAACCTTGGCTCCAGATGTGGCCCAGGAACCTGATAGAAATGCAGACTCAGCCCCACCCGGCACCTGCTGAGTCAGCCGCTGGACTCTAACGAGATCCCAGGCGATCTGCACATCGAGGTTGAAACACGAGCTAGGATTTGCAGAGAATAGATGGGAGTCTCTTAAATGGGAAAGATGGGAGCAGGATGTTCAGAGGAGTCAGAACAGCACCTGCAAAGGCACTGTGGCAGCACGTTGCTGGACTTCCGGGGCTGTTCTGTGAGACCCTCGGTCCCAGGGCAGAGTGAGGAGAACACAGAGAGACGGTTTCCAATATGGGCTGGGCTGATTTTCCGCTGGGTGTCTGATGGCGTTGGGGTGGCTCTGAATGTGCTTCCGGGCTCCCCGGGCCAACCAGCCTCCCTCACAGTTGGGGCTCTCAGAAGCAGCCCACCTCATGGCTGTCTGTTTGGGGACCCCAGCCCTCGGGTAGGTGTTTCCCAGAGTTCCTGAATGATGATATTTCAGAGCATTTTTTTTTCTCCCAGGGAGGGAGAAAACAATAGGTTATTTGAGAGGGATTGTTTAAATAATTGCATTTCCTCCTGACGGCTTTGTGCTTCCTGCAGAGAAAGTGGGCGGAGGTGAAGTCACATAGCTGGGGCTGCTGCCTTTCTCCTGAATCCAGTTCCAGACGGGGACGTCGCGGCTCTGGTGCCAGGCTTACAGCCTGGCCGCCCCGGTGACCACGGGCCAGAGCCAGACCGCCTGCGGTCCCCAGGGCTGACTGCCATCCAGTTTTGCCAGGTTCCCTCGGCTCTGGCTCCGGGAGGAGACGCGTCACGAAAGGGGCTGGAAATCTGCGTCTATGATTCAATTCTGTGCAGCGAATCCAGGGGACCTTGGAGTCGTTTCGTATTCCTCGCCTCCGTCCTTCTCCTTGGAAGAAAGTATCACATGGAAGGGTTCCCGATACGTCTGTGCAGTAATTGGGGTGGAAATTGCTAAAGATAAGGTCACCGGAGGCTGCCAGCCATTAAGAACTCCGCGGGAGCTCTGCCCGGCAGGGTTCTTTGGTCCCAGCGAGCTGGCTGATCTCTGGGAGGTGACAGGCCAGCGGCATTAGGAAAACTCAGGTGTTGAGTGTCTGACCTAAAAATGCAGGGCCCTGGGGGGCGCCCCAAGCAGGAGCGTTTTCCGGCTGCGCCCGAGCGTGGCACGCAGACTGTCCCCACCCCACGGCCCACGGTAGTGTGACCCAGCCTCCCGGAGCAAGAACACTCTCCCGAAGCGTTTGAGACTTGGCGTGTCTGGGACGGCATTTTACGTGCCAGGATGTGGCCGGTGGGAAGGGGCCTCCGGAGCCGGCACGCTGTTCTTCGTGACGTGGGTTCACGAGCCCGCCCTCCCTGGGGACCCGCCGCGGCCTCTCACCCGGTCCCGCCCCCGGCACCCCGCTGCCCGTCCAGACTCCAGCTGAGTGAACGGAGCCCAAACCGCCGAGCGCGCCCTGTAGCCCTGGTGCCCCCCACAGGCGTGTGCGTGTGCACACAGGCACGCGTGTGTGCTTCCCTAGGTCCGCCACCGTGCAGACGGGGTTAGGCGAGCGGCCAGAGCCAGACCGCCTGGGTTTGAGGCCCACCCTGACCTGCGCCACACGTCCCTCAGCCTCTCTGCCTCGGTTTATCATCTGTGAAATGGGGATGACGACCCAGCTGGCCGCTGTGGCGAAAAGTCGGGGCCGGGTTATGTAGGCACGTGGGTGTTGGCACGTTGCGTAGATGTGCACGCGTAACCGTTAGTGTGTCGCACGCGGTGTGGGGGAAGCTCCGTCTCTGCTTCCGGCCCCACCATCATCCCTGTAGGCGGTGACCCCTGCCCAGGCCCACAAGCCCGTCACTCCCGTCACTCCCATTTCCCGAGTCCAGCGGCCCAGAGTGAGGGCGACACCTCTCCCAGGCCACCCCAGGGCCGAAGGCCCTACCAGACTCACCATCCAAACCATTCAGAGCACAGAGGGTCCCCAGGGCCCCCCCCCACCCCCCAAGCAGCTGTGCCTGTCAGGGACTCCCAGTGTCTGTGTGCACACAAGACAGAGGTGTGGAAAGACCCAGGGGCCGAGGGGGCAGGTGGGAGGGGCTGGGGGGTTCACACCAGCCGTCTTCACCAGGATGCTGGGACCACCTGCTCCCTGTCCTGGGAACGCCGTCCCCCCCACCCTGCCTGTCTTCCAGCCCTCTTCCTTCTCCGGAAGGGACCGCTGCCCTGGGGTCGGGCCAGCCCCGCTGAGGGCGCTCAGAGCACGGGGCCCTCCTCCCCGGGGTTGGATGGCCCGAGGTCAAGGCAAGTGCTTTGCTGGCTTCGCTGTGGTCCAGCTGTATTTCCGTCATCCCCAAAGCACCCCCCCCCCACCATGAGAGGGACAGTCGCTGGGTGGTGTCCACTGTGGCAGGGAGAGGGGAGAGCCAGGGCAGAAGGGGGACTACAGGGGGAGGTCCGTCCAGCTGGAGCAGCGGCTGCTGGGGCGTTCTCTCCGCTGGCCGCCTTCGCCCCCTCCTCCCCCGGCTGGCCAGGAGCAGCTAACGCCCCCCGCCCGTGCCCCTCGATTTTATTTGTGCATCGCCGCGGCACCCACAGCTAAAATATTTGCACCAGTGATATTCCCGCCTCGATCTGCTTCTCTGCCCCTGTCTGTGGAGCACCGGCCACCATCTGCTCAGCATCACCGCGTGTCCCCTGGGACGGAGAAAGACTCCCTGTGGGCAGACGGCCCTGAGGACCTGTCCTCACCTGCCGGGCACGCCACGAGGAGGGACGGTGTGGGCACATTTCAGGGACCCACCGCCAGCTGCCCTATTTTTGTGAGAGCACAAAGGTTGGGGGTGGGGATGGGGGGCGGGGCAGGACTGGGCTGCCCAGCGTGGAGGAAGCCCCTTCCCTGGTTTACTGTTCTAGGACCTTACTAGCTGTGTGGCCTTAGGCAACTTACTCAGCCTCTCTGTTCCTTGGTGTCATCATCATTATCAGTGACTCGTCTCCTCAAGAGTCATTTGTGCTCCTAGTAAGTGAAGGCTCTTCTGGACTCTGGGTGTACAACGGTGAGAAAAATGGAAGTTTTTCTCGATGTGTCAGCTTATCGATTAAGGAGGCAGAAAACAGGGGCGCCTGGGTGGCTCAGTCAGTTAAGCGTCCGACTTCAGCTCGGGTCACGATCTCACACTCCGTGAGTTCGAGCCCCGCGTCGGGCTCTGTGCTGACAGCTCAGAGCCTGAAGCCTGCCTCAGATTCTGTGTCTGCCCCTCCCCTGCTCATGCTCTCTGTCTGTCTCAAAAATAAATAAAAACATTAAAATTAAAAAAAAAAAAAAAAGGAGGCAGAAAACAAATAAGGAAGGGAAACCGTATGTGTTGTGAGAAAGCCAGGAAGGCAGTGGACGGGGCATAAGAGACAGTAATGGGAGGCCCTGGGAGATTTGGGTAGGTGAGCCTAGGGGGCTCCCTGGAGGAGGTGACACTTCCTCTGCAACCTGGGAAAGGTCTGAGAAGGCGCGAGCAGCAGGAGAGGAGCAGGCAGGGAGGAAGGAGGGGCCTGGGCCCCTGTGCTTTGGGCCCTCGGTCCTGAGAGACCACGTGGCTGCACGGGGAGAGGGGTGGAAGGAAGGTGTTGGGTCAGGAGGCCGCCGCAGCTGTGGATGGGCCGGACCGGCCGCCCGAGTGGATCTGGGGGTCGGGATGCGTGCGAGGGGCGCCCAGGGGGACGCTGCGCCTGTGTGGAGGAGGGGAGGCTGGGAGAAGCGGCCAAGGAGTAGCGAAGAGTGGGGCTGGGCAGAGCGCACAGGTGACACCCGCAGCCCCCTGCCTGTGCTTAGCCCGGCTTGGGGTTCGCTATTGTCCAGGCGTGGACTAATCGAGTGGACGTTGCCCTCGGTGATGGGTTCCATCCTGATGTCCCGTGTCCCGGAGGCGTCGGGGAGGCTCTGGTTGGAACCAAGGAACAGGTCGTGGGGACAGCAGGGCCCTTGCCCGGGAGCTGCCTCCCTGCCCCCACTTCTCCGGCTTTTCCTCGTGACTTTACCACCTGTGCCCGTCTCACCAAACAAAGCTGCCTTCTCCCTCCTTCTCGAGACTTCATATGAATGGAATTTGCCGGCTAGACTCTGTGATGGCTTACTCCTGCAGCTGGCCCCTGTTCTTTTGAGGTTTATCCGCACAGATGTGTGTAGTTGGTGTTTGTTTGTTTTCCCAGCTGTAGATGCTTCCACTGTAGGACAAGACAGGTCCTTAGTCCCTTACCCAGGGCCCGTGGGGCCCAGTGCGTTTCAGAACAAAGATGATACATCATGCATATATTCATTTGAGGCTGGGAAGCACATCTTGTAAAATGTAAAACGCTACGTGCTTTGTACCGTCCCAGCCGCGTGTCGCTCTGTGTCTCCAGTATGGTGATTCCTGAGCATCAGCTCTGCGGACACTCACACGGCCTGGGACCGACACAGGTGATGAATGCCCGCCGGGCTCCTCAGACCGGCTCTTGCCACCAGTCGAACTACCGAGAAATGGGTTCTGCTTCCAGAGCTTTTGTGATCTGGCGGTTTGCGGCCCGGCACCGCGGAGATCTGCCGTCCCCGGGTGGCCGTTCTCCCGCTGATGGACACGTGGCGGCCTCCCCGGTGTTGTGGCTGTGAACAGAGCAGCCCTGAGCACTCCCGCACGCGTCTGCTGGCGACCGCGTGCAGACGTCAGAACAGGTGCTGGGTCACAGGGGGCCGCACGTCCAGCTTCCCCAGGTGGTGGCAGAGCTTCCCCGCGGCAACTTTGTTGCCGTTCCGCTTTGACGGGAGGCAGCTCGCTTCTCTGCACCTGCAGGATGGCAGCACTGCAGGATGGGGCTCAGGCCTCATCGTTTGTGCCCATCCAGGGGCATTGCGCGGCCGCTCATTGGTGCCGCTGTTTGCATTGCCTGGCGCCTCGTGGACTCGAGCGTCTTTTTGCAACGTTTATGGATATTTGGAGCTCCTTTTCCTTATAATGCTTGTTCTCACCTTTTGCCCAATTTCCTGTGAGGTTGTTTGTTGTTTCCTTAGGGATTTGTGCTCGTTGTATGTTCTGTTCGCTACCCCCTTAGCTTGCCTTTTTACTCTTTGCACAAGGAGAAGTTCTTAATGTGATCTCGATACGTGCATCAGACTCCTCCTCTGGGGAAAAGTATGCCTTTTTTTGTCTTATTTAAGAAATTATTTTCTACCAAGAGTTCCTGAAGATATTTTCCAGTCTCACCTTCTAGGAATTTGATCAGTTCGCCTTCTGCGTGTAAGTCCTTCATCCAGGGACTCCTTTTTGTCTACGTGTATGGTGTGAGGTTGGGATCTGATCTCATTCTCCCCACGTGTGGAGAACGCATTCTCCCAGCATCGTTTGTGGGGTAAGAAACTTCTCTCCGAGACCCACCGTGCTGGTGGATCATAGGCTTCCATTCACGTGGATGCAGCCTGGTTCTGGGCTGTCATTGGTGCCGTCTATCCTAGCGCTGTCTCAATGTCATCTGAACAAAACGCACCATCCCATCTCCTGTTTTTCTTCAGGATTGTTTTAGCTATCCGTGCTTCTTTGGTCTTCCATTTACGTTTTGCAGTCCGTTTACTGAGTTACACACACACACACACACACACACACACACACACACACACGTGTGTGCACACACACAAACCCTGTTGGGGTTTTTGTTAGAATTGCATTGACCCAGAATAGACCAATCTGGGGAAATCTGACTTCTGTACAGTATCGTCGTCCCACCCAAGAACGTGATCTAGTTCTCCACTTATTTGGGTCGTCTTTAATGTCTTTCAAACAGATTTTATAATTGTCTCCATAAAGAGCTTCGGCAACGTTTTTAGATTTATTCCTAGGTAGCTGAATTTTTGTCGTTTCGGGGTATATTTTTCAACATTACATCTGCTGACCGTTGCAGGAATATAGAAATGTGGCTGACTTCAGCATATCGATTTTTTTTTATTCAGCCAGTTTTATTAATTCCCATCTTTTATCTGCTGGTTGTATCTTTTTTAGTCCTTTCTATCTCTGGTGGGTGGGATCTGCTAATAAAACGTTAACTAGAAGCAATGAAGGCAGGAATATTTGTCTCATTCTTGATCTTAAAAGAAATGCTTTCTAAATTTCTGTTGACTCTAGATTGGGGGGGGGGGGCACAGAGTTTATCAGGTTAAAGCATTTCATTCCCTTCCTAGCGTGCCAAGAGGTTTCAGTTTAATTGCAAATGAATATTGAATTTTATCAAGGGCTTTTGTGCACCACTTAAGAAAATTGTGTGGCTTTTCTCCTTCGCTAATGAATTACATTAACCGATTTTCTAGTAGACCAGTCTTAGGTCTTAGGACAGCCCAACCTGTCAGGATGTAGTAACCTTTCTAACGCTAATGCAAAATTCCATTTGCTAATGTTTCAATTAGGGTGTTTGCATCTAAGGTCATGAATAAGACTTGCCTGTAATTTTCCCGTCGAATCCTTTCTTGATTCGAGACTCAAGCTTCTGTCAATCTCACAACAACCGGGGAATGTCTTCTTTTTCTTTGCTTTGGAAGACGTTGTTCTGGTTAGAATTACGTGTCCCTTCCACGATGGGCTGACCCTGCTCAGAAAGCCATCTGGGCCTCGTATTCGCCTTTATGAGATGGTCGGTAGTGCAGTTTCTTTCGTGGTGACCAGACTGTTGGGGTTTTTATTTCTTCTCCCTCCCCAGACATCCAGGGCCCCGCAGCCCGCGTTTCCAGGCTCTTCCCATGCCTTCTCCACCATCACGCACCCCGCACCTGGATGGAACACAGTTGCACAGAGTTCCACACGTGTGCCCCTCATTCACGCCCGCATGTGCCTGACACACCCTTCCTGCTCCCTCACCCGCGCGCAGCTGGAAGTGAGCTCTGCCGGCCCCTCTACCAGCGGGGAACAGAACTCCTTCACTGCCTGTGTCCGGACGTGGCAGGAGCCCCCCCCACCCCCGCCACTGTCCACCAGAGCCCGGAGGGGACGGGCATGCCTGCCCCTCTTGGAGGGAGGACACACACCCAGTCCACGGCCCCAGGGTGAGCCCCTGCCTGTGTCTGTGGAGGCCCCACGTCTGTCCCCGTCTTCTCGCAGTCGCCCTGCCCTTCATATCCGGGCCTTTGCCCACGGGGCATGGTAGGCCTGACACACTGGGTCACCCCAGGTCCCTCTGGAGTGTTTCCCAAAGCCACAGCATGGACACCACTGCCTCCTCCGAGGAGCCTCCATGATTACCCAAGCTCGGGTGAGGCCCCAGCTCTGGACACCCCAATGCCCCACACATGCCCCATCGGAGTACCCACGACCCCATGGGGAAAGCAAACAACGGGGTGTGGGCCAGGGGCCACGCTTCTCCTGTTCACAGCCACACCGTGGCAGGAGGCACTCCACAGACACTGGCCGAGGGAAGGACAGAAAGGAGCCGTGGAGAAGCAGCAGCCTGCCAGCCCTCTGAAGCTCCCCCTGCCCACCGGCCTCAGTTGTCCCTGTCATCCCTGCTGGACCCCGCCCCCCCGGGCCCACATTCAGATTTGTCTCCTGGCATTTTTTGTTTCCATTAAGTCCCATAATCCTCTGGGCATAGCAGGGCCTGGACGTGCCAGACCAGGACTAGTCTCTGGAACATGAGTTGCTCCTGCCCCAGAACCCGAGAACCCCCACAGCCGGCCAACCCCAGCCCATTGCCCTCCCCCACCCTATAGCCTATGGTTTCTTCTGGATGCAGATACGCCCCTTCCCTTTGATTCCCAGACACCAGGTCAACCAGAGGGTCATGTGACAAGTGATATAGGTCATGTGATGAGTGGCAGCAAAGGGTCCCGATGCAGCCATGTGCCCCCAGGCCCTCTACGCATTTGCACCAGCACCTACTATGTGCCAGGAGCTTCTCAGGGCTAGAGGGGATGGGAGCGCACCAGCAAAGTCAGAGCCCTGGGGCCACCAAATGCAAGGACCACAGACCAGACAGCCTAAAGCAACACACATTTCTCCTCCCACTCTTCCGGGAGCAGAAGTCCAAACTCGAGATGTCAGGAGCACTGGTTTCTCCGGAGGTGTCAGGGGAGGACCTGTCCTGCGTCTTCCAGCTTCTGGGAACCCCAGGCATCCCTGGGCTGTGGCCTCGCCCCTCCAGCCTCCACCCCGGCCTTCACACGGCCGCCTCCCCTTTCCTTACAGGGATGCCAGTCATGGAATCGGGACCCACCCCACTCCACTGTGACCCAGTCTTAGCTATCACTTCTGCAGAGACCTATTTCCAAGTGAGGTCACATTCTGAGGTTCTGGGGGACGTGACCACTTAACCTAGCACAGTGGGGATCCTTGTTCTGGGACCGGCCTGTGAGTCCCATCTCTCCCGTGACAGGGTGGAGGCCGCATCCGGGGCTGGGGCTGACCTCCTCTGCCTTCCCAGAGGAGTCGTTCCGGGGCTGCTGGTCTGCAGAGCAAGCAGCCCCGGGCAGAGAGCGCTCGCGCTGCGTGCCAGGTGAGCAGCGGCCCCCAAAGCCCCATCTCAGAGATAAAAGCTCGTCTTTAAAACAGGCTCCATCACATTATAAATAAATTTATTAAATTACATGTTACTGCAGATAGAGCTGTGTATTTTTAACAAACGCGGGCAGACTCAGCTGGCTGCAAGGGGGCACAGGGAGGGGGAGCTGGGGCCACGGCTTCGGGGTGGCCCGGCTGCAGCCCCCACCCCACCCCAGGGCCCCGGGGGCGGCGGTATGGCCTGCGGGGGACGGCGGAGCAGGTGCCCGGGCGTCTTGGCAGTTAGAGACGTGGGAGGGCAGAAGGAGGGGCCCTGGTGGCAGCGGCCGGCTCCTCCCGGGGGCTGCAGGGGCTGCTGGCCCCTTCCCTCGCCAGCCGCCCCGGGAACAGGAAGCATGACAGGAGTGTCACCAGGTGTGACGTCCACAGGAAACGGGCTCCAAAAACTCAACCCACCTCCCAGGGGCCTGAAACCCTCCTGGCTTATCATGTGTGCAATTCACTTTTTGAAATTCTACTGAGGCGGAAAGTAACCATTTCAAGAGGTACGACGCGGTGACATTTAGTGCGTCCACGGTGCTCTGCAAACCGCTGTCTAGTTCTAGAACATTCCGGACGCCCCTCAAGAAACCCTGTGCCCGTCAGCAGCCACTGCTGCTGCCTGCTCCCCCAGCCTGGCAACCACAAGCCTGCTTTCCGTCTCCATGGAGTCACGGTTCCGGACGCTCAGTGGGAACGGGCTCACGCGATGTGGCCTGTTCAGTCTGGCTTCATTGCTGGGCAGGGGATCGTGGAGGGCCCGCCCCGCGGTAGCAGGGGTCAGTGTCTTGTTCCTTCTTGCGTCCAAGCAATATTCCGCTGTGCGGAGGAGGGCGTGTTCTGTTCATCCATTTGTCCGTCCGTGGGTATTTGAGGGGCATGAAGCTCACTTTTTTCAAAGCACCTATTTTCTGCTGATGCAACCGCCTGTGGGCTGGCGAAGTTTCCTCCTGTCTTGGTGGAAAGGGAGGCAGGACCAGGCCCGTGAGGATGAGGGAATTCGAGTGAGGCAGCAGCACAGGGCCCTCCCTGGTCTTGACCCGCTGACCACAGGGGCTGGGTGTGGCCGTGTGAGTGGGGCCTGTGGACGTGGCCGGGGTGTGGCCTCTGCCTGCCTGGGAACTCTGCAGGTGTCTGCCCTGTCCTGACCTCTCCTTGCCCAGCAGCCCCTCCTCTCACCCCGCCACGTGGGTCCACGGCACGTTTGACACGATGGGCCCCGTGCACACCGCTCACCATTGTGTCAGGTGGGTGACTGGTGTGTACTTGGATGAACGAATGAATGAATGAATGAATGAACGAACAATAATCATGACAAACCGTCCAGCTTCGGTCGCAGACCCCAGTCCCGGCCCACGTCATCAGGGGGCTATGAGGCTGCGGCCAGGCCATCCTGGAGCACACTGGTCTTTGCAGACCTTCCTCCCTGGAAGCCCCGTGAGGCAGGCAGAGGGAACAGCCACCTCTATGCCCATGGGGAAACTGAGGCTCGGGTCATCAAAATGACACCCCTGTCTTCTGAGACCCTTTGGGGCTAAGAGCTCATCAGCTTCCTAAGCACCAAAGAGATCTAGAAAACACATCTTAAGGATCCAAAATAAGAAAAGGTAATGGGACCGTTGAAATTAGCCGACGTTTATTTACTACATCCCAACTTCATTCACTGTTCAGCTGAGCGTTCACTTTAAAACAGTTCGTGGGTTAGGTTTTCCCCCTGGGCAAGAGGTCCCAGAGGGGCACGCTGTCTCCTGGGAAGGTACTGTCCATCCGTGGTGAAGGGGCCACACGAGCCAAACCACTGCAGGCACCATACCTCCGAACAATCGCACCTGCTGGGATGTGTGCGTTCGTGTTTGAAGAGGCTTGGGGCCGGCCCCCAAAAGTCAGCAGAGGTGGCCGCGGGCCTCCCCCAGAGCTATGGGGCAAGGCAGACGTGCACCACACACTCGTGGGTGCGAGCAGTCGGCGAGGGGGGTGAGAGCCCCCAAGCCCCACACACGTCTGCCATCCGTGGACGCCCCGGCATCTGCCGTGGGTCCCTCTTCCCTGCAGCACTGAGTGTTCCCTGCACGCGTACCGTTAGGGTGGGGCGATGGCCGAAAGCCTGTGTCGTTAGCACACACGAGGCAGTGACCTCTGGGGTGGAGCGGGGACCCGGGAGGTCCCTGTTTCAGACGGGTGTGGCCGTGGGACTGGGTGATCACGTGTGTGACCTCCGTGTCGTCGGTAAGAGTGAGAGCCCAGAGCACCCACCTTCAAGGACAGGAACCCAAGCTCGTCTCTCCCCCGGGGGAGGGGTCAGGTTCAGAGAGAGCACTCAGCAGACATTAGGTAACAGGTGGAAATGTTGGGGAGGGTGTGGACGGAGCCGTGGGGCCCGGAGAACAGGATGAGGAGCTTGTCCAGCAGCCTCGGCCAGAGAGCAGATAGCTTTCCGCTGGAGAGAACCAATTCCCACCCGCCACGGCTGCACACCATGTGGTGGACGATTCGGGCTGTGCCCACCGGACTTGCTCAACAGCCCCTCCGCCCCCCACTGAGCACAAGGCCCCTGATTCTTCGTCCAGCTCAGGCCTTGTCCCCCTCTGGAGGCGGGCAGAGGCCGAGGCCCCCACGGCCCAGCTTTTCCAAGGCACCTGCACAGCCAGGTGGTGTGTGTACGGCCGGGGAAGGTGCCCATTGACATCTTTAACAGGTGTCTACTGATGGCCCATGGCCAGGCCGGTGCCTGGAGCTGGGGTGCGGGCTGCAGCTCACTCCCAGCAGGGCTGACAGAGAGACAAGCCGATGAGCACAGGACAAGGTCTTTGGGAGAGAAAGTGATGGGACAGAAGATGAGCTTTGAGGTCTCTATGAACTGAATTGTGTCCCCTGAGATTCCTGTGTTGGGGCCCCAGTTCCCAGTGGGGTGGCAGGTGGAGATGGGCCTTGGGGAGGTGATCGGGGTTAGATGAGGTCATGAGGGTGGGGCCCCTGTGATGGGATCAGCGCCCTTAAAAGAAGAGACCCAGAGCTCTGTCTCGGCCATGTGAGGACTCAGCAAGAAGGTGGTCACCTGAGAGCCAGGAGGAGGGCCCTCACCCCGCCGTGCTGACACCTGGACCTTGGACTTCCGGCCTCCAGTCTGTGATTTTGTTACGCGGCCCCAAGCTGACTCATACACGGTCTGACAGAACTGGGTTCAAATCCTAGCTCTGCCCGGTCCCGGCCCCCCTTAGGCAGACGGGGGCCCAGAAGAAGGGTAGGGTGTTGTAGGTACCAAGGCACCTACAGAATCCTCCGAGACTCTCCGAACCGTGGCTGTATGGGAGGTGGCCTGCGGGCCGTGGAGCAGGTGCGTCTTTGCCTCCGTGTTGGCTCCCCCAGCCTGCCGGCCACTTCAGACCCCAAATCCCGCGTGGGAGCCCCGAGTTGGCTGAGACCCTGCCCCTCGCTGGGGGCGGGAGCTGGTGACGGTGTCCCCTCTCCAAGAGGCCCGGAGCACCCGCCTTCCAGGACAGGAACGCAGGCTCATCTCTCCCCTGGGGGAGGGGGGGGGTGGGCAGGTGGCACAGGGAAGGGGGAGCCCAGGACAATACCGTCAGCATCGCCGCGAGGGAAACTGAGGCGGCACGCTGTCGCTCAACAGATAGTACTCGGGAAGATCTGGCATCTTACAGGGAAAGGGGCCTTCCTACTCCTCCTGTTTAAATTTAGTCTCATCGTCTCTGCTGCCCAGACAGACAGGATGCATCCAGGGAGTCATAACATGAGCCTCCGGTTCTGCCGTGAGATGCCGAAACACCAGTTTGCCCTGTGGGCTCGGATGCCTTTGCCCGTCTTGGTTTCTTCCCCTCGACCTTCCTTTCCCAGCCCACCCAAGCTCCAGACCTTCTGTCTCGCTCTATCCCGTTGTCTTTTCCTTTTTAAAAACCAGCATCTGTTGGAGGCAGGAATACCACTTGCCAAGGTCATTCGTTCTCAAAGGGCAAACGTCGTGCCCCCAGGAGGAGCCCATCAGCCCCTGGGCGCCCCCTCAGAAAATCGTGTTTTGTGGAGATCTTCTCCACAAACGCCTTCCTCTCTGAAAATCGGACTCACTGCCACGCGCTCCTTTGTAACCTGCTTTTTTTGAAACAACACGTGGAGACAGACCATCTTTCCTCATCAGTAAGTGCTGCTGTCCATGATTTGGTGGCTGCACACAATTGCCAGAATGAATTTCATCTCTCGTCTCTCCATGTGCTCTCACTCCTACCAACGTTCCTGCCGGGTTGTCGCTGTTGACAGCCCTTTCCCTGGGGCCTCCTCCTCCGCCCCGTGGCTCTGACTCCCCAGGGCCTGCCTAACTGGGGTTCTCACTGGCCAGTCTACCTGTAGAGAGACAGCATAGAGGAGGGACCAATCCCTATTGTTCCACTTTCTTAGTGACTTATGTGGCAGGCTCTCTCGTCCCTCAGTGTCCGAGAGCATGGCCTTCAGAAGCCCTAGCATGGCTCTCCACGGAATACTGTTTGGCCATTGAAAAAAGATGCCGGAAATCTGGGTGTCCAGGCCAAGACAGCCAAGATGGGTCCTACGTGACCAGAGCAAGTTGCAGAAGGAGTCACAGAGTCACGAGTGACCCTATTTTATTAGAAAGAACACCTGCATGTTTCCATATCCATCCATATTCCCAAAGACACGTAAAGAAAAGTCTGCTACTACTCAAACTGATGTCTGCAGTCGCCCCTGGGAAGGAGGGAAAGGGGGACTTGCTTCTCCATGTTAGTTATGTATTCAGAAGCAGTGCGTTCTGGGACAGTGCTTTGTAAGCACCCCCCACTCCGGAAGGGAAGGCTGTCACCTGGCCCAGGTAGCGGCCACCCGCCGGAACCTTCCCATACTCAGCGCTGGCCGCAGGCAGTGTTTGTCTTGCCCTTCTCCTGGAAAAAGAGGTCCAGAGAAGTAGATCTGAGGAAGGAAGTCATTTTTCAATTTTTTAGGTGCTTTATGACTAGTCTTGCCTCTTGGTTTCTGAGAGATGCATGTCCCCTCCACATGCTGCTTGGTCAGCCACACAGATGCTGCCTCAGAATTAGCCACCAAGATCCCCGTGGAGACATGTGTGCCCACACCGCCCAGCTGAGTAGCCAGCTGAGCCCAGGACCACGTGTGCCGTTGGTTCCAGCTCTGCCTGAAGAGAAGCAACAACAATAGATCAACACAGTGGCCTCCCAGTGGGGTCCCCCAGCCCCAGGCACCTCCTTACATCCACCTGGAACCCCACACCTGCAGGGATCTAAGAGGCAAAGTTTGGAGTACCCTGGCTTTCAAATATGCCCAGAGGCTCACACTGAAGATGAGCCTCACCACCACCTCTTAGCTTTCTTGCTTTTGGGGTCCTGCCCTTCCTGGCTGGCTTGGACACTGGCCAGGCCTGATAGTCATGTGCTCAGAGGAGTCCTCCCTGACCACCCCCCCTCTCGATTAGGATAGCCCCCACTGCATTACCCCCAGGGCAGGCACGTGTACAATCCCCCAATCCTTCACCACGTTGGGGTGACTTCGTCAGTCATTGTTTCCACAGGCTGGGAGTCCATGGTGCCAGGGTAAAATCTGTCTTGTTCCCTCCTGTCTCCCCAGGGGAGATGCTCACTCAAAAGTTGAAATCGCTGTTAAATGGATAAATGAATGGCTGGATGGATGGTTGGATGGACAGACGGATGGATGGACAGACAGACAGATGGATGGACAGATGGACAGATGGGCGGATAGATGGGCATGTGGATGGATGGATGGGTGGATGGATGGATGGATGGATGATGGTGGATGGATGGATGGACAGACTGACGGATGGATGGTGAATGGATGGAATGGATGGACAGATGGGCATGTGGGTGGATGGATGGATAGGTGGATGGATGGACAAACAGACAGATGGACGGTGGACAGATGGACGGATGGACAGACAGATGGATGGACAGATGGACAGACAGACGGATGGGTAGGCATATGGATGGATGGATGGATGGATGGATGGATGGGCATGTGGGTAGATGGATGGATAGGTAGATGGATGATGGTGGATAGATGGATGGACGGACAGATGGGCATGTGGGTGGATGGATGGATAGGTGGATGGATGGACAGACAGATGGACGGTGGACAGATGGACGGACGGATGGATGGACAGATGGACAGACAGACGGATGGGTGGGCATGTGGATGGATGGGTGGATGGATGGGTGGATGGATGGATGGATGGGCATGTGGGTAGATGGATGGATAGGTGGATGGATGAGTGGACAGACGGATGGACAGACAGACGGACAGATGAGCATGTGGATAGGTAGATGGATGGATGGAGGGAGGGAGGGAAGGAGGGAGGGAGGGATAGATGGACGGATGGGCATGTGGGTAGATGGATGGATTGATGGATGGATGGATGGATGGATGGATGATGGTGGATGGATGGATGGACAGACTGACGGATGGATGGTGAATGGATGGAATGGATGGACAGATGGGCATGTGGGTGGATGGATGGATAGGTGGATGGATGGACAGACAGATGGACGGTGGACAGATGGACGGATGGACAGACAGATGGATGGACAGACAGACGGATGGGTGGGCATGTGGATGGATGGATGGATGGATGGATGGATGGATGGATGGATGGGCATGTGGGTAGATGGATGGATAGGTGGATGGATGAGTGGACAGACGGATGGACAGACAGACAGATGAGCATGTGGATAGGTGGATGGATGGATGGAGGGAGGGAGGGAAGGAGGGAGGGAGGGATAGATGGACGGATGGGCATGTGGGTAGATGGATGGATTGATGGATGGATGGGTGGATGCTCCAATGCGTGGATGCATCTATGGATGGAAAGATACAGGGATCGATGGATGGGTGGGTAAATGATTAGACAGATAGATGGGTGTGTGGGTGGGTGGAGGGATGAAGGGATAGATGGATAAAGGCAAGCCTTCACTTATTAGGAACAAAGAACAAAGACAATTTCTGGCCAATTTTTTTAATGACAGTTGGGGTTGGGGATTATTGTAGGACAGTGTGGCCTGGGAATCAGAGCTACGAGGACTCTAGGCAGCTCTACAGACTGGCTACTGGCCCTGTCCCTCCCTAACGCTATCTCAGCTCCTCTCTGCCAGTTGGTCCTATTATCACTGGCCCCTAATTTTCTGATTCTAGAAGCAGCCAGTCTGTCTGGTTTCACCAACCCTCCCAGCCTATTGGGCAATGCCCTTGGCATCAGCTGCTGGCCAGCCAATAGATGCGCTGCCCCTGGACCGGGTGCCCACTCATGGGTCAGTCAGGCTGCCAGAATACAAAGCATGCCATGCTTTCCCAAGCTGGGGAGGGAATGGCGGTGGCCTGGGCAGTTCCAGCATGGAGGGGCTGTGAGGTGGCACTCACCATGCCTCCCATACAGTACACCCAACACCCAACTCAAGCCTCAGGCTTTGATGCTCATCCCCGGGGTCGTGGCAGTGGGGCTCAGGGATTCATCCTCCAGCCCTCCAACCTCCACATCTCTGCTAACCCTCGGGCCACCTGGAGTCCACCTGGGGATCCCCTCCTCCCTGGAGCCTCCTTCACGGGTCTCATCGGCTTCCACACACCCCTCCCCCAGGACCAGGCACAATTCGGACTCAGCCTGAATCTCCCACTCTGTCCCTGTCAGCCAGCTGCTCAGTTCACACCCAGCACCAGCCGTGACTGGCTGTCCGGCCATTTCTTGGTGTTCAGTGTCCCCCATCAATGTGGCAGTATCCTGAGCCTCACAAGGCTGCCATGAGGATGGGAAGAGAAAGGCTGTCTTGTGAGCGAGCTCCGTAAATGGTTCCTGAGGCACCCCCTGCTTATTCCACACGCAGACCCCACTCACCCCGCCCAGACCCACCCAGTCAGCCTGTCTGGGGAGAGGACCCCGGGTTCCACGTTTCTCCAAAGCTCCCCAGCTGGCGCTGGAGATCCGCACACAGTGGTGGCTGTAAGCAAAGCCCCCTTAGGTGCCACACTGCATCTGACACCAGGCTGGGTGTCCACGGGGACCGGTGTCACCCAGAAGCCACCCTTGATTAACCGGGAACTTGGGGAGACAGCTGCCCAGCCTCCGACCGCCCTGCACCTCAGACCAAAGTGAGTCGCCGTGTGTATCGTGTGTATGTTATCCTCTGCTTCCACACGGAGCACATGGGAATCCAAGGTGAGGAGAATGAGTTACTGAGCAGGTCCCCTGTGCTGAGTATTCTGAGCAGACACAGTTTCAGCCGACTCTCCTCGTCATGTTCAGACACATGTTCTAAGCTAATTGGATCTGGGGCCGGACTCGGCGGGCTCCACCATGCTCCATCAGCGCTAATGGAGTTAAGGGGCGTGGAGGGACAGGATGTTGACAACGCCCCTTGGCAACGGACGTGCTCCTCCCTGCTGCCCCCTCCCCCAGGCCAATTCCCATCACACAGACCCCTCCCGTGGTATCTCCTTGGTTCTGTTCAGGTTCTCTGGATGTCTCACAAAGCAGGCATGGGCCACACTTGACCCCACATCCCGTCTCCATCTGCTCTGTGCTCTGAGCCCTCCCCAGTTAGCTCTCTGGCTGGCAGTAAAGGCCAGGTCTGGCCAGGGAGCTCTCCCCACTCCCTGACTGGCTGCTCCCAGGGAGAGGCAGGGCTGACCTTTGTGGGCATCTGGGGCAGACATTCCAGCCTCTTCCACCTTAGCCTGAGAGATGGTTTTAGGACCATCTCTACAAAAACCATCTCTGTACTAGAGATTAAATGGATGCCCAGAGAGGTCAAGTGGCTTCCCAGGGTCACACAGCTGAGAGATGGGAGGGCAGGAATTGAAGCCGGTTCCTTCTGCCTTTATACCCTGCGTGCTGCCCTGGGCACTGGTCAAGTTTGCCCTCAATTAGTGGAAAACCTACATTGGGGTTATGGTACCGGTTAGAATTAGAAATGACACTAAAAATAAAGCCCAAGTAACCCTAATGTAATGCAGAGTTCTTCAGATAAAAAGGTGACCTCTTTGAGGAAGACAACAGGCTTTTCCTCACTTACTGGAATAAACAACCATGTTTGTGGCTTTCAGTGGCCACAGAAGCTTTTCTTCCCATGCCCTCCAAAAAAAGAGAATTGATTTCCCCACTGTGTACCCCCCACCCAGGTCCTCATGGATGACTCCTCTGTGGGAAGGAAGCATCACAGGCCTGCTGACCCTCTGGCACCTTTTGCCTCTGGTTGAGCATGTTCTGTCGTCCCCAGTTCTGTCCCCACTTACATCACTGAGATGGCCTAATGCAACAGGTGCATGTTGAATGGCTGAGAAAAGCTGGAGTTTTGAGGGTCCCCTAGATATGGTGGGCTCTGTGACAAGGAGCCCCCCCACCAGGGTTCACAGAGGGGCACAGGAAACCAGCAGACTGCCCCTGGGCCCATCCTGGCCACCATGGGCAGCCCAGGCCTGCAGCCTCCCATCCCCATAAAAACAGCACATGAGCCAGGCCTATGAGCCTCAGTGTTCCTGCCCATCCCAGCCAGGCCTGGCGGAGTCCCAGGCTCTCTCTAGCTCTCTATCGGCCACTGGTGCAGACAGCCTGAAGGGTGGGGGAGTAAGTGACTTTTGTTCCTACCGCCAAGGAACTGTCCTTGGTCCTGGCAGAACTGGGGCTCCCTCCTCTCCCATTAGGAGCCCCTATTGGCTTGTGTGGCACAGGAGTGGGTTAATTTTACTTTGCAGGTGGACAGTGGATGTGGGTGAGTGTTCTGGAGGCCATGAGGTCTGTGAAACTCAGGGGGGACTCGGAGAGGGCCTGCTGGTGGCTTCGTGGGCTTCTGGCCCTTTTTGGGGTGCAGGCTGCCTTGTACCCCCTTGTGTTGAGGGGTATCACCTGCCCTGGCAGTCACACAGTCATGGGCACCAGGGATCAGGATGTGGACGTCTTTGGGGCCTCCTTGTACTGACCTGCAGAGGGCAGGGTCTGGGGGTACCTGTGGTCCTGGGATCCAGCACCGACCCTGGAGATGCTGCCGGGGCCTGAGCTCTCCCAGCAACCGAGTCAAACCTCAATGAGGCATTTCGCCTCTCTGAGCCTCAGGGCCCTGGGAAACCTTCATGTCAGGGTTGCTGGGTCTCAGAAGAGGTGTTGTGTGGAGGGAACCATCAGCACAGCTGGCACGCGTAGGTTTCCCCAAGGATTGCTCTCCTGTCCCCAAATGCCTCCCGCAGAAACCCAGCGTCCACCCTCCCCTTGGCTCCAGCTCCCACCCACCACACCGGGCATTTGCCCATGCTGTCCCTCTGTCTGGTGTGCCCTCTCCTCCTTCCCCAGTGCTGAGGCCCCCCGACCCCACTTTCCAGGACAGGCTTCTCCGCTCTGTGTTCTATGCCCCTCCCCCTCCCCCAGCATTTACCACCAAGTGCACGTGGCTGTTTCCTGTGGCAGCATGGTGGTCCGTGTCCTTCTTCAACACGTCCCCGCTTGGGCACAACGCCGGCCCAGGGAGGCTCATGGAAAATGTGTAGGTTGCAGGCTGATGTCAGAGGGTCCTGGGGCAGGGGGCAGGCTGGGCCGACGGGGAACCATGTTGCACTTTGAAGTCCTGTGACCTTTGCAGACAACCTTGGGGTCCCCCTCTGCCTGGCACGGTCTGGGGCTTGTTAAGTTTTCACCGAGAGAGCCAGGTGCCCAGGTGTGAGCCTTCGCCCACAGGACACGAGGGCTCCCCAAGACATTGCCCACCTCACAGGACCATCTCTGGTCGTGGCCACACAGCACTATTTTAAGGCCTGGCCCGGGCTGACGCGCAGCTCAGCAGCCTGACAGTAGAACTGTGTCTGTACCGCCGGCTGGCCAGTCTCCAGGCCTTGAGCAGGGCCAGTCACGTTTGAGTTTACAGCCGCAGGCCCAGCACCGAGGCTGCATACCGTTGGTGCTCCGTACAAACAGGCCTCCTCCCTCCAGGCCCCTGCTCGGGGGCGGTTTCCTGTCGCTGCACACGGGCCCGGGTCTGTCTGGGCCTCCTTTAGCTAAGAGGCCTTTACACCCTGGCCCCAGCCTTGGACGCACAAAGGCACTGGGCCCCGCCCTTCTGTCCCCTCCAGGCCCGTGCTGGCAGCCACAGACTCTGGTGGGGGCCACCCTGAGGCCGGGCCCCAGCGCCCGCCCCATCCCAGAGACCCCGCCCCAGGAGCATCCCCTCCATTTTGGCAAGAAGCCCTACCTTTGCTTTTCCTAGTGGACCCGCGCTTGTCACTTAGACGCTCAGTCACACACAATGAGTTCTCTTGCTGGGCATGATGCTCTCGACAGCTGTGATGGGTCCAGCACAGCCAGCACAGAGCAGGCGCGGGCTGGGGTGACGTCCAGACCCCCAGGTCCTCACACACCAGGAATCGGGTGGGCGCGCAGGTTTGAAAAGAATCTAACTTGACAAGTGAGGGTATTCAGGTAAACACTCGCCCGCGTTCACGTTCACACTCGCCTGCCTTCAGGCTCACACTCACCTGCACTCAAGGGCAGATAGGAGAGTCACCCATCGTGTGTCAAGGCAAGCAAAGGGCTGAGAATCACCACGGCTTCCCAAGGATCTAAACCATGACCAATGAGGGATGTTCTCATGGAAAGAACAGACATTTCCATCTAAGAAGAAAGCTTAGTTACCTCTGAGCTGTGGATCCTCCCGCTGGTTCCTATGATTGCCCCGTGTCGCGTAAAAGTTTGTGACCCCCTCACTCGCCTGCAGGCACAAGGCCGCCCCTTGTGTGAGGCTGATGAGTGATGGCGTGCGAAACGAAGGCCCCAGCCCTGACCCTTCCTGGGCCCTCCGGTAATGGCCGCCCCACATCTCCCTCTGTCACCGTCACTGTGGACGCATGGCCGTCCATCCTGCCCCTGTTTGGTCTCCAGAGTCTGGGAGAGTCCGGGGGGCCCGGGGACGACGTAGTCCGGGCTGGGCGAGTCCCCCGTTCACTGCGAAAGAGGATGGAGGTGTCCTACCTGACACCTCACGTTCTGTGCCAATGACCTCACCATCCTCAGGGGAGCAGGGGGGTGTCCTTCCTGAAAACCGCTTCACGTGCGCGAGAATACAAGTTCAAAAGCAGTACGGATTCCTGCTTCCTTGGGGAGGCAGGAGTCCTGCTTTCTGCAGCCTGTTTGTAATTCTGAGAGGAACAAGCAGGCGGAGGGAGGCAGAGCCCGTGGGGTGAGCAGGGAGTCCTGGGGCGTCAGCCTGCCCAGGCCCGAATCCCACCTTGGCCAGGTGCCAGGCACCTGTGCGCATCCAGTCCCCCGGGTGTCATCGAAGACCTGACGTGACGCGGTACTCACCATGTGTGTGTTTGCTCGGGCTGCCGTCTGCAGAGGCAGGCTGCGGGATGACAAGGTGTGACAGCCTGGGGGGCTCACACATTTATCCTCTCCCGGTCCCGGAGGCCGGGGACCCGAGGTCCGGCCGTGGGCGGGGCCGGGGCCTCCCGAGGGCTCTCTCCTTGTGTGCGGACGGCCATCCTCTCCCTGTGTCCTCACGGGGCCGTCCCTCCGTGCGTGTCTGTGTCCTGACCCCCTCTTCTTAGAAAGACCCTGGTCACACTGGGATCAGAGCCCACCCCAGTAGCCCCATTGTAATTGAACTGTTTTTTCAAAGCCCCCATCTGCAAATACAGAGCCCTTGTGAGGTGCTGGGGGTCAGGTTTCAACATGTGACTTTCCAGGAACACAACTCAGCTCATAACTGTGTGCTGGGCACCGTTCAGGTCACATCCTGGCCTTGACACCCACCCCCCTCCACAGCCCTGGCAGGGGCACCTGTTGCAGTAAAAAGCCGCAGCAGCTGACCCCCTCTGACTCCTTGTCATCAGATTCCCAGACCGGACCTTCTCTCCGTCTTTACACCTGCTCGCTCTGCTTCCTGAACCCCCCTCCATGTGGCCTTCCCCACAGCACCCCGAGTACGTTCACTGTCCTAATGACCTCATCCATTTATGTCCTAGGGCATCCCCTCCAGCCCTCCCCCGTCCCTGCCCCCAGCCTGGACGCTCCAGTGTGGTTACAACTGGACCCGCGGGAAGAATCGTGAGCCCAGCTGGAGCTCGGGGCTCCAATACACTAACAGCGTGTGCTTTCTTTCAACCCCCACTTACGGGCCCCTGGCATGTCACTGTGTGCCCTGCACCTGCCCGCGGGCCAGGCACAGCTTGAGGCTCAGCCCCGATGGTTGAGGAAAGATGTGCCCTGCATCTTTCCTCCTGGTCTGGGTCTTTGCCGGGGTCAGGGACAGCACCCTGGTGACACAGGCCGTGCGGTGGCCCCAGCTGCATCTTGGGTGGCCACCAAAGAGCTTTGGGGTGTGGTTTGTGAAGAGAGCATTCTGGGAGGTGGAACGTTCCGGAGCAGAGAGGTGATGATCTAGTGGCTCGTGGACACGGGCAGGTCGCCGAGGGGAGCTGGGCCCCAGAGCCTCATCACTGTCCTCGCAGGCTCCCGCCACACACTGTGGGCATTGGTCAGGGCCCCTTGGAGGCTGCGAGCGGCCAGGGCAGGGGACCAGCTGGGCTGCAGGGGGATCGCAACAGGGAGAGGAGCTGCGGGCTCTGTTTTCTGCGTGCTGGGTGCTGTTCCATCCGACAGGCAGGAACCCAGGGGCCAGGGTCTGCTGCCCTGTGGATGTCCTGGGTGTCGGGGTAGCGGCTGCCGCGTCCGTCCGTGTCTCTGCTTTCTGAGCACAGCTGCCCATGCCTTTACCTGGCTGTACTCTGAAAACCAGCCTGTATGCCTTTGGCCCCCGTTTATGGTGAATCTGAGGCTCTGGGAGACTGTGTGACACCCCGCCCCCTTCCCCGCAAGCCCCAGAAGTGCTTCCCTGGGCTCTGAGCCAGCCCCGGGGACTCCCAGCCTGCCATGGGCAGGCAGGTAGGCAGCTGGCCACCGTGGTCTCCCCCTGAAGACCAGCGGGCGGGACTATTCTGCCAGCAACACAGGCCGCCAAGGTGCCCTCACTCAGCACGTTTAGATTCCTCCTTCCCGTGTTCCTTGATATGCTGGAACCTTCTCCACCCGAGCCCGGAGCTTTGGGGACCAGGACAGTACCAACAGCCTCACTCTCCTGACTGGCAGGGCAGGGATTTTGAGTGTCCTGGAGGCTTCTGGGCCCTGCAGGGTCACATCAGTGCCTCGGTTTCCCAGACTGAAGGAAGAGGGTCCTTGGCGGTGCGGTATGGGGACAGGGGTGGGCAGGGGGGACACTCACTGCTCACACTTGCCCCTGGGAAGGAAGGAGGGAGGCAGGGCTTGGGGCCGAGGCCTCTGCATGAGAGGTGCAGGCCCAGCGTCCTCGGGCTCCCACCATTCCCGCAGGGTATCTTGGGACCATCGTTGTTCGCTCGAGGAGCCAGCATTCACTGGGGATGTGGGGCCCACGGGCTGTGTCCCGGGGTGACTGGCAGGAGAGCAAGGCCTACAGGGACCGTGGCTCACAAAGGCGTTGTCAGGGAGCACCACAGAGCCTCGCAGCAGCCCTGGGCATCCCCGTCGCATCACTGGGGAAACTGAGGCTATTGGAGGTCTTGGCCCCTCATTCAAGCTGCTGCTGAGGGAAAAGCTAGGGCTGGGAGTGTGGGTCCTTGGCTCCCAGGCCACCGCTTCTCCCGCAGGCCACCGTCTTCCCAGGTGGGCCGGGCTCGGCACTGGACTTGCCAGAAGTCACCGTGCAGCACTTAGACCAGCAAAGGGCCCCAGGGGTGCTGAGGGGCAGACCGGTTCTTGGTGGGCGTGAACGGCTCAGGCTCACCGCTCCTCAGGTGCGTTTTCCAGAACCCGCCCCCCCCGGGACGCTCGGCCACACATCTGCATTCACGAGCTGGGGGAGCGCGGTGTCCCTCGCTGGCTCTCAGCGGCCCGGTGCTCTGCTGATTCAGTCCACAGTCACCAGGCGCTGACACAGGCCAGGCTGCGTGCAGCAAAGCCTCGGGGACTTGCCATCGGTACACAGATACAGATGTCAGGCCCAGCTCCCAGGAGCCCGCGGGAACTCAGAGTTCCTTGGCTCTCCCCAGCCGCGTCCCCGGACCTCTCTGCCCATCACCCAACCACATGGCAGGGAATGCTGTGCAGCCCCAGAATCTCTGCCCTTCCTCGACCTCGAACCCGTCCCCCATGCGTGCATCTGTTTATTTGTATACCGTAACGTGTCCTCACGTGATAAAACTCGGCATCAGAGGCCCTGCACTCCCCGCCCGGGGTGGGGGGACCGGGTCTGCTAACGAGTCAGGGAAGGGCACAGAGACCCTTCAAGCCAGGCCCCCCACAACCGTGAGCAGAGGAACGACGGGCAGAAGTCCCGCCGGAGTGCAAACATGTGAACATGGAAGGAGCCAGGGGCCAAGAGCCAAAGTTGCCTCAAGTCAGCCTGTTCTCCTGCCTCCAAAGACCCCCACACCCCTTGTGTGCCTCCCAGTGTGGGGAGCTAGGATTTGACGGCCTAGGACATCAGCTCCCTAGCAGGATGCGTGTGGAGGGCCGAGGCATTCCTACAAGGCCAGAATGGCCTGGGACCAGTACAGAAGCCCCCACAGAAAAGCCCCAGACAAAAGGTGTGGGGGAGACTGATCAGCTGGGGTAAACTGAGGCAGGGTCTGGTGGGATTGGGTAGGGCGCCCCCATAAGCACTATGGGCTGTGGGGTCATGGGCTCCAGAGGGCCTCAGTTCGCCATCAGTGCCGAGGTGGTGGGGGCCGGTGGGGGCCCAACTGCAGCTGGGCCCCGGCCCAAGGAGACCAGACCCGCCAAAATTTGGAAATCCTGGCTGGGAGTAGAGGCACAAGATAGGGTGGAGCTTTGGGCCCGGAAATGTGGTTTTGCTGGTGGCAGGAGAGAGCCTGGGGTCGCGGGGTCAGACCCAGGCAGGATGCAGAGACAGGGCTGTAACGGGGATGCCCTGAGATGTCAGCCTAGGCACGGAATGGGGTGGGCAGTGCCGTCAGCGAGCCCCCAGTGCCCCCAAATCCCCAGGGTTAGAAGCACTTTGCAGACGCTGAGACAGAATGCAGAATGGTCTTTCCTGAACTGCCGTGTGGGGCGTAGGGCGGGAGTGGCAATGCCCGGTTTCCCGCCCTGCCCCAAGGAGCAGGGGGAGCCTGCAGGGGGCATGGATCCAGACACTGTCTCCCAGAACTTTGAACCTGGATCCAGTCCATACTGGAAGGGCCGTTGAGAGGCGTTCTCGCGTCCCAGTCCCACTCACTCAGACTGTCTTCATCCCGGAGCCACTTTGCCCCCGCGTGGGGCGTCCCTTCCGGTGGCGTCTGTGATGCGGCGTAATGATGTCTTTTTTTTTTTCAAACAACTTGACTGAGGTATAATCGACACACAATAAACTTCACACAGTTAAGTTGTACAATACTATACGTTTTGACGCACGTGTCCCCTCGTGAAACCATCACCAGGTTCAAGATGACGCATCCATCGCCCCGAAGGTTTCCTGAGTTCCCGTGACCCCCACCTCCTGCTCTCCCCACCCCCGTTTCCTTAGCAACCATTCCTCAGCTTCCTGTTACTCCCGTAGTTTGCATTTTCAGGAGATTTACATAAACGGGGAATCATACCGTCTGGGCTCTTTTTTTTTTGGTTTGGTTCCTTTGACTCAGAGTCATTGCTTTGAGATTTGCGTATACGGATCGTTCCTCTGTATTTACGAGTGACGCTCCATGGCTTGGCTGGGCCACAGTTTGCTTAACCAGTCGCCCGCTGATGGGCATCGGACGGAACCCACTTACGGGTGCTGCAGAAACGCGCTGCAAATTGTTTGCACTCAAGTCTCTGTGTGGACGTATGTGTTTGTTTCTCTTGGATAAATACTCAGAAGGGGAATGGCTGGGTCACATGGTAGATAAAGAAATGCGTAACTTTTTTAAGTTTATTTTTGAGAGAGAGAGAGCGAGCATGGGCAGGGAGGGGCAGAGAAAGAGGGAGAGACACAGGACTCGAAGCGGGCTCCAGGCTCCGTGCTGTCAGCACAGATCCCGATGCGGGGCTCAAACCCGCAAACTGTGAGATCGTGACCTGAGCCGAAGCCGGACGCTCAACCAACTGAGCCACCCAGGCGCCCCTAAATGTGTAACTTTTTAAGAAACTGCAAATGGGTCTTCCAAAGCGGCTGCACCGGTTTGCATTCCCCCAGCGGTGTGGTCCAGCTTTCTGCAATCATCGGTCCCACAAGTGTGCAGTGATGTGTCCTTGGGGTCCTAATCCGCGTCTCTCTTATGTATGACTCAGGATGTTGAGTATCTATCCATGTGCTTATTGGCCGCCAGCACATCTTCGCCCGAGAAGCCATAACTAGAACGTTGTGGGGAACACACGGGGTGGGGGAGGCGTCTCTTGTCCTCCCCTCTCTTCGTCCCCCCCACCCCCACCTCCTGACAGCTCCAAAAGGGGAACTACATTTGAGGTCCTGGAGGCGACTGAGCACGGAGCACTGGTTTCTGGGGTGTCTCCCGGTGCCCTCCGGCCCTTCGGCTGAGGGAGGCCCTGCAGTGCTCCCTCTTGAGCGGTGGGCCGGCTGTAGTGACCCGGATGGAGGCCGCACAGTCTGAAGGCTTCCAGCAGAGCTCAGAGACACGCAGGTGCAGGCTGCTCGGGGCCCCTTTCAGGGTAAAGCCTCCCTGGGGAGTGTGGTGGTGGAACAGCGGTCCCGGTCCCCAGAAGCAGCCCTGGCGTGTCCTTGACCACAGCTCCTAAAGGAAGCCAGGCAGCACCCTTCCTGGGGTCAGGGCCACCTCGGGTGGTGCTGGGGCCCAAAGTTCTGCCATTAGGAATAAAATAATTTTTGTTAAGTCCTCGTCAAGGACAGGAGCGATGAGCCCCTCGCAAACCCCCGGGCAGATCTAAAAGAGGGAAGGGCTTCAAAGGGCCAGGGGCGCTGTGGCTCAGCACAGCTACCCACGGAATCCGTTTTCATGCAGGCCTTTTCAAGGCCGGTGACAGAAGTCCCCCTCAGCATTCAGGGGAGCCACAGGACGCTGCCACTTTTATAGGTCAGAAAACAGTGAGGCAGCGGCGGCCGTCAGGGCCCACCCGGCAGCCGAGTGTAAGTAGCGGGTCACGCGCCGCGCCGGTGATCACACACTTAGGGGTGGGTCCCCGGATGCAGGCTGGATGCAGGGGTCCCGGGGCGCGGGTCTCCACTTCCCCCCCCCCTCGTTCACGGGCCCCCTTTCCCGGCGCGGCAGGTCGTACCCGCCCACCTGCGGCCCTCACACCCACCCGCACCTTCGCACACCCTCCCGCTCCGACGACCGGGGACCACCTGCGCCGGAGACCCGGCCGGAGAACCCAGGCGGGGTCCTGATTGGCCTGGCTTGGGTCACATGACCCTTCTTAAACCAATCACTGTGGCCTGGAGAACGGGAAGCTCGGACTGGCCAGGGCTGGGCCACGTGGGCGCAACCCCTGCCTGGAGAGGGCGTGTCCTCGTGGGTCGGGAAACCGGAAGCTCCGTGGGGGCCACGTGAGCAGAGAAGCCCTGCCCTCGGCGGACAGCGTAGGCAGAGAGGCCGGCGTTGGGACCGGGGGAGACACCACCGCACAGGACACGGGGGTCCTGCCTTCCCTGCTGGGGGTCTCTCTGCAGGTCAGCCCACCAGCCGCCCCAGGGCACGGGAGGGGGGACCTGGCGAGCGCTGCCCCCCCCCCCCCCCCGAGCCAGAGGGCGGGCCCCCTGGGGGCCCGGTGCATCCGAGCAGCCATTGCCGGCGGTGGCTCGCCATCACAGGTCACCAGCTGGGGTGGGGTGGCGGCGGCCGCGTCCCCACGGGGAGGAGGGGGGCGGGGCTCTCCGGTGGGGCGGCTGCCGGAACGGGTCACAGAGGCCACACCTGGCGGGCTCCGTGCTGCCCTTACCCCGCTGCTTCCCTGCAGAAGGGGACAGGCCAGGGGGAGGCGCCGGCCGGGTCACTCTCCAGAGGGAGCAGTGGCCATACGCCACGGTGCGCTGGCTTTGGGGCGATTCACACGCTTTCTCTCCAGCCCGAGGTTCTCCCCGTAATGAGAAGCTCCCCGACTCCACGGAGCTCTGGATTCCAGCCGCCCCCGAGAACCCATTAAGCGCCTTCTTCAGGATCGCCTTTAGTGTTTTTTTCTGAGTTATTAAGCTGAGGAGTTCCCTGCAAGGAGCTTTCGGGGACACAAGGGAGAGGGAAGGCAGTTCGGTTCTCTGTGTGTCTTTCATGGCACTGCCTTTTCCTGACTCCTCTCCCGAAGCTCAGGGCCAGGGGATTTTCAAAGAGGGAGTAGGATCCGCCCTGGGGCTGGAGACAGCTTCTCCTCCGGAAGGATCCCCCCTCGAGCCTCCCCAGATGCATGCCTCCCGGTAAGGTGGAAGAAGCAGCAGCTGCGGAGGAAGCTGATTTCTAGATTCCTCCTGGTGGGAGTTCTCCTCGGATCCCTGAGCAGAAACCATGCCAGCCAGGATGGGTGTCATCCTCTAGCCACCTGCCCCTGGCCTCACAGCCCTCCGTGCATGGGCCCCCAGCCTTCAGTTCCCCAGAAACTGACTACCTGGACCCAGCTCCCTGCTAGTCTAGACTCACCACCCACTCTTTGGTGGCCTGTCTCCGTGTCACAGTGTTTTGGTGTGAATACTCTGGTTCATTTGAAATTCCTGGGGGAAAACACACACTCAGCATCTGGAGCCTCCCTGCCATCCCCACGGAGGACACGGGGCTTAGCACCCGTCCTGTCAGCTCAGGCTGCCATCGCAGAGCACCACAGACCACGTGGCTTCAGCAACAGAGTCATTTGCTCAGAGTCCTGGAGGCTGGAAGGGCTGGTTTCCTCCAAGGCGTCTCTCCCTGGCTTGCAAATGACCTCCCTGCGTGTGGGCACCCCTGCTGTCTTTCTAGACTCTGTTTCCTCTTCTCGTGAGGACACGTGAGGCTGTTAGGGTGGGCCCTCCCCCAAATACAGTCAGGTGCAGAGGTGCTGAGGGTAGGGCTTCAACTTGGTTTCATTGGGGCAGGGGGCAGGGTGGGGACACACCATCCGACCCATGACAGCAGCCCAATAAAAGATGATGTTGTGGACCATTTTCATCAGTTACAGCCAAGAGTGTTTGATGCGGGGTGGGAGGGCAGCACTCCTTGATGATGGTAGTGGTATTCAGCAGCTACCGAGAAAGTTCCAGAAGCATCCTACCATCAAGGAAGGGAAATGGTACATCTGGCCAACCAAGGAACCAAGCACCACTACGTGGGGTTTCTTTGATCGTGTTCGGCAGATGTGGGGCAGAGTAGAGAGTCATGTTTCTGTCCAGGTAATTAAGGAGGGACTTCAAAAGCTTCAGAAGCTGGAGGCTTTCTGTTCAATTATTCAGACTGATGCATCCAAAGGTCTCTGAACAGGAAATAGGGAAGAGATTGCTAAGTAGTTATGATGAAGAGTAAGTGAATTACTTGTCAGTGGTGCACATGTGATCTCGGAGCACCGTGTGAGCTCGTGTCTCGCCAGGTGCGTGCTGTCCGTGAACGCTGGTGCGGGAGGGGTGGGTGGGAAAGGAGGCCCAGTCTCTCGGGAATGCCAGTCATTTCTTCCTTTTCCAAGATCGGTGACCACCTGTGTCTTTGTCAGGCGTGATTACACACTTCAGCGTGAGTCTGAGAGTCTTGGCATTCAGGCCTTGGGGGCCACCCCCCCCCTCCGGGCACCTGAGTGAATAGTCACTGTCCTGGGATGCCTTTGCGTCTCCACTCCCATTTGGGGTCAGCACCCGTGAGAAGCAAGGTAGTGTGGATTAAAAGCAGGGAAGTTTGAGATTGTCTCAGTAAGAATAGTGCCCCAAAATGGATGATTGTGGAAATTTCAGGAGGGGTCATAGGGCTTATTGTGGTACTTCTGATTACTTTTGTCTATGTTTGAGATTTTCCATAAAAAAAGAAACTTAAAATTATTTAAAAAATGCCTCCTTCTGTTCACGGCCATGATGGGAAAACAGAGCCTGGACTTGCCTTCCACAGGAAACGAGCAAAACTCAGACAAAACGTGTGAAACGAGGCCTTGTTTTGACCATGAAAGATGCAAACACACCAGACAAGCCCTATGACTGCCCCGGCGTCCCGCACTGAGTGTCCAGGAGCGAGAAGCCCGGCGCAGGCTGGAAGGATACTCAGGTAGAGGCGGGGCTGAGAGCCCAGGGGCCCACGGCAGCCACCGTTTGCAGAACAGAGTGCCAGAGAGGAAGTAGCTGCACAGAGGGAGTCAGCAAAGCTCCGACCAGCACACTCATCGGTGAAAAGCCAGAGAAAGCATCACCCAAAGGGTCCGAGAACGGTGTCTGGAGCTCACGCGAGATAAAGAGGCAGGGCCTCTTCCTACCCACCAAACTGGAAGAAGAAAAAAAAAACGGAAAATTCATGCAGCATTGGGAAGATACTCAGGAGGGTCCTGCCTTCACACTGGAGAGTAATCAGCCCTAAACTAATCACGTCTCTGTTCTCACCTAACAAATCTTAAAACCAAGACCTGAAACATCAGGCCCTTTCCAGGTCACTTAGCTGCACGCACAACAAAACTCAGGAATATTTATAAGGACACAAAAATGTTCAGCACCCCAGCAAAGTGGAATTTGCAGTGTGTGGCATCCACTCAGAAATTCCAGGTGTGCAAAGAAGCAGAAAACACAACCCATAGGAGAAAAATCAATTAGTCAAAGCTGACCAGGGATTGACGCAGTTGTTAGGATTAGCAGAGAAGGATATTAAAGAATCATAACTATATTCCATAGGATAATAGTGACAGGGGAAAAAATTAAAATTCTCTGCACTGTACACTTAAAAATGATTAAGATGGCAAATTTTATGTTGTATTTCCCCACAGTTAAATTTTTTTTTTATTTTAAAACTCAATTGAAACTTCCAGAGATGAAAACTACAATGTCTGAAATGAAAAATACACAGCATGGGATTAATGGCAGATCAGACATTGCAGAAGGAAAGGACAGTGAACGCAAAGAAGTAATGCTAGAAACTGTCCCAAGGGCGACACAGAGAGAAAAAGGAACCATCATTTTTAAGGAAATAAAACAATAGAGCATCAGTGCACTATGGGTCAGCTTCATGTCAGTATAAGTTCCTGGAGTGGAGGTGCTCATGTGGGGAGAAAGACAGAAAAAATATTTAAATACTGATAAAAATGTTTCAAAACTGCAAGTGAACTGTGAACTCACAGATTGAGCAAACTCAAGACCCCCTGGGGAAAAAGTCCACCAACACACATAGTTTTCCAATTGCTCAAAACCAGTGACAAAGATAAAAATCTTTAAAAAGCCAGCAGAGTGGGGAAAGATGCATTCCCTACAAAGAACAAAGACAAGAATGACAGCAGATCCAGCATTAGAAACAGTGCAAGTGAGAAGTCACAGAGATGCGTCTTTAAAGTACTAACGGAGGAGGAAAACAGAGCTACTTCAAAAACAAAGGTAAAACAAAGACTTCTAAAAAACGCAAAAGCTAAAAGGCTTCATCACTGGCGGGCTGCACTTTAAGAAACATCGAACGAAGGACTTCCTTCAGGTACAAGGAGAATGACACTGGATGGAAATACTCAGAGGAAGGAAGGCACCAGAAATGGCAACAGCAAGACTATGTAAAGAAACGTGCTTACTATTTAAATCCCTTTAAAAGTCATTGGCTTAAAAAAATTTTTTAAGAAATAAAAGTCATTGGCTTTAAATAGAAATAATAACAATGTAGTTTGGGGCTTATGACACAGGGAAAGGTAATAGGTAGGGCAACTGCTAAAGTAACCAAACAAAAAATTATAGCTAATAAGGTGACACAGGAGATAAAATGGAATCATAAAAATATTCAGCCCAAAAGAAGGTAGGAAAAGAGGGAAAGAAAGGGAGACAAAATACATATAGGGCAAATAAAAAATAGAAGATTGAAGTTAAACCTAACCATATTAATAATCACATTAAACGTAAATGGTGCAAACACACCCCAGGTTTAAGGCAGAATTCTCAGGTTAGATGACAAGCAGGACGCCTCCAAGGGGCACACCTTAACTATTAAGACACAGGTATGTTAAAAAGCAAGAGTGTGGTAAGGCTATACCAAAAGAAAAGAAAGCCAAAAGAAAACTTTAGTGGGCATATTAGTATCAAAATAGGTTTCATACTAAAGGATGTTAACAGAATACCTTAAACTTATGAGTAAGGAACACAGTGATTTGGGGTGACACCTAAATCCTCACTGCTGATGTGAGACGAATTTTTGAGTGGGTAAAGGTCATCCCTAAGGTGACCTGCCTGCTTTGCAGGATGCCTGGAAGTCCCATTCTGCCTGTTCCCCCTTTGATTACTGAAAGGATAGACAAGTGCACATGTAAAAAATGAGGTTGGGAAGGTGCTTGCTTCCTATAAGTAAGTGCCTTAACTGTGAAGGGTGTTTGGACCTGAGGTTGGCAACTCCCACAGCACCCCACCTCAAAAAAAAAAAAAAAAATGTTAGCAGAGTTTAAGAATGTAATTTCGTAATGATAAAAGTGTCCATTCTGTAGAAGGACCTAAGAACCATAAACGTGTACGCATCTCATAACAGAGCTTCAAAATACATGAAGCAAAAACTGGTAGACCTGTAAAGAGAAATAGATCCACAATTATAATCAGCTATTTCAATAGCCAATAGAGCAAGTACACAGAAAATCAGTAAGGATGTAGGAAATTGGAACAACACTCTCAACCAATTTGGCCTAATTGACATCTATAGAACTCTGTGCTTTCTTTTCGAAAGCACTTGGAACAGTCCTCGAGATAAACCATATTCTGGGTCATAAAACAGGTGTCAATAAACTCAAAAGTATTCAAGTCATACAAATTTGTTCCCTAGTAGAATTGTATTAGGAACCGATAAGAGAAAGATCTCAGGAAAATCCCCCAAATGCTTATAAACTAAATAATGCTGCTCTAAATAATTCATGGGTCAAAGTAAGAATCAAATGGGAAATTAGGTAGTATTTGAGTTGAATGAAAATGAAAACACAACCCACCAACGTGTGTAGGGCACCACAGAAGTAGTCCTTAAGGGAAATTTATAGGACTGAATGCCTCCGTTAGAAAAGAAAGTGCTCAAATCAATGACCTCAGCTTCCACTCAGAAGCTAGAAGAAAAAGAGCAAATTAAACCCAACATAAGGAGAAAAAGGGAAATAGTGAAGATCACAGCAATCGATGATATAGAAAATAGAACAATAATAGGGGATATAATGACACCTAAAGCCGGTTCTTTGAAAACAGCAGTAAAATTGATAAACTTCTAGCCAAGCTTATCTGGGAATAAAAGGGGGGTGTGGCGGGCACAACCTCCCATAGCAGAAATGAGAGCCAGGACATCGCTACCAATCCTTTCTCCAGCAGATTCCCTTTGTTGCTCTGTCAGAAACCAGTTCACATATGCACGCAGGTCTGGTTCTGAGCTCTCTCTTCTGTTCCATCATCGACTGTCTTGATTACTGTGTCTTCATAATAAGTCTTGAAATAGATCGGGTCAGTCCTCCAGTTGTGTTCTTCGTTTTCAAAAACTTTTTGGGGGATCCTGGATGGCTCAGTTGGTTGAACACCCAACTCTTGATTTCAGCTCCGGTCATGATCCCGCGGTTGTGGGATCGAGCCCCCCATCAGGCTCCACATGTAGCATCGAGCCTGCTTAAGATTCTTTCTCTCGGGGCCCTCGGGTGGCTCAACCAGTTAAGCGTCTGACTCTTGGTTCAGCTCAGGTCACGACCTCATGGTTTGTGAGTTCGAGCCCCGCATCAGGCTCTACACTGACAACCCGGAGACAGCTTGGCAGCTTGGGATTCTCTCTCCCCCTCCCCCTCCCCCACTCGTGTTCTCTCTGAATAAATAAACTTTAAAAAAAATTAAAGATCCTGTCTCTCTCTCCTCTCTCTGCCCCCTCCCCCTTTCACACGTGCTCTCTCTCTAAAATAAATAAGTACATAAAATGTTTACAACATACCTTTTGGCTATCCAAGGGAGCTTGCATCTCCATATGAATTTAGCAGTCAGCTCGTCATTTTCTATAAAGAGCCTGCCGGGATCACACTGAGCCCGTCCACTGAGGAGCGTGGACCGCTGGACCCAGCCGTCACGGAGCATCTGCTGCAAAGCCACAGGGAATCTCTCCATTGCGTTGGCTCGTCTGCGTCTCTCAACAGTGTTTTGAGGTTTCCCGTGTACAGGTCTCCCCAGTCTTTTGCCAAATTTATCCCTAACTTTTTCATACTTTTTTAAGATATTGTGAAGGTATTTAGATTTTTCTGCTCATGGTGGTCTGTTGCTGTTACGCAGAATTACAAGGGAGTGGGGGCAGTGGTCTCCACGAGGATGCTGTCCGTTCCAGTCTACTCGGTGGGCAACCCCGGCGTGGGAGTGGCCCAAGGACGGCCATTCTGCCTCAAGGCTCTTTCTCTGTCACGCCTGTCTGTTGTTTGGGCAGCAGTGGGGTGGGCAAGGGGTGCTCTCTTCCATTTTGGGGAGACGTTGAACTGGCACGTCTTTTCCGGAAGAAACTCATCACTTCCTACTAAGGCACCAAATGCCAGTACCCTTTGCCCCCGCCTCTGCCCTTCCGGGACTGTCCCCTCCAGTTCTGCTGGCCCAGGTGGAAGCTCGTGGAAACCACCCACGCAGCCCCAGGAGGGCGTTAGTCCAATAAGACACAGGGTGTCCCCGCACGGCTGTGCAGTGGAGCTGTTGCAAAGACGAGGCGGCTCTGGGGTCCTGCTAGGGGACGACTGCCAAGCAAATGGCTTTAAGCGAAAAGAGCCTCAAGCAGAGCAGCGGCCGAACGCATTACTCTCGGCGTAAGGAAAAGGCGCCGTGTGCGGGAGCTCTTCCTCTGCGCTCACCTTTTCTGTGAACTCAAAACTGATTTAAAGGGGCGCCTGGGTGGCTTGGTCGGTTAAGCGTCCAAACTCTCGATCTCGGCTCAGGTTGTGGTCTCGCGGTGGCGTGTAAGTTCGAGCCCCACGTCAGGCTCAGAGCTGGCGGCGCAGAGCCTGCTTGGGGTTCCCTCTCTCCCTGTCTCTCTGCCCCTCCCCTGCCTGCTCTCTCTGTCTCTCTCGCTCTCAGAATAAATGAATAAACTTAAACTGATTTAAAAGATAGAGCCCTTTAAATTTAAGGGAAAGACACGAGAGGCACAGACGCGCCGAGGAGGCCAAGTTTGGTGGAGGGGTTGTGTGTCTGTGTCAGTTTCTTCTCACGTCCACGAAACCAGGTGCCTCCTTGTTGATCTTGCGTCTCCCTGTTCAGCTCTTTCTCGGGACAGTGGTAGACGAGCCGTGTCCCATTTGGCTCAGTTGCCCCGTGCCTGGCACAGAGCCTCTCTCTCAGCAGATCTTCAGAGGTCTCCAGGGGTCAAAGCCGTGGGCTACATTCTTTCTGGAATGTTCTCATGGAGCCACCTCGCATCCCTCGAGGGGGGCACTGAGACGTCCACCTGTTACAGATGAGGCGACCAAGGCACAGGGAGGGTGAGTCATTTGGTTAAGGTTGCGCAGCTAAAGGTGAAGGGCTGGGATTTGCACCCAGGCCGTCCAGCTCGAGGCTGAGCCCTGAACGCCGGCCCAGCCAGCATCTCTGTGGCGGTGAGAGGCACCCACTGTGCGGGGCTGGGCACGTGTACGGGGCGAGCCTGATGCCGGCTCACAGGGGGAGCCCGTGGCACCGAGCCGCCAGCCCAGGTGTGCGGTGAGGAGTCTACACTTGGCGGACAGCCGCGCCCCCACAGTGAGTGCCAGAGGGAGTGGACCCAGGGTTCCCCTCCCGCTTTCGCCTTGTTCCAGGTGGCATTTCGGTTTCTTTGCTTAAAAGACGAAGGATAGTCAGACTTTCTGGTGGCATTTATTCTCCACTGGCATTTAAGATATTCGCCAAGACTGTCATTTTGAAGGGGGAAAACGTTCAAATAGTAGCAGTGACTCAGACCGGGACTCGGCCCCCTCGTCTGGCTCGGCCCCCTCGGAGTCGCTGGGGATCTCAGCACCGGGCGGGCCTCTGCTCCAGGACAGCCAGGCCGAGTGGGGCCTTCTGCTTGTCTTTAGGGGCTATGAGAGCGGGGTGGCCAAGCGCGGGGTCTCGGGGGGCGTGAGCGTGAAAACCATGAGCCTGCCCTCACCCTCAGTGCTACTGGCCTGGCCTCTCTGTGTAGAGCTTGAGGGACCTCCTGGCACCACGTCCGGCCTCGAAGCCAGGGCTGCTAACTGGACCCCGGGCTCCTTTGTCTCTGCTCCACCATGGAACATCCTTCCAGAAGGATCCACGTGGAGCCCCGAGGCTCTCAGCCTCTCCTTTCAGGCTTAGCAGCAGGGACTGCAGGGTGGACGGGCCTGGGTTTAACCCTTACCTGGAGACTTACTACTATGTGATAGTATGTTTGCGTGCTTTTTGTCTGTAATTCACACAAGCCTGAGACCAGTCGGTGGCTCTGTCCCCAGCCCCAGGGACAGACCTGCATGCAGGAGGCACTCGGTAAACGGAGAGTGATGAGTAAAGCTTTTGGTGTGATGCCTGGTAATGTAATGAGCCCTTGAGATATGGAAGCTGTTAGGTCCTTATGAGTCATAGCAGCAGGTGCCAAGATGTTTATGGTCGTGGCTTTGTAAAAACATGATCAGGTTCCACATGCGTGTCTATAACGGCTTTATTCATCATTGCCAAAACGTGGAAGCACCCTCGAACAAACTGTGGTCCATCCATTCAATTCAATATTATGCGGCTATAAAAGGAAATGAGCCCGCAAGCCACAGAAAGACCCACGTAAGAGGAACCCACAAATGCATACTGCTTTGTGAAGGAAGCCAATCTGAACGAGCGAGGATCCCAACTCTATGACATTCTGGAAAGGGCAAAACCGTGGAGACGGTAAAAAGATCCGTGGTTGTCAGGGCGGGGGTGGCAGGGGGAGAGGGCTGGACAGGTGGAGCACGGGGGAGTCTTAGGGCAGTGAAACTATTGTGTGCCACTGTAATGTCGGATACGTGGCAAAACCTATAGAAAGTACGTGAAGCGTGAGCCCTGTGGGCTTCAGTTCATGAGAACGTAATCAGGATTGGCTCATCACCTGTGGCAAATGTAACACACCAGTCAGCGCAAGGTGTGAATAATAGGAGGGAAGGGATAGGTGGGAATTTGCCGTAGTATCTGCTCAATTTTTCTGTCTGTAAACCTGAAAGTGTTCCAAAATAGAAAGTCTCAGAATAAAGTCCGATCGGGCACTTACAGCCGAGAGTGGGAGTCTCAGGGAACCTGTCACCCAGAGAGTACGGAAGGGAAGGGGCTCCAGAACCTCCTGCGGATCCACACAGTAGTGACCATGACCTTGGAGCCTGTGTGGGGAGGACTCCCTCCGGACGCCGCCGGGGACGAGGTCCCGGGAAGAGCGTGAGATGTCCAGAAGCGGCTGGCAGGTTGGGGAGGTGGGTGTCTACTCAGGAGGACGTCACGGGGGGACGGAGACTTGGCATTTTCTCCTCCTCGTGCACCTGTGGGGAGGTGCCCGTGGACCCGGGAGTTCCTGGCACACAAGCACGGGCCACCGCTGTCATCTGCCTGCACCCCAGAGCGGTTATTTTGCGGCTGTCATGCACACTGGGCACTTCCTGCAGCCAGCGGGCAACCTCTCGATGGCCACCTGCGCTGTTTCGGGCTGTCCTTCCCTTGACTCAAGCTACGACTTCCCTACCACACACGGGCTCGCAGTCTCTTGTACGGCACGCAGCTCGACACCGTGGCCCCGGTGCCCGTGCCCTGCACTCAGGCTCGTGCGTGTGCCTGAGCTCTGGCCACGGAATGGGAGGGTGGCCTGTTCTAAACCCCCACGAGCCACCTCCGCACCCTCCACCCACCCTGCGCCTGGATGCAGATGAGCCCAAACCCGTAAGCTCCATGTTGAAAAGGGCAGCGCCCAGGACCCTGAATCGCCCCCTGGAAGCCAGCTGCCATTTCTCGGGACTTTGCCCGGAAGAGAAGGAACTTCCCAAGGGACTGAGCTCTCATTCGTTAGGGGCATTGGTTCTGGAAGCCGGCTGAAGGAACCTAGGGATATATCACACATCCTGACTTTGAACCCCACGTAGCCCACCTAATCACTTGAAACCCAAGAGTGTAGAGGTAAAGGGGACCTTTGAGAGCCCGGGTCAACCCTCTCGCTTCCCCAGATAGGGGTCTTGTCAAAGATTACAAAGTCATTTGTAGAAGGACTAGAGCATCTGGGGTTCTGACCCTGGCTCCCTGCCCCTCACCACCCGTCCCGTGGGCATGACCTCCGCCAACAACGAGTCAGGAGAGGAGTCTGGGCCAGCAGCTGGGAAGGGAACGTATTGTTGGAGACTGCCATGGGCTGAGTTGGGTCCCCAGAATTCATATGCTGGAGTCCCCTGCCAGCTCAGAATGTGATCTGAGGCCATCTGGAGATGGGGCCTTGGAGGAGGTGATTAAGGTAAAGTACGGTCACCAGGGGAGGGTCCGATCCAGAATGCACGGGGTCCTTGTAAGAAGAGGGGGTTAGAACTCAGACATGCACGGAGTGACGACCCCGTGGGGCCACGGGGAGAGGACGTCCGTCCACACACAAGGAGAGAGGCCTCAGGAGGACCCGGCCCTGCCCACGCCTGGACCTCAGGCTCCGGCCTCCAGGACCGGGAGACAATGCATCCTGTGGTGCGAGCCCCGACTATGGGACCGTGTTATGCTGCCAGAGCGAACTCACACAGAGATTGTTGGAACTGAGTCCAAGGAGAGGTCAGATAGACCCCAGCTCACCGTCTGCACGAACACCCTCATGTGTTAGAGAAACGCTGCATTCCCGCTGGACCGGGCTGGCCCTGCGCACATTACATTATGGGTGGCGTCCGTTCTCTGGGCACTCCTCCAGGAGAGGACCTTTGGGCCACAGGTTTAATTAACACCCAGGATGAGCCCAAGGTGACCCACTGTCTGCCCAAGCTCAGCCTCTCCCCACGTGGGACCGGGTGGAAAGTAGCAAGCAGCCTTCCAGATGAGAGCCTGGGGGCCGGTGCCGCAGAAATGAGGCATCCCATCCCCTTTGAGAGTTAATCGTTTGCTTTGGGGATTAATTTTTCAGTTGTTGGCTTTGAGTTAAAGCACTCAGTAAATTACTCGTCGTGATGTGGGACACGTATGAGCTAAATGGAGCTATAAATCTCCCAAGCTTGGTGTTAAAGCCTGAGCCTCAACCCACGCTCCCTCCAGGAGGGGCCCACACGTGCTCTCGGCTGGGAGACCGGCCGATCCGTGATGCCTTCTCAGGGCTCCCCTGGGCCAGAACCCAGGGCAGACCTCCTGCGGCCTGGCCCGGGCCAGAGAAGCTCCCAGCGGGTTCTACTGGATCCCCTCCTCCCCGGAAGTGCCAGCTCACTCACTGCCCCCTTGTCTGTGCGTCTTTCCCGGCCAGAAAGCCCATGCCCTTGAAAGGCCCTCAGTGTCCCCGTCACTGCCCCGTCTTTGCCCTCCCACCCTCACATATCCTGGTCATGATATCCTTCAAAACCAAAGTCAAGGCCCGCCTCCTCAAGGACCCCCTGCAGTCTCCCTTTCATTGGGCTTCCAGTGGCTACCTGTGAGCTCAGAAGCCACGTGGGAGTATCTCGGTGCTCTTCAGGTTTGCATGCCGTCCCCAGGAAAGCACGCAGACCCTGGGAGGGAAGAAGCCCACGCACCCTCAGTTCCCCTCCGTGTCTTAGGCTGGGAAGGTGCACAGCATGAGTGTGGTGAGTGGAGGGGGGCAGTCCCTCAGGGTCACCCCGCCGGCCCCCAGCCTCCAGGCAGCACCGACTCAGGGGCCCCAGGCCAATGTTCCTATGTGTTCACACTTTTAGCGGGAGAATTCGGAGTTCCGACACGCCAGGGGTCGGGAGGAGGAGAGAAGGTGACGTGTCCCCAGTAGGGGCCACGTGCCCCTGTGGCTCACAGGTGATGCAGGGAGGGAAGGGTCCACGTCTCCACTTTGATGGCACGGGTTCACTTTATCGCATGGTCATAAAACCGAGGCTCTATTCCTGCTGGGCTTTGGGGAGGGTATTGAGTATGGAAAACCCCGAGTCAGTGTAAAAAAAAATAATAACATATATGGAACCCAAGCAACGGGGCCAAAACCAGGGTCTTTGGAACCCAAATGATAAAGGTGGGGAGAGTTACACTGTGGAGACACGATTACTATCCTATCACCCAGATGTTTCAGACCAAAGTCAGGTAACAATAGCTGGGTGGATTATGAGTCTTCGGGAATGGCGTCCACAAATTTAAAACAGGAGGCCATGCCAACCTCCCGCCGCCGACCTGCGTTCTTCAGGGTCGGCCTGGCCATCTGGTGGGGGTGGGAGAGGCTGAGGATGACCATATGAGTGGGTGTGAACCAGACTCCGCTTAGGGAGCCGAGTGGGGATGTGGGGTCTGTGCACTTGAGAACATCAACGAAGGCAGAGGCAGGCGGCCTCGGGAGGGGAGGGCTGAGCCCCCCGGGAAGCGAGGTATTTGGAGACACAGTGAATGTCCTCGGAGACCGAGGTCTGGGAGGGTGGGGGCAGGAAGAGGAGCTGGCTTTCGAGGCCTCTCCTCCACCCACCCCAGGCCCTCTGGGACCCTCCCAGACCGCATCACCCTTCCCAGGGTCCTGTGGCGCACGGACTGGTGTCCACACGCATGTGCTTATGGCACTGAGTGGCTGATCCCTCTCTCCTTTACTGTCCACAGGTGTTCCCGGGCACCCCCACCCTTCCAGGTCCTGCCTACGACGTCCCTGACCGATGGGGGTGGGTCATGGGGGCACAGGTGCCGGGACTCCCGTTTGTAGCCCCTCCAGGGCTCAGGCCGGCGTCCGAGCGCCCGAGTCGACCCAGGTGCCCAGGACAGAAGGAGGTGTGCTTTTCGGCTCCCCGGAGCCAGTCTTCCTCGTGGGGCCTCTTTCCCCGGGATTCTCCGGGGCCACAGGGTCTCTGCGACACCAGCAAGGCCTCCTCAAATGCTCAGCGCCGTCCCGCAGCCACGCCGGGCCCTGGACAGCCGCACAGGGACCCCGCTGCTGGGCTGGGGTCCCTCTCGGGGAGGGGCGATGGAGCAGCCAGCCCAGCCCCGCCCCCCCGACCCCGCAGCCAGGCCACACGGCCCCTCCTAGTGGTGCTTCTGGGAACACACTAGCCCCTCCTAGAACGCCCACCCCGTGCCATTTCGACTAAGGAAGGCCCGAGACCCACTCACGCTGGGCTCCGCACAGCGGCTCGTGGCCACCACAGGCGGGAGGGACGGGGGGGATCCTTAGCCTTTGGCAAACGCTGCCTTTCCGCTCACTGATGCCCGTTTCTCTACGCCTTGCTGGGTCCTTCCAGCCAACATTTCCACCCTCGGCTGCCCGTCGCGTGAGCCTCCACTCGGGCGAGTGACGGCGTGAATGCCGCTGGGGACAGATGATACTCTTGTATCTTCCTATTTGCGATTTTGAGGACCTGTGTTCCAGGGTCTCGGTGGGCAGACGGCCAGTACGGTCTCACGGATACAATCTGCAGGCGCCATCAGGAGGTGGCTGAGGGGTGGATCGGGGCTCCTGTGTCTGCAGACGCATCCCCGCTGGGGTGCCGTCCTGGGCCATCAGGTCCCCAGTGTTAGGCTGTACCCATGGAGGGGGTGCGCACGATGGCGGGCTTGGTGGGAGAAGCCACAGAAAGTAGCAGTAAGGAGCGGGGCTCTGGCGTTCCCCGGCCACTCCCCCCAGAGCCGCCGTGCCTGCCCCACCTGTGTGTCGAGGCCCCTTGAGGGCTCGCTGGTCTGAAGTCTGGGCCGAGAAGTTCCGTAAGCCAGACCGCGGCCCCCGACCCCTGCGGGCAGGTGTGGGTGTTAGCACGTCGGGCCGTCTCCTGGTGCACGGATGCACCTGGGGTTCGCTTCCTGGGGCGGCCGCCTCAGAGCGCCACCCACTGTGTGGCGAACACAGAAATTTGTTCTCCCACAGCCTGGAGGCCGGAAGTCCAAAATCAAGGCGTGGGCAGGGCTGTGCTCCCTTGAAGGTGCGAGGGGAGGGTCCTTCCTGCCGCCTTCAGCTTCTGGAGCTCCAGGCGCCCCCGGGCTGGTGGCCGTGTCCCTCCTGGCTCAGCCTCTGTCTTCACACGGCCCCTCCCCTGGAGGTGGGACCACATCTCCCCCGTTTTAGAAGAGACACGTCATTGGATTAGGGCCTTTCCTGATGACCCCAGCTTAACTGAATCACGTCTGCAGAGACCCTGTTTCCAAATAAGGTCACATTCACAGGTTCCAGGAGTTAGAATGCGGACACATCCTTTTGGGGGAGCACCGTTCAACCCACAGTGACCCCTGATCCCAGCACACACAAGCCTCCCCTGCAGACCACACCCCGAGCCCTCGACGACCTGCCTGAGACTCGGTGCCCTCCCTCAGGGACAGGGACACATGTGCAAACGGGCATTGCAAAGAGTGGGCTTCCAAAGCAGGACCCAAGGACAGCCTCCTGGTACCCAGCCACCCCACCCCCCCGCCCCACCAAGTGCTGTCGTGAGAGGGGGGTTCGGCAGCCAGGAGAACAAGGCCAGGGAAGTGGGCGGAAGGAAGGAGGCAGGACACAGACCGGGGGTCCTGGGAGCAGAAACCTCCCCACACAGACCTGGAATGAGGGGTGGTCCCAGGAGGAAGGGAGGTTTGGCAGCCGATTGCTAGAAATGGTTGTGTGTCCCTATCTGCGTCTAAGGCTTTGTTCAGGAAGATTGTCGTTTTATGTGAAAATCCGGAGCAGCGATTTCAGACAGGAAGCCCAAGTGGTGAGGGCACCCCCCCCCCGCCATCCGCCGGAGGGAGGGTCGCTCGAGAGGACGGGGGTCCAGGAACATCTGACCAGGGATGGCGCACACGTGGCTCCCGGGACCGGGCCCGAGGAGGCTCCCGCCGGCCGCGCTGCAGGGGGGACCCTGGCAGGAGGCATCGGCATTTCCAGCTCTGGCCTGAGCTGATAATGAATTTGTCTTCACTCTGTCGCCACGGAGCTCGGACCTGGGTTTCCAGGGACTTGACCGCAGCTTCTGAACTCTTTGCATGTGATCGTGGGCTTCCAGCATCACGGGGACCCAGGATCCCTGCCGCAGAGGAATTCACGCTCGGAAACCAGCTGCCTAGAACGAGCCCTCGGACTTTCAAGTCAGTTCTGCAAACTGGGAGTTATTTTTCTTTTCCAAGTGGCTCCGGCCCTCCCCGAAGGCTGAGAAGTAAGGGTAATTCTCAGACACCCGCTCCAGCCAGGCCCACGTGCCAGTGGTGGGCGTAGAACGGGCAGGGGCAGGATTCCGCCCAGAAGGTCGGCAGCTAGAGGGCACGGGGAGAAGCCCAGGGCGGGTGGGAGCGTGCACACCGCGTGCAAGGAAGGCAGAAAGCCCACGGCCGAGGTCCTGGGCCCGCAAGGTCCGCACAGCCCCCCGAAGGAGTGCAGGGAGGGGCTCGTGCTAGAGGAAAGGCCGCAGCGAGCAGGGCATCGGGGCAGCCGAGAGCCGTGGCGTGATAAATACAAATAAATAGGCTGTTAATAAGCATCAGCTCCTGGCCCTGAGTCCCTAAACCCCTTGGAACTTACTGTCTCTTGTTCGCCAGTGAGATGGCTCCTGGGGGACCCAAGACAGCTTCAGGGTGGGTGGCCACCGGAGTCAGAAGGGATCTTACGATGAGAGGGTCAGAGCTGTCAGCCCCGCCCCCGTACCCACCCCCCAGCGGGAGCTGGCAAGGGGGAAGGGAGTCCAGTGATCCGGACAGCGGGGCCGGGAGAGATTGGGGTTGGAGGACCCGCAGAGGCACGAGGAGATCCGGCGCCCCCCTACTCCGCCCCTCGCGTCTCTTCCGTCGGGCAGCTCCGGAGCCGGACCCTTGATAATAAACTGATGAGCATAAGGAAAGCACTTTCCTGGGTTTTGTGAGACGTCCTAGCAAATTACCCAACTGGAAAAGGAGATCATGGGAACCCCCGGTTCGTAGCCGGGCAGGGTGGGTCAACGTACACGTGGCCTGGACTTTGGATGGCACAGATGGAGAGGAGCCGTCACGCGGGACCGAGCCCCCGCCGCATGGGTCCGCGCCGACCAGAACGGACTGTGGGACCCCCAGCTGGCGTGGGAGACTGGAGAATCGGTGTTGGAATGACATATTTGCTGTCAAACACACACACACACACACACACACACACGCACACACAGAACAAGAAATGCTCACTGTTTATTGAGCACCTATTACGTGCCAGGCACCGTGCTAACGGGGTACGAGCGCGACCCCATCTAATCACACCGACAGCCCTGAGAAGTCAACCCAGTCGCTAGGCTGTGCTCAGGTGGGGAAACTGAGGCACAGAGGTCAGACTCCGGTTCCTGCGGTGAGCTTAAGGTAGATGCCCTCAGAGGAGAGGGGCAGCGAGCGGAGGCCGCGGGCAAGCAGGAGCCGGACCACCCGACGCACAAGTGGGGGTCGGGCAGCGGGCTCACCAGCTCATGAGGAGGAGACGCACACCTACAGAAGCTGACTGGCCACACCGGGCGGACCTACACCAGCCAGACTAGTGGCTCAGCCGGTGCACTCAGCAGCCACGGAAGCCGCGTCCATCCATGTCTCAGGCAGAAAGAGATGTGGCCGCCGTGCAGGGGCCGTGGTCACCCACCGAGAACGGTCCAGGGGCGTGCACTCAGGCCGGCCCCACCACCCCCGCGGCACCCCTGACTTTGCTCTCCTTGGCGTCCACTAGCTCTGAAGGTCACCGTCCCCAAAGGGCTCCTGGACGGGGACGTGGACAGTGGAGCCCAAGCCGGAGCCTCGCCCATGGGGGTGCCACGAGCTCCCCTCACCTTGCACCTTGCGGGGTCCCTTCTTGACTCAGAATCCGGGCAGGGTCTTGGGGTGGCCCCTGACACATTCACTCCTTTGTTGCCCGACAAGCTAAGGGCAGGTCGACATTGCCCTTCCCCGTGGCGGTGAGACAGGACTCCAGGTCATGGGGGCGGATGGCCGGGCTTCCTACCTGCTTTTGTCTCCCATTGAAAGCAACAGCCAAGTCACTGCAGAGTGGTGGCCCTGCTCCCGGTCCCAGGACCGCCCTGACCCAGTGGCTCCCCCCTGCCTTTGCTCTGCCGAGGGCCCCTCCTGGCTCACAGACGGTCGCCTCTGGCTGTGCGCCCGTGTGGCACAGAGAGCCAGCTCTCCAGTGTCTCTTCGTGCAAGGGCGCCAGTCCCGTCAGGCGGGGACCGCTCCCCCATGACCTCACCTGACCCTCCCTACCTCCCAAAGGCCCCACCCCCGAATACCATCCCACTGGGGGTCAGGCTGGAACATCAGAATTTGGAGCAGGGGGTCACGAACGTTCAGACCATAACAAACGGCAGTCGTTACCGGTTGGCACAGGAAGGTCCCGCAAGTGAGAAGCCCACCTTCGGGGCCCCTTTTACCCTCATGCAGCTCTGAGCGGGGGGCCCCGTGTTACAGATGAGGACACCGAGGCGTGGGACTGTATCACGCCTGTCTGCTGGCTGTGGGGAGCAGGGGTTTGAACCTGGGCACCCCACGCCTGGAAGAGGTGCAGAGGGGTGGGTGGCGAGGCCAGATCTCCCGACGGGCTTGTTTCTTGCCCTTTCAGGGAGCTGTCTGGCCAAACAGACACTCGTTGGCCGGTCGCCTTCCGGCGACACCAAACTGGGCACGTGGCTCTTTGGTGCCTTTCCCAAACAGGGTGCCCTCTGAACTAATAGTCGGCCAGCCGACACCCCGCTGGGACGGTCGTGGGTTCTGGTCGCCCGCCAGCCCCCCACCGCCCCCCAGTCCCGTCCGCCAGCCTGGCACCCGTTACTGGAATGGATTTGCCGGCCATCCTCGGGCGCTCCCGGGGAAGCCCGGTCAGCGTCTCGGCTCCCCTGGCACCCAGAGCGCTGTCCACACGCTGACGGAGCCGTGAGGGTCAGGAGCCCTGCGGGACCGAGGCCCCGGAGGCAGGGCTGAGTGCTGACTGCGCCAGCCTCCCGGAGCTGCTTGATGCCACGCGGGGCCCCCCAGCCGGGTGCTTCAGACAACAGGAGTTTCTTCTCTCCCAGCTCTGGAGCCAGGCTGACTGTGAGATCAAGGCGTCCGCGGGGCCCAGCCCCCTCCAGAGGCTCTGCAGGAGGACCCGGCCTCGCTCCCTCTGACCCCCGAAGGCTCGTGTGTCCTCACACGGCTCCTCCCTGTGTGTCTTCTCCTACCTGTCAGGTGAATAGGGCCCCCCCAGGTCATCCAGGACGAGCTCATCGTGAGATCTTGAACGTTACCGCATCCACGAAGACCCCATTTCCAGATAAGGTCACAGCCGCAGGTCACAGGGCTTAGGACGCGGACATACCCTTTAGCAGACCACCGTTCAACTCCCTGCCTAGCGGGTTGGTCATCTCCCTGCCCCCGCCTCTCCCCTCGGACGAGGCATACGGTCGGCGCTCAGAATCGCCCGGCAGGCCGCTGTGATGCACCCAGGGACTCAGTGGCCCCTGCACGGAGGAGCTGGGTGGATCCTGGGCGGTAAATCCCTTCTAGGCACCGTCGGCAGGGTGCACGACAGCCTGTCCTCACTGCCGGTCCCTCCCGCCGAGGCCGCCCTCCGCACAGTGACGGCTGGGGCCAGACCGTCCCCCCTTGTGGGGCTCCGGGCGCACCGTGGGAGGTCGGTCCAGCTGTGACAACCAAAATGCCTCCAGACCTTGCTCAATGGCTCTGGGGTGAAGGCACGATCACCCCGCCGAAAACCACCGCCTGGGACTACAAACCGGTCCCAGAGCCTCGCTCCGGCCGTCAGCGCCCGCCAGCCCGGGGAGCCTCTCGGGCCTAGCCCGCCGCGCCCTGCAGAACCGGGCGTCAACTGACCTGGGCCCACCACCTGCCCCCTGGAGCGCAGAGCTGGCCGGGTCGGGAGGGCGCCCTGTGGAGCCGCCAGGCCAACCTCCGCAGCCTCCCACCTGCCCGCTTTCGGGTTTTGTTTCTTACGAAGCCGAGGACGGTCGGTCTGGGACGAGAGGGTGTCAATCATGCCCTTCGCCCTCGGCTGACGGAGCAGGAGACGCGGAGGCTGCGGTCCGGCTGAGTGGAGAGAGAGATGCCCTCGGATGAAGAGGAACCCCGATGGCGGGCGGGCGGGCACCAAACAAAATGCGGTCTGTCCACGCGGTGGAATAGTACTCGGCCCTTAAAAGGAAGGGGATGCTCGCACCTGCTGCAGCAGGACGGACCCGAAGGCGGGACGCTGAGGGACACGGGCCAGACACGCAGGGACGCGTGCCACACCCTCCCACTTCCGCGAGGGCCCGACGGGAGTCACACGCGTGGACCGAGAGCAGGACGGTGGGCGCTGCGGCGGGGGGAGGGCGTGTGCGCTGACGTTCACGGGGCTTCAGTCTGGGAAGATGGACCACCCTGGATTTCTGTCTCACCGCCACGTGGACACACGTAACGCCACAGAGCGACGCATCCGAACGTGGCTAAAGCGGCCCATTCCGTGTTACACGCCTTTTGCCACCACTCAAAATAAAAGATCACCGGGCCGGTCCCGAGGTGCCTCCGGAGGGGTGACCGAGAACGTCTGGAGGTCTCTGCCGTGTTGGCTTTTCCTCCTGGTACCAATCACGAGGCCACGGCTCCCGGCCATCGGACGCACGTCGGACACCGCGGTGGGCACCTCGCCCGGGTTCTCACGTGGGCGCACCGCGGCCCTGTAACGGGGCGTTCGGATCGGCATCGTCCTGCTCGCCCTGACCTCGCAGAAGAGGGTGCGGTGCTCGGTCTGGAAGCGGCAGGATGGGCCCCGACTCCGTTCCTCCCCGGGGACCCCCTGGCTGGCCTCACTCTCGTCCTCGCCAAGACGGACGAGACCGGCCCGCCCTCGCAGGGAGGCCTGGAAGACGAGCCTGTCTGCCTCCTCACTCTTGTGAGCTGAATTACGTCCCCCTGAATTCATACATTGAAGTTCTAACCCCTCCGGGCCTCAGAATGTGACCTTATTTGGAATTAGGGTCTCCACAGATGTGAGTGGTTAAGATGGGGTCTTCCCGGGGCGGGTGGGGGGGGGGGGCCTCGGTCCGGTGACCGATGTTCCTGTAAGGAAGGGAGCTTGGACCCAGGCAGGCGGGCAGGCAGGGAGACACCGTGTGAACGTGGGAGCGGAGATGGGGGGAGGGGCCCCGAAGATGGTCAGCAAACCACCAGAAGTGGGAGGGGGGGCCCGGGACAGACTCCGCCTCGGCCCCCAGCAGGAGCCAGCTCTGCCGGCTCCTTGATTTGGGACGCCCGGCCTGCAGACTGAGACGGCACGTTTCTGTGTGTTTCGTGACGGTGGCCGCGGGAAGCCCGGACCCCCCACGGGAAACCGGCCTACGGGGTCAGGGCTCCGGGGGGCGCTGTGGCCCCACGTTCTGTGCTCCGAGCCCTCAGGTCTGCCCTGTGTGGCACTGTCCTCGCCGTGAGCCACGCCGTCAGCACTGGGTGTAGAACAAGGGGGCACGGGCCCCGAGGACGAGACGGGCCTGTCCTGCCAGCTCAGGGCTTTTGTGGCACCAGCTGGCGGGCTCGGGAACTTCCTCGCCGACGGGCTCTTCTGGACCGAGGGACCAGTGATTCTCTGCGGGGGGCGGGGGGCCCTGAGCCGGCGCCCAGGGTGGTCCCCACGCTCGGACACGTGGCCACTCGTGTCACCATCGTGAGCTCTGCCTTTCTGCTCCAGAGTTGGGCTTTTCCCTGGAGGCTGGCTGTGCCCAGGGGGCTTGCTCTGACTCGGGGCCATCCGGTCTCATCCCCAAGGGGCCCCTCCGTCGTCCCCGGAACACAAGTGACCTGGCTTCCCGCTTCCCCGTTTGTTTCTTGCTCTAGAAATGTCACCCCGGGGGCGCCTGGGTGGCTCAGTCAGTTAAGCGTCCAACTCTTGATTTTGGTCGTGGTCTCACAGTTCGTGAGATCAAGCCCCACGTTGGGCTCTGTGCTGACAGCACAGGGCCCGCTTGGGATTCTCACTCCCTCTCTCTCTGTCCCTCCCCTGTCTCCCTCTGTCTCTCCCAAAATAAATAAACTTAAAATGTTTTTAACGAAAAGGAAAGTCCCCCAGCTTCCTCTTTCTGTCCCGACTCAGCACTGACCAAGGCCAGGGCACTGATCATCTTAGAGGACAGCAGGGAGCCACCTCCTTAGCATCGGCTCAGGGCCAGGGACGGCTCCCCCAGAAGCCACTCTCCCTTTGCCCCATCCTGAGCCTGGCACAGAGGCCCCACATGCCATCCAGAAGAGGCCCCGGTGGGCGGCTTTGCTCCCCTTAGCGTCCTGGGCCCAGCCCCTCGGGACGAAGGCTCAGGTAGCCACCGAGCTGCCCAGGGAAGGAATAGAGGACGTCTGGAGGGTGCACGTACCCAGGGGCCCCATGGGGCCGGTGGGCCGTGTGTGGGCGGCACACCCCCCCGCCTCCCACATTCATGGACCCTGCTCTCCTGATGCTGGACCAGGACCAGGTGGCTGAGTGGGGGTTGGGTTTCACGCAGTCCAATTTTTGGACACCCTGTCAGGGGGTCCCGGAGCCCCCCATCTACCTGTAAACGCACAGTCCAGCCGGGCAGGTGACCGACCTGGGTGCCCCGAGCAGTGGCTCCTAGGCGTAGGGCCGAGGACGGCCGCCCAGCCCTGCACCCACCCGGTCCCTGCCACCAAGGCGCCCCTGGGGACGGAGGCAAGGCCGGCCACGCAGCATCAGCAGCAGAAGTGTGTGCGTGTTCCGGGGTGGCCGCCGCAAAGCACCACGAGCCGGGGGCTTGGAACGACACAAATTTATTCTCCCGTGGTTCTGGAAGCCGCAAGTCCCAACGCAGTTATCACGGGGCTGAAATCAGGGTGTGAGCAGGGCCGCGCCACCCCCCACCCCCCCGAGGCTCCTACCCGCCTCGTCCGGGGCTCCAGGCCTGCGTTCCTGGCTGCCGGCCGCGTCCCTCTGGTCTCTGCCTCCGCCTTCACGTGGCCTCCCCGCTCTGTGCGTTCTCCCCTCCGCTGTCTCAGGGGCACCTGTCTTGGGACCCCAGGCCCACCCTAAATCCAGGGTCATCGCATCTTGAGATCCTTATCTTAGTTACATCTGCAAAGACCATCCTTCCAAATACGGTCACATTCACAGGTGTCTAGGGTTCGGGCACGGACACGGCTTTCGGCGGGACACCAAGCCCTCCTTGGTCCATCAGGCCTAAACTCTGGGTGTCGTCGGGAGACCAGACCCCCGCAGGGGCTCCCGTGGAGGGAGGGGCGCTCAGGGAACAGGTGGGGCGCACTCTGCCGGCTGGGGGAGGAGAGATCCGGGCTCAGGAGCCGTCACCACTTTCCTCCCCTGGACCCTGGACGACTGCAGGCATCCTAGCTCCCCTCTCCCTCCTGGGGCCCCTCCTCACCCACTCTGCTGTCTCTCTGCCCCGGAACCGTCCCGGTCTGGCCAGCAGCCTCCGGCAGCCCTCACTGCTCCCTCCCTCCGTCTCCGGCTTTCCCCAGCACACGACTCACCAGTGCCTCTGCCCCGCTGCCCGGCCACCCTCCTCCCGCCCTCTGTGTCTTCCTCACCTCCCCTGTCCCCAGGCCGCCCGGACGCACCTCTCAGATGCGTGTCCCCTGTACCAAGCTGCAAGCGGGACCCCCTGGGCCAGCCGGCACCCACTCAGCAGATGTGTTCGGCATGACGTGCCCAGGGCCAGCCACATGCTGGGGGCTGCAGAGAAGGGAACTAACTGTGCCCGCACAGGACCCTCAGGAGAGAGGTGTGGAGAGCGGTCGGTCCTGTCCCGGAGGGCAGGGTTTTTTCTCTCAGCTGAGGAGAGGAGAGGAGGACCCAGCCTTCCCAAAGAGCCGGGGTCTGTCACTGATCGATCCTTCTGACTTCTCATGAGAGCTGTGGGCATAATGATAACAACAGAGCAGCACCCACAGGCATGGGAACCTGGAACCTCTGAGTTGGACGACCCTTTCCCAAGTTTATCAATTACGGAGTAAAGACAACCGAAGTGAACAGCAGCTTGGAAACAACTTGGAGGTTATTTGGTCTTTAAATCGGAAGGTGGAGAGTTGAAGGCATTGATTCAACAGGTCAAGGACACGAGAGCTTAAATTCTCTTGGCCATCACCTCGCTGTCACAAGACGGCTGCTGGCGTTCCAGCTGTTAGCATCCACATTCCAGGCAAGAAGGCCAAAGGAAGTGGCAGCTTGGCACCTATATTAGAAAAGCCGAACTTTCCTGGAAATTCCCAGCAGATCTGCACCTGCGTCCCATTGGCTAGGACCATACTATGCATCCCCCCACGGTTTCAAGAGAAGCCAGGAAATTATTCATTTTAGAACCTGGGGGTGTTGCTGGGCTAAACGGCATCAGGATTGCGGTGGGATGGGAGAACGGGAGGCCAGCTACCAGCCAGGGTCCTGGCCGTCCTGCCGCTCTAGGCCCCTGGGGGACAGATATCTTCAAGCCAGAAGCTGGAAGCCCCCGGCCTGGGAGCCGGTGGGGAAGATGCGGGGAAGACAATGAGCAGCCTGCTGCAGCCCCCTCCCCACCCGCAGCCTCACTGGGGAGCCCCTCTTCTCGCTGGGCTTCAGTGCAGAACCTACCACTCGACACTCGAAGGCGCTCCGGAAACACTGCGTTTGTCTCCCGGGGGGAGAACACTCCTCTGCTTTGTTCTGCCCCCACAGTTCCCTCCCCCCCACGGCTCCCCCCCCCACCGACAGTTCCCTGGCACAAGAAGTCGGAGCCACATCGGGGATGCCTGACTCCCAGCGCTCGTGGGGAAAACTGAGGGTGGCCACCCGACGCCAGGCAGCGGGTCCCCAAGCCCTCCAGACACGGCCTCCAAGCCCGGGGCCCGCTTCTCTGCCCTCGGGCTCCCAGGAGGTGACGGTCCCGGGGCCACACAGCAGCAGGTGGCCCCCGGCCCCCACCCCCCGCCCGCCGCGGAGCCGGCCTCCAGCCCGCAGAGCCAGCCCACACACTGACGCACCTCCGGGTTTATTTTAGACCAAGCCTCATGCTCAGCACAGTCCAACAGACTTGAACTTTAACAAAAAAAGAAGCATGACAGGCCCAGCCGCACCCTGTCATTTACAGCTGGCCCAGCCCCCCGGCTTCCGGCCACGTGGGGACATCTCTGCAGGGAGGCAGGGGGTGGGAGGGGGGACCACAGGGGGCTCCTGGGCTGCTGTCCTCCGGCCGGCGTGGCTGGGATCCAGCCCAGGGGACCAACCCTGGGAGGGCAGTTGTGGTGACGTCTCAGAGCCTGGACCTGGGGGTGCCAGGCATGTGCCCGTGGCCCCGGGGGGGGCGGGGAGCGTGTGTGTGCGTGCACACAGAGTGGGGCGCAGGCCCCACCCAGCCCATCTCGGTTGTGCGGGGCCACGCCCCTGTCCCTGGGTCCCCAGCCAGTATCCGCACCCTGGCTCTCAGGGGGCCTGCGGTCCCCCCGCCTTCTCCGTAGACTCCCAAGGGCTGGGCCCTGCTCCCTGTGGGCACTGCTGGCCCAGGCTCTCCACGTTGGCCGCCCTCGTGCTGAACTACGTGACCCTCACAATGCTTGACCCTAACAGGCGTCAGACCAGTGGATGAAAGGCTGGGTGGACAGACAGACAGACAGATGGGCAGACAGGCAGATAGATGGATGGATGAGAGTTGGGGGTCGGTGGACAGGCGGGGAGTTGGGATGGACAGGTGGACGGATGGATAACGGGTCGGGTGGGTGGATGGACCACGGACTGATAATGGGAGGGAGGGAGGGAGGGAGGAAGTGTGTCTGTAGGAACTTCCTCCGGCGGGGAGCATCGCCCTGTGCACCTGCCTTCTGTGCCGGGAGGCCGATCTTCCCTGCAGCGTCAGCCCTGCCCCGTCCGGTGTGGGCGGGAGGGCTGTTCCGGGCAGGTGCGCATTTGCGTGTCGCCCTGTTCCCCGGCCCCGTGGGCCGGGCACCCCTTTGGGCAGGTGTGACCCTGGCAGCCCGGCCCCATGTGCTCCGAGCGGCTCGGGCCCCCAGCCCCCATCTCGCTGGACTTGGCCTGAGCTCTGGGGAGCAGTAGGGGCATCAGCTACGTGTCCCCCAACTTACACGGGTGGTGGGGGGACATGACATGCTAGAGTACTTGTCACAAATTCAGAACACCCCCCCCCCCCACCAGCAGCCCCAGGACACAGTCCTTCTCTCATCCGGCTGGGTCTGGAGCAAGAGCCTGGACCCCAGGGCCAGACGCTGGGCTGAGTCCTGCCCAAGGGGGACGGTGACAGGACCTGCCTCCCAGTGCAGCGTGGACTCCGTGAGCTTCTGCCCCTCCTGACTCGGTGCCTGGCCAACGCCGGCTCTTATCTCAACTCCCCAAAGAGCCGGAGCCCGGCCTGAGTCCGGGGCGGCCGAGCCACCCTGCCCTGGGACGCCCATGGGAACCCACGCCGGGGAGCGGTCCTCACCCTCAAAGAGGAGCCAAGCGCTGACCCTGGCCACGACGTGGACGAGCCTCGAAAAGATGATGCTGAGCGAAAGGAGCCAGACACAGAGATCACGTGTTGCGTGATTTCATCACCCGGAACAGGCAAATCCAGAGACAGGAAGTAGACGGGTGGGTGCCAGGGCTGGGGGGCTGGGGGGAGGGGGACACGGAGTGGCAGCCGGTAGGTACGGGCTTCCTTTGGGGCAACAAGAATGTTCTGGAACCAGATGGAGGTGGTGGCAGCACAGCACTGAGAGGTGTTAAATGCCACTGACTGTGCATTTGAAAAGGCACAATGTAATTTCATTGTATGAATTGCACCTCAATTTTGTCAAAAGTACACATAAACCGCAAAACCAGCTCGTGGGAGCAGGGAGATGCCAGCACGGCCGAGGCAGAGGGTGCCCGGAGAGCAGGTGGGTGGCGTGGGACCGGACCCCGGCAGGGAGACGCAGGGGACGGGCGGTCGGACGGGGTCCGTGTCTCCTGCTCACGGTGGCTCCGGTGGGGAGGACGGGCCACGGGAGAACGCGCCCGCTTCCTCACGGTCTCCCCTAGGCAGCCGGTGTCATCCGTGCGGTCTGCACGCTGATGTGACCCCGGCAGGCTGCCCTCCCAGCCACCCTGCTCCCATCGGCCCACCCAGGGCCACGAGCTGTTTGGGTTGGCACCACGGCTGCCCCGTGGGGTCCGGGCCTGGCTTTGGGGGCAGCAGACAAGAGCAGGTGGCGGGGTCTGTGACGCGGTGGCCAGCCCGGGCGGTGGGTCCCAGCCGGGACGCCCACCCTAAGGGGCGCCGGAGGCTGCACTGCCCGCGGACGCGGGAGCCCCCCCTCCGCACCCCTGGCCGCCCGGCCGAGCTCCCCCTTCCGTCCAGTGCCCAGGGCGGGGGGACCCGCTTCAAGACGGGCTCTGGGGGCTGCTGTGCTGCCTCTGGGACCTTCTGCTTAGGGGGGCCGCTTTCCACACAGGGACAGCACAACAGTGTCCCGTCACCATCTCTGTGTACCCCCCACCACCTGCACCTTACTGTCCAGCCAAGAGGTGACAGTCACCATGTGCGTTTCTGGTCCGTTTCTTTGCAACGTGTCCAGTGCGAGGCTGAAACCTGACCCTCCACGGCTTTCCCACTTCGTAGACGAGCCTGAGGCTCAGAGGTGGGGCTCTGACAAGGTCCGCGCTCGGGTGGAGCAGGACGGGACCCCAGGACCGCCGCCTGGCGTTGCCCCCACAGCCCCTGGCTCTGGCACAGCCACTGTCCCCGGGTGCCCCCTGCAGCAGGGGCTGGTTCCCTGGGCAGCCTGGCCTCCGGCGGGAGGGCCCAGCGCGTCCACACCGTGCCGGGGCTCACCGATGTGTCCCCGGGCTCCCCTCCCCCACGATCTCCGTGTCTGAGTCACCGAGTGCCCAGAACGGGGCTGCCCGTCCCTGGTGAGGTGGCCTGAATGGCAGCGGGGACGCAGGGGGCCGCGGAGTCCTGGCCAAGGGGCCCCCGCTCCTTTCAGTGCCGGGCAGGGTCTGCAGCGCCGAGAGGCCCCCTCACAAGCCCAGGCCGACTTTAATTACACACATTAGTGCTGCGGGCGAAGCTGCTGGAACCCTTTTTCGGTGGTTGCCCTTCTGAGTTAAGAGCAAGATGACTATTTTAAACACACCAGGAAGTCAACCACTTTAGGATTCCCCAGCCTGAATCCGGCCCACCTGAGCCCACGCATTCCCCAGGCCCACGGGGGCTGTTCCAGAAAGCGGTCCAGGCTCTGCCCCGGAGGGAGGGGGCAGCCGGAGTCTGCCCTCGGGCCGATCACCGACACCCTCTCCAGGGGGGCTTACGTCCAGGGGTCCTGGACACATCAGTGTCCACACCCTGAGCCCAAGACTCCCTGGAGAATGTGGTCCGGGAAAGGCAGGGCCTGTGTCAGGGGTGGGGCCTCAGTGGCCCTCGACCGCGCGTGGGGCCCTCCCAGACCGAGGCCGCAGAGGGCGAGGCCATGTCGGAGGAAGGGTCCAGAACAGCATCCTGCAGAGAGGCGCTGGGGGCGTCTTGTCCGCAGCGAGGAGACTCGGTGGCCGGCACATCCCTGGGAAGGGTCGGGGCGCTTCTGGGGGGCAGGGCAGAACCAGCAGGCGTAGAAAGGTGAGCCGGGGTACAGACGGGCCCCCACAGACGGCATGAGGAAGGGACAGGTCCCCATCACCAAGGCTGTTCCGGAGGGAGGGAGGAGGGCAGGGGCCTTCCTGTTATGGGGGGGTCTTCCTTGGGGAGGGGGCCAGATGCCCAGGGAGCTTCCCGGGAGCTGTGGTGAGCGGGGCCTGTCACACTCCCATCGGTCATCTGCCTCCCCCATCCGAGACCACCCCACGCTGTCCCCAAGCCAGCCCACAGCTGAGCCCCGGCCCGGCCCCCCGACTGCTAATTACCCTCCAGAAACCCTGGGACAGCCTACCTACAGGCTTACCTCAGGGTCCCCGTCTGTCCCCATCCACTCACCCCACAAAAATTAGCCACCGACTCTTCCCCCTCCATCCAAGTGAAGGCAGGCTCCACCCCCTTGACCCCAGCTCCTGCAATTTGAGGACTGTGTCACCCCAGGCCTGGTGCCCTGCCCCGCCCCCCCCCCCAGGGGAGGTCCTCCCAGGGACAGGAGCCCACCCACTGCTGTCCGAGGGTCTGTCTCCCCAGGGACCGCAGCCAGCACCCGGGGGCATCTTCCTGAGGCGGAAAACCTCCTCCTGCTTCCTCCTCCCCCCAGGCCCCCGTCCCGGGGCCGCCAGGTACCGAGGCTCAGGGCGCGGACACTGATTTCGTCATGCCCCCCCGCTCGGACAGACAGAGACCCGATGGGCACGGGAACCAGGGCAGCTGAGGCCCCTTGCTGAGAGGGACCCAGGCCTCGAGATGAGGAAGGGGCTCCGTCAGGGGGGACAGGAGCCCTGGTGGGGGGGGGGGGGAGCCGGGAGGATGGGGTCCCAGGCGGTATACCCCCTGCCTCGACCTGGACCCCGGGGTGCTGGGGAGTGGAGGCGAGCCCCGCCTCGGCCTGGGAGCCTGTTTGCTTTGGCCCCTGGTCGCCGGCTCCTCTGCTTCCCCAAACGCCGTCTTCTCCTGTGTCGGCGCGTCCTATGCTCCCGGCGGAAAGTGGAGGCAAAAAGAGGGCTGCCGGCTTGGGGCCTGCGGAAGGGGACAGGCTGTCCCGGTGCCTCCCGGCGGCCGGCCTTGTCTGCGGTCGGTTCCAGCGCCACCTGAGGGGCCACCGTGCGGAGCTGACCCAGCTGTCTGACGGGTGGCGATGGCCACCAGCTGGGTGAACGTTGGTGGGTCGTCCACCGCCCTGGCCTCAAGCCCTCGGGGCCACCGCAGGGTGGCTGTCCACAAGGTGGCTCTCCAGAAGCAGCCTAGGTCTGCTCCACAACCCTAGGTAGGTCTACGCCGTGACCCTCCCTGGGGGGCTGGCCAGCGGCTCTGAACGGCGCCCCTCTCCGCCACGGACACTTTCAGCACCGTTGGGTCCCCTGGACCACGAGGCCAGCTGCTGCTGCCGTCTGGGAGCGGCCGTCGGCGGTCCCCGCTCAGAGCGGGCGGCCCCACGGAGGCCTTGAGACGTGCTGGAAACTCGCACTCGGAGACGGCGCGTGTCGCGTCCACGTCGCAGAAGGCCCGGCAAGCACGGCCCCTGCTCTCGTGCGTGCCCGCGAGCCTGTGCAGTGGGGCCGGGGGGCGGCGGTGAGGGCAGCCCTGGTCTTCACGTGGGCAGGGACCTTCCGACTGTCCCGGATGCCGGGCCCCGGAAGCCTGCCTTCTGGGGAGGGAGGCAGGCCGGGGGCTGGGAGGGCTTGACCCCTCCCTTTACATAAAGGGGCGTGGCGCACATGCTTCCCACGCGTCAGACGTGGGCACCATCGCGTCGTCAGCCCAGGGCCCCGGGCAGGCATCCTGTGGGGAGTCGGGCTGGCCAGGGTCTCCGCCACGTGTTTCCCCAGAGCCGAGACTCACGGCCCCGGGGCCAGGCCACACGCCAGTGCTGTGGGCCATAGATCCGATGGCGTGGGCGTTCAGGTCCTCAGCACGGGGACACGTCGGAGGTGCTCCCCGTGGGGGACTCATCGGAGGTGCTCCCCGTGGGCTCCCTCTTGATCTTGCTTCGTGAGTCCCACCGCAGGCACGGCCGCCCCTCTCCGTGGTTCCAAGTGGGTCGCCTGGGCCTCCGGCCCCTCAGACCTCACGTGGGGCCTTGTGGAGCCAGCGCAATGGGGGGCAAGGGCAGCTCTGGGAGACGGGAGACGGGGGATGCTGGCATGGAAGGTCGTCCTGGCTTCCCAGCACGGCCGGGTGACACTCGGGCAGCGCCCATGGGGCGTCTGTGCGCTGCTTTGAACGGAAATGGCAGGCGTTCGCCAGGAGAGTGACAAGGTGATGGGCTGAGAGCCCCCAGAGCCCCCAGTTCGTGCCAGATGGGCCCCAGCTGGAGCAGGAAGGGCCGGACGCCCGTCCCCACGGGACCGACCATCGGCAGGTCAGCGACAAAGCGTGAGACCGAGCCGGTTCAAACCAGAAAGTCAGAGGGGCCGGCTCGCAGGCCCAACCTTGACTGGGAGAAGGGCTGGGGCGGGAGGGGGCTGGGGGTGCAGCGGCCCCCTCCCTGCCGGAGCAGAGCCTCCAGTTTGGCCGACACGGATGTCACACACCCATCCTCCTCCTCGGCTGTGGGATCGCTGGACACCAGCTTGGGGTTTATTCTCCCGGCGCGTCGGACGGGGCCGGTGAGACTCAAAGGCCCGGTCCAGGTCCTTCGCTCGCTTGGGAGACAGGGAGCTGGGACCCGAACCCAGGTCTCAGACCCCGCCCCCGCTCAGCGTTTTTCTGCATTCCCAAGTATTTAGTGAGCGCTGTTGTTCGGGGTGTGGAATCTGCATCCACGACAGGTCCCAGCACCGTGATGCCTGCTGACAGGAGAGGCCGGCCGCCCCACGTGAACACAGAAACGTGCGCACGGCGCCCGCACGGGCCTCACAGACGGGGCGGTGGGTGCAGCAAGAAAGCGGCCACGCTCCGAGCCCACGCCGGCTGGTGCGCCCACGGCTGGCGGACACGCGGGAGCCCTCTGCTCGCCGCCCGCCGGCACCACACGCGGGCTTCCCCGAGGGGGTGTGGGGTGGGGTCCCGGGCGGAAGGAAGTCCCGGGCGAGGCAGCCCGCCCACCGCGGCCCCCGGCTGCCCCCACGGCACTGCGGCCGGGCCCCGTGCATGTGTCCTGGGGATACAGCACACGGCCGCACGCCGGGGGGCCGTGGGGTGTCGTCAGGAGGGGGGGACCCCTCCGCGTGCTGCCCTGCGCTGCCTCCAGGATGCGTCGTTCCGTAAGAAAGGCAAGGCTGAGAGAAGCGTGACGAGCAGGCTACCGTCTGTGCAAGGAAGGTGGGGACCACACACCCGCACGGGCACACGTGCACACAAACACGTGCACACGTATGCACAGGCATACGCACGCATACAGACATCCCCGCGGGTATATGCTCGTTTCTTTTCAACGGAAGGATGACCCACGCGCCATTGTTTTCAGTTTCCTGCTGCCTCGGGGGCTGGGTGAGGAAGAGAGAGAAAAGAATCCTGACACGATTTGTCTTATAGATTAGAATATGAAACCGGGTTAAAATTGCACTTCGTTGTAAAACACAAACCAACCTCTTAGAAATCAAGAGCAAGACAGTATCAACGCCGTAACCTGCCGACGAAAGCAATGGCATTAACAGAGGAATCACTTCGAGCGACACCTTGCACGTGGCTGCCAAGGGGAGGAAGCACATCTTCAGCCCTGCTCGTGCTCGGCAACTAGACCGCTGCCGGGACCCTCGCTGCGCCGCTGCCTCGGACGATCGCTGACGGATTCGTGGATGACACGCTCGCAGACGGGGCGAGCAAAGCGAGCAAAGAAACCATCACCTGCACGCTGGTCCCGAGGAGCCCCGATTTTTAACAAAGAGACGAAAATGGGAAGCCAAAGGCCGAAAACACCTGCTGTTCCAACGTTCAGTTGAAGTTGTCGGCACAGATTCACCAAGAGCCCGGAACACCGCGTGCAGGTCCCGTGAAGATGCTGCACAGAGCGGGTGAGGGACCAGTAGGGCGGACCAGGAAGGGTGGCCCCGAGCCGCGGCTGGGGCCAGGGAGGAAGTAAGATACAGAGCGTGGAGGCAGGGCCCAGGGACACAGGACACAGGACACAGCCCCGGGGCCAAAGCGGGGCCAACCTTGAGCACCAGAGTGCGTAACTGCCTAACAGAGTCTGGGGTGATAACCCAAAGTACAACACAGGTGATATCTGGGAGTCCTACTGATGTGAACACGCCGTTGAACACATAAACAAAAGAGGAGAAGAGACAAATCTCCCCTGCAGAAGAACCCAGAATCCCTACAATTTATGAGGCCACACTGGTCTCAGTGAGATGGGCCGTAAGCCGCCCGAGGTGCGGCTGCACAGTGACTTTCTCCGGTTGGGGACAGCGTGGGAACAAGAAAGAGGAACTGGATGGCAGGGATCTGATGCTCACTTCAGCCAGGTGACCAAGGTCAGCATCGCGGGAACGAGTCATGGTGGGGGGGGGGGGGGGGCATGTGTCCCGACGTGATGGGGATGAGAAGGGCTCTCACCCTGTGGTCCTCCTCCCAAACCCACAACCCCATCTGACCGTGAGAGGGAAAATCGTGGTTAAGAGATGGTCTACAAGGGGCGCCCGGGTGGCTCCGTCGGTTGAGCGTCCGACTTCGGCTCAGGTCACGATGTCGCGGTCCGTGGGTTTGAGCCCCGCGTCGGGCTCTGTGCTGATGGCTCGGAGCCTGGAGCCTGCTTCCGATTCTGTGTCTCCCTCTCTCTGCCCCTCCCCCACTCGTGCTTTTTGTCTCTCTCTCTCTCACTCTCAACAATAAGCATTAAAAAAAATTTTTTTTTAAAAAGAGAGATAGTCTAGAAAATACCTGACAGGTACTCAGAACTGTCAAAGTCATCAGAATGGTCACAGCCAAGAGGAATCTAAGGAAACACTACTGACAGTCATGTGGTGGCCTGGATGGGGTCCTGGACAGAGAAGGGACACTGAGTAACAATCAAGGAGATCTGGGTAGGACGTGGGCTTCAGTTAGTAACAACATGTCAATATCGGTTCACTGATCGTGACAGGTGCGCCACACTGATGTAGGACGTACAGAAGAGGGGAAGCTGGGTGTGGGGACCAGGGACGCTCTCTGTGCTTACCTTCCTCACGAGTCCTGTGCACATCTGAAATTGTTCTCCAATAAAAGCTTGTTTAAAAACAAAGCTTGTATCAAAACAGACAAAAAGCTTGTTTAATTGCAGTGGATTCAGATATATCAAAAATGGTTTTTGTGGCACCTGGGTGGCTCCGTCGGTTACATGTCCAACTCTTGGTTTCAGCTCAGGTCATGATCTTGCAGTTCGGGAGTTCGAGCCCTGCATCAGGTGGGATTCTCTCTCTCCCTCTCTCTCTGCCCCTCTCCTGGAGAGCTTGTGCTCTTTCTCTCTCTCTCTCTCTCTCTCTCTCTTTCTCAAAATAAATAAATAAAAACTTCTTAAAAATGGTTTTGGGGCGCCTGGGTGGCTCAGTCTGTTAAGCGTCCAAATTCAGCTCAGGTCACGATCTCGCGGTTCGTGGGTTCGAGCCCCGCGTCAGGCTCTGTGCTAATGGCTCCGAGCCTGGAGCCTACTTCGAATTCTGTGTCTCCCTCTCTCTCTCTGCCCCTCTCCTGCTCATGCTTGTCTCACTCTTTCTCAAAAATAAATAAACATTTGGGGCGCCTGGGTGGCGCAGTCGGTTAAGCGTCCGACTTCAGCCAGGTTACAATCTCGCGGTCCGTGAGTTCGAGCCCCGCGTCGGGCTCTGGGCTGATGGCTCAGAGCCTGGAGCCTGTTTCCGATTCTGTGTCTCCCTCTCTCTCTGCTCCTCCCCCGTTCATGCTCTGTCTCTCTCTGTCCCAAAAATAAATAAACGTTGAAGAAAAAAAAAAAAATTAAAAAATTAAAATAAAAAAAAAAATAAATAAACATTAAAAAAAATTTTTTAATGGTTTTCAAACACCCCTGATTTCATGATGATGCATCTTAAAGAATGGGTCACTTTTGAAGGAACCAATTCATTAATCTGAAAGCTGGTAAAAGTCAAAGCAGCAAGCACTTCTCTTGCCTTTCTTACACAGTAGCTCAGGGCAGTGTAACGATTGATAAGGGCAAGTTTCTCTTTACAAATTAGTCCAACTGGTAACTGGAGAAGGAACCACAAAAGTAGGAAATCACCATTTCACCGCCCCTGGAGGTACAGAATCCAGGCAGCGGCCATCAGGGGCTGGTAAAAATGGGATGTGACAGGGCACCTGGGTGGCTCAGGTGGTTAAGCCTCCGATTTCAACTCAGGTGACGATCTCACGGTTTGGGGTTCAAGCCTCGTGTCTCAAGTCTCAAGCGTGCTTGCAATCCTCTCTCCCCCTCTCTCTCTGCCCTTCCCCCACTTGTGTGCACCCTCTCTGCCTCTCTTTCTCTCAAAAGAAGTAAGTAAACTTAAAAAAACAGTGACATGACAAGCTAACGGGAAGGATCCGGCTGACCATTCCTGAACCCCGCCCCCCCGCCAAATCTTAACGTCCCTCAAAACACAAGCAGAAGTTCAGGGGCCCCTGAGGTGGGGGGTACGGCACCGCTTGACCCGTCCACCTGCCCCAATCAAACCTGAACATGGTCCAGCTTCCAACCTCCAGATTAAACAAGACAGGAGGTGGGCCGACCACGTGCGACATGTAGCTGTCATGACTCCGGTAAGCCGGCTGTGCAATTGGACGCAGGCAGGACCCAGCCTCAGCCCCGATAGCGGATGGTTGTGATGACCTGAGCAATCCGGGTTGCCTTTCCGGTGTGATCATGGTATTGTGGCTATGTTTTTACTACGGGGCTGGGTCTTTCAATAAAAAGCCTGCTGAACTGCCTTCCGGAGAGGTGATAGAAGGCTGGAATTCACAAGAATGTGCGGAGGGCAGGGGTGCATGGGGTTCAGTGCAACCGCCTCTCTGCTTTTGCACATTTGGGGGACTTTTTCCATAATAAAAACTGTAGTAATGAGCTTCTTTTTCAATGAGTGGGCTTTACTTGTTGGTAGTTTTAACTTAGAGAAAAGAATAGAACGAAAAGTACAGAGAGTTCCGAACACTCCCTCACCCCTCCCCACTCACTCATTTCCTCTACTTTTTTTTAAGATTAGTTATTTATTTTTAAGAAAGATAGAGATAGTGTGAGCCAGGGGAGGGAAAGAGAGAGAATCCCAAGCAGGCTCCATGTCGCCAGCACAGGGCCCGATGCAGGGCTCAAACTCATGAAACTGAGATCATGACCTGAGCTGAAACCAGGAGTTGGACGCTTAACCAACTGAGTCACCCAGGTGCCCCATTTCCCCTACTTTTAACATCTTGTTCTAGTGTGGTGTGCATTTGTTACAATTAATGAACCAGTGTGGATACGTTATTATTAAGTAAAGTCCACAGCAGACGTTAGGGTTCACTGTGCTTTGTACGTCCTATGGGTTTAGACAATGACATGTGTCCACCACACAGAATGACAAGTTCACTGACCTCAAACTCCCCCGTCTGCACCCCTTCTGTTCATCCCTCCCTTCCCCCTGTCCTCCGGCAGCCCCTGATCTTTACTGTCTCCATAGTTTGGACTTTTCCAGCATTTCCCGCAGTTGGTATCACACAGTATGTAGCCTTTCCAGATTGGTTTCTTTCACTTAGTAAGATGCACTGAAGGTCCCTTTATGTCCTTTTTGTGGCTTGAGAGCCACACTGAATAATATCTCTTTGCCTGGATGTCCCATAGCTTGTTCATCCATCTACCTGCTGAAGGACAGCCTGGTTGTGTCCAGGTTTTGGCAATTGTGGGTAAAGCCACTATAAGCATTTGCGTGTGGGTTTCTGTATGGACACAGGCTTTCCGCTTATCTGGGGTAAATATGAAGGTTTGCAAAGAATTTCTCCCAGTATATGGCTTCTTATTCTCTTGACAGTGTCTTTTAGTGAAGTCCTCCTTACCACTTTTTCTTTCGTGGTTGGTGCTTTTGATGTGATAAGGAGCTGTCACCAGGGGGCAGCTGGATGGCCCGGTTGGTTAAGCGTCTGGCTTTTCATTTCAGCTCAGGACACAATCTCATGGTTTGTGAGTTCGAGCCCTGCATCAGGCTCTGCACTGACAGTGCACGGCCTGCTTGGGAGCCTCTCTCTCCCTCTCTCTCTGCCCCTCCCCTGATTTTCTGCACACACGTTCTCGTTCTCTCGGTCTCTCTCTCCCTCTCTCTCTCTCGAAATAAATAAATACGCTTTTTAAAAGAGTCCTCACCAGATGCAGGTCACACAGATACTCTCCTGGATCATCTTCTAGGAGTTTCACAGTTTTGTGTCTCACACTCAGGTCGATGACCCATTAGGGTTCATTTTTTGTGAAAGGGTGTAAGGTCTGGGTCTAGATTCATCTTCTTGCAGCTGGATGCCTTGTTGTTCCAGTGGGACACAGAAAAGTCTGTCTCTTGTCCATTGCCCCCTCATCACAGATCAGGTGACTATTCTTGGGGGGGGGGGCCCGTTTCCGGGTGCTCTCGTGTTCAGCAGGTCTGTCTACTCGTTCACCAGTCCTTGATTGCTGTGGTTCAACAGTTAAGTCTTCAAGTTGGGTGCTGTCAGTCCTCCAACTCGGTTCTTCTCTTTCAATATCGTGTGGGCTCTTCTGTGCCTTGTCCCTCCATATACACTTGTCAGTGTTCACAGAATAACTGGCTGGGACAGAAATCAGCTCTTTAGGGGCCACTCATAAATACGTGCTGCCTGCCAAGAAGCACCGTGCACCTGATGAAACAATGACTCTCTCAGGTGAGGCAGCCGGGCAGGGACCAGCAGCCGCAGCAGCAACCGGGGTGCAGAACGCTCTCACGGGGTCTCTAGTCACGACGAGCGTGTTCTGGGGCCTCACCAGCCTCTTGGTGCCCTGAGGGGCCCGACTGGGGAGTCATCATCACCCCGCTGGTGACCCGTTCACTTTGCTCCCCTCTTTCGGCCGACTGCAGTTCTGGCCCACCTCAACCCCTCTTTGGACCCACAGTTGAAAGACGAAGCCGCCTGGGACCTCAAGTGTCACTGGCCTTGAGGAGAAAGACCCGCTCCCCAGCACGGAGTCATTGAGGCCACATTCTTCTAGACGCAAAGCCCCCTCCAAACCCAGACCACCTTCCTTGACTCGCCTCGGTTGGCCATGAGGTGCCTTAAACATTCACTCCGCTTTTGAATATCTTATTCTACAAAGCGGTATTCGTTCCTGTCTTTTTTTTTTTTTTTTTTTACATTTTGATGCATTTTGTGCCTCCTTAACTGACTCCGTAAAATGTTTACACACCTTCTGAGACAGAAGGCACTGTTCTTCTGAGAAAGACGTTGCTGTCCTCTCGGAACCTGGTCATTTAGAGAAGACTCCAGCCCGCTCACAACATGGGAACTGGTGAAGTGTTTAAAAACTGTCACGAGTCCGTGATTCTCCAAGGGCGCAGCCAGGAGGAGGACGGTGTTCCCAGGGAGTATCTGTCCCAGCAGAATTACACTGAACTGTATTTTCACGATGACTTTCTTATTTCTGCCACCTTCTGGAATAAATTATTTTTCTGCTTTCTATGAAAGAAAAAGAATTTGTAAGAAACACAGAGCCCAAAACAAACATACTATGGAGAAAATGGAGGACACATATCACACAGGGCGACTAGGATTTTGAAAAGTTGTTATTAATGTGCTCGGTGAGATAAAAGGAGATACTGCATCCTCGATGTTAGAACAAAAATACTCTTTTTAAAAGTAACATTCGTAAGACAAAATCAGAGCTCTCGAATTTAAAACTACTCTAGCAGATATGAAAATTCTGACAGCTGGATTACAAGATAAAACAGACGGGAGTCTCTAAGAAAGAGAAGACATGGTAAATGGAAGAAGAAAGACAACTGAGTTGGGGGACCAGTCCCGAAGAAACAAGGTTGCCTTGAAGAGAAACGGAAAGGAAGAGAATGGCCAAGAAATGGCTGAAGGAAGCGTTCCACACCTAAAGGGCAAGAATGTCCCGGTGAGGCGGGCCCTACTTGAGAGGTGAGGACAGAGCCACACCATGGTGCGTCAACACATCTTGGTCAGCCTGGGGCAAAGAGGCCATCCTGCAGGGCTCTCCACCCTGTGGGCGGGGGCCACAGGGAGGGGACTCACGTTCCACGAACACAAGTGGTCACAGATCCCTCCAGAACAAACCTGGTCACCAGAGTAAATGAATGAGAGCCTTCAAATTCCTGAAGGAAAATTATTTCCAAGCTAGGGGCACCAGGCAGTGGCTCAGTCAGTTAAGCATCCGACTTCGGCCCAGGTCATGGTCTCACTGTTCGTGGTTTCAAGCCCCACATTAGGGTCTGTGCTGACAGTGCTTGGGAATCTGTCTCTCTGCCCTTCCCCCACTCTCTGTCTCTTTCAAATAAATAAACTGAAAAAGAAAAAAAAAAAGAAAGAAAGAAAATGATTTCCAAACTTGAACTGTAGGGCCCTGTACCTCATCCAGTTTGGTGAATGTTCCACACACGCCCGAAGGGAATGTGTGTTCTGTAGTTACTGATCCATAAATATCAGGTCAAGATGATTGTTCAGATCATCTAAGTCTCTGTTGATTTTCTTGCCCAACTGTCCTCTATCAATTTGAGAAAGGGGTATTCAGTGTTCTGCTGTATTTGTAGAATTGCCCATTTCTCTCTTTTATCCTGTCAAATTTTGCTTCAGTATATGGAGGCCCTGTGAGCAGGTGCATAAGTGTTTATGACTGTTACGTCCTCTTTATGAATAATCTCCTGTAGCATTCTGAACTATCCCTCTTTATTTCTGGTCTATTTTTTATTTTTTTAAAGATTTTAAGTAACCTCTATACCCAACGTGGAGCTCGAACTTACAAGCCTGAGATCAAGAGTCACACACGCTACCAACTGAGCCAGCCAGGCGCCCCTGAAGTCTATTTTTTTAATACAGCTTTATTGAGATATAATTCATGTCCATAAAATTCAACCATTTAAGGCACCCAATCTGGCGGATTTTAGTATATTGACAGAAATTTGCAACCATGAGCACAGTCTAATTTTAGAACATTTTGTCACAGAAAGAGATCTCACACCCATCAACAGTCTTTCTCCACCCTCCACCCGCTTCTCTCTGCTGCTAGGAGTAATGCCACCATGAAATTTTGTGTGCAGGTATTTGTGCGAGCATGTCTTCCATTCTCTTGGGAATATACCTGGGACTGGAGTTTCTGGGCCATCTCAAAGCTCTGTGTGTAACTTTTTGAGGGACTGCCAAACTGTTATTCAGAGTGGTTGAAGTCCTTTGTCTGATGTTGATATAGTGCTCAACCCACGGGAAACCTTCTTCCATTTGTTTGCTCTCTGACCTGCAGATTAGGTCTTTCTCCACAATCTATTTTTATAGTGTCTGCCTTTTTCTTTAAGTTTATTCATTTATTTTTGAGAGAGAGAGAGAGAGGGAAGGGGCAGAGAGCAAAGGAGAAAGAGAATCCCAAGCAGGCTCCACGCTATCAACACAGAGCCTGAAGCAGGGCTCAAACTCACAAACTGTGAGATCATAACCTGAGCCAAGAGCAAGAGTTGGGTGCTTAACCAACTGAGCCACCAGGTGCCCCACTTTTGTTTTAAGTTTATTTATTTTGAGAGAGGAGCAGAGACAGGGAGGTAGAGAGAAAATCCCAAGCAGGCTTTGCACTGTCGGTGCAGAGCTCAACACAAGGCTCAAACTCACAAACCCAGAGATCATGACCTGAGCTGAGACCAAGAGTCAGGTGCTTAAGCAAAGGGAGCCACTCAGGAGCCCCTATAGTATCTGCCTTTTAACTGGAGTTTTATCCCATTAACATTTAATGTAATTATTGGTGCTTTTCAATGTAGGTCCACCAGTTTAGTTGTTTCTGTTTCTCTTTTCTCTTTTCCTCTGTTCTCCCTGTTCTGCTTTTCTTGGATTATTTGACTATTTTTAGAACTCCATTTTAATGTATTGGCTTTTTGCTGTACTTTACATTCTTTTTAGTGCTGGGCTCTAGGATTACAGTGTATATCCTTAACTTTTCAGCCCACTTATAATCCATACTGCACAATTCACAGGAAATATAACGGCTCTGCAACCACGTAGGTGTGTCTACCTCACTCCTGCCTTCATGTACTCTACAGGTGTCACACTTACTTACATTGTAAACCCCACAAAACAATATTCTTCTGCCTCAAACAGTCATATCTATTTTTTAAATGAGAGGAAAAAAAATATTTTCTATTTTACCTAGGTATTTACCATATCTGATATCCTCATGCCTCTAAGATCTAGTATCTGCATCCCCTCCAGCTTGAAGAACTTCCTTTAACGTTTTGTTTTTGTTTTTGTTTTTTGTAGTGCAGATTCGCTGGCAACAGATTCTCATGGTTTTCATTTATCTATAAATGTTTTATTTTGCCTTCGTTCTTTGAAGCTATTTTCACTGGGTATAGAATTCTAGGCTTCACAGTGTAAAAATGTTCCACAGTCTTGCCTCCATAGTTTCTGATGTGAAGTCCACAGTCATTGAAATCATTGTTCTTCCATAAGTAATGTATCATTATTCTCTGGCCACTTTGAGATTTCCTCCTTTTACCTTTGACTTTCAGCAGATTGGCTATAATGTGCCCAGCGGAGATTTTTCTTTATATTTATCCCGTTTGGGATTCCCCGAGTTTCTTAAATCTGTAAATTTATGTCCTTCACCTGACTGAGGAAGTTTTCAGCCAACATGTTAAAATTATTTTTTCTGACCCATTTTCTCTCTCTCTTCTGGGATTCCACTTTTCTCCCTTCTGGGACTCAAAATAGTAGACCTTTTGACATTGTCCCTCAAGTCCTTAAGATTCTGTTCACTTTTGAAAATCCTTTCTCCATCTTCTTCATATTGGATAAATTCTTCAGATGTTTCTTCAACTTCACTCTTTGCTCTGCCATATCCATTTCGCTACTGAGCCCACCCAGTGCCTTTTTAAACTTACGCTATTGTATTTTTTAGTTTTAACATTTTCATTTTTTTTACATTTTTAAAAATTTCTTTGATGATATTTCGTACTTTTCATGCGTTGTGAGTATACTTTCCTTTACCTAGTTGAGTATTGTTGTGATAGCTGCTTCAAAGTTCTTGCCTGAGAATTCCAACATCTTAGTCATGTCTGGGTTCATTAAGTAAATGTTCATTGTATCCTGAATATTGTAAATACTATGCTGTGACGGTCTGGATTCCATTAGATTCCTTGGATGAGCGTCGATGTTTGCATTTTCGCTGGTAATTACCGTGGCTAGTCTCCAGCTACAACTATCTGGGAGGCAGTAGGAGTAGCTCAAATGTCAGGTCAGGCATATTAGCCTTATCTGCAAGCTGCGTTGAGTCAACCCGGTGCAGGCACAGTTTCATACCCTCTGTCGGGTATTTGGGAACAGTTTACACACGGAACATGGAGCTGCCATTCTCTGACTCTCTCTTTTCTGGGACGCCCCCCTCATTTTGGCAGCTGTGGCCACCCCCCAAGGTTCTGTCCTCTGACTTTTTAAGCCAGAAAGGCTGAAGTTTTCCATCAGGGCTTTGAGTGACCCGCATCACACTCTGCCCATGGCACAGCACTTCTGACTTTCCGCTCCCATCCAAAATCCGCTTACCTTAGTTCACACTCAAGAGCTTTCAGAGAACTGCTTTTGTTTGTTTGGGTTTGGGGGTGGGGGAGTTGTTTTGCCGAGACTTTGTACATATTCCCTGCAGAGGAGTTGGTCTTAGGATATTTACTTTACCTTACCCTCCAACCTCAAATTTTGTACCCAAACTCCCAGTTAAGTGTGCAGTTAAAGTCATTTTCAAATAAGCAATGTATCAAAAAAAAAAAAAAAAATCTCCCAAACTCCTTTTATTGGAAAGCAACTCGAGAATGTCCTTTACCAAAAATGAGGCTTTATACCAAGCAACAGCCAAAAATATATCCAGGGGGTCTGGGATTTGGGCGACCCAACACAAGAACAAATCGGAAGGAATCCAGGGGACAGAGGTAATGGGAACACAGGCGTAGAAAACACCAAACGCACGTTGTGCAGAAAAGAGCTGAAGTCTTCAGGAGCAATTTCTTCAGCATAAACTTAACAAAATCCCCAACATATTTGAAGATTTTGAAAAGAGATTTACATAATTAGGAAGTGTTTAGATTGGAATTACTGTTAAGTACATGGGAAATTAAACCAATAAACAAACAACAGAAAATGATTTTACCCTGGGGAAGACATAATGTATGGGAAGACAAAGTCATCATAATATACTACATGGTTTAGCTATGAATAGATATTACACAGTCGTGATGTAAACCCTGAGTGTTGATCTAGTCGGAATTATGATACAACTGTAAGCTGAGGTTGAAGTCCTGGGGGATGAAAGAAAAGACCTGAATTCGTGGTTGTCAACTGAGGGTGACTCTGACCTCCCAGTGGACATTTGGCAAGGTCTAGAAACATCTGCAGGTGCCACATTTAGGAGGAAGGGGATGTTGCTGGCATCCAGGGATACTGCCCCACATCCTATCACGTACACCCACAACAAAGAATTAATTGGTCCACATTTGCAACTGTGCCACTGTTCAGAAACCCTGGGATAAGCCATCATTTTCCACATCAGTGTGTCAGCAGACCACATCTACAATGTAAACACTGGGGCGCCTGGGTGGCTCACTTGGCTAAACGTCCAACTTCAGCCCAGGTCATGATCTCATGATTCGTGAGTTCGAGCTCCGTGTAGGGCTCTGTGCTGACAGCTCAGAGCCTGGAGCCTGCCAGGGAGACACAGGGAGATTCTGTGTCTCCCTCTCTCTCTGCACCTTCCCCGCTCGTGCTCTCTTTCTCTCAAAAATAGACATTTAACATTTTTTTTAAATAAATGAATAAAATAGAATGTAAACATCAAGTAGCAACCACATAAGCATGTTCAGAGACTCAGGGATAAATTAGAAAGAGTGAGCTGAAGGCTTTGGGAGTGACAGGTGGGGCCTGGGTGACGTCCTCTGGGTTTTGTAACCGGCCCTACAGAACGCCGTCTCTTTAAAGCGCGTGCAAGTGTGAGTTTTGTATTCTGAGTGACAATTCATGTGGAAGAAGAGAATGATTGAGGAGAGCACGAAAGTGTGCAAAGGCAGCCTGACTTCCTGTTCTTCACAGAAGCTCTCTGAACCCTGGTGGATGCTAGCCCTGGGTTCTTGCCCTCTGCCAGGATGTAGCCGTGGTTTGCTCCCTCCTTAGATGGCTCCACGTCTGCATGGAAGGACAATGCCTGGAGGGGCATGTTACTCTGCCCTGCAGTTAACTGGCTCCATGGCTTGTAACCCGTGTCTGTCTTCTGCAAGGCAGTCATCCCAAGAGGCTCAGCATTGGGGTTAACCTTCCGTAAATGTGGCAGGCGCTCGAGGCCCACACCGCCCCCTGGCGGCAGCATGCCAGAATTGCAGGCCCAGGTGTTCTGAGGGACACGGGAACCCCGTGGAAGTTCAAGACGCCAAGCTGGACGTCTGAGGAATCAGGCAGCATTTCACCCACTCAGCCTCTGAGGCTCCTGTCCCCACACAAGCAGCCCAGAACACCTGTTGTACGGCCGGTAGCTGATTGTAATGTCCCACTGTGGGTTAAACTGAATTTTGAGTTTGTTTAAAGGCTGGGAAATTCTATGGGGGCACCTGGGTGGCTCAGTCAGTTAAGCAGCCAGCTTCAGCTCAGGTCATGGTCTTTCAGTTCATGGGTTCGAACCCGGTGTCAGGCTCTGTGCTGACAGCCTGCTTCGGATTCTGTGCCTTCCTCTCTCTCTGCTTCTCCCCTACTCATGCACTGTCTCTCTTGTTCTCTCTCTCTCTCTCGAAAATAAACATTAAAAAAAATACATTAAAGGCTGGGGAATTCTAAAATGTTTATTTATCTAGAGAGAGAGGGAGGGAGGCAGAGAGAGAATCCCAAGCAGGCTCCCTGCTGTCAGCACAGAGCCCAGAGCCCGACGCGAGGCTCCAGTTCGCAAACCATGAGGTCATGACCTGGTCTGAAATCACGAGTCGGACACTTAACCCGCTGAGCCACAGGCGCCCCTGAAGGCTGGGAAACCCCGAAGTGCGGCTTTGCTCGTCCTCTTCCTCTCTTCCGTGCCCCCCGTGCCGGGAAGGAGGATGCAGCCAAGGGGCCCGTCCTGCCTTTAGTCCTGGTCTGCGGGTTCCAAGCTGAACCTGCTGCCTCGCGCCTTTGCCCGCTCTTCTCGCAGGAGGACGCTTACAGGCATCACAGCACAAGCCACGTGGCACCCCTGTGCCCTTGCTGGCCGAGCGCTCACCCGCACACCGGCGGCTGATCCACAAAAGCCCGGAGCCACGCAGCCCGCTGCTCCGACCTTGATACGTTTCTTGCTTTGGGAGAAGGACTCTATCCAAACGTGTTTACTTTGCAAAGCAGGATGGGAATTTAAGATGGGCCGTTTGAGGTGGGGCCCGGGGCGCTGCCGGCACCCATCGTCCTGCAGCGGGGCTCCCCGGCCTGTGCCCGGGCCCCCAGCCCCCACCTGGCCCAGGACCCTGCCTCCTGTTCCCTGGGCCTGTTTTCTCGGGTGACACTCAGCACACCTGTTCACCGACTCATGTGTGGCCAGCCCCCCACAAGAACGTCCACTCCGGAGGCAGGGACGGGCTGCCCACGAGGATCACCCCTCACCACCTGACTTTTTGTGGGTGCCCTGAGCAAAGTGGTGAACGAGGGAATGAGCGCACAAGTCACTTCTCTGGTGTGTGGCGAGGAGAGAGGGAGAGGAGGGGCGTCAGCTGCGGTCCCGGGGCTTGCGTCCGTGTGTTTCTCGGGGCCGCGGAGACCGCAGGGCCGCTGCCGCGTGTCTCACCGAACACGAGTTCCTCTGTCTGGCGCTCCGAGGCCAGGAGGAGTGTACCTGTCGTCGGTGTGGGGACCCCAGTGCCCAGGTGGGAGGAGTCATCAGGCCTGTTAACTTCTCTGTTCGAGGCTCCCTTGCCCTTGATGGGTTTTTAGGGAATCCCCAGCAGGAGAAAGTACCACAAAATGGGGACAGCGATGGCAGGGATGGGCGGGGCCTCGGGGGCTTCCCACCTGTTCTTTGCAGTGGGGGGAGGGGGCTTTTCTTTCTTGGAAGTGGAGGGAGGGGGCTTTTCTTTCTTGGAAGACCGCGCACAGGGTGATCGTGGGTTCACTCCCTTGCCCCTCGGTGCCCGGTGCTCACCCTGGGAGCTGTGGGGATGGCAGGTGCCCACGCCCCTCCCAGAGGGGTCCAGTTCAGTGAGCGTGAGGGGCAACACCGGGCCAGAGACGTGGAGCCCCAGTGCCCAAGAACCCCCCAAACTCCGGGAGGTGCAGAGTGCCCTCGGTGTCAGAGTTCAAGGCCCAGCCCCGGCTCTTCCTGCCGATGCCGTGGGGGCCAGACAGATGTGAAGGGGGAGGCGGGGGCCAGGAGCTCGGCGAACACCCGAGTGGCCGCGGTGGAGGCATCCTCCGGTGTCACTGGATGGGCAGGGCGGCGGACCTGTGACCCTTAGCACCTCGTCTGCCAAGCTTCTGTGCCTTTGGCAGCGTCCTGGGCAGGAGCGGAGGAGGGAGGGAGCACCGGGAGGAAATGAGCCGTTTCAGTGGATGGGTGTTCCCCAAATCTGTGAAAAGCAATTAGTGTTTCCTCTTAAGTGTGACAACGGAAAGCTATAGGGCCACAGCCCGGGACCCTGGAAATCTGTCTGGCTTTTCGCGCGTCACTGATGGCCAAGAAATTCCTCCCGGGTTCAATGAGAATCAGCCCCGGCCGCCTGGCAGCTGGAAACAGCCCTGCACAGAGTGACAGGCACCCCCTCCCCCCCGCACCAGGCCACGGTTAGCTGGCCTGCGGCCACCACAGAGCACCCCCTGGCCCCCCCAGAGCACTTGTGGTTCCAGAAGCCACCACGGTTTCCCTCTGTCCGTCTGCTGACCGGGCGGGGGACGGGGGGCAGGGGGGCGCTGTTCCCTTCCTCCCGCGCGGGCCCCTCACCCACAGCCCCTGTCTCCCGCAGGTGAACAAGGAGAACGTCGTGAAGGTCGGCCACCGGCAAGTGGTGAACATGATCCGCCAGGGAGGGAACCACCTCGTCCTCAAGGTGGTCACGGTGACCAGGAATCTCGACCCGGACGACACCGCCAGGAAGAAAGGTGCCCACCCCGCCCCGCCCCCTGCACCGCCCCCCACATCTCCCGCCCAGGGGGGCGGCCCCCCGAGAGGAGGAAAAGAAGCCAGACAGGGAGGTGAAGAGGGGACTCGGGAGCTCGGGCCTCAGGCAAGGCTGTGCTCAGCAGCCCTGGGTCCGGGGGGCACAGGCACACGTGTGAGGCCCGGGTCCTCGCTGTGACGGGTGGGGGGTGGGGGGCGGCCGGCCAGGGGCTACAAGGCTGCCGGAACCACCAGGTCCGTTAGTCACCCTCAGGCACGCGGCGGAAAGAGGGCCGGACCGGCTCCCCTCCGCGCGTTTCTGCTCCCTCGGGGAGGGCAGGGGTGCCAAGTGCCAGGTGTGCCTGGGGGGCTCAGTACAGAGGGCAGGGGCCCCCACACAGGGCCTGTCCCGGTCCCAAACCCTCGCGGCCCGAGCGGAAGCTCAGCGGGTGACACGGCTGCTTCCCCACCTTGGGGGCTCCGGGCCGCCGGCCCCCAGGTTGTTCTGGAAGCCGGGTGGGGGCAGGGGCACATCAGGGCCAGGCTCTCACACCTGTGTCTCTCCCGCCTGCCCCTCAAGCCCCCCCGCCTCCCAAGCGCGCCCCGACCACGGCCCTCACCCTGCGCTCCAAGTCCATGACCTCAGAGCTGGAGGAGCTCGGTAAGAGTCGCCCGTCTGGCCCGCCCGGCCCCCCGCTGCCGCCACCCCCGGGACGTGTCCGCGCTGCCTCAGCCCGTGCATGGCCCTGTGCCCGCTTGCTTGTCCCGTCCCCTGCCCCTGAACCCCCGGAACGGCATCGGGAGCCCTGCGTGCGGGTGGCTCCCACGCTGGCATGTCCGTGGGAGTCCTGCTGGCTTCGGGGGTGGTTGCTAGTCTTGCCTTTTGCTGTTTTCGGCTCATCTAACATTGTTTTGTTTTGAATTTTTGGGCCTCTCACTAGTGGATAAAGGTAAGCCGCCCCACGGTGTCCCCCAAACAGCTCCCCTGCTGTCTCGGGCGCACCCCACCCCCCAAATCCGCCTCACCACCCCCGCGTGCTGGGCGCAGACCAGAAAGCTCCATCCCTGGGGTTTGGTGTAGATGGTGGTGGGGCCAGCAGGCCTGGAAGGGTGCGCACCAGGGGTAGGGGGCTCCTAGAATCTTCTAAAAGGTCTGAAAGGCACAGGAGAGCTCGAGCCACTGGCCTTATCAGAGAGACAGGGAAGGGTGTTCAGAGCAGCAAGGGCCCCGGGTCCAGGGCAGTGCTGGCTACTGAGAGGGAAGATTCTAGAGCCGGCGCAGGCCATCCGGATGCTGGCTAAATGTCGTGCTGGGGCGTCGCCCATGGCGCCCAGGGACACGCTTGGTAGGAGGCTGGCTGTTCCACACAGAAGTGGCGAGAGGGCCGATGTGCTTGCTCTGCGGAGAGCGTGGAGAGGGGCTCGCCGGGTGATGAAGGGCCAGCGTCTGGGCGCCCCGTGCAGCGCGGAAACCGGCCCTGAGCCCGGGACCCGCCCATCAGGCACAGCTGGCCCAGTGGGGGGGGAGTCTGAGCTCCCCGCCCCCCGTCGGCGTTTAACTTGACGTCACTCCCACCTGACCCCAGCCTCCTGGGGAGACCTTCTGGACCCTCCCGGAACCCATAGTTCCTCACGAGCCCCTTTTCTCCCAGCCACGTCCTGTCCGTCCGAACAAGGCTCTCCAGGAGAGCCCTGACTGTCCCCGCGCACCTGGCGTGGCACCCGGTGGGGATGACCACAGAACTGCTGCACATCCTTTAAAAGTGGGCAGCACGTGCTACCCCGGCCCCTCCCCCGGGCCTTGGCGTCTCTCCCCCGTCTCTCCCCCGTGCGGGGACTCCGTGTTCCCCTTGTCACCCCGTGCCGCTTTGGCACAGTGCTGCGGGGACAGTGTCTCACCCGTGGCCAGGAAGCAGGTTGAGCAGCCGGTCATGTTGGAAGGGGAAGGTCACCCCATCACCGGGTTCCTGGGAGAGCCATAAACCCAGCCGTCTAGACACCCCACCCTTCCGCGTGTGGCCCGCGTGAGCTTCCAGTCAGCGTTAGGTTTCCGGGCCCCCTAGCCAGGCCCCGGGGGAGCGCTGCCGTCGTGGACTCACCCTCCCCTTTCTGTTTGCAAGCCTCCATCCGGAAGAAGAAGGGTAAGGGGCCAGCCCAGTGTCCGTTCCCAGCCCCTGCCCGCACACCCTACGGCAGAGACTCCCTCTGTGGCTGTCGGCGTGGCGTCTACACCGCCGTACTCTTGCGCTGTCTCCTCCCTGTGCTGGGGCCTACGGAGGGGCCCAGCTCCAGACCGCGTCCTGTCTCAGTCTGTCCCGTCTGCTTTGCTTTTCCCAGTGTGGTTCCTCTGTCACCCCCGACGTGTTGTGCGTCTCCCCCAGAGCTGTGTCCTCATCGTCATGACCATGAGGCCCGTGGGACCCTCAGACGGTCACAGCTGGGCCCGCCCCACCCGCCGGCAGCCTCGAAGTTGCGTCCGGTCCATGGCCACACGCAGCAGGCAGCCGGGGTGCAGGCCGGTGGGGCCCCGACACGGGGCGAGAGGCTGGTCCCCTGACTGCTAGCTGCCTGGGCCTTGGGGGCAGGGGCAGCATCCTCGAGCTCACAGAAAGCCCCTGGCTCTCACGCTCTCTGCCTGCGGGATAGCTGTCCTTAAGCTTGCAGGGACACGGGAGCCGACTGGCACGGGGTGGGGGACGGTTTGCAGTGCTGTGAACAGCAGAGACACACGCGCCACGAGGGCCCCAACAACAGAGCCCCAGAACGGTGCGGGCTCCTCCTTCAGCAGCGTCCATATTTTGGGGTGTTTCTCACCTGACTGCTGGAGACAACGATCCCGATGATAGAAAGAAGCACAATAAACTCAAAACTCCTTCTGGGGGTCTGGGGGAGCGCGGCGTGGACCCCATCACGGGAGCCTAGGCGCTGGCGCGGAGGCACAACGCGGTATTCTGAACACTGAAGTCGGGAGGTGGGTCTCAGAATCCATCAGCCGGTATCTGGGGGCAGGACCATGGGTCCTAGAGCATCAAGTCAGAGCATATGCTCCTCCTCCCCGGTCTCCACCCGCCACCCCCAGGACTGCCCATAAATTTTCCTGAGATTCCGTGTCTCCCTGAAGTCCCCTTCAACCCAAGGCCAACACCCTGCTGCCCCAGGGACGACCCCTCTGTCTGCCACACTATCCTGAATAAGGCACCCCGGCGTGGGCTCCCGGGACTTCACTGCCGTAACAGAGCTGGCCAAGAAGGTCCCTTGTCAAGGGGGCACCTCCAGCAGCCACCCTGGACCGTGTGAAAAGACAGGAGTCACAATCCTTGTGGCCAGCACGGGCACAGGAGACAGGGAGTCCTGGAGGGTGGAGACCCACCTGGCTTTGAACAGCAGAGAAAACTGGAGGCAATTTGAGACCAAATGCCCCTCCCCCACATTTCCTGACCCCAGCTGGTGCGGGAGACAGTGCACGCAAGACCCCAAAGTTGCCCCGTGGCCGTGGTCCACCCAGCTCCTGTGTGAGCAGTCCACGGGGCTGGGGAGATTGTGGGGTGCAGTGTGGCGCTCCAGCGGCCCACACTCACTGCGCAGCGAGGGAGTGGACAGTCCGGCCTCACAGAGCTTGGAGCATCGGACGCTGGTGGGCATGCAGAGAATGCTTCTGGCACACTGCCCCTGCCAGTCTCTTCCAGGGGACCCGTCTAAGCTCAGAACCTGCCAGTCTCTTCCGGGGGACCAGTCTAAGCTCAGAACCTGCCAGTCTCTTCCAGGGGACCGGTCTAACCTCAGAACCTGCCATCTCTCCTGGAGGACTGGTCTAAGCTCGGAACCTGCCAGTCTCTTCCGGGGGACCAGTCTAAGCTCAGAACCTGCCATCTCTCCTGGAGGACTGGTCTAACCTCAGAACCTGCCAGTCTCTTCCGGGGGACCGGTCTAACCTCAGAACCTGCCATCTCTTCCGGGGGACCGGTCTAACCTCAGAAGTATTCCCCATGCTCCAGCAGGGCCATGTGCAACAGGGGGAAAACAGGCTTTTACAACATACTGGTTGAATAGCGTCTCCCCAAAAACCCACGTCCAGCTGGAACCTGAGAAAGGGACCTTATTTGGAAACAGGGTCTTTGCAGATGTGAGCCTGTTGAGGCTGCACTGTATCGGGGTGGACCCAGAGCCAATGACCATGACCTCACAAGAGAAGAAGAGATTCAGACACACGCAGAGGAGGGCACAGAGGCAGAGTTTGGAGGGACGCGGCCACAGCCCAGGAATGAACGCTTGGAGCCCTGGAACCTGGAAGAGACAGGAAGGATCCTCCCTGGGAGCCTCCAGGAGGAGAAACATCCTACTGACACCTTGATTTGGGAATCCTGGCTTCCAGACTGACGAAGAACAAACTTCTTTCGTTCTGAACTGTTTGTGGTGGTTCTAGAAAACTGTCACACCAGTGAGATGGCCCCCAGCCCTGGCTCCCCCAGGCGACCCCGGTGCTGCCTGCACCCACAGGCCTGACCCTTGGAAGGTGTGAGACGCATCAGGGCCATCAGGCCGGGAACAGCTCAAAGACCCCTCCCCGAGCCTCACGGCCTCCCGGGAAGACTAAGCCAGAAGTGGGCCAGCCGGCCACAGCCACTGCCTCCCCCCGGGGCTGGCGCGTGGCCTCTGATGCCGTCGGTGTTTGCGTTTCCCTCACGCAGAGGAGATCCCACCGAGGTCTGGCTCGTGGAACGTGGGTTTCTGCCTTGGGAGGGCTCAGGGCGCACTGGCTGAAGCCTGCCAGTGGCCAAGGGTGAGCTCCTGGGCTGGGGGGGTGGGGTGGGGGGTGAGGGCTTGTGACGCTCTGGCTGTCCCTGCTCTGGTTCCCCGGGGGACCTAACCGCTCTTGCCAAATATGCCACCTCCCCTCCTAAAACACGCTGCCCCCTCGCCAGGAAGCGGGCAGTTTATGGACGGGGAGCATCACCCCAGTCCGTACGTTTGCTTAGAAAATGACAGCACGTGGCCGCTTCTAGAGGCTTCTCCTCAACTCCCTGCTAGGTGGTTTTTAAGATGCGTCTGCGGGATTGTTCTCAGCCGCAGAGCACTTCATTTTAGGGCTGCAGGGGGCTGCGTTCGCTAATCCTCTTTATCCCCGGATAGAGACCCAAACCCAGGCTCTCTTAAATGAGGCACAATAACCAGGAGACTCTACAATGAGAAGTGGGACTCCAGCCTCACAGCTTTTCCTAAAAGCCTTCATGTTCTGGTAAACAGACCCTCAGAGGTGGGCGCAAGCCAGGAGGAGCCCCAGGCCTCCCCTGCGGAAGCCACGGGCTGTCCGTGTTCCCATCTGAGTCGCACAAACCACACTTAATGGCTGTCACTGAAAGCAATCGTTCCCAGCCGTACCCCCCACAACCCAAGAACTATGGTGTTCTGGTTCAAAAGAACATTTGGCTGGAGGTGGAAAGGCCAAGATTTAAAACAAGGACAAGGACAAGGAGGGGCGCCTGGGGGGGCCCCGTCGGTTAAGCGTCCAACTTCAGCTCCGGTCACGATCTCGAGTTTCATGAGTTCGAGCCCTGCGTCGAGCCTGGAGCCTGCCTCGGATTCTGTGTCTCCCTCTCTCTGCCCCTCCCTCACTCATACTGTCTCCAGGATAAATGAACATTTAAAAAACTTTTTTTTAATAATAAATAAAACAAGGACGAGGACATCCACTCAAGGTGGCCACGGCTCCAAGGCACGCACTTCTGGGCACCCCCAGACCCGCCCCTCTCAGCACGGGGCGACTGGTGTGGACAGTGCCCTGACTTCGCAGCCGGCTGGAGCGGGCAGACCATCCCGATGCCCACCGCCCCTCAGGGCTCGGGACCCCTGGCCCAGGGTGGGGTGGGGATGCGGAGGCCGGCAGACCCCGGCGCGAGGCCCAGCTCCCACCCACCGGCTCGCCTGGTCACGGGTTTTTAGCCGCGTGACCTTCAACATCGCAGATCGGGACCGTTCCCCTCCCCAACGGCCAGAAAGGAGAGGAGGTGCTTAGGACTGCCACCAGGGACCACTGCTCCTGACACGGGGTCTTTGCCTCACCTGTGCCCGCCCATGACTGAAGGTGTATTTTTGGGGTGCCTGCCACGTGCCTTGGGGCTCCAAGATCACAGCGGGCTCCCTGCTTGTTCCGGCTCGTGAAGAGAGTCCAGGCGCTACTCGGATACCGGGCAGCAGCCCCTCGGCCTGCTGGGAAATTAGGGTGAACCGCCCATCCGCTTGGAGGAAGGGGGTTAAAACCAAAGAAACGGCTAGAAACAGGAGACTATCGAAGGTGCCGCTGGTTAGCTCTGTGTCACAGGAGAGCATCCTGCCCTGGGGCCCCCGCCCCGTACGGTGCCTCCCACGGGATGAGTGTTGGCCTCCAGCCGCTCTTTCTGTGGCTCGGTGGCACCCCCTCCACGTCCCGGAGGCCCGGCAGAGCCCAACTGAGGGGCATGCCCTGCGACCAAGGCCGGACCTGGGGAGACGGCCCGAGCCCGAGGATGGGCCCCCAGCCCCGAGGACACCCGACTCCCCACAGCTCAACCTGAAACGAGCCGACAGCCAGCACCAGGGGCCCGGCTTCCAGGGACAGGCCACGAAGACCAAGGAGGCCAGCCAAGCGCCACCTGAGCACGTCCGTGAGGGGACCCCGTGCCACGGTCAAGGGAGTGAGGCCCGGCCGGAGGGGCGGGGTGGGGGTCCGGCACAGAAACAGGTTAAACCCCAGCCACCGAAAGAATCCCGGCCCAGATCGGAGGTGGGACGGCTCCCCAGAGGAAGCAGCTTTCCGGGACCGTGGGGTGTGCACAGCACAGCGGCAGGGACAGGGACCCGGCAAAGGGAAGGAGCGGCAGCTGGTGGCCGGGAGGGGGTGAGTGGCGCCTCCCGGGGCCCTAAGCACGGCTGAGGACAGGACAGCTCCGTGGGCCGTGAGGAGGAAGGCGGGCTTGGGGACACGGTGACCATGGCTGCGAGTGGCCCAGAGACATAAGTGTCTCTGACCAACTCCCTAAGGGGCTGATGCTCCCTAGCACCCATGACGAGGAGGACGTGCCCTTGCCCGACCAGTCCGGACCTCAGGGCAGGACACAGGGAGGGAGTGGGTCTTCTCTTCACGAGGGAGAGACGTGAATGCGCGTGTGTTGGGGGGAAGGGCCTTCTCAATGCTGCTCGGCCAGAACCCTCTGCGCCCGGGACTCCCGGGCAGGTAAACTGGGACAGGGTCCGGGCCAGGGGGCAGGTATTTTCCAGACAGTGAGAGTTTTGGCTTTGCAGGCCACGGGCTCTCTGTGGCACATTCTCCTTCCCCTCCTTTTAACAGTCTCTTAAAAATGTAATCGCAGGGGCGCCTGGGTGACTGAGTCAGGCATCTGACTTTGGCTCAGGTCATGATCTCAGTCTGTGGGTTCGAGCCCCGCGTCGGGCTCTGTGCCGACAGCTCGGAGCCTGGAGCCTGCTTCGGATTCTGTGTCTCCCTCTCTCTCTGACCCTAACCCAACCCACTCGCATTCTGTCTCTGTCTCTTTCAAAAATAAACCTTAAAAAAACCAAAAACGTAATCGCTGCACGCAGGGGGAGTGTCTGCCTGCTGGCAGTCAGGATCTGGCCCAAGGGCCTTAGTTTGCTCACCCCCAGTCCAGGACACAGGTCTGGACCCAGGAGTCTTGTGAGCAGTTAGTCACAGATGTCAGAGGCCCACCTGCTGGGTGGTCTGTGAGGCTGGGGTGGCCCTGGTGGCTGCTTGCCTGCCTGGCCCCCTGTCCTTCCCCCACCCCACACACCTCCTCCCTTTTGCAGTTCCTCTATGGGGACCCTGGTGTGGGTGGCTCTGGGGGGGCTTTTCCAGGGGACTAGCTCCTCTTGGGAAGCCCCTGTTGTTCCAAGTGGCTGTCCTGCCCGGTGGGAACGAGCAGACGCCCCAAGCCTCACACCCTGGCCTGACAGCTCTGGGTCTGGGCGAGACTCCAGGGGCCTGGGAGTCTCTTCGTGACAGCAGGCACTTCGAGGGGAGTCGCCAGACCCCAGAAAGGATCGGGGTTGCTAGGAGAAGGCCTCGGGCTTGTGGACGGAACGTCCACATGACCACACGTCCAGGCCTGCGCGTCCTGGGGGATGGGGGGCAAGGACGGTGCCGGGCCTCACGAGGCCCAAAATGGGATATTCCCATCAGGCACCGCCTTGCACTGGCTTTGCGCCAACTGGGCCGCAGTCTTTCCGGGAGGGCGGGCCCCAAGGCCCCGCGGGGTCTCAGACCTCCTACAGATGAAGCGGGGGCATGTGGGCGATCCTAGGCCCCACTGGAGTTTTCACGTTTTCCAAAAGTTGTAATGATGTTTTACATTTAAATCGTAAAAAGTTTTTAATCTGTAAGAATTACACATCACTAACCCTTGACTCTCTTTTTCACCAAGAAGTAAGAATGTTGTGCTGTTGGGAAATTGGGTGTCCCCCACGCAGCACGGGCTTGGCGGTTGGGAATCCCGACGGCCACCTGACTGCGCCCGCCACCTCTAGCCCCGGGCGCGAGGGCTTTACAGCCCGGCAGCCGCAACCTGTGGCAAAGCAACTACGTATGCCTCTGAGCTTTTAAAGAGGAAACGATCCCAAACCCTGGTTTAGTTGGCGCGGCCAAGACTACGTCCAGCAGCGAAAACAAAGCGGCTCCGGTGAAGACTTGGCTTTCAGGGAGTTGCAGGCCTCGGGGGCCGAGGCTGTGTCACTGAGAGTCTTGTCCGCGTGCGCCCGCCCGGGGTGAGGGCTTGGGAACGGACTTGGCGTCGCTGTGAGTGCATGTGGCACAGAGACGCATGCCTGACCCACACCGCGGTGACGAGCGCCTGCTTGCATGGTTTGGAGGCCGGAGCAGTTGAGTGGCTGTTCACGTGCGGAGGGCACCTTGTCAGAAGCCAGCCCCCCGTGGTGTTTCAGGGGCTCCGGTCACTGACGCCCGTTCCCACCGTCATGTTCACGTTGCAGATAAGCCCGACGAGATTGTCCCAGCCTCCAAGCCATCCCGCACTGCTGATAACGTGGCCGTGGAGTCCAGGGTAGCCACCATCAAGCAGCGGCCCACCAGCCGGTGCTTCCCATCCGTCTCCGACATGAACGTGAGTGGCCGTGCCCCGGGGAGGCGGGCGGGCCGTCCCTGCAGTGACAGCTCACACCTACGGTAACACCTGGAAATGTTGCCCGTTGCACAGGCCAGCCTGGTGTAATGCACGTTAGAACAGACCCACACCTGCTGGTGTGGGAACCCCTCCCCGCCAGAACCCCGGGGCTGGGGGGGCGGTGTGGCAGTAATCCCACAAGCTCTGGGCCGCCCCACTGCGGGGTCAGCCCCCAGCTCCGTCTCCCCATCCTCGCTGCCCGCCTTGTTTGTGGCCTCTCACCGCATCTTAAGCCCCATGTGGCCCAGATGCTGTCCGGCCCGGCCTCGGGCCCCAGACCCCGGGCAGAGGGTGCTCTACGAAGACGGCCCAGGGCCCTGAGCACAGGATGCCAACGAGCTGACGCTCACGTGTCCACCGGGCTCAGCCGTCTCCGGTGCCGCCGACCGGGGGGCGGCCGGCAAGCCCAGCGTTACAGACGAGGAAGCGGCGGGTTGGGCGGCGGCTGCACGGGGAATCCGTTTCCCGAGTGCACGAGGGAAGCTAAGCTCCCCTGGGGCCAGCCCACCTGCCGCAGGTCCGTGCCGGCGCCGCTGGTCTCGGGGCTCCAGGGCAGTCCTTGGGCTTGCTCACCCGCCCCCCGTACCTGGCTCACCCTGTCCCGTGCCGTGAGCCGGTGTCCCTGACCCATCCTGTGGAGGAGGGAAACGGAGACTCCTGCACTGCCCACCTGCTGTGCGCGCGTTCCTACCGAGCGTCTGCCGCGGCCCCTTCTCAGACGTGTCAGCCAGTCCATGGCTCCACGGGGCACCCTGGCATTTAGAGGCCAGGAGCCGGGCGGGGGCGGGGGGGAGTGCCCAGCAAGAGCCTCTTCCGGCTCCCCGAGGCTGGTATGTCTTGCCAGCCTCGGCTGGACACGGCTTGCTCCTGGGGGGGGGGGGGCAGCACGGGAAGCCGTGTGACAGGTGGGCACAGGTGCTTCCGTGTCACCCTCCGGGCCCAGATGCTCTGGGTGGGGCTGGTCAGGGCTCGTCTCACTCCGGGGTCTCTGGTTTGCAGTCCGTGTACGAACGACAGGGGATCGCCGTCATGACGCCCACTGTTCCCGGGAGCCCGAAAGGCCCGTTTCTGGGCCTCCCCCGAGGTACGATGCGAAGGCAGAAATCAATAGGTAAGAAGCATGGCCTCCACCCACAGAGGTTGCCCCCTGGCTCTCAGAGAAGCCCTCAGAGTCCCCCGGGCAGAGCTGCCCCCTGGGGCCCACCCACCGGGGGGCCCTTTAGACCCCCACACAGACTCAAACTTTTCTACCTGCTGGAAACGACATCCAGCCTCGCGGGCCGTGCTAATGCCAGCGGGGTGATGGGGCACGCGCCAGGAGGGAGGCGGAGGGTGGCCCAGGGCAGCCTAGGAAGCCCCCTCCGCCGCCTTGCGGGGACCAGAGTGGCAGGTGGAGGTGGTCGCCCGCTCAACACGATCCCCACGTCCCCCGAACCGCCCGGTCCCTGCCACGTTTCAAGCGGGTGAGCTCAGCGGACACACTTCTAAGGGTGGTTGGGCCACGTTCCAGAACGCCGACAAACTCAATGTACTGCGTGTCGTGGAAAGCCGCGTGCCTTCTTGTTAATGCCCCAGCGATACCTACGGGCATGGCGAACGTGACCCTGCCGGACAGCCCCCTGTGCGATAACCCGACGCTGTCTGTACCGTGTAAAGCCTCAGAGGAGCTGGGCCACTGCCGGACCCAGCGGCCCCAGGCCGGCCCTCGGGGACGCTGCGGGTGATTTCTGGAAGCACCTCCTGTTATCGGAGGCCTGGCTCCTCGGTCACTAGCGTGAGGTGGCTCCCAGTCCTCAAACCCGCCCTCCCCAAGAGCTCAGGGCCACCGCAGAGTAGCATAGACGCCACTTTGTGCGCTGGCTCTGTAACTGGTTAATAACAATTCATTTCCTCCTGTCAGACAGCAGAATCTTTCTATCAGGTTAGTGAACCTTACGCTTCCGAATCTGTAATCTGAATGTACCCCCTATACTTACTCCTTAAGGCGTATTCTTAAATTACGGCTCCTTGGGAAAGTTGTCGGGCGACCCACGTGTTAGCGACTGGTGAGAAGGTCTTTTAGAAATCCGTCTGTTCGAGGCCAAAACGCCCTCCCACAGGAGTACGTTAAATTGGGAATACCCTTATCGAATGGAGATTTTCATTGGAACAAGTTACTGTAGTTTGTCCTACAAGTTTTTTGATTTGAAGTAATCCATTTTGTTCCCTCCTTGAGCAACCCGCATGCCCCCCACCCCCCACCGAGTGAGACCCCAGTGCCTCCCATCTGTCGGTGTCTGTGTCTGTGTTTTGCTTCCGTCTCCTCGAGTGCATTCTGTTGATGTTTCGCTATCTCGGACTGTTGGAAAGAGGGTCTGGAAAGCCTGGCCCAGCCGGCCCACACACAGAACTGGGGCCATCGCCATGCCGGGCCCCTCAGCACTTTCACACCCGACATCATCCGCTGCTTCGTCAGGTGGGGTCCTGCCTATGACGTGACCTGACTTTGTGCCACGTCAGCTGAATGTCGACCCCACTTAATCGTGATGCTGGGAAACCCCCCGGCCCAGAGGGTCTTAGGCAGGACCCAGACGGGCTCCTGGGGCCAGTGGCCCAGGGTCTGCTCAGGAAGCTGCTCCCGGCTTGGGCTAAGGAGGAGTCTGGGCTCCCTCCCCCCGTGGCCGTGTGTCCCTAATGGCCCGGGAGCACCAATACCCTCAAGCCCTTGGGTGGCCCAGAGAAGTCAGGCAACAAAACGGGTCCCTGTCACGGGGGTGAGGCCGGCTCTATCGCCCCTCGGCCGCAGCACCAGCCACAGCACGTCAGTCGACGCGGTGGCACCCTCCCCCTCATCTCCCACGGGCAGCGTGACAGTGTCGGCCCCCAGACCCCACGCCCCGGGCCCGGGCCAGGCCCGAAAGGACAGATGCGTCCCCATCCAGCCCAGTCCCGACGCTCGCCCGCACACACGTGCGCGCACACATGCGGCTGGCTGCCCCGGGCGCCCCGCCGCGGCCCCACACGTCGCTCACACCTCTCCTCCGGGCACCACAAGCGGAACATCTCAACAGCACGCACTCAGTGCCTCCCGGTGCCTTTCCCCTTTCTCCTCTCTTTCCTTTTCCCTTTCTTTTCCTTGCGGGGGGCTCGGACGGGCCCCGTGAGCTCCTGGCGTTGTGGCCTGTGCTGTGCTCCGTGAACCGGTGCTCCACTGTGAGTGTGCAAGACGTAGGGCAGCGCACCGGCCCAGGGGCTTGGTGGGGGGCTGCCGTCACGGTCCAAAGCTGAGCCTGCCTTCTCCTTTTGCAGGAATAACGGAGGAAGAGCGTCAGTTTCTGGCCCCTCCGATGCTGAAGTTCACCAGAAGCCTGTCCATGCCCGACACCTCGGAGGACATCCCTCCCCCGCCGCAGTCCGTGCCCCCGTCCCCGCCGCCCCCTTCCCCCACCGCCTACAACTGCCCCAAGTCCCCGACCCCGAGAGTCTACGGGACCATCAAGCCGGCGTTCAATCAGAACGCCGCCGCCAAGGTGCCCCCCGCGGCCCGCTCGGACACGGTGGCCACGGTGATGAGGGACAAGGGCTTGTACTACAGGAGAGAGCTGGACCGCTACTCCCTGGACTCCGAGGACCTCTACAGCCGCAGCGCCGCCGCCCAGGCCAACTTCCGCAGCAAGCGGGGCCAGATGCCCGAAAACCCGTACTCGGAGGTCGGCAGGGTGGCGAGCAAGGCCGTGTACGTGCCCGCCAAGCCCGCCCGGCGGAAGGGCATGCTGGTGAAGCAGTCCAACGTGGAGGACAGCCCCGAGAAGACGTGCTCCATTCCGATCCCCACCATCATCGTGAAGGAGCCCTCCACCAGCAGCAGCGGGAAGAGCAGCCAGGGCAGCAGCACCGAGATCGAGCCCCAGGCCTCCGAGCAGCCGGGCCAGCTGCGGCCTGACGACAGCCTGACCGTCAGCAGCCCCTTCGCCGCCGCCATCGCCGGGGCCGTCCGCGACCGGGAGAAGCGGCTGGAGGCCAGGAGGAACTCCCCGGCCTTCCTGTCCACGGACCTGGGGGACGAGGACGTGGGTCTGGGGCCGCCCGCCCCCCGCGTGCGCTCCTCCAACTTCCCCGAGGAGGCCGACTTCGGCGAGGAGGGTGGCGCCGAGCCGCTGTCGCTGCCCGCGCCGGGGGCGGCGCCCAGGGAGCCCGAGAACCATTTCACGGGCGGAGGCGAGGCCGCAGCTCAGGGGGAGGCCGGCAGGCCGCTCAATTCCACATCCAAAGCCAAGGGCCCCGACGGCGGCCCCGCGGTGCCCCCCAAGGGCGGCAGCGCAGCCGGCCCCGAGAACTACGTCCACCCGCTCACGGGGCGGCTGTTGGACCCCAGCTCCCCGCTGGCCCTGGCGCTCTCCGCAAGGGACCGAGCCATGAAGGAGTCACAGCAGGGCTCCAAGGGGGAGGCCCCCAAGGCCGACCTCCACAAACCTCTCTACATCGATACCAAAATGCGGCCCAGCGTGGAAGCAGGCTTCCCTCCCGTCACCAGGCAGAACACGCGGGGGCCCCTGAGGCGGCAGGAGACGGAGAACAAGTACGAGACCGAGCTGGGCAAGGACCGGAAGGGCGAGGACAAGAAGAACATGCTCATCAACATCGTGGACACGTCCCAGCAGAGGTCGGCCGGCCTGCTGATGGTCCACACCGTGGACGCCACCAAGACCGACCGCCTGCTGGAGGAAGAGGAAGAGAAGGCCGACGCGGAGGCCAAGCCAGACAGCCCGCTGTCCGAGGTGCCAGAAGGCGCTCCCGAAACCGAAGGTGCTTTACAGATCTCCGCCAGCCCCGAGCCCGCCGCCGCCGCGCCCGGCAGGACCATCGTGGCGGCGGGCTCCGTGGAAGAGGCGGTGATCTTGCCATTCCGCATCCCTCCTCCCCCTCTGGCATCCGTGGATTTGGACGAAGATTTTATTTTTACAGAGCCATTGCCTCCCCCCCTGGAATTTGCAAATAGTTTTGATATCCCCGATGACCGCATCGCTTCCGTCCCCGCCCTCACGGACTTGGTCAAGCAGAAGAAACACGACGCCTCCCAGCCCCCTCCGTTGAACCCCAGCCAGCCGGCCAACTGTGCGGACGGTAAGAAGCCGGCCGGCCTCTCCAACTGCCTGCCCGCCTCGTTCCTGCCACCCCCCGAGAACTTTGACGCCGTGACGGACTCTGGGATCGAGGAGGTGGACAGCCGGAGCAGCAGCGACCACCACCTCGAGACGACCAGCACCGTGTCCACGGTGTCCAGCATGTCCACGCTGTCGTCCGAGGGCGGGGACAACGTGGACACCTGCACGGTCTATGCGGACGGGCAGGCGTTTACGGTGGACAAGCCCCCGGTGCCTCCGAAGCCAAAAGTCAAGCCCATCATTCCCAAAAGCAACGCGCTTTACCAGGACGCGCTGGTGGAAGAAGACGTGGACAGCTTCGTCATCCCTCCCCCGGCGCCCCCGCCCCCGCCGGGCAGCGCCCAGCCTGGGGCCGCGAAGGTGACGCCGCCGAGGACCTCCAAGCTGTGGGGTGACGTCTCGGAGGTCAGAAGCCCGATTCGCTCGGGCCCGAAGGCAAACGTGATCAGCGAATTGAACTCAATCCTGCAGCAAATGAACCGAGAGAAATCGGCCAAGCCGGGGGAAGCACTGGATGCGCCCACGGGCACCAAGCCCGCCAGCCTCGCTCCCAGGTAAGTCCCACAGTCGGCTTAGACAGAGACTGCCCCCTGCCGGCCTTCCCATCTCGCCCAGTCAGTGCCGGCCAGGAAGTGCCCTTGGGGAGCAGCCGGAGCGGACACGCGCGGGCCACACCTGTTACACAACGCTCGTGTCCCTTTCCCCTCCTCTCCTGGACGCCGGCACAGCCGAGTGCGGACCGCATCCACGCTGGCAGGACGTGGCTCTCCCGCGTAAAGACCTGTGATAGAAGGCAGCCAGCCACGGCAGACCATCCCTGCCCTGGCTTCCAAAGAGGGGCGCTGCTCCCTGTGGTTCCGTGTTCTCCGGATCCTTGCCGGGACCCCCACCCCTCCCCCCGCCCCGTAAGGCCATTCTGGAGCCTCGCAGAAGCCAAAACGGGTGAGCTCCACCAAGCTGGTGGCAGGGGAGTAACCGTGCCCACGGAGAGTGAGCGGGTCGGGGCGCGCACACGTGCGCGTGCGTGGTGAAGCGTGCACGGATCCTTCTCGCCTCCTCCCGTCGCCGACCGGCCGGAGGGCTGGGGAGGTGCCAGGCTGTGGCTTCACTAGTCAACTCGGAGGGAAATGGCAGCCCCCCTGCCGGCCCTTCCCATCCCGGCTGGCAGGCGTCACGGAAGGAGGTGGCCGGTTGCCCACGGGGTAGCCAGTCACAGTCTGACGCAGAGTTCGAGGTGCTGCCGTCGCGGCTGGGGGTAGAATGTGAGGGGCCACTTGTGAGGCTCTGCCCAGGCCCGCCACGCCCTAGAGCGGGCCGCTGGCTCTCTGCCTGGAGCCTCTGCCCAGACCCTGGGGGTGCCGGGCGCTCCCCCCGCTGTCCCGGGAGCCCGTTGTTTGCTGGCCTCCGCTGACGTCCGCACCTAGGTGTTGACGCTTTGACTAACCCGTCTTCTCCGTCCTCCCGTCGGACAGGCGTTTGACTCACACGTCTTGGGCCGTTAACCAGCAACGCCACACCGTGGTTGGGCCTGCACGTGCGGGCCAAGAGCCACAGTTTCCCCAGCCGTCTTTCCGTATGGACGGAAACCAATTTCTCACGTGGCTCGCGTTACGCCCGGGAGAAACACCGATTGGCCGGCCGTGGTAGAAAGAAGCAGCACGCTAACACGCTGTCTTTGCGTAGAGAATCCACCACCAACTGTGAGGTTCAAACAGTACCGCCAGTTGAAGACAGAGTCCGCGGAAGACCCCGTTTCTGGTAGACGTCTACACACAACTTCAAATGTTATCAACTCGCAAGTCCTAAAGGACTTAAAAGCGGTCGGTTTTGCCCCTCCCCCTTACGTAACAGTACAGCTCTTCATCGCTACCCGACGCGAGAGCACAAGTGTTCGGATGCTTTCTCCTCGTGTTTCACACCGTACCGGGTGCTGGCATGTGAGCGAAGCATCTTGAGGACACTGACTGGGGAGCAGGGGGGCAGGTAGGGACTGTACCCATTCTCCAGGAAGAGTGACTGAGACGCCGAGTGGCAGGTCCCCGTGCGCGGCGGGAGGCCGAGCGGGGACTCGGGCTGAGGTCCCCGCCTGGCGCTTCTCCTCCTTAGCCACGTCTGAGCACGGGAGGGTCCCGAGGGAGGAGTCCAGGGCTCAGGCTGCCGAGGCTCCCCTCCCCGGTCCAGGGGCCTCCTCCGTGCCTTCCCCAACCGGGTCAGCCCCCCGGGGGTCAGGGGCAGCGGGCGTCGAGCTGCGCCTCCCCAGGGCTTCCCCGCCCGCGCTCCCCTAGTGGGGAGGGGCCTCGGGGCACACGTCACCGGGCGGAACCCACCGGATTTCTGGAGAGCTGCTGCAGGACCGCCTCCAAGCGGTGCTCAGGAGCCAAGGACAGCCGCCCCCAGTCCGTTCTGCTATTTATAACCCAATTCACTCACAACGCGAACATCAGCCGGCACCTACTGAGGCCTCACCAAATGCCGGGCCCCGTGCTCTGTGGGGCCTGAGCTTCTGCCCAGTGAGCACAGGAGCAAACCGGAGGCCGAGAGGGGGAGTGCCTGGCCAGGGTATTCCACCAGAAGGCAGAGAGCCCGACCTCCGACCCAGGGGGCGTCTCAGGGTCCGACTCCTGCGCCCTTGGAGGAGCCAGAGAACAGCCTGGGAGGAAGGCGCGGCCGGCCAACCTGCCCACGGGGCTGAGTTCGCCGAGGGTGGCTCGCCCGAGCCAGGCCGCACACCCAAGGCAGCTCTCTGCTGGTCACCAGACGGCCTCCGGCACCGATGAGCACCCGCAGCTGGCGTCCTTTCCTCTGCTCTCGGCCAAGGCTGGCACTGACGTCGGTGGCAGCCGATGGCCCTGAGGCCCAAGGACGGAGAGGAAAGTCATTGCCTTTGGGCACTAAACTGGGCACTCTGCCGGCTACCGAGGCTTTGCTGATCCCACGGCCTCACCAGGCAAAGCCCTAAGTGGATGTGGGCTGCTGACAAGGGTGAGGCTGGTGACAGCTGCTGGGCAGCGGACGGGAGGGGAGGCCAGGCTGCCCCCTCACTTGCGGGTCTGTCCCCGGGGCAGGCCTCTCCCCTGCTGGGTCTTGCCTTGGTTGTCAGACCTGGGTATTTGCCCATTTGGGGAGCAGACACAGCCTGCAAACTCACCCGCCAGGACACTCCCTGCCACGTCTAAATGCATCTCGAGGCTCCTGCCGACACGGCCCTGGCAGCGTGAGGCCCGGGACCGCGATGAAGGGCGTCCTCCTGAGGACAGGGAAAGGTTTTTCTAGGCAGACGGAGGGGCGGCCGTGTGCGCGAATCGCATCCCCACAGAAACGGTGTGGTCTCCCGAGAGAGGGCCGAGTTTTGGAGCTCACCCCTTTGGGGTCACCTGCCCCCTCGGGTCCTTCTTAACAAGTGCGGTGAGACCCTCACTTCTCACCAGAGCCCAGGGTGGGACAGGGGCGACGAGAGCGACAGGCCCTCGCTCACGGGGGACACGTGTGTCCGTTCCCTGAGATCGGAGAGGACACGGGTCTGGGGGTGTCTGATCACGAATACCTGGTAAGAAGGTGAGCAGGCAGCCTTCCTGCGTACTATCGTGGGAGGCGCCTCCTCGGACCACCTGGAAACACCCCGCCAGGCAGGCAGGTCAGGGGAAAGGGCGCCTTTGGCCGCCCAGGCTGACTTTTCCAGGAAGCAGCCTCAACTCTGAAGAGAGTGTCAACCTAGATCAAAGGGCAGGGAGTGGGTGAGGACGCGGCAGAGCCCCGGCCGCTCCCGGGAAGCTCAGAGTCAGGGTGCCGGCCCGGCCACCCTCCCTCCACCGCGCTGGAGGGTCCCCACAAGTGGTGTTCTCCCCGCTGGGGAGTGCCTGACGTTTTGCCGGAGGTGGCGTGGCGAGGGCAGGCTCCCCCAGGGCAGAGCTGGGAAGCGACGGGACACCATCCTTGGGCCCGGGAGCCTCACTGCCCGGGAGTCCCCGGGCTGCAGTGTGGTAGGAACCAGCGCCAGGCCGGAGGGCCGAGCGGAGCAGGAGGGGTCCACGCCCGCAGGGGCCCGGGCCCTGGGACACTGGGCAGCAGACGCACGGTTAGTGATCGTCTCTCCTGAGCCTTGGGACCCACCCCCGAACCAGACGACGTTCCAGGTCTCTCCTCTGGGGAGCTGCGCTCGCGAGGGGGTAAACAGACAATAAGTGATGAGACAAACCCAGAGCACAGCAAGTGCCACAAAGGAATGAAAGTATATTCACAAGTCGAGTCGGAGTGCGGAGTGCTCGTGGGCAGGGAGGAGGTGACCGCCCTTGAGGAAGGGACCTTTGAAGGACCTGAAATACGAAAAGGAGCCAGCTGTGTGGAAAACCAGGAGCGGAGCGTCCCAGGCACGGGGGACGCGAGCACAAAGCCCAGAGGCCAGAAAGCGCTCTCCACACCGAAGAAACTGAGGCCCCCGGAGAGGGCTGGCAGGCCGTGGGGGGTGGCGGAACTGCGTTCCGAGCAACGGCGGCCATCCCGGGCTTGCTCCAGGCTTAGCCTGACCTCATCTCCGTGTCATGAAGATTCCCGGCAGCCAGGCGGCTCTCGTGGTGGCACAGGTACCCTTCAGCAAGCTGCTTCAGGGTCCACGTGCAAAGGCCAGCGGTCCTGCGCTCTGCAGACGAGGGGGTAGATTCGAAGGCCGAGGGCCTCAGGAACGCAGAACAGCTCCGTTGGCCTGACTTACACGCTGTGGCGCCCCAGACATCGTTTCCAAAGCGAGATACGCACGCTGCTCTTTGCCCAGCATCCCATGGCCCCAGAAAGTCAGTCTCACTGTGACCCTGTGTGTGCCGGGAGGAACAAGGACAGCACAAGCTGGTGGGGATCCCCGTCTGGCTCCCGTCCGGAGGGCCTGGCATCAGCTGGGTTCCCAGGCCCCTCCGGATCACCTACCCTTCTCGGTGGGCCCAGCGGTAACGTGGGCCTGGCCCTCCCCGCCGCCCAGACACAGATGGGCTTGTGGGGGAGGAAAGTCATCCCCTGGAGGCCCCGGTCCTCGGGAAAGCGGCCCTCAAGCTCCTGGCTGCCCTTCTGAGGCCCCCACATGGCCACCCCCCTGTGTCAGCCCTCGCCTGGCCCCTGCCTCCGGCTCTACGGCAACTCTGCAATATTGGTCCTGAGAGCCTCCTGGTTTTAAAATAAATCAATTTGGGTTGTTAAAAAATTATCTGTGCCCAGCTGGTCCCAGAGCACAGACTTCAAACCTGGCTCAGTAACAGAAGCTGCTTAATGGCGTTTTCATAACCTCAGTGCCGTCAGGCCAGCTTTATCATCTCGTGGCCCCCGACTGAAGCGTTAAGGGGATGTCGGTGCAGATAATTAGGCGAGTGCTGCTTACAGGGGCTCGCGAAATTTGCTTTCGGTGTGTTTTCTCGTAGACCGTGTTCCAAGAGGGTTCTCCCGGCCCGGCTGCGGGCTGCCCCTTGCTCACGCGACCTCCCGTTGCAAGTCTGGTCCTTAGGGTCTCTCTTTCCGGTCTGGACGTTAGGATCGGTCCGCGGGAACGCGTCAGGGGGTGAATGCTTCTCCCTGAAAGCTGGGTTCCTTCTTGACCTGCTTGGACGTGAATGTTCCGGCGGGAGGACCCAAGGCACCCGCTCATGCACCCGGTCTGGCTCTTGTAACCTCGGTCATGTCACTTAACACGCCGATCAGGAAACAAGCTTAACTGTCTCCACCCGCCATCCACACAGCAACGACACTGCACACCGACTGTGGGCCAGAGCCCGGCGAATGCAGACAGACTGGGGCCCTTGGGGTGCTCAGGGCCCGGGGTGGCTGTGAGTTCTGGGCATCAGAGGCAGCAACAGGCCCCAGGCGTGGAGTCGGGGAGAGACACCGATGGCAGTGCTCGGACCTCGGGCAGGCTTGGTCCTGACTTGGCTCTCCTCCCCATCCCCCGTGTGTCTGTAACGCCCCACCTGTCGAAACGCTGTGCAGACAGCTTCAGCGCGGACAGCAAACACGCCGAGCCATCGTCACTGAGCGGCCTCTGGCCCACGTTCAGTGGTGATTGTTCCGGAGCCAGACGGAATTTGTAAACACAGTGAAAAAGCCACTTGACTTTGCCTTCCCCCATCCCAGGTACCCGGTACTGACTGATGGCATAACAGCACGTCTCTGTGTACATCCCTGGTTAGCTCTCAGTTCTTGCTTTAATTCCGCTTCCGTGTGGATTTGATCTAAAAGGCGGCACAGAGAGTGCTGATCCAAGGGAGAGAGTGTGTGTGTGTGTGTGCGTGCACGTGTGTGTCTGTGTTCCAAACGAGGGCAACAGATTCCTGTGTGTTCCACCCGGGAACCCAGCAGTTGCTTAGCAACGTAATGATCTCTGCAACCAGGAGGATCCTGTGAATACTGTTAGCGTGGGGGAACCGAGAGTAACAGAGCTACCGAGAAGGAGGGCAGGATGGGCCAGCCCAGGGCCGGCCTTCACTCTGCCTCTCCGACTCTCCCGGTTACTCTTTCCGGGGCGATATCCCGCAGGGGTCGGGGGCCGGCCCCAGACACGTGGCCAGATCTGATGTCCCCCCATCGTTAGCCGCCGGGCTCTCATCTCCTACCGTGTAGATTTGCAGCAAAGCACGGGAACCCAAGGGGCGCCCTCCCGCACAGGGCACGTTGATTCGGCCTTCACGCTGCCGGCGCGGAGCCCAACTTGGGGCTCGAACTCATGAACCAGGAGGTCGTGACCTGAGCCCAAACCGAGAGTCAGAGGCTCGACCGCCTGAGCCACCCAGGCGTCCCCCGTGTTGTCTGTTTCTTGACAGGCTTTCCCTGACGACCGTCTTCTCTGTCCTTACGTGCTCCCAGGCCACAGAAGGCAGGGTCGTGAATTTCCCATTGTAACCACAAAAGCAAGGCCCGTGTTCATCCTCCGCTCTGGGCTGCCGTGTGGACCGCCCACTCGGCCTGCCTCCCTGGCCAAAAAGGAGGAGCATCAGTAGATTCTCGGCCAGTGTCCGTACCACTGCTTTCGTTTCATCTGTCGAAAGAAGCTGCTCTGTTTTAATTTTAATTAATTTTGCAGTGTTGTCTCAAGCCATTCCATTCTGTCATTTTCACGTGCTCTCGTGATGGGTGTTAACAGAAGAGGGTCGTGCTGAGCAGAAGTAAGTGCCGCCCGCGAAACTGCCTTGACCTCTGGGGTGTGCTGCTGTCCCTCCCTGCTGCCCACCCGCGTGTGGCGGAGCCTCCTCTTCGCCTCTGACGCTAGACGCAGCCGCCTGCGAGCTTTCCTTCGAAAATGAACACTCCCGGCTAAGTGAGGACGGCTGGGAGACTTGCAGTGGGCGAGCGGTGCCGACCAGCGGCCTCTGCTCAGAGACGCCCCCACGCCCTGGCCATGGGGCCCGGGCTTGGGGACCGACTCCCACACCGTACCGCTGTGCTGGGGCCGCCCGGAGCCGGGGTCCTGGGCGCCGTCGCCACGCCACGTCACCTTGGGAGAAGGCACCCCGGGACTGTTGCCGCGAGGCAGCGCCCGAGCAAGGGGGCTCTTGTGGGAGGCTCGCCCACTCTCCACGGCACGGCTGTCCTCCCCCAAAGGTCCTTGGCCCGAGTTACCAACTCGGATCGCCTCTGGATGGAGCAGCCTTGCGTTGACTCGTGATTTCATCTCCACCATCTTGGCTTAATTGCTGTTATCGCAGCAGAACGAACGGGTCTTCCCGCGAACAGATGGGCCCTGCCGCTGTGCCCTACCACCGGGGGGCAGGCAGAGAGGCCGCGCTAAAGAGCACCCCACGGCGTTAGCCGTGGCCCAGGCTGGCACCGGAGTGGGCTCTCTCCAACCCGCTCGGGCACCAGAATCTGCAGGCTTCTCCTTAAATCTCTGCTGCGTCCACAGCCGACCCCTCCCTCGGGAACCCGGATCTAGATACGGGAGGTGCCGGTTCCCTCTCCCCGTGTGGGGGGCCGGATGCCAGCAGGGATCCTCCCCCTCGATGCTGAGTAGCCCAGCCGGGCAGTAGCACATGGGTGGTCTTTACCCTCCGGTATAACCGGCACCCACAGCCCCCGGGGCTTCTCGACCGGGCTAACAGACCCCACCTGGGGCGCCTGATCCCCAGGAAGCTGCCTGTGGATGGGGCGGGGGGGGGGGGTCCCTCGACAACTGCTGCTCCAGCATTCCGTGCTTAAAGCCACAACGGCTGCCACCGAGTGGGGAAGTGCCACGAGGCTTAGAGGCCTCGAGGCAGCCGACTGGTGGTTATACCCAACTCCATCAGTGGCAGAGAAAACAAACAGCAGCAAAAGGAAAGCTGAGGCAGAAAGCAGGCAGAGCGGGCCGCGTGCCCAGCTCACCCCTCCCTTCATAGAGGACCCCCCATCCCTGTCCTTGTCTGTTTTCACCGCCCACCATGTTAGCACCTGTGCCACTCTCCCCGCGCTCCCGAGCAGGGCCCCGCTCTCACCGGCTGGGAGGGAGGGGACCCCAGCTCACACACGGAGACAAAGGCTCACAACGTGCACCCACTGGTGTTTGGCCGGGATCTTTCCGGAAGGGGGCGAGTGGTCCATCCACACTCCCGTGAATGAGCCCAAAAGGCAAGAAACCCACAGCTGCTCTCGCTGCCTCTCCAGGGGCTGTGGCTGTCCCCGGGCAGCGGCACGGATATGCCTTCAGTTTGGGGGCAGCAGGGAAGAGGGTGAACCGGAGCCTGGGGGCCGGACGGCCTGCCGCGGGCCCTGGCCAGGGCCAGTGAGGGGCTGCACCTAATAAGGCCCCTCTGTACAGGCGAGCACACAGACCAGAGCCGCCTCTGGTAGCACGATGCAGCCTCGTCCCCCCCTCAGGGCCAGTGCAGGCGGGACCTCAAAGATGAGGCTGCCCCCGGCCCGGCCCCTGGATTGCAACTGCCACAACAGGAAGGGCATGGGGGGGGGGGGGGACTCCCACTGCCACTCGGGACAGTGGGGTTCCTTTCAGATCGCTGCTTCTTTGCCAAGCATCAGACACACCACCAGCGAGCCTCTCACGCTGGCTTCACACGGGGCTGAGACCGCCCGAGCGAACCACCCCATCCCGCAACAAAATGGCCCTGCCGACGCTGGGCAAAGTCACAGCGCTCGGGCCCAGTACAGGTTGCGTCTTGGCAAATCGCTCCTTGCTTGCTCTCAGGGTCCGTGGACGGTTTCCTCAAACCCCAAGTGCCCCCAGGCTAGGTGTGGGGCTGCCCACTCACTGCAGCAGGGCCAGCCTGCAGGGGCCCTTCCCCGCCCTTGTCCCTTCAGGCCGAAAGGCTGAAGGCCTGACAGGCAGCTGGGAGAGAGAGTCTCCCCCGAAGGGCGCTCTACCTTCTACCTGCCCAAATGGAGGCAAAAGACGTCCTTGCCTCCCGCTGGCGATCTACCTGTGATGTCCCCAGACACATCGCACCCAGGGAGCAGGACCTCGTTCAGGCCCCGACCTCAGGTCTTCGAGGGAGCCCTTAAAAGCGCCTCAGTGGCCATCCTTGTCTGGCCCTCACTGCTCCTGCGGCACAGGCGCCCCCCCACCCCGCCCCAGGCAGCCGCCCCTCCCCCCCCCCCCCCCCCCCCGCCCCCGCGCAGGGCCAGGTGGGTGGGCGGCCTCGGTGTGTGTGCTGTGGTGTCTCCTCGGAACTCTGCCTCCTGCCCCCTTCCTCCCTGCCCCGGTCCTGGCGTGGCGCGTCGTCCGCTCACTTGCCAGTGCACCTGCCCTCAGCATGTCTCCCGCCGCCTCCTCGGCGACCTGCGTCCCGCAGGCCCCGCGCCGCGACCCGGCTTGTGACGCTCTTCTCTCTTGTTGCCGTTTCAGAAGCCCAGAGGTCATGAGCACCGTCTCAGGTACACGGAGCACAACGGTCACCTTCACGGTTCGCCCGGGGACCTCGCAGCCCATCACCCTGCAGAGCCGCCCCACAGACTTTGAGAGCAGGACCTCAGGAACGAGGCGCGCCCCGAGCCCCGTGGTCTCGCCAACAGAGATGAACAAGGAGATTCTGCCCGCCCCCCTGCCCGCTGCCGCTGCCGTCCCTTCCCCCACGCTCTCAGAGGTCTTTAGCCTTCCAAGCCAGCCCCCGGCCGGGGACCTGTTTGGCTTGAACCCAGCGGGACGAAGCAGATCGCCGTCCCCCTCCATACTGCAACAGCCAATCTCAAATAAGCCTTTCACGACTAAGCCTGTGCACCTGTGGACTAAACCAGACGTGGCAGACTGGCTGGAAAGTCTCAACTTGGGTGAGCATAAAGAGACCTTCATGGACAACGAGATTGATGGCAGTCACCTACCAAACCTTCAGAAGGAAGACCTAATCGACCTTGGGGTGACTCGGGTCGGGCACAGAATGAACATAGAAAGGGCTCTGAAACAGCTGCTGGACAGATAAGGGTGGCTGCTCCTTTACCTTCACAGACTCCTTGTTATAAGTAGAGATGGGCTTCTACTGAAATATGCGGGCGGCCAAGCACGGTCTGTGAGCGCCAACCCCATTCCACGGGTTCGTCTCCCGGTACCCAAAGAAACGCCGAGTGTGTCCGGGTGTGGCTGAGCGAAAGCCTGGCGGCTCCCCCACTCTGCACGGGGGCTTCACGGGCTGTTTCTGTGCAGCGGGGGACAAGGGGAGGGAGTCCTGCCACCACGGAAAGAGAGTCACGGCCTGCCTCGCGGCGTGCAGGTGACCTCCCTTTGCCAGGTCCCAGGGATGCCCCCGCCGGTTTAGCGCGGGAGCCCGGCTCTCGCAGGCAGACACCGGTGCGCTCCAGATACCTCCTGAGACCTCCCTCCTCTGCTTTCCGGGCAGCTCCCGCCCCCACCCCCGGCCCGCCTCAGTTCGCGGCCTCCGGGAGGACACTCCATGCTCACTTGCTCCTTTCTTTCCTGCACTTGGCTTGCGGTAAGCCACCCCAGGCCTGTCTCTCCGGTGCCCCTCGCTGGGCCCCAAAGGTAGAGAATCTGTTTTTTTCCTTTGGATTCTTTACCCCGCCTCCTCCCGCAATGTGCATCCGTGGTTCTCTGGCCAGGAAGTTCCTGGCCGTGGTGGGGAGTCTGATGGGATCGTGCCCGGCTTTGCTTAGCTTTCTTTCTTTCTTTCTGCAAATCTATTAGCATAATTCCAAAGTGGTCAAACAGATGTCACGTGGAGTTAGTCAAAGCACAAAGTCACGATTCCGAGCAGGAGGGGAGGCCCGGCCCCGGGAGCCAGCCGGTGTGCGGCCGCCTGGGCCTCTTCTAGGGGAAGAGCGGGGAGTTGTCCGCCGAGCGTCCCCGGCGCGGTGAGAGGGGGATTCTCTGCCTTTCGCACGTTTTTAAAATGGAAAGCGTGTCTCGTTCTGCAAAGATCAGAGCAGGTGAGCGTCCACTTTGCCACGAGGGGGAGACACAAGGCTAATGGCGGGCATGTGCTGCTGTGGGGGAGACGGCATCTTCCCCGGGTGCCGGGTGGGGCACAGTGACCTCTGTTCTGAGCCCGGCCAAGGGTAAGCATCTCTGCCGAGACCGCCCCTCTGCTCTCTGAGGCCAGGGAACCCCACCAGTCTGGCCAGTACGACAGGCTTTTCGAGAACCCGGTGGCTGAGGCGTCCGTCCACACAGGACCCAGGGTCCAGAACACGCAGTGGGCTGCAGGCTGAGGGTGGGAGCAGACACATGAAGAAAGGAAAGACAGGGAGGTTTCCCGGGCTGCACCAGGCAGGCCCCTCTCTCGCGAGGTTTTCTCGAGTCGCACCCATTCTCTTCCCTGGAGTCCCCTCCCCTGTGACAATACCTCCAATTTCCAAGGGAGGTTACCACCTGCACAGGGGTCACCGGACATCCAGCCAGGCTTCCAGCACATTCTCCCACACTTGGAAGAAACTCGAACAGCAGGTTTTGGCTTTTATTATGATTTCAGAACTAGCCTAGCCCATCTCTAATTATAAAAACATGGTATTTTTTTTTTCCTTTCTTTTCTTTATGCTCACAATCAAGTGTCTGATTAGGTCTGGAACAGCTCTAGAATGAACACGTAAAATTTAGCAATTTAAAATCTCTTTCTTTACTGCAAGTTTAAATAGTTGTACAGATAGTTTATAAGCACAATATTTTAAGAAAAAAAAAAGTGGCTGGTCTACTAGGCAGCCTTTGTGCCACTTCAGTGCTAGAAAGGTAAAGAAAAAAAAAACTTTTGTGATTTAATAATACTATTTCTGTGGAATTATAAAAGTATGACCTTTTTAAATCAACCTTATTTGGATGCATCTGAACCAGCAGAGCTGTGTTATATTTTCTATCTTTGCTAGAACTTCGTCATCGAAGGACAATTATTTCTTCAGAAGTGGTTACAATTCACGATGCAGCGGTTTCTCCAAAAACAAACACGCACCCCCCCCACCCACACACACACACACAGACACACACGCACTGTTTTTCCAGCCACGTGCCCCCGAATTGGAAACTGAGTTCCGGCCCTTCCTCCACTCCAAACCCCTCTGCAGTCAGACTGGACCTGCACGCCCCACCCCTACTTGAAGTCAGTCGAACGTGAAGGCGCTTCTCCCCCCCCCCACCCCCCTACCACCCCCCCCCCCCCGTGCCCTTGCCGTCTCTCCGTCGTGGGGTGCGCCAGGACGCCGTGGGTGGCCTGCTGAGGCCGCCTGCTCGTTCACAAAGTGTAAAGGTGGTGGTTTGGCCATTATTCGTCTTCCACTTGGTGAGATTGCCAAATTCAGTCAGTACACCGCCTCACCGTGGCCCTTCTTTCCTCTACCTACTGCTGGCATCACCTCCGTGGCCAGTGCCAGGCAACACGCTGGGGCGAGGTGCGAGTGAGGGAAAGGCGCTGCTGGGTTGCCACCGGTGGCTGTAGAGCCACTGGACCCTGGCGGCCGGGCGGTGAGGGTGGCTGCCACTCCCTTTCTTAGACTTCAAGCCACGGGCAACTAACCAGAAGCGAGCAGACTGCAAGGGGAAACCAAGAGCTGAGCAGTCATCAGTTTCTGCCTTGTCTTATTAGAGAAAAGTCACAGGAGCCCGCAGAACCTGCACTGACCGAGAATAACACGTGTTGCCAAGACGAATCCATCTCGAGCCCTAGTCAATGGTTTTGCTCCAGAAAGCAATAGTTCCTCACTTAACTCGCTGCCCAATGCTCTTCCCCTGCCCCCCTCGGACACGTTAGGACCAGGCCCTCTTCCATGGTGGGACAAACGTCAAACTGCTCATATAAGGATCATGTGAATACTATTCCGGGTTTTCAGATCAACTTTTCTTACCTACTGTAATTTAAATAAATTGCATTTACATGCCTCGTCTCTGTAACATTGTGTATACAAAACCAAAATTTCTCCAGATGTAAATTATGTACACCTGCCAAGATACCTTCTCCAGGGTGTCTGTGCACATTTTAAGTTAATTCATAGAATATAAAATGACTCAATGTGACTGTTGATTTGCTGAACTCTACATATCACAAAGTGGGTTATCTGTGGTACTTTAGTTAGTAAAATGGTGATTTTTTTTTTTTTTTTTCTGGGTTACCGAACAAGCAAGCATTACCCAGGTGATCTGGCGATGACTTCGTGTGTGGGCCACAAACATGGATTTTTTTCCCATTAACCAATTTTTTTTTTGTTGTTTTTTAGAAACTAATATGTTTCACACTACGGTTTGTGTAACTTGTGTTCGCATTCTCTGTGTTGCTGTTACTTTTGTGCTTTTATTCCTTTTAAACTTTATTTTGAAAAAGAAAAAAAAAACGAAACAAAAAACGAGCTCCTGTAATCTGCACTTCCTCCCAATCCTTCGATCTCTTGTATGGCAACCAAAATGACTGTAAGAGAAATAAATATACGATTGCACTAAGGTTGTGGCTCTGATTACACACAGTGTAGCTGTCTGAGTGGACAAGTTGCCAGCTTGCGATCTCACGCAGGTAGGACAACACCGCCACTCTACCTCCATGCAACTGAGCAGGTACTAGGTTTCGTCCAAGAGTAAGAACCTTCCTTCCAGCAGCTCACCTGCCGTGGTTCTGCTTCCTTAAAGCGCTCTCGTGACGCAGACGGAGACACGCCTGACTTCAGAGCCAAGCGCATGTCGGCATGCACGTCTGTGAGCTCTAAGAGCCCGGCCGAGGCCCGGCCGTCCTCTCTGGTTTGGGACGGCAGTGGGGGTGGGGCCGAGGGGGAGCCGGAGTCACAGCTCTCCTTGAAGCACAGACCCCGATGCCCCCACCTGCTGGTCTTCCCCCCACCAGGCTCTGGGGCCACAGCACCGGGCGGCCTCTGTCATTCCCACGAAGCCAGCCATGTTGTGCTAAGCCGGTGGGCCCCAAGCCTCGAGGCAAGAGGATTCGGGTCCTTTGGCAAAGAGCTGAGCCGGGGAGACACGGGCTATCCCTTTGCCTGTAGGGAAGTAGGTTTTCAACACTGAACCTCTTCTTTGGCCTCGTCAGTGAAAACCTGAGGTCTCTGGTTCTTGGACACTTTCTACTGTTTTGGCACATTCTCCATCTGCACAGTGGCCACTATGTTTCTGTGCTCACGAAAAATTCTAAGCCTCAGATCTTTCGTAGTGTCCTCTCCCCTAGGCCCCCTGCCTCGCTGTCTGGTGGTTTCTCCCAGACCTTAACCACCCCCATCACCTCCAGTGGTTTCTTCCAGACCTCCTCTAGGTTAATGTAATCAGTTTGTCTTGCGGTGGGGGGGGGGGGGGGAAATTCGAAGCGTTTTTCCTTCCCTTGTACTTTATTTGAGGCGTTTTAACAAGCAGGGCACTGGAGTGTCTTTCCACACCTGTAGCTCTCCGTGTAGACACCGGGTGGTTGGAAGCCCCACGGCACCCGGGGGAGCACAGTCCCCACTGCCCCGGGGCAGCCGTGCTCCGGGGGGACTCGGGGAGTTTCCAGATGCGACCCTCCGACTCCAGCAGACCTGACCACTTCAGTTTCCGAGCCGCACTGTATCAGTGATTTTCTTTCTTTACTGTTCCTGTACCCTGTTTCTCCATTCCACAGTCTTTACCATTTTGTGTTTAAGATGACAAGCACTGTCCATTGCTTCTACTCTGGAACTCTCTGTTTATAGCAATTCTGAGACTTTAATATGAGCCTTCAAATAAATACAGAAAACAAAAACAAACAAAAAAAAAAAACAGGAAAAAAATCAAGTGTGTGCCTTGGGTGTTTTGAACCTGATCTGCATAAAAACCATATTGTATTCAAATGCTGTATATTTAATGAAAGGATAAATCTATCTTCACTGTATTAATGTAGCTGATAAAATAGTTATAGTGCCTTGTTTTCTGAACTGAGAAGCCCGTATCAATGCACAACGTAAAGTAAAAAACGATTCGAAAAAATGAAATGTTGAGAAGACCTAGACATGGTTCTGGAGCCTTCATCCTAAGACTGTGCCACACACACAGTCGTTTAAATTTAAAAATAAAAAGAAAATTGAAATAAGATTGTGTTATCAGTTAATTTTCCATTGAAAGTGCTCTCTGCTCTTACTTCCACTATTTTTGTTCGCTTAAAACAGAGCGTGTCTGAGAGGCCCCGTGGGCGAGAGGGGCACGCGGGCAGGAGTCCTGGGCCCCCGCCTGCTGCCCCCGCTGCCGCCTGGCCCCTGGCGGCCCTTGTCGGTGGCTTGTCGAAATCAGCGGTGTTGACTGTTTGCAGAGTTTGTAAAAAAATGAACAAAATATTTGCTTTTAGTGACGGAGGCCACCCATCCCAGCACTCTTGCCAATGTTTACAAGTCAAAGAAGCAGCAGCACACAGCCCGATTTTCTTGTAAAAGAAAAATGACAGGAAATACACAAATTCTGGCCCAACGCCGCCACACTCCTCGTGCTGAAGGTCATGTGAGCAGCCCTTGTCATCTCACAAGTTGTCCGGGGTGCAGGGAGCACGTCGGGGCCCACCGCTCCACCCGCAGGGCCACGGCGCAAGCGGGGGATGGCTCAGCCAGCCCGGAGGCAGGGATACACCACGTGCTGCGTCCCTCGCCACGTCTCTGGGCTCTCTGCAAACACGCGTCTGGAGGGAGCAAGGACCTACACGGGCTGTGCCTGTTTATCTCGCGAGACTCTCACCGGTGCCGCTGTGTACCAGGCCAAAGTCAACTAGGGATCCAAACTTCTTCACTGCAGGCCACAAAGGTAGCCGATCACCTGACAATATGAAAGGGGCGGTTTGGGAGACACGGCAGGGTTTCTTAGGGGTCCCCGTTCCGCATGCCGCTGCCGCTGCCTCTGCTGGAAGCGAGCACGTGTCCAGAGCCAAAGGGGTGAGCCACAGCACCAGCCACGGCCACCAGGCAAGACCGACGGGCAGCCGGGCCCCGGGCCCCATAGGAGATGGGGATCAGACAAACCGCGGGCTGGCCTTCAGGGCGGCCAGGTGAGCAGGTGTGAGCGTGAAGACAGCTGATCTCAGCCGTCTCCGGTGGCAGCACACCTGTCCTGTGCCCCTAGCCATCAAGCCTTCCTGCCACCGCCCACTCATGGTCTTTCTTGCCAAGGGGCTTACGCGACTTACATGTGTTCTGCAAACCCCAGAGCCCAGAGGGCAGGAGGAGAGCACAGCCTCTGAACTGCCAGGGAGGTGACCACAGCAAAAGACAGACATCAGCTTACTTCCCTGCACGGTCGCAAGAGGCAGCTGGAAATGACAGTAAATGTACCGGGTACCTGTGTGCCAGGCACCATCCAGACCACTGCCCTCACTGAGGGTCTAACGGCCCTGTGGTAGGAACAAATAGCCCCATTTTACAGATGAGGAAGCCAAGTCTTGCCAAGGTCCACGGTGAAGGCCCACCCAGGATTTGCTATAAAACCTCCATGGCGAAGTCCCTCTGTAGGAAAGAGAACCCCCATCAGGCGCCCCGAGAACGGCTGCTGGCGTCAGGGTCCGTCACTTTCTGCCCCTCCAAAGTCAACTGTGCAGGGCCAGGGGTCCAGGAGGCTGGGCAAGGTGGGGGGCTCCTTCCAGCTGAACCGCCTCAGGGGTGTGACAGAGGGAGAAGATCCAATTCAGAAGTAACCTGTTTACCTCGCTGCCCTCGACTGGGATCAGGGAAGCCAGGACCTAGGGATCGAAGGCTGCCTTTCCCAAAGACTTGATAAAGGCCCGCAGCTTAGAGCTTCATTACACGTGGCATCTGCTTTAAGGCTCTCAAGGATCCACGAGGTCAGTACGGAAAAGACGATCGTCTCTCTTACCGATGACAAATCATCCTGAAGACGGTGAGGCCTCACCAAGGGAGCACAGCTGCCCTGGGCCCTGTCCTTCCCAGGCCCTCCCGCTAAACACTTCCTCCCTTGGCTCTGGGCCACCCAGAACCCTCCCAGCGTGTTGCTTCGTGGCCTTCGTCCACCAGAGCCCGCCTCTGTTGCAACCAGAGAGGCCTTGCGGCGAACCGCTCCCAGCCCCGATGCCCGTGTGTTCGCTCCCACACCCCTCGGCCTCCTTCTGCCAGGTGGAACGGGCGCAGCCCCTCCTTGCCCTTCACAGTCACCCTCAGTGGCGGAGGAGAAAAGGCGAAGCGAATGGAAGATAAGGAGCCAGTCACACGGCTGCAGAATGAGTTCGAAAGTGAGTCTCACAGGCCCACACAGCTTTGAAGCTTTACAGAAAGCCACAGGCACCAGGTCTTGGAGCCTGCCATCTCGGCAAGCTAAAAATAAAGGTTCCGTTTTGGAGCAAGAGTTTATAAATGTGACTACAAAGGTCCCGATAAAGACATCAAGGCTCTGGGGGAACCGCGTGGCCTGAAACCTCTAGCCCTGGCAGGGGTTGCCAGGGAAGCCCAGCCCCCACCTCCCCCCCACCCCCACCCCCAGCACCGGTGGCCAGCTTTTTCTGGCAGCAGTCGCGAAGCCAAGAGGAGAAGGTGACGGCTCTTTACGGCGGCGGGGGGGGGGGGGGGGACCACAAAAGGAGAGGGCTGGATCTAGCTTAGCGGCAACACGGACACAGCCGCGAGAACCCCAGCCCTGCCCTTGAGCCCCGGGCCCACGTCATCCGGAGCAGTCGGACCCCCGCCCACCTCCCCAAGCTCCTCCTTGCTCACCTTGCTGCCACAGTTGGGGGCTGCAATCTGCCTGCTCCTCTTGGCGTCTGGAATGTTCTTCCCCTGTGTCTGCACCGCCTCCTGAACCATCAGATTCAGAGTAAAAGTAATCTTAATCACCCACTCACATCGCCGTGTCTTCTCTTCTCAGGGCAGTTATTACTACCTCAAAGTGGCCCCTTAATTAGCTGACTGGTCCCCCCCCCCAACCTGGCGGGCAGACACATCCACACCCACCCACCCACCCCCCTCCGGAAGAGAGGTCCGACAGCACAGGAGCCTGTCCTGCCCCATCGCAGGCACTGCTGTTTCCCTGCCTGAGCAATGCCTACAGAGGCAGCCTCTCCTTCCAGACACCCCCCACCCTCCCCGGACACCCCTCACCGCCTCAGCCCCCCCCCCCCAAGCCCCCCCCCCCCCCCCCCCCCCCCCCCCCCCCCCCCCCCCGCAGCTGCGGCCTCAGTGCCCGCGGCTCCCGTCTGGTCCTCCCAGTCCCGGTAAGGGAGGCAGACTTCCCTAGGGCTCCAAGGCCCTGCCCGCCCCTGCGCTGAGCCGCCCTGTCCTGGAAAGTTCCCGGGGCCTCCTGCCCTCGGCCCACCCGTTTAGGTGCAGCTCCTGCCGCAACCATCCGTGGCCCCTGCTCCCCCACGACACCGGGCACCTGTTCTCTCTAGGGCTGCCTGCCTCGCAGGTTCTGCCTCGGGGAAGCTGCGGAAGCGGTAACGGGAGGCCGGCCCTGGTGGGGATGGGGGTGGCGGTCCCTCCCCAGCGAGGGGGCCCGACGGGGAAGTGGGGCTCAGCCCTCCTGCTCCCCGTCTGCCACGGGCCTGCCATGCGGCACGCGGGGTGTCAGTGGCGGCTGCGAGGACTCCGGCTGGCGTGCAGGGGCCCGGACGGGGGGTCTGGGGGAGCCCGCCTCACCCTTGGCTCCCGGAGAGGCGGCCCCCGGGTCCCGAGCTCCGACAGCGGTCTCCGTCACAGCTCCGCCGGGCCACGGGAGACGCCACGGCCGCCCGCCTCGGCCGCAGAGGACCCTGGGCCTGTCGGTCACGTGCCCCGCGTGAGCCAATCAAGGCCGGCACCGGGACTGCTCTGCACGTGCCCAGCGAGGACCAATCCCGACTGGCAAAGGGGGGATCGTGATTGGCCCAGCTGGAGGAGAGGCAGCTTTCGACCAATCCCGGGGGCCAGGAGGCGGGCCGTGGAGGAAGCGCCCCGCCCACCGGGGAAAAGCTCGCAGGCAGGTGAGGGCACAAATAAGACGCTCGCGGTCCAGCCTCAGGGCTTCTAGCGGGCGAGGCTCGAGCGACCTCACAAAGCTGCGAGCATCTATCTGTCTTCACCCCATCCCTGGAAGCAGACCAGTACAAATAAAAGGCAGATTGGGGCTGCAAATAATGGAAATTCCACTTAACAATGGCTTCAACAAAAACTGCTTTATTCTTTCCATAGGCCTTTGTACAAAAATGTAAGCTCCGCGTGGGCAGGAATTTTATCTGTCTTGTTGGATGCCTTGCGTCGGTAACAAGATGTTCTCAGTAAGGGTGTGCTGGAAACATGGGTGAATGGGAGGACCCTAGGTGGGTGGTCCCTGGCTTTGATCTGACAGCTCGACATAGGCCTGAGAATCAGCCTCTCCGTCCAATTTCTCAGCCTCACATCAACAAAAGGCTGCTGCCTCCCGACACGTCGCATTCTGTTCCAGGCGAGGAAGAAGAGGGGAAGACCATGGCAGCTGTGTCCGCTCCCCTTTAACGGAGAAGCCAGTGCATTCCCAGAAGTGTCTACCAATATGTCATAGGCCAGTGGTATCTAGAACCATCCCTAGAAGCAAGGCACACTGGGAAAGTGGGCAGTCGGCCCCACACAGTGCTGTGAGGAACAAAGTTGTGGATGTGTTAAAAGACAGAAAGGGGGGCGGGGTGCCTGGGTGGCTCAGTCGGTGAAGTGTCTGACTCCTGATTTCAGTTCAGGCCCTGATCTTGTGGTTTGTGAGTTCCAGCCCCAAATCGGCCTCTCCACTGCCAGTGCAGAGCCTGCTTGGGATTCTGTCTTTCCCCCTCTCTGCCCCTCCCCTACTAGTGCATGTGTGTGCACTCTCTCTCTCAAGATAAATAAACACAAATTTTATAAAAAAAAGGGGCGCCTGAGTGGCTCAGTCGGTTAAGTGTCCGACTTCGACTCAGGTCATGATCTCACGGTCCGTGGGTTCGAGTCCCACGTGGGGCTCTGTGCTGACAGCTGGGAGCCTGGAGCCTGCTTCCGAGTCTGCATCTCCCTCCCTCTCTGCCCCTTCCCCGCTCATTCTCTGACTCTCAAAAATAAACAAACATTACAAAAAACTTTTTAAAAGTTATAAAAAAAATAATTTTAAAAGAAAGCAGAAGGTAAATGGAGGATGTATGGACAAGTGACGTCTGGGGTCACAAGAGCGTCCAGGTGGATTCTCCTCACTGAGCATTTGAAAGTGCACAATCCAGTGGCATTAATGTATTCACACTTTCATAAGGCTGTCGGCACTGGCCGGTTCCATCCTGCCGAAGAGAAACCCTGTGCCCGTGAGCAGTTACCCCCCCTTTTACCCACTGTCCCCGGCCCCAGGCACCCAGGGATCCCTCGGTCTCTGTGGATTTGCCTACTCTGGACATTTCATGAAAGTGGAATCACACATGTGGTCTTCTGGGTCCGATTTCTCCCACGGAGCATTTTTTCAAGGGTCATCCGTGGGACAGCACACCTTTTAGGGCTCAAGGGTGTTCCGTTGGAGACGGAGACCACACTTGGTTTTTCCCTTTGTCGGTTGATGGACGTGTGGGTTGTCTCCACCTTCTGGCTGTTGAGAATAGTGCTGCTGGGAACATGCGTGTGCGAGGATTTGTTTCAGTCCGTTTTCAGTTCTTTGGGGCGTATATCCTGGGGGTGGAGTTGCCGGGTCATGTGGTTGCTCTCTGTGGAACCTGTTGAAGGAGTCGCTGGACTGTTTCCTGCAAAGGCCACACCATTTATATTCCCACCAGCGGTGGGTGAGGGCTCCTCCCTGGAGACTTTTGAGGTCCTGTTTCTGCAGGCTGAAACTCTTCGGGGCCCGGTCTGTAGCTCACGCTTACATGTACAGCCCAGGACCCGGGAACAGGCTGGGGCACGGAGACTCTGCGTTTCCAGCGAGCCCCCAGCCAGGCACTGCTGGGGAGACTGGTGTGGACTGCTCCCCTCCCCTCCCCGCAGCTGGCAGGCGGGGAGCGTCTGTGAACAGGCGGATGATCAGGCCTCCTCCCAGGCATCCGGTTTCAGTAGGAAGTGTCAAAATTCAGAGAGCTTTACTCCTATGAATACTTTATCGAGGGAGAAACAAACTGTTCTCATCCAGGGAGATCTCAAATTTGAAAGTGGTAGGAAGCTCAGGGGCGTGTCATTATAGGATGGCTTATAAAGCAAGAATGGTTACCAGGTGGGAGTTTCCAGATGGCAGGGAATTGGTTAAACAGGAGTATCTTACACCATTTGGGGAGGAGAAGACGTCTTAGGTTTGCCACGTATGGCTCTCGGAGGCATCGACAACGAACAACCTAAGTTCTCTTGTTCGTGAGACGAGCAGGGTTAAGCTTGCTTACGTGGGTTAACTGGACCTATCCGCTCGGGACCTTCAGGTCTGGTCTCTATTTTATTTGATTTTTAATAAGAGGAAGCCCCCAAGTCTGTGCGGTTAACGCTCTCCTGGGCGGGTCTTATGGGCAGTTCGAGAAACTGCCCCTCGCATCCCCTGTCTGCAATCGGCAGGCGTGGGTGAGAGGTGGGTGGTGACAGCCTGGAGCACAGGTGACTTTGTGGCACGGGCAGCTTGTACATCTGCTTTCTGGAACTGCCAGTGCCCGGACCGTTGTCCCCCGTGCCTCCGTCGGTCTACAAAGCACAGCAGGGGAGGCTCTAAGGCAGTGGGTCTCCCAAGTCTGGTCCCTGGACCGGCGGCATCAGGGTCAGTCACCTGGGACCCGGTTAGAAATGCAAATGTTTGGGACACCTGGGTGGCTCAGCCGGCTAAGCGTCTGGCTCTCGGTGTTAGCCCGGGTCATGCTCTCACGGCTCGTGGGTTCGAGCCCCAGGTCAGGCTCCAGTGTGGAGCCCGCTTGGGATTCTCTCTCCCCCTCCCTCTGCCCCTCCCCTGTTCATGCTCTCTAAATAAATAAATAAATGGGGAGGAACACAAACGTCTGTCCCTCCCCCACCTGCAGAACGAGAAGCTCTGGGGCAGGACCCAGCCACGCAGGCTAACAAGCCTTCCAGGTGACCCTGGTGCCTGCTGGAGTTTGCAAGTCCCTTCTCCAAAGCGACCCCTGCAAAATAAACCTGCCCCAACCCTCTGTGCAGGGTCAGGGGTCGCTGCCACTCCAGCAAGTCCCACGTGGCTGCGTAGGGCTGAGTGCGTGCCCCACTCCCCCAGGGGCTGTGGCCCGCAGGTCACTGAGGTCTGCGTGTGGACGCCTCGGAGAACAGCTCATGGAGCCAAGCTGAATGCCCAGAGGGAGGGCACCGGGGGCCTGAGGCCACTTCCGTCCTGTGCCAAGGAAACCCACCCAGCGAGTTTCAGTGCTCAGCGTGGGACTTCACCTGGGAACCAGCCGCCCGGCCCCCCTCTGCACCACCCACCAGTCCGTGAACCCCGCAACCTCTGGGCTCCTCAGCGGTCTCATCTGAGATATGGACTGACGATCCCTGAGGCCCCAGGAACCTGTGGGGGCACACGAGGTCTTGCCTGGGAAATGGCATACCACTGCCAGCGGGCATAAACAAAGACAGATGGGATCCTCTTGTTAATCAAGTGGTAAAAATACGTGTCGAATGAAACTCAGAAAAGTATCAGGCAAGAGCGTGTCTCCCTTCCCCGCTGGCTTCCCGAACCCCAGGGTGCCTCCCCAAAGCTCTCGCCTATTAAGGATTCCTTGTGATCCTTCCCTGGCCTGGTGCATACATCTGCAAGCATATGCGTATGAATCACTTTAAAAACCCAAATATAGCTCACTCTACTCACTGCTCTGTACTAGTCTTGCTCCTTTTAAAATTATGAAACCGATCGGTTTGAAACAGACGACGGGGAGCAGCGAACACTCACGTCCACCACCCAGCTTGAGACGTCGGACGTTACAGGGACGCTCGTCCCTTTCGTCCCTCCTGATTCCACCTCCTTCCCTCCACCCCAGACGTAACCACTGCCCTGAACTCGGTGTTTATCATCTCTCTGCATGTTGCGACATGCGCATCGCTTACGTATGTGCCCATAAATGATATGTGGTAGTACCGTGCACATTTTAAAACCTGGTACGGGCGTCTGGGGGGCTCAGTCGGCTGAGCGTCCGACTTCGGCTCAGGTCATGATCTCACATTCGTGGGTTCGAGCCCCGCGTCAGGCTCTTTGCTGACAGCTGGGAGCCTGGAGCCTGCTTCCGATTCTGTGTCTCCCTCTCTCCGCCCCTCCCCCCCCCCCCCCAATTCGCACGCTCTCCAAAAAATAAATAATAAAAATAAACAAAACTTGACAGAAACTGTCTGTACGTCATGCATGATCAGTTAGCAATCCTCATCAAGAGAACAGTGCCTGACACTGAGTCCCCAGCCAGTTAACTGGTGGCTAGCATCATCATCGATAGTATAATTATTGGCAATCGTGAATCCCGCAGCTGGCTTATTTATTTCAATATCACTTTTGAGGCTCATCAAACATGACAGATGCAGCTCGAAATCATTCATGTTCACAGTTGAATCTATCTCATTATAGGAATATATCAAAATTGATGTATCCCTTCATCTGTCGATTAATCTTTACTTTTTTTTTTTTTTTTTTTTTTTTTTGCTATAAAAACGATGCTTTTCGACATCATGCTGAATGGAAGAAGCCTGCCCCGAATTACCACGTGTTGTATGATCCCATTTACATGATGTCTGGAGCAGGAAGATTCAGAGACAGACAGGAGATGATGAGTGGGTGGCGGGTTGGGGGGGGGGTGGCTGCTGCCAGGCATGGGGTTGCTTTCTGGGTGACGAGAATGTTCTGGAATCAGACAGAGGTGATATTCCCGTAACTCTGCAAATACACTAAAAGCCGTTAAACTGTGCACTATATAGGCGGGTTGTACGGTAAGCAAATTATGTCTCGATACATCTTTTGGGTTTTTTTTTTTTTAAGAAAAAAAATGTTTTTTTAAACATCACGTGGGACCCTACGTTGGATCTTGGAGCAGGAAAAGGACACTCGTGGAAAAATTTAAACCCAAAAAAAGGCTGCCGTTTAGTGAATGGTGTTGTACCAACGTTAATTTCTCAGTTTGAATGAGGGGACCACGGTTGGATAAGAGGTTAATCTTAGGGGAAATCGGCAGGGAGTACATAAGAATTCCTCGTATCGGGGCGCCTGGGTGGCGCAGTCGGTTAAGCGTCCGACTTCAGCCAGGTCACGATCTCGCGGTCCGTGAGTTCGAGCCCCGCGTCAGGCTCTGGGCTGATGGCTCAGAGCCTGGAGCCTGTTTCCGATTCTGTGTCTCCCTCTCTCTCTGCCCCTCCCCCGTTCATGCTCTGTCTCTCTCTGTCCCAAAAATAAATAAACGTTGAAAAAAAAATAAAAAAAAATAAGAATTCCTCGTATCATAATTCACAACTTTTCTATAAAATTATTCCAAAATTAAAAAAAAAAAAAGCGAGCAGGGCTGCTGTGAATACCCCCAAGTGTGCGTGTAGGAGAGCATGTCTCGGGAGCTCACTCAGGACTGGAGTCGTGGAGCCATAGGACACGGCGTCTCCGGGCTCCTGGGAAGGACCCAGCCGCTGCCCCCAGGACAGCGTGCCTGCCAGCTGACGCGCATCTTGGCGACGGCTCCCAGGCGCCCGGCTCCTCGGCACCGGCGTTCGGCACCTTCCCACAGGCCCTGCGGATGGGCACAGAGGTCATCTCTGCTCCACGCACACAAAGTACAACCAGGGGGTAAATCCCTACAAGTAAACCGTGGGGGTGAAGGGCATTTGAGCCACTTTCTTGAATCCTTGAAGGGCCTGACGGCTGCCCCCTTCACAAACGGTGTCGGGGACACCCGTCGGCACGGCCACATCTTCTGCGAGGGAGCCCATGCCCGTTCTTTGCTGGATTCAAATGAGAAACTCAAACATCTCCATGGTTACATGTTGCCGCCTTACAAACTGCCCCCAAGTTTAGTGGCCTAAAGTAGCAACAGACGCTGATCGAATCTCCCGCTGTTTCCCTAGGCCAGGAACTTGGGACCCAGATTAGCAGGGCGGTCGTGGGTCAGCAGCTGTCGCGAGGCTTTGGTTGAGGTGCTGACCGAGATTTTCTGGGTTGGTTTCCAAGGTGACGCACTCACAGCGCTGATGGCAGGAGGCCTCGGTCCCTTGCCACCCTGGCCTCGAGGGCTGTCGGAGCTTCCTCACGACAGGGTGCCGGCTTCTCTGAGAGCCCGTGATCTAGGAGAGCAAGGCAGGGCCCGCGGTGTCTCCTACGACCTCCCGTCTGGAGGTGACACCTGCCACGTTCACAGTGTCCTACTGTCACGCAGGTTGCCCCGTTCTGGGAGGCAGGGACTGCACGAGGACACGATACAAGGAGGCAAGGAGCACTGGAGTCATCTCGGGGGCTGGCTGTGACCTCAGCAATGCAGTTTATGGAGGAAGGTAGGACCATAAACCCACTTAGTCAATTCTGTTACAAAGGGGTAAAGAGCATCTACAAAAAACTGACAGGTGACACTGCACCCGATGGTGAAGGACTGAGTGCTTTCCTCCTAAGACTGGAAACAAGGATGTCTGCTGTCACTCCTCTCGGCACAGCACTGGACGTTCTAGCTGAGGCGATATGGCAAGAAAAGGCACACAGACTGGAAAGGGAAAAAATACAACTGTCTCATTTTGCAGGTGATTGTCTATACAGAAGATCCCAAAGAATCTACAAAAAAACTGAAAAAACCCACAGAAGTGTCTAGAACTTCTAAGGGAGCTCAGTAAGGTTGCAAGATATAAGATAAACATACAAAAATCTGTCCTTCCCTAGACTACCAACGGATGTGTGTGTACTGAAAACAGAAATATAGCTCCATGGCTGTGAAAAAATAAATGAAACGTAAATGTAGATCTGGTCAAACACATGCAAGACTTCTATCCTGAAAACTACAAAAAGCTGGTGAAATAGATGAAAGAAAATGTAAATAAATGGAGGGAAATACCGTGTTTCTATACTGGATGGCTCTACCTAGTGAAGACGCTATGTAAGTGTAACGTAATTCCTACCCAAATCCCAGCAAGATTTTTTTGTGGATGTCAACAAGACGGTTCTAAATTTATACAGGATAGCAAAAGAGCTACAATAGCTAAAACAATTTTGAAAGGAAGACTAGTGAGAGAAATCAGTTTACCCGATTTCAAGACTTACTTTAGAGCTGCTATAATCGAGACTGTGGTATTGATGGAAAGACAAAGGGATCAATGGAATAGAGTGAAGAACGCACATCAACTCCAACCACACATTCCTGCCAACTGAAAAATGTTTCGTTTTGTTTACAAACATAAATATTACTGTTTTCTTTGTTTGCAGTAAATGGAACATGAGACCTTTTTTTTTTTTTTTTCAAGGACACATGGCAAGAGGTAGTAAGAACCCTGAAACACACAGGGTTAAATTCCAAAACTTTAGTTTTATTTATGACCTTCGTCTTTCAGGACTCTGGGGCCAAGAAGGTGGATATCACGTGGGCATCAAGATGCCTAAATGATCCTTCCAGAAAACAGACGGGACCTTCAGGGCTTAAAAGTCTGCAAAAACTCCTGGGTGCACTTAGAATAAAGCCCAATCCTCTTAATCGGCTCATAAAGCCCTTCATGATCCGGCCCTGCCTGTGTCTCTAGCTCCCGTGTTGTCCTCTCGCACACGGGCTGCCCTGCTGGGCCTGGCTTTCCTGTACTTGTCCTCCAACACTCAGCTCCGGCCTGACCTCATCCCACAGTCTGTCCGTGGCTCCGCCCGGCTGCCCTCCCCGGGCTGCCCACAGCACCCCTACTTTTCATACGGGAACAGGACCGTCTGCCTGTCGTCGTGGTACGAACGACAGGACTCAGATGACCTCTTCCCTTCAAACCATTTGCCATTTTAGCGTGCAAGTCAACGGCACGTGGTGCATTCACAATGTCGTGCGACCTCCACCTGCATCGAGTGCGGGGACATCACCACCCCAAAAGGAAACCCGAGAGCCACTGGCAGTCACTCCCTCCTTCCCCCGTCCTCCAGCCCCTCGTAACCACTACTCCGCTTTCTATGGACCTGCAGAGACTGTCTCTTTATCCCCGCATCCCTAATTCTCGAAAAGGATTTTTTAATACTTACTGATTTTTGAGAGAGAGAGACCGAGCGTGAGCGGGGAAAGAGCAGAGAGGGAGGGAGGCAGAGAATCCCAAGCAGGCTCCGAGCTGTCAGGGCAAAGCCTGACGTGGGGCTCAAACTCACAAACCACAAGATCGTGACCCGAGCCACAGTCGGACGCTCAACCAACCGCGCCACCCAGACGCCCGTTTCGGCCGCACTGACCAAACGTCACACAACCTCTTTTCCCCAGCCCAGATCTGAGGGCCAGGCAGACAAGTTACTTTGGTCTCCAGCATTGCCAATGGGCAGATGCCTCCCCGCTGAGGGCCCCGGTTTCACTGGGCTCCTCTGCCCAGGGCTGCGTGCACCCTGCTCGGCCGGGAGCCTTACCTCCCAACCCCCGTGCGCGCAAACCCCTCGGCTGTCGGTTCCGCCGGCTGTAACCGATGACCTCACACTACTCAGACCTCGAGGGCGAGCCCCTCTGTTCTGCTCCTGCTGCTTCTTCTGCTTTGGCCCCTGAAGATGTCCTCGACCTTCCTACAGGCTCGGCTCTACGTGTAAAAGAGGTTTGTTGCAACTCATCTCACACTTTAGGTATTTTGTGGCAAGACGGGTGTCATAACGCCTAGTCCCCAGTATTTCCAGGACCGAAAGTCCTTGTTTTGAATTTTTACCACGAGCCCGTCGTGAGTCACTCGCGAGTACGGAGCAAACAGACAATGAAAAGGACAGAGAAGCAAGGAAAGAAGGGGACCGACCACTGAGGATAAAATGAAGCCCAAGTAACAAGAATATGCATCTTCACTTACTAGATTGTCAGAGATCTCACGTTATTACAACACTTGAGTTCGGCCAAAGAAGAGACGTGTTCTCACGTGGAGGCTAATGCAAACCTTTTCAGAGGGAAATTTCATATTCGCGGACCCAGCGAATCAGCTGGGAAGCTGTTTGCACTTACAGCAGAAATGACAATGGTTTAGACAGAATAAAAGTTTCTCTCTCTGCTTCATCAGAACACACAAGCCAACAAAAAAAGGTACCGAAGCGTGCAAAACCCAACGGGGCAGCTCCTTGGTGTTGTCACGAACCCAGGCTCTTCCTATCTTTCTGTTCCACTATCCTCAGAAAGTACCGTTGAGGTACCTCGTAGTCCGTGAGAGCTGGCAGAGCTCCAGCCATCACACCCACATTCCAGACAACAGAAAAGAGAAACGGGAAGAGGAGAGAGGTCAAAAGACACTCCCACCGTCAGTCCCCTCTGCGAGGACCGTCCCCAGAAATCCTCCACAACCAGGTTTCACTTCCAAACCACTCACGTAGCCTCGTCGCGTAAGTGATGGGAAATACGGTCTTTTAACCGGGCTGCACTTCTGAAGACAACTGAGATGGGTGATTAGGAAGTGGGGGAAAGGCAAGCAGTGGTCTCTCCGGCACTCAGCCACCCCCTCCACTCGCTCACCCTCCGGACGCCTGCACCCAGGAATGCCGGGACACCGAGAGGCACCGTCCGTGACAGCAAAATAAACATCCATCTGTGGGGCTCGCCTAATCGCCACGTTCCCAAGTGAGATTCTGCACGGGGGACACAAAAAGATGTACTAAAGCCAGACAAAACGTATTGTTCAAGAAGCAAGTTGCAGGGGCGCCTGGGAGGCTCGCTCCGACTCTCGGCTTCAGCCCAGGTCGCGATCTCCGGTTGTAGGGTTCGAGCCTCGCATCGGGCTCTGCGCTGGCAGCGTGGAAGCCTGCCTGGGATTCTCTCTCTCCCTCCCTCTGCCCCTCCTCCCCCGCGTGGGCGCTCTCTCTCAAAATAAACAAACTTAACAAATAAAAATAAAACGAAAGAGCAAGTTACATGCGGCGAGACACCGTGTGAACCTCTGTGCGTATTAAAAAAGTCACTTGTTTCTACGCGTGCGCTTGTATACAGAGACTCCTTCCCGCAAGTCACTGACAGAATCACCTCCAGGGCACGAAGGAGAGGACGGAGGGGGAACAGGTTTCGTTTTTCACGACGGGCCGTGTGGCACTGTCTGTGTGCCTTCGGACCTCAGCTCCTAATGCTTTTATACCATGGGATTTGCAACTCGCAACCGGTACAACAAAGTAAGTAGTAAAAAGGGCCGGTGTGCACACAGGCCTCCCAGGACCCTCTACCTCGCCTTCCTTCCACCCCCGCCTATAGGAACCCGGCCTCTCCCCTGGCAACGATGCTCAGAGGCAACTTCTGAATCGACTTATTGGGGGCCAGAAAGATCTACTCAAAAAACACTTTGGATTAACAACGTATGGCGTTTCCCTTACACGGTGAACGGTACAGGTCCGGTGAGTCGGCAACGCGGAGCCCACGGCCCAGGCGGGAGACGGGGCACAGCTCCCGTTCAGAAGAGACGGTGCGGATTGCACGGACACGGTATGTCCAGCAAGGGCAAACCCAGAAAGGAGGGGAGTTGGGTGGTGCCTGGGGCAGGGGATCGGGGAGTGACCGCCCACGGGCGCAGGGGTTCTCTCTGGGAGACGGGGGGATTCTAACATGCGGCTCACAAACCTGAACGCACTGAAAACCACCCACCTACGTGCCTGAGATGGGGGACCCGTGAGATTTGTGAACTGTATCTCAATAAACTGGTTTTAAAAATCACACAGGGGCACCTGGCTGGTTCCGCCGATAGAACATGTGGCTCTTGATCTCGAGGCTGTCAGTCTGAGTCCTGCTACCAGATGTGGAGATTACTTAAAAATACAATCTCAAAAAAAACAACAACAAACCGCACAATGTGATGTACGTACTGTCCGCCGTGATAAAGAGAAGGGAAAGGGGTGGGGGCTGGGTTTGGGGAGACCCACAGTCTTAAGTAGACTTTGAGGGAACACCGGCTGGCGGGGGAGGGAGTGAGCCTGGGGGCACTGGCAGAAGGAACACTCCAAAGAGCAAAGGCCCTGAGGCAGCGACGTGCTGGCTTGTCAGGAGGGAGAGCGGGAGGGGCGGTCAGCCTCGGGACCCTTGGTGAGGACCGCAGCCTGACTCCCAGGGAAACAGAAGCTGCTCTGGGGTTCAGAGTCCCAGGAGGGATGTGAATTCACGTTGGAAACGTCTTCAGAGGGCAGGGGAGGTCGGAACCGCGGCTGGGAGGGACCTGGACGGGGTGGGAGCAGGAAGGCGGACCATGCCTCCCCGTCACGGCGGACAGCTGGCTAGCAGATGGGCCAGAGGGGAGAAGGAAGAAGTCAGGGTGACTCCAAGGCTGCAGGCGTCAGAAAGGGAAGGATGGAGATGCCTTTGCGAAGTCGAGGGTCCGCAGGAGGGGCAGGCGTGGGGTCAGCTTTGGAGTCCGGCCGCACAGGGACGGCAAGAAGGCGGTTCGGCATCTGGACGGGGAGGCCCGTCTGCAGGATCGTCCCCAAGTGTGGGTGTCTGCAGGCCAGGAATGTGTCCGAGGACAAAGCCCTGGGGCACCCCGCCATTTAAAAGTCCGGAGGAGAGAGTATCACACATTAGGACCAAGAAGGGACAAGGGGGTCCCGGGAGCGGCTGCTGAGAACGTTCCCAGGACAGATGTGGCGGCAGAACCTGGGGGCACGTCAGGTAAGACGCAGCTCCGGCCCCAGCCCCCGGGGATCCCCGAGGGGGCGTCGGCGGACTGGGGTGGGCCGGGCAGCCGGACGGAGCAGGTGCGTGAGGAAACAGGAACACAGCAGCCAACAGGCGGAGGCAAGCCCAATGTCCGTGAACAGACAAGTGGATGGACGAGGTCTGGCCCCACCCTGGACTGTCACTCGGCCCTGACAAGGAGGGACACCCTGATGCCTGCCACAACGTGGCTGTGGACCCGGGGGACATGATGCCGAGTGAAACACACACAGAAGAACAGAGGCACAAGGTCCCTACCACTACCCCGGGGCGGTGGGGGACACCAGCTCCTGAAAAAAGGAAAAACGCGTGAATCTGGATGGTCTGTGATCTGTGCTGCCCCCCCCAACCCACCCCCCGGGTCTTCCAGGGGCGGCGAGGGCAGCTTTTCCAGAAGTCTCAAAGCCCTGTCCTGCCACACGAGACGCCCGCCAGGGGAGGCCTGCCTCTGGCCGTGGCCTCTGGGGGGCCAGGTCTGCGGACAGCACGCGGCCCCCCCACACCAGACGGCGAGGGGGGACGGCTCCACGGCACGAACCCGCATGACCAGGAGCGGACCGCCTCTCAGCTGGGCGGCCCACGTCTGCTCACCGAAGCTGTCCACCCGGTCAGGTCCACGCCAGCCTCCGCACGCCCCGCGTCCACCGGCTGCTTCCAGGTTACCGTGTCCAGCGGTCGGCCCAGGGCAGGCCCAGGAGCCAGGCCTCGCGTCCACCAGCCCCTCTGCTCACGAGTGTTGCTCTCTTGGACCTCGATTTACTGCACCCCAAAGGAAAACGGAGCCTGGGCCGCACGATAACCATCTCGGGGTTTCGGAAGCATAGTTCAAAGACTGGATTTCTAAAGGAACGTTTCCTATTTTGCTTAGAATCCTTGTCCAAAAACTTGACAACGTCAGAGCCTAAATACAGTTCCCTCATAAAAAGTGCCTCTTAAAAGGGGGATCCTTAGTTGGTCTAGAGCTGAGAAATTACAGGGTCAGGGGTCAGGGAGCCACCTAAGTGACTAAATCCCAAAACAAAATCAGCAAGCAAGTGGATCAAAAAAAGTTTATTTTGAATATTTAATTAAAAAAAAAAAAAACCATACCTAGGACGTGTGCTACAGAAACTTAGATACAATAATTGCATATAAAACCCAACCTAACTGTGGTAAAGCGAGGACTATGCAGAAATGCACTCCAGGAAACGGATGCCAACGTCTCGAACTCCGGAGACCGCCCCCCACAGACCCGGGAAGACACCACTGTGACCGCGGCAGGCGCTGACCCGGCCGCCAGGCCCCCAGGAGGGCAGCGGCCCCCCGTGCAGCACCCACGGGGGACATCCTGGCCAGGAGGAGGCCCTCTCCGCTCCACCTCTTAGCCGAGTCCGCCATCCCATCCTACCGTCCTGACACGGTATTTTGGCACAAAGCGCAGGGGTGCCTCGACAGGAAGAACGTTTCTGGCAGTTTCCGGCAGAGAAGGCACCTGCCTGCCCGCAGTGGGGGCCGTTTTCTCACGCAACAGACGCAGAGCCGCGTGCGGCCAGGGGAGGCCCTCCGGTAACACACTGGGGACACTGCTTGGCGGGTGGCGGCAGTCGGGGGAGGGAGGCGGGAAGGGGACTGGGCCTGGGGAACAAGTCCCGGGGCCTCCCAGCACAGGGTGCTCCCATCTGGAGACACAGCCACCGCCCTCTACCCTCCCCTTGGTCCTGACCTCCCGTCAGGCCTCCCTCCTCCTGGGACGGCAAGCCCCACCCGACACCCACACGACCACGTCCGTCAGGGGCCCCGAACGCCGCCGTCGAGGGGCGAGGACAATACCACGCCCTCAGGAGAACTAACGGTCCCCCAAATGGCTCCATGTGACGATTTGGCAAAAAAAAAAAAAAAAAAAAAAGGAAAAGAAAAAGAAAGAAAATACCTCGAATGCGTAAAATCAATGACCAAAGTCCTCCTAAGGAACGTGATTACAATATATTAGCAAATTCTGTGGCATAAACATTTCCAAAAGCATCAGCAGAAGTATTAAATATAAAAGCGCACGTCCACGGCCCTCCCGGCCCCGGAAACCCACGGACGGCGGGAGTGACGCGTGGCGCGGGGCCGGCGGGCCTACTGCCGCAGCTCCACGTAGTTGGCCGGGAAGAGCCCGTACCTGCCCTTACAGAGCCCCCGCCACCAGCCGTCATCGATCATCTCTATGTTGGTGATGATGTCGTCGGGGTCGAAGGAGATCTCGTCGTCACCCGCTAGGAAAGAGGAGGATGCAGAGAAAGGACGGTGAACCGCAGGGTCTCCCGCCACGGGCCCCGCCGGGCAGACACCTGGACCTCTGCACCCGGGCCGGGCAGCACAGCACGCGTGCCCAGGCTCCGGACGCCAGGCTCCTCCCACCGCACAGGGGACTTTCACGGGGCGCACAGGGGAGCCCAGACGGCAGCCCGCGCGGCACAGCACCAGGATAAACCCACCAGGTCGTACAAATTACAGATGCCCAATTTCACAAAACCCACACCCAGGCACCCAAGCGCGTGGGCACGTCCGTAAACCACAGGAGGGGAGCAGGAAACTCTCCGTGGCCGCCCCCTCACAGGAGCATGGCCTCAGGCCGGCCGGGGGTCAGCCCGGGAGGAGAGGCGGTAAGGTGATGCGGAGCGGAGGGAAGCGGCCCCGACAGGACACGAGGTGCCCGGACGGCCGGGAAAATGTGGCTAGTCCGCAGGCATCCTGGCATCTCAGTGCCGACTGTCTCACTTGGAGGGGGGACCGTGCCTTTAGTGTGGGCAGCATCCTTGGTTTTGGGGAATTCACACTGGGGTCTCTAGGCGCAGGGACAACACTGCGGCCACGAGTGATGGGAGGTTCGGGGAGGTGCGGAAATGCAGAGAAAGGGGGCATTTTTGTGACTGTGAGATCATCCCAAACTTTTAAACGCTGTTAACAATGCTCTCGGAGTCAAACTCCCAAGAGCGGAGTGGCTGTGGAAACGAGTGCCAATGGGCACGTGGGCATCTCACCAGCCTGGTAGTCGTAGAGGGCGACAGCCGTGATCCCAAGGTCGTTTTCGTATTCGTCGTAGGTGTTCTCCTCTAAAAATAAACCAAGACAAGAGCTGAGGGGTAAGGGCAGCACCACGGAGCCGTCCGCCGTTAATTACTTGTCCGCGAGGCCTTCCGGGCGGGAGAGGCCATGGGGGGTGCCGGGCGAGAATCAGGAGGAAGGACTCCGGCTTCTGAGGAACAAACCCCCCCCTTCCCAACGCCGACACCACCAGGCGCGCACGGTGACCCGGACGGGTACCGTGACGCCTTTCAGAGAATGGTTTTTGAAGGTTTAAAGATTTAGTACTTTCAGGAAGGGTCACATCGTGGTTAAGTGACTGGCAAGCCGCGGGAGGACCGCACTGCCCAAATGCCCCCAGTCACGCTTGGGGAAAAGGTAAGATTCCATCGTGAGGTGTGCTGTCTGATGGGTTCAGGTTAAATCTGTCCAAACGTATTGAACGAAATCTCGTCTTTAAAGATAAGAAACCGATTTCGGTGTTCGTCCCGCCGAAGCGTCTATAAACTCTTCGGGGTGTATGGAAGCTGTTCCCGAAAACCTCAAGACACTCCGGCCTCCCGGAGCCCGGCTGTCGCCAGCTTCCACTTTGGAGAGAGAGCAGCAGAGGCCCCTGCTTCCCACTCGGCCCCGCGGGCCGCCCCAGAGCAGCAGGGCCTTCCAGAAACCACACCCGAGAGGTCGGGTGCCCTCCCGGCAGGGGGGTGGACACCCCACAAGCAGGGGGAAGGTGGAAGGGGCCAGGCAACAGGGTGACGGACGTTCTCGCGAAGGAGCAGAGGCAGAGGGGGGCGTGGCAGGCGCCCCTGCGCCCATACCTGCTTGATAGTGGCCCGGGGCCTCCGCGGCCTCGTAGACGGCGTCCGGGGCGTAGGCCAGGCCCTGCTGGCCACCAGCCTCTCGGTAGTCGGCGGCCTCCACGCTGTACGTGGGCTGCGGCTCAGCCTTGAACGAAACCGCGTCCTGGGGGAGGGGAGCGTCGAGGAGACATCTGCTGCGGCCGGCAACGAGTCCCGACACGCAGCTCTGTCTCAGTCCTAGCGGGATCGGCCACGTGCACGCGCGAACGAGGAGGCCTCGCACCCGCTGACGTTCAAAGAACACTCAGACTCCGGTCGCGGCGAAGCAGCGTGAAGGGGCCACGTGCCATTTCCTGCCGAGTAACTTCCCCCCATCACGGGCCCCCCACGCCCGCAAGTAGGGCTGCGGGGCCTACGAGTCCAGGGGGCACGGCCGCCGTGCAGAGGGAGAGGCAGCCTGGACAGGGCCCCGGTGGCCACGTGACCCTGGCCTCCCCCCCACCTCCGGGACCCAGACGTGCCGTCTGACGCTCTCCCAGGTTCACGAGCGACCCAGACGGCTCACTCCCTCAAGACTCAGCTGAGCTGAGTTGCGTTCTGTCCCTCACGCCCCAGTGGCCTCTGACGACCTCCTGGTGAGAAGGTGGGCACGGGAAGCGGGGCAGTGGCCGCGGGGATGCAGGGGACAGGATGCAGGGCTCGGCCAGGAGTGGTCATGGGCCCACGGCCAGGGGTGCCCCCGAGAGGCGGAGAGCCCAGTAATTCAGAGACACGGGTTCTGGGGCACAGGTGGGCGGTCACGAGACACCGACGACGAGACTGAGGAGTAAGGGCCGAGGACAGTCTCTGGGGAACACAGTGTGCGAGGGGGACTGAGGGAAGGAGAGCGGGGAGGGCGGCCGGCGAAGCCAGGTCACGGGGAGGGTGGCAGGTGGGTGCCGGGACACAGGCGTCCGGGAGGGAGAGCGGGTCACAGAGTAAGTGACATGAAGACCAGAACCCACATCCGCGGCATCAGGGGATCTACCAGGAGGCGACGGACTGGCTGAGCACTGTGCCCCCCCCCGCCCCCCCCCAGCGCTCACGAGGGCTACTCTCCAGGCCACCCTCTCGGGTCGGGCACCAAACAGAATATGTGGGGGTCCCTCCCCGTGCACGGTGGCTTCGACAGGGGAAGGGCGTCTTTGCAGAGTCAGAGACTCGTTCGCAAACTGAATGAAAACACCAACCTCATAGACGGGGCTTGAGGGCGGCCTCTCCTCAGCCGGCTGAGGGGTGGGAGACGTGGGGGGGGTTTGCTTCTGGGCTTGGGCTTGGGCTTGCTCCTGTAATCGAGAGACGAGAAAGGGTCGTCACCAGGCCGCCTCCACAGCAGGACTTCCCAGGGAAAGGCCACAGCCGAGTGCACACTACAGCCAAGTGCGGGGAAGACTAAGCACGGAGACAAGCACCTGGGACCGAGAGAACAAGGGGGCGTGAAGGTCAGGCATTGTCACAGATGGGATGTCAGGGGCGCAGCCCTCCTGCCGCCACCACGGGCAGAAGAGGGTGGGCACAGCCGTGCAGAGAGCCCGGCAGCAGCACGGCCGCCCCGCGCCCCGCACACCCCAATCTAGGGGTTCGGACAAGGATGTCGCAGCTCTGAGCTCACGCTGGAATGACGGACGCTTCTGGGGCCGTGAAAACGGGGTGAGCGTGCTCTGCGCGGAGGACGCGCACAGGAAAACCTGGGGCCAGAAGGTGGACAGCGGAGGACGGAATAGCGGCGCCTCGAAGGCGTGGACGGCACGTCCCCCAGATCCCGGCGGGGGGGGGGGGGGGGGCGACCTCACAGGGCCAGAGGGACCGAGGGTGTAAGAGGTTCGACAGGAGACGAGAGACGGCCGCGGGCTCCCCGGGGCCCGATGGAACCACAGGGCTCCTTCCTTCCCGGAGGGAAGCAGGCACGTGCGAGGCGGATGAGGACACGCGGTCCCGGAAGCGGAGGCTGGAAGGGGCCCCGAGCCAGGGAAGGCGGGCGTCTCTAGAAGCGGGCGAAGGCGAGGGGGCGGATGGCCCCCCGGAGCCTCCACAGCTGAGAGAGGATAAACGCGTGTTGCCTCCACCGTGGCCGTGACCGTGGGGCGTGGCGGCCCCAGGAAGGCAGCGCCGGCTGCCAGCCTGCGCGGTGGGGCTGTCGTGAACGAACTGCTGAGACGGAGACCGAGAGAGGGCGGCCGGCGCCCCGGGGCCACGCGCCAGGCAGCGGCAGCACCATCAAGCGCACAGACTGCTCGGAACCACCCACGGGTGAGGGTCCCAAGGCCGGACGGGCTTGTGTCCGGGCCGCCGTGCACGTGCGACTCGCCGTACGAGGCTCCGCGACGGCCCGTCAAAGCGCCTGGCCGCGGGCCCTTCTCGTGGGAGCTACCGAGACCCGACGGCCCAGCACGCGTGGATTCGCGAAGACCGGCCCACCCGCCAAGGGGAGCCTCCCACAGCCAAGAGGACTCCGGGCTGAGGGGCGCTGGGCTGGGAGTCGCGCACGGGGAGGAGCAGACAACAGGGTAGGGGCCGGAAGCGGGGACGACACGGCAGAAGGGGCGGCGGGGGGCTCGAAGCGAAGGCGCGAGCGCGGCAGAACCGCGGACGCGGCCCTTCTCCAGCCGCCCGCTCCTCTGAACCTTGCGGGCGCTGACGGGCCTCGGCGGTTAAAGCCTCGAGGCGTAACGTGAGGAAGGCGTTAATCACTTGCAGAAAGAAAAGCAACACGGGCGCCTGGTGGCTCAGTCGGTTAAGCGTCCAACGCTTGATTTTCGGCTCAGGTCACGATCTCGTGGTTCGAGAGTTCAAGCCCCATATCGGGCTCTGCGCTCACAGCACAGGCGGGACGTCAGGGGCACAGCCCTCCGGCCGAACCCGCTTGGGATGCTCTCTCCCTCTCCCCCACCCGTGTTCTGTCTCTCTCAAAGTAAAGACATAAACATAAAAAAATAAAAAAAGCAGCAATTACACCAACGTGCTGTTACCCTGCGTGCACTAGGAACTTTCAGGGCTTGCTCATGCCTCGGGTGCCCGTCTCCCCTCGCTGGGGGTTCTCGGGGCCCAAACCACCGATCTGGGGAGGAAGGGCCCACGGAAGTAAACACTGCTCGTGCCCTCTGACTCCACGTAGCAGCCCTGCAGAGAGCGGCGGTGAGCTCCTCCGCGCCCGTTCACAGGGGGCCGTGGGGCCGTGGCGCACAGGCTGCCTGGCTAGTAGGTGACGTGCCACGGACGTCCGGTCCATGCAGAGAAGGCTGAGGACGGGACGAGCCCACGCCCGCCTGCTCGCGTCCGCCCCCCGCCCCCACCTTCTCTGGCGACACGCGGGACACAGAACACAGGCGACAGCGACAGACCAGGAACAGAAAGCCGCAAGGGTCACACAAGAAGCAGAAAGCAGGGCGGCCGCTTCACGGGGGGCTCCTTTCGCACCCTCGGCCCTCTCCCCGGGGGGAGAGGTCCAGAGGTGACAGGTCGGAACAGACACGGCCAGGGGCACATCGGGACAGGGCTCAGCGGCGGGCAGGCTTGCGGGTCAGCAGCATGGCGGACAGTCCGGCACCAGGCAGCCAAAGGCTCCCTTACGTGTGGGGTGAAGCCCCGGGGCTCCTGAGAGCACAGCCCGCAGTTAGGGCTCAAACCCGGTCCCTCCGGGACCCGCTGGACTCACGTGTAGCTGCCTCCGGGCCTCTTCCTGCTCCCGTCTCTCCTTGGCCATCCTCTGCGCCCTCTCCGCTTCCGCCTTCCGCCTGTCCTCCTGCTCCTTCTCCTTCGCCAGGTTTTCAAAGTTCGCTCTAATGTTGCTGGTTCTGCTGTTTGCTGCAGGGGGGAGGAGAGAGGGGCACGGCTGGCGTCAGAGCAGCGACGGCTCCCCTGGACCGGAGCACCGCGGGAGCCAGCCGGGCGTGGAGGCGTCCCCCGGCGGCCCGCCTCCTCCGGGCCACTCTGTCGGCCGCACGCGGTGCAGGACCACGGGACGGCGGAGGCCTCGCACTGGAGCGCTTCACGTTCCGAACAGCAGCTCTTCCTCCCTGAGGGGGCCCTCGATAAGACGGCGAGCACTGACGTGCTGTAGCTCTCGAGCCCTGAGAACACGTCTGTCCACCCCCTGAGACGGGCGGGAGGGGCCGCAGGCGCAAGCCCTGTGGCCTCGAGGAAAACCACTGGCGCGGCTGAGGCGCACGCTGATCTGATTCTCCAGGGAATGTTCTCTGGCCTGAAATAACCGACGAGGCCGGAGCCCACGCGGGCCGGCCTGTGGCGGACACGCCTCTAAAGTGGCGGAACGGAGTCGTCGTGTGCAGTTATTGGGCAACGGCGAAGTCACGCGTTCAAGAAAAGTCACGATTGTGGAAAACTCGTACCCGCTACTGCGAGCGTGACAGGTCCCCAATTTTCCCTGGAGATGCTGACAAGATGGAGAATTCCATTAACGAACGTGAGCCGGGGTTTTGTACAATGCAAAGAAACACCACACTTCAAAGATCAGCTGAACTCAGTGGCCTAGTATCTTCCGAACGCCCACTGCGTGCTACAGAACCAGGCCACTCGGTGCGGGCACCTAACCCCCAAGACAAGCGGGAACCCCCGCCCGTCTGAGACCGCCATCGTGAAAGAGCGTCCAGGGACCCGAGGAGCTACCGCCACGCCCTTCTCGCCTCCACCTGTGCATCTGGGGGGTCCGATCGCCTTCCTAAACGTGATTGGCCACAAGACACTGAAGGCAGAAGCAGCCGTGAGAATAAAGACCTTGCGCTAAGCCAATGCCAATGCCGCACTTCTACACGGTTTGGAAAACGTACTTACTTTTTCCACGGAGAATATCGTTACGTGAATGCGTAATATTTTATCGTTATTTGTAACATCCGAGATTCTCGGGTTTTTGTTTCTCTTAATGTTTGTTTTTTTTTTGAAAGAGAGAAACAGACCAGGAGAAGGGGAGGGGTGGAGAGAGAGGGAGACCCAGAATCCGAAGCAGGCTCCAGGCTCCGAGCTGTCAGCACAGAGCCCCACACTGGGCTCCGACCGATAAACTGTGAGATCATGACCTGAGCGGAAGTCGGACGCTCAACCTACCGAGCCACCCAGGCGCCCTCTTAAATTCTTGGTTCAACCTCACTACAGAAGAGATCAGGAGACGCAACCCCCACACACGAAAGCTCTCGGGGGCCCTCAGTGATCCCCACAGGTGTGCAAGTGTCCCGAGGCCACCAAATCTGAGAAACGCTGACCCAGGGAGCAAAGGGGACACTCGGCTTCCTATCTTCGACTTGCCACTTTCCATACGGTTTCCCCAGCTCAACAAACTCTCTAGGGCCTGGCCCACGTGATGGAAGGGCCTAAGGAGGCCTTTTCTCATAGCGGCCACCTCCGGGGATGGGGCGTGTGCAGCCTGTGCGGGGCCAGGGGACAGACGAGGCGGGAAGGTCTCCGTCAGCCTCTGCGCAGGCAGGCGGCACACTCCTCACAGCACAGCCGCGGCTGACGCGGGCACCGGAGAACCTCCCAGAACCCGGTCCCGGCAGTGAGAAGAGCCCTTGCGGACGGGCGGTTAACCCAGCCCTGCCTCGGGAGGCGCCCCCAACACAGACCCCGTCGCCAGACGGCTGCCACCACGGCTGACGGGAGCCTGCGGGCGTCCGCGGGGACAGGCTGGCCTTCCGCCCAAGGGGGGCAAAACGCTGTCCCTGGAGGAAGCAGAACCAGGGTGCCCTCTGCTGCCCCAGCCGCTCCCAGCCGGCACCGTGCCCCCTGCGGGAGCCCCATGCGATGCCGGGTCCGTCCACCAGAACTCACCTGCCTCGACGGGGATGGTCTTCTGATAAGCAGGGGCCCCCTGGGTGACATCCTCGAAGGTGGAAGCATTCTAGCAAGAGAGAAGCAGGACACTCAGGGGAGCACCCCCCTCGCCCTCCACGGCCCGTGCGGGCTCCTACCGCAACGCAGGAGCCCGCCGGCCCCACGCCCACCTCTCCGCCCGGCATCACGCTGGGGTACGGCGTCAGGGCGGAAAGATGACCCCGCGGGACCCTGCACCGGCGGAGATGTGTCATCATGCACCCACGTGGACCCACACGGGGGACAACGTCAGGAGCGCACCCGATCTCAGCCGCACGAGCCTGGGCGACGGACACACGTCAGCACAGGTTCGGGGCTGTGACAAACGCATCGCCCCGGCAGGGGCACGGATAACTGGTCAGGGGAGAGGGTGGGCCCGAGTGAGGGCAGGCGTGTCCGCCAGACGTCTGGAGCGTCCTCTCACGTCTGCCAAAACTGCTCTAAAAAAACCCGCCAAAAAGCTACCCCAAAACTACGCGTCGGCCGGCATCGGGCCATCATAACCCAAGCGTGTGCTCCTCCCAAGCCCCCTCGCCCACCCCCCTCCTCGGCCACCGAGAGGGGCTCGAGAGCCGGCAGGAGCCCCGATGTCTCTGCTGGGCCACGTTCGAGCCTCGCTGGGCCTGATCGCCCACGTTTCCCAAGGCACAAGACCCCCCCCCCCCCCGTCGATTTTGGAGGACAAACTCTGTCCCAGCAAAGCGACAGTGTGACTGTCGGATCCAGACGCGCAGAAGGGCTCACGGAGCGCGCCAGCCATCCTCGGTTTCCCTGTCAGGGAAACAGGCCTGAGGCTCAGGACGCTGCCGGTTTTCTGACACACAAACGAGGAGAAAGGGGCCCCAAGGTGGGGAGCAGGGCAACCCAAGCTCCCCTGGCCGCCAGAAACCTCTGAGAGGGGCACGCGCCCCTGGCCCACCTGCTCTGCCCCTCCCCGGCCGGCGGCCCCCCGGTCCTGGTGCCCGCAGCACAGAGGGGTCACTGAGCCACCCTTGCCTCGCCTGCAAGGCACGGCTGCTGGCCGTGTGACCAGACCTGCCCCATCCCGGACACCCCCTCCCAAACTGCCGGTGCGGGCCATGCCGCTTTCCAGCCACCCCCACCCCTGCCCCGTCCTTGAGGGAGGAGGGCGTCAGCGCCCTCCCGAATGTTCCCTGTGGGTCCCGCTGCACCACGGCCTGCCCCGTCCAGCCGATTCTCCGGCACGCCGCTCAGCGTCGTCTCCGCCGCCACCCCGGGGGCTGCCGCCTCCCCATCACCGCACCCTGCCTCCTCACTGACCACGACCCCCTCCCTCCACCCCCCCCCCCGGTCCCGCCTGCCGGGCACCCCTCCACCACTCCCGCCGTGGACCCGAGTCCCAGCGACCCATCTCACTCAGGGACCACCTCGCATCGCCACCCGGCTCTCAACCCCTTGTACGCATTTACTGGGACCCGGGCAGTCACCACACCTCCCCAAGCCCGTGCCCCGCCCCTCGCTCCCAGGGCCACACATGGTCATGCGTGGAGTCCCCTGGGTGATGACATCTGTGTGGTCGGCTGTGAGTCCGACGGAACTCCAGAAGACCGGCCGTGCCACCTGTGACCACGGGCCGGGCACGGGACCGGTCTTTGAGGACACTGGAGCCACAGCCCGGGCAGTCCACACTGACGTGGCAGGACCACAGCCACCCCGGGTGTGAGGACTGACTTGCTGAGACTCCGAAGCCACCAGAGGGGACAGAGTCCCGGTGAGAGCAACGCGCTGGCTCTGGACACCGTCCCGCGGGCCCCCTGCAGTGAGGCGGGCGTTCTGGATGCGCGTGCTCCCACACGGCAGCCAGCGCCCCCATGTGGCCGGTGAGCTCTTCTACCGCGGCCACGTGACCGAGGGACTCCACTTCCGATTAGGTTTGCTACTGATGGGAATTCACGCGGCCACACGTCCTCAGGCTGCCCTAGCGTCTGAAGGTCCGGGTTCCGAGGGCAGCACAGCCGCACGCCTTGGCGTTTTATAGTGCTGCGGCTGAGCTCGGGGCCCGCCCGGGCTGCTCCCTGCCCCACAGCATGGCTGTGCGGGGCCCAGCACCCGGGAAGCAGCGTTCCGAGTGTGGGTGCCTCTGAGAACAGGGCCCAGCACCCACCAGCGACGGTCCACGGGGCGGCGCGCGGCAAGGGCTCCGCAAGCTCCCGCCCCCGTCGGCCCAGCACGCCGCACCCCGCGCCGGGGCCACTCACCTTATCCATCCGGTCCTTCTGCACCCCGTATTTTCCGCCGAATCCTTTGGAATAGTCTGAAATGTGGCACAACACGACACTTACTCTCAGGTCGAGCGCCAGGAGACGCGTGCAGGCAGATCCGGAAAGAGCCCAAGAAAACGCACCCAGAGGGAAAAGAAACGAGAACCGCCAGACGATGGGTCTTGCCTCGCAAGGCGAGTTTTGTTGCTACGACGGTACTCAGTACGCAGGCAGGCGAGGGGCGGGCAGAAAAGAGGCGTGTGTGCGTGCTTTCCGCACTCTCCCGAGGGACAGAGGGTGCGGGGTGCGGGGTGCGGGCTGGCAGGCAGGGACAGCGAGGGGGCCGCGGCCCGGGCCGGGGAGGGCACCGCTTCAGTAGCACAGGCCTCCACCCAGCAACAGCTGACCGTCCCGCCCCTTCCTTCCGGTGTCCTGCTCTGAGCGCCACAAGGAGGCTCAGACGCGGGCTCCTCTTGCTTTTTACGAGAAAAAACAATTCCACGGGGAAATTCTGGCAGCCGAATACTCATGTCGCGGCAACGCAGACCTCCGTGAGGGTCACACCGCCACGCGGCATCAATGCCACGTGGAGCCAAGGCCACGTCCAGGCCGTATGCCGGACCAACCCAAGCGCGTGGTCCGCCTTCCCCCGCCCGCCCCCGGCACACGTTGCTAACACTGGCACCGGAGGCCTGAACTCTGCCTCGGGATTCAGGGCCGCACTGCTCTCCAGCTGGGGTCCCACCCCGAACGGCTGAGTCCCGATCCTGACTGTAATCGAGTAAGGAAAAGAGGCAGCTGCCACTCAGGCTCCCGATGCCCAGAAAGTCCCTGTCCCTTTTTAGCTCTGGGCACGTACCGTCAGCCCTGTGTGAAGAACTCACACGTGACACAGGTGGTGTCACCCAAAAACGGAGAACACACAAAAACATCCCCGCCCCAGCCAAAGACACCACCACACGCCTGCCCCACGCCCCTCGCTGCCACCTGGCCTCTGGCCTAAGGCTAGTGGCCTGGCCGAACCACACACGTGTCCCCACCCCCCGTCTCGGAGGCAGCGAGGCAGCGCGCTCAATGGCTCCCAGCGGTCACCGTCCACAGCACGAGCTCCTGTAGAAGGCTGCTGGGAGACCAGAGACGGCCCATCCCAGAAACTACTCACAAGATGGGGTCAGAGTGACATTAGCCTCATTTTGCCAAACCCGAAGTCTGAAGGATAGAGGGGAAACGGGGGAGTGGAGGAAGGAGGGGTGCAAGTTAGAATCCCTCCAGCATAAAAGTGGGTTTCAGACACCCCCGTGCCCCCGATGAGGGATGGCGGGGAGCTCGGAAGGCTGAGCCCCTGAAGTCTGTGCTGGAAGCGGCCGCACCAGAAGGCGGGGGCGGGGGGGGGGGGGGGGAAGCGGGGGGAGGGGGCTGGTGAGCGACTATGCCTTGCTGGGACTCGTGCTTGGCCAGTCTCTCCTTGTACTCAAGCCCCACAGCACAGGAGTCCTGCCTCTCGGACTGAACACCCAATGTGCCTCCGAAACCAGCCTTGTAATCTGAAAATCCACCGGCAACAGTGGGGAAAACCGAGAGAGGAAGCAATTCGGTTAGAATCGTACGAGCGAGTGCACGAATCAAACGTGTCATTTAAAGAAGGCAGGGGCTCTGCCGGGCTCAGGGACGGGAGCAGCTCCCGGGCTCACAGACAGTCCAAAGTCAGCTCCAAGGTTACAGGACAAACTGAAACTCTTAACGCTTCAGCCAAGATGTGAAAACAGGTTAGGAACTGCCTCTGAAGTAATTCACAAAAGGCACTCCGTGCTCTGAGAGTCCCTTCCTGGCCCTACCCGTGCCGCAGACACGAGAGCTTGTCTCTGTGCACGTGAAGAGAGACACGGTGTACAAAAGGACCGCACGGCCCCGCTTCCCGGAGTGCTGGCCGCAAGGGCGGGTGCAGGTCTGCGTCACCCACGAAGGTGCCCCCCCACCCCCACCCCGCACCCTACGGCCCAGGGACACGCTTCCGAGTAGAGGCAACGTCTCCCCTCCCGAAGCCCAGCACACTCTATCAACAGAGTTCATGTGCGGGCAGAAAACAGCATTCCCGAAAATGCTATGGGTCCTGCCAGGTGCTTCAGATGCACAGGTGAGCGCAGGGCCTCATCGGCAGCTTGGGGGGGGGGGGGGGGGGGCAGGGTTCATCGCTGCACTAGCTGAAGAGCTTTTCAAAAACGTGGGAGGCACAGGACAACCCCAAACAGTGAAGATAAAACAACACGCTGCAGAAATACGGGATGTGGATGGAACTGTGCACAAAAAGAAACAAGATTCTGGAATGATCTCATGTAGGAGCAGGCAAAATCAGTGTACCTTTCTGGGACTCGTGCAGCTGCAGTTTCTCCTGGTGATCCCAGCCAAGAGCACATTTGTCTTGTCTGTCCGTCTGCACGCCAAACTTTCCTCCAAACCCTTTCACATAGTCTACGTGCACAAGAAAAGGCCACAAGCTAGTGTTAGCGGAGGGCACGCTTCCCACGAGGCCAAACACCCGCCACGCGCCACATCCCTCCTTCCCCTCCCAGACCTTTCGCAAAACTTTGGGACGCGTTCACGAGGAGGACCTCCTCACGGCATGTCTGGAAAGCAGCCTGATCTGTTGTGTCCGTATCGCGAACGCACACACACGGGACCCCAACGAGAAGCTCCGCACAGCCTGAACCAGCACCCACGGGCCACCACGATCGCACCGTTTGCAACACAGACGTGTGGCGCGTGGCCACCATTACAGGCGACTGCTGGGGTCACGGGGTGCTGGGGCCAAACAGGTGTGAAGACACATTTTCTTCCTTAACGGCTGTGTTGGGACTTGTGTTTTAAAGCTCGATGTTTAGGGGTACCGGGGAGGCTCGGTCAGTTGGGCGCCCAACTTGGGCTCAGGTCACGATCTCGCAGATCACGAGTTCGAGCCCCGCGTCAGGCTCTGGGCTGACAGCTCGGAGCCCAGAGCCTGCTTCGGATTCTGGGTCTCCCCCCCGTCTGTGCCCCTCCCCCACTCGCACTCTGTCTCTCAAAAGTGAATGAACGTTCTAAAAAAAAAAAAAAGCTTAAAGTTCACTGCTGAATTACAAAGGGGCATCTACTCTAGGGGTGGCTGGCCACGCTTCCCGTTTCCGTCCTGGTCAACAACACTCAGCCTGTGAACGGCGGCTGGCGAGAGCAGACACCACGGGAGTCACCTTTCTGGGATTCGTGCTTCTCCGTCTTGCCTTGGTACTCGAAGCCCACGGCGCTTCTATCCACCTTGTCCTTGTCGATGCCAAACTTGCCCCCGAAGCCCTTGGAGTAATCTGCAAACGAGGGCGGCACCGTTTTCGCGGCAGCAACGCAGTCGAGCGCGGGGACCTCTGAGAAAGCGCTTCTGTCGCCCGAGCAAAACCGAAACAAACCCAACAAGGATCCCTCGGCCGCAGCGGAAGGTCACTAGCAGGGGGGACCCTGGAAGGCGTCACTTGTACGTGTAGGAACAGAAACGTCCAGAGGAGCAAACAGAGCAGATGAACGGCTATCGAATCTTCCCTTCGCTCCAAAGGAGATCAGAAGCAGGCGCGTTACCAAGCTTCTGAGGTCGAGACGAGCCACGGAGGCGCCGCGGCGAGCTGTCGAAAGCTCACCCTGCTTCACGAACTGAAGCCGGCAGAGGTGCACCGGTGGCACCTCCAGAGGAGGAGGACACACACGAGGCACCTTCCAGAAACCTCACTTCCCCGCAAAGCTAAGTCACGGAAATACACGGCCTGATACTTAAGCACGGCTCCCCCAGGGACACGTGCGCGGAACAGAATGCGAACATCAGAACCCTCAGGAGGCCCGGGGGCTGCCGAGGAGCCCCGTCTGCCCCAGGCACCCGACTTCCCGCAGGCGGTTTCTGCTCCTCACTGCCACATCGGGGAGAGAGTCTGAACAGCACCGAGCGGGATCCAAGAGCAGGCCCTGATCGGCAGGGGCACGGTGGGCAGAGGGGCCCGGGTAGCAGGCAGGGGCTGCGCACTCCAGGGCCAAGACTGCGGCCTCGGGGCAGGCGGGCAGGCCTGTGACGGGAAGCACCCCGCGGGCCCACCGGCAGCTTCCCTGGGTAAATGCCGAGCCGGTGGTGTTCCCAGTGGCGGGGTTTAACCTTGTCTTTTAAAGAAACCCAGGTTTTTAAATAATATAGCGAGCTCTCTGCTTGTAAGGGTTGGCGATTATTTTTAAAAACTTAAATGTGCAGGGGCACCTGGGTGGCTCATTTGGTGAACCATCCGACTCTGGGTTTCAGCTCAGGTCACGATCTCCCGGCTCACAAGTTCAAGCCCCGCGTCAGGCTCTGCACTGACAGTGCGGAGCCTCCTTGGGCATCTCTCTCTGCCCCTCCCCCAATTATTCTAAATAAACAAATAAATAAATACACAAGAATATTCAAACGTGCAGGGGTGCCTGGCTGGCTCAGTTGCCGGAGCACGTGACTTGTGACCTCAGGGTTCTAAGTCTAAGCAGCAGGCTGCATGTAGCAATTACTGACAAAGGATAAAATCTTAACAAAATGTAACGTGCACGCGAAATAAACGCACAAGAGCCAACAATCCGCGGCCTCTGCAGGAGGGTACCGCGTCTGTAGGGCACCCCGCACGGATGCAGCAGTCTGTCACCGATGCCTGGCAGGGGATCTAACCAGGGACAGGAAGACCAGCCTGGCCTGCAAGGACCTTCTGCCAGCATCCACCAAATTTTAAAGTCAAGGTCCTGTGACCCGGCAATTCCTTTTCTGGGAATTTACTCTTCTGAGTAATCACATATGTCTATGACACAAGAGAACAAGATTTTTAACTTCAAAAACCACCAAGAGGGGCGCCTGGGTGGCTCAGTCGGTTGGGCGGCCGACTTCGGCTCAGGTCACGATCTCGCGGTCCGTGAGTTCGAGCCCCGCATCGGGCTCTGTGCCGACAGCTCAGAGCCTGGAGCCTGTTTCAGATTCTGTGTCTCCCTCTCTCTCTGACCCTCCCCCGTTCATGCTCTGTCTCTCTCTGTCTCAAAAATAAATAAACGTTTAAAAAAAAATAAAAAATAAAAATAAAAAAAATAAACCACCAAGAGCCTGAATCCCATGGTCCAAAGAAGAACGACCTGGCTCGGCAGACTACAGGCTCTTCACAGGACGGGGCTGAGCCGCCGTTCGAAGGCCGACAAACCCCCTAGGCCCACGGAAGAGACAGGAGGGCCCTCACACATTCAGGTAAAAAGGCTGCGGGCGTGTAATGTGAGCCAGTCTCCCCGGGGCTGGTTCTGGGGACGTGGGAGGCCAGGGACACGGGGGGACACGGGGGGCCCCGAGCGGGGAGGACGTGCCGCCGCAGGCCGACCTTTCTGCGACTCGTGCTTCTCCGTCTTGCCCTGGTAGTCGAAGCCCACGGCGCTCTTGTCCACGCGGTCCGCCTGCACACCATACTTGCCACCGAAGCCACTCGAGTAATCTGAGGGGACAAGACAGGGGTCGGGGGCGAAGCCCAACGACAGACTGTTCACTTGTCAACAACTCACGACAACAACATTCTGGAGTTAGGAGTCACCGGGAGAGGAGGCACACGTTTGAAAACGCCACCCACGGTCACACACCAGTGAGCAGGGCTCGGCCTACAAGCTTGCGTCCCGGGCAGCGAGGACCCCACGCCTGTGACGGGCACCTGCTTCCCGGGGCAGAAGCGAGCCGTGCTCTCACTCGGGAAAGTAACCGTCTGGAAGCTACGTGGCTGCGATCCCTTTCCAAAGGGACAGGAAATGTCCGCGCCCTGGCTCATCTGATGACAAGCAAGAGGCAGAAGTCACCAGCTTGCTCGAGACATATCAAGTGCCCTGAGAAGGTGACATGCTTTCGCTGGTAAAAAAGGTTCTAAAAGACGGGCACACCGTAAAGGTCAGCCAACGCCGTGTCAGAGAGCACGTGTGCGCAGTAAAAGTGAACCATCACTGATTTAAAGGCTCGCGTTTCCATTGTTGGGGGGACGTTAGCATTTCGCAAACCGGGCCCCAGAGCCGACCGTCCAGGGAACACCGCTCAGAAAGACAGCTTCTGCGGCGGCGACACGGGACCCAGACACCTGGAGAGCACAGTCCTCCCCGGAGGCGACACCGCCCTCCCCAGGGAACCACCTCCGGGGACACCGCCCTCCCCCCACCTCGGCCGCAGGCCTTACCTTTCTGCGAGGCGTGTTTCTCAGTTTTCCCCTGGTATTCAAAGCCCACAGCAGACTGCAATTACCACAAAGAGGGAAACACGTTTTTAGAGGTCTCCAAAACGGTTCATCCGAACCCCGAATACATGTGAAAAGTTTGAAACCACGAGTCATGTTAGTTTTTTACCTCTGATTCCCTAAGCCAGGGGCAGGCCTAACACCCAAAGCTCCGGGCGTGGAAATTTGCTGCCACAAAATGTTCAGCAACGCCCAGCAGGCAGTGCGGGCGGACCTGTAGCCGCCCGCAGCCCCCGGAGGGCACGTGGACTTCAGCCCCACGATGCCAACCCGGGCGACCCCCGCCGCCACACGTACGCCTGCTTTTCACGTGGGCTCTTCCAAGAACAACACTAACGTCAGTAGCGAGAACGGGCACGGCGGGGGCATCTGCGCACACGGCCCCGGGAGACGGGAAGCCCCATCGCCCCGTGTTACAGGCAGTTCACGCAGAACCGCGGCAAACGGGTAGTAACGCCCGAGTGCAGACAGACGTTGAACTCCAAAATCCAACTGCTGTGACATAAAACAGGGTCCAGACGGCCTCTGCTCAGAGACTGAGAGGCTGAGGCCCAGAGGTGCCAGGCGGCCTCAGCCCTGGAAGCGGGCACGTGTGTGGCCCTCTGAACTCCGCCGCGTCAGGGACATCCGTGCAGGGAGGGTGGCTAGACATGGTCCCCAGGGGCACGTTCTTGGGCAGTGGAAGGCTATCCTGGCTATCCTGGTCTGTCCGATCGGCAGGTGCCAACGTGGGGGATTCGCACAGGAACCAGTGTGTTCCTGCTCTCACGTCGTAACCTGACCCATCATCTCAGAGCCAGGGATCAGGGGGCTTCTAGAAGCCCGGACGCCCACCCCACAGTCCTGCGTCAAGGCGCCATCTCGAGCGGCCCAGAGGACGCCCCCCCCCGGTCTGGAGGGAGGGGCCCCATCACCCGTGCTCTGGTGCCCCCGACGCCTCACTCACCTGGTCAACTCTGTCCACCTGGACACCAAACTTGCCTCCAAAGCCCCGGACGGAGTCGACCTGGGAGCAGTGCTTGGAGAGCTTCGACTGATACTCGTGGCCGACGGCTGACTGAAACAGGTCACAGAGAGAAGGTGTCCGTGTCAGACAGCCCCGCAGCACGGCCCACAGGGAACAGGCCCCCACGTGCGGTCCACGCCAGGGCTCCTCCCCGAAACACGCCCGGTGCGCAAGCCGGCAGAGGGGGGATCCCCGAAGCCACCCGAGACCCTGCCGGGTGGGGGCTTCTGATGTGACGGGCGTGGGGAAGGGGCCACGAGGCCGGTCCCATGCAGAGCCCAGCCTGACACCCGGCACCCCCAGATAGCGATACAGTCGCTCGCTCTGCTGAAGCGAGGCACCCGCCTGCCGCGTGGTGTAAGAAAGAGGACCAGAGATACCCGCCGACAGACGGAGACACAGACTCGCGCTCTCGGGGGCAACACGCGCTCGGCCACTCTACAGAGCCATCACGATCGCGACACCCACCCCGTCCACCCACGGGGTCCCCCACACGGTAAAGTCGGGGCGTCCCGCCACCCCGGCCTCCGCAGGGTCAGCCACCCGGGGCCTCGGCGCCACAGCGGGCGCTACAGCTGTTGGTAAACAAAGCTTCTGGAACGCAGCCCCCACCGTGCATTTACATATGAGGCCGCTTCTGGGATCCGACCACCAAGTTCGGTAAATGCCAGATGCCCACAGCCCGCGAAGCTGAAAAGACTGACGACCAAGCTCCCGGGCGGCCCCCGACCCCGCCCGGCCTCCCGGCACCAGGCTCTGTCCCCAGCGTGGACGGCCCGGACGCCTGACCGAGTGTCGGCATCTGAACCTTCCTTCTTACGGCCGACGGTCTCACCGCCTGGGACGTGGCGCGGACAGCCCTCCGCCTGGTCTCCCCGGGGCTGCACAGGACGCCTGGGTCAGGAGGAGCCAGGGCGAGGCGGAACTCGGGGGGCCGTCTCAGCACGGCGCAGGGGAGAGAGCGGCCGAGCTTTACTCGAGGCCTCAGAGCCGGGCCGCGCTCTCCCCTCCCCGGCTCCACTCTGATGTCCGTCCTGCCTGGAGACCAGAGGCACACCGACCTCCCAGGGCCTCCAGGCTCCCACTCAAAAGTGCTGACAAAGCCCCCCCCAGGGGACCGGGGCCCAGCGGCTGCCACGCCTGCCAGACCACACTCCTCGTGCAAACACGTGCCTGCCGGAGCGGGGTTTTGTTCTCCGAGTCTCTGTCACGTTCTCCTCAAATCTTAAGCCAGAGATCTCTGGGCTCTTTCCAACTCAGAGCGGACAAGTTACGGATAACTCGAGTTATGAGTCTTTGGAGTCTCATTTTTTTTTTAAGCTTCTTTACTTATTTTGAGACGGATGTAGCACGAGTGGGGGAGGGGCAGAGAGACGGGGAGAGAGAGAATCCCTAGCAGGCTCTGCGCTGTCAGCAGAGAGCCCGACGCGGGGCTCAAACGCACAAACCGCGAGATCGTGACCTGAGCTGAAACCAGGAGCCGGGACTTCAGCGACGAGCCACCCAGGCGTCCACGGAGTCGCGCTCATTTCTGACAACAGGTTGGTCCAATCGTGACCCCGGGAGCTGCAAGCTAACCTTGCCTACGGGTGCAGTGAGGCACGGAGGGAGGGTCTGCGAGCCCATGGGAGCACCCCCACCGCATTCATCCCTAAGGGGAGCCCCCCCCCCCCCAACTACACCAGCTGTAGACACCCGAGCATTTCCCTGAGCCGTCTGGGCACCGTCACTGTCACTCGTGAGACACCGCTGAGCCTGCCCGGTGCCAGGCCAGGCATGAGGTGAGCAGGACAGGTCCCAGCCCCGGAGAGCGTCCACGGAAAGGCGGCGACGTCCAGAGGGAGCGGAGGCCCACAGGGAGAAGGCACGGGGGAAAGGCAGCTGCAGGCAGGCTGGCGGGAAGGAGGGCTCCCCGGGGAAGCTTCGGCGACTAGAAAGGCCGGAGCCCAAGGCGTTGGGAGGACAAGAGCGGCAGAGAAGCCGGAAGTGACAGCCGTGTTATCACTGCCATCTGATAGCTTCATCATTTGCCCCAACGTGTAGCTATTCCAACCCAGACCTGGGGACCCAGACAGACCACGAATTTCTCTCTGCTTTAACTCCCCACAACACCACGGGCACAGGCTTTGTCTGGGGTAGGGAAGGCTTCTGCCTGTTTCTCTCCTGTCCTAAGCACGTGGGGCCAGGGGCCGGGGGGGAGGGTTCGTCTGTTTGTACTGCAAAAGGCCACCAGGCTTCTTCTTTAGAACCCGAAGATTAATCCACTCCCCACCCTGCCTGTCTAGACACCTCCGGGAATGACAGTCACACCAGGAGACGTCCCCGTCTGTTTCCTGCAGCTCACTCTTGGTCCAACCCCGGCTTAGGCAAATCCAGGACCTGGCGTGGGGGGTCCACGGGCCCCCCATGCATCTGCTCTGCGCTAACACCCGCAGTGTGGCACGCGGGGACACAGCGGTGCCATTCCGTGCTCGGCCCAGACACGGACTCCGATCCGGGCAGGTCTCGGATTACAGAAGTTCCGGATCAGCTGACGCTTTCCCTTGTACGCAGAACAGAGGCAGACGGCTGAAGGGTCAGGACAACGTCACGCTGGTCAACCCGGGAAATTCACGTCTACAGGCAGGTCTGCAGACCGTACGCAGGAACCTCACTTGGGAAACACGTGACCCACCACCCCTACTCCGTATCCTCTCGCAGGGGGGTGGCGAGCAGAGCTGATCTGCTCCCGGTCTCTCAGGACAGAGGACGCAAAGTGCCAGCCGAGGCTGATGCGTTCAGTCGACCATGATGACGCCGTGTAGGCGGGTGGCAGAGAAGGCTCGCCCGCTGCCCTCAGGGAGTGCTCTCTCCCGGCCTCACGGGCAGTGACTCTACACAGAGGGCCAGGCCAGACTCCTCCGTGAACGTCACCGATGCCTGGAGGACAGCAAGGCACCCGCTGGCTGAAGGCTCGCCCGCGCCGTGAACGAGAGGCCCCCCCCCCCCCCCGGTCTGGTTCCGGTCCGCAGACCGGCTCAGGTGAGGCTTGTGGTGAGCCGCGGGCAGCAGGGACGCCGACACCCACGCTCAAGATGCCCCTGGGCTGCCGTCCTCGTCCCAGAGCCCCTCCCCCCGACCCAGGCCAGCCGCCACATCGCCCACACCCCGGCAACCGTGCGCATCCCAAAAGAGCTGCTAAGACACAGGAGCCCTCGTGAGGAAGGTCGGTCCACAGAGGGCATCTCACCTTCACCGCGCTGACGCAAGGCTTTTAGCCAAGAGGTCCGGGCCCCTACCTCGCCAGGCCCGTCCCCGCCGAGGACCGGCACGCGATGCCGTCGCCTACCTTGTCCATGCGGTCCTGCTCCACGCCGAACTTCCCGCCGTAACCGTGAGAGGCTTTTGGTCCCGTTTCAAGCTCCTTCTCCTTCAGGCTCTGGTGTTCTTGAAAAACATTCTCTCTCAACTTGTGTATGCTGGGAGGGGAGGGGAGACACAGCCACAACTGAGAGGGCGGGCGGCGGGACCGCGCGGCCCCTTTCCTCCACGCCCCCAGTCCCTGCCTTCGCCGGGCTCCGGGCTCCCTTCCTCCGCCAGCCGGCCCATCTGGTCAGCAGAGCTCAGAGCGACGCTTACAGGGAAAAAGGAACTAATCTGCGCTGGGCCAGTGAGTCATCCCAAATCCAAGAGTGGCCGCGCCAAAACGTGAGTTTTTCTCTGATTTCTTATGGAGAAGAGGCTCTCTTTCCTCAGGTAGCGGCATCAGGAGAAGCCCTTTTGCCGGCATCGCCTCACGGCACAAGCGGAAACCAAGCCAACGGTCCCGTATCCCAGAGACCCTGAGGACGCTGCTCAAAGACCGTGAGACGCAACGTGGAGGCCACGTCTCTACTTGAGGTGTTACTGCTTTTACCTGTTCCAAGGTGACACGAGAGACTTTCAGAATTTGTCATCTAAAGCCACTTTCTACTTTTAACACCGGGGACGGCGAAGCAGATCACAAGATGTGGCCAACACGTGGCAGGTCAAGGAGCTTCTAGAGCTGCCACCATCAGGGCACCATAAAGTGGCACAAAGGCCACCCCACAGGGCTGTCCAGGGGTCACCGTGTCCACACATCTGGACAACCCCAGAGCGCTCGGCAGGGCGGGGGGAGATACTGTTCCAACACCCGGAAGGGCCACAGGGCGCCCACGACCGTCCCAGGGGCTCACGCGACATCCAGCACGTTTCGAAGCCACGGGAACAGAAACAACGAGGGAGCAACGGTGACTTCACCAGCTCGGGAGTCGGCTCCCAGGGCCTCAACGTCCTCACGTGGCTTCTGTGGAAGGTGTGGGCTCGGCAAGTCAGGGAGGAACCAACACTTGGGTCTAAAATACCCACGCTACAGACTTCACCCTCTTTGGGGGATGATTTCCTGGCTCTGCCTCAGCCAAGAACAGCTTCATTTTCCCGAAAGATACGGGGCCAAGGAAGACAAACCCCGCAGGCGACCCGGACAGATCACAGGGACGGCCCTTCACGGCAGGGACGGGAGGGTACAAGCGGAAGGCGGTGCGGCCTAAATGGAAGTCTGAGCACAGTTTCAAGGCTTTTGCCTACACTTCCTGACAAGGAAACACCACCGGAAGGAGCAGGGCCCACTCTCCCGCGGGACAATCCCTCAGCTCTACTTGGGGCCTTTTGGGAGAACACGATGCTCAGAATCCAGCTCCCCGGTACCCCACGGGCAGTGACAAAGCAGGAAAATTAGAGTCGAGGTGGGGGGGGGGGGTTAAGGTGTAAGGTATCCGAACCCACCGTGTGGGGCAGGAACCCCCCACCTGCAGACCGCGTGGGAGACCGCGTCCCTTAGAGATGCTAGAATCGTCAGTACAAGAACCGTTTGTGACGGGAGCTTCTCAGCGACCACGAATACGTGCAAACACACGGAGACAAGCACGGAATCGCGTCTCGTGGGAACCTCAGCTCATGAGACAGGCTGAGCCGTGCCAGCGTGCGTTCACAGAGAAGCTGTGCGCCCCCCCCCGCCCCGCCCCCCGGTCTGCATCTCCGCCCTTCAAAAGGCCGATTTCACACCAACATTAAGAGTCTCTTACTTGATGTGCTCCTGGTGCCCAGACCCTTGCACGGTCTTGGCCCCCCATCTCTGCTCCTTCTCACTCACGTCGTTCTGGAAAGAGAAGTCAGTGAGGAGTGAGGCCCACGCGGGCCTGTAAGACACACAGACAACCCGAACGGAAACAGGAAGAAAATCACTGCTGGGAAAAGTGACACAGAGGTAGGCTGGTGACTCATACCACAAAATCGGGGTCGGTCTCCCAGTCATCGGCGCCCCCGTCGTCCTGGGGGATGGTCACGGCGTGGCCCGCCGAAGCTTTCCACATCTGAAAGAGCAGGGCCCGGGGTCAGGGAGGCCTGGGAGAACGGCTCTCAGAGGCCAGCCGACAAGCTCTCTGGCCACTGCATGACAGCTCGGAGCTCGGGGGGCTGGGCGGCCGGGCCACCAAATGCCCACCCACAACCCCGTGCGGGAATGACACCAGACACAAAAGAAACATCGTGTGGCATTTCTAACACCGCTCTCAAGTGGCATCTAAGACCCATCAGAAACATTCCAGCTTCAACTCAAGTGGGAAAGTGTTCTGGAAAATAAGAAAGTCACGCGTGCATTGACATCATCCATGAAGAATACATCCCTCCAGGGGCGCCTGGGTGGCTCCGTCGGTCAAGCGTCTGACTTCGGCTCGGGTCATGATCTCGAGGTTCGTGGGTTCGAGCCCCGCGTCGGGCTCTGTGCCGACAGCTCGGAGCCCGGAGCCCGCTTCGGATTCTGAGTCTCCCTCTCTCTCTGCCCCTCCCCTGCTCACGCTCTGTCTCTGTCTCTCAATAAATAAATGTTAAAAATTAATAAAAAAAAAAAAAAAAAAAAAAACACATCCCTCCAGGGGCACCTGGGGCGGTTGGGCTCAGTCTGTTAAGCATCCAACTTTGGCTCAGGTCACAATCTTGCCGTTCATGAGTTCTAGCCCCACGTCGGGCTCTGTGCTGTCGGCACAGAACCCGCTTCGGATCCTGTCTCCCTCTTTCTCCGCCCCTCCCCCGTTCTCGCTCGCGCTCGCTCTCTCTCTCTCTCTCTCTCATGGGCTGTCCCCTCCTCCTCCAGCACGTCAGCGCCGGAAGGGGCCATCTGGCACAGAGACCAGGGACAGCGGCCTCACACCTGAACGAGGCAAGACTTTTCCTGACTGCGAAGGGAAAATCGAACTTCTAAGGATTTCAAGAGAAACCCATGAGTGAGAACGGGCTCGTTTTCCACACAAGTACTGGTAAAATTTCACCTCGGCCAGGAAGCAACTGAAACAAGGTTTTAAGTTGATCACCCAGGAGTTCCAGCCACGTGTCTGAACCGGGGACACCCAGTGGGCGCTTTGTGGGGTGCCACACGGGTGCTCCTGTGGCTTGAATTCAGCCACAACAAAAGCCCGTCTGGACCCGCCCCCTCCAGCTCTACTGGATCTCAAGTCCAAATCCGGGTGGCAGCGAGGGGCAAATCGGGCCACAGCTCTCACGTCCCCGGATGCGACTCCTGTCACTGTCCCCTGAACAGGCAACAGTTTGCTAGCGGGTAAGGCAGGATCCACACTGTCCCCTCAAGGCCACCTCAAGCCTCGCTCCCTTCTGTCTAGGTGTCGCAAAGCCCGGCAACAACTTCCCAGATGTAATCTGCTGTTGACACGATGTAAAAAAAAAAAATTTTTTTTAACGTTTATTTGTTTTTGTGAGACAGAGACAGACACAGTGCGAGAGGGGGAGGGGCAGAGAGAGGGAGACACAGAATCCGAAGCAGGCACCAGGCTCCGAGCCATCGGCACAGAGCCCGACGCGGGGCTCGAACCCACGAACCGTGAGATCATGACCCGAGCCGAAGTCGGATGCTTAACCGACTGCGCCACCCAGGTGCCCCTGTTGACACGATTTTAGACAGCAAACAGACTCAACTCTCAGCCCGGGAGGGGCAAACCAGACCGGGGCGCCCATTCACAAAGGAAAGAATGGATGACCGAAAGTCGCGAGATTTGCCCCCGGTCTCTTGGTCTCCAGTCAAGTGTGCCCCGTGGCCCCGAGCTGGAAAGAGGCCACCCAACTGCAGGACTTCAGCTGCCTGTGGTTCGGGCCAGAGGAGACAGTCACATGAAAGGACAGGGTCTCTGGGGAGGGCCGGTGAGGCCAACTCTCCCCAGAAGGTGAAGGCGAAAGAGATCTCTGCCCGTTGTTCTAGACTCATCAGGAAAACACGGCCGGGCCCCACCTTCCCTGCTCCTTCTGGAAGCCAGCTTCATCAGAGGGCAGAGAGAGCACCTGTGCCTGCCTCCTCACATCCTGCCTGGGAGCCGCACCCACCGTCCACCTGCTTCCTGCTCCCCAGCTCGAGCTCTCTTTGGAAACCACGGGCCACACTGGAAACTGGGCGTGACTTCTTAAATGTCATTGACTCGTTTATTAGCAAGTAATCTCTACACCCAGCATGGGGCTCGAACTCACGACGCGGTGACCCCAAGGTCAAGAGTCACGTGCTGTTCCAACAGAGCCAGCCAGGCGCCCTCCTGACTTTAATTTTTATGTAAACGACAAAATATCCTCCCAGCAAATTACTGTCCCGACAGACCCAAAGGGAATCCCCTCCCCTTCCCGGCTCAGGGACTCACCCCGGTGGCCCCAGGGGAGAGGACACAATGGCGACAAGGCACAGACCTTTCTTCCCGCCCCAAGGTGAAAGGCTGCTCACAGGTCCCTGTCTGAAACGCGGTGATCCGATGAGGAAATCCCAGGCATCTGGAGCGATTCCGTCTGCAACACGATGAAGAAGAAAAAGCTCAGGAGGACGTCTGCCACCAGGCTCTCTGGGCAAGTCGTCACGCGTGCAGAGCCTCTCAGGAATCCGTGGCCTCCTCCCGCACGTCACACGGCTTTGGGAAGAAATCTGAGAGGAGGGAGGGAGGGAGCGCACTCTACTAACCAAAAAGCTCAACCAGTCTCCGGACACATTGAGAAAATACAGAAAACAACAAGTCTCCAAAGATTTATAGCTGCATAAAGTTTTCCCTTCGTGCAAACAGAAATTATTGCTGCAACCTGCCAGCATACATCTTCTGTCGGCCTTCTAAACAACGACATTGCTGGGGCGCCTGGGTGGCTCAGTCGCTTGAGCACCCGACTTCAGCTCAGGTCACGATCTCACGGTCCGTGAGTTCGAGCCCCGCGTCGGGCTCTGGGCTGATGGCTCAGAGCCTGGAGCCTGCCTCCGATTCTGTGTCTCCCTCTCTCTCTGCCCCTCCCCCGTTCATGCTCTGTCTCTCTCTGTCCCAAAAATAAATAAACGTTAAAAAAAAATTAAAAAAAAAAAACGACATTGTTAAAAGTAATAAAATCTATTACCGTGAGTTAAAACACACACACACACACACACACACACACGCACACACACACACACACGAGGGCCACCTGGGTGGCTCAGTCCGTTTAAGCATCCGACTTGGGCTCAGGTCATGATCTCAAGGTTCGTGGGTTCCAGCCCCACGTGGGGCTGTGTGCTGACAGCCCGGAGCCTGGAGCCTGCTTCGGATTCTGCGTCTCCCTCTCTCTCTGCCCCTCCCCGGCTCACACCCTGTCTCCCTCTCTCAAAAATAAACAAACATTAACAAATAAATAAGCTAAGGAAACCTCTCTGAAAGGGACCGTGATGCGGCCGGAGGCCGGCCGGGAGACACACAGCACGGGGACTGCTGTCTGGATGAGAAGCGGGGTGACTCGGGGAGCAAGGGAGAAGCCGGCTGCACTTCTAATGAACGGTTACGGTTACTGCACAGAGATCGAGGCTCCAATTTGTCAAGCCACCGACTCCCCACCGACTCCCGAAAACGATACGGCAGCCTCGACAGGCACCGCACGGTTGGACATTACGGAGCAGAGGAAGAAAGTCCCCTCGTTCCCTAGAAACGAGCCAGTCCCGAGCAGCTCCGTCACAGACCAGGAGCCACAGCGGCGGTGCTCTGCCAGCCTTCCTCATGCTCCATTTCCTACTGAGTTCCTGACCCTACGATTCACGCCCGCCTTCTCCTCAGTCCCCTCTGGACACCCTAACTTCTGCAGGCTGCTCTGCACACGCCAGGTACCGAAGTTGTTACCGTCATCAGCAAACATCTAGAAACATCCACACAAGAGCTAGTGACAGCCTCGCATCTACAACAAATTAGTACCCCCTCCAAATTCCAAATTAAAAACAATTTTTTAAAAAAACATCGCAAGGATAACTAAAAATGTAAAAGCCTGCATATTTTTTTGCACCCAAACATAATGCCTTTGGCCCCCTACCTCACACCGTACACGAAAACCGGTCAAAGATCTAAAATGTAAGCGTAAACTATTAAGCTCTTACAAGGAAACACAGGAATAGATTTTCATAACCTGCAATTTGGCAACAGTTCTTAGCACGAAGAAGACGAAATGTGAAACTCTGTGCTTCAGAAGCCGCCATCAAGAGCGTGAGGACAATTCACAGAACAGGGGAAACTGTTCCCTAGTCCCATGTCCAAAACGAGTCAGGAATTCCTGCAACTGCATTAATATAAAGGACGCTTAACCACACTGCCAAACGGGGAAGGACCTGAACAGACGTCTCCCCAGAGATATGAGAGCTACTCACATAAGCTACTAGCTACTAAGCTCACAAAAGATACCCGGGATGGTGAACCGTCAAGGAAGCGCAACTCGAGACACAGCAGATACCGAGCCTCTCATTCCAGGATGGCTGAAACCAAAGACACAGCCAATGACAACTTCGAGGGGGGTGTGAAGAAATCGGAACCGCCTCACCCCACGGGTGGGAATGCAAAGCGAGGCACCCTGTGGCAGGTCCTCAAAAGCTTAAACACAGTCACCAAGTGACCCAGGGGTTCCAACCCCCGGAGACGGACGCGAGAGAAACGACAACTTCCGTCCGCACACCAGCCTGCACGGAACGCGCACGGTATCCTTCACGACAGCCCCAAAGCAAACACGATGCCAACGCCCGAGTTACGTAACCGGCCCACGTGAGCCACTCGTAGGAGGGAACAGGATCTGGCAAGAAACGGGAGTGAAGGCCGGATGCCCCACGACACGATGACGTGAACACACACGAAGCAAAGCAGCCAGACGGCGAGAGACCGTGTATTACACAGTCCCGTGTACGTGCAATGTCCAGAGCTACCAAGTCTATGGAGACGAAAAGTAGACGGGTGGCTGCTGGCCCTGGAGGGAGGGTAACAGGGATTCTTCGTGAGGTGCCAGAATTACCCTAAAACTCATCGTGGCGACCGATGGCTGCTCAACTCTGTGACTAGACTAGAAAACTATTTAATGGAACCCTTAAAAAAACTTTTTTTTACTGTTTATTGCCTGTTTGAGACAGAGAGAGACAGAGCACGAGCAGGGGAGGGGCAGAGAGAGAGGGAGACACAGAATCCGAAGCAGGCTCCAGGCTCCAGGCTCCGAGCCGTCAGCACAAAGCCCGACGCGGGACTCGAACTCCTCAACCGGGAGATCACGACCTGAGCCGAAGTCGGACACCCAACCGACTGGGCCACCCGGTCGCCCCTTAATCGAACCCTTTAAATGAGTGAACCACACGGTATGTGAATTGTATCTCAATGAAACGGTCACCTAGAAACACTGTTCGCTGTTCACCACGAACAGACCTTCCTTGCAAACGCACACGTGCCCACCAACACCACACCAGCATGAACTCAGCTCGCGCTGCCACACAGAGTGGGAAACTCTACAGGACAAAGTTTCAGATGATGGGACAGAATTCACTTTCCAGCAACCCCGCTACCTTCGCTGGGGCAGAGGGGCAGAGAGCGAGAAGACATCTGAGCAGCCAACACAGGGGTCTCGGACGCCCGCGCCCCGCCGGAGGAACGCCCTGGGGGGGGGGGGAGGGGTCTGGGCCTGTGTGCCCTCCTCTGCTCAGAGCGCCCCCGTGCACGCCCACAAGGTGAAGGCCAGGGACTGTGACCCAGTCCACCCGTGGCTGGCACAGCGCAACGCAGGGCAGGGCCCGGAAGACTCGCGCACTCAACCACGCCCTTTCTGAGCACCTTACCTGTGCTGCACGGCACCCACCAAAGTCTGAATCACCAAACGCACGCACTTAATTAAAAGCGTTCTAAAGATGAGCCCATCCAAATGCTTCCACTGGAAGGCAAAGGCTGTAGTGACTGGGAGACCTAGGGTCACACCGGAGTCGGCATCCCCCTCCCCCTTTATTCCTGGGTCCGGAAGTGACCTTCAGGACGCTTCCCGCTCCTTCGGGATCTGGGACTGCTCTTCCGAGAGAGCCAGAGAGACACCGGGGCAGTGACTCACCAGGCGGTCAGAGGGGGCAGGACAGGAGGGGGCCTGCCCGACAGCCCCGGGCTGGCCGGGCCTGCTGGGCGGAACCCCGCGGCCAGAACCCAGGGGGTTAATCCCTGAAGGAGCGCGGCGCCCGCAGGGCGGGCCGGGGAGGGGAGGCCTCCAGAACTGCGCTCAGCGGAAAATGGCATTCCTCCCCGAGAGGCCCCACAAGGCCACGGATTCCAGCCCGAGGAAGCCCGGTCCCCTCTCCACCCCCCCCCCCGCCCCTCCAGCGGGGGGATCGCGCGCCCGTAACGTGCAAGCGATGGAAACAGAACACGCAGAAAGCCCCAAAGCACCTTTCCGGTGACTTCCAACATACCCAGAGGAGGGGCCGCCCCAAATTTAGAGCCTCGCAACTTGCCGCAGGGGCGCACGTCGCCGCACTCCCACTGACCTGATTGCACAACCTCGCGGAAGGTGCGGGCTGCGGGAGGACCCCGACCCCTCGGATCCGCCCCTCCCCTGCCCCCGCGACCCCGGCCGCTCCCCGCCGGATTCTCGCCTCTGGGACCCCGCCCCGCCGACCCCGTTCCTCCCCCACAGGGCCCCTCTCCCACCCCACCTCGCCCAGACCCCCGGCCCCTCCCCCTCGGGCCTCCCCCCTCCCCTACAGCGCCGAGGCCCCCCCCACCCCCGTCGCACCCTCCCGCCCCCCGTCCGCTCCGCAGCCCCGACCCCACACCTCAGCCGCCCGCCCGGCCCGGGGACGCCTCGCCCGAGCTCCCCCCGCGCCCGAAACCGCGAGCGGAAGAGCGGCGAGACCGCAGCGACCGCCGCTTCCTTCCCGTTCCGGGGCTGGCGGCGCCCGAGGGACGAGGCAGAGAAGCCGGCCGCCCCCCCCCCCCGCTCTCCGCCCTCCCCACCCGGAGGAGGCCGCGCTCGCTCACCGCCGCCTGGGGTCCGTCCGGGCCCGCTCGGTCCCGACCCCGCCGCGCCCGCTGCTCCCGGCGCCCGGCTCCGCTTCCGGTTCCGCGGCGGGGAGGCGGGGCCGCATCCGGGTCCCGGCAAGGCCCCGCCCCGCGCCCCCGCGGTCCACCGCCGCGGACCCCACGGCCGGGAGCGGCCTCCCGCGCCCACGTGGCCCGGGCCGCGCCCTCCGTCGGCGCCGACGCGAGCTCCGCCCGGGTGCGGGCCGCCCGACAGGCCTGAAGTGCCCGCGGCCAGGAGGAAGTGCCGCGGGGCGCCCGCTCGGACTGTGATCGGGTGAGGATTCCAGGTCTCCCGGCCCGGGTGGAAGGAACGTGCGCCAGGCCAGCCAAGGAGCACACTCATCATCCCCCGCCCTCCCCGTCCGGCCATCCGTCCCTCCACCCACCCTCCATTCACCCACTCACCCAGCCGTCCGCCCTTCATCCATCCACCCATCCATCAGACAGCTATGATCTGTCCATCCACGCACCATTTCTTCGCCCATCCAGCCGCCCATCCTTACTGGGTCACCTGATCTTCCACCGACCCACCCTCCTGTACATCCAGAGAAGGCCACAGATGTATCAAGAGAAGTTCGGCAGATTAAACATGGACCTTGGCCGCAGGGTCCTTCAGCCTAGAAAGGAAGTCAGGCGTAATCACGCAGATACATAACTAAGAAACAGAATAAATGCGATAAAGAAGGCAAAGGTGTTGTGAAATCGTTTTGGAGAAAAGCTGGGACCTGGACTCACCCAGGAGATCAGAGAAGGAGTCTCTGAGCAATTAACATTTGTACCAAGATCTGAAGGCCAAGTAGAAGGAAGGAGGGTAGAATTTTCCAGGTAGACAAAACAGCGTGTGCAAAGGCCCTGAGGCAGAGGAACTGAAGAAAGTTCAGTGTCGCAGAAGCATGGTGATGAAGCAGGACAGTGGGGGAAGACGGACCCAGGTCATGCAGAGGCTGGCAGGGCACACAAGGACCTTGATCTTGATTCTAAAATAAATGGGAAGTCCTTAAAGTTAAGCATAGACGAGACATCATAAAGTTTGAATTGTAATGAGATCCCTCTGGCTGCAGTGTGGGGAATGGATGGGAAGAGGGCCAGGAAGGAGCTTAGTACAGCCAGTTTAGGCAAACGGGTGGTGGCAGGTAAGATGGAAAAAAGGGAGTAGATACAAGAGACATTTAGGAAGTTAAATTCTCTTGGGGCGCCTGGGGGGGCTCAGTCGGTTGAGCCTCCGACTTCGGCTCAGGTCATGGTCTAACAACCCGCGAGTTGGAGCCCCGCGTCGGGCTCTGTGCTGACGGCTCGGAGCCCGGAGCCTGCTTCGGATTCTGTGTCTCTCTCTCTGCCCCATCCCCACTCGTGCTCTGTCTCTCTCTGTCTTGAAAATAAAATAAAAACATTGAAAAAAAAAATGTTTTTTTGAAGTCCAACTGGTTTCTTTAAGTTTTTATTCAGATTCGAATTAACATTCAGTGCAATATCAGTTTCAGGTGTGCAATATAGCGATTCATCACCTACAGAGAACACCGAGTGCTCATCACAAGTACCCCCCGGAATCTCCCCCTACCCGTTTAGCCCATCTCTGACCCACCTCCCTCCATCAACCCTCAAGTTTGTTCCCTAGAGTTAAACGCCTGTTTCTTGGCTTTCCCTCTCTCTCCGCCCCCTTTGCTCCTTTGTTTCTTAAATTCCACATGAGTGAAATCATATGGCATTTGTCTTTCTTTGCCTTATTTCGCTTAGCATAATATGCTCTAGTTCCATCCACGTTGTTGGACATGGCAGGATTTCATTCTTTCTGATGACTGAATAATATTCCGCTGTATATATACCGCATCTTTATTCATTCATCCGTCGATGGACACCTGGGCTGCTTCCCTATCTTGGCCGTTGCATATAGCGCTGCAATAAACAGAAGGATGCATGCATCCCTTTGAATCAGTGTTTTTGTACTTTTTGGGTCAATTCCCACTAACGTGATTGCTAGACTGTAGGGTAGCTTTATCTTTTTTTATTTATTTTTGAGACAGAGAGAAAGAGACAGAGCGTGAGCAGGGAAAGGCAGAGAGAGAGGGAGACAGAATCCAAAGTAGGCTCCAGACTCCGAGTCATCAGCACAGAGCCCGACGTGGGGCCTGAACTCACGAACCACGAGATCATGACCTGAGCCAAAGCCGGACTCTCAACCGAGCCACCCAGGCGCCCCAGGTAGTTCTATTTTTTTAACTCTTTGAGGAACCTCCACACTGTTTTCCAGGATGGCTGCGTTGGTTTGCATTCCCACCCGCACCTGCTGTTTCTTGGGTTGTTGAGTTTAGCCACTGTGACAGGTGTGAGGTGACATCTCATTGTGGTTTTGCTTTGTCTTTCCCTGACAATGGGCGATGCTGAGCATCTTCTCCTGTGTCCGTTGGCCATCTGTTTTGTCTTCTTTGGAGAAGTGTCTGGCCAAGTCTTCCGCACATTTTGTAACTGGGTTGTTTGTTTTTGGGGTGTTGAGTTTTACAAGTTTTTCATGCATTTTAGATACTCTCTCTGAGATGTGTCATTTGCAAATATCTTCTGTAGGCTGCCTTTTCGTTTTGTTGATTGTTTCCTTTCGCTGTGCAGAAGCTTTTTATCTTGAGGAAGTCCCAATATGTTGTTGCTGTAATCCCGTAGTTTTTAGTATAGTCACAGGCTGATAACGACCGTGACCATAAGAGAATTTTGGGACATTGGCTTTTTGTTGTTGTTAATTTTTTTTTTAACATTTATTTTTGAGAGACAGAGCACGAGCCCGGGAGGGGCAGAGAGAGAGGGGGACACAGAATCGGAAGCAGGCGCCAGGCTCCGAGCTGTCAGCACAGAGCCCGACGCGGGGCTCGAACCCACCCACTGCGAGATCATGACCTGAGCCCAACCGACTGAGCCACCCAGGCGCCCTGGACGTTCTCATCCCCAACAAAACCCAGCTCATGAGCAGTCACTCCCACTCCCCCCCCCCCCCAAAGCTGCTACGTCCTCTCAGCAAGGCGGGTGTCCTTGCTTCCACTTTTCCGACGAGGACAACCCAGGCTTCCTGGAGATTTTGCGGCGGGAGGGCGGCATGGGCGTTTGTGACGCCCAACGAGGGCTCTGGCTGCCGGGTGGAGAACCGAGCGAGCCTCCGGGAGACTCCCGGGTGAAAAGAGGCGGCCGCTGCCCCCTCTGACGCACGGCTCCTGTCCTGCAGGAGGAGGCAGGGACCGGCTGGCTCCATGGCAACTGCAGACACAACACACGTTTGCAAAGCACAGACGTACAGCCACGCTCAAAACTGAGTTGAGCGTCTCCGCGGACCAGAAACGAAGAGAAGTGCAAAGTGCCGAGGGGGGGCCAAGGCCACGCGCCTGCTGGGCCTGAGCCACCCCCCCACCGCCCGCCCCGTCTGTACAAGAAGACTGGAAAGGTCACTGCAGCCGGGCAGGGGGAAGCACCCGGTATCTGCATCACCAAGAAGGCCCAATGCCTCCGAGGGTGTGGCAGAGACTGGAGCTGTGACAGTCCCCCCCCTCCCCACCATGCCCTTCTTCCGCACCAACCGGGCATGTGTCGCTACAGGATGGCTCTCGGCTTCACTCGGACATGGGTGCGGAGCGGCAGGTTCTGGGCCCGGCCCCTGGAAACCCCCGTGGACCCCCCACGCTATGGGATGGTGTGGTGGCAGAGGGGGTCACTTTCCTCTGGCTGCTGTGACAAATTAGGACAAATGTAGCCGCTCAAAAAATCCCCAAAAAACAACCACCCCAGTTTCTTCTCCTAGAGTTCTGGGGTCCAGAGGTCTGACGGCAGGGTCATTGGGCCAAAGCCAAGGTGCTGCCCGCGCCGGTCCTTCGGGAGACCCGAGGCAACAACCTGTTTGTGGCCCTTCTCCCTCCCGAACGTAGCTTGCAGTCCTCGCCTCACTCACACCTAAGCCTCTGTTGTCACATCTACTTCCTCCTTGTAGTGAAATCTCTCGCGGCCTCCCTAGTCTAGGGACACCTGTGATGACAGGGCCCACTCGGACAGTGCAGGGCTGTGGCAGCTGAAGCAGACGGGCCGCTGGAGCCCCGAGTGAACCGTGCTCCCGCGTCCACGCCTCTTTGCAGCCTGACCGTCCTGGTCCCTCTGGGTCGCCGTCACAGAAAAGCACCGAAGAGGCGGCTTACGGGCCACAGAAACGTATTTCTCACGGTTCTAGCGGCCCGAAGTCCAAGACCGAGGTGCCAGCAGACTGGCGTCCGAGGAGAGCCGGCCATTCGCAGACGGCCACCTTCCCGCCGTGTCCTCACGTGGCAGAAGGGGCAAGGGAGCCCTCCGGGGTCCCTTCTACAAGAGCCCTGGCAAGAGGTCTCCACCCGCGGGACCTAAGCACCTCCCAGAGGGCCTGCCACCGAGTATTATCATGTTGGGCACGAAGTTCAACATAGGAATTTGGGGACACACACACACCTCACAACGGTGACATTGCTGTGCCTCCTGTCCAGAGGCAGATGGGGTCTATTCCCGCAACCTCTGAAATCGTGGCTGGGCTTGTGACTTGTTCTGACCAATATAATGTGGCAGAAATGACACTGCGTGAGTTCTACATATACCGTTAAGGGGTCCAGCCCTCGGGACACCTTAGTTTCTGATCTTGCACTCCGGGAACCCGAGGCTGCATCGCGGAGTGTGGGAGAGCCGCGGGAGCGGGAACTCAGGCGCCCCAGCCTGCGGTCGGCACCAGGGGCCGGTGACCGCCACCACGCGGGGATCCGGCGAATCCAGAAAGATCTGGCAGAAGAGCCACCCCGACTGGCAATCCACCAACTCGGGACAAACGGGGGATCGCTGCTGCTTACTACCACTGAGTGTGGGGGTGGATTTTCACGCAGCAGATGAGAAGGCAGAGCCGATGGCGATCCTTTAGTGGATTATGAAATCAGATTCCGGGGGGGGAAGGCAGCAGAAGAGAAAACGTAACCGTTCGTGCGTCCACAGGAGTCGCGGTTACCTGCTGCTGTGTGAGAAACCACCCAGAGTGAACAGTAAACGGCCATTTGATGATGCTGCGGTTCCGTGGAGGGGACGTTGGGGCAGGGCACGGGGCAACGGCTCATTTTTGTTTCCAGGGGAGCCCCAGCTTCAGTGGCTCAAATGGTTGGCCACGGCTGGGATGAAATGACCGGGGCCATGTGGCGGGGGCTTTGGTTCGGACTCTTGGGGAGAGATTCTCATTTCCTCTCCCCATCCTGTCTTTGGGGACCAGAGGTCCAGTGTGGCCTCCTCAGATGCTGGGCACAGACAACAGGTACTTGGACTTCTCAGGGGCGGTTTTATTTATTTATTTATTTTTTTAAATTAATTTGCGGGACAGAGAGGGGGAGAGAGAGAGAAAGAGAATCCCAAGCAGGCTCCACACTGTCAGCTCAGAGGCGGACACGGGGTTCGAACTCACAAACCGTGAGATCATGACCCGAGCCAAAACCAAGAGCTGGATGCTTAACCGACTGAGCCCCCCAGGGACCTCTGGGGGCTGGTTTCTGTCGGGCTCCTGATGGTCTCAGTTCAGCGTCCCCGAGCATCACATCTGCATATCCATTTGGTCAACTCCGTCACTGAGGCTGGCCCAGGCTCAAGGGGAGGCCTTAGACTGCACCCTCTCGACGGGAGTTGTAGGGAAACACCTGCCTCCCATCGTGACTGTGACGTCATCATATGCCGTGTTTCAGCAAGTCTAAGAAGTCACCACTTGCAGGACGTGTCCTGATGTCACACGTCTCAAAATGTGTAAAGCAGGGTCAAGATGGAATCGTGATGTGTAGCACGTGCGCGATGACTTCCGGCGGGAGATGTGTCTCCACTGCCGGGTGTGGCTCAGAGTTCGAACCCGGGCTACGTTACGTTCCAAAGTGAGGGCCAGGGGGCAGTCCGTCCAGGCTGAGACCGTCTATTGCATGGAGGGGATCCCTAAACAACTACTAACGTTTTCTATTCTAGAAACTTCTGCACAAATACCAAAGGAGGGTAGACAGTAAACCCTCATGAATCCATCAACCCAGCTTCCGCCAGTATCAACCCCCACGGTCAGTTAATGTTTGACACACACTCCGACCTAACCCAGGGCATAGAAGTCGCAGAGGTTGGGTTAGTTCATGTGTAAATACCGGGCCATACGGTGGCACCGAAGCCCTTTCTGTTGTAGTCCTAGCAATCCATGTGGCTGAGCAATAAATAATGCTTTATTGCCTAGACGCCACGCGATAAATCTGAGATGGATGGGCAGGGGCCCACACTGAGCACACAGGAGCGAGTAGGGAAGCAAGGGGAGGAAATGGAAAGATCGGGAGCACACGGGGGAGGGAGGGGAGGAGGAACCAGAGCGGGGGCAGCCACGGTTTGTTTCCCTGGAAACAGTGTGCATGCTGTCACTGTGAGCAAAAAATTAAAAACAGGAAGGCACCGGGAGGGCTCAGTCACTTGAGCTCTGACTTCCGCCCAGGTCACGATCTCACGGTTCGTGAGTTCGAGCCCCGCGTCGGGCTCTGTGCCGACAGCTCAGAGCCTGGAGCCTGCTTTGGATTCTGCGTCTCCCTCTCTCTCTGCCCCTCCCCCACTCACACACACTCTCTCTCTCTCAAAAGTAAATAAACATTAACAAAAATAAAATAAATAAATAAAATAAAACAGGGGCACCCAGGTGGCTCAGTTGGTAGACCGTGCAAGTCTTGATCTAAGGGTCATGGGTTTGAGCCCCACGTTGAGAGCAGAGATTACTTAAAATCTTTAAAACTAAATAGAAATTAGGGTCACCTGGGTGGCTCAGTCGGTTTAGCATCTGACTCTTGATTTCTTTTTTTTTTTTTTTTTAATTTTTTTTTTTTTCAACGTTTATTTATGTTTGGGACAGAGAGAGACAGAGCATGAACGGGGGAGGGGCAGGGAGAGAGGGAGACACAGAATCGGAAACAGGCTCCAGGCTCTGAGCCATCAGCCCAGAGCCCGACGCGGGGCTCGAACTCACGGACCGCGAGATCGTGACCTGGCTGAAGTCAGACGCTTAACCGACTGCGCCACCCAGGCGCCCCTGACTCTTGATTTCAACTCATGTCATGATCTCACAGTTCATGAGATCGAGCCCCACGTCGGTTCCGTGCTGACAGTGTAGAGTCTGCTTGGGATTTTCACTCCCTCTCTCTCTCCCCCTCTCCTCCACTCTCTCTCTAAATAAATAAACTTAAAAAAGTTTTTAAATTAACATAAAAATTAAAAAGAAAATAAGGTGTTGGAGACTAAGACGTCTTCAGCCCTCTAGTTGTGCAATGTCACAATCCCTTAGTCACCACGATCATCAAAATTAAAAAGTTTTTTATTTAGTTTTTTAATTTTTTTAGAGTTTATTTTGACAGAGAGCACATGCGTGAGTGGCGGAGGGGAGAGGGAGAGAATCCCAAGCAGGCTCCGTGCCGTTAGCGCAGAGCCCCAGGCGGGGCTCAAACACACAAACTGTGAGATCACGACCTGAGCTGAGATCAAGAGTTGGACGCTCAAAGGACTGCGCCTCCCAGGCGCACCTACTTAAAAGATTTTAAATCCATTTACATTACTTTTAAAAAATCTTTAAAAATTTTTTTTAAAGTTTTTTTATTTTTGAGAGAGAGAGACAGAGCATGAGCGGAGGGGGGGTATCGAGAGAGGGAGACACAGAATCCGAAGCAGGTTCCAACACAGAGCTGTGGGCACAGAGCCCGACACGGGGCTCGAACCCACGAACCGTGAGATCGTGACCTGAGCCGAAGTCGGACACTTAACCGACTGAGCCACCCAGGCGCCCCAAGGACGGAGGTTCCTACAAGAGGCGGCAGGTGAGGTACACCGAGAGGGGGCGCGGCACCCAAGCTGGGCAAGGACAGAGCCTCCCCGCCCCCCGCCTGTTCCTGCCCAGGCGCCGGGTGGTGCGGACACAGCGCCGGCCTCGAGCCGGGACTGCGAAAGGTGCAGCAGGGCGACAGGGACGAGAAACAGCAGAACCCGGGCCACTCGTTCCCACCGAGGAGTCAAGCGACGGGAAGGCGAGAGAGAGGGGAGCGTCTGAGATCCGGAGAAACCCACCCAGCGAAGCCGCCGCGTCAGGAAGGCGGCACCAACCGCCCTTGCGCATGCGCCTGCTGCACCCCTGCAGAGGCCGGGGGGCCAGACCCCTCCGCCTCCGCGGAGCACCCCTCCGGGCGGCGGCAGGACCCCGCTGGCAAAAGGCGAGGGGGAGCGCGGGAGGCCACGATTACCTTCAGAACGCGGGACGGGAGACCCGAGACAGGCCCTTAGGGGCAGCAGTGATGAGGGTAGAGGGGCCTCAAGGAGGAGCGTGTGGCCGTGGGAGGAGTCAAGAGTCTCCCCTGGGACCCGGCGGGACTGCGGCCTGGCCAGGGAACGTTTACTGGGGGGGTTGGGGGGGCGGGGCACAGCCAAGTATGGCCAACGCGTGTTCTCAGGCAAAAGTGGAATCTCCACACTAAGTTTTACTAAAACACCCGCAACTTAATGAACCCTGGTGAATTGGGCTGTTTCCAGAAACTTTCAGATGCCCAAGGCTTGCCCAGATTTGATGGGGAAAAACGGAATGTTGGATGTAAAAAGCCAGGAAGCACTCCGCGGTTTCAAATCTCACACTTAACGGGGCGCCTGGGTGGCTCAGTCGGTGAAGCGTCCGACTTCGGCTCAGGTCATGATCTCGCGGTCCGTGAGTTCGAGCCCCGCGTCGGGCTCTGTGCTGCCAGCTCGGAGCCCGGAGCCTGCTTCCGATTCTGTGTCTCCTTCTCTCTCTGACCCTCCCCCCATTCATGATGTCTCTCTCTGTCTCAAAAAATAAATAAACGTTAAAAAAAAACCTCACACTTCACACTAACGACTAGGAGGAAATGCAGCAAATAAAGATCAGCCAGCACAGGTCCTGAACAGGAAGACACAGAGTGACCTACCTATGCCCCGAAGGACCGGAGACCGAAAGTATGACCCCACATGAAGAAAACACGCGGCCTTCACGGGAGCAGCCAGTCGGCCCTGGCAGGAGACACAGAACAGGAAGGTGAGAACCGAGCCGTCTTCAGCAGTGCCCACCCCACACGGCCCACGGCCCAGGGCATCCATCCCCGGACAGGATGGCCATACGCTCTACGCGGCACAGAGGGAGGGAACCGTCCCGGTCACCTGAGCCATCGGGGAGCTTGTGCCAGAGCCGCCCGAGGTGGCCTCGTGAGGGCCGCCAACCCCAGTGCGGGCGGACCCTCCCCTCTGCCACGCTGACTGGTACGGGACTCAGGACTGGGTCTGAGCTACGGGAGAAGCAGCCCGGCAGGTTCCCAGGGGCTGAGATGATGGGGAAGGACGCGGCCCTGGGCACCGTCTTGTGACCTTGGGAGGACAGCAGCAGGAGAGGAAAGCCCACACGGACGATGGAAGCGGAGCGGAGACGGGGCGGAAGGCGTGCGCGTGCCCACGGATGCACGCACGCGCACACGCACGCACACCGCTGCCTCCTGTCGGCCCGGAGGAGGGGCGGCCTCAGCCGGCCCTGTCCATGGACCAGTCCCCTGGCCCTGCTGGCCTCTCGCCTGGGCCCCCGGCTGCACGGATCTGCCGGGGCCGCTTCCTCTGGGGCACGGACACCCGGCCCGCCTCCGGAGGACACCCCCATCCTGTACGTCCACCTTCCAGCTGTGTTATTCTATCAGCTGGTTTCCACACTAGGCCTTCCACGTGGCAAAAGTGCCTCCGTGGCCCAGAGCACGAGAGAAAACCACGGCAGCCACTTCTCAAGGTAACGGCAGCTTATGCTCAGTATTCTTTATTGGCAGTGGGAAACGCTTCACTACGGTATTGAAAGACAGCAATAAATAATACTGTGATAAAAATAGTTCAAAAGTAGGCTGTACATACTTTGTTACACAATCAGGAAGTTCACAAAAGATTAATAGAAAAAACAGAACGGAAACGGTCAATTGTACAAGTAAATTAAAAGCAGAAACCAAATGTAAAAAGACATGCCGTTTCTATCTCTGTATCAGCTGCATAATAAATAACACACCATGATCTGAGCACATTTCTTGCTGGCTTTTTAATATGCCGCGTAAAAAGTAAGTTACGTTTGCTACTTCTATAAACCGAAATGGCTGTCGCATCAAAATCTACAAATGGACGACGAGGTCCACTCTTTAAACATGTTTACAAACAAATGTAAAAAGTTGATTTCCGTAAGAACAATAAGGCCTTTATTAGAGTTGCACTACATTATTTCCAGGATCTCGCGCCCTCCTCCTGGGTGGGCACCCAGCACCCTGCCCCGCGGTGGGAGCCCAGTGCTTCCTGATTGGTCCTCTGAGAGTTCTGGGGCCAGGGAGCTCGGGGTGCCCAGGCCCCCCCTGCCCAGGCTTTCTGGGTCCTCAGCTCCCGGGTCCTGCCGGTCACTCCAGGCAAAAGCTGCCCAAGCCCCCAGGGACAAGGCTCTGAAAGGGCTCACCGGTCCTAGGAGATGCTCGTACTGTTCCGATAACCCTTCCACTCCCAGTTTTATTAGCTGATATTTAACACCAGATATTTTTAATCTGTTCACACTGCAGAATAAAGCATTTCTTGCTAGAAAAAGTGTAGTTAAGGTCAGTCATTAAAATACAACAATTGCTCAAAATTAAGTCTGATTATTTCAAAATGATTGTACGTGACATTTGTAAAGGAAAATGCACGCTGTGTCACGATGATTTTACAAACGCGGTAAAATCCTTTGCTCTGTCAGGGTTTATTAATAAAAAATTAAACAATGATAATTACAATAAATGCATAATTTACAAAAGCCCTATATTTGTTCATGGGATTTATACATACAAGCATTACAGTACATTCATTTGAAAGACTAAACTTAGATAGAAGAACATGAATTGATTGGAAAGGATATTTATAGCCTGGATATACATGAAAAAGTAAGTAACTATATAAAAGAAGTCATAAGTTTACATAAATATAAGAAACATTAAATTCTAAAATATTTTCTCTATGGTATTCATGAATTCTTCACTAATTAAAAACTCTGTAATAAAATATCTCAGGGTCCATATACCAAGTATTAACAGATCAAAGATCCCGTTGAACTTTAAAATGTAGTCCCCTCTGGACTCAGAGTGCTGCATGATCACCGGTAGAAGTAGTGTGGGTAAACTGGAAAATAAAAGCAAGAGAACGACTCTTAAGACAGCAGCCCGAACAGCACCTTCCAGGGCCCCAGGTGGGGCCCAGCACATGCGCCCCTCCCTTCCTGTTTTAAGCGCTTCGAGAATTTAGAGAAAACATGAACATTTTGCATATCGAGAATTCTTTGACTGACTTCATTCTGGCATACTAAAAGTTACCAATTAAAAAAAAAAAAACATACAGAATCCAATCAAATATTCTTTTTTTTTAAAGATTTTAAGTCATCTCCACACCCAATGTGGGGCTCAGACTCACTACCCCAAGATCAAGGGTTGTAGGCTCCACCTCCCGGGCCAGCCAGGAGCCCCCACCCATCAAATATTCTGGCTGAGACAGGAAAACAGGAGAAGAGCAGAACAAAGCCGCCCCGCTCAGAGCAGGGGGGAAGAGGGCTGGGCTCCTGGGCCCACACCCGAAATCTCCACGTTCAAACTCAGCCCTCAGATGGTAACGCTGTTCCGTTTTTAAAAAGCAATCTCTCAACTGAGAGGCTATCGCCGTCACTCACGTGATGGCGGTATTGAATCCGCTGGGGCCTGGTTCATTCGGGAAGGTGTATTTAAGACAAGCCAGCCAGCGCCTGCCGACCTAGGAGCTCCACCAGGCCAGGCAGAGGCGAGTGCCACGTGCTCCCGGACACCGGGGGGGGTGGGGGTGGGGGGGCGGGGGTCAGCTCAGCTCAGAGCAGCTCCCTTCTGCTCCGGCTGCAATCCTGCCTCCCTACCTCAAAAGACATTAGCAGACGTTGCAGCCAAACTTCTTTTGTTTAAGGAAAGAGTGGAAATACAGTTTTCCCCTGAAAAACTGAGGCCACACCAACCTCTTTATTAAGTGTAATAACCACACACAAACCCCAGGATCCTCTTAGCAGCTGCAGAGAGGCTCGTGTTGTGCGTGTGTGTATTTCTCAAAGTCCCTAAGTGAACCTGCGTGGGCTCTCCTGGCGCCCACGGACATCGCGTGGACAGGACACGGGTGCCCGACTGCGGCCTGCACGGACGGTGCCCTCTACTCACCCCAGGGGGCGTCAGCAGGAGTAAGTCCTGACTGTGGCGGAATCCAGCCTCTGCGGTCCCGAAACGCTGCCTGCTCCGACCAGCAGCACGAGGGGCGGCGTGCAAACACAGCATGCGGTTAGTCTCAAAACGTCACACGAGGGCGCTAGTACAGCCGCGCACATTCTAACCCACAGCAGCACCCACCGAGGGCTCCCGGGGCACCTCCGCGTGGGGTTCTCTCCACCCCAAGCGGCCTGGGGACTCCCTGGGAGTTCGCCCTAAAACAGCAACGGGGCGGCAGATGCCAGGAGAACAACTTCGCCGCGTCCATCTGCACGCGTGACGGCTCCTGACACGGTAACTCTTTCCCCCTAAACCCTCTAGAGTTCTCGACTTTTCCGGACTTTTCCCTCAGCCCTAACGATCCTCTGTAAGGAGAGTATGCGGTGAATGACCCAGTGAATGCCAGCGGCCCACTGAAGGGTGAAGGTAAACCGAGTCCAGTGCCGTCCTGATGCCTGCTCTGCCCTCCCCGGAGGGGGTGCGGGACAGCGACTTGGCTAAGAGCACTGAAGCCCGGCCTCGGCTCCTGCCGGAAACAGCGTGAGAACAGAGGCTTCTGTTCTTGTCAACAAACGCCCCGCACGGCTAAGTTTTCCAACCTCCGCAGCAGGTGTGTGTGGCTCCCGAGTCCATGTTCCGTGTTCCGGCAGGTTCCACGGGAACACAGCCTGTCAATATTCGGCCGAGCTGTGCTGCCGGCGGCCGCGGGCCACCTGGATGAGCCCCCGACGCGGAGGTCCCGGGAGACCCGCCGCGGCCCCCCGCACTCATTCTGCTTTAGGAAGCCACGAAGACGCCCGCTGTGCTGGCTTTGCTCAGTCACCACACGAGGGTGTGGAGCCCCCTGCCACGCGACACGCTCCCCACGCCTTTTTCTAGAGTTATGTTTACCCGAACTCTAATCCAGACATCACCGTTGACACTTAACCCACAAGACATGGTTTTTGAAGATAGAGATGGTAATAAGGCCGTGAGGAAAATCAGAGGGCAGTCAGGGTAGCCAACCAGCGGAGGCTAAGTTACAACGAAAACTTATAAAAATTAGCTATGGGCTCCACGAGGAAAATGCTATTTTTTAAAAAGTTGGGTTTTTCCCTCATTAAGCATATTATTGAAGTCTGGCAAAGAGAAGGAGTTTTTTAATGAAAATGCTGCCCTCACTCAAAGCTCAGTAAAGGCCTTACATAAGTTACTTTCCCCTGGTTTTTACAGAGGAGAGCGAGAGCAAAACTCACAAACCCAAGTACGGGCAGGGCTAATAGCGGGAAACTGTAACAACCACACCGTACGATTCCTACAACCACGTCCTTCGTACAGTTTTCCAAGACCATCGAGGGCGAGCGTGGTTGTCTGTGACAGGCCTACCGCTGCAGTGGCCCGCGGGACATGCCTGACCCTGTCCAAAAGCTTCCTGTGAGGGACTCACTGAGCCATCACAGCCAACCAATGAGGAAGACACCAGGGCGACGGCCACTCTACAGACGGGGACGCTGAGGCCCAGGGCCCAAGGCCATGCACCTCCCTCGTGGCAGAGCCAGGCTCTAACCCAGGCATCTGGCTCCCAATGCTGTCACTGAGTGGGACATAATCGGAGCCAGGAGATCGGCCTACAAAACACTCAACTCATCAGCCGTGGCCGCAAAGCAGAAGGATGGTCAAGGGCTGATCGCCGGCCTGACCCGACGTGGCGACTACACAGCCGATGTGGGTTCCACAGGACGGGCCACGCTCCATGAGGACAGCCCAGGCTCGCCCTCTTCCTTGTCTCCATCCTCTTATGACATGTACTGACACGGAGAAGCAGCACAGGGACGGAGGTGGGAACTGTGCTCCAGACACTCCTCCAGTGTGGAGGGCAATGTGGAGGGCAGTCCTGGGGGGGGGGGGGGGGGGGAACGCGGCTTGAAAGCCACCGCGCTGCCATCTTATAAACGAGCGCCCTAGGGCCACCCATCACATACGTAGCTTTGCAAGCGTGGGTGCTGGTCCGACGCTCGGGGGACACCCACGAAGCCTAGCTTCAGTAGTTGGAAGAATACGCTAATATTCAACCAGATAGGAACGTTAAAACAATCTCTATCGCTGTGAGACTTTGAGAAGCAGAATTGGGATTAATCTTAGAGCATTCAAGCCTGAGCACGCCACAGCACCCGAACGCCTTGTTACACATCAGGTCGGCCATTCTCCACCACTGTTAACGTTCCAGCCAACGAGCCTCCTGTGCCACCGCCGAGGGGCTGGGGCAGCGTGGGATGTCACGTACCGTCCAGCTGTATCTTCTTTGGCTGCATAGAGGGTGAGGACAGAGAGGAAGTGACCCGGAAATTTGCAGGGAGAGTCTCTGCAGACCCAGCAGCCAAGCCACGAACGTCCTTTGGTCTGAATTTTTTTCTCCAAGAAGGTGCCCTCCTAAAGCTTTTATCATCGTCCTGGGAAATTAAAGGACAGAAAACAAGACCGATTGTAAAATAAAAGACAAAAATATATAGTAAAGTTACCGGCCCTTTAAAATGACCTCACTCCGCAGTTTTGTTTCCACGTATTTACCCCCATTCCTGACAGCCACCGGGCGGCCTGCCCAGACGGGAGCCCCAGGGGGTAAAGGGAGGCAGGGCCACACGTGTGCCGGGACCCTGATGGGCACAAGGCGGGACAGTCCTGGGCCGCCTGGGCCTGCTCCGCTGTCTACGTGAAATCACCTCCCTGCTGTAACAGATACTACGTTTTTGTTCTCAAAACGGTCTTCGCCCTTTCACTTGCCCTGTTCTCGTCACACCAAGTGTTCTTATGGCAACGAAGACAGTCGTAAGGAGTGGTGTGGGAGTAAATCTGTCCTGGTTTTGTATAAGGACAAAGCAACATTTTGTGTCTTTTCAAATAAACGACTGAAACCTTCCCCTGGATTGCAGGGAGATATCCTGCTGCCCCCAAAAACACAACTTACAGGCTCTGTTCCCAGGCTGCGGCCAACGTGTTATGATGCGAAAAATATTTTGGAAGAGTATCAAAAGTCAAATAGCAAAAAGTAAAAAAACCGAACCACCCATCTCTGTGAAAATATTGGTTTCTCAATAGCTCCTTTGTTTTTTTGTTTTATTTTTTTAAAGTTTATTTATTTAGTTTTGAGAAAGAATCAGCATGAGTGGGGGAGGGACACAGGGAGAGAGGGAGACAGAATCCCAAGCAGACTCAGCAGTCAGCACGGAGCCAGACGTGAGGCTGAAACTCACAACTGTGAGATCATAACCTGAGCCAAAACCAAGAGTCAGATGCTTAACCGCCTGAGCCACACAGGTGTCCCTGTTTTTTATATTCTGAGAGAGAGAGAACGAGTGTGTGTGAGCGAGGCGCAGAGAGAAAGAGGGACAGGAGACCCGAAGCAGGCTCCACGGTGACAGCAGCGAGCCCAATGCAGGGCTTGAACTCACAAACAGGGGGATCATGACCTTAGCGGAAGTCAGACACCTAACCGACTGAGCCACCCAGTAGCCCTAATGGCTCGTTTGTTAATAAATTAAGAGCAAAGCTTAAGTTGTAAAGTAAAATTATCTCCACATTTGCAAGAGTTACCTGATACATGGCTCCTACAAATTTAGTAATCTACATTTATTTTTTATTTAAAAAAAAATTTTTTTTAATCTTTATTTGTTTTTGAGAGAGAGACAGACAAAGCATGAGCAGGGGAGGAACAGAGAGAGAAGGAGACACAGAATCTGAAGCAGGCTCCAGGCTCCAAGCTGTCAGCACGGAGCCCGATGCGGGGCTCGAACCCACAAACTGTGAGATCGTGACCTGAGCTGAAGTCGGACGCTTAACTGACTGAGCCACCCACCTAGGCGCCCCTACATTTATTTTTTGTTTTAAAGATTATACTTTTAAGTAATCTCTATACCCAACATGTGGCTTGAACTCACAACCCTGAGATTAGGAGTCCCATGCTCCTCCAACTGAGCCAGCCAGGTACCCCCAAATATTAACAATTTACAGTTAATGGAAATTTAGATATTAGGTGGAAAACTTACTTCATCGAATCTTCTGTCCGTCCCCATGGCCAAAAGGTTGTTAAACTCCCTTTCCAAGACGGCACGAGCCTGAAATCATAAACCAACAGCCCAAAAGTTATGTCAATCTAAAGGATGTTAGCATATCGCAATTATTTTTAAACCAAGACTGGAAAAATTTTAAAAAAAACCAAGGGATAAATGCCTTGAATCCTAATACTGTATTTTAAATAAGGATTTTAATGTGAAGTCCATTAATGGGCTTTATTTATTTTTGAGAGGCGGGGGGGAGAGAGAGAGCTGAGCAGGGGAGGGGCAGAGACAGACTCCATGTTGTCAGCACAGAGCCTGACATGGGGATCAAACCCACAAACTATGAGATCAAGGCCTGAGCTGAAACCAAGAGTCCGGCGCTTAATCGACTGAGCCCCCCAGGAGGCCTATGGGAATGGGCCTTTGGGGAGAGGGGTCCATGCTCCCTGGGAAATTAGACCAGGGTGTCGTGGGGGGGTGGGGGGGGGTGTTTCCAGTGGGGAGACTGAGGGCGTTCCCAAAGGTGTATAGTGTTCTGAAGAAGAATAAAAAATCCCTGACTCTCCAGTGAGCCCATGAGTCAAAAAAAATTCCACAGGGAAATCAGAAACAGAATTAATGAAACTTCCATGTGACACACGGAAGTAAGAGTGCTTCTCTCTCCATGTAAGGGCTCAATGCACGCCAGGCTCACGAGCCTGTGACGGGAAGGGGCAGGCAGAGCTCAGGCAGGAGGAGGCAGCACCGTGGACTCCGGGCCGCACAGCACAGCCCAGGCTCGCGGAGAGAGGCCTAGCTGTGCGGTGTAGCCACGCGCTGCCTCGCTCAAATACAGGATGCAGGGTCTCCAGCAGGAGAGCGGCGGGCGGGCGCGGCCGGCCCGGCGTCACCTGTGTGTTCTGGGTCGGGATCTGAAGCAGAAGCGCCAGGGCGTTGAAGTCGAAGGTCTCATCTAAGGCCATCAGCGCACCGTGAACGCCACTCTCTACGAGATTGTTCGCAAACTCTTTAAGGCCAATCGACAGGACCCAGCGAATCACTCGGTCATTGCTCCAAACCAGCACATCTGCAGACAGTAAACACCGATGGTCAGAGCGGCTGCAGAAAGCTCTCTCCATCACATCCACACCCTGTAACGCAGGACAGGGGTCCCCGCTGTGCGCCCTGAGCCTCCGGGTCCCGACCCGAGGCGTGACCCAAACGGGCACGGAGGGCACCGCCAGGTGGGCAGACGGCCCCCGCTGCGCTCACACGCTGTCGTCCTGGCCCCTCGCCAGCCTCATGCAAACTGTCCCGTCGGAACCCACTCCTCGAGGAAACTCTCGAACAAGGAAGTTCTCGTGCACACTGACTTTCTAGAGAATACAAAATGACCAGGGCCCAGGCATCGGGAACCAGAAGGACACACGAGGCACGACTAGGCTTCATCTACAGACTGTGGGTCTGCTGGAAAACCGTCCTCCCATCAGACGTGTTGGCCCCATGTCTGGGCACCTTGTGGCTTGAACACGAACCTCTCAGTTACAATCGTGAAGCCCGTTTTCTTGACTCATTGGGAAACCAGAAACTTGAAGATGCTCTCCAGCATATTAGAGACTGTGAGGGGAGACCTCAGGTTTACGCAAAGTAATAAATATTGCATTTGCATTAGGAGAGATCTAAAAATCACCAGATGATCACCAGTTACTTTGAAAGACTGCTTCTGTCAACCGTGAAAAGATTTAAAATGGAAGTACACAATAAATGAAACACATTTACCTAGTTCGTTTCCAAGGTCCTCTTCTAGGTAACAGGACAGATATACACACACGGACACACGTAAAATACTTACAGATCGTTACTACATTTATACGTTACATACATTATATTATATACGTACAGAACATGTATCACAGATGTTGTCTTATGGTGTTTCTTGTGACTCACACTAACTCAATCATGGCTAGACTACCCTTCAAATGGGCTATCTTCCCAGCCATTTTTTTTTATGCTTATTTACTTTTGAGAGAGAGACAGAGACAGAGTGCGGGGGGAGGGAGAGGGAGAGCGCGAGAAAGCGTTGGGGCAGAGAGAGACAGACTGCAAGACACAGAATCCCAAGCAGTCTCCAGGCTCCAAGGTGTCAGCACAGAGCCCAACGCGGGGCTCAAACTCATGAATCACAAGATCGTGACCTGAGCTGAATTCGGACTCCCAACCCATCTGAGCCACTCAGGCTCCCCTCCAGCCACATTTTTTTAAAGTTTATTTATTTCAAAATAGTTTTTTAATATTTATTTTTGAGGGGGGGGGATAGAGAGAGAGGGAGACACAGAATCCAAAGCAGGCTCCAGCATGTGAGCTGTCAGCATAGAGCCTGACACAGGGCTCAAACACACGAACAGTGAGATTATGACCTGAGCTGAAGTCAGACACTTAACTAAGCCACCCAGGTGCCCCCTAAGTTTATTTATTTGACAGACAGCGACAGTGAGAGCTGGAGCAACAGGGGGAGGGGCACAGGAAAGGAGGGAGGGAGAGAATCCCAAGCAGGCTCCACACCGTCAGCACAGAGCATGACACAGGGCTTGAACCCACAAACCCTGAGCTGAAACCAAGAGGTAGATGCTCAACCGACTGAGCCACCCAGGTGCCCCTTCCGTGACCACACTTTTACCTTTCTTTCTTAGTAAACACGAGGGATGAAAACAGCACTCACAGGACGGTGGTAAGGATTAAATAAATTAACCTTTGTGCTTGGAGTTGGTAAGTCCGATCTGCTATTACCATTCTTAGTGATTTCTTTATACTGAAAATTTGGGGAGAGGTTACGTTGAGCTTAATCGTTAACGTCTTGTTGCAAAACAAACTACTACACTTGCTCAGTTAGAGGTGCCCTGGGTGTTGCTCTCTTGGCTGAGCACCATGTCCTCTTATATGCCCCTGGGCCTGCTCCCTCCTCGAAATGCCTCTGCCTGCTCCCCCACCCCCGTGCCCCAGAAGAGGCCCCCCACCCTGTCTGCGAGGCCCAAGTGCCCCGCTGACCCCATACCGCTCCCTCATCCACAGGAAGAAGAACCACGCTATGCTACTGTGGGCCCCTCGAGTCCTTGGAGAGACAGCCTGGGCAGTACTTTTCACACTCACACCAAGACGCACACAGCAGGGGCCTGCTCACGTCTGCTCTGTTGCTCTCTAATGGTGTGTAGCAGCTTTTCTGAACAAAAGAGGACGTGTATCCTCGTAAGAGGAAATGTCTAAGGTCATAGGAAGAATGTTTACCCGGAGACCCTGAACCTACAGACTGACGTTAAGCACGAGAAAATGGGCACAGGGTCTCTGGCCGCAGAAAGGGATCATCTCTCCCTCCTCTGTAATGATGCCAGACTAGTTTTTTCCACTTCAAGCCTTTCCTGATTTTTTTAAAATGTAGGAAATCACCGAGGCTGTTAACACACGCTGCATGAATTAAATGCCATGTACTAGCCTTTTACTTCACTCTGGCTTTCTTCTCTTTTTCTCTCTAGCTCTTTACGGTCGTAATTCAACCTTCGCAGGCACATAATTCCGCACTGGAAACTGTTTCTGTTACCAAAAACCAAAAACAAAACACAATTAGCCGTGGCAGTGGGCAAACATCTCTTAGCCAACCAGGAAGGGCCAACGTGCAGCAGCACACCTGTGGAAGCTGTCGACCATCTTCAGCTGCCCTCGGAGGTCCTTCTTGGTCAGGTGGTCCAGCATGCGCGCGTCCACCAGGCACTCCATGAAGTAGCTGCGGTATTGCGCAAGGCCCAGGCTGGGCAGCCACTCGTTGCCGATCCACTCGTGGTTCATGTCCCCGTATGCCAGCGTCTGCTCACGATTAATTAAGAACATCAGTTCAGAAAAAAAAAAACAAAAAACAGAGAGGACGTCGCAAGGGTCATTTAAATCATCTTTACACTGAATTTTTAATCTGTTACGTATTTTCAAAGGCCAACCCAGTAATATGGCTTTTTATAATTTCAAACTAATTTGATCTCCTGCTTACTGACTTAAATTTTCTATTAAAATTGTACACAGAGGAAATTCTACCATTAAAAATCTACAACTCATTTGTGCTAATACATATAACGTAATCACCAAACCACATTAAACCTGTAAGTGATTACATGTTAGCATTCTGAAACAGTTTTCATAGGTAATAATATAACAACAAAGAATGATCACGACTCATGAACAAGTTTGAAGGATCAATCCAGCTCAACTCATTAAAACTATCTCTGGCTTTAATTTTATGTTTAACACTTTGTTTTCCACATTTCCTTAACAAAATGTTAATTTCAAAATGAGTTTTAAAAAGTGAATACAAACATAGATTTAAAAGAAGACATGAACCCATTAAGACCGAGAGGAGAGACGGTTAGAAGACCTCCCTTTCCCCGTGGTTGAGTAGCTGACTGAGCAGGTGAGCCAGAATGATAGGCTCCCAAGGACGGAGAAGCCCTGAGCGGCACCATCAACTAGCCCAACCCAATTGCCGTGAGAGCACTCTAGCCAACAGCAACAGTACACACAGCATGTTCCCCAACACAGACAAAGCTCCACGTATTTAAAGAGACTGAAATCATACCAAATATATGTCCCCTGACCTCCACAGAATTAAATTAGAAAGCAATAATGAAAAGAAATCTAGAAAACTCCCAAATATTTGGAATTAGCACACTTCTAACTGACCCACGTGCCAAAGAAGAAATCACAAGGGAAATGGGAAAATCTTTTGAATTGAATGAAAGTGAACACACAAGGGGCATCTGGCTGGCTTGGTCAGTGAAGTGTGCTGCTCTCAATCTCAGGGTCATGGGTTCAAGACCCATGTTGGGTGTAGATGTTACTTAAAATAAAATCTTAAAAAAAAAACCATAAAGAAAGCACACACACAATATATTCATAAACTGTGGGACGCTGCACTAGCTGCGGGAAATTTATAGTATTAAGTACCTACGTTATAAATGAAGGTTGCAAATCAATAATGTAAGATGCTACCTTAAAAAATTTGAAAAAGAAGAACAAATGAAATTCACAGCAAACAGAAGGAAGAAAATAAAAGAGCAGAAATCAATGAAACAGAAACCAGAAAAATAATAGAAAATAAAACAATGGAAGTAAAACCTGGGTCTTCATAAACATCAATAGAATGGAATGACCCTACCCAGAGTGATTAAGAAGAAAGACATAAGTTATCTACATCAAGAATGAAAGACCCTACAGACACTGAAATCACTGTACATCAGTACAAACCCTACAGACACCGAAATCACTGTACATCAGTACAGACCCTACAGACACTGAAAGGGTAATAAGGGAAAATTGTAGACAGCCGTAAGCAACCTGGATAAGACGGGTAAGTTTCTTGAAAGACATAATCTACGAAAGCCACTCGGAAAGAAACTGGTAACCTGTACCTGACTTTGAATCTGTAGCTATAACCCACAGACACGCACACATGCACATCTCTACCTCAAATGCTTTTGCCATTGATCTCTACCAAACATTTATGAAAACGGTACCAATTCTACATAAATTATTACAAAAAAGTGAAGAAGAAATACCTAGCTCATTCTATACGAGCAGCATTATTTTGACACCAAAACCAGACAGATTATAAAAAAAAAAAAAAAAAAAAAAAACAGATCAATAGCATTCATAGACAGAGATGCAAACTTCCTTAACAAAACATTAGCAAATCAAATCAGTAATAAGTGAAAAGAATATGATATCATGACAAGTGGAGTTTATCCCAGTAACATAGCTTGGGTCAATATTTAAAAATCAAGGAAGTTCACCGTACCAATGTACTGAAAAGAAAAAACCACAGAGATGTGGGAAACGTGTGTGACCAAATCACTCATCTATGGAAATCTCAGCAATCTAGAAACTGAAAGGATGGCTGCCTTGACCTGATAAAGGGCTTCTACAAAAAAATGTGGAGCTGAATGCACACTAGTGGTGTAAGACTGAATGCATTTTCCCTAAAATCAGAAACAAAGTTAAGGATGTCTGCTCCCACCACTTCCATTCAGTACTGCACCAGAACTCCCAGCCACTGTGGTAAGGCAAGAAAAAGAAATCAAAAGCACATGGGTTGGAAAAGACATAACACTGTCCTGATTTGCATATGACTTGATTAGCAACACAGAAGATGAATACAGGACAGCTATCAGAACTAACAGGACCTGTATTATTAAATACTAAAAAAATGAGCTGGAGATGGGAGATTTTTAAAAATACCATTTATATGGGGCGCCTGGGTGGCGCAGTCGGTTAAGCGTCCGACTTCAGCCAGGTCACGATCTCGCGGTCCATGAGTTCGAGCCCCGCGTCGGGCTCTGGGCTGATGGCTCAGAGCCTGGAGCCTGTTTCCGATTCTGTGTCGCCCTCTCTCTCTGCCCCTCCCCCGTTCATGCTCTGTCTCTCTCTGTCCCAAAAATAAATAAACGTTGAAAAAAAAATTAAAAAAAAAAAAAATACCATTTATAATATCGTGAAAAACTATGAAATCCTTTGGGATACATCTAACAGAAAATGTGCAACATTTGTGCCTTGAAACAGAAGTAAACACATTATAAGTATATGCACACATATCAAACAAAGGCACTGGATTTCTTCAGTGCAAGAAGGCAAAGCTACAGTCACAGGAATTCTGTAGTTACCTTATGGAAATAGTATGGAAATATCCTTGGAAATATTAACTCTCAACTACCACCATGTTGTGTCTTGGAAATACAGCCTCTCATCTAGTATTCACACCAAACAAACTATAGAAGGAATGAGTCAGATTCCAGTAAGAATGCTCAAATTCAATAGAAGAAAACTGTCCCTACTTTCGGTAAATAACCATGAGTGAGAAAAGCATCGAATGTTTTTGGCAAATTGTCACAATGTCATGTTTTTTCACTCTTTCCAACCTTACTCTCATTATCACAGACCTGACCCTTAGGGTGTGAATATTCATCACTGGTTGCTTGCTTCTGTTCATGTATTCTTAAATGGACACAAAATGCAAAGAAATTTCTAAATAGTCTCATGGGAGCAGAGTCCTCCTTCACGTTGTTCACATACTCTGGTCCCACTTGTTAAGTGGCCCATAACACATGCTCCCGGAGGACCCAGGCTCAAAACCGGGGAGACGCACGCCTCCTGGGCTGCTCTCACAGCCTTGTGAAGAAAGCATACGACAGGGATCTCTCATGGTCAGAGAACACTCAGGCTGCAAGAGACTGCCGCTGCACAGGCTCTATTTTCTCCAGCACTGGAATGGTCACAAAGCCAATTCAGCTTTGCGACCTCTGTAAAACATGACAGGTGAGGGCAGGTGTTACCAGCAAGCAGCTCAGTTTTGCACGGGCCGTACACGGACGGTACTTGCTAAATGAAGGCATCAGGGACTTGACCACACCTGGAAGTCTGCTTCCCCTGAGTGCCCGAGCGCATCTCCAGCTCCCCCTTGGCTTAAGAGCTGGTCGCTATGTCAGAGCCCGGGGAAGGCACACTCTATGACCGCTGCCCTTGGCGGCAGGGGGCAGGCGCACAGAGACCAGGACGCCTCTTCGTTCTCCTCTCATCTAGAAGACGGATGGAGTGAAAACCATCCTTGCTTATGCTGAAGACTGAGTGGGGGCTAATTCTGGCGTCACTGGCATGGCTCATCCTTGTTTACGTTTCCACTGCAAAGAGCAAACGTTCGGCTTATTTCATTTACACATCCCACCCCAAGACAGGGAATTTCATACTTAGTTGCTGCCAGAGCTCTTCTTCTTAGTGTGGAAGACGCTGACGTTGAAGCAATTACGAGATGCACCCTTTTCAATTCACCGATGGCCATTATCGGCCCCATAAAGAAACATCTGAGCAGGCTAAGTGATTAATGATATTTATCTAGAGTATTGGCACAGAGGGCTTAGATCAAACGGTTGAAGAGGGAACGCATGGAACATCCGAGTCACTCTCCTCTTTTGCTTTTTATTTTTTTTTATTTTATTTTTTTTTTTTTCAACGTTTATTTATTTTTGGGACAGAGAGAGACAGAGCATGAACGGGGGAGGGGCAGAGAGAGAGGGAGACACAGAATCGGAAACAGGCTCCAGGCTCTGAGCCATCAGCCCAGAGCCTGACGCGGGGCTCGAACTCCCGGACCGTGAGATCGTGACCTGGCTGAAGTCGGACACTTAACCGACTGCGCCACCCAGGCGCCCCCTCTTTTGCTTTTTAAAAAGTGATACGGGGCACCTGGGTGGCTCAGTTGGTTAAGTGACTGACTTCGGCTCAGGACATGATCTCACGGTTCGTGAGACCAAGCCCCACATCAGGCTCTCTGCTGGCAGTGCAGAGCCCGCGTCAGATTCTCTGTCTCCCTCTGTCTCTCTGTCCCACCTTGCATTCTCTCTGCCTCAAAAATAAACATTAAAAAAAGTTTAAGACTAAAAAAAAAATTTTTTAAGTGATAATACGTGCTTCATTTTAGGAGTACAAATAGAGAAAAAAAGGTGTTCAAGCATCAACTGGAAATGAGAAAAATTCAGATGTAAGAGGAGTTTGATTGTTTTTGCTGACATACAATTATCCTCTGCGTATCCTTGAACACGACACCATCAGTAAGAATTGACTGGCTGCACCTTGCAGCCCTCAAAACCTAAAACCTTTTCTAGCCCTAAAACCTGACAGTATGTCAGGCGGCAACGTTACTGGAATCCGGGTAGGAAACCACTGCTTTTTAATCAAGCTGCCCAAACAAGGCTGCAAAAGAGTCGTGCCAGAGCTTTTTGTGAGCCTGGAGAACGAGGAAGCTGAAAATTCAAATGTACGATTTGCAAGCAGAGGCTTCATTTCTGAGAACCCCAGGAGTAAGAAAGCCTCTCAACGGACACAGCGGCAGGACGGCATGGAGTGACACGCTGATGCCCAGACGGGGAGGGAGGGCCCCCTGTGCCAACTCTTGTGCCAGGTATTTATCAGAACATCTCCCGTCAGCACGCCTTGGGAGAAGTGTCAGCCCACCGGGGACGGCCTTCTCTGATCCCAGGAGCTGCCAGGGCCCAGGCACGGTGTGTGACAGCCATTGGCCAAACAAAGTGACGTGTGTTTTAAGCAGAATTAACCGTGGTGCCCCATGAGAAAGGTTCAAAATTGTCCATGAGACGTACTCTTTTAATCCTATGCTTTGCTCTAAGACTTTAAATCACCAACGATATTCGGCATAAAGTAAGATGTTAAAAACGTCAAGAAAAGTCAATTACAAGCTTTCATACTCCAGCTCTTTTGCTGCTGTACATATAGTGAAGAGTATATTATAGAGAGTCTCCAACCTGAGCCCAGCTTCCCTCCTCAGCCTCCTGGGGTCACGAGGTTAGGAATGCAAAAGAACACAACTGTTAGTACTGCTGGGCCTGGGCATGCGAGCAGATCAGCTCTGTCGGGAAGGCGTGGAGCGACTGGGTGACAGAGTGAGAAAGTCAGAGCGTCATGCAAAACTCATGCAAAACCACCAATTCCGATTCTCATGCAAGGAGCCGACTCCCCGTGGCAGGCATGTCCATTAAAGGAGACAACTAGGGCCAGAATGTGGAGGCCGAGCGCCAAACCGAGGTCTCTCCAGAAGGAGATAGGAGTTCAATCTATTCTAAACAGAGCTAGTCTATCCATTTTAAGTTCCTGGGGAAAATCTAAAATAGAATTCTACTTCACGCATTTCACTAATACCTAAAGGAAGTGCCGATCCGAACAATTTAATGTGGAAGGACATTTTTGTTTCCCACAGAAAAGCCCAGAATCGCGCCGTTCTCGGGGGCGGGAGGAGGGAGCACGGAGGGAGGACAGGCTTGGGGCTGCGACTGACCGTTTGTGGCGTGGCCGTGAGCGTTTCCATCTCTTCATGCGTTAACCAGATATTTCCTGTGGTCTAGGGCGGCCCCAGTGACAACCACATCCAGGGCAAGGGAAGCAGTGACAAAGAGGAAAGGCAGCAGACACGTGAGCCTCGGGCACGTAAAAGGAGCAGGCAGACGCAAAGGCCATTCTTCCCGCCTTCTCGTTTCAGATGCCCACACAGAACACGACAGAAGGTTAAAACAAGCCCCGCCCCTTGGCGGAGAACCACCACGCGCACCACCACTGTGGTGGCAGTGACCCCAGGACAGCCCACGGTTTCTGGAGCTTTATCTGCCACGCCTACCACCTGACACACGGGAAACATAAAAGCGACCTATTTGGTACTTCTGAAAACTATTCCTAATTCTCAAGTAACTGTCACTTCGATATGTTTAAAACATTCTCCCCCAAAGCACAAAAAGGAGCACCGTCCCCACGTCTGGCCTGTGGACGGCTCCCCACAGGCGCTCCACAGTGATGGGGCCACGTGGACGGGACAACCTCACCTGGGGACCCTAAGAGGCCCAGCACAGGGCTCAGCGTGGCACACAGAACGGCCACTGACTTCAAGGAGCCAAAACACCGGCACCGCTGATGTGGCGCGGCAGACCCGAGGCCCGTTAGCGCCCTGCTGGCCGCCGGGCCCCTCAGGGAGAGGGCTGGCCCGTCTCACAGCGAGGTTCCCTGTTCCAGGTGTGCTTGTCATCACTGTCCGCTGACTCAGCTCGTGAGCGGGGGCCTTCGCCGAGACGGTTTCTAAGACTTTGCGAAAGCCACCCTAACACCTTTGTTTCTACAAAGGTCTCTCTAACTGGAAACAACCAGGCAACGGGGACCTGGTCGGATGCCGTGACAGAACATTCCCGGGCCACAGGTCAGTGCACAGACTGACTGCTCATTACAATTCTGTCCCTAAGAATCGAAACAAAGACGCTGGCAATCCTTTCTGTGCAAAGTCCCTGCAAGTCCCGAATCAGGCGCTGACCTGCTTGCTACTCGGAGAAGAACGTGGGAGGCTGTGTCCTCGCCAGGTTTTCTCCTCGGAGCAGAGAACAGCAGAGTGGGAGCTGAGCCCACAGCAAGGAGCCGGCCCACTTTGTCCCCCAAAAACCATTAACGTTGTCCTCAGATTCGTTTTGTAACGTTCAACCAGGAGGGGCGTCGGTAAGGACGGCCAGGGTCTGCCCGGGGGAGCACAGCCGCGCTCAGTGTGCAGGGGCAGATGCACAGGCTGCTTAAAGCCCTGAGCCCCCGGGACCCGCGGCTCCCTGAACGGAAAGCAACAACGGGCTGAATAAGTCAGACAGTAAGACACTGATAATAATGCAAGTAGGGATCTGAGCTCTTTCCCCTTTCGCTTTTGGTAAGTTTGTACTTAAATTAGGGATTAATTCCTTGTCTACACTTTAAAAAACTCCTATGTCTATACTGCAAAGTCAAGCTGTTCTGAGAGCATTCAATAAAGTATCTTTTAACCACCCGATCACGTATTTGAATGCTAAAACGTTAAACTGGAACACTAGTCGTGTGAGGCAACGTGAGCGGCAGATGGGCTCCTTCCACAGGTGCGTACCGTTCTCGAAGTAGGAGGGGCTGACGGACTAGTCAGGGACATGATCTCCTGAATGGCCAGCCGCAGCTTCAGCCGGTGCAGAGGGTTGCTGATGCCGATCTCACGCTGGATCTCCGTGTCGGACAGCGCAGACATGATGGCCCCGCTTTTCACGTTGGCTCGGCAAGCGGCTACGTACCAGGCAGGCATCCCGACCCAGAGCTAGAGACAGGAAGTGTAAAGGCCAGAAGGTTCTGCACGGTGTACGGATGCATTCATCCTGCTCACAGATGTGATGTGCTCCGCCCAGGATTCAAAAGAAACATACCTCCAGCCAAACAACAACGGTGGGCCCATCCCACTGTGCGAAAGGTAAACCTTGTCTCCGGGCTTCCTCGAGCAATTCGTGCCTGCAAATAACGAGAGAATTCAACGCTGAAGAGTCACGAGTGCCTGTGGGTGTATAGCAAGTGAACAGAGGTAACTGCCTGTGCACGTTTTCAAAAGTATATGGGGCGCCTGGGTGGCTCTGTCAGTCGGGCGACCGACTTCGGCTCAGGTCATGATCTCGCGGTCCGTGAGTTCGAGCCCCACGTCGGGGTCTGAGCTGACAGCTCGGAGCCTGGAGCCTGCTGCTGATTCTGCGCCTCCCTCTCTGCCCCTCCCCTGCTCACGCTCTGTGTCTCTCTGTCTCTCAATAATGAATAAACATTAAAAAAAAAAAATTAAAAAACAAAAAAAGCATAACAGAGGCGTCTCCTGGCAGAATTAAAGAATCAGTGTCAACATCAACCAACCCCAGCAACCTTCACGTCCGAGGTAGGACAGCGGAGGGAGTACCTGAACAACAAGGAAAACCGCAGGAGGGGGCCGCACCTGCGTCTGAGTGAGGAGCTGCTGTGAGGGTCTCAAACACGTCCGGCAAAGACAACAACACACAACAGCACAGACTTTAATACCAGTAATGGTCTGATACGGCAACTAAGGAACGGGCGGGATTTTGGCCGTTTCTATTCTACACGGCGATTCAGGCTAATACAGGTATCTGCTAAGTTAAGAGACTGGGTCATCCCATGGTTTAACCCACAGCCTTCAGACCCAGAAACTCTGAGTCCCAACCACTGGGGCCAGCGCACACAGGGCAGCCTGTGAGACTGTGATCCTGTCACAAGCCGACACCAGGAAGCCGTCCTGGGATCCTCACCGCATCCGAAATATTCTGTCCGCCTGGCTCTAAAATACCCAAACCGTAACTTCACCATCTTAACATCTTTAAAAATGATCGTCCACTAATAACATAGTTACATAAGAGACAATGCTATAAGCTTTGAGAATTTCAGCTCACTCCTTCATGTTGTGTACGTACAAGGCTTTCTGAGAGACACAAATTCTTTCTGAACGAATTCAGGGAAAGGCCTTGCAGAGAAGGTGGGGTGGGACAGAAGATGGTTTACCCTACGTGCCTGGGCGTCCTGAGGCATTTTTAAATCCCTCGGTCACTTGTAGTGTTTTCTTTTTTTTTTTTTTTTTTTTTTTAATTTTTTTTTTTTTTTTCAACATTTATTTATTTTTGGGACAGTTAGAGACAGAGCATGAACGGGGGAGGGGCAGAGAGAGAGGGAGACACAGAATCGGAAACAGGCTCCAGGCTCTGAGCCATCAGCCCAGAGCCTGACGCGGGGCTCGAACTCACGGACCGCGAGATCGTGACCTGGCTGAAGTCGGACGCCCAACCGACTGCGCCACCCAGGCGCCCCTGTAGTGTTTTCTTTGATAAATTCGGCAGAACACATCACTGAATCTCATGTTTCTAAACAAACACATTGGCTCTTCAACATATTTAAACAGTATCAGACCTTTCTTAAGACTGTAAAGTCTACGTACAATTCGAGCTCAAAATGTTTCACATCAAGTTTCAAGTAAGTGTTCCTGAAGTCAACCTTGGATTTCCTGGGTAATAAATGTTCTAATTGTGTAGGAAGGATGACACCAGGGAGGGCAACACATTTTTTTTTTTTTTTTTTTTTAAGTAAGCTCTATGACCAGGGTGGGGCTTCAACTCAAGACCCTGAGACTGAGTCACATGCTGCACTGACTGAGCCAGCCAGGTGCCCTAGAATGCAACAAATCTTAATAGCCAGAGGAAGGAAGGAAGGAAGGAAGGAAGGAAGGAAGGAAGGAAGGAAGGAAGGAAGGAAGGCAGGCAGGCAAAACTTCCCTCTTTAAAATGAGCAGCAAAGCTATTTACTCACATATGAAAAGAAATGGGAGTCCACTGGGGCTGTGGTCACCCTGACACGGGGCACCCACACCGGATGGAATAAGCACGGGGGAGAAGGGCCTCACTCGCCGGGCGGACTAAGCCATCCGTGTGCTCAATTTAACGCCGCCTTCCGTGTCCTACGGACAAATTCTCAACGACAGCAGCAACATCTTATGCGAACACTTACGTAAGCCGTGCCACGTGACTCATACACACGATACTGATCGTTCCTTGGCAGACGGGCCGGGGAGAGACCTGAGCTCCGAAAGCACGGTCAGGGGCTCGGTCCCAAGCAGCCCAGCCTGGCACGGAAGGGGTGCGCACGGCTCTGCTGCAGGGCCCAGGGGGCTCGCAGATGCCCCGCGCTCCGAAAGCAAACTGAACGGCGACCGGATTCGTGGCACTCTGTCTGCCACGCTTTGTCTTTTCACACGCAACAGGTATTTAGGGGCACCTGACTGCCTCGGTTGGTAGACCACAGGACTCTTGAGCTCAGGGTCGGGAGTTTGAGCCCCACACTGGGCGTGGAGCCTACCTCAAAAAAACATCTCACATAGACGTTCGCCGTCCACCCCTACAGGGTTACAAACGGCCCATGAACCCCACTACCTGGAAGTTGGTGTCCACGATTCTGACTTCACCCTCACCTTCCTCCTGGCGGTGGCCATTTGTTCACGAAAAGCCTTTTCTGGTACAGATGCACTTGTGGGTTGGAGCTCAGGCCCGAGGTCCCGCCGAGACCACGCGGAGGCAGCGGAGCCAGGGCCACGCAGCCGCAAGACCCAGGAGGCGGCGGCGACGTGGAGCCCCCAGCCGGGCAGCCGGCCCAGGTCTCTCTGCACTGGGCCCCGTCCCCTACCAGGCCAGAGCGCCGCCCAGGAGACTAAACACCGGATGGACCCGGTGGGGGGGGGGGGGGACGCCTGCACCCCTTCCTTCTCCTGGGGGGTCAGTGCCGCCCCCGTAAGCGGAGGAGCCAGAGCACCTGTGTGCACCCAACCCCTTCTTCGCCTGATGGACGAACTGCGCTTCTGCCGCCTGCCGCTGCGGACGGCCAGCTCCCGTCACCTGGGACTCGAGTAAACCAAGGGCCACGTACCCCTGAAGAACCTGCCCGTGTACCCGCACGGTCACTCCAACGATCGACGGAATGATCCGTGTTTCTCCTTGTGGACCACAAGCTACGAAATTAAGCGGGGCGGCCCGCACTTTACCGTAAGGACATGAGGTTTGCTTGCACAGGCCAATACTCCAGAAAGCAACGCTCTCCGCCACCAGTTCCGAAGCCTGAAACACGAAGACTAAAGAGGCAGGGACTCTGATCTGTCTAGCACTTCTCTGCAATTTTTTTTCGTGTTTATTTTTGAGAAAGGGCAGAGAGAGAGGAGACACAGAATCTGAAGCAGGCTCCAGGCTCTGAGCTGTCAGCACAGAGCCCGACGCGGGGCTCGGTCTCACAAACCGCGAGATCGTGACCTGAGCTGAAGTCCGACAGTTAACCGACGGAGCCCTCCAGGCGCCCCTCGCTTCTCTGAATTTTCAGTCGGCCCCCAGCACCTAACTCTGCACGGAGGAACGGGAGTTACAAGCCAACATCCTGGAGGCATGGGAGACTTGTCTGACTTTCGTGGTTATTTCCTTCCTTCCCTCCGCTCTCAGACGCCGCATCCCCCGCTGTGGCCGCGCCCCCCTTGGTTTACAGAACTCTGCCTCCCCCACAGGGTAAAACGGATGAGCGCTCTGACCGCCGTGGGCCAGGCCTACTGAGCGGGGACCTGATCTCCCTCAAGGACCCAATTCTCGACACCACACGTGATTTTCCAAACACTCGCCCTAACAGTAAACTCATGTGGAGTGCTTCCCAGCCTTACGGTTAGAGCCGCAGGAGAAAGACACTTAGAAATCTGCTGAATTCTACGGGGAGCAGGCACACGCATGAGGCCGCGTAACCCATGACTGACAACACGCATCTCACAGTTAGGACGTAAATGCAGCGGTGAAGTGGTCTTTCATGACAAGAAGCATCTCATCAAATACGACATGACCACCGACACCACCGAGACGCATTCTCCTGAGGCGGACACTGTCCACACTAGGGCACCTTGCGTGGGGACTTACGGGGCCCTACCTCACCAGCACGGCTCTGCCATCCGGGCAAAGCACCACTCTCGAAAATCCGAGCATAACTTCTGACTCCCTGAAAACTTAACTCCTCATAGCCCACTGTACCCAGAGGGCTTACCGATAAACGGTCGGTTAACACGTATTTTGTAAGTTATGTATATATGCCATATTCTTTCATAAAACAAGGCAAAGGTTATTAAGAAAATCACAAAGAACAGAAAATACATTTACAATACTATACTGGATTCATTAAAAAAAAAAAATGTTGCATGTAAGTGGACCTTCTATTCAAACCCTTGCTGTTCAAGTGTCAACTGTATGGTCTGGAATTTGCCATGATGATCACGGAGTCCAGAGAACGACCCGCTCTCAGACACTCGGCTGCAGCTATGGTAACACAGAACCAAAGCCGGCAATTTAAACATCTCAGCCCCAGGGAAAGCTACCTACACACACTCTGTGAAATTTAATCACATGCTGGGGCAAATAACTCAATAAAGGCCGTCCTCCTATGACCAAGTACTTAAACATACCTCCTGAGGATGACAAAATAAACATAGGAGACAGAGTGAAACGTTTTGGCCAATTTATGTTACTTCCGATCCTACGTGAAATACACATTTCTGGGAGCAGTGGGGTGGGAGACCCAGAGGGCACTGCCACCAGTCTCACTGTTTCCGTTACAAAAAGTGTAAGGATGTGAAATGAAACACATCGGCAACATCGAAGGGACAGAATTTTCCCAGCACGGTTCCAGGAGCAAAAGGCCTACTTTCAGTATCAAACTGCACATGGCCAGATGGCAACTATCCAAGTTATCTCAAAACACTTTTATACAGTTCAAACATAGCAACATTCAAATCAGACCGCTGTTAAGTGGTTTCTACAAATTTCCATTCCCAGGGAACCAAAAGCCTGACTGTTCCTACGGAATTGTGAGCAGTAACAGAAACCACAGCGTTTCACCTGAAACACAGCCCACGGTGTGCCAGTCACGATCGTTATTATGACTTCTGAGAAGAAAACTAAACTGAGGCAGGTTTAAAGGAAAACCGACGGACAACTCCAGGGGCTGAAGGGGAACCGGCCTCTAACGGGACGGGGCCCTGTGGGCCCAGTGTGGCCATGAGGCCCTGGCTCCGGGCCGTGCAGGCCCTCAGAGCGCTCGAGAGCCACCGGACGCCTCGCCCACTGTCAGGCCTATCGCGGAGCCCACTGACTTCTGCCCCGGCTCAAGGCCCAGAGCCCCAACTGATCCGTACAGGAGCTGGGGCTCAGGGTCAAGTGCTCCGAGGTCTTGCCCTCACGTGAGCCACAACACAGCCTCCCTGCACAACTTCTCAAGGTGGAGTGGGAATCCACGGGAGCCCCTTCACGATTTCACACGTGCTCTACGCCTCCAGGAGGCCCAGTTTAACAAGGACCTCAGGTTCAGCCTGGAGGGAGAGAATCCCTCTTTGCAGCTACAGAGCTCAATGAACAAACAGCCACTGCTTCGAAACCAGGTACGGCTGACAGTACGCAGAGAAGACAAAGAACACAACGCTTACTTTTTTTGAAGTTTACGGTTTTTCTCAGCCTGTCCGCCCAATTTGCTGAGTCCCAGGGTGTCCTGAGAGGAGTTTTCCACCTCCAAAACAGCAGCTGTGGGGAAGCAGAGTGATGAAATGGGGGGCATGGGGGGGAGTGGTCAACAGGCCACGTGAGGGTCTCCCGACAGCGGGAGGAACCTGCGGGCAGAGTGATCACGGTTCTAGACGAATGACACCAGCAGGACCACCTGTGCGTGGGAGCCACACACGGGACACCAACCTGGTCCCGCAGGATCCTTGCCAGCGTGGCCGGGACGGCCCTTTTCTTTCTTGCCAAACAGGCGGCCGATGGAAGACTTGATGCCCTTCTTCTTGGGCGCTTTGTGCAGCGAGTCCTGGCTACTGTTGCTGCTGCTGGGGTTGCTCACGGGGCCGTCCTGCGAGCCTGTCGAGCTGGGGGACGGGAGAGGATCTTCAATGCAGGCTTGGCACACGACACACCGCCCCACGCGAGTGAAAGCACAGGCCCCCAGCTCCCGGGGAGGGCTGCCCCCAGGGAGCTGACGCTCTCTCCCTCCCCAGAAGATCTGGACTCCAAGCGCCCTGGGCCAAGAACACGCGGCAGCCCTTCCAGGCCGTGACCCGGGAGCACGGAGCACATGCACCACCAGAGCCAGCCGGGGACACGGTGCGAGAAACAGCGGCTGCTGGAGCTGCCCGGTGGGGGGAAGATGGCTCCCCAGAGCCCCTCGGGGCACAGAGCTCGGCCCAGGGGAGGGCAGAGGGGAAGCCTCAGGACGGCCGGTGGTTAGGATGTGGGCAAACGAGGCCGCCCTACAGCCGCCTGCACCGCCGGACTCCGGTCTGTCCCAGCGGACTTGCGCCCCGGCGGCCGCACCCCCGGAGCCCCGGCAGGTGCCCCAAGAACATCGTGCACATAAACTCATAAAGAAACCCCGCTGGCGTTTGTTTAGAATCGCCGTCCCGACCCTTTCTCCCCCAAGAAGATCAAGGGTTTCTCGGAGCTGAAAACCAACGCGCGGGCGTGTCCCCTGTGGCGCCTGCGCCCCTTACTTTCTGGCGTCCCTGATGTCCTCGTGGCTGGCCGCGTGGAGCACCCCCTGGTGCAGCCTGTCCAAGCGCAGGGACCTCGGGGAGGAAGGAGGGGACGTTTCACATTTTATTGTTGCCTTGTCGTCTCGTACCTCTTCGCGCGAAGCCGGCAACTGCGGGGTCGAGAGGAGGGTGACAGGAGTTCACCGCGGGCCCGACAGACGAGCACACAGCCCTGAAATCACAGCCAGGAACTCATCTGAGTAGCTACGACCTGCGCTTTCTGCGGCGTCCAAAACGCCCTCTTAGTGTCGGCCTAACCCCGTGCCACCGCGAGCCCGGCCCCGGAAGGCAGCGGCGGAGACCGTCGCGAACCACGCCCCGAACCACGTCCCCATCGACCACCGCCAGCTGAGGAGCAAGGTGCTGGTCTCCTGACGCCATTCAGAGCAAACCCTGGTGAGCACAGAGGCCTCCCGTGCACGACTGTGCAACGCTCGTTGTTTGGGGGAAAAGGAACCAGCTTGGGCCCTAACCCAGTGTCACTTCCAGTAATGATGCAAAGCCTGGACCTACGAGCACGGGCGGAAAGTGAGAAGGCACCCAAACCCCCGCCCCCCCACCCCCACTCGGGTCTGACTTCTGCTTCTCGGTGACATTTAGGTTGACGTTACAAACTGAAGGACTTCTCTGCAGCTTAGAGGAGGCCTGCTCAACACGGTGGAGACAGAGTGACCCTGGGCTGCGGTCACGACAAGATGACCCCCTTCAGACTCCATTTTTCCTCCTGTAACAGGCTGAGGGTCTGCGGCTATGTGGCTGTGGGCCCTGGAAAGGACGGCAGGGCCACGGTCCCGCCAGCGTTATCGCCCTTGACAGGTCCTGGTGGTGAGGCAGGGCCGGATCACACGAGACATCCGTGTAGGACTGGCGAGACAGGCACCGCCAACTGGGTTTGTACCAGGACCTCCGAAGCTGCGTGGGGCTCGGGACCCCCACGGGGGCCGGGGGTCAGCACCAAGCGGAGCTGAGCTCAGGGAAGACACCAGCTTAACCAACAGCTACAGAACACCTGCCTCCTCTCCTGATTTCCATAACCATCATGGGACAACAAAAGGCTACCTTAACCGGCTACAAATTATCAACATAAAACTAAACAGGGTCAGACTTAAGTAACAGAAATAGATTTCAAATCCAGGTGGAGGCAAGGATATGGAGAAAACAAACACCAAAAAGGAACAGGACAGGGAGCCACACTAGGGACCCGGCTATGAGGTGAGCAGAGACGGAGGGTTCCGGGCGCAGGCCCTCCCCTGTGTCACAGCGCAGTCCACACGCAAGCCCCCGCCCGGCCCTGGGTCCCGCCAGACTTGGGCCTATGGGCCATTTCAGTCTCAACCAAAAGGGAGGCTCCCGCAGGGCTGGGAAGCGCAACGCCCGTGCTGGCCCTGTCCGCGCGGACCTGACACCCACTTCTCGTGCACCTAGTCTTCATCCCCCAGAGCCTCCAAGGAGCCGTCAGTGAGCTGCGGGAGCAGACTGTCCTGCCTGGGTGTTCACCACACGCCCCTTCCTTCCTTCCTCGAGAAGGTCTTGCTACCGAGGAAAGGGCGGCACGAGCCAGCGGACTGCAGGGCGTGCTCTGCGCCCCGTCGCCGGTGAGAGCTCCCGACCTCTGTGGACCGTGCACCAGTGGGCAGTTTGTGGACACCCCGAGGGCCACGATTCTATCGCTGTCCTCACTTACCAGGGGAGCAAACCAGGGCAAAAAGGGGGCGATTAACAAGCCCGGGTCACGAAACCACCTGTGACGGAGCTGGCACTCGAACCCGGAGTTTAACTGAACGGCCACACCGTCCCTGCGGGGGAGGGGCTCCCCCGGCTGCCGCCCAGCTCCGTATCAGAGGCACGGCCCTGTCAGCGCGTGGCCGGGCGGGTCTGGGATGGGGGTACGGTCCAGGGAACAAAGCATCCCAGTTATGAGGGGGGCGCTCTGGTCAAGGGTCCGGTCCCGAGGCATGGCACTTCCCGTGAGAAGGGGACACCCAAGTCATGGTCCTCTGGACACAGGAGGTGCCCTGCCCCGGCCCGGGGCGCCATAAAGGAGAGAAGGGCGCCCGAGCAAAGGTGGGGTACGTGGCAGAGTGGTGTCGTGGCCAGAGTTTGCACTGCAATGCGGCCTCGGGCACAGGACCCGGGCTCTCGGCCCGTTTCCACACCTGGAAATGGGGGTGACCACACACGCTGCGGCTCGCAGGGGTGTGGGTGGGGGCCAGGTAACAGGCTCCTAAACCACTGCACACAGCAGCTGGCGGACCCTAAGAGCTCGCCAAATGCTGCTGGCCGCGACTGTCCCAGGTGGTTATCCCCAAATCGAACATCTAGGGCTCGGCTTCAGTCATTTCTCTTCCTAGAAACTTCTATGTCTCGCATAACTGAGTACGCAGCAAGCAGGAGACAAACGAGAGAGAAAGGCAAGCTCTCACATCCCTCGCAGGTGCCATGGAAACCGGCCGCCAAGCTCGAGCGCCCAGCGCTTCCCGGGACACACCGGCCGCTTGTCGTGACCCGGTTGTGGTGCCCGCTCTGCGAAGCGACGGGCCCTCTCCCACCCGCCACAGACAAACACAGGTAGGTTACACTACCAAGCACTTTACCTTTCTACGATGCTTCCTTAAATCGCTAGGCTGACAGAGGCATGCAAAGAAATGAAGAGAAATCAGATTTACTGCACGCTCGGAAGTCACAAATTCAAGGACCAGAAGAGGCAAACATGTTTTAAAAACAACAACAGCATGGATATAATCGAGATAAGGTTTAGAAACAACCATAACTGGAAACAGAACTTCTTTCCACCACACATTTAAACATAATAGGTTATTCAACATTTACTAGAGAAACTATAAATTATTACTCAGGGAGATAAGATTCCATTACGACATAAATAATTTATTAAAATATGGCATCCTGTGTAACAAAGAGATCTAACAGTTGTCTATTCTAAAACTTTCTGTAACTGTTCTCCTTGTTGAAAATCACGTTCCGCTTTTACGCTATCAACCTCGTGGATGCCCAAGAAGTGACCGCGACACCCAGTAGAACACCGAACCGACCTACTCTGGTTAATGAGCTGCTGGATGTTACTGTCAAGTCCTGACCTAGAATTTGAGCTAAGACTTCCCAAGAATCAATGCGCTGTGCAGGTACGTGACAAAAACGGGCATGAGACAGCTTCACGTTGTAGGAGCCCCGTGTTTCCGTGTGGAAGGCGGCACTGGTGCCCAGTAAGCCCATGAGGTTTGGAGTCCTGAGCACGAGCGTCGGCACCACAGAGCGTGCTGTGTCTGATGTCTTTAGAAGAAACCCTTCGCTGACGAGTTATCTGTGCCACACCCACATCCACACGTGCTACACGGTGACACGCTAAGTGCCACTGGTCACCGTTGGGCGAAACCCCACTACCTCACGAGAAATGAAGACAAAGCAGGAACGACACGAGAGAGCCACGACTGACCACAGAGGCTGCACACACAGGATCACGGCCACGGGAGCACGCTGCGGAGGGGCTCACGGCGTGGGGCAGAGAGGGGCGGGGGGGGGGGGAGGGAGGCTGAGGTCTGCGCGAACAGCGGTAAGCAAGCGAAAGGACGAGACGGCAAATCAAAACCCAGCACGGAAGCAGATACACTCTTGGCCGGCACGCAAATTCCACAGCAGGGAAAAGAACCGATTATTTTTATAGCGACTCTCACAAATTCTCCAAGAGGAAGAAAGCGTGACACCACAGATGAGACCGTCCAAGAGTTTAAGGTACGAGCTGATTAGCTAATGGTGCGAATTACACACAGAGTGACGTCAAAACAACACAAAACGGACTAGTTCCCGCGTCACGGGCCACGAAAGAGAGTCACAGCTGATCTAATCACGTGCTGGCCAACGGCGCAGCTGGGAAGAAAAACGACGGTGACGGGACAGATTCTGACAGACACGAGCGCACTCAGAAACACAGCGTCGTAAACGTGATCGTAGGTGGAAAGAGATGACGTGCTCTCCAAACCTAAGCCACGTACGCGGCGAAGTTCCGCGACATTCTGCAGAGCTGCCCGCTTCGCCCAGAAACCACACGGGCACCGCGTCTCCAGACACCGAGGAGCGAAGATGCGCTCCCAGAAGCCGTCCCCGTGTGGGGCTCACACCGCTGCCGTGCTGGCCTCACACAGGCACCGGCGTCAGGAGAACCAACCTGAGCTTTGTTTTACCGTACTTTTTGACCGCGCGTCCCGTCCCCTCCAGTTAGGCGTCTCTAATGTGGAGAAAGACAGCACCACCTCACTCTGTGCCTTCTCTACCGTCCGTACTTACTGTGGTGAAACCGCCGACTCCCCAAAAACAAGAACACGCCCCTCGGAGCCACGGTGCCTGGCACGGGCCCACATCCAAAGTTCCACACCTAAAAGCTCTGATGATGAGCTCACGACGACGGCTAACCCGCTCACCCGCACAGCACAATCTGTGTCACCGGCTACTGCTGAATGACTAAATACTGGCTGGTTTAAAAATTCTCGCACCTCTGAGCGTGACAGATGAACCGGCTTTCCTTCTGGGTAAAACGCGAGACAGAACCATATTCGTAGACTCTGGCACCTAAGTCGGGGGCTGGGGTGGGGGGAGCGCCGCAGGAAGAAGAGGCAGATACTCACTAGAGTCATGACCCCCAGTCTGTCCACCTCCCTGGCGGGGCTGTGCGGGCCCCTCCGTGGGGTGGAGCGCCCGCTGTGTGGAGGGGAGGGGCCCGCGAGCGGGGACGCGGGGTGCGGGGCGCCGGAGCCCGCGGGTCTCAAACGGCCGGGGCTGTCTAAGCTGCCGCTGCCCACTCGGCTCTCAATCTCCTCCGCCCGCTGTTCCGCGCTCTCCTTCTCTTCTTGAATGAGCCTGCAACGAAAGCAGACAGGTCACCCTCGCCGCCCTGGCAAACCTGTGAACGCACCTACGTGACAACTCCGTGGTTGCCCCCGCGCTGCGAACGTGCGGGCTGGTGAGCTCCAAGGACGGCTGCTCCGACCCCACCTCAGCGAGAACGGTCTCCCTTTTAGTGTCTTTTCGATACACCCGGTTTCAGAACACCACGAGGGGACTCCCGCAGGGCGTCCCGTAAAGCTCCTTCCACCAACCGTGTTTGATTTTACTCCTGTGCGCTCAGATTCGGCCAGAGGCTCACCGGCAGCTCTCGCCGTACGACGAGCTGTGAATTCACAACTGCTACCTTCCCAATTCTCAGACACGTCAATGTACCTGTTTTGCAACTGGAAATCGGGACCTCTGACCTAACTGAAGGACCGACCCACGGAGCAGTTGGGAGTTCCCCGACACTGAAGCCTCTCGACTAGATGAAAACATTGAGGTTTTGTTTTGTTTTGTTTTTTTAAGGCTGACTTCAAACCAGTTTATTTGATGGAATTTTCTACCAGCCTCCTCCGTACTCCATTCATTTGGAATTCAAGGCGAACACTCTTCACTGCCAGAGAGCAGTGCATCAGGAAACGGTAATTTCTGCATTTGACTACGTTACTCATTATGCCCACGTTAACACTGGAGATCCATGCAGCGACCTTTCCGATGAAAGCTCTGTTTACGTACCCCAAGAGCTTATTTTGTGATGGCAAGTCTCCGGACTGACTGACCACTTCTATCTGGTCAACTCGCATGAAGGAAGATCGCTTCTCCCTGGCCACACGCCACACAAAAGCAAAGCCGAAGCGCGGGCCCTCTCTCCTCTCCCGCGCTGACCTGACGGGGGACGGCTTCCACAGAGCCCACCGCTCCTCCCCGCTTCTCCCGCTGGCGTCTGTCCTCACCGCCCGCTCTCTGCAGGCAGGAAGGAGCACGTCTGCCTGTGCTAGCTTCCCAAGAACGAAACGTGGACAGTGACTCTACCCGGATCCACGGCAGCAGGGTCACTAGCACGTGCCCGCTCCCCACGGGACCTCAGGACTCCAAAACAGAGCAGCTCCCGGGCCCCCGGGCCCACCATCCTGCCCACCCTGCCGCCTCCGTCTCCACGAGGGCCAGGCTCTGGGTTCTCTTGCCTCCACGGGACCAGAGCTTTGTAAATTCGCTACCATAACTGCTAAGAGGATTTCTAAAGAAAACACCCTTGAAATACTGACGAGCGTAAAATGATTCAAACACACGCCCCCTGAGCACTCACTGCTCTACAATGGACCGATTTCGACATGTTAACGTTCATGCACGCGGCCCGCCCCACACACCCTCCCTCTGCACTGTGGATCAGGGAGGTCTCCCCGCACCCTGGGCTTTCCGCACCTCAGCTTTCCGCGTCCTGGCCGACCCTGGAACCTCGGTCGGACGCCGCCGAGGAGCGTCGCAGGCGCACACTGGGCACCCACGCGGTCCTCTCTGGCCGTGCTGTCGGCTCCCACAGGAAGGGACTGGACACCTTCCGCCCTTCCCCAGAGGTTACGCGAACCTGTCCGCTACTGTGGACAGATGCCCTGGTGAACTGAATTTTATAACCCAGGGGAATCGCACAATATTCTTAAAGTAGACCAGAAGGAGCTTTATCGTTATGGGACACTCAGAGCACTCAGAGTGTTTGTTCCAGACCTTCCTGGGCGCGGTAACGGTCCCTCGGAGACACTGTGGTCTCTGTGGTGCCGCGCGCGATCACGTGTACCTGATCTCTTTGTTGATGGCGTCCAACTGTTCCTGCAGCATCATGGCCAGCGTCTGGGCATCGGCCTGCCCACTGGGCGAGAGCAGAGCGGCCGAACTGAAGAGCGTGTCCCCGTCGTCTTCGCCATCAGACACGTCGACGTCGCTCTCGAACGCCTGCGCCACATTTGCTAGGACGCTAGCTTGTTGGGCACGTTCCCAATCCTGTTCGTTAAGAGTCTGTACCTGTAAGTAAAAAAACTCCATCTCGGCAAAGGTGGAAAATAACACTGCAGTTACAGAAACCTACGAGAAATCTATCAGAAACTTGACAAGTTTTCAACTGGAAGCCCAAAGGAAGCGGGGAGCTGCCTTGTGCTTACAAGCTGCTGACCTACGAAGCAAAGCAGTACTTAAGGCACAGGTGAGGAGGGCGGCCTGTGACTCAGACCCCCTTGCGACGCTCGTGCCTCCGTGGACGTGGGGCATTTCTGTGACATCGTCCACAGGGTGGGATGAGCAGACCAGAAACAAAAATGGGAATAAAAAAATACATCGGTGCCAGCCAGCCACCCCCGTGGGCAGTTACAAGGCCATTAAATCTGAGTGCACTTCTGCGGCCCCACAGCTCGCTGGTGTTCCAGGTAGGGGATGTGCGGCCACTGGAGCGTCCCCCGCCTCCCTTCCTGAGGCTGGTGTGAGCGAATGGAAGGAGCAGAGAGGACCCAGGAGCAGCCTGCGGACCTGCTCTTCTCGGGGCTACCCTCGAGTGGCAGAGGCGCCTCTGTGGCCGAGCCCAAACCCTGTGGCCTGAGGAGCAGGGCGCGGGTGCGAGCAGCGGCTCTCCTGGAGGCTTTCCTGCCCTCCTGCTCACCCGCCCCCCGAGACGGCTCCACCCACGGGCACGAGGCCCTCGGCTGGCTCAGGGACATCGTTCCGCCCTCTCTCTCTGGACGATCACCTTCCTAACTTCATCCACATCAGCCTGAAAATGCTTTCCCCCTTTTCCCTCCAAAATAACAAAACAGAAACCACAGAACTTTTACCCTGTGTCTCCTCCCAGCTAGCACTGCGCCTCCGCTCCCAACCACAGTTCAAGTCCTCCAGAAAGCTGCCCCTACTGTGTGTACACAGACTCTGGAACTCGGGTGAGTGGGCTTTAGCACAACTGCTCCTGGACCAGACCACCGTGGTCCTCGGCCTCCACCTTGCCTGGCCCCACCCGGCACGACCAGGCCCACCGGTCTCCCGTTCCCTGAGCGCCTGGCCCACTGGGCTCCCCCCACCACTTGTCGGGACCGCTTGGTCTCTGCCAGTTCTGTCTCCCTCTCTCCACCGCCACGCTGGGCAGTGCCCAGAGAGCCGCCCTTGGACTCTGGGGCTATCCACAGGTGCCCACCTAGGGACTTTATGTGGCCTGTGCCTCTAGAAGCCACCAGCGTGTTCTGGCTCTAATCCTCCTCTCTAGTCAAGGTCTCCTGAGGCCCAGACTGGAGTGTCCAACTGCTCACCGGATGTGCCCCCTTGGTCCGACCTCTTGGAGCTCCCCCCGCCTGTCATGTTCTCTCACGCCCTAGGTCCCTTCCATCAGCACCTCTCGCTGGCACCAACTTGTGACCCATCCACACGGCTCCTTCACTTGCCTCCTTCGGGCCAGTGCTCAAACGTAACCCTCCCGGCGATACCTCCCTGTCTGACTGAGTTTACAATTCTTATTCCCTCCTCATCTCACAACTCGCGACACCCGACTGCCTCTCCCCGCTTACTCCCATCTGACACGGTGCGTCGACGGGTTCTTCACTACCCCCGTCGAGGGGTGGACCCCAAGTGTGGGCTGGCCCTGCAGCTCTGACGAACAGAACGTGATGGAAGCGAAGGCGGGCAGCTCCCAAGGCTAGTACGGCACAAGCTCTGGGACCTCCTGCCTGCCCTCTCTCCGCGTGAGTTCTGGGGAAGCCGCTGCTGTGCCGGGAGGACAGCCAAGCAGCCCGTGGGCAGGTCGTGTGGTGACCACCTGAGGCCTGCCTCCAACACCCAGGCAAGGGAGCGCACAGCGCACCCGCCAGCCCCAGCCGAGCCTCCTGGTGGTGCAACCTCGCGAGCCCCTGAGCCACAATCACCCAGCTAAGACTCTCCTAAGTTCACAGAAACCAGCAACTACGAAGTGTTCCTCCTAAGCCACTCCCCTTTGCAGGGATTTGTCAGTCATCCGTCAGACAGAAATAGGAAACTAATACACATATCACCTTCCACTTCCCATCCGCTGCTGGTCTCTCCTCACTACACTGCGCACAGAAAGGGGTGCAGGCCTCTCCTCTGACTTTTTATCTATTTATTGTTTTCTTTGTTTTATTTTAAGTGGGGGAGGGGCAGAGAGAGGGAGAGAGAGAGAGGGAGAGAGAGAGAGAGAGAGAGAGAGAGAGAGAATCCCAAGCAGGCTCCAGGGGCGGTCAGCGCAGAGTCCCATGCGGGGCCGCGGGGCTCGATCTCACAAACCGAGAGATCGTGACCCGAGCGGAAATCAGCAGTGGAACGCTTGACCGACTGAGCCACCGGGTGCCCCTCATCTGGTTTTTTCGGTCATGCTGCAGCCCTAGGTCTGGGATGATGTCTGGCCCAAACTCGTTCAAGGACTATCGGTGCTGAAAACATACACAAGCATATAAAGATATACGCCGCTGAAGAGACACAAGTACAAAAGTATTTAAAGTCTGAATGTGAATTCTTTTTGCTTCAAGATGAATACACTATTCACTGAATCTTCATTAGCGTTTCAAAACTACTGATCAGCATTGTGCTGTGCTTAACAGTAGGTCCCATCTTAACCCACATTTCTACTCTTCCGAAAAGAAAGGACAAAAGCTCTACAAAGCAAATTGTGAGCCAGCAAAAGAAGAATGGGGGAGGGGCAAGAGACAGCGGCCTATCGGCAGTTTAGTTCCAGAAGAGCCTCACAGCCAGAGGACAAGGCAGGTGACACTGGAGCAGGGGGGCGGGTCCCGCGAGAGCCCCCGGAGGACGGAGGTCCTTGCCTTGGAAGGCTCATCTCGCAGAGCGGCCACACGGCCTTTCCGGGGGCGCAACACCGCACTGCTGTAGGCATCCGTGGGGCCGTCCGCCAGAGGGAACCTGAAATCTGGGACGCTGCCCAAGTGCGGTCGCCTGAAATATGGGGGGGGGGGGGGGGGGGGGGGAGAAAAAGGTCATTATCAACAAGTGAACTTTGTCAGCCAGGCCAGAACCCGCCAATTTGGGAACTGAGGTCACAGAAGAAGGTCTCCAAGGACACCATCTTTTCTCCTGGCTCCCGTCCCAGCCCGCCAGCCAGGCCCTGTGGAGACAGAGTCTCCCGGGCCCAGCAGGGGCAACGCCTCACCGCGGCCCAGCCGTCCCCGATGTGGAGCCGGGCCTGTGCTCGGCCTCGGCACCCGCCCCCAGTCAACCTGTCGCCCTGCGTGTCTGTGACACCTGCTGCCCGACTGACCGGGAAGCGCTCCTGTGCGTCCCTCTGGCCTTCAAGTGCCATCTCCCGCGCGTGCCAAGGCCCTCGCTGTGAGGCCAGGTGACCCCAGGCATCCCTCCTCCTGCCACTAACCGGCACCTCAGGGGCACCCATGGCAGGATCCTCGGGAACCGCAGCTCGCAGCTCCCGTGGACAGGAGGTGGCGATGCGCCCGGTGTTTCCAAGGCAAAAGCGTCTCTGGCCTGTGTCCACTTAGACTGACAGACAACCGTCCCCCTTGGCCACAGGAGTCTCCAGAAAAGTTCGACGGAGCCCTGAGCCCCTAGGATGGGGTCACTGACATGGGCTGTCACCTGCCCCCCTCAGCAAAGGCTCCGGGCAGGAAGCGGTCAGCAGAGGTGAAGGAGCACCCGCCAGCCCACGTGCCCGGCCTCAGCCACGGGCTCACCCTCTACCCCTGAACCCTGCACGGGAGTCCAGTGGCTCCTTGCTCTCTGGAAAAGAAGAGAGGCTGCCTTCCGTTTCAGAAATCCTCATGGTCTCGGGAGACAGAACACTCCCGTCGGATTCACATCAACTAAAGAGGGGGCCCCGGGCGCCGCCCCGCGAGGCCTGCAGACAGAGCCCATGTGACAGGACGTCTCCTCTGCGTGCTTCGCACTCCCCTCTGCGGCCTTTAAAGAAACGTCTTCGAGAAACGCTGCCTCAGGGTACTGCTTGTTTGTAAGACAGCCAAGTCCGGACTGCCCGCTGGCCACAGCCACCCTTCCCTCCTCCTGTCCCCCTATTCCCGGCGGAACTGCTCACCTGCGCTCAGGTGGCCTAGCGTCACCGCTGCAGGGCCACGGCACGTCGCCAACCGGTGAGCTACACGTGACACCCCGCGTGTGGTCTGGGATGGTTCGTGGCTCCTCCGCGGCTCACGAGTGTCCCCTGACTCGGACACCCTGTCTCGGGCTCCCGGGCCCCCAACCCGGCCACCCTGCATCCAGTCCTATCCCAGAGCTCCGTCCCACGTGCCCCGCCTGCGTGCGGAAGTCGGTCCGTCACCTTTCTTTTCCTCCGCCACCCAGACCACCTCGTCTTGCTAGAGGAGGACACGACACAAGACTTGGCTGTGAGGTCGTGCCAGGAGGGCTCGGCTGGCCGGGCTGCCTGCCACCTCCTCAGGCCCGTCCCCGCGGCCCGCCCGTGCTCACGGCGACACAGCTCCCACCAGCGTGTCTTCTGCCACCACACGGGAGAGCGCTATGTGAGACGGCTTCAAAGAGACCCCGCTCCCGACCGGCCTCCTGCCCGCCGTCTGCAGACCGCAGGGCCACCCGTGACGGCGGCTGCTCCCTCCGCACCACGGGAGCGCACGGCCCCTCTCTATCCCTCTCGCTGGCCAGCACGCCTCAGGCGGGCAACGGGCGTGGACTTCCCTGTTACCGCACCTGCCCCACGGTGCCAGCCTCCAGGTGCCCGCACGGCCCCTTCCCTGGAGAACTCCAAGGTGCACGCCGGTGGCCCGTGCCGCGTCTGCTTTGCTCCCGTGTGCTCGCTTGGCCTCCTCACACATACGCGCCTTCAAGCCCTTGAGCGGCGACACCGGCCTCCGGCCGGCGAGGAGCTCCATCAGCCAACCGAGAGGCTGCCTGTGTCCTCATCTTCCCGCGCCCTTCCCTCTCTGGACCCACACTCGCTGTGCCACCAGCGGCACCAGGGACAGGGAGAGCCTCTCGCGACGCGACCTTCGCCGACCTCTCCTCCTTCCTACGGGCAGGCTCCACAGGAACAGCCACAGCACACCCTCGGCCTTCCCGAGAGCCCCCATCTGCAGCCACCCAAACCCCTGCCTTCGGAGCAGGAGCCTGCTCCCTGCACCTGAGGGGGCCCAGTCAGCTACTCGAGCGACTCTCGCTCCAGCGGGACGCTCACACGGTGACTATTTCCTACAAAGAAGCGAAGAAACCTCTTAATACCTTGCTGACAATTACTGTCTGCGGGACGCAGCTCACCAGCCGGCTGACTCACTCCTTCACAGGCGACTCACAGCTGTCCCAACAGACTTAAAGTGACTACGCGTCATTCTCCAGTCTTTTCAAAAACATCAACGACAAGCACTGTGCTAACGCCACGAATGTCAAACTGACCCTCACAATCGTGGCCGTGCGGCCACTCCCATGGCGACCCCACTGGCCTTGTGGAAGGGACCACGGCTCCCAGGCACGCGGGCCCTCACCTGGCACGCTGGACCCCTCCTATCCCCAACCATCAGTGCCCCACTGCGCGGCGGAGGGGGGTGGGGTGCAAATTAACCCACCCACAACAGAAACTGATCGTTCCCTACCTTCCACACCTCCTCCTGCGGCTGCGAGCTCTGTCATGCCTCCCGGTCTCCTGGGTGTCCAAGCCTATCCTCTGGAATGATGTTCTACTTCCCCCTCTCACCAGCCTCTAAGCTACCGGCTCCCTGAGCCACATCAGGTCACTCTGCCCACATGGCCAAGGGCTCGTTCTCGAAGATACACAGCAGGTGTTAACACACGTGTCTGTGAGCTGGTTCGCGTCAGAGCCATGGCGAAGGCAGTGCCCCCCACCATCAGCTATCAGTCCCTGGGAGCTGCTTCGCATCAGACCACAGCACACCCACGGTTCTAGTGTGTAACTGTGGGCGGGCTGGTTCAGGTCATATTCGTGGCAAAGGGAAGCTTCTGGAACAGATCTGTGAACCGGGAAATGTCATACCCGTGGTGAAGGGAAGAGCCTCTCAGTCTCGCCTGCTCTAATTCAGCCCTCAGTGCTTCCACGTTCAGTAGGAGCCGATCCTGCAAAGCAGCAAATGACAATGACACCCGCTGCAGGCAAGGTTTACGATCACTTGCGTCAATATACCCTTAAACACAGAGCACAAGCTGGGGGTTGCCAGAGGGGAGGAGAGTGGGGGCGGTGGGCGAAAGGGACGACAGGGATTGGGAGGCATAGGCTTCCAGATACAAAATCAGGCAGTCACGGGGATGAAAAGCGCAGCACAGGGAATACGGTCCGTGATACCCTAAGGACTCTGTACGGTGACACACGGTGACCACAGTGATGATGACGAGCACAGAGTAAGGTGCGTAATTATTGAAACCCTATGCTGTCTACTTGAAACTGATACAGCCCTGTAGGTTCGTTAGAATTCAATTAAAAAAAATGAAAAAGCTATCTGCATCCAGTGTGCTCAAATGTCAACCATCATAACCGCAATGGGTAAATTCAGCAGTTACGAACCCCACGACCGTTCTCTCCGAGAGTCCTCCAGTAAACACCCAGATCACCAAGTGGACGTCCTCAACCCTGCTGAACACTTAGGTCTCAGGCACAGCAAGGGTACAGAGGAGAAACACTGAGCCACTAGGACTTCTTCCTAATTACGTAGAGAGGAGCAGGACTTTCTGGGCGGTGGGGGAATAGCCCTTGTGTGCAATAGGCACGTGCTCCTCCGTGGACCCTCTGCAGCCCAGCCTCACGTCTGCACACGCAGCACCAGGGAGCAAAACCGACGAGGAGCTTCGGTCACACAACAACCCCGTAGGCAGTGCCGTCCTGGGCAGCAGACACCGCCGCACGTGGCTAACGGAGCGCCCAAAATGGGGCTGGTCCCGACCACAGGGGATGGAACTGTGAGACGCCCCGTGGGTTGCAAGGACTGAAAGTGAAAAACAGTGTAGTGTAGCTCCTTCGTTTCTACGCTATTTACGTGATACAATAACATGTTGCCTGCATCGGGCTGCATGAAAACTAACATCACCCGTCTGTCGATTTCAAATGCAGCCGCGAGAATCCTTGGGATGACACCCGTGTCACCTGTTACCTTCCTGCTGGGCAACGCTGCACTCAACGAAAGGTTTATGCGAACATTTTAGCTTTCGAGTGAACCCCTGAAGGGACTCAGAAACCTGAACCCCAGAGGCTGCTCGGCTCCGGCTCCGCCACACGCGTGCCGTTCAGACTTGCGAGCGTGGGGCCGCTCGAAAGCACAGCGGTGGCCCGCCGTGGAGGAAGTGGGAGCCCCAGCGGACACGTGCTCCTTTCCGGTCTCGACGGATCTCTGAAGGATTGAGAGATGGAAGTACCTTCTCACGTTGCGTTTCTTCTAACTGCTTTTTCACATTTTCAACTTCTCGTAATAGAGAGTTCTGAGAAAGACACAGACAGTCCTTTACTGTTGATTCTCAAAAACAGTGCACAGAGCATAGCTGTGTTTCTCTTTACAATAACGCAGCACGGAAAAGGAACGGACCGAGTGGCTACACCAGCGAACAGGGTCACATGCCCACAGAGTGAAATGCTGTCTTTGAAACCACAGGAACAGCCTTTGGTAATACTTTGTCCGTGTACAATTTCTTCACGGATCAGTTTCTGAATGTAAGTACGACAAGTTCGTAAGTTTATTTTAATTAGTTAAACTGGTCCGTACTAGCTTTTAGGGTAATTCACCAGTCACTTGGGAAACATGACCTAAGTTTCGTACGTGTAATTCAAACCTAAGACAAAACTACTCTACCTTAAGGCTGGGCCCAGAGATCAAGGAGGCAGCGAGGTGAGAACCCTACGTGGGCGTAATAATGCACTTCCTAATGGTTTTTATGCAAAATACGCGAGTCATGTAATTAGCAGTGCTCACTGGTGTCTCCAAGTGCCAATCACAGGGAAAATTCTGGGCTCATCTTCAGGGACACGGGTGTAGCCAGAACGGTTTTATCAGGTCCGAATCCAACTGTTTCCACCAGAGCTTCTCTGGCATAGATCCTATGACACTCCTTCCCTCCTGTTACAGCTAAAGTGTTTCCATGATGACTGTGTAAGAGTCCAGGCTTAGACTTTTTCCAAACCAGATGAAAAGGGAGAAGGCAGGAAACGGAAAGGGAGAACCTGTTTTCAGCTGATTAAATGCCTTACATAACAGCGCACTCCTACAGCGTCATCTCCATACACGAGGTTAGAAATCAGCTCCCCACGCAAGGACCAGGTGACGGCTGGACCGAACACAGGTCCCAGCGTGGGGCTGGCCAACGAGGGCCTGCCGACCACATCCAGCCACTGCCAGGTCCTATAAATAAAGGGTTATCGGCCCACGGCCACTCCACTTAGTTATGTACTGTCTGTGGCTACCTCTGTGCCATTTATTGATTAGCACGAAGCTACCTTACTCCTTAAGTCTCAATTAGCAAAAGCCTAAAGTGCTCCCTCTCGGGGGCCCTTCCCAGACCAGACTTCTCTTCTAGACAGTAACACACACCTGCCCACACACGTACATCGGGCAGGGACGGGACACTGGGAACTTAGCGGGGAGTGGGAAACAGTCTGTGGTCTTTCCGTGTTAAAGAACAACGCGAGGGGGCTCCTGTGTGAGGCCGGGAGCCCTCAGCCGCCGCCTGTCCCGTCCTACCTTGTCTTCCAGAGCGGCCATTCTCTCCTTCAGATGAAGCTGCAACCGCTCGTTAGACTCGGAAAGGAGCTTGTCGACAGTGTCTGACAGACGTTTGTTATGCTCCTCGTTCATCTTCTCCCTCTGCCTTGCCTGGAAGAGGAGACACCAGCTTCAAGCCAAAGTGCGATCACCAGCGCAGACGTGCCGAGGGCGTGCCAAGGACGTCCTCGTCCTCGGCTGCCCCTTCCCACAGCCTTCTTGGGTGCGCTTGTGCGTCACTGCTGGAACCGACCTAGCGGGGCACAGAACCGCAGGAACGTGCCTCCGAGGGATGGTCCGTTAGAAGGTCCCGTCATTTCTGGGAAACGAAATACGCAGGGGGCCTCAGGAATGTCCTGATTATGAGCTGTCAGATGGGCTCAGGAGGCAGATGTACATGCAGGAACGAGCCAACTTTTAAGGGGATCAGCTTATCCACACACGGGAGGAGGAATCTCCCGGTGCATAAACAGAAGCTCGGATCCGGCTTCAGGGAGAAAGAAATGAATCCACAGACAAAAGTGAAAGGTAAAAAAAAAATCCACTTGGGAAAAAATTCGGTGGTGAGAGACTTTCATCTGGTTTTCTTTATATTCACACATCACCTGAATGTTTTGTAACGGACACTTATATTAAAAAATCGGAACTAATTACCTCCAGTAACTTTCGAATGTAACAGCAAAGCTCACGGGTCTGTGTTTTATATAACTGTCATCAACTGCAAGGTTTAAAAAGCTCGTCTCTGCCCCATATCCTGACAAACACAAAAGAGAAGCGGCGGGAACAGGCCGGCGGCACTTGGGGGCTCCTCCTGGGTGGAGGGCCATAGGGCACGGGGTAGACATGTGCCCTGCAGCCAGGGGGTCCAGGTAGGAGGAGGAGCCCACAGGACACGCCACAGGCTGGGCAACAGTCAGCCTCCCCCCCCCCCCCGCCCCGCCCCTGCTTGCGTTTCCTCATCTGTAAGACACACGTGCTGGGGCGCCTGGGTGGCGCAGTCGGTTAAGCGTCCGACTTCAGCCAGGTCGCGATCTCGCGGTCCGTGAGTTCGAGCCCCGCGTCGGGCTCTGGGCTGATGGCTCAGAGCCTGGAGCCTGTTTCCGATTCTGTGTCTCCCTCTCTCTCTGCCCCTCCCCCATTCATGCTCTGTCTCTCTCTGTCCCAAAAATAAATAAACGTTGAAAAAAAAAATTAAAAAAAAAAAAAAAAAAAAAAAAGACACACGTGCTGACACCTCTTCCCTTGGGAGCAGTGAACAGAAAGCACGACCGTCACACCTAACCCACGGCAACGGCCATCACTTGGAAAGGACCCTGGCCACCCAAGAAGGGATCAGCACCCATGTATTTTTCAAGCAAAACAGCTTAGAAGTTTCCTTGGAATTGCCTCGGTTATAGAAGAATCCTTATCTCAACGCCCGTCCTTTCAAACTACAATCCAGTCCTGAAAGTAATGAAGTGCATCTCTAAGTAAGGAAGGTCGAATTCTTGGCCCAAGAGCCTCGCGTCTGCCTGTGCGCGCGCGTGTGATGGGAGGCCGGGGTCGGCCGACACGCAATCTCGTGCTAGCGTCAGGACCTTCACTGCCCGGAAACTCATGTTTGACGCTCTGCGACCTAGGGCCAAGCACATGAGCGTCTGCTGAAAACAAAACCTGACGGCCTTGGATGGACGTGCCAAGGCGGGGTGGCCGCTGCCTGGTCTGTCTCCTGGGTGTTTCATGTGGCCCTTCGACCAGCTCCTCCAGGGAAAAGTCTCAGGGGATTCAAGGGACACGGGCCTCCCTTTCGTCAAGGCTCGATTACGCTATTCCTCTTCTTAGGAACATCCACCCCGACCTATGCCTTTCCGTCTCGAGTAGTCATTCAGGATGTGGGGACCAAGGTCAGGCCCGTGACCTGATTTCAGGACCTCAATGTCACGTCCTAAGCAAGAGGACTACTCCTCTAGGACGGGCCTCACCCCAGGCCAGCACCTCTGGTTTGGCCGAGGGGCGCCTGCAAGGTCCCGCGTGCACCGCGAGTAGCTGCCGACGAGCTGGTGGGCACCGTGGGCTGTGCGGGTGCCTCCACCCCGGGCGGCACTGCCTACGGGGCCCCCGCGTCCAGAGAACATTGCCCACATGCTAGGAGCGCTCACCGGCGTCCAACTCGCCCCAGAGGCCACTGTACCCCTGATGGGAGCGAGAGGGGGCCTGGCGTCCACGTGCGGAGAAGTGGGAAACGAGGCACCGCTCCCCACCCCCACACCCCCGGCCTGCGCCTCCTCCTCAGCCACCGCCAGGTGCGCGGCCGCTCCGCTCGGACACGTACCCGCTGCAGTTCTTGGTTCTTTTCCTCCAGCTGGGCCTCCATCTGCCGCAGCCTTTCCTCGATGTTGCCATGCCTCTCCTCGGCCTGTGGGCGACATCGGGGTCAGAAGAGCCGGCCGCCCCGCACCACACGCTGTGCCGACGCACGACATGCCGGGAGCGGCCTTCCGCCTGCTCACACGCCCTACCGGCCTCACGCGTGCCAGTGGGAAGCGGTGGGCCTCCAAGCTGGTGACCGGGGCTCGGCAACGTGCTCGTCCCCACCCCGGGCCCCGGATCCGTGGACGGTGCCTCCTCCCCCGGCAGACGCCCGTGGTCCCTGAGCACGGACAGCAGGAAGCAGCAAGCGGGACAGAGCAACGCACACGTGCTACCTTCCTAAGCTGGGAAGCGAGTTCCGACAGTTTAGCTTCCTCAGCAGCAGAGTGTCCAGAAGATAAAGGGTCGGACTACAAGGCCGACCGGGGACAGGAGAGAGGACAGGGGAGAAAAGAAACGGAGATTTTACACGCAAATCACAAAGGAGAGGAGAGGCCCTGTTGGAGCTGTCGGTCTGTGGGCGCCCGGTACCACCTGCCCGACCCGACGTCAGTCACGAGGGTCAGCATCCCGTGCCTACGCCTCCCCAGTGGGGCCCTCACTGCACGGGAGCCGGTGAGACAGAAGCATGGACAGGTTCCCTGCGTTAGGCTCCCTCAGCCGAGGCCCCGGAAGGCTGGACCGTCTGCCGGGTCACGTGCTCTCTCGGCCCGTGTGGATCACTCGATCCCAGCACCGACCACGCCACGTCTGGAAACTGCCTCTTCAACCGCTGGCTTCCCCCCGTGGGTGGTGAGGGCTGTGAGAGCTGGGAGGGCAGGGACTGTGTCTGGCACAGGCCTCGTCTGTATTTGTTGAACCAGTGAATGAATTACTTCAAAATTTACTTATTACAGGGATGCCTGGGTGGCTCAGTCAGTTGGGCGTCTGACCTTTGGTTTCGGCCCAGGTCATGATCTCACGGTTTGTGAGTTTGAGCCCCGTGTCGGGCTTTGTGCCGACAGCATGGACCCTGCTTGGGATTTTCTCTCCCTCTGGCCCTCTCTCTCTCTGCCCGTCCCCTGCTCGAGCACGTGCACACATTCCCTCTCTTTCTCAAAATAAATGGACATCAAAAGAATTTTTTAATAAAAAAAACTGTTACAAATTTATTTTGATTTTTTTTTTTTTTAATTTTTTTTTTTTTCAACGTTTATTTATTTTTGGGACAGAGAGAGACAGAGCATGAACGGGGGAGGGGCAGAGAGAGGGAGACACAGAATCGGAAACAGGCTCCAGGCTCTGAGCCATCAGCCCAGAGCCTGACGTGGGGCTCGAACCCACGGACCGCGAGATCGTGACCTGGCTGAAGTCGGACGCTTAACCGACTGCGCCACCCAGGCGCCCCTATTTTGATTATTTTTAAAACAGAAGAGGATGTTCCTATTTCTGAGAAAAATTGTATCCTTTTTAAAAATTATTTATTTTTTTTTTTCAGTAAGCTCCACACCCAACAGGAGGCTCAAACTCACAACCCTGAGGTCAAGAGTCCCACGCTCCACCGACTGAGCCAGCCGGGCACCCCTGTCCTTCTCTTATCCAAGGCTGCTATCTTGAGCTCTGAGTCGCTGACTTAACTCTGAGAAGCAGCGAGTCTTAGATCGAGCCAACTGGAAACAGCACACAGCTGACGAAACCGGAGGTAACAGAAATGGGGAAGATGCCTGGCATCTGAAAAGCGTTCCGATCTCAAAGTAGCACGGAAAACAGATCTGAGCTGTTTCGTGGACTTGGGCACGCCGACGTGAACAGTGACAGGTAAGGTACATGAACAGGCCACCGTGAACATCGCCATCCCGCCATCGGACCCAGCGGGAAGGGCGGGCCCCACCTTGGAGAGGGCGGCCACCCTCTGGGCCAGCTCGGCTTCCACCTCGGGCAGCGTCTCGGCCTTCCTCAGGGTCTGCTGCAGCTTCTGCTCCGCCAACTCCAGGCGCTCCTGCAACTGGCGGTTTTTATCCTCCGTCTAGGAAATGAAAGCAAAGCATCAAAATGTAGCAAGTCTTCCATCCGTTTCTACTTGTAATAAAGTGACACAAAATCTAAACGCAGAGATCTACTAAATCAGTTCTCACAGAAGCCAACCGTTTCGGGAGCCGCTTCAGAGTAAACCTTTCCTTTCTGCAAGGAGGCTCCCACTCCCTGGGGCCTGATTTCACTGCGCAAAACACCGCTTGCCAAAGTATTTGCTTTTCTTCGGTGTCTTTCTTCAAAGAAGTCTTTCAAAAGACAAAGTTCCCACACGTTAAAGAAAACCCATCTTCTGTAGAAGCTTGCTCATTCTTCCCAAGTTAAGGAAAGAAGGGTTCAGTCCTAAGCCTTCTTAAAAATAACCAGACTTGTCGTCTGAGGGCTCGCTCCTTAGGACAGACTGCCGTGGGCACGTCGGCCAGCACAGAGCCTCTGAGAATATGCCTCATGCCAGTCAGGGTTATTTTTGCAAGTGTGTGATTATTCTAGAAAAACCCTCTCACTCTTGAAGAAAAATCAATGTGGAAAATTTAGACAAGGGATTTTTTTTAAGTAATTTTAAAAATCATGTAGAAGTCGAGGTTCCTGTGAGGTTAACACTTGTTTATACACAGCCTCCTTCCTTCGTCTGTGTGCATATAGCTCTGTGTGTACAGAAAGACCACATATCCCGCTTTAAAACCCTGAGAAAATAAATCACATGCTGTACGTAGTATTTCGTGATCTGCCTTTTACAGTCATTATTTGGAACACCTCACGTGCTTTTTTTTTTTTAATGTTTATTTACTGAGAGACCGAGCATGAGCAGGGGTGGGGCAGAGAGAGGAAGACACAGAATGTGAAGCAGGCTCCAGGCTCCGAGCTGTCAGCACAGAATCTGACGTGGGGCTCGAACTCATGAACCGCGAGATCATGACCTGAGCCGAAGTCAGATGCTCAACCGACGGAGCCGGCCGGTGCCGCTGGAACATCTTACGTGCTCTTAAACCGCGCTCCTCAATACGATTTTTAGTTGCTTCCTAGTACCTGACTCTTATTATTCTTTTGTGTCTAATGACATACTTCAAAACACACCAAACTCGCTATGTTTCCAAGAAGCTGGGTTTGGGTCTCCTGTTTAACGCCGGATGACCCGTGACGACCAAGAAAGAGACGTGCGGCCTCTCAAAATACAGGAGACTCACGTCCTCTCGCCAGACTATGTTTCTGCACCTGCCCTTCCCCCCTGATCCCAGGTACCAACAAAAGTGGTCAGCTGCCTGCATGTTCCTGGCCACTCCCCGCCCCTTTGGAAACAGCACTAACAGGCAACAGATTAACACGCAGTTAAAACAAGACAGAAGGAAGAATCACGCAATGTAGCTCCATAACACGGTTACATAAAATCCCGAATAATTAAAACCTGTAAGGCGAAGTAACCCACGCTTCTGAACACAATGTTCCAAGATCCCAAAAACTTTGCATTGAGACCTGATTTCCAACATGAATGTCACAGGACAAAGGTATTTAACTTCACCTGTGATTAATAAAAGTTGGGTGAATTTCAGCAAAATTAGCTACCTGTCGATGCATAGAGTCTTTATTGGCAATCTCATTTTCAAGTTTATCGTTGAGGTCGTGCACAGAGGTGGCTTCACGCTGTGCCGCGAGGTAGCGCTTCTCAAGGGTGGTGATCCTCTCCTCCATGTCCTCCTTCTGGGCCACGGCCTACAGCAGGTATTTCAGAGGGAAAACAGGGAAATGACTAGTGCAGGACATGTTAACACACTCCAGACACAAAAACTGGGCTGAATCCTGATCTTCCAATCAAATAGAAAACCAGCACCCTCGGGGCACCGGGGTGGCTCAGCCGGTGATTTTGGCTCAGGTCACGATCTCGCGGTTTGTGAGGTTGAGCCGCGTGTCAGGCTCTGCGCCCACAGGGCGGAGCCTGTTTGGGATTCTGGCCGCTCGGTCCCCGGGGCTTATTTTTTCCGATGTGTTTCAAGAGAAACATATAATAAAATCTCCCGGAAGTCACAACGTCTGTTGCCTCCTGACACAAGTGAGCTTTCCACAGAACAGGGACTGGTGTCTGGAAACACGCGCTGGGAGATACAACCATCATTTTCCTGGGGAAAAGATGGATGAAATCTCATCCAGTTACCAAAGTTAAAGCAGAAGTATTAACAAACTGAAACAAAATGCAAACTTTTATATAATTGGAAGTAACCTTCTGAAGCCTAATCCTGTAACAATATTGTATCACACGGTATCTAACACTGAAAATGGAACCAGAACTTTCTGCCCTGCCTTTCCTGTCCCCTACCCTGAAGATTCCTCTTTCAGCCCTCTTTGTTTACTAAGGAATTTATGTCAGCAGTCTTAACATGAAAAGTGATGAGTCTTAAGAAATGAATTTCTAAATTGTCTGCATCTTAAACTCTGCTGAAGAGCCTCCTCCCCACCCCCCCCCCGCCTTGCCAAAGAATAATTTCACTGAACAGGTTACATAATTTCTGCAAATATTTTTGCTTTAAATTCTTACACGACCTCACCCACACTAAGCTACTAGACAGAGTGCACCTGTATATCCAGGCTCGAGGGTCTGAGAGGGTCTTCCTGAGGTGGCCGTGCTGGGCTGGGGGCGGGGGACTGTCCACAAAGGGCAGCTCACAGGGACAGGAGGAGGGGCAGAGAGACCATCCTGCCCTTACTAGTTTCTGTGACAACGATCAGGTTCCCATAAATGACCACACGTGCAGAAGCGGCTGCACTCCCCCACGATCTTGCCCCACGGCCGGCGGGCCGCACCCTCGCTCGCTCCGACCACCACGACCAGCGGCACGTAACCCCCGGGAGCAGGTCAGAGCAGCAGAGGCGGCCAGTGACGGCCCCCGGCAGAGCCGCCCGCGTACGCTCGCGGCCCCGTAAGCGACCCGGCAGCAGTGTGGCGGTGTGGACGTGCCGAGGGTGTTACTGGAACGGACCGCGAGCACGGCCCGCACTCCGCACCCAAGGGCGCTTCGCCGCCCGCCCGCCGGCCTCTCCCGGGGAGGGGAGAGTCCGCCATGCAGAAGGGGAGGCAGCCCGCCCCGGGCCCGGAGCACCGTTCCCTTCTGCTGCTGCTGCCACAAAACTCCCGAAGTTCAAAACCCGTGGGAGAGGAAGGACACACCAGGCAACGACCGAACCGAACACCCCACGTTCGGCTCGACGACGGCGTGGCCATCTCTACCGCCACTCACTTCACGGACATCTCGCTGCAGCTTTGTGTTCACTTCTTCGGACTTGATGAGGTCCTTGCGTGCCGTGTCCAGGTCCTCCTCCAGCTCGGCCACGTGAGCGGAGAGGGCGGCCAGGCGCTCCTTCATCTGGCTCTGCTCCTTTGACTGCTTATCTATGATTTCCTGGAGCTCGATTACCTTGGCGAGGTCTTCCTCGTGGCTTAAAGAACCGTCAGAAGCTCTCTGGTGGGGGAAAAATCCTTAAATAGCCTTGTCTGGCGAGCTAAGAAACAGGGCACTTCCGGGAAATGGGTCAAGTCCCACGATCTGTGCCGGCTGTCGCGGGCGCCACGCGCCTTAGCAGCAGCTCTCCAGACAGTCCTGCACGCGCCCCCACGTCTGCGGGCAGAGGAACCGGGGAAGAGACAGAGAGAAAGCCTGAGGACTTGCCTTTCCATTCGTGCTCGGCATATTTTCTTGTTCGTGGTTTATGTCATGCACTCCATCTGTTAGGGTTTTTTTCTGATTATTCTGTTCTTTAAGAATCATTAGCTAAAACCAAAGAATTGAATATGAGGGTGAGGAAGTAAGTAAAGATAGAGAATCTCCTCTCGGAAAGACACAACTGTAAATTGTGAGCACAGTTCGGGGGAAACGGGCGGTGATGTCCTGCAGCCAGAATAAAACAAGTGACTAAATCGGAACGTATTCTCGGCTGCACGATGGCAGGTAAGAGACCGCGCAGCTGGGTGCAGAGAGTGAGGTGTGCCGGCCCTCGCTCGCCAGTCAGAAAGTAAGCGACAGGTGACGGTCCCCACCGCGAGTCTTACACGTTTTTTTAAAGACCAGGGATAAAAAGGAAACCCCCTCAAATCAATTCCCGTGATGACGTCTGGAGCTTACCTCTTTGTGTGTGGCCCCTAATTCTTCTTCTAACAAACTACACCTTTCAAGTGCTACTCGTAACCGCTCTCTCACCTGGAAACAAAGGGACTGAGTTTGTACGTGTAGGTGTTCCATTTCTCCTTACTGTACAGTTACCCGAAGGTCCCCTTAACCTCAAATCACATGACAGAGTGCTGGTAAGGTCTTTCGCGGATGCCAACGTTCACACACTTGCTCGTTAACAGCTTTCAATTTCACATTGGAGCGAAATCTTCCCCGAAATAAATTACATTACGCGATTCGTAACAGCAAATAGAGACGCACGTTTCCGCCAACCGCTACTTTTTAACCACACAGACCTGTCTTCTTACAAGAATTCGAGAAGCTTAAAAGGAAACTCCAGTCCCACAAACACGCGATGTGTGCCTCACGGCACACAGCAGGTGCGCGAATCGAGAGCCGCCGTGGCCGGAGGCACCTTTTCATCCAGAGCTTTGTGGTGCTCGAACAAGGACTTCAGGGCCTTGAGCACCTCCACCTCGCTGGACACGCCGGCCGGGGACTGCGCCTGCCGCTTCACCACCGTCATCCGGAGAGACCTCTCGTGCCTGGACACGAGGCACTCCAAGTGCTCCAGCAGCAGCTAGTGGGAGAGGCCAAGGGAAAACCGTGTTTAAACAGCACTTTCAGTTTTCGGCCTCAATGTAACCAGATGCAAAACCGAGTCTGAATCCCTTCAACTCGGTCCCCGGTTAGGGAGCCGCCCCCACCCCCGAACGTGTTAAAATAGCCTTAATTCCCCTCCCGGATCAAACAAGGTGTGAGAACGCTGAACTCATGGCTCCCGGCCAGCTCCACGGGGACATGTGGACAAGGGGAGTGGATGGGGTCCTGTGTGGAAAGACACTGGCGGTGCGCCTACTGACCCTGGTGTTGTTCCTCTCTGCCTTCAGTTCTGCGATCTCTTCCTCTCTCTCCAGGAGCTGCTCCCTGCAGACGTTGAGCTCCTTAGTAAGCGCCGCAAACTCCTGGGGGCAGGGAGGGAGACAGGGGGTCTTTAGCCAGAGCACACCAGGCCTCCGCGGCCCACCCTAGTCCACTCACCCACCACCCTCAAGTAGCATCACACACGCCAGTCCCCTCCTCACCACCCACAGGAGTCCCGGGGATTTTCAGAGGGACCGACACTCAAGGGGACAGAGACATTTTCAGGTGCCTGGCAGGTCTATGACTCAGGAACTCTGCTGACTCGGGAACAACAGGCCGAGAAGGCTGCTGCCCATCCCCAGCCTCTGGCCTCGTCTGGGAAGCAGGCTTGTGGAGCGGCAGCGGGGAAAGGCTGACGGTACCCAAAAGCTGCTGTCGTAGCCTGACAACTGGCTCAATCAAAGTCAACCATACGAAACGGACTTTTCAAAAATGCTGGTAGGCCTCTTGACGAAAGGGAGAGTTTAAGACTGATTTCCTCAGACAAGCAGGAAACTTTCTGGATGAAACATCGCCGAGGAGAGTGATGCCAGGGCCCGCCACCCCGCGTGGGGTTTCTCTCCCAGCAATACCGAGCGCCCGCCCGGGACACGGCGTAGAGGCGGGCTCAAAGGAGGTGGACGCACACTCTCCAGTCGGCCGAGCGCACAGCCCGGTGCAGGTCTGAGTCTGTGAACCATGACATCGCGACCTGAGCCCAGACCCCCCGAGCCACGCAGGCGCCCCAGAGGTTTTGTCTCTGAAGGACAAACGAGGAGATAAAGATTCACTTAACAGCCCGACATGCAAATCCAGAAAGCGGTTGATTTCGGCAATTCTAGAAAATCAATGTACAAACAGGTGACATACTTCAAGTTCCTTCATAAATTAACCCTTTCCAAATCAACGGGAACTTGACCACAGAACTGACCACGTTCCCTGCAATCTGACTTGACAAGGTGAACCCCCAGAAGCCTATCTGATCCTTGACGTAGAGCTGTGCAGGCCCATTTCCATGTGGGGATTTTTTTCCCAATAAATACATTGGAAACTTTTCTGGAGATGCGTGACATTTGGAAAGACTGGCAGATGAGCTGAGCAGCCTAGAGACATCAAAAATATTAAGCAAAAGGTAGGCCACGAATGCATGAAATCTAGGCAGATACTAGGCTATTGTACCGTTTACTACCCGAAAACATACATAAACCTACTCTAACAAGGCAAAGCTTATCAAAATTTGCGCACGTAAACAGACCGTACCTACATGGTGCCATTTGCAGTCAAGAGAAAGGCAAACAAATGCGGAGACGCAGATTAAGTCCTAACCACCTAACTCGAGCTGTAGCAGACGCCGTCCTCGGGGGGAAGTGTGCACCACCTCCTGTTGCCACTGAGGTCACCTCAAGGGTTGCACGAACCTGCTGATCAGCACCCTTCTCCGGTAAATCACGCACCACAGGAAAAGCGATTTCTCAGTGTTCCTCGTAATTTTCACCGCGTTAAGGGCAATACCATGAACCCTGAATTACACCCTGGGACCCGTCTGAAGTGTCCCCAGGGATGCTGGACGTGCTCCCGCGATGCAGAGAAGAGGCATGGCATGACAAGAAAAGGCTGAATGGCCTGACCTGTACTGAGGCCCACAGCGGCAGCGGCCAGCCGGCCAGCGTGAGGACCATGGGGACACAAAGAAAAGGAAATTCTCAAGCTCTCGCTGCAGCCACCCCAGCACATGCAAAACCCTGGTGCGTTTTGTGAGACATCTTTTCGTCTCGTGTTGAAGATGTGGCATCTCTGTGGACGTAGGACTGCTGTGAGACGGGCACAGATGTGGACTCGACTCAAACTGCAAGACAAGTGAAGTCCTGACATCACGACGTAAGGCAGAAGGAAGGGAAGGGTCGAAAACTGGCACATTTCAATGCAGGCACAGGATAGCCTGGTGATTTGAGAAAGGGGTTTGGCTTTAAAAATGGTCGAGACGATAGGAGAAGCAGCTTCGACCACGAAGAGGAAGCACACGGTTTCCCAGACGCCCCAGAGAAGATTGCGGAGAAGCAGGAACTACTGTCCTCCGCGTGTCACCCACTCCAACACAAAACGTGAAAACCCAAGAAAATCGCTTGAGGAGACCATGGCTGCCTGCACAGCTTTTTCAAGCAGAAGGAGGTGCCCTGTCGGGGGGGAAATGCCACAAACGACATTTATTCACGAGAAAGACAAGTGAGCACCGAGAAGCTGGGTAGGAAGGGGTGAAGCAGCTACCGACTGAGCAGACACAGGCTGGGTGTGAGCAAGGCGGCTGGCCCTGTGTAGGCAGCTCACCCCAGGGTCCTGAAGGCAACAAGTGCCAGTGGCCAGTGGTCTGCTGCACAACCAGAGCCCTTGCCCTGGACCAGTTCCATCCCGGCTCTGTCCCTCAACTCAGGAAGTACGCTGAAAGCAAGGGACTGTCCTCTCAAGTTCTTCTGACATTGGACCATGTCCGGGCCACCCAGAACCGCACGGGCCACCACCAAACGTGTCTTGGCGGCTCACTCGCTCCGGAGCGCAGCGGGTCTAAGTCAGCCTGCGGACCAGGGGCCACGAGGACCTGTTACAAGGAGGACGGTCAATGCTACCGAAGACAGCCGCCACGGGGGGAGCATTTTGAAAGCCGGGAAGATGCCACGGGACGTTACAAACAACTCCGTGAAACCGTCAAGCCCCACACAACGAAGAGATCCCTGCTGGAGAGGACCGTCCAAATGACGCGCGTGATTTCACAGGACCTACGACACAGCCAATCGGGGAAATCGTGAGTGGGACTGCGGAGACGGCAGAAAGGGCTGGAGGATGAAGGGATTCAAGATGCGGATCCCGAAGAGGGTCAAGGGCTCAGGGAAAAGCCCAGAGGAGGTCGCAGGACACGGCGGCGTGGACAGGAGAGCTGGTGAAGCAGCCGGAGGGCGAGGAAGGCGGCAGCGCTGGAGAGCACGCTGCCCCGAGGAGCGCCCCGGCAGAGGCTCGGCTCCTTTCACCACACGGACCCTGCCGAGGCCTGGGTGCGGGGACTACCGCCAACGTCTGCGGAGACGCTGACAGGGAAACGGGAAGGCACGGAGGGAGACAGAAACGCACTTCCGGAAAGCTGCATCGAGGGTGCCCGCCTCCCCCCCCCCCCCGCTCCCGCCCCCCGGGCCCCGAGACCCAAGACGGCCCCACCCAGAGGGTCCCCCCACCCCAAGCAGGTCCGCACACGAGGACCTCCGGGACGACCCGCCCCCGCTTCCCGGACAGCAAATCCTCGCCACGGCACCCAGCGAATGACCTCGCCTGCCAGGCGCGTGTCTGTGTGTGAAAATCGAGTGAGCGCACGGCGAGGCCACACGAGACGCGTGCGTGTCGTCACCACCGAGGCGTCCATCGGGAAGAACGTCGCGTGCGAGACTTGTGTGCGGCTGGACAGCCCGTCCTCGCACGCACGGGCATAAGGGGAGTGAGATCTGACCTAAAATGAGTAATGTGTTGTCTCATAGCTTGGCTTTCAAAGAACGACATTACCTTGCAGCGAGCCTCTCTCGGTCCCTGCAGAAGATGCCTCCCGGCCTACTATCTCCGGCGGTTTTGTTAAGGTAACAACGTGTCCAGCGCTGTACTGTGAATCCGGCTGTAAAAGCATCGGCTGGGCCGAGACGAAGCAACGAAGCAACCAACCTACTGATTACACCAGGCCCAGGGCCGTCATGAAGCATTCACCCTGATACGTCTCGTTGTGAGTGCATGAATTGTTACGCCTGCAAATAAACGCGAACCTTTCGCATTCTTCTCATTTCTGACGCCTAGTGCTAGCAACACACGTAACCACAGCTCTTTCTGTCACGGAAGACACAGCACCGACGCGGGTTCTGACAGACGATTCACCCTGTAATCCGATAATAAGCTTAGGTATCAAGACAGCACGGTGCTGTGAATCTGCTTTCCCTGTCACTTAAAACTTTTTTTCTAGCTTCCTTTAAGAATACAGTATAATGAACTACTGGGACCACATCAAAGTAAAAAGCTTCTGCACAGCGAAGGAAACAATCGGCAAAACTAAAAGGCAACCGACAGAATGGGAGAAGATATTTGCAAATGACGTATCACATAAAGGATTACTATCCAAAATCTATAAAGAACTTATCAAACTCAACACCCAAAAAATAATCCAGAGAAGAAATGGGCAAAAGACATGAATAGACACTTCTCCAAAGAAGACCTCCAGATGGCCGACCGACACATGAAAAGATGCTCCACGTCACTCATCATCAGGAAAATACACATCAAAACCACACTGAGACACCACCTCACACCGGTCAGAATGGCTCACATTAGCAACTCGGGCAACGACAGATGTTGGCAAGGATGCGGAGAAAGAGGGTCTCTTTTGCACTGCTGGTGGGAATGCAAGCTGGTGCAGCCACACTGGAAAACAGTGTGGAGGGTCCTCCAAAAACTAGAAATAGAACTACCCTACGACCCAGCAATCACACTACGAGGCATTTATCCACGGGATAGAGGTGTGCTGTTTCGAAGGGACACACGCACCCCCATGTTTACAGCAGCCCTATCGACAACAGCCAAAGGATGGAAGGAGCGCAAATGGCCATCGACGGATGAATGGATCAAGAAGATGTGGGATATACATACAGTGGAGTATTACTCGGCAATCAAAAAGAATGAAATCTCGCGGTTTGCAACTACGTGGATGGAACCGGAGGGTATTATGCTAAGTGAAATTAGTCAGTCAGAGAAAGATAAATATCATATGACTTCATTCATATGAGGAATTTAAGAGAAAAAACAGATGAACATAAGGGAAGGGAAGCAAAAATCATAAAAAAACAGGGAGGGGACAAAAGAGACTTAAATACGGAGAACAAACGGTTACTGGAGGGGCTGTGGGAGGGGAGATGGGCTAAATGGGGGAGGGGCATTAAGGAATCTACTCCTGAAATTGTTTCACTATATGCTAACTAATTTGGATACAAACTTTAAAAAATAAATAAATAATAAGAATACAGTATATAATACATCCAACATACAATATGAGCAGCGATGGACTATTTGTGTTACTAGTAAGGTTTCTGGACAACAGGAGGGTATTAGTAGTTAAGTCTTGGGGGGAATCAAAAGTCATACATGGATTTTCGACTGTGGGCAGGGCGGCACCCCGAACCCCAAGTTGTTCAAGGAACAGCTGTACTCATCCATGAGGAATAACAAAGCAAGCAGCACTGTTGTAATCAACAACAGAAAAGAGTAAGATAGAAAAAATTTTTCTTTTTTAATTTTTTAATGTTTTTATTTATTTTTGAGAGACAGAGTGCGAGTGGGGGAGGGGCAGAGAGGGGGGAAGACACAGAATCCGAAGCCGGCTCCAGGCTCCGAGCCGTCAGCACAGAGCCCGACGCGGGGCTTGAACCCACGAAGCGTGAGATCGTGACCTGAGCCAAAGTCAGATGCCTAACTGACTCAGTCACCCAGGCGCCCCAGAAATATTTTTTCTTGACTGTGGTTGTTTCAGGGGGAGCACACCGAAGGAGATGGGGAGGCAGGTAATTTACAGAAACTGTGAGTGTTTTCATGGGTGTATAATAAGCTAATGGTCACTTTACCGAATTTACCTTGTAAACCAGAGTGTTGTCTTCTGGAGTCCACAGCTATGGGTGATCGGCTTTCACCTTCCCAGCATGAGAAGGCCCTACAGACCCGCTCCCCCAGGAAACCTGGGGAGAATTATACCTAAGAACAACGATTCAGCCTCCAAAGCCATCCAAAGCACACAACAAATGAAGAAACACCAATTTTTTTTTAAGTCTATCATGATTCACTAAGGAAGGGGAGTCTGTAATATGTGAACCCAAACTGACCCCCCCCCCACCTCCCACTTCCTCCCAGCTCAGGGAGGTGGACATTCCACCGCAGAGGCTACAGCCAAGAGCATGGGAATCCCATGCCCCCCAGCTACCCATCTGCTACAGAGGCCACATCCTGGGCACAAGTGGCGGGAAGGCCGGGGCGCCCTGGTTCTGCCCAACCCCGCTCAGGTAAAGGAGGCCAGAACCCTGGCTGGAAGGGGCAGGCTGAGGCGGCCAGGCCGCAGTCATCTTTGCCCTCGCTCTCTGCCGAGACGGTGATGGACACCAGGCTGCTGCCCACCCTCCACCAAGTAAGTGCTCAGCCCCTAGAGCAGGGGTGTCCCCAGCCCTGGTTCAGAGGTGTTGCTGAGGGAGAGGAAGGGCAGGAAAAGAGAGGACTCCTAACCTCCTTCCAAAGGAAGGGACGTCACGGGCAAAGTTTAAAGCCAGAGGAGGCCGTACTGAAAGGCAACTGGGCAGAGACTCAGCCCAGACTGCAGGGTGGCCCTTGTGCAGGAGAGAGGAGATTAAGGCAACCAGAGGAACCCTCCCAGGGCCAGGACAGTATCAAACACTGACTCAGGTACAATTCCCAGGAAGGAAGCAGAATCTGCCTGGTTTAGTTTGCAGAGGCATTTCTAGCCCAGAGCATTACTGACAACAACAGAGCAGATGGCTGGCAGTGAGCGCAACTCACAGCTGAGGGTGGTCAGGGAACCAGCGGGAGAGCACCTCACTGCAATCGTCTGGCTCTTCAACAAACTGCTTACGATGTTCAATTCATTTCCTAGATATTTCAGGGCAATTCACCCCACACACGCGCGCGCACACACACACACACACACACACACACACACACACACAAACACATGCACACACAGACACACAGACACACGCACACACAGTGCTCTTTGGACACAAGGCTGCTCCTGCTAAAGAATACAGACAACCCTTTACTTTACTTCAGTATTTCAAGGCATACCTGCAAACACAAAAAAATTACAGTGAAACGAAATGAGAACAATCCAAACGTGTCTTCAAACCTGACAAAGTCTGTTGGGTGCTGAGCTGTCTTCAGAGGCCCAGAAGGCAGCACTGAGAAACGGGCCCCGCGGTCAGGAAGCCAGGATCTCCCAGCAAGGTCTCGCAGAGATTCCGTCCACGGGAACCCGAGGGAATCAGACCAAACCGCTCGCTTTCCATCTGCTCTGGTAAATAACTTCAGCTGACCGCCAGGTCATCCAATGCCTAATGTCGAGAGATTTGCATCTAATCTTCAAGACCTCGTATCAGAAAATACTGTTCCTGATGCAGGTGAAGGAGAACCAGACTCAACGCAGCGTCAGCGAGATGCGTGGTCACTCACACGGCAGGCAAGCGCAAGGGGCAGCTGGCTGCAGGCCTGCCTGGTTCAGGGCCTCGGGTTTTTATCTTCATATTTTGTCCCCTTGTGCAGGAATCTGGGTCAATTCACTAATTCTGCCTCTAATTATGTCCGCTCCAAGTTCATCGTGCCAGCCAACACCGTCTTCATTCACTAGATTTCAGACTGTTTTCTGTCCTGCCCTCCTTCTCTGGTATCATTTCTGTTTGCTTTAGAATTTCTTGTTTCCTCAGGGATGTTATCTTTTTAAACATCTCAAGCACACTTACTTCGACAGTTTTACTAGACTACCCGTGCGTTTTGGAAGAAGCAAACGCATCGTTCCGTAAGGGGCCGACTCTGGAGGCTGTGGGATCTGGCTTCCGGCTCAGCCCGCGTAGGTTATACCACTGGCACTTCCCTCCCTGCCTAGTGTCCAGCCACTGCCCCTCCGGGCCTCCCAAGGCCTCAGGCCAGAACTAGGCTTCCACGGTGACAGAGAGTTCCCGGTGCCTGGCTCCTTACAGACGGTGTAGACCCTGTGAGAGAGTCACCGGGCATTGTGGCACAGCCCAGGCCCTGCTTCCTATCCTCCCAAGGCCCACAACTTCCCACAAAGCCCCAGTGTACTGGGGACAGTGACCTTAACGTGGGGAAGCCTCATCTAAAACCAGCTCCAAAAAGCGAGTCTGATTTGAGTTCTAATTCCACCGGACACCTTGGTCCCTGTGACCCCGGGCGACAGGAGCCAAGCTTCCTACTGGCCCTGCATGCTCGGTGCTTGGAGCACAGCAGGCGGGGGAATCTGGCCAACTCCAGCTTACCGCGCTGGGTTCTATTCTGTTTCTGTACGGAGGGGTATTTTTCTCTTCTGGGGGTGTGGCTGTATTGTTTGGTTTGTCTGTTTCTCTACTTACATTTCACTCTCCCACTGCCGTTGGGAGTGAGGTCTGTCGAAGCACGTTTGTGCTGCCATCCCGACTGGAAGTCACGATTCGTTCGAGCGACCGCCTCACGGCAGACAGGCGGGCCCGGCCCCTCCGCAGGGCGCGGAGCACACAGACAGACCAACAAGAGGCCCAGCGCGGTCCGCGCCCCGAGTGAGAAAGGCCCGGGCTCCGGGGGAGGGGGGGGGGGCTCAGCACGGACGTCGCGTGTGGTGGGAGGCAGGCGCGCTGACCCGGAGGCCCGCCGACGGAGAGGGCACGGCGGGTGAACCGTGAGCCGTGTGGCAGGAGAGCCTCGTCATGAGAGCAAAGCGGCGTCTGGGAGTGGGGAGGGCGTCAGGGGCTCGGTGGGCTGGGGCTCGGGCAGCGTGTGGGAAGCGGTAAGGGAGGCTGGGCGGGCAGAGGCCAGACTGCAGGCCCGCGTGCACCCCAGTACGGAGCCCGGATCTCATCCCGAAGGCTCCGGCAGTCGTCCATCTACAGACTCCGAGGGCCCTCCCGAGGGAGCAGGCCAACCGTTCAAAGTCCCAGGCAGTGCTCAGACACAAAGGGTTCGCTGAGTCAACAAAAGCCCCCGGGAGCAGTGCAAAAGCGGGGCTGGGGGAAGAGACGAGTGACACAGCAGCTCCCAGGCCACGGCAACCCCCCCGGGAAAGAGGAGTGTCTGAATCAAGACCAGGGTTAGAGAGCTGCCGCAGCCCGAGAGAGAATTCTAAGACGGAACACAGCATCCCACGTGCCACTTGTTGCGCCCTTCATCAGTCTTAAAGGGTCCCCTGGAAGGAGGGCGAGGCCAGAAGTGAGGAGGCAGGTCAGGCGCCGCGGTGACGCGCAGGCCCAGGGCACGGGAGAGGCAGGCGGGTTCCCCACAGGCTTTACGGTAGTGCCTGCTGACAGATGGGCGAGAGAGAAAGGCCCAGGACGACTCCAGCAAGCGAAGGACAGAGTCCCCATTTCCCGAGCGGGGCGGGGCTCTGGAAGGGAGATCTAACAGCCCGCGTGGGCGTGCTCCATTTGGGACCTTACACGACAGTCAGCGGGCAGCACGGAGCAGAGTTGAGGCCCCCAGCTGGAGTTCGGTGTCGGTGCAGGTAGGAGAGCACCCTCGTTCCAGGCCAATCACAAGGCACTGAGTGTGGATAAGAAGAGAGGTGAGGTCCCAGCCATGTGCCCATCTAACGCCGGACGGTGGGAAAACGAGGGATGGACTGGGAGTGGTGGGCAGGCAGGAGGGAACCAGGGAGGGGCCGTCTCAGGAGTCAACGGCTCTCCGCATGTGTGACCCTGGCAGAGGGGTCAGCTGACTGATTGCCTAGAGGAGGTCAGTGGGGGGCCTCCAGCACAGCAGTCCTGGAGCAGGGGGGGCAGGCCTGCCTGCACAGAGGGAACCAGGGACGGGAGGAGAGGCAACAAAGCCATGAGCCGGGGTGGGGGTGGGGAGGGGGGGACAGAACTAGGGTGGTGGCTACGCAAGTCACAGGCTCAAGAAAGGCCTTGGGGGGTGACCCAGATGCCTGCTGGTGGGGAGAAGCCAGGGGAGAGGGGGCTGACAGAGCGGCCACTCTGCGCAGCTGAGAGCAGACCACGGGGGTGGTGCAGTAGCAGACGGCCTTCCCTGGGAGCACGCAGCCCCCTGCGCTGGAACGGCAGCTGAACACGGGGGCGCGGACACGGACGGCCTGGCAGTTGTGTGGCGGGATTTATGGAAGTCCTCTTCTGCCGTCTCCCAGTGTCACTGCAAGTGACATGCAGACAGACTTGCATAAGGCGTGAGGACGGACAAGGAGCACTGGGGAGAAGGAGGGCTGCCTGGAGGAGAGGGCCCCCGCGGCCACCGGTCATGAAGGTGGATGCGGGAACACACTTGACCGGTGCAGCCTCCTGCCAGGTAAGGACGGTGAAGTGAAGGCGGGGACGGGGCTGAGCGGCAGGCCAGGCTGTGGTGAAAACAGACCACAGGACTGCAGGCAGGTGAGGAAGAAAGCAGAGACGTGGGGGGGGACAAAGGACCAGAACACCGACACCCTGGCAGGGTCACGGGACCATAGGTCCAGGAGGGCTGGATATCAGCGTTTTATTTTTAAACGTCTTACCATCTATTCCCGACAAAGCTCACGGGCTTTAAATGAAATACCTGGTCAAAACACCACAAGCAGACTCCAGAAGCTTGGGGGGCGTGAGAACAGGGCTCCAAATTCCCAATATGCTCCAGCTAGGAGGCGCCGGTCACCGCACAGCCTCCCGATCACTCCTGCGCCCCCAGCTAGGAGGAGACGGACACCCCACAGCCTCCCTGATCTTGGCGACGGGCCCCTGGCAACGGATGGGACCCGGCCTAGCCCCACCTGCACTCAGCTCTGAGCCCCTTGCCTCCACACCCCCACTGGCGCACTCTTCCTGTAACACTCCTTCATCACCAAAGTCCAGAGTCCCATTACGTTTTTCATAAAGTCCCAAACTGTCTGGGTCATCTATTAAGAGAATATATTTACTTCCCATCATTTTGGTTAAATGAGTTTCTTACAACAAATTCAACAGCCAAATCATTCCACGATACACCACTTTGGCCACAGCAGAAAACAAATTTATGAAAACTCGACAACTACTTTTACTCCTTAAAGAAAAACCTTTCTCTTCGGACAAAAGAATTCAAGTGAAAAGAATCGAAGCAAATTTAAACTTAGGAGTTTAGATAAACATTCGACAGGAAATTCCAGAGTTTAAGATTCCAAAAAAACACATTCATATGTGCACTGTTTGTATTATTATTGCAGAGAAAAACTGGTGTAGCTCAAACAGCCCCAAATACAAGCAGTAAATGACCTACGTGGTGACCACCAAGAAACCCACGGGTCAGCAGCCACAGTTTCTCCTCTTCAGAAAGAAAGTTTGTTTAAAAAACACTGCACACCAAGCATCCTACTAGCAGTGACATTCCATTTACCGTAACCGAAGTTTGAAGTATTTTTTGCAACTGAGTAGATGTAATAGTCACTGGAATATTCCCATTTTAAATAGAAACCTGAGCAAAGCAGATGTGTGTTTCTTTGGACATTCCCAGAACCGAGAACAAGAAAAGCAACACTAAACCATCAGCACCAGTTCAAGAACTTGGTTTCACATGGTGCTTGTGCACGTTGGTGTTTATGTTTATCATTTTAGGACAAGAGGCCCAGATCTGGGTAACAGGTTCAGACCGTACGAACCAGACACTGTTCATAAAAATCCACAACCAGGCCACTTTTAAACGAAGTCCCATGGCTCGGATGCGACACTCAACTCCCAAAGTGACGAACACAGTCGTCCCCGCGGCTCCAGGAGGACGACTCTGGGTGGAAACCACCGGTGACGCCTCGCGCCCACCCCCAGCTCGGAGCCCTCCCTTGTCCTGCGCCCTCCCCCTGGTCGCCCGAGTGACATCACCACAGCTTGTGGTTTTGACCATGCCCATCACTGGTCCCATATTCTTTCTTAATGACTTTTCGCCGTTCTGCTAACCTGCTGACACAGAGCAAAGCCTCACAGAAGGCACAGAACCCCTGTGTTCTCAGTGCAGAGACACAGAGCACAACAGAAACAGGCTGTAATTTTCAGCAAACGGAAAGGAACACCTGAAAACCTGACATGCTGAACTGGCTTGGATTATTTTCTGTCCGTAGAAGCTATTTGCCTCCGCTTGAGGTTTAAAAGCATGTCAAATCTGGAATAAAAAGAAAACGGGAAGTTTATACACTAAAACTAATCAGCAAATCTTAGGCTCTAAACCCCCACTGTCTTGATGAAAAGTAGGCTCAGCTATCCATCTATGGGTATGAGAAGTTTCTGGATAACCACCTATGTGGTAACCGACTGACGGGAGAGAAGACAGACCAGGGGACACTGAGGAAGCAAACAGCAAACTTTCACCTCCGTAGCACGTGACCCGTGGACGCACCGGACTCGACTTTCAATCCCCGATCACTATTTGCAAGCATCAGAGTAAAATTCATGAGCAGTTAAAAAATCCCAATACATACAATGTATTTTTCCTTGTCGGTTTAAGCAACAGATACTGAAAAAATGTATGCTCGTTCTTAGTACTTAGAAATGAAATAATCAAGATCGTGTAACCTGAATCCAAAAAGGCCTGGTGCAGAACAGTATTTCAACGTGACCTCAATTTGGTTAAACGCAAACACACACGTGTATTTTTCATATGTGCATAAGATATAGATGGACAGCCACCAAACTGCTAATGAAGGTCACCCACTGTGAGTGGGACAGGGGGCTGGAAAACAAGACTTTCAATCTATATTCTTCTTTAATGTCAATTTTAAGTACGTATTTGCTTTGGATTAAAAAAAAAAAAAAAGACCAATCTCCCTTCTCTTTTCTTCTTTCTAAACAAAACGGGACACGAGCGGAACGTGCAGGGCCCACGTGGACACAGTTTCCCCGAAGTCCCCGATTCCTTTTCTTGCTCTCTCACCAGCCCCTACACTTTGGCTTCGGCCCCCACCACGGCACTGACTGCAAGAGCTCTGGCGGGCACCCCAGTGATGCCGTCAGCGTGGCCGACCCAGGGCCGCCTTGCGTACTCCCCACACCTGCCCGATCGGGAGCCTCCTCCCTCCTCCGCCCTCCGCCCTCCTGCCTCGCCCCATCTCCATGCTCTCTGCTCACCCCGTACCCGCTGGTGCTCCCGTGGCCGCATCCTCGGTCCCCAGCCCACCCTGCACACCATGCCTGCCTGACCGCGGTCCGAGGCTGCCCCCTCCCACTCGGGGCGACTGTCCACCTACCCACGATGCGTCTCCACTCCAGGTTTTCTAGGAGACTCAAGCCATCTTCTCCAAACCGAGCTCATCGGCGTCCTCCACACTCCAGGGTCCACCCGAATCTCCGCCCTGGTGCGGTACGCGACTGTAACCGTCCAGTGTCCGAGCCAGACAGCTGGACGCCACATCGCTGCCGCCTCCTCCCTCCACGCGAACTGACCGCTGGGGACTGCTGACTCTACCTCACACCAGTGTCTTCTGGAATGTCTCTGCTGCCTCCCCCGCTGCCCCGGCTCCCACGTCTCCCTGGTCTGGAGGGGTGGTTCCAGGAGTCAGCTCTGCAAGACCCCTCTCCTGCCCCCACCGCTCTCTCCGGCCACCTCGCTCACCGCACAACGCGTGGTCCCAACCGACCCACAGTTCCCTGAACAACACTACGCTGCTCCTTCACGCACGGCTGTCCTCTCTGCCTCAGACCCTCAGACCCGTGATCAGCCAGCGTTCCCCTGACCGGCTCCTCCTGCCGCCAGAGGCCGTTTCCAAGCCGGGCAAAGCACACATCCGCCCCGGAGGCTTCTAGGCGGCTTCTCGGCCTCCCCTCTGGAGCCAACATTTGGGGGGAGCGAAGCGCGGGGAAGACCGGAATATGTATTTTGGTTCTTTTCACACCGTACGGCCCCCTCCAGTGCTCACAGCCCATCAGCCAGGAAGCTGGGCATCGGTTCGGGCTGCACACGCCTCTGGCACACGTAAAAAAGTCTGAGCCCCACAGGCGAGTGTCCGCCATCAGGGCGCCACCAGGCACCGGAGCGTGTATTCTGAAAAGCTTCCTCGGGTAATTCGCCATCCTTCCGTGTGGGGCAACAAGTCAAGTTCTCCATCTCGGTCACGCATCTACAAACGTGGGCAGCAGCACCGGCGTCCTGCCTCAGACCACAGGTGACCCAACCGAACGAGGACACCGTCGACGCATCCGCCACCTGTCCGGCAGCCCCCACTCCCACCGGAAGCCAGCAGAAGCAGGGGTGCCGACGGGGTTTGGGGTTCGGATTCAACCTGCCATATTGCTAAAATGAAGTCACTCAGACACCTTCACACGTTAGTCGGTTCCTAACGGCACCCCACGCACCAGAGGTAAGGGCACACCCCGCTCAGGGGCGACGCCCCGGGCTCCGCAGCTCCCGGCCACCCGCACCTTCATCTTCCGCACAAACTTCCTCGTGGAACAGCCCACGTTCTCCACCTGTGCCTCCTGCGCGTCATACACCCAAGTTCTTGGAGCCCATCCCCCCTTCTCCCCACGGGTCCCCAACTGCTCTCAAGGATCAGCGAGGCTGAGCAGCGCTCGGAACCCACGGATCCCGGGCCCCCGCCTCTCTCCTGTACCGGGTCCCCTGCCTGGGATCCACAGTCACCAGCATCAGGCGCCCAGGCCCAGTCTGGTCTTCCGGAACTAGTCTCTGCTAAAGACTGAGGCTCCAATGCCACCAACGTCATCTTGAACTGGTTCTGTCCAAAAACCGAACATGATTTTCATTTGGAGGAGAAAAACACAATAAACACCACCTTAGCGTTTCCTTAAATCTGCGGACGGACCAGGTTGAAAACGCACCATGCCAAACGTTTACAGCAGCTCCATCCAGAATTGCCAAAACCTGGAAGCAACCAAGACACCTCCAGCAGGTGGATGGACGACCAAGCGGGGGCCACCCAGACTATGGAGTATTATCCGGTGCCGAAAAGATGTGAGCTCTCAAGCCACAAAAAGGCACGGAAGAACCGAAAATGAATTTAAGTGGAAGAAGTCAATCTGAGAAGGTCACACACTGCAGGGTCCAACTCGATGACATTCTGGAAAAGGCGGAACCACGGACACGGTAAAGAGATCAGGGGTTGCCAGGGGTTAGAAGGGAAGGAAGGATGAACAGAGCACCGAGTCTTAGGGCAGCGACTACTCTGTAGGACGGTCACTGTCCATTTGTCTACACCCACAGGACGTGCGCCACCAACAGGAACCCCGATGTCAAGCATGGACTCTGGGTGATGACGACGGTCAGTGTCGATTCGCGGACTGTCACAGATGTGCCACCCTGGAGGGACGTGGACGGTGGGGGAGGCTGTGCGTGGCGGGGGCAGCAGGAGGCACGAGGGCAATCTCTGTATCTCCCCCTCAATTTTGCGCTGACCCTAAAACTGCTTTAGAAAGCATAAGATCTATTAAGAAAGTAATAACTGTGCCAATTTTCTGCCTTGGGCTTAGCGATCAGCGTCACTAATCCCAAACCACCTTCGCTGAGGGCTGAACCCAAAGATCTCGCCACAGGACGCGGTCGGTTTACTGGCTACGGTGACCCTGACAGGTGGCGTTCGCACACACAGCCCCGGCCTGCCCACGGTGAGAGCGAATCGTTTCTGACAACCTGCCGAGCTTTGTTCTCTCGGCATCACGTTTTCGAGGTTCGCCGGTGGTGGATGCGTGTCGGGGCCGGCACCCGTGCTCGGGGCCGGATGATACTCCTCCTCCGAGCGGGCAGAGCCCATTCTGCTGCCCAGTCACCCGCTCCCGGACGTCTGGGCGCTTCTGCTTTGTAGCTCTCGTGAAGAACACCGCCGTGAACCCTCCCATATGAGTTTTCATGTGGATCTGTGTATTCTCCTCTTGGCACAGTGAGAGGAGACACACTTCTCTCCAAGGTAAATGAGCGCAGCCTCCCCCAGCGTCTGACTTCGGGCTTAAATGTCCAGCTGGCTCAGCCGTCACTCTTTTCTTGTTTGGAAGGCCCGGCCTTTTAGGCAAAAGGTGCTGTCTCCTCACGGGCAGCAGGTACGCGTCTCACGTCCCGTGCCGTTGTTACCTTTCTGCTAAAGAGCGAACCGAACTGGGTGTGGTGGTTACTCGCAAGGAGGGAAACAAAGGCAAAGAAAACTGTAATCTAAATTATGTTTTCTTACAGCTGGTAGCCACTGACGGACACCTGCTGAACCGTGCAGGGCGTGGTCTTCCTTAAGGAACTCAACGGCCGCCTGAGTGCTTTTATTAAAGGCTAAAAGTAACCTTATCTTAAGAGCAGCTAGCCCCCCAGGGTCCCGAAAGACTTGCTTGCAAATTTCGTAGAGACTTCTGCTATCCTGGGGTGCCTGACGGCAAAGTAGGTTGAGCATTCAACGCCTTGATTTTGGTCCAGATCATGATCTCACAGCCCGCGAGTTCCAGCCCTGGATCGGGCTCTGCGCTAACAGTGCAGAGCCTGCTTGGGATTCTCTCTCTCTCTCCTCTCTTCTCTCAACATAAACACTTAGAAAAGAGAGAGACTTCTGCTCTCCCTAACCCCCACTAATTAAAAAGTACATCATCAGTCACTCCTCACAATCCTAGTGCGGCTCGCTCTGTCCCCGTGCTATAATAAAATCGCCTTTTCGCACCAAAAAAAGTCTCAAGAATTCTTTGTTAGCTGTTTGCTTGTGGACCCCACTTCGTAATTTCATCAAGTAGCATTTCCGTATTTGAACACAAATAATTTCTTATACTTAGTCAAGACAACGGCGAGTATGAATGCACACGTACATCAGCACAAACATATATTTCAGAAGTGTATGATATTAATGAAACATTCACAGGTAAAAACATTACAATTAAATTTTAGAACTGAGCTGGGGGGGGGGGGGAGCAGGGGAAAATCCAACTAATGAAATAGAAAAGCAAACGCAGAAATCCTTCGCTCAAATAGGAACGAGTGCGTCCTGGAATCTTCTACGTAGGGGTTTTTTTTTTAATATGACATCATTAGCTTAGAAGAGTTTCGGATCAATTAAAAACACGAGAAAGTAGTAAGATGGAAACAACATGAAGCACACTAACGCCCAGTCTATGTTTACAGGTTTCGAGCTTCGCGGCGGAGTATGCTGGTTTTGGCACTGTTCACACTCACTGGGGTTTAAGAGGGCTTTCGTTTCAAGGATTTAATTTCACAGATGTATGCATCTGCCGAGAAATTACCGAATCATAAACTGTCTCTAAAGTACGCAACCATGAGTTTGAGCCCTGCGTCGGGCTCTGTGCTGACCGCTCAGAGCCTGGAGCCTGTTTCGGATTCTGTGTCTCCCTCTCTCTCTGACCCTCCCCCATTCACGCTGTGTCTTTGTCTCAAAAATAAATAAACGTAAAAAAAAAAAATTTTTTTTTTTAAAAAAAGTACGCAACCAAAAATGGCCTGTGTGACCTCGACAGTTTAAAGCCAAAATTAGGAACAGTGTAAGATCCATTATTTCCACAGAGGTGTTTTAGTCGTGATAAACTTTTTTAAAAAACAGTAACAGCAGCAGCACTGGAAGGGGGCTCAGGCCAGAACTTTTTCTTATACAAACCTTCAAACATTTTCTTTTTTAAGGTTTATTTAGTTTTGAGACAGAGAGAGACAGAGCATGAACGGGGGAGGGGCAGAGAGAGAGGGAGACACAGAATCGGAAACAGGCTCCAGGCTCTGAGCTGTCAGCACAGAGCCCGACGCGGGGCTCGAACTCATGGACTGCGAGATCGTGACCTGAGCCGAAGTCGGCCGCTTAACCGACTGAGCCACCCAGGCGCCCCTCTTACACAAACCTTTAAAAAAAATGTTTTTAACGTTTTATTTTTGGAGAGAAAGAGAAGGAGCGAAAGAGCAAGCATAAGCAGGGGAGGGGCAGAGAGAGAGGTGGGGGACACAGAATCCGAAGCGGGATCCAGGCTCTGGGCTAAAGCCCAGGGCCCCATGCAGGGCTCAAACCCACGAACCGTGAGATGGTGACCTGAGCCAAAGTCACTCAACGAACTGAGCCACCCAGGCACCCCGACACCATTTTTGGACATAGTAAGAAAGGACCACGTATAAGAGTCTCCCTCCACTCTGCCCCCCTCCCTCCCCCACAAGGCAGGAAACTACAGTTACGGCTTTCCTGTTAATCCAGGGTTTTCGGCGCGCATGTAATCCAATACATACATTCCTTTCCCCTTGTTTTTCTTCAGTTAACGACGTAACTGAAGAGGTTTCTGTGTCAGGTCACAACTCCGCCCTCCTTCTGTACAGCTGTTCTGATCGCATATGTGAATGAATCCAGAAGTCATCATTTACTCTCCCCCGAGGGACACGGGTGTTTACGCTTCTCGTCTTCCCCCTTTACAAACAACATGGCAACAAATCACTCACTCTGAACACGTGCCAACGGTTTCGTCTTAGAATCTCTGAGTCAAAGGACAATTGTCAATTTTAATAGACACTGCTGAATCCCTCCCCGGGGGCCAGCAGTGTGTGAAAACACCTGTTCCCTTGCAGCCCTGCCCTCCCCGAACCATCGAACCTTCGCTTAACAACATGCTCCTTCTTGGGTCCGTCCTCCATTCCCTGTGCCTGTCACACAGGGCCCCCAAAATCTTTTCGGCTAGCCAGAGTCTGACGAGCGTCTGAGAGGCAGTGTGTCCCCTGCGACACTCCATCACTCTCCTGACCTCGCGATCACGGGGATGATTCTGACGTTTCACTTACACGGCAGCTCAGCTGCCTGCTCGTCTTCCCCACCTGATAATCCGCGACACCAAAGGCGCGTCACGCGTATCTCAGTTCTCTCTGTGACGCCCAGATGAGATTAATCTGGCTTTCCTTCTCCTCACGTTTGGAGGTGGCGGCCACGTCTTCTTAACGGGCGTCTGTTATGCCACAGAACGGCTTCTGATCGCGGTCTCTGAAACTCCAACGTCCATTAGCAGAAGGGGCAAACACCTACCTTAGGCGTTCTGGAATGCTCGTGCCTGGTATTTACATAAGGAAAGGCTTTACTGTAAACTGATCTTCACTTTGTTTACCTTTATGTATTTACTTTGAGAGACAGAGAGAGGGGGAGAGACAGAGAATCCCAAGGCTCAATCCCACAACTCTGAGATCATGACCTGAGCCGAAATCAAGAGTCAGACACTCAACCAACTGAGCCACCCAGGCACCCCTGTAAACTGATTTTTAAAACTTATTTTATGTTATAATTAGGTATTGTATTTACTTTCTGAAATTATGTGTTTAGATAGGGTTTTTGGTACTATTTCATGACAGCAAAGATTGTCATTAAAAATACTATAAAACAAAGTACCGGGTTGCTCTGGAGTGTAACAGACCTGCCAGGTCAAAGGTTATGCGATTCAGCTCTCCGTATTTGCAACGTCACAGATCGCAGTGAACTACATAGACGGGAGTTCTACTGGTCTGTCATTTCCATATACGTTTGTAATTTACAATAAAGAGAGGCTTTAGTGTCCCGACCAAACACAGAAATGTACACATCACAAACAAGCATCACCACCTCCACTGATGGCTAAGCCTGCACGATCACTCTTACGGCCCTGTGCAGAGTGAGGGCCCCTTACTACTTTGTAAGCGTGAAGCATTATTTGCAAAAAAACAAAAAACAAAAAAACAAAAAAAAACCATTTATTTTGTTCAAATGTCACAATTTCTCCATTTAGAATCTCTGCCTTTTTCAACTCCCCCATGACAGTAAGGGATAGATTAAAATCTTATCCTATTACACAACAGTGAAAGTGATCACAAACCTATGGTTATTCGGCTCAGTATCCAAATTATTAACGTAAATACTGCATATACGGTATGTGTGCCCAATTATAAGGCAACCACGAGTAAGAAGTGATTCCCCATTTTCCGATCTAGACAACTGCTCAAAGTCTTGGCTACTTTACTGTGTACCTGCTAGGAATGTGCATTATATATACAGGCAGCCCAGACTCAGACTCAGACTCAGCCCTACATGCCGATTACAATTCACAGAGAAAGGAAACTGTTCATTCTAGCAGCCTGCTCAGGTACTACACCTAACACGCTGATTTTCCACCTCCGGTTACATCACATGGATTTACAACATCTCCAAGAGATCCTTGAACCACGTTTCCCGCTTCTCTGCTGGGAGGACACTAGCACATCTTCTGGTGAACCAGTGTGACACCAACCACCACGTGGGCCCCCCCTCTGGCTGCCGAGCACTCTGGTTGCAGACACCGGGCAGACGACTGCTCCCGTGCTCACCCACCGCCCCGTTCCAGAACCACCGGGGGTCCTGCCCGAGGATGCCGGTGGTCTCCCTCCCGGCTACAACAGCACCATCCAAACAGGGGCCAAATAAATGCAGGGAAAGTGATGGGAGGGTACCCGTGTTTCAGGCACCCTGAACCTGAGAAGGGACCCAGTGCTGCCCTGAGGGAAGGCCGGTGCGCCTGACGGACACCCCCGTGCCTCCAGTCACGTGGTGTCAGGCCGGCCCCTGGCACCACTCAGGAACCGCCCTGACGGTTTACAGGTTAGCGGTTCTCCCAGGAAGTCTCAGGGTGTGCACGAGGTCCCCGTGAGTTACGTACAATTCGAACACACTTCAGTGCCGTCAGTTCACACGAGCGCTTCTGTTCTGCAGAGAATGCCACGCTCGACGCCCTCTTACGTGTGACTAGTACTCTGAACTTATTACAGACGACATCCCAGATGCGTGAGACGTGCTAGAGCCCACCTTCCAGGGCTCTCCCAGGTAGGAGTAGGTGCGATCGCGTGGACAGGACCAGAAATTTCCACCCACCTTCTAGCAGGTGCCTCCAAAGCGCAGGACTCTGAATGCAACAGGGCCACCGAGCCCTGCGTGTGACCGCGGGGGCCCTCCTGAGAGAATTCCAGAGGCCATGGCCAGCATTTTCACAGGCACGCAGGTGAGAGACAGCAGGAGCCCAAGGCCAGCACAGAAGGCCTCCCGCCGCAGCCTCTGGGGACGCCACCCGGAAGACGGGCCTCTTGGGATAAAGTAGGGCCAGCACAAGAAACCGTACCGGAAGCCTCCCGTGGCTCTGCGAGGCTGCAGGTCCTAAAGCGACCACACGGCCGGCGCTGCCCGATGTCCCCGGGACATCCCGCCCACAAGTCCAAGAGCAAGTGTGGCGGCCCTTGGGGCCACATGGCTCAGGCCGAGAGTGAGAAGACAAGTGAACCTGACAAGGGCTTTGCTTCTCTCCGGTGCACTTTCCACAAGAATGACACCGCCTACGGGAAAACGACATGGCCACGCTGGTGGAAACGGGCAGAATAAAGGGTCTGCTGTCGAAGGAGGAAGCAAAGCGTCTCTGCGGCCTGCAACCCCGACGCCACCTGTCACTCCACGGCCGGACTCGGGCCCTCGGTGACCACTTCCCGGTGAGCTCACGCCCCGCCCCTCTACTGCTCCCCCGTCGCCCGTTCTCCCGCACCCCTTCCACAGACCAGCCTCGGGACACCAGCCGAGCCCGCACGCTGCCCCCCCACCCCGCCCTCCTGAATGCCCGATGGGACGCCACACACGGGACTCGGCCACTCGACCTCCACGTAAGGGCGCTCCCGGCCCTCCGATCCATCCGTGCGGGAGCGCTGGGGCACACGCGGTTCCCCGGTCTGCTCATGGGGAGAACCCCCCGCCCCCGACGTGCTCACTCCCCAGGCCCCAGCGGAGCAGCAGCAAAGCGTGGTCGCCCAACAACAGGCACGCGTGGAACTAAGTCCGTGACGTCCCACTGCCGACAGCACCCCCCAGCGCTCCGGGACCCCCTCCGACCTCGGTTCCCGGCGTTCACACCTTGCAAACCTGTGTCACGAAAGCTTCCGTCCCCGACGGTCTTGCTCTCCAACTTAACAAGAAGCAGGGGTGTAGGCACCACACTGTAGCTGGAGGCACGTGTTCGGGATCGTCTCCGGGTAAGCTTGGCAGACAGGCACACAGGCTAAGAACGAGCAGCCCCTTTCATCTGGACACACGATTTACGGAACAAAAACAAGGTTTCTGAGGTGCCGTGCTGCGTATTAGAAGATTCAAACATCGATCTCAATGACTCTATCTCTGCTTCACGTCCCATATGGTTTTTGAAACTGTTCCCTGTCCCTCACCACGTGGGTTTCTCAGCCCCTCCACAGGGGTCACATAATTACCTCACTTCACACACCGAACACAGGCCCGCACAGGTCAGCGGGGCCCGAAAGTCACAGGTTAGTAAGCAGCTTAGGACTCAGAAAGCAACAGGGACGTCACCTTCGGGGGACAAGAGCATGCCAAGTACCCAGATCACGTCCCCGTGCAGGCCGACTGCGTGCGGGGTCCCAGGGGCGCGCGAGTGCACACTCGTCACGGGGTGCAGGGGGCTGCGGCCCCAAATCTGCGTACAGCACGGGCAAATGGATCGTATTCTCTACTGTACAGATGACACAACAGACTCGGGAGCGAAACGCTGTCCATGCATTAGTGCGAAGAGGTGGAGGGGAAGGGAGGGGGGCAACGGGGGGAGGGAGGGAAGCGCACTCAGTGGTGAGCGGTCCGCCGGTAACCCACCAGGAAACAAACAGACGGCCACGGACCTCCAGGAGACCTTTCTGTGATTCTTTCTGTCCCCCGCAGACGGACGACCTTGCTACACGCTTAAAACTACTATTTCATCTCTGTCTTCCCTAAAACTGATGGCATTTTTGGACGCCAAAGAAAAGACAAGAGAACAGGAAGCATCAGGCATCAGGCCTCATCCTCTGCTAGAGATGCGACAGACCCGGAGACTCGGTGGGTACCAGGTGGTCAGCGGGCCTCACGGGGCTCACCTCGGCCCTGAGAGACGGCGGTCTGACACAAGGGAAGGTGAGGAGGCACGCCCCGGAGCTGTGGAGGCCAAGGGAAGGAGGGCATGGTGAACACACCGGTGTGGCCAGAACGAGGGGTTCTGTACAGGGAAACGAGCGGAAGCTGAGTTAGGCCACAACGTGGGGGCTGGCAGTGCCAAACTGAATGAGTTTGGAGTCTGCCCCTGCGGCCACGGACAGGCCCCGCAGGAAAGCCGGCAGGGCGAGGTCCCGGCCATGCTGCTGGTGGCCGTAACATGTGCCGGGTGGGCTGGAAAAGTTAAAGGTGCGTGCGGGGCCTCATCCCGCTGGCCTGTGGCAGGCACACAGGGCCCGAGCTAGGGTACCGGAATCAGAAGGAAGGCAGGACAACGCTGGAAAAGAGAACACAGACAGAAACCGGGCCAGGGACAGGGGGCCGAGAGGGGAGGGAGGATGATCACAACTCGGAACACGTCATGCAGCGGGACACCTCTGGCTTGCGCGTAGAAGACGTGACACAAGGCGGGTCCGGGGCATGGGAGAACATCACAAAGGTGGGGCTGGAGACACAAACAGAGCCATCATCTTCCAGAAGGGCGGCTGACCCCACAACGTGAGCGCACGCCCAGAATGAAGACCACAGAGGAGAGGAAGGGCAACAGACGTCCTCGCACGAAGACGGTACTGTATTAAATGGAAACGGTCATCCCCACGTCTCTGCCCAGCAAGTGCTCCTTTCCCTCCATTCTTCCACAGACGTTCCCGAAGGTGAAGGAAACACAGACGTGGATACGAGCACCAGGCAATTCCCCAGCTCCCTGTAACTGCTGGCACTTTTTAAAGTTACTTTAAACTACATTATGTGTGTCAACATCACTTTCCGCAGCGTGACCATAAAGTTGCGAGTAGGGATGCGCCTGGGTGGCTCACTGGGTTAAGCGTCTGACTCCGACTTCGGCTCAGGTCATGATCTCACGGTTCGTGGGTCTGAGCCCTGCATCGGCCTCCCTGCTGACAGCTCGGAGCCGGCTTCAGATCCTCTCTCTCCCCCTCTCTCTGCTCCTCCCCCGTGAGCGCGCTCTCTCTCTCTCTCCCTCTCTCAAAAATAAACATTTAGAAATGAATAAAACGTGAAAACTTGCAAGGAGAGAATCTAAAGATGAGCTCCCAAGGGAAGCAATGCAGCGTTTGTTTTCAGAGCAGAGGAGATGTGCAACCCAAGTGGAGAGTCCAAGTAACGTCTCCACTGAGTGCCCTGGGGCTCTCTGAGCAGCGCACGGAGGTTCCTAGGCCTGCTCCGCGGGACGGGTCCACCTGGAGGCTGCTTAATAAACAGGCTAGTTCGCTAATGCTCACAGGTTCTCTGAAAACACCTCACCTCCAGGCAGCGCCTCACCCTTTCACAGTGACGACACGGTGGGGGGCAGAGAGGGCAGCACCGGCCACTCAAGGGCGCGGGCAAAGCACACAGAGCCGACCGACGGTAATGCGCTTTAAGCAATCTCTTCACTCATCGTCAAACCTTGCTGGGAACAAGTATTTCCAGAGTTTGCACAAGAAAGCCACCTTGGAGTGTACATTCTTTCCAACTCCCTCCCTCTGTTCTAACCACCGCCTACCTCCACGGGCCTTCCTCACCGCTACAAGTGACCACACACCTCTCACAAAGACAACATTTCTGTTTGCGAACGTTTCTTGTACTTTCTCCTCGAAATGCACTACAGATCATCAGGCACCCTCAACTTGAGAATGGACAGTTCAGCCTTCTCAGGGGAGAAGAAATAACACAGGGCCGTGGCATTACAGAAGAGATGAGGGAAGGAAGAACATCGACAACCCATTTCAACCTTTACTTGACAAGTGCTTTCTTCCTTTCCTTCCAGGGGGAAGCAGGGCACAGGGCGGACGGACGCGGCAGGCTTCCCGGATGACCCCAGCCGGGGCGTGCACGAGGAAATGCCTACCTGCCGTCTTCAGATGGCTTTACAGACACAACCGTCAGTGTCGTGAGTCGGCCGGCGACATCTGTCATCTGTCTGGCCACCCAGCCTCCGTGCCCCCTTCCCTCCCTCCGGGAAGAGCCCCAGGCCCCCAATCGCTGTCGGGGTCCGCGCCGCGCACAGGAGGCAACACGCACCCGGGCAGGACACACAGCTTCACCGGAGCCCTTCACAGCAGGACCGGGCTCCCACCTTCCCAGTTCCCAGGGTGACTCACTCCTCCGCATGGATCCCCCAGGTAGGTCTGGGACCAGGCCCCTGGACTCGGCACGCTCGCTCTCCCCACGACATCGTCACAACAGAGGGCCCTAACCACGTTTCTCAGCGCGGGTCCAAAGCACACCAGCTCCAAGTGGGAATACCCCGCGCTGCGGACGTGCTGGGGGAGGACGCCGTCACTGGGCACGGCACGTGTCCATGGTGCTTGCCCGTTCCCACGGCGCTCATGGTTACCTCTGGAAATCCTACAGAAAAGCACTTTCCACCGTACCGAGCTTCCCTGTGTGGCTCACCGGCGACTGCGGGAATACTGCCCACGTTCGCTACCGCTTCTCAATTACACGGGCTCTCGAGGGGTCTTCAGGGAGGCACCGTGGTCGCCGTCCCCACGCTCTGCCCCTCGGGCCCAGCCGGAACCTCCCTCTGAGCACGGGCTGCAGACCACACGGCACGAGAAAGCAGTTCCCTACGAACCATGCACGCAGGGACAGCAGAGAAAACACCTGTCCTTTCCCTTCAGACACCTGCCTCCCTGCCCTTCACCCACTCACGGTTCCTGCCGGACAGCTAAAGGGCGTGGACAGGCCGCAAGGGGGAAACGTGCCAGAAGCACCCCCACCCGGGCCCTGTCTGTGGGGAGGACAGAAGGGAGGGGTGCGCACGGGGGACGCTGACTCCATATGGGCCCCAGCGCTGACATCCGAGCCGCGAGGACCAGCAGGAGGGAAAGTACTGGAGGCCCCCAGACGTCTCTATGCCCCCGGGCCTTCCTCTGGAAGACGGGGCGGCGAACAACAAGGTGCACAGTATATAGTCTCACAGTGAGGACGTAATCCCACACGGAGGCCCGGAGGCCATCAGTCCCGGCTATGGACTCACTCAATCTCCAGACACCCGCCGGCCCAGCCCTTGAGCAGTGCAGCAAAGGGCAGCCGCTCAGGAATGTCCGCTAGATAAGGAGGCTGCTGCCCCCAGGATACTGACGAGGATACTGACGAGGGTACTGACGAGGACGCTGGAGGCTCAGGGAGGAGGCGACCAGGGAGAGACAGCCCGAGTCCTGCTAACTGCGCCGGGACAGACCGTGGGCCCACGCTGACCGAGCAGTGCGTGCGGGGAGCAGGTGGGACCCACGCGCAGACCCAGGCGGAAGCAGAAGCGATGGGGTGGCGGATGCCCGCACACCTGCTTCCGGGCATCCGTCCGCCTGGGGACAGGGACGCACCTACTTGCGGAAGATTCTGCCCAAGGACACAGTTTGCGGGGAGACTCCCTGGGTGCAGGTGAGGGGGCGGGGCCGCAGAGAGCCAGGGGAACTCTGCAGACTTTCTCCAGCCCTTCCCATCCGCGGGATGTCACCGATGAGCCCTTCCAGCACAGCAGACTCTGAAATCAACATTCAGGCTAGTCAAAACCATCTTGCCTGCCACTGCTCCCTTTCTATGTCGGGGCCCACAGGACACCGCGGCCTTACCTGTCGCCCACGTTTCCCCATAAATCATTTTCAGGCGGGGGAAGTGCGTGCCCTAGCTTCTGAACAGCACCTTCAGACTTCGAGAGAGACTGATGGCTCAGAAACACTGATGAGCCTCAAGGAGAACTTTAACTTTCACACGCAGGATTCAACGTCAGCATGCCATCGTGCAAAACCAATTTTTGGTTTTACTGTTGGCATAAGTCTCAAACCAGATAGGCAGGAGGGATAATTAGCCCATTTGCAGAGCAGAAAAACTTGGAAATGCAAGACATGTTTCAAACTCCCAAGTTGATTTTCTTTTTTTTTTTTTTCCCCCAAATTGATTTTCAGAACAAAATGACATTTCTTCCTCAGAATAAGAATGACATCCTGAAAGCCAAGGGTAAAAACTCCACGGGCGGGCCTTCCCTGCCAAGTGAGCCACAATCCCAGGCTGCAGAATTCAGCCAAGAGCCTACTTCTAGCTGCAGGGAAAAAACCTACAAAGTGGAAACATTTTGTCCACATCTCTAAATGCGCATCAGCAAGTGCCAACAAAGCTTTAGCTGCGCCTCATTCCTGAAAGAGAAGCGGGCACAATGACTGATGGCTCCAGGGCAACAGGCAAAACCCAGGACCAGCTCGTGCAAACCAGGACTCGGGGCCACCCTACCGGTAAGAGGTAAGAGGTAGGTGGCTCGGGGACAGGAGGAGCAAGACTGAGACTGCCTTTTTCTATAGTTCTGACTGCTAAACCATGTAAACAATGAAGTCCAAAAGAAAGACTCAAACCCTAAAATTAAGAATAATCAGAAACAGGGGCACCTGGGTGGTTCAGTGGGTTAAGCGTCTGACTCTTGATTTTGGCTCAGGTCATGAGCCCACGGTACCTGGGTCTGAGCCCCACGTCAGGGGCTCTCTCCCCCTCTCTGTGCCCCTTCCCTGTGCCTGCACTCTCTCTGGCTCTCAAAATAAATAAGTGAACTCAAAAAAAAAAAAAAAAGAATACACAGAACAAATAAACCTAATATCAAATTGTGCACGGTTATGTTACCAATCACATTGCTTTAAAACTCATTATTCTAAGTGCACAGTCTTGGGACACATTTTTTCTAAAACCCAGAAGAACTGCAAAGACATTCTAAAACGTCACTGCATAGGATGACTATACCAACATGGTATTACGAACTGAAACTATCTTGTGCGTATCAAGGAAATAATACAGACATCACGAGAAGTCAAAGTTGTTTAAGAGACAGGAGACCAGGGACGCCTGGGTGGCACAGTCGGTTGAGCGTCCGACTTCAGCCAGGTCACGATCTCGCGGTCCGTGAGTTCAAGCCCCGCGTCAGGCTCTGGGCTGATGGCTCGGAGCCTGGAGCCTGTTTCCGATTCTGTGTCTCCCTCTCTCTCTGCCCCTCCCCCGTTCATGCTCTGTCTCTCTCTGTCCCAAAAATAAATAAACTTTAAAAAAAAAAAAAAAAAAAAAAAGAGACAGGAGACCAGCATGAAATAAATCAAGGGGGAAACTAAGGTTTATGGTGAACAGAAGAAACACCAACATGAAATCCAACTTTCTCTTCTTACAAATATCTTTGTCTGGCTCTGTCTCCAGAAAGGACCTCAATGATGCCAACCCCAGTGACAATGAGCATGCCTAGCTCATTTGGATTTCCAAGTATCACTTGCACACTAAAAGGAACCCAGGCTCCTCAGAGGAAGGATTTCAGATCTGAGGCAGGAAAAACACAAAGTGAGCCTGGGACAAATTCCTGTGCCAGAAAACAGGGTAACATTCAAAGACTAACGGGGCCCTGGCCAAAGGACACGGGAGCCACTCTGAGGGGGACAGCAGAGTACCTAAGGAATAGGGATGACAACGGACCGTGGCACACTGAAGAAACACAAATCCGAGTGTCCACAGCAATTCCAAGGACAGAAGAATGACAGGAGTGCTCTTCACGGAAGAGGGCCTGTCGGTCCACGAGGAGGACAGGAGGACAGAGGCCGGACGATCCCTTCTGTAGCTCCCACGCGAGAATGGGTGTGCGCAGGACGCCAGGGACAACGCGGCCCACGGGGAGTGCCCCAGGGACTAGGGCTGTCACAGGCTCCGGAGGGGGTGCACAGAGAGACTCGGAGGGGTCTGGCGTCATCTGGCAGTCCAATGATCCTACCTCCGACCACAAGAAGGGGGCCACCGGAAACCACGAGCCTCCGGAGGCGATGCCCAAAACGGGGGAGACGAGGTAAGGCTGGAGGGCCAAAGCAAGAGGCGTTAAAGCCCCGTGGGACAGGGCGCCTGGGTGGCTCGGTCGGTTCGGCGTCCGACTTCGGCTCAGGTCACGATCTCGCGGTCCGTGAGTTCGAGCCCCGCGTCGGGCTCTGGGCTGATGGCTCGGAGCCTGGAGCCTGCTTCCGATTCTGTGTCTCCCTCTCTCTCTGCCCCTCCCCCGTTCATGCTCTGCCTCTCCCTGTCTCAAAAATAAATAAACGTTAAAAAAAAATTAAAAGAAAAAAAAAAGCCCCGTGGGACGGGGTTACGCGGCACTTACACCACAATACGGTTTATAAGCATGTTACCCCTATGATTGCCTAACCAAGGAGACACGTAAGTACGGCAAACTGCTAACGGCAAGGTCACTGCCTGCAGTCTCCTCCTCCCTCTAGATAAGAACACTTTCCCCAGCAGGAACACCGCCCGTCAGAATACGAGTTTTTTTTTTTTTTTTAATGTTCATTCATTTTTTATTTTTATTTATTTATTTTTTTAATTTTAATTTTTTTTCAACGTTTTTTATTTATTTTTGGGACAGAGAGAGACAGAGCATGAACAGGGGAGGGGCAGAGAGAGAGGGAGACACAGAATCGGAAACAGGCTCCAGGCTCTGAGCCATCAGCCCAGAGCCTGACGCGGGGCTCGAACTCCCGGACCGTGAGATCGTGACCTGGCTGAAGTCGGACGCCTAACCAACTGCGCCACCCAGGCGCCCCTGTTCATTCATTTTTTAGAGAGACAGAGACAGAGACAGCGTGCGAGAGGGGAGGGGCAGAGACAGAGGGAGACACAGAATCCAAAGCAGGCTCCAGGCTCTGAGCTGTCAGCACAGGGCCCGACGCGGGGCTCGAACCCAGAGGCCGCGAGATCATGACCCAACCCGAAGCTGGCTGCTTAACCGACTGAGCCACCCAGGAGCAGAACAGGAGCAGTTTGGAGGGTCCTTGTACACAGGACAAACATGAGTCCCCAAACGAGCTAGTTACCACGTTGCTCAGCAACACCCAGCACTAAAGGCCAGCAGGCAGGACACAGGTTCAGGAAGAAAGGCCGTCTTCTCAGAGAGTGTGGCGTATTGTACACGGATGGGGCAGGATGCCAGCATCTCTGCCCAGCAGGAGGCGACCCCCGCCCCACAGCCAAGCTGCTGCGAGGCGACTGGGGCCGGCGCAGGAAGACCGCAGGACCCGGCCCCTCCCCAAGTCCAACCGAGTGAAGACAGGGTACAGATCTCCAGGGACCTCACAGATGGCTTCTGAGACAGGCAAGCTCCACGCCACAGGACCCACAGACTGGCAGGGAGAGGGAACAGCAGGAAGGAGGCAAAGCCGTCTCCCTGGCTTCTGACCACCGGACCAGAGGGCAAGCTGCTCCGTTCACAGGACGAGGCACAGGTGTGGGGAGGAGGGTGGTGGCCCGTGTGGAACTCAAAGAGCCCACGGTCCGCCCAGATGGAGCTTCACTACGAGGTGCTTGGAAAGGCGTCCGGGAGACAGAGTGGGGTGCATGAAGGAGAACACAGGGCAGCCGAACCTCCCAAGGAAAACCGCCTCCCCGAGTCTGACCCACGCCGACCCATGGGACAAAACGGCCATCCTGCGGCCGCACTGTGCACACGTTCCCCCTATTCCACCCAACCACACACTCCCATGCCCTTCTATTGCTCTCCGTAAAACCGCATACGTCTCTGGGCGCGGTAACTGCAGCACATAGCGTTCAGCACCTAGTACCGTGCCTGCCACGCACTCCAGAACAGGTGAATACTTTGGTGTACGCCTTGTACCCACACGCGTAAATATTACACACGCTGCTTTTAAAGATTACGTAGTTCTGTATAGGATATAAAGACGCACACTGTCCTGCGCTTTATGTGACGGGTGATGTGAGGGGCTTGGACCTGTTGCCTAAAGCACGAATCTTAGAGCTCAACCCACGCATTAGAAGGAGCCACTCTACCCAACGGCGTCTACACTGCATCCATTCTTGTCTCCTCCCCCAACCCACTATCCACACAGAACCAGCACCAGCTTTTAAAAAATTCAACCAAATCGTGCCAGTCCCTCCCCCTGAGGCCACAATGCCCCGGGGCCCTCAACTGAAAACCCAGCTCCTGGCGGGGCAAGGCTCTGTCCCACCACCAGCTGCCTGGCGCCCCACCTGGCTCCCCTTCCATGGCTTAAAACAAAGCCAGGTTTGTCCTTGACCCCGGCCTCTGCCCCTGCAGTCGCAGTGCTGGGAGAGTGTTCTCTCGGCCTCGGCCCCTGAGCAATCTCTCCCGAAAAGGCCTCTCGTGGGCCACAGTGTGCCAGCAGGCAGCATCTCCTCCTAACTCCTTCCCTCTTTCAGGTGTGCCTCCACCACGGTCTCCAAGGAGCACAGAAGCCGGACGCCGGAGCCCGGAGCCTGTGACGGTGCAGAGTCACCAAGGGGCTCAACAAGGGTGGGCGGTTGTGCCTGTGCAGATGCTTCAGGTGCGGCAACACAGAAACCCTTGTGGTGGGGGCTGCACTGCAGTTGAGGGGCATCCCGCCCCCAGCCTGCTTCAGATTCTGGGTCTCCCACTCTCTGCCCCTCCCCTGCTTACACTCTGTCTCTCTCTCTCAAAAACGAACACGAAAAAAAATTAAAAAACAAACAACACTGATCAGACACCGTGATCAAGTCACAGAGTAAGTGTCACTTAAGCCATCCACCTCCTCGGCCTGCCCTGTATGGCCAGATCGTCACCACAAAGCCTGCCCTGGGCGGGCGCCCGGCAGGGGAGGACAGTGGCACCGGGGGCTGGCCCGCTGACACCATCACCACTCCACGGACGCGGGCTGAGCGTGGGCAAACTGGAGACTCCGATTAGAAGAACGACGGGTACTAGCCAGGACTAGTGGGTTCCGTTTTCTCCCGTACCAACTGATGATGACCAACACGCTTACTGTGACTTCTAGGTCTTCCCGCCTTCACTTACACACGAGTAGTCTGTAAACCAACCCATCACAGACCAGAAAATACGAATACGATTTTAAGCGTGTCTGAAGGCATCGAAGAGATACTGAGGCGGCCACGACCGGAGGGACTGAGACCGCAAACAAAAGGGAAGCCCACGGAGCCAACTCTAATATTCAGAGTCCTCTCTCTCCCTCAAGGCATTGGAGGATTCTGATTTTCATCAGGGATTTGAGACAATATACCAATGAGCTGGAAAGGAAACAGAACGGAAAGCCAGGCAGAAAGTCGCGGCTAACCGAGCTCTGGACACCCCAGGGAGGCACAAAAAAGGACCCCGGCACTCAGCAAGCACGGCCTGAGAAGCTGAGCCTTCAGTGATCTCACGGTGCTGGGGAGAAATAACCAGGCTTCAGGACCTACCACGAAGGAGGGGCCCTGGGAAACACTCCGGGCCTCCAGATGGAGATCCTGGAGGGTTCCATGGGGGTGGGGGGCAGCGCACCTTACAAAGCCTGGGCCCCACTCTCAGGTCACTCGCGCCTGACTGGGCCCAGAAGCCTCCCCACGCAGGGTGTGTCGGATGAAATGCTGAAGGAATACAGCCCCACGAAGAGCCTCTACACTTCTCCATAACGTCCCACATGCAATTAAAAAAAAAAAAAAAGAAAAGAAAAGGGATGCCTGGGTGGCTCAGTCGGTTAAGCATCCAACTTCGGCTCAGGTCATGATCTCACGGTTCGTGGGTTCGAGCCCTGCATCAGGCTCTATGCTGACGGCTCAGAGCCCGGAGCCTGGTTCAGATTCTGCTTCTCCCTCTCTCTCCGCCCCTCTCCTGCTCATGCTCTCTCTCTCAAAAGTAAATAAACAGTAACAAAAAAAAAAAATTAGTAAAACAAGTAAAAAGTAAAAGAAAGAAAGAAAGAGAGAGAGGCACAGGGTAGCTCAGGCTAGTCAGTTAAGCATCCAGAACTTGGTTTCCACTCAGGTTTGTAAGTCTGAGCCCTGGGTCGAGCTCTGTGCTCACAGCATGGAGTCTGCTTGGGAGTCTCTCTCTCTTCCTCTTTTTCTGCCCCTCCCCTGCACTCTCTCCCTCTCTCTCAAAATAAATAAGCACACTTAAAAAAAAAAAAAACCAAGGTATAACATAAGGACCAAAAGAAAAAAAGAACAGAAACAGACCAGGAGGAGACCCATAGATTGGAATTACTGGATGCCAATGTCAACTGTTCAAAAACATATTTGACAAATGGGAAATTTTCAGAGAATCAAAACAGATTCTAAAACTGAAAATTATTGTAGCTAAAATTAAGAACTCAATCTGTGGGCTTACCAGCAGACTAGACACGGGTGAAGAGAGACTCAGTGAACTGGAAGATAGGTCAGTAAAAAAATATACCTAGACAACAGTCAGAGTTTAAGTCAAGAAAATAGAGGAGCCCAAGGGACACACAGGACATGGTAAAAAGGTCCAATGAGAACCCTCAAAGTAGAGGAAACACAGAATGGGGAGTACTAGATCCCTACAGAGGTTAAGAGTCAAAACTTTTCCAAAACTCATAAAAGAACCAATACAGTGACTCCACAAAGAATGCCTGAGGGAAAAAGATGTAAAAAGTCACAAGAGGAAAAAGATACCACCTTCCATGGGACAACAACACTAGCAGCTGACTTTTCAAGAAAAGGAAAGGAAGCCAGATGATGGATTAGCATCTATAAAATGTTGAACAAAAATAACCACCGACCTGGAAGCCTTTACCTAACAGAAACGTTCTTCAAAAGTGAAGGCAGGGGCGCCTGGGTGGCGCAGTCGGTTAAGCGTCCGACTTCAGCCAGGTCACGATCTCGCGGTCCGTGAGTTCGAGCCCCGCGTCGGGCTCTGGGCTGATGGCTCAGAGCCTGGAGCCTGTTTCCGATTCTGTGTCTCCCTCTCTCTCTGCCCCTCCCCCGTTCATGCTCTGTCTCTCTCTGTCCCAAAAATAAATAAACATTGAAAAAAAAAAAATTAAAAAAAAAAAAGTGAAGGCAAAGTAAAGATTGTTTTGGGGGGGAAAAAAAAAAAAAGGACAACTCACCAACCAAAGACACGAACCAAAAGAAGTATTAATGCAGCTCTTTGAGGAAAAGAAGTCTCTGACAGAAACATGAAAATACAAGGAATGCAGAACAACTTCACAACAGAAAGGGTAACTATGAGAACAAATCGTAACAAGCATTAACTGCACAACGCCAAAACCAATCTAAAATTTAAAAATATTACCCGACAAAGAAGGTGAAGGGGAGCTCAGTGCAGTTCAAGTGTCAAAGGAAAGAGCAGGGTCAGGGAAGGAGTGCAAATACTGAATCAGGCATAAGTTTAAAATGCACCTCCATCTAGCAATATATATATACTCCAATAACCTAACAGAGAAGTATACAATTAAAAAATACGTCATACTTCTAAAAGAAGGCCAGAGAGGGGCACCTGGGTGGCTCAGTTGGTTGAGCGTCCGACTCCGGCCCAGTCATGATCTCACAGTTCGTGAGTTCGAGCCCCACGCCGGGCTCTGTGCTGACAGCTCAGAGCCTGGGGCCTGCTTCGGATTCTGTGTCTCCCTCTCTCTCTGCCCCTCCCCAGCTCATGCTCGCACTCTGTCAAAAATAAATTTAAAAAACTTAAAAAAAAAAAATCTAAAAATAAATAAATAAAAGAAGGCCAGAGAGAAAAAGAACACAGAACAGGTGGGACAAAGAAGAAACTAGTAATACGGTACATGTAAACCGACGAATCAGTCATGACATTTAAACAAACACTCCGAGCAAAAGGTAAAGACTGTCAAATTCATTAAAATAAAACTAAGCAGGGGCGCCTGGGTGGCGCAGTCGGTTAAGCGTCCGACTTCAGCCAGGTCACGATCTCACGGTCCGGGAGTTCGAGCCCCGCGTCAGGCTCTGGGCTGATGGCTCAGAGCCTGGAGCCTGTTTCCGATTCTGTGTCTCCCTCTCTCTCTGCCCCCTCCCCCGTTCATGCTCTGTCTCTCTCTGTCCCAAAAATAAATAAATGTTGAAAAAAAATATATTAAAAAATAAATAAGTAAATAAATAAATAAATAAATAAAACTAAGCATACACCGTCCACAAAGGTCCACCTTAAAATGTAAGATCACAGACAGATGAAAGTAAAAGATACCCAAAACCCTACCGAAGAGAAAACCGATGTGGCAAATAGGACCAGGCAATAAAGGAACCTCTAAAGCAAAAAACACTACTAGAGACAAAGAAGAACGTTTCGTGATGAAAGTTCCGTCTACCAAGAAAACAAGAGTTCTAAATTTGAATGTACCTAATAGCGCAATCTCAAAATACATAAAAATTGACAAAAATAGAAAAGGAAAAATAGCCACATCCATAATCACGATGGGAGACTTGAAGATACATCTCTCAGTATCTGACAGAACCGACAACAACAGAAAAACCAAGGGAGGAGGACAGGGCTGTCCAATATGCGGTCACGTGCTTTATTTTAAGTACTTGAAATGAGGCTCCTCCAAACTGCGATGTGTGGAAAGTATAAAATGCACAGCATAGTTTAAAGACAATACGATAAAAGAGAATGCAAAATATTTCATTAGCTTTTTCTCACGCTGACTATACACCGAAATGATATTTTGGATATGCGTGTTAGTAATATTATTAAACTCATTCTCGCCTATTCCTTACTTGATTTAAAGTGGTTACCAGAACCTGAATTACGTCATTAACAAACTTCATCTAACCTATAAATATAGAATACTGCATTCCCCACAATACACATTATTTTCACGTGCCCAAGGAACAGTTAATGAAAATGAATATCTGCTAGGCCATTAGGAAAGTCAACTCATCTCAAAGGACTGAAATACTGCAGGGCATATTTAGGGATTGCATTAGATTAACAGTTTATATCCTCCCAAAATTCATCACCCCCAAAGTGATGGTATGAAGACAGGGAGACTTTGGGCAGCTGAGAGAGCACCGTCACCCCTGCCACCACATGAGGACGGGGAGAAGCAGGCTGTCGATGAACCAGGAAGCTGGCTCTCACCTGACACTGAATCTGCAGACGCCTTGATCTTGAGAACTTCCCAGTCTCCTGAACTATAGGAAAGAAGCTTCTGTTGCTTATTAGGCAGCCAGCCTATGGTATTTTGTTACAGCCACCCAAAAACACTGAGACAGATACCTTCATGGAATTAAGCTAGAAATCAGCACAAAGAGAATGAGAAAATCCCCCTAAACATCAAGATGCGATATGCTCCTAAAAATTGTTATGAATTAAGAAAAAGATGCCACAATGAAAGTTAGAAAATAGTTTCACATAAAAGACAATAAAAATCTGGCTTATCAAAACTTGGGAGATCAGTAAAGGTGTGCTTAAAGGAAAACTTACAGCTTTAAAATACACATATTATAGGGACACCTGGGTGGCTCAATCGGTTGGTGACCGACCAACTCTTGATTTCGGCTCAGGTTATGATCTCAGTGCCACGGGATCGAGCCCCGAGCCAGGCTCCGCACTGAGTGAGGAGCCTGTTTGAGATTCTCTCTCTCTCCCTCTGCCTCTCTCTCCCCTGCTCACATTCTCATTCTAAAATGAATAAACAAACAAGCAAATAAGTAAAATACATATACTGGAAGAGAAGAAAGGCTAAAAATCAAATTAAATATTTAGTTCAAGAACTAGAAAAAAGAACAGCAAACAAATACAAAGTAGACAGAAGAAAAAACAGACCAGAAATTAACTCAATAGAAAACAAATATTAAATAGCAGAAATCAAAAGGGCACCCAAGTTGGTTCTCTGAGAAAGAGACAAAGCACCAATTACCAATATCAAGAATTTTTAAAAGGAAGTATCACAACAGATGCTGCAGATAGGAAGGATATTATAAGCTACTTTACACTTATTACTTGGAAAGTCTGGGTGGTCTGAGCAAATTCCTAGAAAACAAAATGCCTTATCTAAACAGACACAAGAAGAAATATAAAATCAGAAAAATCATATTTCTACAATAAAAAATATGAATCTGAAATTAAAAACCTTCTCACAACTGCACCAGCAGGTTTTGCCTATCAATTCTTCCAAAAAGTAAACACAAAAAAATTCTTCTGGGAAAGCACAAGGTGTGCTTCCTCCCTTGTTTTATGAGAGCAGCACAACCTTAACCCCAAACCCCAGCAAGGCCGGTACCAGAAGTACAACCGAAGACCCACCTCTCTCATGAATACAGATGCAAGAATCCTAAGCAAAGTATTAACAAATAAAATCCAGTGAAAAGAGAATACATATTCTTGGGATTATTCTAGAAGGACAAAAACATTTTTAAGTTAAACCACAACATTATAAAAACAAAACAAAACAACACTTGTCCCAAAAGATGGAGAAATCACATTTAAGAAAATTTAATATAATTTAATTGATGATTAAAAAAAAAAAAACCTTAGGAAACTAAAAATAGAGGAGAATGTTCATATTTTGATAAAAGTATCCACCAATAAAGCCACGGCAGGTGTCATATGTAGTGGTAAAATACTGAAAGCTTTGGGGCACCTGGGTGCCTCAGTCAGTTAAGTGTCCAACTCTTGATTTCAGCTCAGGTCATGATCTCACAGTTTGTGAGTTCGAGCCCGACATCAGACTCCGTGCCGACAGTGTGGAGTCAGCTTGGGATTCTCTCTCTCTCCCCTTCTCTCTCTGCCCTTACCCCATGCACTCTCTAAATAAATAAATAAGTAAACTTTAATAAATACTAAAGATCACCTTGCTGGAAACCAAAGCAAAAATGAACTATTGGGACCTCATCAAAATAAAAAGCTTCTGCACAGCAAAGGAAACAATCAACAAAACTAAAAGGCATCCGACAGAATGGGAGAAGATATTTGCAGGTGACATATCAGATACAGGCTTAGTATCCAAAATCTATAAAGAACTTATCAAACTCAACACCCAAAAAACAAATAATCCAGTGAAGAAATGGGCAAAAGACTATGAACAGACACTTTTCCAAAGAAGACATCCAGATGGCCAACCGGCACATGAAAAAATGCTCAATATCACTCATCATCAGGGAAAGACAAATCAAAACCACAATGAGATACCACCTCACACCTGTCAGAATGGCTCACACTAACAACTCAAGCAACAACAGATGTTGGTGAGGATGTGGAGAGCAAAGATGTCTTTTGCACTGCTGGTGGGAATGCAAACTGATGCAGCCATGCTGGAAAACAGTATGGAGGTTCCCCAAAAAACTAAAAATAGAACTACCCTACGACCCAGCAATGGCACTACTAGGTATTTATCCAAGAGATACAGGTGTGCTGTTTCGAAGGGGCATGTGTACCCCCATGTTTATAGCAGCACTATTGACAATGCCCAAAGTATGGAAAGAGCCCAAATGTCCATCGACGGATGAATGGATACAGAAGATGTGGTATATATATACAATGGAGTCTTACTCGGCAATCAAAAAGAACGAAATCTTGCCATTTGCAGCTACATGGATGGAACCAGACTGTATTACTCTAAATGAAATTAGGCAGAGAAAGACAAATATATGACTTCACTCCTATGAGGACTTTAAGAGACAAAACAGATGAACATAAGGGAAGGGAAGCAAAAATAATATAAAAACAGGGAGGGGACAAAACAGAAGAGACTCATAAATACGGAGAACGAACTGAGGGTTACTGGAGGGGTTGTGGGAGGGGAGATGGGCTAAATGGGTCAGGGGCACTAAGGAACCTACTCCTGAAATCATGGTTGTGCTATACGCTAACTAATTTGGATGTAAATTTTTAAAAATTAATTAATTAAAAAAATCACCTTGCTAATAAAAACAAAAATACCGGAAGCCTTTTCTCCAATATCCGGAAGGAGACAAGGACACCTCTTCTCACCGCTTCCATTCAACACTGTACTGGAGGCCCCAGCCAGCACAAGGCAAGAAACATAAAAATGGCTACACTGCTTGGAAAAAACAAAGGAAAGTTAGCAACAGGCAGCACCAAGAGAATGGAAGGCAGACACACACAAGAGTGTGAAAACATCTGCCGTTCACGGATGTTCAAAATACACAGAAAGAATTCCTTCGAATCAATAAAAAACAAAACAGACAACCCAATCATAAAATGGGCAAAAGGCAATTATTTCACAAAAGAAACACGCAAGTGGCCCAGAAGCACACGGGGGCGGGTCCCGAGGGAGCAGCACGTTCGCACCACACCTCCCGGCACCCGGGCCCCAGCACACAGCTCACACACGAGGACCGGCACCAGCAGGCATCGGCCAGCCCCGAGCGCCCGCGCACCGTTGCCACCACTCACGCCCCGCTCCGCCGAGCACACCCTGCAGAGATGTACGCGGATCCGCGGGGCGGCCTCTGCACGAACTGGAGCGCCCGCAGGAGAAAGAATAAGCCGTGCTGTGCTCGCACACTGGGCCCTCGACGGCAGGGGAGGACCGGCACAGCCACACGAGGCAAGCAGGCGCATCGCGCGCGCACAGCGCTGAAGGGTTAGCCCGTCGCGAAGCCAAGAACATGCCAAAGCAATCGCTGGTGAAAGTCAAGACCGTGGTTTTCGGATTATGTTACAGTTACAATTTTTTAGAGTATTATTGCTCGCGTACACAACGCGCCCACAGCACAAGCGTACTCACTTTACTTACATACCTATCCGCCCACACTACCAGCTGCCAAACGTGAGACGGGGATCAGGAGAGGGAAAGGTCCGGAACAAGTTTACTCAATGGTTCCCGTGTTTCTGAAATGCCGGTCTCCGGTCCTCAGGGGAGGTGGGGAGGCAGGGTGGTGGGGAGGTCCTCAGGTGGGGAGGTAGGGCGGTGGGGAGGGGGGGAGGGGAGGTGGGAAGCCAACGTTGCATCCTCCACTCAGCGAAGCACTCCCAGGCTGAAAACAAATCACTGAGCGACTGTGTCACCACCCCCCCTGGTGTGACAACCTCTATTGCACAAAACTGCTGTCCCTTCCATTCTGTCGTGACGTGGTGTGTCCTCAGTCTTTCAAAAATCTAGCTGCTCAAACACAGAAGCATTTCATATGCGCGTCGGTGCACCACCTCAAGTTCCACTGAGACAAATACAATTACAAAACAAAGAAACAAACAAAACTACGTAAAACCGAAAAACGTACAAGCACAACGAAATCCTGGTAGAGCTTCACTTGGCCTGCGCTCTGGAGCTCGCGGAAATAAAACCTGGCCTAGACACTCCAGATGATTTGTGAGGCTCCTGTGAGAAAGCCGTGACGGTTCTCTGCCCCAACAGAAAAGGAGCGCTACAGGAATAACGTCAGATTATTGTTGCTAAAAAGGAAATGCAAACGTTGGGCTTATCAATCTTTCAGGAGAGCGGACCACAGCCAAGAAACACATTCGGGCTAGCAATTATTCATTTACTACCTGCGCACTGCAGACCCGCACACGCGTGTACGCTGGATCCTGGGTAAGCCGAGGGACACCGACGTGGCACGTGAACACCCAAGCAGCCCCCGTGCCTCCCGCACGCTCGGTGCCACTCACCTTCTGCCTGCCTGGGCGACGCTTTCGGCCCTCACCTACCATTACATCCTCGCTCAGCTCCGCCAGAAAAAGCCACGAAACGCAGGCCCGGGCAATCTACCCAGACCAACAACTTCAGTGTTCTCTCAAGCTTTACGATTCTCATCAGCCACAGGGAAAGTTCCAAAGGAATTAATCTCAGTCTCACAGCCCCCATAACAACTTTGGTTTATAAAACACTGGTGTTCGTGCAAAGATGGCCTGTGAAAAGATCCTTCCTGGGAAATCAATCCAGTCTGTCCATTAAATTTCATTAGAAAATTGGAAATCTGTGACAAAACCCGGGAGGAGTACACGTGCAGCAGGAAATGGCCTAACATGACAGAAGAGACGGCACCACGCAGCCTGGTTGCCTCACGGCCCTTTCCCAAAATCTTTAGGGCGGCGTCCCCCATCTCCGCGGTTCCTCCTGCTTCCCGAGGAAAGGGACAAGCGTTACGAGGTGCACAGAGTAAAGCGCCTGACTTTAGAGCACCGCGGACTCTGTTCCCCGCCGGGGGGTCAACTCTGTCCGAATGTGACTTACGAAAACCAGGACCACCACTTCACAGATGGTCACGCACGACACTCACCCAAAATATTAACACCACGAAAGCCGATACTGGGACACGACGTTTAGAAGGAGAAAGTCTGAGAGGGTGCAGGTGAAAAGCATCCGTACCTGTGGAAGGGCAGTGTTGAGCTGTCTCTGCAAGGAATCTCTTTCATGACCGACCTCATGCAACTTCCCCTGGGTCAACGCCAGCGTTTCCTGAGTCTCTCGCAGTGTGTCCAGGAGACGGTCCCTCTCCTCCAGCATGGACACCATCAACTGCTCAAAGTGGGAATCTGCATCCGGCTGCGAAGGGGAGCCCGACCCGTGGGGCCCGCTTCCTCCGGGCGGGCCTTCTGCCTCACTGATGGTCGGCATCACCTCGCACATCATCTTGAAATAAAAGACCCAGGCTACGGTCATCAAGTGCAAACTAAAGGCTCCCACAAACCTGCAACTTTACGGCTACCTGTAGCTAATAACTGAAAGGTTGGCGGCCTCGTTACTCTCAGAGCTGGCTGTTAACGCTCTGAACAGACGAGAAGCCGGGAAAACACAAAGCCCAAGTGCCAGAACACGCGAGATGAACACGTGTGTACGGACAATAATCCACTTTAGGGGTAAAGACCCAAGCCTATCCCTCCCCTAAAGGACAAACCCTGTGGCATTTTGTTTGCAAAGCTGTACTTTCTAGTTGTTGAAAACAAGTGTGCTTCTGTAAACTTTTTTTTTTTTTTTCCCCGATTTCCCGGTGGGGGGAGAGAAAAAGTCAAAACCCATGCCACCCAATCATTTTTCAGGAAGAGCACAGAAGGAGCATACAGCCAGTAAACCTGACAAGTACAAAATCCGTCAGGCATCTTATAGGAATGTGTGCAGTCAGCTCCCGAGGAGGGCTGACGGCTCCCCGAATTCTCGGGCTCGATCCGGTGAAGCGCTAAAAGGAACTGGATTCCTTAAGGGCCGGGAAAGGTGTTTTCCAACGGCTGCAAACGAGCAACGGCCAGTCAACCGAACTTACGTAAGTTCACAGCCAGAAACAAAAAAGAGAGAGAGGGAAGAGGAGAAAGAAAACTTCCACAAATGAAGCAGGTCGCTCCGGCCGCGGGCGGCCAGGAAGGAAGGAAAAGCGAAAGGGGAGACTACGAGCCGCTCCGAAGGGTCTCCAACCGCACGCCGGCACGAGGGCCGGGGGACCGGTTCCCGAGGCTGCGCCCGGGACAAGGCGATGCCCGGGGCTGCGCGCCGGCCGGCGACAACGACCTCCGCCCCACTCGCGGCCGCGCCGGGCGCCGCAGAGCCGCCGGACCCCGGGGCGGCGGACGGCCGCCGCCAACCGGAGCGCAGCCCGGGTCGCTGCTTCTCCCGGCCACAGGTCCTCGGGCCCCGCGCCCGGCGCCGGGGTGACCGAGTGACCGGGGCCACCGGGGCGCCGCGGTCAGGGGAGGGAGCGGCGCGCGGCCGCAGGAGCCCGTCCCTCGGGGCGCGTCCGCGGGGGGTCCCGGCCGGGGAAAGGGGGGGGGCTGACAGCGAGCGCCGAGCAGCCGCCGCGGGGAGGGGGCCGGCGCCCGGGGCGACCTCGGCCCCGCTCCGCCCCGAGCCCGCGTCGGTGTCCCGCTCCCTTACCTTGCTCGCCGGCGGGAGCGGGCGAGGCTCCGCGGCGGTCGCGGGCGGCTGCTCGCTCCGGGCGAGCTCGGGGCCCGACGAAGGCAGCCCGCGCCCGCGCCCGCCGGCCCCGGGCCCGCAGCCCCCAGTCACTAAGGCCGGCCCGCGGCCGGACACTGGCGGAGCGCAGGAGGAGCGGGCCCGGCTGCGCGTCGCCGGCGTCAACGTGCCCGACGTCGGGCGCGTCGGCGTGGCGTCAGCGCCGAGCGCCGCGGGCCGGCCCCGCCCCCTGCGAGGAGAGCCGCGGGGGCCGAGTGCGCAAGCGCCGCCCTCTCGGGTGGGCGGGGCGGGCCTCCCGGGAGCCGATTGGCTGGGTGCCGCCGGAGCCCCGCCCCTGCCCAGGTAGGGGGTCGCCCCGCGGGAGCCGCGGCTCGGGGCTGAGGTCCGGCTCCCCGAGGGCACCTGCGCCACGTATCCTCCTACAGCCGCGGGGACGCCGAAGGCCGTTACCGAGCGTCCTCTGTGCATCAGGTTCTGCGCCAGACCCTTCCCAGACGCCACGTCCACACACCTTACCGGACGGCGCGCCCAGGCGCGAGTCACCTGCTGGCGGTGGCTCCTGGGGACCCAGCCATACAGGACGCACAAGGACACGCGGTTTCTATGCAGGGCCCCCTCTCCAAGGCTTACCTGCTATACCTGCGGAGGCCCAGGCGGGCCGCGCAGGATGCGGAGGCTCCTGGGCGCTGCGCGGGGAGTGCGGGCTCTGGAGCCAGGCCCAGCTGGTTCAACTCCCAGCACGTGCTTCAACCTGCAGTGTGGGCCTGGGCAACTCAGGAGAGCCCGCTGGGACTCAGCGCCTCATCTGCAGGATGGAAAAATGACACAGACCTGCCCCACGGCTGTTATCTCAAGGACAATCAAAGGGTGGTCATTCTCACCCTTGTCCTTATTCATATTCACGTTTTGCACTTAACCTTTAGAAAACAGCTGTTAGGAGCCAAGTGCCGTGCTAGATCTTGCAGACGCAGAGGATGATAGATACATCTTTAACAATTTAAAGCAGATGCTCCCCCTTCACAGTTTGACGCCTGGAGCACAAACTCTTCACAAGGCAAAATGTCAGAGCATTGCCGCCGGGCGCCACCGGCTACTGACTGCCCGTGGGGAGGCAGCCGGGAGCCCCTGAACTAACCCAAGTCTAAGTGAAGTTGGCATGGGGAGCCGGTGAACCCTTCTAAGGCAGATGCCTCGATTCCCGTTGTGAGCTCACCAAGAATGGGCGTTGCCTCCTATGGGCTTTATCTCCTTGGGTCCAGAAGCACACCTTTCTTTCATTCATGTATTCATTCATTGAACAAACATTGACTACACATAAATATGAGTTTGCACCCCCTGACCCAGGGTCTGGAGCAGAGGGAAACTTCCAGCTCTCCTCAAGTGCACCAGCTTAATTCATCCAGCCAGTATTTGCACAACACTCAAAGTATCTGTCTCCCGAGAAATCGACAGGATGCCAATATTTAGTTCAGCGGAGTGGAATGTTCATTTCATGAACAGGTGCAGAACACTCTGAGCCAGGCATGGTCCAGGTTTGGGGAACACAGAGCTGTTGAAAATACTGCTTCCCCCAGTTCACAGCCTGGGGGGGGAGAAGAGAAACAGACCATCACAATGTCTGTTACAAATGTCATGTTACAAGTATGTAACTTAGTGCTGCGGGACCCCACCGTGAGCAAGAACCAACTCTTCAGCTGGCATCACAGAAAGGGCTTCACAAAGGAGGGAACCTCAAGCTGCATCTGGAAGGATGAGTAGTTTCCCAGGCACAGAAGGGAGAAGCCCAATTGGTACAGCTCCAGGAAAGTGAGATCCCAGATTTCACCATTTACATGCATGCATTCATTCATCTCCCCCAGATGGCAAAACCAGTCAGAGGGAAATTGTAAACAACTTCAATGGCCCCCAAAAAGAGACCGAGGAAATCTTTGCGCTTTCAGGGCGCCTGGGTGGCTCAGTCAGTGAAGCATTCGACTCCTGAATTCACCTCAGGTCATGATCCCAGGGTCGTGGGATCAAGGCCCAAATCCAATTCCTCACGAAGCATGGAGCCTACTTAAGATTCTCTCTCTCTCTTCCTCTCTCTCTCTCTGTCTCTCTCTCTCCCCCCTCTGCCTTGCTCTCTCTCTCAAAAAAAAAAAAAAGAATGAATCATGGCAAATGGCTTTGGGGAGGTTAAAATGACTTTTATATGTATCTATACCACCCAACTATAAACTATTTCCACAAAGTATTTATCCCAGGAATATTTGGGAGATTGGGTGGCTTCCTTGTAAGGTTCAGGCAGGAAAACAACGAGCGGGGAAAATGTTTTCATTCCAATTCTGTTGAAGGCCCGATAAAGAAAGTACGGTACTACGGCGCGGAGGGGATAGACAGTTCACACTGTACCCAGGGTTGTGTTTTTGCAGGTGTAACCACCACAGCCTCAGCTCTCTGGATGATGTGGTTTTTGTCATCCTGGAGCATGACCCAGGCCACCTCTCCTAGAGCAGCTCAAGAGGACGGTTCTTCTAAGGTCTGAGAGTGTCCCCCGTCTCTCTAGAGTATGAAAAACGGGGCCCTGGGTGGCTCAGTCAGTTAAGTATCCAACTTCGGCTCAGGTCATGATGTCACAGTTCGTGGGTTTGAGTCCCACGTCGGGCTCTGGGCTGACAGCTCAGAGCCTGGAGCCTGCTTCAGATCTGTGTCTCCCTCTCTCTCTCCCGGCCCCTCCCTCGCTAGTGCCCTGTCTCTCTCGGTCTCTCAAAAATAAACATTAAAATTTTTTCTAGAATATGTAAAACAGCCTAATGAAGGGTAGAGTGACAATATGGTTCTGGGAAGCTCCGAACTGGGGGTGGTTGGCGGAAGATGCGGCCGCCTGTTCAAGAGGAGGAAACCAAAGCCCGGAGATGCCAAAAAGGGTTTGCCCACAGGCACCCGGTTAGTTTAGAGCAGATTCGGAACTGGAGCCATTAGTGAACTGGGGGCTTTCGGTTCCCGATCCGGTCACTGTACTATTAGGACCAAGGAGTGGTCGCTTGGAGGGAACACCAAAGAGTAGGCATTCTATCGGTGGGTCTCCAGTGCTGCCCAGGTAATCCAGTCCCTGTGGGAGAGGTAGGGGCCCTGGGCTTGGTGACTTCAGTCATCAGAGTCAACCCTGTTTGGGCTTCGCGTGTGTTCCTGCTAAGGTGGTGATCAGTGAACAGGAAGAGAAAGAAAGAGAACCGTTTCACTTGTTTGGCTCATTTAGTTTTTATTTATTTATTTTGAGGGGGAGAGAGAGAGAGAGAGAGAGCACACGAGCAAGTGAGGGAGGGGCAGAGAGAGAAAGAGAGAGAATCCCAAGCAGGCTCTGCGCTGTCCAGACCTGAAATCAAGAGTCGGACCCTCAACTACTGAGCCACCCAGACGCCCCTCATCCGGTTGTTAAAGTAATTCCCCCACGTGGCTGTCCCTGTGTCCTGCTCATTATGCAGATGAGGAAACTGAAGGCCAAGAGGTTGGTAAGCAGGAGAGACTGTCGGCCAGAATGTTCCGGTTGCCGTGGCAATTCCATTTCTCACGGTCAACCAGCCCTGAAGTTTTTGATCCGTGGATGAGCCACTCAGGAGGTTAGTGGATGTGTGCTCACCCCTGTGAGCGCAGATGGGGAAATCACAGTTGCAGAACCTTCTGTGGAGACCCATTTCCCCCCAGAGCCTCACGCGACCCTCACGGGCGCACCCTACATCCTTTTACGATGAGGCCACTGAGGCTCGAGAGGTTAGCTTGCTTCTCCGGTTTATAATTTGCCTGGAGCTTGGTCTTGAACCCGAGACTGCCTCCAAAGCCAGCGTTCTGGATGCTACATCAAAAGGTGTCCCCGGACCCCCAAAGCTGGGGACAAGACCCCTGGACCAGCGCCAGACCACCGAGGTACTGACCCCAACGCCCGCTGAGGGTCTGGGGGCCTCTCAGCCACCTCGTCTGAAATGTGCCACTCTGTCCCAGCACGATGCCAGGCACAGGGAGCCACCGCTCCTAGAGCATCTCGAGGCTTCCCCCACGCTCTGAAGACTTGTCTATATAATTACATTTTGAAAGCAAGTCATAAGCTTCTTGCAAGTTGTTTCTCTTGACAGCTTCGCTGTGTTGATCAGACGGAGCCGATCGTAAAAATGCCCAGGAGAAGGGCCCAGAGAGGTAGCTCAAAGTCTCCGAGGGCTTGGCTGGAGCCCAGCCCTTACCTCTACCTTGACCTTGGGCGAGGCCCGTAGCCCGTACTGAGCCTCGTATCCTCATCTGACAGTCAGGGATGATGACGGCCACCCGAACCAGCACGCGGGGCCTTCCGGAGACTCGCGACAGGAAATGAGACGTGACTGCCCCGGACCCACACTGGGCGGGCTCCCTGCCGGGTCACCATTTCCCTCCGTGAACGGTGCTTTCTTGCAGTGGCTATAAACGTAGACTCTGGAGCTGGGCGGTCTGGTTCAAACCCTGGTGCGGCTTCTTTTTGCCATGGCTGTGTACTCTCAGGCAAGTTGCTTGCACTCTCTGGGCCTCGGTTTCCTCGTTCCTGAAGCGAGGGTGATAGTGCTGCCTCAGAGGGTGGCTGTGAGGGTGAAGTGAGCCGGGAAAGACATACAGGAGGTCATTGCTAACGGAAGTCGTCTCGTCTGGGCCTGGCCCAACCCCCTGGGGGGGATCGGGATTGGTCCCAGTCCACTGCCTGTTCTCATCAGTGCCACGTAGGGGACGGCGTGCGGGGTCTTCTGGAACTTTCCTCTGTGGTAAACGAGAGAGCTGTGCGGGGAGAGAGCCCGGCCACTGCCCTTTCCCGTCTGCAGCTTGTCCTGGAGGACGTGTGGCCGGGCGCCATGACAGCCGTCTTGAGCCCACAGGACGTCTTGAGACAGTTCCCAGCGTGTTTCCAGACAGGAGTTACTTCCCAAAATCTCTCGGAAAGGTCATGTGTTCCCCAACCCCAACGAGCCAGAAAGACCGATCAAGGAATCCAGAAAAAGGGAAAGGTAGATGATGGCTCTCCTTGTGGAGTTAAACTTGATCGCCACGCGGAGGCCAGTGGCCCATCAGGTCAAAGCAAGGATGGGAAACGCTGCCACGCGGACTGAAGGGCAGGGTTGAGAGCTCAGAGCTGGAGAGAAGCGGCGTTTGGGGCACGCGCAAACGGCACCAGCCTCCGTTGCTCGCCGCTGGGCCTTCACACCGTAAGCGCCCGCTCTTGGCCCGGCCTCTGCTGCTGATGAGTTGTCCTTGCACGTGAGATAAATATGAACGCGGTTACACACGCGGTATGCTTCAAACAGATCCTGTGAGTGGTTTGCTACGGAAGAAGCAGCTGCAGTGCTCAACTGGTTATTTCAGGGCGTATGTCGTGCTGGTCGGCTTGCTGGGAGACCTAAACGGCACGTTACCCGAATCCACTCCGTGACGCTCGCTGGCATCCGGCAGCGTTCAAAGAGTCACGGCGGGCTACCGTGCCTTGTCACGCACGTGAAATACTTGTGTTGTTAAAACACCACCTCATGGGTGAGCCGGGAGGACGTCGGGCTGCGTGAAAAAAGCCCGTCACCCAAGGGAAGTTTCGCGTACGAGGGGTCCCTGGACCGGTCGACTTCACAGAGACAGGGAGTGGACGGCGGGCACCGAGGCTGGGGAGGGACGGGAGTGAGGGTCTCACGGAGACAGTCAGTCTGGGGCGATGGAACGTTCTGGAGACGGATGGTGGTGATGGCCACGCGACGGTGTGAACGTGCTTTAATGCCACCGAGCTCCGCACTTAAAAATGGCCGAGACGGTAAATTTCGTGTTAGGCATTTTCTATCACGATGAGAGAAAGCCACCGATTCTCTTTCCCAACCTAACGGTGCTTTGTACCCACTCCTAAAGATTTGACTAGTATCAATGACAAATGAAAGACCAGCCCAGACGCTGGAGATACATCAGTGGATCAAGACGTCAGAACTCAGCGTCTGGGCGCCGAAGGGGGTGAATGAGCCGACCACCCACATCTGCTTTGAAGACAGAATGCGCTTCGGCCAGCGAGCGCTCTGGAGACAGGCTCACATCGGGCCATCGCCTAAGTCAAGAGGAGGTGAGGCTGCCGTTGGGTTTACAGCTCCTCTCCGGCCTCCTGCTTCTCCGATTAAGTGGGAAAGGAAATGAGCTTCCGGGGAGAAGCCAGAGAGTGGCAGACGGATGGGAACTGGGGATCGATTAACTGATGAATCCACGTGTTAAGCTAAGAGCTCTAACGCGCATTTTGGATCTTCGTCTCGGAGAGTGTGGTTGTCAGTCTTCACTGCCAATGCCAAGTGAATTTAGAACCAAGGGTGTGGGACCCCGGTCATGTTGGATCAGGACCCACCCAGAGGACCTTAAAGCATCTCTTCAAAGACCCAAACTCCAAATACAGTCACATTCTGAGGTCCAGGAGGTTAGGACTCCAACACAGAAATTTGGGGGGGGGGAAACAAGTCAGCCCCTGACAGCCTGCCTCCGCGGTGCCCTTGGCTTTGGACAGTGCGGATACCCTGACAACCTTCCCCCACGTCCAGTGTCGCCTCCCGGCCAACCATTTTTCCATTTTCACGGCGCGACGCTTGACTCGCGCGTAAACCAGACGGGCCAGGCTGGGACTCGAGGGTTGCAGGATACAGTTTACTGCCTCAAGAGACTTGTGAAAGTGAATCTAGAAACGCTCGAGCTGGGGGCCGATTCTCCAGTCCTCATCAGTAAATTGTATTTTTCACTTTCACGCCTGAAGAATGTGTTGTTTCTTTACACAACATCGTGGAGAGTCGCCTTTGAGCCTAGCTGGCAGGTGACTTAATCCTGGCTGTTGTCTTCCTCTAACTGTGCGTTCACAGCGAGTTTAGGGAGGAATCTGTGACTTTCTTGTGCTTTATAGATTCTCGCATGTCGGATACTTACTCCAGGCTGCTGTTTTCATGAGACGTGTGACTTTCGATCGAAGGAATTGGGTGGGTCAGATCCCACGTGAAAAGAAAGACCTCCCCATGCGTGAGGCAGATCTGCTTCCAACGAATGGGGCCTCGACCGCCTGCTCCAGCCGTCCCACGGGGGTGCCTCCCCCCCCCCCCACGCCGCCCTCCTCCCCTGCCCCCTGCCTTGGATCTCGCCCTTGCCCACTGCCCTCCACTTGTGCATCATCTCCCGGCCCCAGGGTGACGAAATGATTGTTGGAGATTGTTGCAGAACATTCCCAGAACCTGCTGGCTGGGACCCAGAACACAGGAAGGGAAAGAGTCCTTGTTCTTGGATGGTGGGGGAGGGGAGGGAGGCGGCGGTTGATTTGGATGGAGATATGCACCTCTGTGCTTCCTCTGGGCCAGACAAGGCGGCGGTGGCCGTGGGTCTTGATGAAGCCGGGAAGGCCCGAACGAGGCATGGGGAGCAGCGTGTGGGAACAGGGCCCAGGGAAGGAGCTTCCGAGCTCCTGGAAGAAGCGAGGGCCACGTCCTCCCGATCGACCAGCCAACCCCAGCGGAGACCGCTCCAACCGGAACAGCAACAGCCCCGAGCTTGTGTCCCGGGAGCGCTGTGCCAATGGATTTCCGAGAACGGATTCCCTGAGAAGGGGCAGCCTGGGTCCTGGGAATGCACAGGCTGGGGGCTGCCTCCCCCCCCCCACCCCCCCCCACCCCCCACCCCATCCAGCTTCATACAAATTCTTCGCGCTCGCTGGCTCGGGCTTTTTGATGAGGCAGAAGGAGGACTTGGGGTATCTTACGGGGATTTGCGGGAGTTTCCCCAACGTGGCAGGTTGCGGAGTGGAGGGTCCTTCACGCTGCCGGCCGAAGTCCCTTCCCCAAGTGTGAGCACAGAGAAGGCTGTAGCAGGTGGGAGGAGGGGCCCAGGGCAGGGTCCTCAACCCCAGCTGTGCGCAGGGCCCCCGCGGCAGTCAGTCCCTCCGTCTGTCCCTCTGTCTTGATCTCGAGCGCAGAGCGGGAGCTCAGTTGTGGACCAGTCGCCGCTCAGTCAAGGGGGCAGGACCCGTGACAGTGACCGTGGCTTGCCTGCTGCTCTCCGCGGCTGTAGGAGAGGGCCCGGCGAGGCCATCTGGAGTAATCCCTTCCTCCTGGGCTGGTGGGGTGCCCTGCTGTGACCCGGCCCACCATGCAGCCTCCTTAGGACCGGGCTAAGAAGGGCCCAGGTCACCCACGCTGGACCTCACGCATTCAGTCCGCAGGGACCTCTGAGGGCCTGCAAGGCGGGAAGGAAGAGAACAGGCAGGATCCCCGGGGGAGACAAGCCCTAAGCAAGTCACTACCCACCTTGTTTCTTTCACGACAAGAGGACAGGATCCGAGGAGGACGGATGGCAGCGGTAAACGGCACGGGCCCCTCCAGGCTAGTCTGAGGGCGGAGGGTGCTGTGGATGGCAATGCGGGCGGAACCGGCCACCCCCCTTCGTGCCCGTCCACATCCTAACCCCCAGCAGGCTCCCAGCAGCCTGAACCCCATCTCTCCGCCTCCACCGCACTGAGCAGCTGGGGTACCTAGAAGCCCAAGACGTGGCCCCCACCCCGCGGACAGGCGGCACCAGGGACATGCCCTAAACTGTTTGATCGAGCACCCCAACAACTAAGTAAATTTCGAGCGCACTCCTCTCTGTAGTGGGCGAACAGAGGCCCTTAAAAGATACATCCGTGCCCTAAGCCCCCACCCCTGCGAATGCACGCTTCTTTGGGATACGGGGCTTTGCGGATGGAATCGCGTTAGGGATGTCAAGGTGAGACCGGCGCGCCCCACACGGTTTGGCTGTGCCTTTATAAAAAGGGGCGAGAGGGGCGCCTGGGTGGCTCAGTCGGTTGAGCGTCCGACTTCCGCTCAGGTCACGATCTCACAGTCCGTGGGTTCGAGCCCTGCTTTGGGCTCTGTGCTGACAGCTCGGAGCCTGGAACCTGCTTTGGATTCTGTGTCTCCCTCTCTCTCTGCCCCTCCCCCATTCATGCTCTGTCTCTCTCTCAAAAAAATAAAATAAAATAAAATAAAATAAAATAAAATAAAATAAAAAGGGGCGAGAACGCAGACACGCCGGGAAGAAGGCCGCGTGAGGACAGAGGCAGAGGCCAGGGCCGTGGCCACGGCCAGCAGCACAGGGGTTGTGGCCAGCAAGGAAAGCCGGGAGCGGGGCCCAGACACCGTCTCCCCCGGCAGTCCCGCAGGAGACCACCGACCCTGCCCACACCCGGATTTCGGGCCCCCGGCCTCAGAGAGACGTGAGAGAATGTGTTTCTGCTGTTTTAAGCCGTCCGGTTTGTGGCCGTTGGTGAGAAGAAACGAATACGCCGTAATACACGTGTATTTCTGTGCCCACACGGGAAACATAAACGCTCTGTGTTCGTATCCCGTGTACCGTGAAACCAGAAAGCAGCTGGCAAGAAGCGGGAGGAACACGGAAAGAGGGAAGGTGGGAGTGAAATCGGGGCGCGGGGTCACCTGCGGGGCGAGCGGCCGTGGGTCAGAGCCGGAGGGCTGGCGGGTCCTGGCGCGTCTCACTTCTGTCCGAAGCGGGAGGTGTGGCGCCCGCGTCACCTGCCCGCCCCCCTCTGTTCTCTTGTGTGAATGAACGACTCCTTAGAAACCGACTGTTTTCAAGGGCACAGGACTTGGAGTCAGGTGCCGAGTTCCTTTTCTGGCACGTTCTGGCCTGTGGCTTGGGTACGTCTCCCAAGCTCTCTGGGCCTCAGTTTCCTCACCGGTCACATGGGGGGAGGTGACGGTACCCTGTCACACAAGTGGAGGGGTGGAGCATGCCTTGTCGGTCCCCCAGGGACGGGGCGAGACCCCCGTGGGGAGGGCAGGTCCTTTCTAGGAAGAGGCAACAAGAATGACGGACCCTTTCTGTCGTATAACTTAACGCTTTTTCACATCAGGACTTAGCCCTTTGTGTAAACACCTTGGCCTCAGACAGGGGCGAAAATGCTCACTGAGCCACATCTACGTCCCTGTGGGTGGCTGAAAAACAGGTTCTCTCTGCCCCTGACCTACTTCTTACCGGGTCATGTCAACTCTGAGAACCGGAAGGTGACTATGGCTGTTGCTGCCCCCACGCCCGCCCCTCCCCCACAGGACGGCTTTCCTCCTGCGCGAATATTCCCAGACGATGGCCAGCACCGGCAGGGTGGCAAAGGTGGCTGGGGCAGGGGAGGTGTGGGACCCGGGGAATCCCCCAAGGCCTGCTGCTCAGCTCTACAAGCCACCCTGGCGCCCAGAGAGCCTCCCCACAGCAGTGCCGGCTGAGTCACAGCACGTCCTTCCCTGGCTTCCGACACGCTGGGAATAAAACCCACAGCCCACCCAGCTCCACTCCTACTGGCCTTTGTGGCCCTCAAACCTGCCACACTGGCTCCTGCCCCAGGGCCTTTGCACTCGCTGCTCGTCCTTGCCCAGAACACTCTGAGCAGGCCCTTTACACGACCGACAGCTCCCAGTCACTGAGTCCCCGCACCATGAAGTCTCCTCTCCCAGGAGGTCGCCCTGCCACACAGCCCCCCTTCGTCCAGCCTGCCCCTGCCTCTGCTCCGTCTGACACAGGAGCGCTTTGTGCCATCACTGGCTGGATGTGAGCCCGGCGCGGGGGGGTGGAAGCCAGGAGCCTCGGGCAGTGAGGCGATGAGCTCCATGAGCTCGGTCCCCAGAGCCGAAGGAGAGAGAGAGAACAGGCCAATTCCCGTCCCAGCTGTCGTAAGCCCATGATGTTCTGTGAGGCCAGGTACGGAGGACCCCAGGTGGGCCAGAACACGTGGCCTCAGCCCTCGAGGAGCCGAAATTCCGTTGGCAGAGACAGAAGGCGCGGGAGGAAGATGAGGGTAGGGCGTTTTCTAGGAGCACAGAGGAAGTCGCCATAGCAGGCCCGTGGGAAGCAGGGTGGTCTTCCTGGAAGAAGCAACTTCGAAGGCAGGACAGAAAGGATAAGCGTTGGTGCCTTGAGGAAGTGGGGCGGGAGGTCCCGGCAGAGGGACAAGCCAGCCCAAAGAGCTGGGGAAGAGGGGGAAGGGGGCTACAAGGGGGCTCCTCCCTACCAACCCCTTTCCCACGGCCAGCAGTGGGCTCCGCCCTGCCCCAGCTGCCAGCTTGGCCCCCGGGGGAGTGTGGGAGGCAGCCCTCCCGCCGGCCATGCGGCAACTTGCTGGGGATGGAAGAAAGATCAAGAAGCCGTCTACTAAAGACTGAGCAAACCAGACCAGACCAGAGAACCTCGCTGCTGCGGCCCAGGTGAACGGCCCGTGTGCTTCCTCCAGGGCCTTCGCTGGACAAAGCCCGTCTGAGGCGGGAGGCGGGGAAAGGAAAAGGAGGCCGGCCGGCAGGGCCCAAGTCCCAGATCCAGACAGACGGACCCAGCCACTCTGACGCCTGGAGAGGTGCGCGCCTGCCCTTTGGACCCCAGCACCCAGGCCCCGTCCTGTCCACGCGGCCCCAGGCGAGGCCAGACCCCAGACGACAGGCCCCGGGCAAGACGGCCTCCAGGCCCCCCTGCCCCCGACACGGGCCCATGCCATTCCGGACTGTCGGCTGAGGACAAGGGGCGGGGTCCAAAGCCACGCCGTCTGCGGCTCTGTGAGCACGGGGTCCGGATCTGGGTCCTCCCTCCCCTACCTCCTGTGCAGACGTGGGCGGGCGACCCGGCCTCTCCGTGCCTTGGTTTCGTCAACTGCCTCGCACGGGTCACCGCCACGCTCCCGCAGCACTCTTAGGGCCGCAGCAGTGCGCCACAGGGTTCGATGGGCCGGTCCAGGCGAGCGAAGCGGGCACACAGCACCCCACGCACATTAGGGGTCCATGGGGCTCCTAGGCCCCCAGGGCCGGGAGCACGGACCCTCTCTGGGGGCTGCCTACCCACAGGCCGGGCCTGGGAGTTGAAGAAGACAAAGAGAGACCTTGGGGACTGAGGTCTTGCTGAGCGAAGGCAGGGGCCGGGGAACCGAAATAAAAGCAGTCGATGGGAGTGGGAGGCACCCCCAGGCGACATCTCTACAAGGTCCCTGCAGCCAAGTGTCCCCCGAGGGGCAGGTGCACTGTGGTTCATTACCGCTCCTCTCTCCACGCTCCGCACGCGTGGTCCTGTCCCAGGGATGGAGAGTGAAGGTGGTAAGTGAGTGGTGGGCGGGGACGCCCTCTCCAACCCTGGGGGCCTGGGACAGATGCTAGGTCAGTGCCCGCCGGGAGGCCGGGCCCAGCTCGCCCGCCCGCTCACCCCCACGTGCTCCTGTCTGCTCAGCGCCTGAGCCCCCTCTCCTGTCCTTTTGTACCCTCCCCCCAACCCCGGGCAATGGTTTCCTTCTAGATGCTGGTGGCCCCTGTACAGGTTGAGCAGTGCTCCCCCCACCCCCCCGGTTCACACCCACCTGGGACCTCAGGCTATAAGCCTATTTAGAAATGAGTGTTTACAGATATAATTAGTTAAGACGAGGTCACCCTGGAGTAGGGTGCACCCTAAACCCAGTGACTGGTGTCCCTGTACGGGGACCGAGTGAAGACACACAGGGAGGAAGGCCACGTGCCCCTCCAGAGGCCGAGACTGGAGGGACGCAGCTACAAGCCAGGGGACACCTAGATTTGTCAAAAGCCACCAGGGGTGGGAAGAGGCAAGGAAGGGTTCTTCTCTGGAGCCCTTGCAGGGAGTGCGGCCCCGCAGACACTCTGATTCAGGACTTCTGGCGTCTGGAAGCCGTTTTCCGGCACCCGGTTTGTGGTCATTCGTTGTGGCCTCCCCAGGACCCTCAGGCAGGCCCCCGTCTGCACCCGACCACGACCTGTCTCCTGAACCTCACACCTGCATTTCCACCTGCCTGCCGGGCCACTCCTCTCTCTCGACATCTGTTCCCACTCTGGGACTCCTCGCCTCGGGGGCTGCACCACCGGCCTCCCGACCCAGAGCCCAGCCGTCGCTGGACCCCTCCCAGCGCCCCCCCCCGCCCCCGACCTCCAGTGACTCATCAAGCCCTTCGAATTCCACCTCCCGCGTCTTTCTTGGACACCAGAGAGTCGTGACCCAATGCAACCCTGGAAACCTGATGCGTCCTTGGCTTTCAAAACAAAACCCAACTGTAAACGCTATCCCTGAAATTAACTGGGGAAGTGTGCACACAGACTGGACAGGAGATGCTGTTGAGTTTCCAGCAGGGCCCCGGTCTGTGGTGAAGGAGGAACGTGCCCTCGCTCCAGGAGAGGCGGCTGGAGGGGCTGGGGACAGCAGCAGCAGGCAGCGACCTACTTTCAAATGTTCAGGAAAAGGAAATCTGCCTGTCTTGCCGTTTGCCTATTGAGAGAAGGCAAAAGGGCAGGGAAGCGTGTTAATGATTGCTGAATCCAGGTGGAGACAAACAGCGTTGCTCTGCTGTTTTCATCTAGTGGAAGGGTGTGAATCTATGTCATCAAAAGTGGAGGGGCGCCTGGGGGGCTCGGTCGGTCGGGCGACCGACTTCAGCTCAGGTCATGGTCTCACGGTCCGTGACTTTGAGCCCCGCGTCGGGCTCTGTGCTGACAGCTCGGAGCCTGGAACCTGCTTTAGGTTCTGTGTCTCCCTCTCTCTCTGCCCCTCCCCTCCACCCCCACTCATGCTCTCTCTCTCTCTCTCTCTCCAAAATAAATAAACATTAAAAAAAACTTTTTTTTTTAAGTGGAGGGGAGAGCTTAGCCCATTCTCCAGACCCCTGCCACCTGCTGCTGCCCGTGCCTTCTCTGTTCCAGCTTTCCAGCTGGCTCCCTTCCTGTTCACCCCCACCTGCCATCCACTCCAGCCCGCCGTCCACACTGCAGCTGCACTGGTCTCCCCCAAACCAGAGCCTAATGCCCTTCCTGGCTTGAAGCCCTCCGAGCCTGCTCTTGGGACCAAGTTCAAATTCCTTAAGTGGCCTACGAGGGCCTTTGTTACCCCTCCAGGCCCACACTGCTCTCCACCTACCTTCTCTCCTCCTACCCTTCACAGGGATGTCCTTCCCTCCATCTCCGCCTGCCTGTTCCACCTTCAGGTGTCAACTCAGATGCCCCCTTTCTTCCAGTCGTGTGTTTGCACCACGTGCTCTATGGAGCACATTTACTCTGTACGTGATCTATCAAAGCTCAGATGCTGTAGGTACTTTCTGAGGGCATTTCTCTTCCACCTGACAGAATCTCCCTGAGGAAAAGAACTGAGACTGAGTCATTATCTCCCACCAGGCAGAGGACTTGGCACATTGTGAGTATCAATAAATAGCCAATGAGTGGATGAACATATGGGGGCTGGGTGGATGGACGGATGGATGCGTGAATGAGTGGATGGACAGATGGATGGACAGATGGATGGATGGATGGATGGATGGACGAATGGACAGATGGACGGATGGATGGACGGACGGATGGATGGATGGACAGACAGACGGACGGATGGATGTGTGAATGAGTGGATGGATGGATGGATGGACAGACAGACGGATGGATGGATGGACGCGTGAATGAGTGGATGGATGGGTGGGTGGATGGATGGATGGATGGATGGACAGATGGATGGATGGACAGATGGATGGATGGACGCATGAATGAGTGGATGGATGGATGGATGGACAGACGGATAGATGGATGGATGGATGGATGGGTGGATGGATGGATGGACGGATGGATGCGTAAATGAGCGGATAGGTGGATGGGTGGATGGATGGATGGATGGACGGACGGACGGATGGATGGATGGACACGTGAATGAGTGGATGGGCGGATGGATGCTACAGCACAAAGATGCCACAGACCTCAGAGGAGGCAGGGGTCAGGTCAAGCTGCAGGAGGCAGCCTGGAGGACTTGAGGGGCAACACTTAGGAGACAGCAGCAATTTAACGAGCACTTCCTCCTTCCAGGCACCTTGCTGGCACTTTATGTGTGATGCCTTCCCAGCCTTTGGAGTTAGATGTCTTTCCCTCTCCTAGGTCCCTTTTCATCGGAAATGACTATTTTAATGAAAATTGTAAATACGTAGCAGTTGCATTGACATAGCATTCAAAAGGTGGATAAGGACAGGCAGTAAAAAATACACTTCCCCCGCTGCTGAATCCCCAGACTGTTGTCGACCTAGTAGGAGCTCAATAAACATGTATGAAAAGAATAACATTTTCCACGTGAAGGAATTAAAGCTCAGAGAGGTTCGGGAACTTGCCCAACACTCCACAGCTCGCTAAATCAACCACGTAAGGGTCTGTAATTAAGGTTTGCAGTTGGGTTCCTCTAACTCCAGACCCCTCGGTCAACCCGCGGGGGGCGGGGGGCAGTGGTGGGAAGCAGGGTTGGGAGCATAGGCATGGTGGGGGTCAGAGACAAAGGCTCAGAGGCAGCAAAGTCCTGGCACCATCCAGGGACAGAGAGGGGCTTGGCCAGAGCGGAGGGTTGTGTCAGGAAATGGGGCGGAGCTCAAGGTGCCATCAGAGCCTCGAATGCCAGGCTGAGGAGTGGGCACTGCCCTGCCCGGCTCTAAAGGGCAGTGCTGGGAGCTGGGGCAGAGCCAGACACAGGAAAAGGGCAAATGCAATCTTTTTGGTGTCTGGAAAGCGGGAGGCCCGGGAGACGCCGGAAAGGCCGGTATTTCGGAGCGGGGCGAAGGCAGGAGCTGCTGAGAAATCAGCCAGACACAGACTCGAAGCCTCAGCTGGGGGATGGTCGGAAATGCAGGGTGGGGGTTGCCTGAAGAGGTGGGTACAGGTTCTACTCGACATTGAGTGGGGGGAGGGCAGTGTGCTAGATCATTCTAGAATTGCGTATTAGGAGGGGGAGGGGGCGGTGCAGGATGTCTGTCATAAAAGGGGACATTGGGATCCTGACGCCTGCTGTGGCATCTGGAGGACCTGTGCTGAGAAACAGGCCAGACACGGTGGACGGATCCTGCAGGGTCCACGCACAGGGGTCCCGCGAGCAGTCGGAGTCACAGAGACAGAGAGGAGGATGGTGGGCACCAGGAGCTGGGGGTCTCACGGGACAGAGTCTCGCTTTGGGAAGACAACCTTCTGGGGATGGATGTATGACAGCCGCACGACCGTGTGACTGTGTGACATTATGTTGCTGAGCGGCACGAGTGAAGGTGGTTCAGGTGGTGACTTCTAGGTCACGTGCCTTTTACCAGAATAGAAAGCAGGGGCGTTAGATTCAGAACCACTGATCCCGACCCACAAGCTAGAGCCGGCAGGGGGACGTGGGGAGACTGTGCATTCTGGGGGCCAGGACTGTGAAGGAGCGTCTGGCCGAGGGACGCCTGGGTGGCTCGGTGGGTTAGGCCTCCGACTTTGTCTCGGGTCACGATCTCACGGTTCACGGGATCGAGCCCTGCGTCGGGCTCTGTGCTCACAGTGTGGAGTCTGCTTGGGACTCTCGCTTTCCCCTCTCTCTCTGCCCCTCCCCCATGCTCTCTGTCTCTCAAAAATAAATACATAAATAAAAGTGGTAGAACCAAGGTGCGCTCTATCCAAACGGCCCGGGTCCTCCCACCTCTCCCTCCTCTCTCCACCCAAGGAAAGAGTCTATTCCCTGATTCTTGCTCCCTGAGAAGGTTGGGGTAAACCCGGGACCCAGCGCTCACTGCCCCTTGACAGTGAGCCCATCGTGGAATCCGTCCGGCAGAGGGCCCATCTTTGTCCGTGAGAAAACCACGAATTTCCTCCCAGGCGTGTGTCGCTAAAGACGGGACTGATGTGCAAAGACCCGGGGGCTTTCCCGGAGGTGATCTCGCTCTCCTAGCAAGTGTAGACGGGCACCCCACGAGGCGACGCTTCTTGGCTGCGCAGCAAATGCAGTTGTGGCGTCTGTAGACGGTCACACTTGGTGGGCGTCGGGTCTTCGTTGGGCTTTTTAAAGAGTGAAAGTTTTTTTTTTTTTCTTTCTTCCTGCCACGGCTGGTAAGTCAGAGAGAGCAGCTGAGGGGGTGGTCTCAAGCAGGGGGTGCGGAGGACGGAGGGACCGGGGAGGTCGCTGGAGCCACGGCTGTGTTGTACGAGGGTCCTCCGGTTGCCGAAGCAAATGCCCCCCGACTGGGTGGCTTAGAGCGACCGAAGCGTGTCGTCTCCCAGTGTGGGGGCCAGAGGTCCTCGAATCAGCGTATCAGCAGGGCTGGCTCCTTCTGGAGGCCCTTGGCGACGATCCGCTCTGTGCTACTCTCCCAGCTTCTGGCCGGTGTCGAAAATGCCGTGCTTGTAGCTGCCTCGACCCAACCAACCCCTGCCTCTGTCGTCCTGCAGGGTTCTCCCCCGTGGGTCTTTCTGTTCAAATTTCTTCTTCTTCTTCTTCTTCAATATTCATTTATTTTTGTGAGAGAGACACAGAGCACAAGCAGGGGAGGGGCAGAGAGAGAGAGAAAGAGAGGGAGACACAGAATCCGAAGCAGCCTCCAGGCTCCCAGGTGTCAGCACAGAGCCCGACACGGGGCTCGAACGCACCAACTATGAGATCATGACCTGAGCCGAGGTCGGACGCTCAACCGACTGAGCCCCCCAGCACCCCAAATTTCAGCTTCTTATAAGGACACCGGTCACTGGGTGTAGGGTCCACCCTAATCTGGTGTGACCTCCTCTTGGTGACACTGCAAAGACCCCCGTTTCCAGATTCAGTCCCATTTGGAGGTCACAGAGGGACAAGAATTTTTGTGGAACGCCATTCATCCCAGTAGGGGGCTCGTGGAAGGCAGGGAGCCCAAGCTAGGGTTCCCTGTGTCCCTGGCCTTTCACGTTCTCCACGATGAGGGGCCAAGAGGTCCGGCCAGACGGATGCCAGGAACGCTGCCCAGTGGAAGGTCCCCTTCCATGGGAATTCCTAATTCAGTGCTGCTCTGGGGGAGGGGAGGGGAGTGCGAGGCTCTGAAAGGGGCGTGCCTGTGGACAGCCGGCCACACTGCCGGCAGAGACCGAGCATCGGGTCAGCTCACCGGCCTGGGGGGAAGCCCGGCTCCCGTGTGGTGTCCCCGCTGCCTGCCCGGCCTGCACAAAGGCCCTCCGCCCCGTGGACGGCCACCCCAAGAGAACCAATAGGTCTTTGTCTCCGGAGAGCCGGTTCCTGTGGGCTGCGAGCAGGATGCAGCCTGACCAGGGAGGGGTGGGAGGAGAGGGGCAGGTTTCAAGAACAGGCTGATAATAACGGGGCAACGATTGCGTCAGAGATCACTTATCAGGCCCTCGCCACGTTTCAGGTGTTTTCCACCCACAAGCCCTCGGAGGCCAGCACGACGGTATTTTCCCACACACTCTTCTGGAACCTTCCCACCGCCCCATCACAGAGCAGATTCTCATTTCCCTCTCCTCGACTCGGGGCAGGCTGGTGACCCGCACTCGTCTTGAGCCCGAGCCACCCCTGTCGGCCGTTCGTGTGGGGCCGCTGTGTCGGGGGGAAGAAGCCCTCCCTGGGAGCCCTTCGTGAGTCCCGTCCCGAGGGATCCCGGGACACGGGCACAATCGGTGTTTCAAGTCACCGAGTCTGGGGTGGTGAGTTTGCACAAACAGATCACGGGGTCGTCAGCCTGTCTCTCGAGGGAGGAAGATGAGGCAAACTTGCCCAGGGCCGCACGGCACACGGACAGGAGAGTCTGAATCCAAAGCCAGTCTGTGGACCTCCAGGCCCGGGCCCCACAGTGCAAACATTTTCTCCACCCGCCCTCGCCCTTCAAGGCGAGTCGGTGGCGTTTCCGGGGCCGGGAAGAAAGCCACTGGAGGCCCTTTCCCGCGGGCACGGGAGGAACGGCCGGGCTCACGTCGGGGACCTGGCTCGGAATCCGGACGTGCACCTGCTGCTGGGGGCCTGGGCCACCTGACCCTCAGCCCGGCTCTCTTGGCACATGTGTGTCTCATGGGGCCCATCCCTGTGTCGGTGCCGTTTCCTGAGCTCCTGCTGAGTGTCGGGCTCCCGCCAGGACCTCGGGAGTCAAAGGTGAATAGAGTTCCCTGCACAGGTGAGCCATGCTGATGGGCAGAGGCTCTGGAGCGTCACCGGGTCTCCCCCAGCAGAGCAGACTCCCTGCCCGTCTGGCTCACTGCCTCAGCCCCCTCGCCGGACGCGAAAAAGTAACAGCTGACACGTCCTGGGGGCTACGTGGGGGCTGCACTCTCTTCTGCGCCCTTGGTATGTACCAAGTGAGCTGACGCTTCCTGCCCATTTCACAGAGCAGCAGGACTGAGGCAGGGAGAAGCAAGCAACATCGCCCAGGTGTCCCAGGCAGCAGGAGGCAGTCCTGACGGTCTGGTTCTGGAGCCTGTAGCGGGAGCCGCAAACAGCCAACGCTGGAGAAATGCTTCCACGGTGAATGGCCAGGCGGTTCCAGGCTCCGGGGGGGGGGGGGGGCGTGGATGGGGCGCCGTGGGAGGCCAGCCTTCACCGCATCCTGCCAGCTGATGTTAGGTAGCGGTGAGGTAAGGCCCCTGGCACTAGCTAGCACTGAGTCACATGGTGGGAAAGTCGGTCCCGTTTCAATTATTGGTCAGCCCTGAATAAACGGAGACAGTCTCGGGCTAACGATGACTAACGCCTTTTTGAACAAAGACGCCCTCGAGGCCAGAGCCTCGAAGGGCAGCCGATGCTGTCAACGATTTCGATTTCGGAATATTACATTTTCATTGCACTCATTTGTATCGTGTCTGATACTCCAAGTGAGACTGTGTCGTCATTGGTAGTAGGTTCGCGGCAAGCTTCTTTAATCCCTGAATCACACCGGCTTCGGTGAGAGAAGTTTATTTCTCTCAAGCGAATGCAGCCCTGAGATAAAACTCCCAGGGCTGGTGGAGAGGCTCCGCGGCCGTCAGGAGCCCCGGTTCCTTCTGCCTTCTTGCTTTTCCCCCATGGCCCAACACGGCTGCCAGTGTTCCAGCTATCGTGCTTGCATTCCAGAAGGAAAAAGGAGATGCTGAAGCACACATCCTCCTCCCTCAGGAGGGAACTTGTGGGACGCCTGGGTGGCTCGGTTGGTTAAGTGTCCGACTCAACTTCGGCTCAGGTCGTGATCTCACAGTTCGTGAGTTCGAGCCCCAAGTTGGGCTCTGTGCTGACAGAGTGGCGCCTGCTTGGGACTCTCGCTTTCCTTCTCTCTCTGCCCCTCCCCTGCTTGCTCTCTTTCTCTCTCTCTCAAAAGGAATAAATAAATATTAAAAAAAAAAAAAAAAAAGAGGAGGGACCTTCCACCGGCCACTCCTGCCCACATGCAGAACTTTGGTGAAGGTCCACACCTCACTGCGAGGTGAGCTGGGACATACGGCTTGGACTCTGGGCAGCCACACGCTCAGCTACAAATCAGGGATCTCACGTAAAGACGGTGTGAACGCATGATGAGGACACACACTGCTTTCCTTCCTCAACAGTGAATCAAGCTCTCTTTTTAATTTAAAATTAAGTTGGGGAAAGGGGCGCCTGGCTCGGTCGGTAGAGCACGCAACTCTTGATCTCAGTCAGGGTTGTGAGCTCGAGCCCACATTAGGTGTAGAGATGACCTAAAAAAAATAAAATTAGGGGCGCCTGGGGGGCTCAGTCGGTTAAGCGTCCGACTTCGGCTCAGGTCATGATCTCGTGGTTTGTGGGTTCGAGCCCCGCGTCGGGCTCTGTGCTGACGGCTCAGAGCCCGGAGCCTGCTTCCGATTCTGTGTCTCCCTCTGTCTGTCCCTCCCCTGCTCGTGCTCTGACTCTGTCTTTCAATAATAAATAAATGTTAAAAAAATTAAATTAAAAAACAAATTGAGGAAAGAGAGTCACTTCAATTTTTTTTTAATGTTTATTTATTTTCCAGAAAGAGAGAGGGAGACAGAGCACAAGCAAGCTGGGGAGTGTCAAAGAGAGAGAGGGAGACATAGAATCCGAAGCAGGCTCCAGGCTCTGAGCCGTCAGCACAGAGCCTGAAAGGGGCTCAAACTCATGGACTGTGAGATCATGACCTGAGCCGAAGTCAGATGCTTAACCGACTGAGCCACCCAGGCTCAGAGTCACTTTGTTTTTTTTTTTTAATTTTTTTTTTTAACATTTATTTGTGAGACAGAGAGAGACAGAGCATGAACGGGGGAGGGGCAGAGAGAGAGAGAGACACAGAATCGGAAGCAGGCTCTGGGCTCTGAGCCATCAGCCCAGAGCCCGACGCGGGGCTCGAACTCACGGACTGTGAGATCGTGACCTGAGCTGAAGTCGGACGCTTAACCGACTGAGCCCCCCCAGGCGCCCCTCAAAGAGTCACTTTAAAGAAAAAGCTAAGTAGAGGCGCCTGGGTGGCTCAGTTGGTTAAGCATCTGACTTCGGCTCAGGTCACGATCTCTCGGTCTGTGAGTTCGAGCCCCGCGTCGGGCTCTGTGCTGATGGCTCGGAGCCCGGAGCCTGCTTCGGATTCTGTGTCTCCCTCTCTCTCTGTCCCTGCCCCTGCCCCCACTCATACTCTGTCTCTCTCAAAAGATAAATAGACATTTAGAAAATTTAAAAAAATAAAGGAAAAGCTAAGTAAATAAAGGAACAGGCGGCATGTCACTGAGGCAAAAACCGCCAAGCTGACCCCGGGGTCGCTGTGATTTGGGAAGTGGAAAACAATAGGGTCAGGTCTGGCCCTCAGGAGGAAGCCTCAGGCCCGGTGTGGAGGGGCCTGGAGCAGAAGAGGCGGAGACAGGGGTCCCAGGTGCTTGTTCTGGGAGAGAGATGGAAAGCCTCTGAGCCAGGAGTGCGGGGTGCGGTGGAAGAGAGGTGTCCGCAGGGCTGGGGCGGCCCGGTGAGGAGGGTCCTGCCGGCCGGTCTCCATTCACCTCGGAATCAGGAGCCCAGGCCACTGGCGGGGAGGGGGCGGGAGCCCGCAGTGGGGTTGAAGAAGAACCAGAGAGGTTTGGAGCAGACGTGGTGATGTTAAAGGGGCGAAGGTCAGAGGTCAGCAGGTCAGAGGCGGCGGAGGGGAACCCACCGGGCTGTTCGGCTAAGCCCGCAGGCGACCCTGCAGAAGCCAGTGGCCAAGGCCCAGTGAGGGCGGCACGTGGGGCCAGGGCTCCTGCGTGCCCCACGCCGACCTCGTCCGCATCGTCCCTTTGCACCGTCCCAGCACAGTGAACCTGCCTCCGGTCTGTCCCCGTCGTACCGCGCGGGGACGCTGGGCCCCGCGATCTCACAGCCTGTGAGCACAGCAGACCCCCCCGGAGCCCGGAGCCCAGAGCCCGATGCCCAGAGCAGGGCCTGGCGCCTGCAGGGTCACTGAACAGAAGAGCCAGTCACAGAGCCAGTGAATGAATGTGTGGGTGGGAGGAAGGGCCACCCTCTTCCTTCTGGGCCCAAACGTCCTCCAGCAAGAGCTGCCTGGACCGAAGCCGCCCCGGCCGGTGGGGAGGCTTTGATTTTCCCAAAATAAAAGGGTGTGGGGACCGGAAATGTGGCTCTCTGCCTCCACCCGGGCTTCTCTGGGCGGGAAGCCAGCAGACGGGCTTATTTCCAGTGCTGGCTGGCCGGGCCTTTCAGCAGAGTATTTTTGGAGCACACGCGAGCCTTATTTTAGCTTTTGGGGGGGCTCCCGCGCTGGGCAGAGACACTCCCGGTGACGGCCTGCGGGGACACCTTCCCTGGGAGTCCCCGGACAGAATGCGGGCCGGGACAGGCTTCGCCCCCGCCCTGGACTGGGCCACTTCCGGGGCCTGCCGTGCCGGTCCGGGAACTAGAAAGTTCTGCAGGGCAGGCCAGTTTTTGGTCTGGCGGAGTAACCCAAGACCTCACCCTTCCACTTCCTACTTCGAGCTTCCCGCCCCCTCTCCCCTCCCATCCTCCCCCCCCCCACCCCGGGGCTAATCACCAGCCTCTCTCTGCACCTGTCCGTCTTACCTGTCCAAAGGGGAAAACAGTCTCTCTCGACCACAGTCCAAGTTCCCTTGGAGCTCAGACAAGAGGCGAGCCCTCAGAGCCCCTCGGAAACATCCAAAGGGGCTACACAGCCTGAGCCACGGCACTGCGGCCTTCTGAAGCCGTATAGCACCTGTTAACTCCGTCCTTTCCCTTGAGACTCAGCCCCAAGGCTGAAGGACAGCCCTCAGCAAGCTGGCCAGTGTTTGGTTTTCTCATTTTCTGACGAACAACTGTGTTCACTGGGTCTCCAGTAAAGTGAACCTCACATTCAATCATGTCCTGCTTCCAATATGTTACTGGCTCCTTTTTGTCCAGAAGATAGACCTTCAGGCTGCAGACAACCCACCAGGAACCAGCCCCAGCCCCACCAGGCTGTCTGCTTGCTGCCTCCCAAACAAGGCCGCCAAGTTCATGCCTCCTGGCCTTTGTACTCACTGTTTCCTGTGCCTGAAGCGCTCACTGTCTGGAGAACTCCTACTTATCCCACGAAACCCAACTCAGAAGGCCCCTTCTCGGAAACACAGGTGTCCCGGAACTGGCGTGGGCCTTGGAGTCAGAAGGCTCGGCTTCCAGTTTGAGCTCCGCTTGTGATCTGTCACAGGAAATGCAGGGTTGGGGGTCAGTGCCCACCCGTCCCTCAGTGGGGTCCCCCCTAACCCCCCCGCGGGTACCAGCACTGGCTGGGGAGTCAGAAGGGCTTGGAGCCCACCCTCGTGAGGAGGCTGTGAGTGCCCAGCCGTGTCCGGAGCCGAGCCGGGACAGGGAGGAAGGAGGGTGAATCCCATCCCGTTTGTTTTACAAATTGGGTGACAGAGCCTCTCAGATTAACCTGAAACAGAACAAACACCAAATGCACTGTGTGTTCCTGGCCTGGGGGCCGTGGGCTTTAAACCCCCCCCCCCTTTCCGGGCTCAGCCACCAGTGCTCCTGGAGGTGACCACCTGCCTCCACGGGACACGCCCCCTCCCGCCCCCTGCGGCTCTGGGCTTGCAGGGGTGGGAGAGGCTGGCAGAGCGGGGACCACCCTCTGTGGCCCCATTCCTGGCCTGTCTGGGGCGGCCAGGCTTTGGGGGAGGCCGAGCCCAGGGCGACTAGACTCGCTGCTTCACAGTTGTGATTAAATAGTCATTCTGCCCCAGGCGGTAGTGAGGCAATTCCCGGGCTCCACCCAGGGCTGAATCAGACTCTCTGGGGGTGGGGCCTGGTATCTGCAGTTGGAACACATTTCCAGAAGATTCTCGGGGGAACTGGGGGGGGGGGGTGCAGGTGCAGGGTTCCACTCCTATGCTGCACCTTGGGCCCCGGCCCCTCCCTGGCCAGTGGGCACCCACACTCACAAAGACCTCACTCTGGCCCCCGCAGTGCCCCTCCTCGCCCACTCAACACCCCCTCGAGCCTCCAGGGCACCTCCCTGTCTCGTGCCCCAGACAGGCCCAAACAGCCCGGAAGCCGTTCCCGCTCGTCCCTCCGGCACCACACACTACCCCAAACCCCCTCCATCACCCCCCACCCGGCCCAGTCTGGCTGCCTCCAAACCCGGCTCCCGCGCGGCCCCTCGAGCTCCCTCCGGGCCAGCCTACAGCCGGAGCGGTGCTGGGAACATGCAGATCTGATCACACGGCCTCTGCGGGGCCTTCCCCTGGCTCTCAGGACAGAAGTCCAACTCCTGGCGGGTTCTAGCCGCAAAACTAGAATGGGAAACAATAGGGAACAAAGCTCAGACTGGTTTCCGCCACAAAGCAAGGTGTTAAAGGGGGGTGGGAGGCTCGCAGGTCTCGAGGACCAGTGCCCCCGGACACCCAGGGCCCTGCTCCGGGGAACCTTAGAGCTGGCACTGTCCCCAAAACCACCATGAGACCTCCAGTCCCTGCAACAGGCTCCAAGAGACTGCCGTACCCCTGCCCTTCCCAGCTGCCCCACCGCCACGTTTCCTTCGCACCTGAGAGAGGCGACCTCCCCGGCCCCGTGGGCCTCCCCTCCGTGTGGGATCACACAGCCTGTTCCTATGATTCCTGGATTTAGGTCTGTCTCTCCAGAAGCCCCAGGACAGAGGCCGGCCGGCGCATCCCATCCTGGCCTCACCCATCATGGAACAGGTGCTCAGCCAATGCTTATTGAGAAGGGAACGAACGAATGACATTGAACAGGCTATTGACCCTAAACTTCTCAGTTCCTTCGTCTGTGACCATTTCACAAGCGGCCATCTGCCTTCTACACCTGTTGATACAGCAGCCCCCTTACCCGCGAGGGACCCCTCCGGAGACCCCCCCGTCCCCCCGCCGCCGATGCCTGAAACCGTGGATAGCGCCAGACCCCACACACGCCATACTGTTTCCTGCACACAGGCACCGCTGTTTTGTTTTTTTAATTTTTTTTTTATTATTTAATTTTGAGAGACCGAGAGAGACAGAGCGCGAGCGGGGGAGGGGCAGAGAGAGAGGGAGACACAGAATCCAAAGCAGGTTCCAGGCTTTGAGCTGTCAGCATAGAGCCCGACGCGGGGCTCCAACTCACGAACCATGAGTTCATGACCTGAGCTGAAGTGGGACGCTGAGCCGACTGGGCCACCCAGGCGCCCTGCACCGCCGATGTTTAATGTCAGAGACGAATAACAATACAAACAGAACAATTAGATGTGAACACGGACCCTCTCTCAAAATCCCTTGTCCTATCCTCACTCCTCTTTATCATGATGGCACGAGACGAGAAATGCCCACGTGGTAATGTGGTGCGAGGGGACAGGCGTAGGTGTTGGGATGGAGAATTAGGCCGCTGTTGTATCACCGGCAGGACGATCACCTATTCAGGACCAAGGGCAACTAAATCCACGGGAAGAGAAATCATGGGTGAGGGGTGGGGTTGGCAATTGGAGTATTTTCTTTGACAAGTAGACGTTTCTAGTCCTCTAAGTAGTTGGCATGAGAAGTCTTTGTTTTGTCTTTATTTCACTTAAATTCAAGTTAGTTAACACAAACAGTGTTAGTTTCAAAGTAGAACCCAGTGCTCATCACAGCAAGTAACCTCCTTAATGCCCGTCACCTCCTTAATGCCCGTCACCTCCCCCACCTCCCTCCATCAACCCTGTTTGTTCTTCGTATTTAAGTATCTCTTAGGGTTTGCCTCACTGTTTTTATCTTATTTTTCTTCCCTTCCCCATGTTCCTCTGTTTTTATTTTTAAGTTTACTTATTTTGAGAGAGAGAGAGAGAAAGAAAGAGAGAGAGCGAGTGGGAGGGGCAGAGAGGAAGGGAGAGAGGGAGAATCCCACACAGGCTCTGTGCTGTCAGCACAGAGCCTGATGAGGGGCTCGAACTCAAGAACCTCGAGATCATGACTGGAGCTGAAATCAAGAGTAGGACACTCGACCGACTGAGCCACCCAGGCGTCCCTCATCTGTTTTGTTTCTTAAATTCCACATGAGCGAAATCATGATACTTGTCTTTCTCTGACTTATTTCACTTAGCATAATACCCTCCAGTTCCAACCACGTAGTTGCAAATGGCAAGACTTCATTCTTTTTGATTGCTGAGTAATATTCCATTGTATATATATACACCACATCCTCTTTATCCATTCATCCGTTGATGGCCATTTGCGCTCCTTCCATCCTTTGGCTATTGTCGACAGTGCTGCTATAAACATGGGGGTGCATGTGTCCCTTCGAAGCAGCACACCTCTATCCCTATCTATTGTGGATAAATGCCTAGTAGTGCAATTGCTGGGTCGTAGGGTAGTTCTATTTTTAGCTTTTGGAGGAGCCTCCCTACTGTTTTCCAGAGTGGCTGCACCAGCTTGCATTCCCACCAGCAGTGCAAAAGAGACCCTCTTTCTCCGCATCCTCGCCAACATCTGTTGTTGCCTGAGTTGTCAATGTGAGCCATTCTGACAGGTGTCAGGTGGTATCTCATTGTGGTTTTGATTTGTCTTTCCCTGATGATGAGTGACATTGAGCATTTTTTCATGTGTCGGTTGACCATCTGGATGTCTTCTTTGGAAAAGTGTCTGTTCATGTCTTTTGCCCATTTCTTCACTGGATTATTTGTTTTTTGGGTGTTGAGTTTGATGCGATCTTTATAGATTTTGGATACTGACCCTTTATCTCATACGTCACTTGCAAATATCTTCTCCCATTCTGTCGGATGCCTTTCAGTTTTGCTGATTGTTTCCTTTGCTGTGCAGAAGGTTTTTATCTTGATGAGGTCCCAATAGTTCATTTTTGCTTTTGTTTCCCTTGCCTCCAGAGACATGTTGAGTAAGAAGTTGCGTGGCCAAGGTCAAAGAGGTTTTTGCCTGCTCTCTCCTCGAGGATTTTGATGGCTTCCTGTCTCACGTTTAGGTCTTTCACCCACTTTATTTTGTGTCTGGTATAAGAAAGTGGTCCAGCTTCATTTTTCTGCGTGTCACTGTCCCGTTTTCCCAGCACCACTTGCTGAAGAGACTGTCTTTTTTCCATTGGATACTCTTTCCTGCGCTGTTGAAGTCTTTTATCTGATGGTCCTCCACTTCCTGTTCCAGATGACAAAGACACCGGCCCAGTCTTGCTTCACGGCTTCCCCCTCCACACCTCCCGTGGCCTGGGCTTCACCGCAGGAGGGAGGTAAGGGCCCAATGACCTCTCCCTACAGACCCTACCCTGTGGCTCATTTTTTTCTCATTTGAAACATCATCTTTATCATAGTCTAAATTCCCATGTGATCCCCTTCACTGCAAATACCAGAACATCCAAACTGGCTTAAAGAGTTTCTTGAAAGAGTGGTAGCTCATGAGACAGGGAGCCCTGAGGCAGGGCGAGTTGATTTAGCGACTGTGAGATTCGTCCCTGGCTGTGCTGTCACTGTGATCACAGGACAGCAGAGCTGGGACCTGAACCTGGGCAGTGGACTCCGCAGGCCAGACTTCTGGGGAGACTGTGCCTCCCTGAAAGGTGACAGATGACTGAGTCTCCTACTCTTGTCGATCTATATGCATTTTCTGTTTCCTGCAGTCTTTGGTTTATATCTGGGGCACAGACAGCACCAGTGAGGCTAGACGACACAAGATTCCTCATTCCCGCTGTCCTAATATGAACCCACTGACAGGACTCGGTGGCCAGCTGAGAGGCAGGGGGGCTGGTTCCCCGGACAGCGTCGGAGCCTCCAAGACCTCCAGGATGGAACCTGTGACTCACGAGTGTTTTGACCCAGCCAACCTGCTATAAAGACAAGTCCTTTTAAAACGTGCCGCCACTCAGGAACAACGAAAATAGCATTTAGTGGCCTTTACGATGTGCCCGTCACTCCCGGACACGACACCGCGTCTCTGAGTCTTGCGGAAGCCCTGGGCTGGCGGGGGGGGGAGGGCTTCTCAGGTGAGAAGGGAGGGTGGAGTTGGGGCTCCACTGTGGGCTCACCCAGCTGCAAGGGCGTGCAGACAGCCGAGTCCCAGCCGTTAGCCCTTCGCTAGGGATCTACTGGGCGGACGCATGGATGAATGGATGCGTGAACGGAGCGGACAGCCCACAGCCATGAGGTGTGTGCTCTTATGCACGTGGCTGCAACCCCGCCTGGCGGGAGGGACCCTTGGAGTGGCCTGCAGTGACTCAGGGCGTGGGAGGCACCTCCTCGGGTCCCTGGACGGACCTCCATGGGACTAGGCAAATCCTGGGTCTTGGTCACCCTGGGACACGCTGGCTGGGGGCACTGGCATCAGCGATGGACAGAGGGGTGGCCTGGCCCCAGAGAGAAGGCTGCCGGCCAGCCCGCATCCACCCCGGCCGGTGTCACAGCCCGAATGCCTCCCTGCTGCGCGCTCAGGGGAGCGGGGGCTGCAGGCAGGAGAGGCTGCCATCTGACGGGGTGTCTGAGCAGGGCCTCAGGCCCACTAGGGACACAGGTAGAGGTGGAGGAAACAGCGGATGAGGGTGGGTGTTCAGGGCCGGGCTGTGCAGGGCCGGGCAACCCTCCTGCGTCATGATGCTGCAGAAGAGAAGAGCTCGATCCTCGGGGCCTGGGGACCCTTGGAGCTGGGTTTCTCCAGCCAGAAACCCCTTTGGGAGGAATGGCAGGGACCCGGTCTCCCAGCGATGAGCAAGGTTTTATTTATAATCGTGTTACCTCAATACGTACGCACGTAAGGTCAGATAGAAGCTCACGCTTCTGTCCTCATGAACTATAAAATGCCAACAGAATTACAAATCAGGGAGAGAGAAGCCCACAACGCACACACAATTTGGACTAATATTGTAATTAAATGCATCGTTAATTTAATGTGATTTTTAATGGTAGCATGTACGTAAAATTTACACTTTCGGCCATTTTTAAGTGCCACCGAGCACATTCACGACCTTGCATGACCATCCCCAGCCTCCACGTCCAGACCTCTACGGTCTCCAGCTGCTCTGCCCCACGAAACACGTTTTGCTGAAGCAAGATGGTCACCTAGTGTCTACAGGCAGGTTTGGGACATCGAGAGGCCTCGCACCTGACGCCTCGGGGGACTCGAAAGGCCCACGATGGTTGTCCACTCCAGCCGTGCCACGAAAGCCTCGTCCACAGGTCAGGTGGCTCTGGCTCAAGGAGGACTCCGTTCTTGCACTGAATGGGTCTCTGTTCCTTGGTGACGATTCACGTGGTTGATACCTACGTGTGACTCTTGCCACAGTGTCTTAACTCGGTGACTTACGAAGCTGAGGGCGGCTCCTTCGAGGCAAGTGGATCTCAACTGCACGTTTTCCCTGTGGAAGTTCTGCCTGTCCCTCGGCAGATGTGGGGTGACCGGCCACCTTCACGTGCACACGTGCTGCTCCCGGTCACGCTGGCGGCTTCTGAACGCGACGCGCACAGGGTCATGTGGTTAGAAGGCAGTCAGCAAGGTGACTCAGAGTAGTTCTCATGGAAATACAAACACAAAACTAAAAATACGCGGGGAGATTGCCATTTCTAAGAATAGTCAGGGGTCTGGAGTATGATTCTGCTTGTGTTTCTGGCTGCTGATGGAGGGTGTTTCCCGGGAAGGGGTAGGGCGTCGTGGGGGGAGCCAGAAGGGGGGTGGAAAGGAGAGGCTCGGGAGGTAGGCTGGAGTTGGTGTGGGAGTGAGCCCCCGGCAGGAGGGGGCCCGGCCCGCTCCTTTGGGCAACTGGGTAGATCACGGTGCCGGGCACAGAACTGGGCACAGGTGGGGGCAGATGCCAAGTCTGAGTGTGGTGGGCAGAATAATGTCTGACTCATGATGCCCATGACCTCACCCCTGGGGCCTGGGAACGCTCGCTAGCATGGCAGAAGGTGTGGCCCCCAGGCAGCTGACACTGCGTCTGGGGGCCTCAGTGGGCCGCCCCTGGGACCTCGCAGGTGCCACTCAGGCCGGGGGGAGTGGTCCTGGGCTGCTGGGGAGGGAGACGCGACAGAGGAAGGCGGAAGTGCGATGGGCAAGGGTCTGCCTCGACCCCTGTCCCCGTGCCAGAGTCCGGAAGGGCCTGGAGGGGGGTGACTGAAGGAGCTCCCTGGGCACCCACGTCCATAACCCAGCAGGGCCGGCTGCGGCGAGGGCGGAAGGGGAAGTGGGGAGGGGGGTGTTGTGGGGACAAATGCGGGGTCGTGAGACTAGGGGGTTGACCCCTCGTTCCAGGAAACACGTGACCAAACTCCCTTTCGCCGGCCTGAAATCTCCCCAAAAGCACATACGTTTGGGCCTTTCCCCGCATCTTTCTCAGGACAAAAAGAAGCAAGGCGCAAAATGCGGCTCTAACCTTACTTTCCACGTCAGCCACGTGGCTTGCGCACACCTTCGCTGGAGGCATACGTGTCACCCCCCAAAAATTCACACAACAAATAAATGGAACACGGATCGTCTTTTTTTGTGAAGCTGCTGCGAGAAATTCCCGTCTAAACATGGTGGCCGCTTGCCGTCACAAAGGTCATGGTTCTGATCAGATGTCAATCAGCTCTGTCCCAGCAGCGGTTACCATAGACCCAGAGGACCTTCTACCCCGAAGCAGTGTTTCTGATCACCTGGGGTTGGGGGGGGGTGGGGGTGGTGGAAAGACATCCCAGGACCAGAGGCCACAGGCCAGGCTCGAGTGCGGTGAGGTCACAAGGACCGGAAGAGCCTCTCGACAAACCTGTGGGGCTCTGGGTGAAATGTCACCGCTCACGTTTAAGGTGCCTGAGGAAGAAGCTGCCTCGCACTTGGGCAAGCGCCTGATACTTATCTAGCGGTCGCTTCTGAAGGTGGTGAGGCCGGGACCCGACCCGGGTCAGGCTGGAAAGCCCCCCTGCTCCCCTGCTCTCTGGGGCCTCTCCCGCCTCACGGCCCAGGGCACACCCGTTACCTGTATCTGGTGGATGACGAAAACACAAGTACAGAAAATGCGGACGATACAGGAAGTCTAAATATCACCCAAAAAACCACCGTTCTCAAGCGTCTGCCGTGGATCTCCCCACCCGCCGCGCCCACACAGCCCTGTGCTTCTGCCACAAGCCACACACTCTCCCTTCGTCCCGCGAGGCAGGGGACCCGCGGGCAGGCTGCTGGCCCTGCCGTGGCCCCTCGATGCCCGGCCCCGCGCTGGTTTCGGCAGGGGCCTCCTGGCCACCGACGCGGGACCCGTGCTTCCGTCTGGCCTTGAGCTACCATTTCTCGGGGGCAGCTTGTCGGGCAGGTTCACCCCTGTCACCGGGCCCCAGGGCTCTGTCCCGGCGGCACCCAGCTGGCGGGTCCTGGAGAGCGGGTGGCGCGCACGGCCCCGCAGAGCAGGATGGAGACTCTCCTCACCTGCCGTCTTCCCCGAGTCTCGGAGCTCAGATCCGGGCCTGGAGAGGAGGTCCCGTGAGGCTGCTCCAGAGCCCGCACTCCTCCCCACTCACCACATGCGCAGGGGTGCCAGGGGCACCCCGGTGACTCGCCACGCGCGGGACTGAGACGGGACGCAGCGGCAGAGCCGCGGAAAACTCCCCGCGCGGGAATCACAGGTCAAGGCCCCTATCAGCGCACCTGGTGTGGAGGGTCGGGGGCTCCTTCCAGGGGTGGGAGGCACGTAGGGGGGCACAGGGTGGATGTCAGGGTGTCTGGGCACTTGCACGTTTCAGCGGCTTTGAGGGGACGGAGGACCTCTGAAGTCCGCCTGTCCCACAGGTAGGGGCACATTGTCCGGAAAACCTGCCGCCCAAAGCTACTCGTCAGCAAAGCCGCCGACAGTTACGGGCCGTGACAACGTCTGTTACCCGCAGATCCCGCTCTGACACAGGCTCCAAGAGGCCGGCGCGCTGGCACGTGGGGCACACGCCCGGCACACGACGCAGGGCCAGGCCGCGGTGGCACGGGCCCCAGACTGGCTCAGCCCCCTGGCAGCGCCCGAACCCGTGAACTGGTTAACGCCTGTGCTCCCGGCCAGGTGTCCGCGGTCTGCCGAGCGGGCCGCCTCGTCCAGCCTAAGGTCAAGGTGGCACGGAGGGACATCACGGGTGGCTTTCTCAAGGCCGCGGCCAGAAGGCCCGAACGAGGGACAGCCACGCGACTCTCTGGCCAGGGGCTGGCAAGAGGTGGCAAAAGCTCCCTTGCTGGCGGCTCCTGGAACCGTCATGAAGAGCGGCCATGCTGTTCCCAGTTCAGCCTCAGATAAGCCACAAGAGGTATTGAAACTGACCCGACGGGACTTTCGAGAACATGAGAAATGAGATCATCATCAGGGAGGGAAATTCTCTGCATTGCGCAGCTTCTCACTGTACATGCACAGGCTTTAAGAGGATTACCTCCGAAGCACGAAGACCGCTCTTTACAATTACAGGATCCAGCTCCCTTACTAAAATCCGTTATCAGACAGTGATTTTGATAGTCGTGATTCTGAAGTCATAATACTTCTAAGAACTAACATCTGTAGAGCACGGACTCTGTACCAACCACCCCTGAGCACTTAACTGTGTCATTCCCGGCCGTCCTCATCAGCCTTGCTGTCCCTTGACACACGCAAGGGCCACAAGCCCACCAGCTTTCCCCACGCCACCTGTCCGGGTACACGGGTCTGCGCTGACGGCCTCAAAGCCTCTGGCCGGCTCTGGGAGCAACAGCATGACCCTGTGGGCCCGTGTGGACGCTGGAGCCTCACGGCCCCAGCTCACCTCCCTGCTTTCCCACGGCTGCCGACTGCCCGGCCGCTGGCCTCGGCACTGTCCCCCCACCTGTATGGTGACGACAGTGATAACGCTGACTTTTATGTCCCTCTGTGTGCTGGATGTGGATCCCAAACTTCCTCCCGCAGGGCCTCATTTAATGGGACAACAGACTCCCCCTCTCTGGGGCGATCACGAGGAACGAATGAAAGCATCTGTACGCGCCCAAGTCCCGTCTGGCACAGAGCAAATGCTCAGCGAATGCCAGCTCTGATGGAGACGCCACTCTGGGCCTTGAGCGCTGGGTCCCTCGTCCCGGCTCACGGCTAGGACTTCACGGCACTGGCACGCGGAAGGCACGTGGTCAAGCTTGGCGGGGGAACCAAAGTTCGGGCTGTGCCGATGCCCCCAGGCCCCCGGGGGAGAGCCGCTGGGTCACCAGGGGACCCCCGAGGACGGCCTATCTGAGTCCCGTGACGTCAGGGACACGGTGCCGGTGCCGCCACCTCGACTGGTCTCGCTCTCGAGGCTCCGGGCCTGCTGATCGTCCTCGATGAGGTCGGCCACCAGGTTCAGCTGGCAGGCCCTGAGCGCCCTCACCAGGTGGGACACAGCCGGGTCCTCCTTGTGGATGTTCTTCCAGACTCTCAGCGACTCCCTCACCTGCTCTGTCAGATTGCGGGGATACTTCTCCTCGATGGCATCGATCATGGCGTCAGACACTCGAAGCTGGCGGGCCAGCCTTCTCCAGTCCTTCCCCACGTGATCACATATGATGTCGAACGCTGCACGCAGGTCTGTGGAAAGAACAAAACGATTTACCAGGAGTTGGGGAGCCCTTTAGAAGACAGGTAACCCTACTTTCTCGGTGGGCTCCTCAGGGCTAACCTAAGCGCTGGGTAGACAAGAGGTCCTCTCGTGTAGGCTGAAGGCATCCAGGAGTGGAGGGGCCGGGGGAAGAACGTCCCGGAAAGCCCACGGGTGGCCTCCAACCCTGTCCCAACCCCACTCCCAAACCGCTACTCAGGAGGTACGGCCTGCCAAAGACGTGCTGGCTGGGGCGTCGTGGAAGGGGTCGTCGTGGAGCTAACTGCTCGGGACAGGGGAAGCGGAGGGAGGGCCTGTCGTGGGTTGAATGGTGGCCCCCAGGTCATGTCAAATCCCCAGAACTGTGAACGGTAATCTACTTGGAAAAGGGTCTTTGCAGATGGGATTCAGTTGAGGATCTTGGGAGATCATCCTGGATTATGCAGGTAGGCCCCAAATCCAGTGACAGGAACCCTTGTAAGTACACACAGAAGAAGGAGCCACGTGCCCACGGAGGCGGAGACTGGAGAGACGTGGCCATGAGCCAAAGAATGAATGTCCGCGGCCCCCGGAAGCTGGAGAAGGGGGAAGGACCTTGGAACCTCCGAGGAAGCCCGGCCCTGCTGACACCTGGATTTCTGACTCCTGGCTCCACTCTGGGAGGGAATCTGCTTCCCGCTATTCAAGGCCCCAAGTGCGGTCGTGTGTACGTCAGCCGCGGGGAAACGGAGACAACCCAGTTCTTATTTTGGAAGCTGCCCAGACTGACCACCAGTCTTTGGTCCCTGGCTACCCTGTCCTCATCTGCTGAAAAGTCACTGCTTTTCGGAGACGGGCAAGCGGGGCCACTACGGGCCAGAGGCTGTTTCGGGAATGGAGGGTGAGCAGAGGAAGGACAAAACGCTGCTCGGAGGCCCCTGCGAATGTGTGTCTTTAGCTACGAGCCCTCAAGATGCTGGCAGCTCGTGCGTCGCCTCTTCCAGCCCCGGGAGGTGGGCGCTCCTGGTGCAGATGAGGAAACTGAGGCACAGGGAAGCCCAGCGATTTTCCTGAGGTCATACAGCTAGACTACAGCACAGCCAGACAGTGAAACCCTGATGGCCTCGTGCCAGGGTCCACCCCAACCGCTAGGCTACACTGTCATCCTCGAAAGACGAAGAGTCGCCCCGTGTCAACCCGCCCACACCTGCTCACCTCTGGCGCGCTCTCCTGCAACATACATGCAAACACGGACACGCGTAAATCTAAGATGCGATCACCGGTATTTTGGGGACTGCTTCTTAGATGTATCAGGTTAACGATCTCCTCCTCAACTGAATGTCCCTGGAAACGGAATTCTAATACCACCCGCGTACCCCAGGCCGCCTCAGTTGAGTCCTTGGTAGGTATTGGCAGTGCATCTTAGGCAAGTCACTTAACGCGTCCCAGCCACTGTCCTCTGGCTTGTAAGACCGGAATAGGACCAGACGGCAGTACCTAACTGCTGGGGCTACTGCGAAAATTAAGTACGTGAAGTGTCCGGGGCACTAAACCCCTGCCCAAGAGCCATTTTCCGGCGCTCACACGGCGGTAAAGGGTCAGCTGGGGCATTCCCAGAGGCAGAATGAAACCAAAAGCAGCGGGGCAGGTTCCTCTGGCTCCTGACCCCCCTCTCTGTCCACTCCTCTCTACCCAGAGGAGGTGGGCAACATCCTTTCCTCAACCGGAGTCACTTCCAATTAACTCGGAAGAATCGGGGTGTGTATGTGTTCACGTTTTGCAAACCAGACACAGTACGTTAGCTTTTGCGATTTTGGCTCTCCCATCTGCGAACTGGGCGTTTCGCCCGCTCCCCCCCCCCCCCCCCCCCACCCAGGGCCGGTTACCCGCCTCCGGGCCCCCCGGCCCCCGCGCCCACCTCGCTCCTCCGACGAGACCTCGGCCGCCGCGCTCGCCTCGAAGCTGTCCAGGCGCCCCAGCAGGTCCTGGCGCCGCAGGGAGGCGAGCAGCTCGCGCAGCAGCCCGGTGCGCTCGCGGTCCAGCTCGTTCTGTTCGAGCAGCACGGAGAAGAGGTCGAGGCCGCACTGCACGCGCTCCAGCTTCCTCTTGCCCACTCGGCTCTGGCACAAGAACTTGAGCTCGGTCAGCTCGCTGCTCGACAGGCCGGCCGACACCGAGTGCAGCAGCACCAGGAACGGGTCCATGGCGGCGGGCCACGGCGGGGCCCGGCCCAGCCCGGCCCTCCGCGCGGCGCCCCGCTCCGCCCCGCGGCCCTCTCGGCGGCCCCGCGGCCCCACCGCTCCCGGATTCCCCCTGACGCGCCCAGCGCCGCGGGCCCCACCACCGGAAGTCCACGCCAGAGGCCACTTCCCCGAAATCTCGCGAGAACCCCGGGACCCACGCATGCGCCCCGGGCCCTACCGTAGCCGTTTCCGCCCGGAAGGCGCCCGGCCGCCGCCAGGGGGCGCCCCTGGAGAACGGGCGGCGCCGGGCCGGGAGGGCGCCTGCGCCTGCGCGCTGCGGCCGTTCTCCCGCCGCGTGGGGTCCGGGGGGCGGTTCCCGGACCTGAGCGAGGGCGGGGAAGGTAGGCCCGCGTTTCCCGGGCGGTGTTGGCGCTGCAGATGCCGATAATACACGCATTTGTCCTCAACGTTTGCGAAAGTGCAAGTCAGAACGGGTCCTTCGGAGCGCCCTGTGGGTCGCGTTCGAAATAGAGGTTTATTGAAGCGCTAACGTTGGATGTCGTGAATATTTGATTTTGAAAGCTTCGGTCATGTATGCTTTTTAATGTTTCTAGTACTTATGGAAAGCCTACTCTATGCCAGGCAGTGGGTGCTGGGGACACATTTGGGAACAAAGAGTAGAAGTGCCCCTCTGCCTGGAGTTAAGTCCTTAGTTCTCAAGCTGACAGAATCCAGATAAGAAAGTCGTGCAGTATGCCAGAAGTTAATGAGAGCCCGGGCAAAGAGGATAAGGGGATGGGGAGTGCCGAGGTGGGGACATGATTAGAGGGGGCGGTCAGAACAGGCTTGCAGGTGCGGGCGCAGGTGCAGGTGCAGGTGCGGGGGCCAGAGGCAGGTGTGGGGGAAAGAGGGCAGGCGGGGGCAGGTGAAGGTGCAGGTTCTAGGAGCAGCTGGGAGACCCGTGGGTCTGGAGCAGAGCGGGGTGGGGGGGGGGATGCAGGGGGTGCGGGAGAGGGGAGGGGCAGACTAGGAGGGGGCCTCAAGGGCCAGGTGCACACCAGGCTTTACTGCCCCTGAGATAGAGCCGCAGCAGTGTGAGCAGAGGAGTGAGGCCATCCGAGTTACCTTAAAAAAAAATAAAAAATAAAGGAGTGGGGCGGGGCGGGGGGGTGGGGCCGGGTGACTCAGTCGTTAACAATCCAATACTTGATTTCGGCTCAGGTCCTGATCTCACCTTTGGTGAGATAGAGCCCCCCCCCCCCGCCCCCTCCAGGAACCGGCTTGGGATTCTCTGTCTCTCTCAGATCTCTCTCTACCCCTCCCCTGGCTTGCTCTCTCTCTCTCGCTCTCGCTCTCGCTCTCGCTCTCTCCCTCTCCCTCTCTCGACTAACTAAATAAGCATTTAAAATATATACGTATATTTAATTGAGACCATTCACAACCCACACAAACTCACCCGTTTAAAGAGTACATTCTAGTATAGTCCTACGGTTGTGCAAACCTCACCATTCGCTACTTTTAGAACGTTTTCATCGGTCCCAGTAGAAACCTGCTACCCATTAGCAATCACTTCCTTTCCCTCCTCCTCCCCTCAGCCCCTGATAGCCACTCCTTTATTTTCTGCGTTTTTGGATTTGGCTGTTCTGGACATTTCATAGAAATGGGACCATACACTAGGTGGCCTTTTCTGCCTGCTTTCTTTCACTGAACAAAGTGTTTTCAAGGTCCATCCATGTTGTAGCAGGTGACAGTGCTTCATTCTTTTTTAATGGGTCAACAGTCCATTGTGTGCATAGACCACATTTGTATATCCCGTCATCAGCTCATGGACATTTCGATTCTTTCCACTGTCAAACAATATTCAACTGAGTAAATTTGAGGATTGAATTGACTTTCGTTCAACAGTTTGTGAGCCAGGAATGTAGCAAGTAGAAAGGAGCTTTGGGGAGCTGAGTATACACAACAGAAGGCTTTTATGGGCAGAAGAACAAGAAAAATAAGTTTCTTGTTTGTTTTTTTGAGAGAGAGAGAGAAGGCAGAGGAGAGGCAGAAGGAGAGGGAGGGAAAGAATCTTAGGCAGGCACAGTGTTCAGTGTGGAGCCTGACTCGGGGCTCAATCTCATGACCCTTGGATCATGACCTGAGCCGAAGTCAAGAGTCGGGTGCTCAACAGACAGACAGAGATGTGGATTTGGGAGTATTCAGCAGACAGATGGTGTTGATGATAGTTAATTTTATGTGTCAACTTGGCCGGGCTAAGGGCTGTCCGGATAGGGGTCAACCATGATTCTGGGTGTGTCTGAAGGTGTTTTTGTAACAGATGAGCTTTTTTTTTTTTAATTTAAATTTTATTTTAGAGAGAGCAAGTGAGGGAGAGGAGCAGAGAGAGAGAGAGAGAGAGAGAGAGAGAATCCCAAGCAGGCTTCACGCTCCAAGTAGGTGGAGTCCCATATGGGGCTCGATCCCAGGAGCTTGGAATCATGACCTGAGCCAAAACCAAGAGTCAGATGTTCAACCGGCTGAGCCACTGAGGCACCCTAGAGAGGAGCATGTGAGTCAGCGCACTGAGTGAAGCACATGGCCCTCCCCAGGGTGGGCGGGAATCATCCAATCCATTAAGGAGTCAAATAGAACAAAAGGAGGAAGAAGGGAGGATTCACTCTGTCTGAATTCTCTGAATTGAGCACTAGCCACTCCCCTGCGCCCCGCCCAATTTTCAGGCATTCACACTCAGACTGAAATACACCCCTGGCTTTCCTAGGTCCCCCATGGGACTTCTTGGCCTCCATGACCACTTGAGCCTTTTTTTTTTTTAAGAAAGAGCGAGAACAGGGAGGGGCAGAGAGAGAAGGAGACAGAGAGAGAGAGAGAGGGAGAGAGAGAGAATCCCAAGCAGGCTCTGAACTGTCAGTGCAGAGCCTGATGTGGGGTGTGATCCCACGACCCTGAGATCATGAACTGAGCCCAAATGAAGAGTTGGATACCCAACTGACTGAGCCACTCAGGTGCTCCTTGAGCCAGTTTTGTAATACATCTTCTCTTGTATAGATCACTATATATCCTACTGGTTCTGTTTCTCTGGCGAGCCCTGACTCGTATAGTATTTAGAGCAAGATGAGGTCACCTATGTGAAGAGAGCGGACACAATAGAGGGTCAAGAGCTGAGCTCTGGGGTGTCCAGCTGTGTGGGAGAAGTGGAGGAGCCCAGGAAGCCCCTCGAGGCAGGATGTGAACCAAGGAGGGTCAAACGACACCCCTGCCTGCGAACCCTGCTAGGGTTTCTTTGTTCCTTACGTGTCCCTTGTCTCCTGATTCACCATATACTTGGTTTCCTGCTCTGCAGCTTTTCCCCATCTCTCCTGCCAGAATGTGAGGCAGGGACTCCCAAGTGCCAAGGACACTGGCTGGAGCTTGATAGGTGCTCACAAGATGTTAATGAATGAATCTTACATAAGGTGTGGTTAATTTGAATCTCCCTTGGCACGACTATACCCATGCCTGACCCACTGCCTCGCTGTCTGAGGCTTGTCTCTTTACTCTCTTTGTGCGATCTTTCATACAGCAGAAGATTTCACTTTTATTTAATTTTCCTTTTATGGATTATGCTTTTGGTATCAAGTCTAGGATCCCTTGGCCTACCCCTGGGTCCCAAATATTTCTCCTATATATATTTTTTCTAAAAGTGTTCTAGTTTTGTGTCATTCTGTGATCCATTTTGGGTTAGTTTTTGTACAAAGCGTAGTGTTTAGGTTGTTTTGTTTTGCTTTGCCTGTAGGCGTCTAATCACTTCTGCACCATCTGTTGGAAAGCCATCCTTGTCCCTGTTGGAATGCTCTTGCCAAAACTCCATCAAGCACATTTGTTTTCCTTCGATTTTCTCTGTTCTGCTTCATTGATCTACGATTCTATCCCCCACCAAGACCATGCTCTGTGGTTACTATATGGGAAACCTTAATTTTGTGTAGAGCAATTCCTCTGACTTTATTCTGCTTTATTCTAGGTTCTGTGTCTTTCCATATCAATTCAAACATAAGCTTGTCTCTGTCCAGAAAACTTGCTGGGGTTTTTTAATAGGAATTGCGTTAAATCTATAGATCAGTTTGGGGAGAATTAACATCTTTTACCATATTGGATCTTCCAATCCATGAACATGGTGTGTCTCTCCATTTATTTGGGTTTTCTTTGATTTCTTTCACCAGTGCGTGCACGTGCACGCGCGCGCACACACACACACACACACACACATATTCATAGAAAAATCAGGAGGAAATACTCATGACCATTACAGTCCTCACTTTTGTGAAGACCAGTGGGTCCTATGGTCATCGCTGGTGTTTGTAGCTCCCTTCTTCCACTGCCCCCTCCGCCTGCACTCCCTGCGCCCTCAGCAAGCACCCCAGACGGTTGTGGTTCTTAACCTGCCGGAGCCACTCGGCGCTTCCTTCCTGGAGGGTCTGGACCATTGCTGGTCCTCCCTGGGTTGGGCCGTCGTAGTTTTCCATTGACCTCAATCCCAGGGGTGGTACTAAGAGACGCCCTGTAGGCTCTGCTGTGTTCCAGACACGCTCTTCCTTCCTTACCCCCACTGTGGAGCAGCGATCGCGTGTCCCCTGGCTGTCAGGATCAGTCACTCCCGACAACACCATACCTCCCTTCCCTGCCTGTTGATTCAGGGGCACGAGGGGCCCAGGGTGGCCAGGTGGCAGTCTGAGCGGCCAGTCCAGTGGAACCATTGTTGTGTCTTCTGATGGAAGACATCCCTCCGCGGCTAAGACCTTAGGCAGTGCGCATAAGGTCGTGGGGACGGGACGCAAACATTTTGCTCGTGGGTCCCTGGTAGTGAGTGGGGCCCCTGCCGTTTCCACCCCTTGAATCCTGGCTCTGGGAGACACAGCCCCGCATGCTGGACACTGACTCAGAGCACACACGGCCTTCAAGAGAAGCCTGTGCCAGCCCTGGCGGGCATTGCCACCTCACCGGGGCTGTAATGGAGCCACTGTTCTGTCATGGCAGCTGCTACAGTTGGCGGGAGCCGTGGCGAGACCCACCATGTGAGTGTGGACCCAAGGCCACGCTTCGTTTGCGGTGGAGCGAGTTTCTGGGTCAAAGCTGTGCTGGCGGAACACCACGAGGGCGGATGAGGCATCCTAGAAGTCCACGATGTCATTTGGGTGGAACACAGAGTACACAGAAGGCAAATCTGTGTCCCGAAAGAGTGTCTCTTCCAGCAGGGACAGCCCTGCCCTTTCCGTGACGGAAGCTGTGAGATGCAATCCACCTGCCGGCAGGTGGCTGGCCGGTCGTCCCGGGAATGGTGCCGTGTGAGGGCTCCGTGTGGGTTTTGGCCGCTGGCACACTGGACGTGCACTGGTGACCAGAGCCAGTCGGCTTTGGCGGGTGAAGTCCATGATGCTGAGCCACGCATCACCTCCCTCTCTGCCACCACGGCCCCTTTGTTCACAGCTCAGTGGGCGATGGCAGGGCTGGCTGGCATCCACGGAGTGGGTCATCCTACCCACCTGATTGTGAAACCCTCTGCCGAGCTCCCGCTTCGGTGGGCATTCACTCGGGGCACAAATATCCACAGATGTGGCTAGCCACATGCCTCTTCCCCAGATTCCTTTGTTATCAGTTTCCCAGTCATGGTCCTTCCAAGTCCCTGACCGTCCAGCCAGACTGGTGAATCGGTCCATAATCGGCAGCCCATGAATCGGTGCATAACCTCACATCCGGCCCTTCTCCTTCCGGGCAGAGGGCACGGCTGGGTGTGCTGCCCACGGTTCTGCGCCCCGGGAGGATGTCCCTTCCCCGGGCCCTTCAGGGGTGTCCAGCGAGGAGCGGCAGAGGGGCAGCGGTCTGCATCTATGCAGGGGGCAGAGCCGTGTGTAAACCAGGCCCGGGGCTCCTCTCCCCCGTCAACTGATCAGAGGGGACTCCCCACGAGGCCACAGGTGCACATGGGTGTACAAATATCTCTTTGAGTCCCTGACTCCAATTCTTTTGTGCATATACCTAGAAGTGCATCTGCTGGGTCATATGGTAATTCTATTTTTAAGTTTCTGAGAAACAACCATGCTGTTCTCCACAGCGGCTGCACCATTTTGCATTCCTGCCAGCAGTGCCTGAGGGTTCGGCCTCTGCACATTCTTGCTAACTGACTATTTTCTGTTTTTTGGATAATCGCCATCCTACTGGGTATGAGAAGGTATCTCACTGGGGTTAATTTTAATTTGCATTTCCCTGACGACTCTTGATGCTGAGCCTCTGTCCATGTGCTGTTGGCCATTCGTGTATCCTCTCTTGAGAAACGTCTGTTCGAGTGTTTTGCCCGTTTTTCATTGGGTTGCTTGTGTTTTTGTTGTTCAGGTTGAGGAGAGTCTTTATATATTCCGGATATGAATCCCTTATCAGAAATACGATTTGCGGGGCGCCTCGGTTACGCAGTCAGTCGGGCGTCCAACTCTTGACTGCAGTTCAGGTCATGTACTCATGGGCTTGTGAATTGGAGCCTCGCTTTGGGCTCTGCGCTGATGGTGCGGAGACTGCTCGGGATTCTGTCTCTCATTCCCTCTGCCCCTTCCCTACTTGTGCTCACTCTCTTCCTCTCAAAATAAATAAATAAACTTAAAAAATGAAAAAAATGAGGGGTACCTGGGTGGCTCAGTCGGTTAAACATCTGACTTCGGCTCAGGTCATGATCTCACGGTCCATGAGTTCGAGCCCCGCGTCGGGCTCTGTGCTGACAGCTCGGAGCCTGGAGCCTGCCTCGGATTCTGTGTCCCCCTCTCTCTCTACCTCTCTCTCTCTCTCTCTCAAAAATAAACATTAAAACAATTTTTTAAAATGAAAAAATACAATTTGCAAATGTTTTCTCCTATTCTGTAGGTGGATGCTCTGTGGATTGTGTTCTTTGATGCACAAAAATTTTAAATTTTGATCAAGTCCGTTTCACATATTTTGTTTCGCTTAGCGTTGTGTCTTTTTAGAACAAGAAAAAAGCATTTGCTGGTTTCCTGGAGGCAAACTCGTCTTGGTGAGGACGATGAGCAGAAGAATTTCCTTTCTTTTCTCCTTGTATCATTTTGGTTTCCCCTGGGTACTTTTTCTGTTTGTTTTGGTCTCTCTCAGTTGTGTGGAAGCCTTTTCTCAAACATCCAGGGGCTCTGGGCTTTGCTTGGGGGTAGTCTTTTCCAAAGAAAAAGATTCCTTCCTGTTGGGAAGGGGTATGTGCTAGGCTATAGAATGGCCCATAAGACGTCCACATTCTAATTCCCGGATTGTGAGTAAGTTAGTTTATGGGGAAGACACAGAATATATAGCAGAATATGTGGTGAAGATTCAGCTTCTGAGATGGGGAGATGATTCTGGATTTTCCCAGGGACCTAGTCCTTGAAGATGGTGGAAAGCGTAGAGCCCGTGAGGCCTGTGAGAGACATTTCACCCATGGAACTGTAAGGTAATATATTTACGCATGTGTGTGTTTTTAAATTTATTGTCAAGTTAGCTAATATACAGTGTGGACGTTGTGCTCTTGGCTTTGGGGGTAGATTCCCATGATTCATTGTTTATGCCCATGTCCCATTTTCCCCTCCCCCCGGCCCTCCCATCAACCCTCAGTTTGTTCTCTGTATTTAAAAGTCTCTAATGGTTTGCCTCCCTCTCTGTTTGAAACTGTTTTTTCCCCTTCCCTTCCCGCATGGTGTGCCATTAAGTTTCTCAAGTTCCACGTATTAGTGAAAACATATATCGTCTTTCTTTGACTGGCTTATTTCACTTAGCATAATACCCTCCAGTTCCATCCACGTTGCTGCAAATGGCCAGATTTCATTCTTTCTCGTTGCCACGTAGTATTCCATTGTGTATATAAACCACACTTTCTTTATCCATTCATCACTTGATGGAGATTTAGGCTCTTTCCATAATTTGGCTATTGTTGAAAGTGCTGCTATAAACATTGGGGTACAAGTGCCCCCGTGCATCAGCCCTCCTGTATCCCTTGGGTAAAGTCCTAGCAGTGCTATTGCTGGGTCATAGGGTAGATCTATTTTTAATTTTTTGAGGAACCTCCACACTGCTTTCCAGAGCGGCTGCACCAGTTTGCATTCCCACCAACAGTGCAAGAGGGTTCTCGTTTCTCTGCATCCTCGCCAGCATCTAGAGTCTCCTGATTTGTTCATTTTAGCCACTATGGCCAGTGTGAGTTGGTATCTCAGTGTGGTTTTGATTTGTTTTTCTCTGATGAGGAGTGACGTTGAGCATCTTTTCACGTGTCTGTTGGCCATCTGGATGTCTTCTTTGGAAAAGTGTCTATTCATGTCTTTTGCCCATTTCTTCACTGGATTGTTTGGTTTTTGGGTGTTGAGTTTGGTAAGTTCTATATAGGTTTGGATACTAACCCTTTATCCGATATGTCATTTGCAAATATCTTCTCCCATTCTGTTGGTTGCCTTTTAGTTTTTTGATTGCTTCCTTTGCAGTGCGGAAGCTTTTTATCTTGATGAGGTCCCAACAGTTCGTTTTTGCTTTTATTTCCCTTGCCTTTGGAGACGTGTCAAGCAAGAAATTGCGGCAGCTGAGGTCAAAGAGGTTGTTGCCTGTTTTCTCCTCTGGGGTTCTGATGGCTTCCTGTCTCACATTTAGGTCTTTCATCCATTTTGAGTTTATTTTGTGTCTGCTGTAAGAAAGTGGTCCAGGCTCATTTTTATGTATGTCGCCGTCTAGTTTTCCCAGCACCACTTGCTGAAGAGACTGTCTTTATGCCACCGGATGCTCTTTCCTGCTTTGTCAAAGATTGGTTGGCCACACATTTGTGGGTCCAATTCCAGGTTCTCTATCCTATTCCATTGGTCTATGTGTCTGTTTTTGTGCCAGTACCGTACTGTCTTGATGAGTACGGCTTTGTAGTAGGGGCTAAAGTCTGGGATTGTGATGCCTCCAGCTTTGGCTTCCTTTTTTAACATTACTTCGGCTATTCTGGGTCTTTTCTGGTTCCATAGAAAGTTTGGAATTATTTGTTCTAGTTCTGTGAAGAATGCTGTTATTTTGATAGGGATTGCATTGAATGTGTAGATTGCTTTGGGTAATAATGACATTTTAACAATATTTGTTTTTCCCATCAATGAGCGTGGAATGTTTTTCCATTTCTTTGTGTCTTCTTCAATTTCTTTCATAAGTTTTCTATAGTTTTCAGCTTACAGATCTTTTACATCTTTGGTTAGGTTTATTCCTAGGAATCTTGTGGTTCTTTGTACCATTGTAAATGGGATCGATTTCTTTCTCCCTGAGACCAAGAACGTGACAGGGATGTCCACTCTCATCACTGTTGTTTAACATGGTGTTGGAAGTCCTCGCATCAGCAGACAACAAAATGAAATAAAAGGCATCCAATTTGGCAAAGAAGAAGTCAAACTTTCACTTTCCGATACTCTGCATGGAAAACCTGAAAAGACTCCACCAAAAAGCTGCTGGAACTGATACATGAATTCAGCAAAGTCGCAAGATATGAGATCCGCGTACAGAAATCTGTTGCGTTTCTATACATCCACAATGAAGCAACAGAAAGAGAAACCAAGAACTTGATTACATTTGTGTTGTTTGAAGCCATGAAGTTTGTGATAATTTAACAGGCTTCGCTGCCCCCAGTGCAGCCCCCACAGACAGCCAGCAGAGGGCAGCAGCCACCAACAAGCGGAACGAGGCAGGCCTCGCTGGGGCCGGAAGCCGGGACCGCAGGTCAGGTCCGCTCACGGCCGGGTAAAGACCGGGGACCAGAAGGGAGCATCCTGGCTACAGACGTGTGTGTTTTCTGTGGAAGTTGATCGCACATGTAAACTGAACGGTTTTCTGTGCGTCATCCTTCAGTAAAAATGTAGGGGGAGAGCCAGGAGGGCGTAGACGTAGGGGGCGAAAGAAAGGGGGTTGAGAATGGGACACAGCAGATCGATTACTTAGTAGAGCAGAGGAAATTAGACCTCAGCGTCTACAAGGTTGCCTTTTCCCCAGGGGTGCATCCTGGCCGGCTCCCGGCAGGGGCAGCAGATGCCAGCCCGTCTGAGCAAGCACAGTCTTGTGCCAAAAGCTGTGTGAGGAGCAGTGAGTGGGCTGCTTGCTGTGGACATACCTGTGGTCCAGAAGGCACCCCCTTACCTCCTCCACCAATGCGTCTGCCAGCTGGACTCCAAGGTCCACTCAGCCCAAAGGCAGAAAGGCCCAGTTGTCAGTCTGTTGCTTTCTCTATCCATCTACCCATGTGTCAGATAGCCATCATTCCGTCTAACCATCCACCTCTCTGTTTGCATCCTTCTATCCTTCCATCCATCCATCAACCATCTAAATGTTCATCCATCTAAACGTCCACCCATATCCATCCATCTGTCCGGCCATCCCTCACTCACTTATCCATTCATTCAACACTTTCTGGTGCCTCCTCTGCGCCTGGCACCACTTCCCCTTACTGGCCTGTTTTCTGACAAGAGCTCGCGCCTCTTTACTTAGCCGTGGCTCCGACAAAACACGGACAGGTCAGTGAGTGTTGCCTGAGTAGGGGACACACGCCATCTGTGGTAGGGGGTTATTTTAAGGGGCACGCAAATGACTCCTGGGGACCTGCATATGAATGTGTGGGGGTGGTGGGGAAGTGGGTGCCCCGGAGCAGGGGCTCTGAAACCAGTCTTGGGCTGGCGACACCCCTGTCCCAGGCACACACCCCGGCCAAGCTCTGTTCCAGGGAATCTCACGGCTGGTCGGGGATCCCAGGACTGGGCCTGGCCCCAGTGGCCCTCGGAACCACCGTCGCAGCTGTGTGCTTAGTCAGTGGGCAGGCACACCTGGGAGGGCGGGAGGGGGGCTGGGGAGACTGCAGGGTGCATGCACCATCTAAAGCACGGCAGCCACCGGTGGCTCCGGTCACCTGGGAGGAGGCGACAGGCTGCAAAATGGGGCTGTGTTGTCAGACGGCTTGAGAATTTTCAGGAGAACATGCAAATCTGGGTTTTTATGTAGGTTTACTTGCTTTTTGCATATTAACTCAACTGCAAAAATGAGCAAATGCTGAACCTGCCAAACGGATATTGTATCGGGCTGGCTGTAGCTCACGGCGGCCTCCGCCTGTTGGGTGGGGGGGGAGAGCAGAGCCCCCAAAGCAGGTGCCAGCACGAGTGCCCTTCCCGCCCCAGACCTCAGGCCTCTGCGGGCCGTTGCCCATCACTGTCCTGCTGTGGGCGGGCACGACGCCACTCCAGGACCAGTAGCAGACAACATTCAGCGTTGGGGGCCACGGGGCCTGGGTTCGAGAGACGGCTGTGTTGCTACCTTGCTGTGTGACTGCAGCGGAGCCCTGACCCTCTCTGGGCCCCATTGTTGCTGAGATAACAGTGCCGGCTGACGGGCCGATCTCTTCCAAGGCCAGAAGTCGGGTCTTTGTGGCATCATCTCTTGGGTTTTCTCCACCCACCTCTACCGACCCCATCCAAACCCTACCATCGCCCTCCTGGATCTCTGGAACGCCTCTCTTTGGCTTCCCGTCCCACTGCAGACTTCGCCTGACAAATGCAAAGACCTCAAAATGTGCATCAGACCCCATCTCTGGGCTGGTTAACACCACGCAGCCCCTGCGGTGGCTTTTACCACCAGGCTCCAGGTCCTTGGGTCGCCTGGGAGCCCTGTGTGAGTCGCTTGTGGCTACCCCCCCTACCCTGTCTCCTGCCGCCTCCCCCGCCCCGCCCCGCCCCTCCCCTCAGGCCAGCGGTCCGCACCCTGCTGCCTCCGGGCCTTTGCACTGCCCTTCTGCTACCTGAACTGTCCTGCTGCCTCCTTGTTGCTCAGGCCTCCAGGGGCCTCCCGGACCAACCGTGTCACGCTCTGTTCTATTTCATCGGTGTCTCTTTCTTCCTCTGACACTCTCTGGTTCTGGGTTCCATTTTCTGGTTAAGCGTCTCACACTTTCTGTAAGAAGTCATAGCCTGGGGGGAGGACTGGTCTGCTTTGTCCACTGCTGTCTGCTTGAACCCTGCATGAATGAATGTCTACAAGGTCCGGGCGCCAGTCTCGGCTTAGGTGCTAAGGAGCCCTGTGACCTCGGGCCAGTCACTTGCCCACTCTGAGGCGGTTTCTTCATTCGACAAACGGGGCTAAAGATCCTACCAGGAGCCCTCACGGGCTCCTCACGGTCCTTGAGATGCTGTCCCCGGACGTTGCCTTCATGTCTAGACTAAGGAAGCGGTTCCAGAGCTTGAGAAGGATGCTCAGGGCATTGAGCTTGTGCTTTGCTGATGTTCTTGGGGATGCAGGAACGTGAGCACTAGGGGGCGCTCAAAGCTCTCCCTGGTGCCGGACGCACGTGAGGCGGAAGGAAGGTCCCCGGCCAGCAGGGCTGTGTGGCTTTGCTGGCCTTGGGTGTGAAAAAATACCTTTCCTTCGTGAAATGGTTGTGTTTCTAGGTGGTAGTTTTAAAAAGTGTGCACACGTGCCCCAGTGAAAACACCGGCAATCCTAGGTGGGTCCCCGAAAGGGTTGGGGACACTTTAGGTCCGCGGAATCCTCAGTGCTGTGTTGGGTTGGCGGGACCGGGGATGGGAACTTGAGGATCGCGATGGCGGAAGAGGCTGCTGGGAAGGCGTGACCACGACTCCCATCCCAACATAAACGCAGGTGCACACACACACACAGGCAAACACACAGGTACACACACATGTGCACACCGCCCAAACATCAACACATATGCACACGTGTGCACAGGCAGACACGAGCACGTGCTAAACCACACACGTGCACACACGCCCTTACAGGGCGAGGGAGTCCCAGGAACATCTAGAACAATCCACGTGTCTGACACGGGAGGAAATGGATGCCTATGATCCCTCCCAAACGTGCAGCTCGACCCGGGGGCTCTGAGGACAGCCGCCCGGCTTCCTGGGGCGAGGGGCCGCACGGACAGCGCTCAACTGAAGTTAAGTGGTCGTGTATCCAAATTTATTTAGTTGAGTGAACCTTCAGCCACGATCCTCTGCGGATTTGTGTACACGCTCTTTTTTTTTAAAAAAAAAAAAAGTGGTTTCCATAAAAGGATTTTTGGTAATCACCTAATTTTTAATACAATGTTTATATACAAAAACCCCATTTCAAGCTACTCACTGTACAAGAGAAAACAGAAGCATCAGACCGCACGAGCTTAGCAAATAGCGAAAATCTATGGCACCTACGAACTTCGATCACAGTTGGCGACTTAAGGGAATCATATCACACCCAACCGCATGTTCAAGACAAACGCTTTTACGTTTTCTTCCCTTTCTTTGGTGAAACATTTCCTGTGTTTCTCTCAGTGCTTGAGAAACTTCAGGTAATTGGTTAGGGTAATTGCTGCAAATTTAGAGTGCTCATGTCATCTAGGAGACTTGTTTTTACAAGCGTTAAAATGGTAACTGTCCAACAGTAACATTCCTGTAAGTAAAAATATAGAGAAGTGTTACCAAAATAGAAGGCTTTATTAATAAAAATCTTTGGTAGTAACAGTATTTTAAATTCCTCTCAATGATATCTGGTTAACTAATAAACTCCTTCCACGTTTGAGCTACAGAAAAAAACCCTCACATCCACCATAGAATTGATTAAAAACCCAATAAATATTCTAAAGCTGCAAATGTTTTCCCGATGCCTTAAGACTTCTTGAAACCTGAAGCCGTCTTTAGAAGTGCCTCCGAGGTCCTCTCTCTCTGCTCAATTTCCTGTCGACCCGGTTTTCTTTTCTTTTCTTTTCTTTTTCTTTCTGTCCCACCAAGGGTTCTGAGGCCGGTTCGTGGTGGTGGGGCAGGTGTGTGGCTGGCGGTGGGGGTGGGGACCCCAGAGGTGCGGGTCACCTGCTTCCTCGGGGACACCCGAGCCCTGCTGTGCTCCAAGAGCAAATTCTAAACTCACAGGCACCTCTTTCTGGCCACAGTGACTCGGTTTCTGAACTAACCGGAAACAGAAGATGAAAAGCCGTCGGACTTTTCCGACCCGGAGGCAGGTGATGCCTTCTGGGACTGGTGTCAACCTCGTTTTTCCATTCTCCCTCCAGTACCGCGCGGCGTTTGCCCCGATGCTTTGGGACACCTTTTCACCTCTCTAAAGGCATCAGGCGGGGTTAGAAAAGACGCTTTCTGGAGGCCTCTGCTCACGTCCCGCTGCAAAGGAAACCCACGGTCCCCAAGAAGTGTTTCTGCAAAGCGCCCGCATTCCCGCGTGTTATCACCCTATCCCCAGCGATCATTTTGATTATCCTTGAATACTAAAGATAAAAAAAATTCCCTGCGTAACAGTTTTGTGCAAAAACGAGGAGAAAAAAAAAAACAACAGAAGAAGAAGACAGGAAGAGGCTGTCCTATCAGAAGGTGGGCTTCCAAGAGCCCCGGGGCCCGGCGGAGGGGGCCCGGCGGCCTGGAGGCCAGGGGCAGCTACGGGGCGCCCCCGGGGTACTCGGGGCTGTCCAGGCCGGCTTTGGGGCCGTGACTGTTGCAGGGCTCATCCTTCTTCCGGTCCTTCTCCATCCACGTGCCCAGCAGCCGCTGCTTGCCCTGCTCCTCCCTCATGAACAGCTCCACCATGAGGACCTTCTCCTTGTGGATCTGCTGGCTGATGTCCTTGGGGATGTCTGGGATGACCCAGTCCACAAAGTCACTCATGAACATGACCAGGTTCTGCAAGGACAGGCGGTGTGTGGGGGGTGGGGAGGAGGGCCCCCGCCTGCACCCCGCCCCCCTCCACCGCCCCCGCCTCCACCTGCGCCCACCCTGCCGCTCCCAGCCCACCTCAGACACATACTTTGGGCTCCCCGGGGCCTCGGTTTCCCACAAGGTATAAACGAGGCAGGAAACCAGCCAGAGGGCCATCCGGGAATGGTGGCTGACGCCTATAAGGGACCTGAGCTCAGGACACAGCAAGTTTCTGAGTGGTTCTGACTCGCGGGGCTGGGAAGCTCAAGAAAGGATACGATCGGCCTATAACGAGCGTCAGGCTTTAAGGAGAGTAGGTAAAATAGAAATAGGACAAAAGGGGATGGAACCTAAGTCTCTGATGATTCCACAGCCCCTTCTTCACCTCGCAAGGCCTCCCAGGGCTACCCGAAAAGTCCGCTCCCTCCCTGGGGAAGTTTCTGGTGCGCAGAAAGCAAATGATGGGCTTTCACAGAAAAACCGAAATCTGTTTTTAAAACTCTTGTCCGGTGATCGTTTGTCAGCACATCCGGCCGAGTGAGACACCTTGTGGATGGTGCTGGCGCCCTCCCTCACCCTCTTGCCTTTCCTGGGTGGTGCCCCCAGCCCCCAGCTGCGGCCAGTGCTGGCTGCTGACGCTCACACCTGCCTCCTCTCCAGGGAACCGCCCCCTCCTGTCTGCCTCTTCCCGGCCTGAACGGCCTGCGGCCAATGACCAGCCAACACGGGCGGACAAAAGTCGCTCTCTTGCCTCAAGGTGGGCCCACGTGTGCTGGGGCTCATGCTCTGGAGCTCTCGCGAGATCAGGTGAGGCTGTCTCCCGCTGAGACTCCCTCTCCGCTGCACTCCCTTCCCCTCTCCTGGGAGGCTTCCTCCAGTAACCCACTTGCACAGAATCCTTGTCTCAGGCTCTGCTTCTGGTAAACTCAGCCCCAGACACTACTTATTCCTATTGCAGAGTGTTCTGGAAAGCTGACAGGTGAGGCAGCACAGCCTCAAGGAAGGGGGCGGGGGGGGGGCAGAAGTCCCGCCCGCAGCCGCATTGTGTGTAAAAGGCAGAGCGGAGGCTTGAACCCAGTTCTTGGGATTCCAGATGCTAGTGGGACACACGTGAATGGAACCGTGGCTGGGCCCACGTGGCTAAGGATGCTCCCCCATCTCTGGGACCTCAGGTGCTGTGTGTACCAGTGTGGTCCCCAGTCTGGGGTCCCATCCACTGGGAATCACTTCGGCCTCGGAGTTAAGCTGTCTCCTCCCTAGAGACCAGGTGGGGCTGGGTCCCCCGGCTCCTGGCTGGGGTCTGCAGTCAGCGGGGAACGCACTGGCCTCCTGCCTGTACCGGTCCTGTCCTCTGGGCATGTCTCCTGATACACAGAGACAGTGCGAGGCCGAGAGGGGAGACTGTCTCCTTCAATAACAGCCACTTAGATGGAGCTATGGTGACCTCAGGTCCCTTCCTCGGGGGCCTCCGAGTAAGTTCCCCAGGCCTCTAAACGTCCCCATGGCTGGCCAGCTCCTGCCTTCCGACCCTGTCCTGGGCTCACGGTGCTTCCTCAGTGCCCAATCCTCAAACCTTCTGGAAACGGGGACCTTCCGCACCTGGAAGACGATGACAAAGGCCAGCCGGGCCGCCAGCACGGCCCAGAAGTCCTTGGAGATGTCATACTTGTGCTCCGACCACGGGGGCTCCCGGTAGTCCTTGTACCTGCAGAGATGGCCAGGCATCAGTGTGGGTCTTCGAGCAGGAGCCGGGATTCCGGCCGGCGCCCTGCGGCCTCAGGAAGGCCTCCGCCAGCTCTCGAGCCACCACCACCGTGGGCGGGCGGCCATCTCTGGCGGAAGAGGCTCCAGACCAGCCGCTCACACGGTGGGCGAGTCACTCTCGGTGTTGGAGGGCGGGGTCTGGACCCCCGAGGGCTGGGCAGGGCCCGAGGGGCTTCGTGCAAAACGCAGACGCTGCAACGTGGCCCCACGGGCCCATCCATGAGCTCACAGCAGGCGACTCTGGGACCATCCGGTCCTGGGGTTCCAAACTTTTTTATTTTGTAATGTTTGTTTATTTTTGAGAGAGAGAGAGAGAGAGACAGAGTACGAGCAGGGGAGGGGCAGAGAGAGAGGGAGACACAGAATCCGAAGCAGGCTGCAGGCTCTGAGCTGTCCGCACAGAGCCCGATGCGGGGCTCAAACCCACTAACTTCGAGATCATGACCTGAGCCGAAGTCGGACGCTGAACGGACTGAGCCCCCCGGGGGGGGCCCCATGAGGTTCCAGACTTTTAAAGGCAGCAAAGCCCTTCTTCCTAACAGGAATCTCACCTGAGACTCTAGTGGGCCACACAGAGCAAGTGGGGGCGCCTGGTTTCCCAAGCCTGGAGCCCCCCCAACCGCAGCCCAATGCCCACCGTCCACAAAATCCCGCTGGGTTCCATGAACCCCAGGTTTGAAACCCGCCTCTCCAGGCTCTCCTGTCTACTGAGGAGACTGCTGGAAACGAGACCAACACAATTCTCCAAAAGCAGCCCAAGTATGAGGTCAAACGCGACTGGTGGGGACAGGACCCGCCAGTCAACTGTCCCCCTGCCTGCCGGCCCCACGGGACCCAGCACCGCAGGGGCACCTCCTTCCTCTCTTCCAGCTGAAGCTTCTTGGCTGTCCCCTCCTTATCTCCACATGACACCGGCCCATCCCCCTCCCTGGGTTACCAGGTGTAGACGCTGCCCGCTGCCCCCTGCCTGGGCGGACACCCTCTCCCCCACTGACCCTCGTTCCACGGAGCACCGTCCTCACTGCCTGCCTGTCACCGCCCTGCCATCGCGCACTGCCCCCCCCCCCTCCCCGCTTGAGAGGGCCCGGCCCGCCCTCTTGTTCTCAGAGGTCCTGAGTCCTGAGATGACCAGTCTCCGGAGGCGGGGTGAGAATGACAACCCAGGGTCCCGCCTCCACCCAGGCCCTCCAATTTCAGGGGGTGCTGTTGGCTTCAATGGCACTGACCCTGTGCTATGCGTGGCAAAGGCTTCCCCAAAGCCATCAGAGCTGTGGCGGGGGCGGTTTCCGGGGGCCGGGCCGTAGGCACACCTGCTGGGCACCGAAAAGCTGAGGTCCAGTGGAGGGGACCAGAAGAACAAGCACCTGGCTGTGCGGGCACAGCCCTGGCCTGCATCCAGAACCAGTGACCGCCTTGCTGTGTGTTCCCGAGCAACGGCCTGGCCCCTCTGGGCCTCAGTCGCCATCTCCTCAGTCACACTAGAAGCGTTTATTGAACAGCTACTACATTCCAGCCCCCGTTTCAGGGGTGGCCACTCAGGAACCCACTACAGACAGGGCCCCTCACCCACGGAGCTTTATTTCTGGAGCGAGCTGGATGGGAGTCTCTGAGGAACCACTCGGCACTGAGCTGCCAAACCCAGAGACAGGACCGGGCGGGGGAACGCGCACTTGGGTGCCAGCTGCACGGTGACACAGGACTCGCTCGACCTGCTCTCTGATGGGAACAGGCAGCCCCTGTTCTTCCAGCGTCAGAGGCCACACACACGTGCTCCTCCCTTTCCTTTCTGTGCTGCAAAGTATGTTTGGGCCCCCCTGGCAAACTCCTACGCATCCCTCAAAGCCCACTTACAGACCTGTCCCGATGCCACCTGCTGCCATTGGCACCGACCTCTGTCAGAGATGGTCTTACTCTCCCCTTCCCAGCTCTGCCTGCCAGCCCCCACGGGGAGGATACTAACGCTCTCTCTGGGGGTGGCTGTGACGATCAGATGGGACAGTGCCTGTCTTGGTGCAGGCATAAATGTTAGCCAGCAGCCATGACAGTTCTCAGTGCTGCCCTGCATCTCTCCACACCCACCGCCCCAGGCTGGCGCACCCCCTGCCACCAATTCCTGTGAGAGGCAGCGTGCGTGGGTGTGGCTGGCAGAGGCCCGGAGCTCCCAGGCCTGCGGTGCAGGATCTTGGCCAAGGGTTGGGGGGGGTAAGGCCTGGCTGGGGCCTGAATCCCAGGGAGCGGAGCGGTCTGACCCACGGTCTTCTGAGTCCATGGGGGAAAATACAAGACACTTACAAACGGGTCCCGGCCCTGTGTCCCTGGCCCCTCCCCCACGTGGCCAGGACCCTGGGCTGATGCATGGGACGGAGCTGCTTCCTCAGCCAGTGTCTGGGACCCAACGCCCGGTTCCGGAAAACCGAGGCTAACCTCGTAAATGGCAACACTGACATTTCAGAGGGAATTTCTGATAACGTGAGCACATCTCCGTGCCTTCTCTGTTCGTTATTATTCTTGCTCTAAAACGGACCCTTAGCAACGTGGGTCAAGCCTGTGTGCTTAGCGTGCAGCCTTCAGACAACACAGACGAGGCGCTGGTGGAGAGGAAACCCAGGGGGCCGGAGGCCCCCTTCCCTGCACTTCCAGCCCCCCACGCCATCCCCTCCCCAGGTCACCACCCCGGAGCTGGCAGCAGACCATTCCGGGCCTTTCCTGGGATTTCCGTGCCCGGTTCCGAGCCCGCCGAAGCGAGTCGGTGGGTGGGCTTCTGGGAACCGGGCTATGTCGCGGGACTGGCTTGTGTTACGCACCTTCTCTACCTGGCCGGCCTCGCTCTCACTCGCTCCTTTCCGCTGCCGTCCCCGCCCTGGCTGTCGTCACGCAGGGCCAGCCGCGAGCGCCTGCTGTCCACAGGACCTCCGGAGCCCCGAAGCCAGGCAGGCCTGCTTCCCTTTTCCAAAGGCCCCGGTGCTGCTGGTTTTCCAGTTCCTGGGCCTGTTTTTTCTTGCTGCCGTCGGTACCCTAGAGCCTGGCAGTCGCCCCCCACCCCCACCCCAACTCCCCTTCAGTTGGTCAAGGTGATGGAGACGTATGAACGAGTCTATCGGACTATGTGTAAAGCGGGGCAAGGACCCACCGAGCTCCACCGCACGGGCTCCGTGGCTGGGCTTTTGGCCTCTGAGGTCTCGCGTTTCTGAATCTCAGCTGAGTTAGACGAGCGCACACTGGTTCCCTCCTCCCTGCTTTTGTCCGCATTGCCCCGCCCCTGCACTTACCACCCCCGCCCCCCCCCCCATCCACCCTTCACCTGCCTCCCCTCTACACTGATCTGCAGCGAGGTCCCTGGATAGCTGGGACCGTGCCACCCGCTCCCGGGTCCGCAGACCCTAACCCAGGCGTGGAAGAGGCCCAGGGAATGGCCAGGTCTCAGCTCTGCCTCCCATGCCGGATCCTGTCTCCATCTTTCCTGGGGTGCTCCTTGCACACCCCCCAGTGTCTGGCCATGGGGGGCCCCCCCCCCAGGTCTGGCCGTCTCATCCATGACTTCTTCTCCAAGTCAGCGCGCCCAGTCTTCCTTAGGGCTTCTCAATTCTCTAGCCACGACCCCACACCCTGGCACATGACCCAGGTCGAGCCTCTACCCTCTGGCCACAGTGCTTCACTTAGGGATGGGCAGGCCAGCGAGACTCAACCCCGACTCTTGAGAAAGACGTTCTGCCCCTGGCCTGGCTGAGCAGAGAGGGCGTCTTCACTGCCTGCCAGAACACAATACCACCACGGAGTAAGGCAAAGCTGGGAGGCAGTGCCAGAGGGGGGGGCCGGATGGCAAGCTGTGACCCCTGGATCCAGCCATGCCTGAAGCTGTCATGGCCTTCTTAGTTAAAGGAGCTCACAGGGGGCACCTGGGTGGCCCAGTCGGTAACCGTCTGACTCTTGATTTCACCTCTGGTCATGATCTCACAGTTCATGAGTCCGAGCTCCGTATCTGGTTCTGCACTGACAATGCGGGGCCTGCTTGGGATCCTCTCTGGCCCTTTCTCTCTGGCCCTCCCCTGCTCATGTTCTCTCTCTCTCTCAAAATACTAAATAAACACGAAAGCAATTGCTCAACGACCAAAGGAACCAATAAAGCCCCTCCTGGTGCCACCATTCTGGGGCTTGCCCCTGAAAGAGCCCTCCCTCGAACTGGGGTTTGCCCGGAAGCGCCCCGAGAGAGATGCCGAGAGCCGTACCTGCAGATCTGCACCTCGTAGCCCAGATCCAGGGGGTCGTTGGGGGCCGTGCCGTTCTGGAAGTCGCTGACGTTGAAGGAGGAGAGGGTGTGGTTGACGAAGCCGTGCATGGTCCCGTTCTGGCTGTACACATACAGGTACACCAGGCGAGGGATGAAGTCGGACGTGAAGGAGATCACGAACGCCTGGGCCAGGGGACAGCGGGGTGAGCGCGGACCCCCGGCTGCGTGGGGGGGGGGCCTCGCCCCGAGCGGGCCTGGCCATGTGACCCTCTGCCCACGAGCTGGCCATGTGAGCAGCGTGGAGGACCCCCTGGCAGCCGAAGGGGAGGGCCTGGGGGCAGGGAGCAGGACACCCCGAGCAAGAAGGCCCGGGGACAAATGCTGCCTCTCACCGGCTGTGTGGCCTTGGGTGGGTCACCTAACCTCTCTGTGCTCCGCGTGCTTCGCCTTCCTGGCTCGCTTGAGAGGGAACGTGGGAGTAGAAAGGTCTTTGTAAACGGCCATGTATTCCAGAGCCGTCTCTGGGGGCAGCCCGTGTGGTGCCAAGGGCAGGGCAGGGCCCCGGAGCCTGACAGCCTCAGGTGAGGTCCAGCCCGGCCTCTTTCTGGCTGTGTGGTGGTGGGCAAGTCGCCTGACCTCTCTGTGCCTCTGTTGTCTCGCACGTAAGGTGGGCCATGACAGCCCCCGCCCTGAAGGTCGTGTGTGTGAATGGGTGGATGTGTGCAAAGAGCCTGGAAGGGCCTGGAGCATTCTAGATGCTCGATAAATGTTAGCTGCCATTACTACTGCTGTTGGTTGTTCCCATGAGATGTTTCCAGCCGCTCGCAGCACCCCTGTGCCCCAGGGAGACTGTCCCCTCTTCCAGCACCACCCTCCGCCTCAGAGCCCTGTGCTCAGCCACCCAGGTCAGGATGAGGGGCCGTCGCTGTCCAGGGTGCCCGCTCTGCCCGCCGTGGCCCTTTAACGAGGGGTTTCAAAGCCTCGACTGGGCAGGGGGGCGGCCATCAGCAGGGGAAGCAGCGTCGGAGGACTCTGAGGGTCCCTTCTCCGGGACTGAGTTTTACTTCCTGTGCTGTGGGGGCCCGATCCCCAGGCCTTGCCCTGACCCTGACCCTGACCCCGACCCAGCATGGTGCAGGCCCCAGGCTGTGCCTACTCCTGAGAGCAGTCGCCTGTGTGCAAACAGGCAGCCTCTGGGGGCTCGGGCGTGGCCAGCAGGCGGAGGGCCGAGGGTCCCAGGGTGGTGGACCCGTGAGGCTGTCTGGGGTTTGCAGGCCTGGGGTTCAGCCTTGGGCGTGGAAGCATGTGTTAGGGACCACCGGACAGCTCAGCCCAGGGCGGTCCTGGCCCCAGCACGGTCACGTGGACCTAGACGGGCGGCTGCAGGGGAGACTGAGGGCTGGTTGGCATGACAGAGGGGCCACTGCCCTTGTAACCTGTAGGCTCAGAGGCGGGAGAGGGCAGGAGGGTGGGCGGCACCATGGGGCAGGAAGGTGTGGATGAGATTCTGGGGAGGAGGGCTGCCCGGGCAGGAGTCTGGTGGGGAAAGCAAAATGCTTTGCGAGCTCCAGGTGTGTGTGTGGGGGGGGTGGGGGTGTGGGGGGATGGCAGGCTTCGCCCCCTTATCTGCATGTTTCTGCGTTTCCGGAACCTCTGAAGAATAGACATGCATTTTATATAAAGGGGAAAAGCTAAGTTTTTAAAAGAGGAACAGAACGATTGCTACGGAGTAATTTCTGTCTTCTCTCTCTCTTTCTCTCTCTCTCATATTCTCAGGACGCTGGGGAGAGAGTGGACCTAAGAGCCAGGGTGGACATACGGAGAATTTGGCTCAAGGTTATAGAACAAGGTCGAGAAGAACGTGCCATTCCCATCCACCGCTCGTCCCAACCCCTCAATACGACCAAGGGACGTGTCTAGACAGGAGATGCTTCCGCCAGGCTGGGGCCGCACCGGAGTCGGAGGCAGGGACCCCACCCAGCTTCCCTGCGAAGGGCGCCCCGCCGCGCGTCGGCTCGGCCGGGGCCTCCACTCAGCAGACGTCCCCGGCGTCACTTACGTTGATGATGACCGCCAGCTTCCCGACACCTCGGAGAATATTGTACCAGATTCCTGGGGGAGGAGAGCAGCGGTTTCAAGACCCCCCCCTTGCACCCGGATCTCAGTGACTCGGGCTTGCCGGCCAGTGGGCCCGCTGTGATGCATGGTGGTGGTGAGATGTTCTGGAGCTCTGGGCGGGGGGTCGGGGCGGGGGGGCCCTGGCTGACGACAGAGCTGTTTGTAATCTGCAAGTTGTAGCTTCTGAAAGAGGTGCTTCAAATCAGCTGCTGCCTCTCCCGTGAACCTGTTCTCACTGCTAACTGGCGTGGATAAAGCCCTTCCTTCTAGAGAGACAAAGACTCACTTTGGGTGCGGTTCCTGCCCCTAAGGGTCCAAGCCCGCGAGGTTCGGGTGTCCTAGACCCGTTGCGCAGCTGTGGTCCTAGGACTGTGTCTAGCGACAGACCAGACGTGTCTGGGCCAACGAGCGGTACCGGGGCCCCTGGCTGGCGACGCCGGCCTCACGACCTGAGTTTCACGTGACAGCAGCGAGGTGCGAGACGCTTCCCGTCCGGGAGCCCCGGTTTCCGCCAGCCCGGGGTTGTCCTGTACCTAATCACGGCTGAGCAGAGGGGGCCCTGCCCAGCACCGGACAAACGCATGTTCCTCTGCCGGCCTCCCCAGCAGAGGTGAGGGGAGCAGGGCCCGGGGAGGAAGTGCCCTGTCTGAGGGCCCCGGGCGGCCTTGCCCCTTAGGCCCCTGACTGCCCCCCTCCTCCTCCAGCCTAGCGGGGCCCTATCGGGCCAGGCACGTGTCATGGGCAGCTGGTGGGCTCAGAGCCCAGTCCCGGTGGTCCCTCCCTGTCCCGGACCCATCTGAGATGGGGACAGAGGTCTGGTGCTCCTGTCGTCGTGCAAGAGGACGGCGGGGTGGGGTTCCTGCACCCAGGGCGGAGACCGCTGCAGGCATGGCCAGGGAGAGCTACACGTGGGCATTTCTGCCCTCGCGGGGGGCGCTGGGGGGCCACCCGGGCCCGTGGTGTCTGCAAAGACAGCAAGACTGCAGGCCTGTGGGGCCCAGAAGTGGAGGCCGCAGGCTCAGACGCGGCCGCTGAGCTCCGTGCCGCAGACCCAACTCCGCCAGGCCGCGTGGGAAGCGAGGGTGGCCTCCCCGCCTCCGGCGAGCAGCTCCAGCACCCGAGGGAGCCAGGACCGGACCTTCTCCACGACCGGGGCGGCTCTCAAGGCGCCTTCCGCCGGAACAGCACGGGTGGGCATGCACCCTGCCTGTCTCCACTCATGGGGGCCGGCGGGGATGGGGTGAGCGGGCCGCGGCCCTGGCAGGGGTGACGCGTCCCCGCGAGGTCAGCTGCCGGTGCTTCCTGCCTGCTGCTCGGGGCTGGGAGACCCTTCTGCAGGCTCCGGGCTCCCGGGCAGGCTGCGGGCCGCGAGCTGCTCCTCGCTGTGTCTCTCCTGGCGTCCAGCGTGCTGTCTGGCACCTGGGGGCTCGGCGCTCCCGGGTCCACGTTTGCCGAGTGCCCGCAAGAGGGCGGAGAGCCCTTCACATCCTGGCACGGGGGGGTTTCGTCGAGCTCGCTCACGTGTGACTTAAAAAACATTGGTGCTTGCAAAGCAGGATGATTGTTTTTAAAAACCTGGACCCACAGCCCCTGAGAGAGAGAGAGCCCCGCTCTGGTCCGCGGGGGCTGGCACGGCTTCATGGCTGTGGGGGCGCCCCCTCCCGGCCGGGCCACACACTGCGGTTCTGTTCTCTGCAGGCCGGAGCCACCACGGAAGCCTCCCAAGTCCAGTCCCCGCTGAGCGGGAGGACGGGTCACGGACGAAGGGAGTGCCCGCTGCTCTGTGCCACGAGAGCATCCTCTGGGCCTGCTGTTCACTCCTTCACGTGGCCGCCTGGCCCCGCGGGCTCTGGGTTTGAGACCTCGCAGACGAGGCGCTGGGCCATGGGTAAGCCTGGCACTCCCGGGGGAGGCGGACCCACCCGAGCGCAGTGCGGGGAAAGGAGACAGGTGACAGGCCAACGGGCCACAGGAGGCAAGCCTGGGCAATGGGAGTGTTGAGGAGCCCGGCCCACGGGCCCCAGGATGTCTCTGTGTGTCTAGACCCGAGATCTGCTGGGGGACCCCGTGCCGAAATCACGGGGTCTTGTTCAAGACCCAGGTCTTGTTCAAACCCAGGACGCCAGCCCCGCCCGCAGGGTCAGTCTCTGTCTGCGTCTTGACCGTCCCTCTGAGCTACTCGGCCACACGCTGTAGAGAGCACACGATGCTCCAATGAGCTCCAGATACAAGACGAAAACCTTCCGGCTCCTTGAGAATCTTGGCGCGGGGGGGGGGGGGCGCGGTCTCAGTCTTCAAGGTGTCCCCGCCGCACCGGGGGACGCTAAACCCCATTTCCGAGAACGAGATGGGCAGGTGTTCAGTCTTGCCCGACCACACGCGGTGCCCAGGAGCTGAACGCGGGCAGCGGCTGTTCGCCAGGAAGGCTCCAAAGAGCCTTCCCAGGTCAGGGCTGGGAAGCTGGGGCCGGGTTCCCCCTGGCAGGGAGCTGGGTCCCCGCAGCGCCTCCCCTCGGAGCCGCCCCTGGCGCCTGGGCGCAGGCCGTGGGGGCCCCTGGGGCCACATGTCCCCTCGGGGCGCACACAGATCACAGGAGCAACACAGAGGCCTGTTCGAGGAAAGGTTACGGTGAAGCAGCCCATAAACACCCCGTGAAAACCCGGCAGCTTATGCCTCCAACCAAGCAGACAGGAACCAGGAAGTGAGCAGCTGACCCGTAAGAACGGGGAGAAAAGGGGAGCTGAGGGCAAAAGGATGAAGACGGGCATCCCAGCCTCACCGGCGGCGGGCAGGGAGGGGAGGTGGCCCAGGCGCTCCCTCTCAGCCCGATGGGTTGGCGAGTTCCAGGACGCGGCCGCAGGGGAAGCACTGACAAGCCAAGGGGCCAAAGCAAACACACACCCGCTGTGGGCTCGCCCGGGGCCTTTGGGCGCCTGAGAATCAGGCCTTTGTCGGGGAGGCCACACTCTTGTCTTTACCGCCACAGGGCTCCAGAATTCCCAAGGGCTGTCCAGGGAGCGCCTGGCAAGCGGCCCTTTCCTTCTGGGGACTTTGGTGTGCAACGTAAGCTTTTCCAGGCAAAGCCTCTTCTCACGGATGTGCACAGGAATGGGAGACCGGGGCAGGGGTGGGGGGCGCTGGGGGCTTCCCGTCTCTGGTTCCCGCTCAGCGTTGTTAACTACCTGGCCTCAGTCTCCCCATCCGGTAAACGGGACTGAGGATTTCCCCAAGCTTCCTCGAGAGGTTCCTGGGAGGACCCGACCCTGAAGGCCCCAGGAAGTGGTCAAGGCCCCTCCCCCAAACCCGGCGTAACCCTCCGGGGTTCATCCTCAAAGCGTGGCACTGTCTGAGTCGTCCACATGGGTGACAGGCGTTTCCCACAAGGATGATCCAGGGCCAGGCGCCGGAGAAGCCCCCACAGCTCAGCAAGATTACGTCTGCCCTGATGGCGTCCCGCCCTGGTCTCAGGAAAGTGACAACTTGCCTAACAGGCCACTCAACCTTTGTGTCTTCTGTCACTGAGCACAGACGGGCCGTTCTAACTAAAGTTGTGTGAAACGGGACTTCGATGCATCTTTGTGATTTTCCATCTCATTTCAAGATACAGTGGGACCTTCCTTGCCTTCGCCTTGAAAACGGGGTCCTGGTTTAGTTAAGTCGACTCACGTGGAGAGAATCATCCTCACGGGTAACCCTGTGGTCAGTTCCTACGATCCCCGCAGGCGCGGCCTCCCGAAACCCTCAGCCTCTCTCCTGCGCCCCCACGAGGAACCCTTAGTGACTTGGGGCTCACACCCCGTGGGCCCTGACCCCACAGGCAAGCCATGCAGTGCCCTTCGTGCGTCAGTGGGAGGGGCCCCTTCCCGCCTCCCCTTTCCTGTTTGTGAATGCTGACTGAATACACGACACGCTACAGACTGCCCGTCTGTCTAGCTCTGTCTGTGCTCCGGGGGCCACACGGACAGGAGAGGGGTGGTGCGGAGGGCCTGGGAGAGCACGTGCACCTCGGGGACCTCCTCGTGCAGCAGGCTGTGGGGACACGCACACATCCGAGGCACTGACGCCCTCAGGAGGCCCGGGGCTGGGGCGGGGGCGTGCAGGGGCCTCGACGTCTCGAGCCCCCCACACCCGGCCCCCGAGTCTCCATCCAGGACAGGCGCGGCAAGGAGCCCAGGGGGACACGTGCCTGACCCCACTCCTCTGGCTCTAGGTCAGGCTCCTGGGGAGCAGGACTCCCGCCCCAAACCCGGCGTGCCCTGAGAGCCAGCTCCCGAGGGTCACTCACCGATGTCTTTGGCTCTGACAGCCACCGGCCTGCGGAGCTCGGTGACAAACTTTTTGGCGTCCAGGCGGATCTCGATGATGTTATTCAGCAGCGCGAACAGTGGGGCCAGGGGGAAGGACGCGACGAACAAGGTGACAAAGCCAAACTGGATTACTGTAAGGAGAGCAGGACAATTAGCTCGTTGCTGTGCCCCTCGGCCCCCACAGTGGGACCCCATGGTGGCGGCCCCCAAGGCGGATCTCTAGAGTGGGACCCCATGGCAGTGGTCCCCACGGCCAGAACCCCACGGTGGGACCCCACGGCAGGATGCACAGTCCCACGTGCCACAAGCTGAACTGTGTGGGCTGGGTCTGGCTCGCGTCCTGCCTCTGACGTGGCCCCTGCACCCACATAAGAAGGGCCCTGGGGACACACCCACTGCAACCCTGGGTGACCCCGGGCTAGGAGGGGGCTGTAGGGAAGATTCCACATTTTGCTCTGGCCCTCAGTGTTGACCCCAGAATAACGGGTATGCACTCGCTTATCGAACATCTCATCCTAACAGATCACGGGGAAAAGGCCCTGTGCGCAGGAAGGCCCAGCCTCGGTGCCCTTGCCGTGCCTGGGCTGGCAAGGGCCTGGCGGGGGCAGCCCTGAGCAGCCAGGGGTCCCGCCACCGTCCCTGGTCTCCCAGAGCCCCGTCGTCCCCTCCCATGGGGCCTCGGGGAGCCGGCGGGGCCCACTGTCCAGGACGGTCCGCCTCGTGTCCCTCCTCTTGCCCATCATCCTCACGGTCAGCAAGCCGGCGGTGGGGCTTCGCCCTCGGGCGCCACGGCCAGTGCGGGGCCGGGCTCCGGGGAGAGGTCAGGTAAAGGTTGCTGCACGGAACCGAACGGAGGAGGCCGGTTCAGGAACTGTACAGTATGTCCAAGGGCCCTGGCTGCCAGGCGGTAAACAAGGAAGCCGGCAGAATGTCACCGTGTGCCCGGCAGGCTGAGTGTGGCCATTGTTAGCGCCGCAGGTGGGGGCCCCGGGGGAGCCTCCGTCTGGGAACCGGGCCGCTGGCTTCTCCCTGGGCCCGGGGGCCTCCGCGGGACGCTTGTATGGATGTGGTCTCGCCTGAAGGCGGCTCTAGAGGTGATGGAGGCCTCAGACGAGCTTGGCTGTGGGCCCCGTGTGGGCTGCTGGTGCCCGAGGCCGTGGGGTCCCCGCTCCCGCCCGGGGCTGCCTCCTGTTGGTGGATCTCGAAGCGGGCAGGGGAGCCGGTGATGGCTTGGGGCTGGGCTCCCAGCGACGCCTTCTTTCCGGTCTCGGGCATGGTGTGCCACAGGCGTTCAGGGGGGTCCGTCCTCCAGGAGGAGACCGGCAGCGGGTACGGCGTGGGCCACAGGGTGGGCCGCTCCCCGGGCGGGCAGGGGCCTGCCCCAGGGTCTTACCGTACCCAACAGGAAAGAGGGACGTAACCTCCGGCCGCCCCAGGAATCCAAATCTGGGGGGGCGCCTGTCTCCCAGCCGGTGACGGGCCACTTTTCTCGCTGCCTGGTCTCCCGCTGGCCTCAGGCAGGCAGGGGTGACCCTCCTCCCGGACCCCAGGGCTGAGACTAGACAGCCAGGGAGGGAGCAGGCCCATGGGGCTCCACGGAGGTCCACGAGGGCGAGGGAGCCCCCCGACCATCTCTGGTTCATCTTGGATTTCGTTGCAGGAGAAAAGAGAACGAAATCTGAACACGGCACCGTCTCCAGTTTTCAAAGTCTTAAATTAACGCGCTTTTCCTTCTGAGTCAACGGCGAGGTGCTTCTTGACAAATCGTCAGGGAAGCTGGGTAGGACACTGAGCTAGCAGGAGAGGGGCACTCGAGGGGGCCACGCTGCCTTGTTCGGGTATCTGTTACCAAGGCTAGGTCCCAGGTCCCACCCTGCACAGACCTGGTCCCGGAGCCGGCATTTAAAACGTGCTGTCCGTGGTGGCCAGGGGCCCTCCACTCTGGGACCCCTCCGCCGGGGTCTCCCTGACCACCTTTGCTTGTCTGTTCTCCAAACGCACACGTACGAGTGCCCACCATACACCTCGGAGGACCGCCGTGGGCCTGCTCCCTCCCTGGCTGTGTAGTCTCAGCCCTGGGGTCCGGGAGGAGGGTCACCCCTGCCTGCCGGGATCCGTTCTAGGTGTAGGGGGTACGGCCGTGAAGAGAAAAAGGGGTCCTGCTGTCACAGGACTTCCTTCACTCCGCCGGGAGATAGAGGCGAAGGCACGACGGGGACTTGAGAGGCCGGCTGGTGCCAGGTGTCAGAGCAGGGGAGGAGGCCCAGGGTCACAGCTGGCAGGGCAGGGGCTGCCCCTTTAAACATGTGGTCAGGAAGACCCCTGTGGTGGGGTCTGAAGGGAGAGAGTAAGTCACGCAGGTATCAGGGAGGCAGGGCACGGCTAGTGCAAAGGCCCCGTGGCAGGCATGAGTGTTTGGGTTAACGGCGAGGGGGCCGGTCTGGCGGGAATGGAGGGGGGAGGTGGGGCCGAGGGGCTCCAGGTGGCCGTGCAGGCTGCACCCGCCCTGTCCCCACTTCTCTCTCTTGCCCCGCTCAGAGTGCTGTGCCACCTCTGAGTATCCTCCCGTCCAGAGACACGGCTGCTTGGTGACATGGCTCCGCCCCTGCGTCATCTCCTTTTATTTTCCAGTTTCCTTCTTTATCTTGAGCGAGAGCCCGAGGAGGGGCGGGGCAGAGCGGGAGAGGAAATCCCAGGCAGGCTCTGCGCCCCACGCGGGGCTCGGCTCACGAGCCGGGGGGGTCACGACCCGGCCCGAGATCGAGGGTCGCCCGCTCAAGCCGCTGAGCCCCCCGGGGGCCTCTCTGGTGCACGGGGCTGCGGGAGCCCCCCCACCCCCCCCCAGGCGCCCCGCCCCCACTCACTCATCTCCATGTACTCCGGGGTGAGGCCGGCGAAAGGCTCCAGCGTGTAATCCGCCTCGTACCGCTGCCGCTTCTTCCCGTGCTCGTCGTGGTCGGGGGGGCTCTGGCGCCTGAGCCGCAGGTAGCGGATGAACTTCTTCATCTTCCTGAGGGGACACGGCGTCACTGCGGCCAGGTGTCTGGGAAGACGGCTCGGGGCCCGTCCCCTGCGAGCCGCGTCTCTAATTCTCGGAGCCGGTGTGCGCTTTAAGCCCTAACGCGCTGGGAGCGCCTCTCCGTCCGGGATTTCCCCTGCCCTCCCCCCAGAGGCAGGGGTCGAGTGTCCGGGCTTGGTTTTGGACAGAGGGCAACGGGTGCAGGGAGGGCACACAGCCACCTGAAGCCCCAGGAAGGGCCCGGCAGGGGTCAGGGGACAGCGCGGTGGGGGCGGGGCGTGGGTCACTGAAAAGCGTCCAGCGTCCCTGATGCCAGAGGGCAGGCGGCCGTGGAGAGGCAGCGGGGCGCGACTCTCAAAGGGCACGAGGTAAGGACACAGAGCCTCCAGGGGGTCCACCTGCTGACCACAGGGAGCTGGCTCGCGTGTCTGAGGGAGCCTGTCAGCGCCCCGAATCCTCAGCCCGCTGGGGGGCACGGGGTCATCTCGGCCTCCACCCCCTCCTCGTCCCCCACGGGGTGGCTCTGCCCTGCCTCCCCCCGCCCGCCCTCCCCATCTCCCTGTTCCTGGTGCCCCATCCTGGTCCAGACCCCACGCCACCTGTCACCCACTCAGACCACCCCAGAGCCACCCCGGGGCCCCATAGGGCCCCATCCCCCGCCCCCCGCTCTACTGGGACCCGAGGCCACACACTACTCACGGGATGCCGATCTCAAACAGGTTGTTTTGAATGAGCTGCTTGCCCAGCATGATGATGCTGAGCTGGATACAGAGCTCCATCAGGCAGCCCCCTGGGGCACACTGCGGGACAGAGAGCAGGTGCGTTAGCCCCTCCCCCACTGGGGGACAGAGAGGAGGTACATCAGGCCCTCCCACCCCCACTGCCGGACAGACAGCAGGTGCATTAGCCCCTCCCCCACTGGGGGACAGAGAGCAGGTACATCAGACCCCCCCCCCCCAACTGCCGGACAGACAGCAGGTGCATTAGCCCCTCCCCCACTGGGGGACAGAGAGCAGGTACATCAGCCCTCCCCCCTCAACTGCAGGACAGACAGCAGGGGCATCAGGCCCCCCTTCCCCTGCCCATCCTGGAGAGACGGCCACAGCCCCCAGCGAGGGGAGGTCAGCCCTCATGTTGTGGGTTGAATGTGTCTTTCACAGAGATATGTCCGCATCCTAATCCCCAGAACCACAGAGTATGACCTTAGTTGGAAAAAGGGTCTTTGTAGACGTGACCGACTTAAGACGAGGTCACACTGTAGTAGGGTGGGCCCTGATCCCGTCACTGGTGTCCTCATGAGAAGAGAAAACACACAGATACACAGAAGCCTGTCTGAAGACACAGACAGAGATTGGAGGGCCAGCCGAGGATGCCAGCGGCCCCCAGAAGTCAGGACAGAGCCCTGAAGAACCCGCTCCCGAGCCTTCAAAGGGAGCACAGCCCTGTTGGCTCCTTGATTTTGGGCTTCTGGCCTCTAGAACCGTAAGAGAATATACATTCCTGTTGTTTCGGGGCCACCTGATCTGTGGTCTTTCGCTACAGCGGCCTGGTCCCACGAACCACTGTCCATCTACAGTCCCCGTATGGCCACGGCAGGCCGGGGCCTGTGTAGCTGCAAGCCACGTGGTGAGGCAGCTGGCCACCCCTCTGAGGTCTAACGTCCCTGTCCCCTGTCCTTGCTGGACCTGCACCAACCGCCTTAGGCTGGGTGATGGGCAGGCAGGTGACGGACCAGAAGCTTCACTTGTCCAAGTGAAGAGAGCTCACGGGACACTGGGTGGCCCTCTGGGGCAGAGCTGACCCCTCTATAGGCCCAGGACAACATTTTTTACACTGTTACCACAGAATTTACGTTGGAGAGCCACAATTTCATTTAAAAAATGATGTCCTTGGCTTTATTTATTTTACAAAGGCATTTCTCCAATTCCTGCAACTATTAAAGAATTTGGCAGGGTATCTTTTACGTAAAGAACGAGTCATAGAAGGGGAGATCGCTTCACGGTCCTTTTGCAAACATGTTACTGCGGGTGAGGCCCACGTCTTGGGATGTTCAGGAGCCGGCACTCAGGGGGTTGAACCTCTAGGCTGTGCCCTGGGCAGCCAGATCACCCTGTACCTGAAGCCCACCCCATGCTCTCTACCGTGTTTCACAGGGTCTTTATCAGAAGACCTATCCCTTGGGGCGCCTGGGTGGCTCAGTCGGTTAAGCGTCCGACTTCAGCCAGGTCACGATCTCTCGGTCTGTGAGTTCGAGCCCCGCGTCCGGCTCTGGGCTGATGGCTCAGAGCCTGGAGCCTGTTTCCGATTCTGTGTCTCCCTCTCTCTCTGCCCCTCCCCCGTTCATGCTCTGTTTCTCTCTGTCCCCCAAAAAATAAATAAACGTTGAAAAAAAAAAATTTAAAAAAAAAGAAGACCTATCCCTTGTTTTCCCATAAGCTGAATTATCCTGGGCACTAAACTGGCTGACTGTTCCCGAGGCCCGAGCCACGGGCGGCCCTGGGGCCCCGGCTTGGTCTGACGGGGCTACAGGAGCCAACTGAGTGGCAGGTCAGACCCAGAGTGGCTGGATCGGCCAAGCAAAAGCCAAAGGTCACCAGCACAGATTTAGGGGAGACAGGTGGGCCTTTCTATGTTAAAGTCCAACAATGAAGCTGAGTTCTGTTTCTCCCCCACGAATCCATTCTAACCAGAGACAAAAACATTCTAGATACTAGAAAAGGGGGTGAAAAATACAACTGGCGTTGTTCTTTGGTTTCTCCTTTGAGGGTAATCCTACATGGACACACCAAGTGAGATCAGAACCCCACCCCAGCAGCCGGACAGCAGAAACGGACTCCCCCGAGAAGGAGGGAAAACGCTACTTGACGACATCTGCTTCTGCCGAGTCTGCCGTGGGGACACAACCGGGGAGGCAGAACAGAACACGGGGTCAGTTACCTCCTCCATCCGGAAAGAACGGAAAATGTACACGTAGTCACCCGGGCGGCCGACAAACCTGCAACGAGGGGGGGCAGTGGGAGAGGAGGGGCAGCGCGGGGAGACCCCGAGGAGGGGGCTGGATCCCACCCCCCCCCGAGCACACCCCCAGGCTGAGCCAGGACCGCCGTGCTGTGTATTACTCCCAAACCCACGGGGGGGGGGGGGGGGGAGACGAGATGGAACTTCAGAGGGAAACCGAGAGGGAAGGTCCCCCCCCCCCGGCCCCCGGGGCAGCAGGGTGGGGGTGGGGAACTGAGGCGAAGCAGCTGGAGGGCAGACCGTTCCACCTGCCACAGTCAAGTCAGGTGGCGGAGGGGAGGTCCCTGAGGCAGCTTCTCTGCCTCCTGCAGGACGTTCAGGGCGGGGACCTCTCAGGTCCGGCCCCGTTGTCATGCATGATCTCAGGGGAGCCTGGACCCCTTGGCTGGGCTCTGGCATGGGACGGTGGCCACTAAATCACACGAGGCTGAGGAAGAAGACTTTGGAGGAGTTCTGGGATCACACCCACTAGCTCCTGGCAGGAGGGGTGCTGGGGAGTCTTGGGGGGTGGGCCACAAGCCCCTCCAAGCCCAGGGTGGCTCAGAGGGTCCCGGCACAGGGTTTGCCACACCACTAGCTGGAACAGCAAGCTGGCATGACTGCCCTTCTCCTACCTTCTCCTGCAACCCTAATCCTCTCCAGTCATCCCGCCCCCCTGTGGGGGCACCTGGAGCTCACTGCCCAGGGCTCTGCTGCCTGGGGTCCTGTTGTCGAGGGTCCCCGCTGCCGGGGGTCCCTGGTTCCCGGGGTCCCTCCTGTCGGGGGTCCCTGCTGCCTGGGGTCCCTCCTGTCTGGGGTCCCTCCTGTCCCAGGTCCCTGCTGTCTGGGGTCCCTGCTGCCTGGGGTCCCTCCTGCCCAGGGTCCCTGGTGTCTGGGGTTCCTCCTGCCCGGGGTCCCTCCTGTCTGGGGTCCCTGGTGTCTGGGGTCCCTGCTGCCTGGGGTCCCTCCTGTCTGGGATCGCTGCTGCCCGGGGTCCCTGCTTCCCACGGTCCCTGCTGTCTGGGGTCCCTCCCGTCTGGGGTCCCTCCTGCCCGGGGTCCCTGGTGTCTGGGGTCCCTCCTGTCTGGGGTCCCTCCTGTCCCGGGTCCCTGCTGTCTGGGGTCCCTGCTGCTGTGGCACCCCTGTAGAAGCCAGGCCTCTCCACGGGCTCGGTGGCAGTGAGAACCACACTGACCGCTCTGCCCTGGGCCTTGGCCTCCGGCCTGCAGGGAGATGGGGAGGAGAGTCTCTCCTGCACCGGGAGGACCGTGTTGGGAGAGACCGTGAGTTTCAGTAACTGAAGTCCCTACCTGCCTTTGAAGAAAGCCACGTAAAAGATGGGGGTGTAGGAATTCACGAACTTCAGCAGGAAAGCCTTGAAGATCAGCCTCTCCTCGAAGCTCTTCTCTGTCTTTGGGACTTCTAGAAGGGGTGAGACGCACGTGACCACGTATTCCCCTCTCACGTGAGTGAAGCCCAGAGAGGGTGAGGGGCCAGCCCAAGGCCCCACAGCGGGAAGGCGGCCACGGTCGCCTGGGGCGCGCACTCACCAATCTTGGTGAGCCACCTGGCTATGCAGCCGTAGACCTCGTCCAGGAGGATGATGACCACCAGGTTGATGATGACCGCGGTGGCCGTGACCGTGACCCGGATGTTGGACCGCACGGACGGGGAGGAGTTCATGGCTAAGGCGGCTGCGGTGGAGATCCTGTAGATGATGACTCCCAGGACGATGGCGAAGGTCACGGCAATCTGCGGGGGGAGGAGGTCCCGTCAGACCCCCACACGCCTAGCTCCACCCCCAAGCCTACAGCAATTCAGGTTCGATACAGACATGGGCTCCTGTCACCCTCTCAATGCCAGGGCTCTAGGCTGGCAAACCTTCACGGACAGTTGAACGAGGGACTGGTTTCTGTTTTCTGAAAAAAGGCACTGAGTTCGGAGAGGCTAGGTAAGCAGGCCAGGTCACCCAGCTCGAGCCGGGATTCACCAGGTGAGTCCACCCAGCCTGACGTTCACGGGGTCTCTCTGCCACCTGCCGTGGGGCACCGTGCCTCCTTCCCCACCCACGGACCCCAACAGGGCACAGGGTGCTTGGAACCCCAGGGGCTGGCCTGGTGTGTGCGAGCCAGGCTGACTTGGGGGGGGAGGTTCTGCCCACAGCGTGGCTCTGAGCAGGAGGCGCTCAGTAACCGAGCGGGGGCGAGGGGGGGGCTGTGCTGGCTGGGATGGTGACTTTAGTCCGTGTGGAGCTCTGGGTTCCTCTTCCTTTTCCTCAGAGGCCCTAACTCCCCACGGATGATTCCTTCTTTACTCTCAAGCTGTCCTGCACTGGCAGGAGGACACAGGCAGCTCCCCCCACCGACCCCAGGGACGCACTGAGGATCCCCCCACCCCAGGGACGCACTGAGGATCCCCCGCACCCCAGGGACGCACTGAGGATCCCCCCACCCCAGGGACGCACTGAGGATCCCCCCCCACCCCAGGGACGCACTGAGGATCCCCCCCCACCCCAGGGACGCACTGAGGATCCCCCGCACCCCAGGGACGCACTGAGGATCCCCCCCCACCCCAGGGACGCACTGAGGATCCCCCGCACCCCAGGGACGCACTGAGGATCCCCCCCCACCCCAGGGACGCACTGAGGATCCCCCCCCACCCCAGGGACGCACTGAGGATCCCCCGCACCCCAGGGACGCACTGAGGATCCCCCCCCACCCCAGGGACGCACTGAGGATCCCCCGCACCCCAGGGACGCACTGAGGATCCCCCCCCACCCCAGGGACGCACTGAGGATCCCCCCCCACCCCAGGGACGCACTGAGGATCCCCCGCACCCCAGGGACGCACTGAGGATCCCCCCCCACCCCAGGGACGCACTGAGGATCCCCCCCCACCCCAGGGACGCACTGAGGATCCCCCCCCACCCCAGGGACGCACTGAGGATCCCCCCCACCCCAGGGACGCACTGAGGATCCCCCGCACCCCAGGGACGCACTGAGGATCCCCCGCACCCCAGGGACGCACTGAGGATCCCCCCCCACCCCAGGGACGCACTGAGAATCCCCCCACCCCAGGGACGCACTGAGGATCCCCCCCCACCCCAGGGACGCACTGAGGATCCCCCGCACCCCAGGGACGCACTGAGGATCCCCCGCACCCCAGGGACGCACTGAGGATCCCCCCCACCCCAGGGACGCACTGAGGATCCCCCCACCCCAGGGACGCACTGAGGATCCCCCCCCACCCCAGGGACGCACTGAGGATCCCCCCCCACCCCAGGGACGCACTGAGGATCCCCCCCCACCCCAGGGACGCACTGAGGATCCCCCCCCACCCCAGGGACGCACTGAGGATCCCCCCCCACCCCAGGGACGCACTGAGGATCCCCCGCACCCCAGGGACGCACTGAGGATCCCCCCCCACCCCAGGGACGCACTGAGGATCCCCCCCCACCCCAGGGACGCACTGAGGATCCCCCCCACCCCAGGGACGCACTGAGGATCCCCCCCCACCCCAGGGACGCACTGAGGATCCCCCGCACCCCAGGGACGCACTGAGGATCCCCCGCACCCCAGGGACGCACTGAGGATCCCCCCCCACCCCAGGGACGCACTGAGAATCCCCCCACCCCAGGGACGCACTGAGGATCCCCCCCCACCCCAGGGACGCACTGAGGATCCCCCGCACCCCAGGGACGCACTGAGGATCCCCCGCACCCCAGGGACGCACTGAGGATCCCCCCCACCCCAGGGGCGCACTGAGGATCCCCCCACCCCAGGGACGCACTGAGGATCCCCCCCCACCCCAGGGACGCACTGAGGATCCCCCGCACCCCAGGGACGCACTGAGGATCCCCCCACCCCAGGGACGCACTGAGGATCCCCCCCCACCCCAGGGACGCACTGAGGATCCCCCGCACCCCAGGGACGCACTGAGGATCCCCCGCACCCCAGGGACGCACTGAGGATCCCCCCCACCCCAGGGACGCACTGAGGATCCCCCCACCCCAGGGACGCACTGAGGATCCCCCCCCACCCCAGGGACGCACTGAGGATCCCCCCCCACCCCAGGGACGCACTGAGGATCCCCCCCACCCCAGGGACGCACTGAGGATCCCCCCCCACCCCAGGGACGCACTGAGGATCCCCCGCACCCCAGGGACGCACTGAGGATCCCCCGCACCCCAGGGACGCACTGAGGATCCCCCCCCACCCCAGGGACGCACTGAGAATCCCCCCACCCCAGGGACGCACTGAGGATCCCCCCCCACCCCAGGGACGCACTGAGGATCCCCCGCACCCCAGGGACGCACTGAGGATCCCCCGCACCCCAGGGACGCACTGAGGATCCCCCCCACCCCAGGGGCGCACTGAGGATCCCCCCACCCCAGGGACGCACTGAGGATCCCCCCCCACCCCAGGGACGCACTGAGGATCCCCCGCACCCCAGGGACGCACTGAGGATCCCCCCACCCCAGGGACGCACTGAGGATCCCCCCCCACCCCAGGGACGCACTGAGGATCCCCCGCACCCCAGGGACGCACTGAGGATCCCCCGCACCCCAGGGACGCACTGAGGATCCCCCCCACCCCAGGGACGCACTGAGGATCCCCCCACCCCAGGGACGCACTGAGGATCCCCCCCCACCCCAGGGACGCACTGAGGATCCCCCCCCACCCCAGGGACGCACTGAGGATCCCCCCCCACCCCAGGGACGCACTGAGGATCCCCCCCCACCCCAGGGACGCACTGAGGATCCCCCCCCCACCCCAGGGACGCACTGAGGATCCCCCCCACCCCAGGGACGCACTGAGGATCCCCCCCCACCCCAGGGACGCACTGAGGATCCCCCGCACCCCAGGGACGCACTGAGGATCCCCCCCCACCCCAGGGACGCACTGAGGATCCCCCCCCACCCCAGGGACGCACTGAGGATCCCCCCCCACCCCAGGGACGCACTGAGGATCCCCCCCCACCCCAGGGACGCACTCAGGATCCCCCCCCACCCCAGGGACGCACTGAGGATCCCCCCACCCCAGGGACGCACTGAGGATCCCCCCCCACCCCAGGGACGCACTGAGGATCCCCCCCCACCCCAGGGACGCACTGAGGATCCCCCCCCACCCCAGGGACGCACTGAGGATCCCCCCCCACCCCAGGGACGCACTCAGGATCCCCCCCACCCCAGGGACGCACTCAGGATCCCCCCCCACCCCAGGGACGCACTGAGGATCCCCCCACCCCAGGGACGCACTGAGGATCCCCCCCCACCCCAGGGACGCACTGAGAATGAGGGTGGCTGAGCCCGGCTGTGGACCAAGGCCAACTCCACCTGTGGGCCAGGCTCTGTGCTTTTTCCGTTCCCTTCTGTGTGACCCGTGTCACTTCTTCCCGTTAAGGGTGGGGAGGGCAGGCCCTGCCCGGCTAGGCTGGTCCCTCATGGCTCCCGGGACCGGGACCTTGTGCTGCAGAGGCGTGGGGCTGTCCTCTGTGTCTCAGGTCACAGCCTGGAAAGTTTGTGGGCCCCCCCCCCCCCCGAGCAAGGCTGCAGCCATCAGAAATCCAGGAAAGCTCCTATTTTAAACTTCGCTCTGCACACATCTGTGGGTGCCCGGTGGTGACCACGCCCCGCTCAGGAAGCTTCTGCAGCCCACGCCACACCCTGACCGAGTTCCCCGGCCAGCCCCGGGAATGAGGGCTTTCCTCGGAAACTCCCTCTCTCCTGCCAAAGGGCCCCACCCAGGGGAGGGCACCACCCTGGCCCCAGCACGTGGAGGTGGGGACAGGGCGGCTGGCCCGCAGGATGACTCAGTGGGGAGGGTGTCCCCCTCTCCCCGCCAAGGGGCTGTGCGCCCCCACAACGGTCTCACTGCCCGCGGGCGATCCCCCCTCTGGGTCAAAAGGGCCACGGGGGTCTAGCCGGCGTGTTCACACTGGCCTTCCCGGGACCGGGAACGTGGGGGCGCACTCAACCAGCGTGTGCTCGGTGAATGAAGCTCCTGGGCGGGGGACAGAGCCGTGACTGATTCATCCATGAGGGACAAAGGCACGCCCCCCGCCTCCAGTTGGGTTCACACAGAGCAGGGGGGCTCCGGGGGCAGGATGCCTCAGTGGCACCTGGGCCTACCACCTCCTGCCCGGTGGCCTGGGGGGAGGGACGAGCCCCGTGGCCTGTGTCCTCATCAGCAGGAGGGGGAGGTATCAGGCCAGGCAGGTTTCCAGGACTCAGTGAGAGACGCCCGCAAGGCCCTCAGGCCGCTGGATACGCACTCAGCACCGGTCCGGTCCACGGCGGCCAACCCCAGGCCCCTGGGTATCAGCCCACAGGGCTGGGGGCCGTGTGAGACTCTAATGTAAAGCTGGGCAAGGGGCCGGTCCTTTGTACAGTGCCCGCAGGTGGCCCTGACCTCTCGGGGAGGATCAAAGAGCAGCTAGCAGGGGGCCGAGGCCTTCCAGGGATGAGACCCAACTCATGTGGGGCGAAAACCCCCAAAGAGAGCCAGGGTGTTGGCTGATTTAAATCAGCAGCGTTGATGAGCCTGGAGTGACAGACCCCTTGGCGAGGTGGCTGCCTGGGAGGCGGGAGGACTCTGGCCAAGACGTAGCTGCTTCAACAGCACTGTTCTGATTCTTGTTCTGGCTGTGCATTATTTATTTCATGATTTTCTTAAAAAAAAAACCCCAAAAAACCCCACCCAGTTTTGTCTCCACATGGGTAAAATTTTAGGTTTGAACGACTAATGGCGTAAACGTGTCACTCTGGGAGCGAAAGCCGTGTGCCGGGGCCCGTGTACCCTGGGGCCCGTGGGTCCCCTGGGGTCTCTGCGGCATCCTGGTCCCCTCCCATCGTTCGGGGCCTCCCCCCACCCTGCACCCTGGGACGGGAGCAAATGTCACCTTGATAGCCGGCTCTGGTCTGGGCGAGCACACACCTCTCCCCGTGGGCCTCCCTGACCTCTCCCGCCTCAGCCTTCCGGAACTTACCATGAAGACAATGGAGACCAAGTTGGTGACGTAGGCTGGGAACCGATCTCTCCAGGTCAGCTTCACCTTGTCTGTCTACAACAGGAAACAATGTTGGGTCACCTGGTGGGAACCGTCGCGGAGGAGAGAAGTCTGTGCGCGCGCGGTGGGGCATGGGTGAACGACTTGGACAGACAGAAATACTCAGAACACCTTTGAAAAAAAAACAAAAACGCTCGCGGGTGATGCATGAAAGCAGACGCCTAGCGTCCAAGGAGGGGCCTGGGGTCTTACCACCTATCAGACGATGTCACGTGACAGAAAAAAATAGCGTTTAAAAACGTGGGTCGTCTGCGTCCAGGGCGTAACAGACCCAAACACCTTTCTAAAGGAGGCGCTTAGGCCCACGTCTGGGAGAAGAAGCCTGCGTCTGCGGCCAAAGTCTCCCGTGGAAGGCGAGAAGATCTAAGACGTCTTGCCCTCTGCCACCAAGACCATAATAGTTATTTTTCCCTCTGCAGGGCAAGCCGAAACAGGCAACTAGCATTCCAAGGTAAAAACGCTTGTTGCCGCGTAGCAATGGCGAACCGCGGCGACTCGTGGCCCCAAGGCTCCCTGGCTCAGGGACGGCCCCGTCTGGCGGGCCTGTGAGTAGCAGCAGCTGGTCACCAACCCACGAGGTTCCGAGAACGGGGGCGGGTTTCGGGACGGGGACACGCACGTATCAGGTCAGACGACGCTGGCGAGGGCGCCGCACGGGACGCCGTGCGCTCCGGGGCCGGGTGGCATGCGTGTTAATGGAAATGCGACAACCGCTGGCAGGCAGCTGTGACAAGCAGGACTCACGAGCTCCAGGCAAGGCCGGAGCCCTCTCCCCGCCCCCCGCCCCTCCCCCCCCCACGCAGACCCACTGGAGCCATGCAGTGACATCTCAACACACATGGGCACGGCTCGACGGGTGTGGAAGGAAGGCAAAGAGGCGTGAACGTGAGTGTTAAAGAAAAGAACACAACAGACTTCGTGGAGGAAACACACAACGGACTTTGGTCGTCGGCAAACAAGTCAAGACTCGCGTTGCCCCCGAAACAGAAAAGTACCAATTTCACCCCCGCCATGGCTGTCTTAACCCTCTGCTTCCATTTGTTTGTTGACTCCTCTGGAATATGCCGGCGCTTCTGGGGGCGGGTGGAGGGAACAAGAGAGCACCGTGGGGTGAAGCGTGACGAGGCTCGGAGGCCGCGGGGGCCAGGCCGATTCGGGTTCTGAGCGTTTGCAACCAGTAAGAGATGGCCGCAAAGGTCGGGGAACGGGAGACCGGGCTTTCGCGATGGCCTCAGCGGGGAAAGGCTGGCAAGGCTCTGAAGCGCCCGCTGGGGACGTGGCCACTGTCATCTCCACGGCGCGCAGCATGCAAAGACAGGTTACTCTGAGCGGTTTACGGCGGCGAAGGAAGCCACGCCCAGAAGTGCAAGTTCATAGGCCAAGTAAGGGGCGGGTCTCTTTTTCTCTGGTAACTGAATCTGGTGCCAGAGCTGGGGCACAATTACAACCATAAAGTAGCCGCTAGGGGCCCAAGGAAACCGAGGAGAAAATCTGGGGTGTGCCCGCCAGGAGCATACGGGCCCTGGGGTCGCCACCAGAGCCCTGCGCGAAGGAACCAGGTACCTTTGCTGTTCTCACGATCACAGCCAAGAGGCAGAGTGACAGGGTCCGGGAGGCACCCCTGGCACGGCTGCCCAGATCCGCTGTTGGGGCTTGGTTAAGTCCCGCGACCTCAACGGATGTCACGGGTGCCACAGAGCCTATTGCTAAGAGGTGCCACCGTGAAGCCATGGGGTGGACTGTCTCGGGGGCCGCACATCTGACACAGGCTGGGGGTGGGGGATGCTGCACGGAACACGGGTCTTGGAGGCCCACAGTGAGGTCTGCAGGGCTTCCTGGACAGCGGTGTCCAGGCCTCTCCCTTTAGGAGAGGGAAATGAGGTCGAGAGAGCCTGACGGGGCTGATCAAAGCTGCTGGGCACCTGCTCCAGACACAGCGTGCACGGGGATGTGCATTCGTTCTGATTTAACTGGAACGATGACCTCATTTGGGGTGACGACTCACGCCCGCGTGGCTATTTGCAGACTGGAGTCCCACTCAAACCCCAAGAGCGCGCACCCCCTTCCTGGGTGCAGCAGGACTAAGCCGGATTTCTGCCACGTTCCGGGAGCTGTGGCCCGAGACCAGGGTTCTGGTGCACTCACTTTATCCCCCAGAGGGGACCGTGCCAACTGCCACCTCTGGCCGCTCGGAGCGAGCAAACCCCGTCCGCGTGCCTCAGTAGTAAGATAAACCCAGGGGTCCGCCTCAGCAGCCCCAGAGGCTGGGGGTTGTGAGTGTGGACCGCGGGGCTCAGGGAGCGTCTGTCTCCCACCCTTCAAGGACAGACACAAACTTCCCCAGCCGCAGGCGGAGGCTGATGGGGGCCAGCGCCCTGCCCTCCGGGCTTGTTCCAGGGCACGTAAAACACCTTCCTAAGAAAACAGCCACACGCCTCTAGAGGTGGGCCAGAAATCAGTCTGCAAACACGAGACAGCCCATTTGAATGAGAGGTTCAGGGAGAAGCAAAGTCCCTGATTATCAACAGGTCGTCATCTTGAGACCAGTGTGGAGCACTTCTCTCTTGCCCCCACGTCTGGGGGGGAAACAGGGAATTGGCCGTGTGCTCAAGGGTGCTGGCTGGGCAACCCCTTCTATCGATCATTCAACACGGAACACAAGGGCTGGACACACTGAATGTCAAGCGTCCTGTGAAAAAGCTCCACGGCTCCCTGGCTCCTGGTGTGGACGTGTTGGCTGAGGTCCGAGACGCCCCTAGGATAGATCAAGGAGGGGGACCCACAGCAGAGTTCGGAAAACTTCAGCCTGTAGGCCAAACCTGGCCCCTTGCTTGTTTTTCCAGATGAGGTTTCACTGGCTCACTTGTCTACCTCTTGTCTATGGCTGCGGTTCGCCTACAGACAGAAGAACTGAGTGGTTGTGACCGAGGTCTGCGGAGCCTAAGGTGTTTGCTCTCTGGCCCCTGTCTGGGGTCCGGGCCCTGGTCTCCACCGCCGACGGGCGCACAGTGTTTTGTTACTGGGAAAGCCACCTGGGCAGTGGCCGCCATACCTCTTTGCTTTTGCATTCTGTCCTAAGTGACTTCTCCAAAACTCTGGCTTCGTATTCGGCTCTGGGATGGTCCTGTGGAAGAAAACCAAATCCACGCGGGGCCTCGTTAACTGTGAGTTTGAGCGCCTCGGCACGAGCCCACAAGACAAACTCAGCCCTTGGCCTCGGGCGCCCCGTGGGGGCAGTTCGTAGCTGGCTGCTGCCCTGTGCCCACCCAGGACTCTCCCCCTCGCTGGGAACCCCGGCCCCCTGGCGTCCGCGTCCGGGAGGCAGGTCGTGTGTGCGAGGCTGCGGCCCGCCCAGCCCCACCCCCCCCCCCACCCCACGTTCCCGTTGCGAGCACCCAGCCACGAACTGGCCCCCGAGATGGTTCTGGCAGGAGCCGTGGGGGTCGGAAGAGACGGCAGTGAGCATCAGCGAGTGCGGGCAGACGAGAGGCGCCGGGCCTCAGGCGAGCCCAGAGCAGGTCAGCGAAGGGGGTGCTGGAAGGAAGAACGAGGGTTAAGAGAGGCCCGGAGGAGGGGGAGGAAGCAGAGACCCCTGCCCACGGTGGAAGCCGGGAGCTGGGCAGCACAGACGCGTCAGTGTGCGAGAAGGTCCCTCTCCCAGGAAGACAGGCCGCGGGCAGACAGTGGAGTGACAAAAAATCCAAACCTTGACGGCCTCCTTCGGGGCACCAGGACGTAAAAACAAAGACAGAAAGATCGCGTTACTTTGTGCTGTTTTCTAAGATAGGCCGCGTCCTCTCGAGATCGTTTTCTCAAGAGCTGGGAAGGAGGCAGGTACGCACCGTGGGCGAGGCGGGCGCGGGGGTGGGACCGGCCGTAGCCGTGGCCGCCCGGGTGGCTCCTGCAGTTCGTGGGGTTTTGGGGGCCCCCGAGGGCCGGATGTCGGAGACCGGGGGGAAGGGCATGCGGGCCAGCCAACTGCGCCGGCTGCCGGCCCAGGGCTCAGACCCCCACAGAGGAACTGCCTTCCCACCAGTGACCAGCTCCCGGCCAGCTGTGGGGGGGGCGGGAGGCTCACTTCGGGGAACTCATTCGGGCTGGGGACCCGTGTCCAACGTCCCCGAGGGGTAGAACAAGGGGGGCTGCCCCTCACCCCGGACCCCACTCTCCTTCCACCACAGGCACGTCATTCTAAATCTTCTTAAAGAAGAAGACTGCTTTCTGTGCTACTCGAGTATTTCTATAGAAAGTTACAAGGAAGGCAGCTTGCCCGACGGACGTCCAGGTGGATGGCCGGGCCGTGGGGGCAGCGTGCTGGGTTCCATGTGGGGCAGCACCCCTAAAGAACTGCCCGCCGGTGGTGGCTAGCTGGGGGCCCGGTTCTGGGGCCTTTCCCGTGGCTGGGCCCCGCTCCAGATCTGCTGAGCCTTCAAGATCCCCTCGAACCCCACCGAGTGAGGACCATTCCTCAATCTGTATTTGAGAGGCGAGGACACTGAGGCACAGAGACTCGCCCCAGGTCACAGGGCGAGGGCGGTGCCGCATCGGGACGGGACCCAGTAGCCCGGCCCGAGAGGGCGATCTTGTCTCTCTAAGCCGCCGTGGTTCCGTCACCCCCTTGTCGACTGACGGCACAGTCGGCACAGAGGCGGCACCGGCCTCCCCGGCTGACCGGCGGTGGGCCCTTCAGTCCCAGGAGGGAGCGCGGTGTGTGGAAAAACACAAGAGGGATGTTAACAAAATCAGTGGAAGGGATTTCCCCGTCACAGTGAAAGTGCAGGAGAGGCTTCTTTAAAAAAAAAAAAGAAGCACGTGGGGCCGCCTGGTTGCCTCAGTCAGAAGAGCACATGACTCTTGAACTTGGGGTCGTGAGTTCGAGCCCCATGCTGCGGGCAGAGTTTACTTTAAAGATAAAATAACATAGGGGCGCCCGCGGGGCTCAGTCGGTTAAGCGTCCGACTTCCGCTCAGGTCATGATCTCGTGGTTCACGGGTTCGAGCCCCGCGTCGGGCTCTGTGCTGATGGCTCAGAGCCTGGAGCCTGCTTCTGATTCTGTGTCTCCCCTCTCCCTGCCCCTCCCCTGCTTGCACTCTGTCTCTCTTAAAATAACATAAAATAAAATAAAATAGAAACATCAACAAAACCCATAAAAACTAAAAAACAGGAATGTGTTTTATAAAAGGAAGTCGTGGTCGTGGGGCCACACGATGAAGCTCTGTCCTGTGCTGCAGCTGTGTGTGGGGGCCGCTTTCCTCTTTAGTCCCTCCCACCGCCCCCAGGGAATTCTGGCCGGAGCTACTGATCCGGGGTGGGGCAGTGGCCAGGGGCTTTGGGGCAGGGGTCTCCCCAGCCAGGCCTGACTGCAGGCAAAGGGGCCGGCCGGCCCTCCCGGACCCTCCAGGCCGCCCCAGACGTGACGGGGTCAGTGCGGGGAGCCTGGGCACGTCCACGGGAGCTTCGAGATCACAGACTCGAGCAGGCCCCGCGATCTCAGGCTCCCCTGTGAGTCCCCAGGAGGCGACCGGCTGGGGGCAGGGGTGGGGCGTGGGGGTCGCAGGGACAAACCCGCTCACCTCCTCTTCCTCGAAGCCGGTGAGGTCCCAGCGGTAATTGAGCCGCATCTGTTTCCGCTTCCAGTGCTCCATGAAGGTGGCGGCTGCAGGCAGGGAGGGAAGGCAGAGTCATCGACGACACAAGGGCACTCTCGTCCTCTGCACCATCTGGCCAGCGAGGGTGACGACATTCTGGACCGAGACCTTCACGCGACTTCACCTGTTCTGCCTTCCCTCAGACCCCACAGGACAGGGACGCTCACTCTCCCATTTTACAGATGGAAAAACCGAGGCGCAGGAGATCAAGTCCCGGCCAAGGTTACTCAGCCAGCCAGGGAGGGGCCAGGCAGGCTGGTCCCAGAGCCTGTGCTCCTAACATCCTGCTCTGTCAATCCTGAGGACCCCGGGTCACAGGTGGGTGTCTTGAGGTCACAAAGGGCGCAGCGTGGGCCAAGGTCACTCACTCCAGCTTCACGGCCGCGTAGACGGTCTGACTGCTGAGCTGCACTCTTAGCTGTAATCCCAACAGACTAGACACAGTTCAAACGCTGCCTCCTCCAGGAAGCCCCTGATCATCCCCCTCAGTGTCAGAGAAAACCCGACTCCTCTCGGGACCTCTCTTGCTCACGGTGTCCACACCACCTTCCATATGATCCCTATCCCGGGACGGGGGCCCTTCCGCGGAGTGGCACTCGGTGAATGAATGGCTCTTAGCGCATAATAGTGGAGAATCATCTATTATCAACGACCCTCCTCCCCGAACGACAGTCAGCGGAGGCTGAGGGCTGGAGGGGTGATAAGGGCGGTCATCACGTCAATCCGAGCTCTGAGCTCGCGGGTGCCCGGCACTGTCTTGAGACCTGTCACAGGAAGTAGTGACCTTATTTAAACCTCCCGGGGGTGCCTGGGTGGCTCAAATGTCCGACTTTGGCTCAGGTCATGATCTCATGGCTGATGAGTTCGAGCCCCACATTGGGCTCCTCGCTAATGGTGCAGAGCCTGCTTGGGATTCTCATTCTCTCTCTCTCTCTCTCTCTCTGTGCCTCCCTGACTTGGACACGCTCTCTCCCCTCTCCCCAAATACATAAATGAACTTAAAGCCCCCCCCCCCAAGAAACAAGAAAACCCCAAACCCTCCCACAGTCATCAGAGGAAGGAGGTGCTATTCCTTCTCTGGGTTTCCAGAGGAGGAAACGGAGGCCCAGAGGAACTCAAATGGCTTGTCTGGTAAGCGGCAGGGTCAAGTAGAAATAAAGTGAGGTGTGCCGCTCGGAACCTCTGGGCGAGCCCCCAGCAGTGAGCTCTGTCACCAGGAAGGGATGCGGCCTCGGAACAGGCAAGGAGGGGGTCTGAGTCTGAATCAGCTTCAGGTTCAGAGGGCTTTCATTCATCTAGAAGCGCCCCCCTCTGTCCAGAAGCGCCGCTCTCTGTCCACAAGCTCCCCTCTCTGTCCACAAGCACCCCCCCTCCGTCCAGAAGTACCCCCCCCCTGCATTAAGGAGGCGTCAGAACAGGGCCTCTGAGTTTGCACATGTCTGTGCACAGTGGGTGTGCTTTCGGTATGAGCTGCTGAACCAGCCGGGCCCAGCCAGGAACCAGGAACCTCTCCAGGTCTTTCGAATGGGGGTGATTTCATCGTGGGAGCCGGCCGCCCAGCCAGCGGGAGAGCCCAGGAGACAAGGGCGGAGGTGAGCGGCCGGAACTCAGCAACAGGAGGCCGCTGGCCGGGCAGGTCAGGGAGGGGGGGACGAGAGGCTGTGCTGTCAGAGCCCCGCTGGGCCACCCCCAAGCAGCCAGCGTCACAGTGTGTGGGGGGGAGGGGCTTCCCGTGGGTGTCAGAGCCACGCAGCCGGCAAAAGCCTCTGCCGGAGATGCCCCGGGGAAGCAGGGGACGCGGGCAGAAGTACCCATCCCTCCCTCGGCCCGCCTTCTGACCTCCAGGGCCTTCCCGTTGGCGATACGGGGCACGGGAAAGCAAGGGAGCTGCAGAGACGGCCCCGCGGGCTACCGAGGCGCGTCCAGCAACCACATGCTGAGCAGCGTGGCCGTGGCCGTGGCCGCTGGGAGAAAGCTGGGCCGGGCGGGCCAGGCTGAGGCCGCACTGTCTCCCAGGAAGGAAGACACGAGGGGGTTTCTCCACCCGACGCCCGTTCTGGAAGGCACCTCACTCCTCTGTCCTGCCCGCCGGCCCGTGGCAACCCCTCCTCTCAGCGCTCAGGCCGAGCGAGCGTGGGAACGTGCAGAAGGGCTGACGGCGCACCCCGAGGGTGGGCCTGTTGACCCACCCCGTCCGGCCTCCCGTGTCCTCCCCGTCCCCGGGCTGGCCCTCCCCACCTCCGCCTCTGGGGCCCCACCCGCCCGTGTGCTAACACCACCACGGGTTCAGGGGGACTCCCCTCTACTGCGCCCTGTGCTCGGAAGTCACCGGCGGGTTAGCCCGGCCCTCGCAACCCACGCCACGCAGTAGGAAGGATTTCTGTCCACGGATTTACCAACGACCACACAGACGCAGGAGGTTGCATGCCATGCCCAAGGTCAACTGCGGGACAACAGCAGGGCTGGGATTTGAACCCGATCCTGTTTGGCCCCAGCATCTACACTTAAACCTGACCAGCCCTCTGTACGGACACTTGCTTGTCTTTAAAGGGAATAATAATCACAGCGAAAAGAAGTCTGATAATTGGCCAAACTTGTACTGTCGTTTTATGGATGAGGAAACAAAGGCACAGAGAGTTTAACGCCTTTGCCCCAGGTCACCTGGTATCTGATCCCAGGCACTCTTGCTTAGAATTTGTGCCTGAAATCTTTTTTTTTTTTTAATTTTTTAAAAATCTTTACTTATTTTTGAGAAGAGAGACAGAGTGAGAGCAGGGGAGGGGCAGAGAGAGGGAGAGACACAGAATCCGAAGCAGCTCCAGGCTCCGAGCTGTCAGCACAGAGCCCCACGTGGGGCCCGAACTCACAAACCGTGGGATCATGACCTGAGCCGAAGTCGGACGCTTCACCGACGGAGCCACCCAGGCGCCCCCGATCATTTTTTTTTTAATGTTTCCTTATTTATTTGGAGAGAGCGAGCGAGTGAGTGGGAAGGGCAGAGAGAGACGGGGAGAGAGAATTCCAAGCAGGATCCATGATGTCAGATCATGACCTGAGCTGAGACCGTGCTGTGACATCTTAGGACAGATACTAGGACCCTCTCCCAGAGGTATCTGGGTCAAGGACCAAGACTGGAGCCCGACGGCCAGGAGTGCGTTTGGTATACAGACCAGCCTCATGTGGCTTCTCTTATGTCTAAGAGATAAAAACATTTCACATAAAATAATGAATTTCCTGCTTCTTTAAACCTCGGAAGCATTGGCACCAGGAGGCTGGAGCTGTGCGGAGACCATCGTTCGTCAAAGGCTGGGGGCACCTTCTCCACTTGGCCACAGACCCCACCAGGCCCCGCTGCTGGACCCTGGCGCTGAGGCTGTCTCTCTAGCTTTGGAGCCAAGGGGTAGAGTCATTGCGGACTTCAGGCCTGGCCGGCGGCAGGGGACGTGAGGGCTCACGCTGCGCCCGGGGGCAGTCCCGGGGTCTCAGCTCAAGGGACGCTGTGAGCGACTGGGCTCACAGGCGAGTGCCCGTCCTTCTCAACTGTGCTCTGAGCCCCGCCCCCACCCCGACCACGCAGACAGCAGTGGGTCTCGCGAGGTTCCCTCGCTTCCCGCGAGGTTTGTGCCAGCGTGACAAGGGGGTCACGTCGCACAGACGTGATGTGAGCCCCGCCAGTGTCTGCACGCCCCATCTCTTCCCACCCCAGCCTCAAGGCCTCCAGGCGGGGATAACACACCCCTCTTTACGGGCGCCCCAACTGAGGCTCTGAGCCATCCGGTGACTGGTTCATAAGGGGCAGAAAACCGGACCCAGAACAGATGCCAAGATGGGCCGGGTCGGGCTGGCGGCCTCCCCCAACCCCCCCCCCCCCCATCTGAGGGCAAGCCGTGTGCTGAACGTGGTCAGGGCGCAAAAGGATGGCCACGTGGCCTCAGCACCACGGCCAGCGGGCCCAAGAGACAAGCCCAGGTCCCCGAAATCCAGAGCCCGGAGGACAGCAGAGCACGAAGACAGACGCCTAAGAGGGAGTCAGGCCAGGATGGAAGCAGGCGCTCGAGCTATAATTCTTCTTTCTTCAAACATTTGTCTTTGTGACACAATGGTCGACAAACACATGCTTGTAGGGGAGCCCGGAGGCAGCAGGTGAGCGCGGGACCCGGGAGCCACCCTGGGCACATGACCACCCCGCCCCTGCCCCCTGCGGCACCCCCTCCCCCCCGTCTACACTGGGGGCTCGCTCACAGAGCCTACTCTGGGGGCCTCACGACCCCCCTGAGGATCGTTCCTAGGACCTGGCTCTCGTGGAAGGATCGCCGCCCTGTCTGGGTAGGATAAATGGCCACATATGGTATAGTTTCACTTACAGGAAACACCCAGAGTATTTACTGGTAAACCCGTAGAGACAGACGGCGGATCGGTGGTTGCCAAGGGTGGGGAGGCAGAAGGGGAGCTTGTTTTTTTTTTTTTTTTAACATTTATTTATTTTTGAGACAGAGAGAGACAGAGCATGAACGGGGGGAGGGCCAGAGAGAGAGGGAGACACAGAATCTGAAGCAGGCTCCAGGCTCTGAGCTGTCAGCACAGAGCCCGACGCGGGGCTCGAACCCACGGACCGTGAGATCGTGACCTGAGCGAAGTCGGACGCTCAACCGACTGAGCCACCCAGGCGCCCCATGGGGAGCTTGTTAAAACTCAGATTCCAGGGCACCACGGAATCTGCATTCTGAACAAGCCCAGCAGGCCGCCCGTATGCAGGCAGGCGAGGGTCTGCAGCGCCGACCCGTCCGTCTGTCCTCCCAAACCTTTGCCACCTGCTCCCCAGCCCATCCCTGGGGTGTCAGTCCCCGGGGCCCTGGGGGCAGGCAGGGCTCCGCGTCAGCCCAGGGGCGCGTCCTCCTTGAAATGCCACCCACAGGAACTCCTCCGCGTGGGGACCAGAGACGCACCCCCCTGAGAGCTGCGGGTCCGGCAGATGGACCTTGAAAACGCCCGTGACCGCTCAGTGGGGGACGGGGCTCGGGCGCGAAGGCCCCCAGCCCTTGCTCGCCCCGAACAAGGGTTGACTCGTGAGCGGCCACTGGCCGTACAGCTCTCCCGACACCCCCTCCCTGCTGGCTTGGGGGGCTTGACCGGGCCCAGCCCAGCCCCCGGAGGGATGTCAATCACATCTCCGCCATTTCATTAAGGTCAGGGCCACCTTTCTGAGCCTTCTTGCAGCCGGGGCGCAAATCAAACAACCTGCTTTGTTCTGCACGGAACTGACGAGCAGTTAAAACCCCATCATTATGCCGTAATTCCAGAAAATTGATCCCAGCTAGTAGCTAAGTGGGGCTCCGAGCTGCTTGGTGGGGCACCTTATCGGAGGCTTTGAAATGTCACAAATCCCAGGCGGCAGGGAGCTGACGCCTCTGGGCCCGGCGTGTCAGCGCAGGGGCACGCGGACCCCACTGCGGAGTGGACGTGAAGTTAGAGCAGCGGGAGGTGACACGGCCCGGCTCCCGCCACGGGCGGTGGCAGGTCTGGTGGCTCTGCCATTGTGCCAGCAGAAACGTCAGCAGCCGGGGGACAGAAGAAAGGACACAAGAAAGAAGACGCACCGGTGGGAAAACGATCCCCTAGCGGGAAACGAACAAACGGCTGAACGGGGGATTTAAAGAAAACGAACCTCGCGGTCTCGGCCAATTACGCGTGACGGCGACTGTGCAGAGGCCAGGGCCGAGGGGGCGTCCCCTTCTGCCTCCCTGCGCCAGCGGGGGCTGGACCGCACCTCCCGTGCCCCAGCCCTCCCCACCCCCCCCCCCCCCCCCCCCCCCCCGCCCCGGCTCTTTCCTGTGGCTTCTGTCTCAATTCACAATAAGCTCCTTTTTTCCTAAAGTAAGTGCTCCAAGGGAGTGGTGTGGCCTCACGAGATCCCCGCAGGGCCGGCCGGCTGATGGGGCCAATCACGCCCTCTCTGTGCTGCAGCGTCCCCATCAGAGAGTAACCACCGACCCCTGCCCCCGCCCTGCTCCAGGGCTGTTGGGACGGCACTGAGGTCACCCACAGCAGGGCCCTCTCCCGGGGTCTGGCCCTCGGGGCAGGTTCTGAGGGGAGGGAGGCATATTTGGGGGCAGATGGGGAAGCTGTCCAGGTGAGAGCAAATCTGGGGCAATGCCATCGGGAATGAGGAAGGCCCGTGTGGAGCACGCGTGTCGGTGGGAGAGGGTTCACGGTGCAGGCAGAGGGAGGAGGGAGGAGGGAGGAGGGGCCAAGGAAGGGGCTGGAGAATCAGGAGGCGAGGGCTCAGGTTCTGCACCTGCCTCTTCTTTCTGGTTCGCCAGAAAGCCTGGGACAGCGGCCTCAATTGTGCTCATCTGTCAAATGGGGTCATCAAGCCGCCTACCTGCTACGGCCACGGGGGGCATTACTGAGCACAGCAGCTAAGCTGCTTGCACAGTGCCTGGTGGAGAGCAGGTCTCCCCCGAACGGGGTAAAGTGACGTGTTTGACAGAGGCCCCCAGGCACGGGGTGAGGGATCACACCGGAGCTCCAGCCTGCCAGGGTTTCAAAAACCAAGTGTTCGCTGAGCCCACGTAACAGCTGACACAACGCGACAGCCAGCACCAGGCACGGGCCCGACTGTGTCACCAGGAATGATGCACCCAACGCTCCCAGCGACCCCCAGGGTGGCTTGCATCACGATCCCCATTTTACGGAGCCTGGGGCCCAGAGAGCAGAAGCAACTTGCCTGAGGTCACACAGCTGGTGGCTGACTGAGCGGAGAGACCCGACCCCGGGTCTGGCCCGGGAAGTGGTGCCGTTAAGCGCTCGGCTGTATGCGACCAGCCCGGTGCAGGGCCGAGCCGGCTGAGTGTGGGATGGGACCCAAGCGTCAAGCCTGTGCAAGCTCTGCTCCACCGGGTTTGGGCGGGGGGGGGGGGGCACCGCCAGATGCACCTGCCAGGGGCACCTTCCCAGCTCGCAGCAGGCCCGGGAGGCCGTGCGCCCAGCCAGCCGGTGTCCCAGGCTCCGTCTGGGGCTTCCTGGGACCAGACCAGAGAGGCGGGGGGCGGTGGGGGGTGGTGGGGGAGCGGCCCAGCGCTGAGGTCTGGAGGGAGCCCAGCGTGAGAACCACGGGGAGGCTGTTTCAGGCCGAGACCCTCGGCTCAGGCATGCGGGACAGACGAGCCCAGGGCCGCTGCCGCTCGGGGAGCAGGGCCGGGCTGGGCCTGGGCGGGGGCGCCCGGGAGCCAGGGTGGATGGACAGTTGCCCGAGTGTGCACGGGCTGCAGGTGCCCAGCGAGCGAGGGACGAGTCTGACCGCCGGGCGCTGGCTGGCCCACCCTTCCCGGACTCGGGCGCGGCACGTTGGCACGTTTGCGCGTGTTCCCGCGGGCGGCCGTGGAGGCGCTGGTACGCGTAAGACGACGCCTGCGATGCCAGGAAGCCAACGGAGCTCTCGGGGAGTTTTGGGCAGGAGCCCGTCTCTGAACACCTGGTACCGACACCTTTCGGCCGGAAACACGGGCGTTACGGCTCAAGACGGTTCATTTCTGCACCGAGCGCCCGGGACCTCTGCTCCCGCCCCCTGCCTGGGAACGGTCTCTCACCGGGCAGGGAGAAAATGGACACGAAGGGCTGCTTTGCCGAGGAGAAAGGCCGCCACCTATAAATCACCATCTGTTCCACGATCTGTTCCGAGAGGCTCGCGGAAGCAGGCGTGTTCGCGGGCTGGCCTCCGATGTCCGTGCTCCAGGAACCCGGGGGGCCTGCTTGCTCCCCATCCAGAGGCCACGCCCGGGACAGGCAAAACCCAGGAGGCCGACGCCCTTACAGGCCTTGTCACGAGTAGAGGGGGGGACGCTCTAACTGTACCGCTCGTGCGTCACAAGAAACCAGCCCAGCCACGCCTGCCGGCTTCTCCTCAACCGTCGGGAACGGCCCGCGTGAGAGAGGAAACAAAGGCCCGAGTCCTTTCTCTGCAGAGTCACCTGGAGTCTGGGGGCTGGGCTCCTCTTAGAGCGCCCGTCGAGGGAAGTGAGTTGGGTGGGACAGCACCGGCAGCCCGGGGCTGGGGAGGGAGGCGACACAGTCTCCCGACGGCTGCTGACCCTTCCTACAGGCCCCCTGCCTGCTCGGCCGTGCTGTGCCTCCCTCAGGATAACCCGGCTTCTCACCATTGGCCCAAGCACCTGCCGCGGAGCTCGCTGTGGTGACGAGCGTGACCGCACGCTGTCCCCACTGCAGCTGGGTTGGCCCTCCCTTCACTTTTTTCCAAGCCGTCCTGATATCTGCTGCTTGGACTCCAGAATGGGACACAGGCACACCTTTGGCACAGCAGGCCGACGGCACTGGCTTCTGATCCGTCCCTGTGAGGACACGGGCCCCGGCTGGGCTTCTGGGATCCTCCTGCACCCTTCCCGCTTGCTCCCTGCCCCTGGCAGACCCCTTCACCCGGCCCCGCACCCCCGCCACAGGGCCTTTGCACACGCTGCTGCCACTTGCCTCCTCGATCGTAACCTTTCAAGGGCAGCGGACGCATCAGTTTTGCCTCCCAGGCTTCCCCGAACACGGGCAGCCCCCCTCGGCCAGGCACCGTCACAACACATCTTCCCTACTTCTCACACTGCCCCGCGTGGTAAGCACCCCCAGCGGGTGCGAGGCCGGCGGCAGGACCCCCACTGGCTCAGCTACGCGCTCAGCATCGGCCGAGGCTCCGCAGCCAGTGCCTCTGACCTGTGCCACGTGGCTTCCGGGGCAAGGTGGGGAAGAGGTGGGGCTGGAGTCCCAGTCCCGAGGGGTTTAAATGCCCGCTGGGCAGCATGGGCCGACAGTCAGAGGGGCACTAAGCCACGTCCGAGCAGCTCAGGAGCTGGGCACTGCTCACGGGTCACCCTATGGACCACTGGGGGGGTGCCGGCCTGGGCACCCCGGACGGGTGAGTAGAGCCAGGGGCCCACGTGGAGGGTGCTTGTTGGGAACCACCCCCTGACCAAGCAGGCAGAGGTGGGGGCTGCAGCGTCGGGCCTGGGGCACGAGGCACGAGGTCTTGGGGAGGGAGGCCCCTGGACAGGGGCTCCTGCTAAGGCCACCAAACGGCTCTCTAGATTCGAGGGTGGGTGGGGGGTCTACACAGCACCCAAGGGGAGACGGTCCAGTTCACATCCTCACCGGGACCCATCCCACAGCTGGCGGCCACTCCAGGCGCCCCGACCCCGTTTCCAGCAAATGCAGAAATGTACCAGAGGAACCGGGCCCGATGCCCAGCCTTCTGCTCCCGGGCCTCCCCCGAGACGCCTCTCAGCCTGTCCCCCTCCCTTCCCCGCCCCCGGACACCCGGCGCTCCCGGACCTCGCCGAGGATTCTCTCAAACCCCACCTTGGGTTTGAACAGACTCTCATGGGCAGGGGAGGAGGCTGCCGGGCCATGCAGGGGCGGGTTCAGGCCCGGTGAGGATTTCGGCAACGTGCAGCCCGGGCACCGGCTCTGCTCTGCCGCGGAGGCTGGCTCCGCCTGTCGTCCCTTCTCTCCTGCCACGACAGACCTCCCCAGGCAGCCCCGGGGCAGCTGCCGAGTCGGGAAGCACAGGTCCCGCCTTCGAGGATTCCGAGATTCCGAAGAATCCTCCCGAATGGAGGGCTCCGGTGCGTCTGCGACGACCCATTCCGCTGCAGCAATGAACCGCCTGCACCGGATTCTCCGTCTGACCGATCCTTGCGGATCTAGGTCACGCTGACGGGTAAAAACCGCACGCCTGGCTGGCCGGCGGCAGCCTCTGTCCCCACGTGCATAATAAGCAGCTTCTCAGCCCATCCCTGCCCCTCGCCTGCCCACCGTGCACGGGGACAATACCGAGTGTGCGGAGCCCCGGAGGCGGCCCTTCAGCAGCAACGTGAGGCTCCGGGAGGCACCGGCCGGGCTGTCCCCAGGCCTCCCTGTCTCTACGCCGAGTCCCCGCACCACAGGTGCTCAGCATCTCTGCCCTCAGCGTCTTTAGAACCCAGCTCGAGGGGCTCACACCTCTTCCAGGAAGTCTGTCCTGACTTCCTCCTCCAGGCCTCTGGACCCGTAGCTCCTGTGCCCAGCTCCATCCCCTACTAGATGGGAGCCCCTGGAGGCGAGGACCGGGGCTCCGGCACCCGGGGGACAGGTCAGCACGCTGCTGCCCAGGGCCCGAATCCCAATCTCCAATCCCGATCCTCCACTGGCAAAGCTGTAACACAGGGCCACAGAGAAGCGAACGGGCCAGTCTGCTAATCCAAAACCGCCTGCCCAAATGCACCCAACCGCCACGAAGCATCCCGGAGGAGGAGCTGAGTGCCCTGGACTCGGGTGGCACCGGAGTCCAGAGGGCACAGGCTCTGGAAACAGGACAGATACACCCCTTGGACGCTCAGGAGCTCAGTGATCTTGGGAAAGCAGCACCAAGTGTCTCTAAGCCTTGGCGTCCTTCCCTGTTGGGTGGGCACGCGGACCCTGCAGGGAGGCTTTGAGGGTCTAACGAGCGATGTGCCCCAGCGCCTGGCCCCGTCAGCCTTCCCAGCATCCCCTGGCACTCCGGGTTCTGAGGCACCTGCCTTCCTGGGCCAATGATCCCGGTCCCGGGCGAGAGGGCTGCTTCCAAGAGCAGAGCACCTTCCTCAGCTTTGCACAAGGGGCTGGTGGCTGGGTCGGGAGAACCAGTCTGCCTCTGGGACGCAGCCCAACACGGGGCGTCATCTCCCCCGACTCTCCCTCCCACGTTCGATGATCTCAAGGAGAAGGAAGGAAACGGAGGGGCCCGTCCAGAGTGCCCCTGCCCCCCCGGAGCCGGGCGGCGGCTCTCTGCTCACCCCAGAGGGCCATGAAGACGGAGAAGAACACCGTGGCGGGGTTGTCGAAGAGGTGGCTGGCCCGGGCCGTGGCGCACGCCGAGCTCATCTTCCAGTAGCTGCAGGTCTTGTCGCACAGCGGGCACATGGTGATGTTGTGCCTCTGGTCACACATCTCCATGCTGGAAGAGAGGGAACAGGCTGCCAGTCCCCGGGCCGGGCCGCACAGGGCCTCTGCCCGCGCGGGCCGGACGCCTGCTCACGCCGAGATACGATATTCGAAGGCCATCGGCCGCGTGAGCCGGAAGCTGCAAGAGTGTCGTCTGGCCCAGACCGGCTCTGGGGACGATGAGACTCTCCCGCGTCCACTGACGGAGGAAGGAGTCCAGAGAAGGGACGGCACTTGCTTTGGGCCACACCGCAGAGCGGGGACGGGGTCCCGGTCTCTGTCCATAGAGCCCGTGCCGTGCCCGGCTCTCGCCTCCTGCTCCCGGGTCCTCCTTTGACTATGCCCGCCCTCTGTGCCCCTGGCCAGGCCATCCAGCCCCAGACTCAGTTTCTCCTTCGGGAAGATGAGGAGAGGGGCCGGAGTAAGGCCCTCCCGGCTCTGGCCTGCCCCGAACTTTCTCCTCCCTGCCGGCCTGGACGAGGCACCGAGCCAGGAACAGACACCGGGCGGGAGCGCTCATCCCCAGGGGCTGAACTGGAGGGCGGTTTTAGTGTTTTGTTTCTGGCGGCACCCAGACTCGTGTGCAGAATCGTGCCCGGCCCACAGCAGTCGGTGTTTAATCAACACCCGCCGGAAGGCTCCCGTCGACCCTCCTCTGCCCGGCGCGCGGGGGGCCTTCTGGCTCACTTCTCAGTTACCCTCAGCAGCTGGGAAAACAGCGTGAATACAATGTGTGTGCCAGGCACGTACGAGGCACCGCAGATGCAAAGATGAATCAGAGCAAGGCTGCTGCCTCGGGGCACCTGGGGGAGCGAGCGCGCGTGCGTGGGGGGCAGGGGGGGACGGCACACGCAGGCGCTGGGCAGCGTGGCCCCCCGAGCCAGCCTAGCCTCTAGCGTTTGTCATCTGTGCGGCCTGGGGCAGGTTACTCGAACTCCTTGGGCCTCAGTTTCCCCACCCGTATCGGGGGGGGGGGGGTGCTGGGAATGAAGCTGTCCCCGCAGTCGGCTGTCGAGAGGATTCAACGGGAAAGCACAGGAAGGCCCTGGAACGGTGGTGCCCATCGTTAGTATCACGGCGGTAACCAAGCCCAGACGGCTGTGTGCGCCCTGGCTGAACCTCCTCTCTGCTGAAGGCCCTCGCTGGGTGGCAGGTGTGAGAGGGGGTGGGACGTCCCACCCTTGCCTTCCTGCTGATAGAGGCCGCCCGGGGCCACGGCGACCTGGCCTGGGGGTGGGGGTGGGGGCACGGAGGGCCGGGCGGCAGGCCTCCTCCGCGTTGGCATAAACAAGGCCAGCCAGACAAAAAGCCTTTTTCTGCTGGTTTTAAACCCTGTGCCGCACCCTTCATCACCTGCAGCCAAAATAAAGACAAGGAACGGGAAGGTCTGTTCTTTGGAGTGGATGGGTGCGGTGGGGCGGGCAGGCGGCTCCTCTAGGGGCAGGGCGGATCGGACTCCAAAGGGGACACACGCCTCCTGCTTCGCACACGGCACCAAGCGGGCAGAGGCCGAGAATCTCCGAGATTCCTCTGGAATCCTCAGGAAATGCTGTTCGCCTCTCTTGCCGTGTCAGGGGGCGGGGGTGTGGGCCTGGCCGAGGGGACCTCGGCATCCCTGTGGGGGAGCGCACACGCCTGCCAGGGCAGAGCCTCCTGGCTGAGGCTGCAGCCGGTGGTGCTGCCCTCCAGGGGAGGGAGGAAAGGAGGTGGAGAAGTCCCCAGGGGTCCCGGACACTGGCCAAGTCCCTCGGGGCCCTGGGGTTAAATCCCCGCCACACCTAGGCTACTCTGACGGCCACAGTCAGACCCAAGCACGGTGACCTCATGTCACATTAGCCAACAAAGGCACAAGCTTCCTCTGGCCTGTCTGTGCCCAAAATAACCCTGGAGGGGACATAAGCCAGATTCCTTTACCGTTTTGATTCCGGGTGGGTGGAATACTTTAGGTGTTACTCATGCATCACAGCACCATTTATACAAAAATTTGCCGGATATGGCCTTTCTGCACTGCTGAGTCGTAATGAGCCACTTTCTTGCCCAGGTAGAGGCTCATTGGATCTTCCCTGACGGGAACTACAGATGAATTTTCCAAGCCACAGCCCTGCTTTGGAGACACTGGGCCAAGTCGTAAGGAATACAGCCGAAGCAAGTGATGTTCTAGGACTTTCCCCGAGGGACTGCAAGCTCGTGGAAGGGGGGGCCAGCGGCCTCCAGGCTCCCACCACTGGACTCATGTTCTGGCTGCCACGTGGGGAGAGCCACACCCCGGCACGAGGCCAGGCCGCCTCGGGGACCCCGGCCTTCTTCCACGAGCTCCCCATGCCTGACGTGCCCGTCGGGGGACGGCAGCGGGAACGTCGGCTCTGAGCTCAAAGACCTGGGTCTGCCCCTGCACCACGTCCCAGAGCCCCGGGGACAAGGGAAGCTGGAACCAAGAAGAGAGGGACCCGGGGGCTGAGCCCAGGCACGGTGGTTTGTCCCCTTCCCGGAGCTCACCGGGAGGCAGTGGATGTTCTCATCACATAGGGACTGAAAGCTCAAAGCGGGGGAAAAACCCTCCAAAGGGCGAGAAGGAGTCGGATGCTCAGGGACGTCTTCCTCCGGACGGGAGAGCGCCTCCCAGGGCGTCTGTGCTCGGAAAGGACGCCCGCGCTCAGCGCTCGAACCCGCGGCCGCGGCTTCCCGGGGGGCTGAGTGCCAGGACGAGGGGTGTGGCGCCCGCCTACCTGGGGATGTTCTCGTTGACGGTGGCACATCCGTACAGGAAGACGATGATCCCCACCACGGACGCGGGGATGAGCATCTGGGTGTACACGCCCAGCCAGGCAAAGTACAGGCCGATCTTCTCCCCGAAGTACTTCCTGCGCCGCGGGGCAAACAGAGACCGGCTTGCGCTCGCCCCACGCCCCTGCCCACCCCGCAAAGGAGCGGCTCCAACTGGGGCCCCGGCTTCTCCCGAGCAGGACTCGGAGGGTGGGTGGGGGCCCTGGGAAGGTGGGGTGCTGCTGGCGGGGGGGCAGGGGGCTACCCGGGGGGCTGTCCCCGGTCCCGGTCAGCGTGAGCGCGAGAAGCCAACGTATTCAGGGTCTCTGGCTCCTAGAGGGGCTTCTATGAGTTTCGACGGGCTGGACTCCAGTCTACAAGTCCCCACAGGACATCCGTCGCCTACTCCGCTCCCCTGCCCGCCCCGGGAGAGAGGACGGCTCTCGTCTTCCTCCCGACCCACAGACTCGAGAAGCCTCACCACTCGGCGGGGTGGGGCCCGGGCTGCGGGTTGGGGAGGAGGGGGTGAACAGGACGGAGAAGAATCTGTGGGCCCGTGGGGGACCTCGGGCCCCCTACCCAAGCTCAAGTTCAGACAGGCTCCCGGGTGTGGAACAGTCAGTGCAGTGCGGCTGCCCACCAGGGACTCGCCTCCCACCGCCTCCTTCCGAGCGGCCGGGCCTGCTCGCACCCGGCGACCCCCTCTCACCTGACCAGGTCGATGGGCTGGTACTTGTAGAAGACCCCGTAACTCGCCCACTCTTGGTACAGGAGCTGGGGGAGAGCAAGCAGTGAGGGCCAGTGGAGACGTAACTTTGCTTCCTAGTCTTGGCTTATGGTGCGCTGTCCATTCGTTCAACAAAACCCCTCGAGAGCCGGCCACATGCCGGGAACGGGGCTGGGCACCGGGCTTTCGGAGGGGAGCACGGCGGACGCAGCCCTGAGCCCCGGGGCTCCCGTTCCGGCAGGGCGGAGACCCACACAAACCCTTCGGCTCCCACGAGGCTCTCAAAGAACCCACCGCCGTGGGAGCTGAGCTGGCAGGGGAGGCCGGTAGGGGCCTCCTTTTTAATTTCTTCTTCTTCTTTTTTTTTAACATTTATTTGTTATTGAGAGACAGAGGGACACAGAGTGTGAGCAGGGGAGGGGAAGAGAGAGGGGGAGACACAGAATCCGAAGCAGGCTCCGGGCTCTGAGCTGTCAGCACAGAGCCCCACGCGGGGCTCGAACTCACGAACTGGGAGATCATGACCTGAGCCGAAGTCAGACGCTTAACTGACTGAGCCCCCCGGGGACCCCCAGCTTGGGGGGGGGGTGTGCTCCTCAGCAAGAACGGGCTACTTCTTTAAGTGCGGGTGAGGATGGGAGAGAAGCTTCTAGAATCCCTATGGAACCCTGACTCTGCATGATTTGATCCGGAATTGATCTAAAACAGCCCAATCCTGTGAGGCTTTTCCCTTCAGGGTTCTTGGTGGTCCCAGTCAGACACCATGTCATTCTTCATAAAGGACAGAAACCACCAGGCTCTGGGAGCAGAGAAATACCAGTGGCAAGATTTTGAAAAACCTCACGGGATGTAGAGAGAGCTCGACGTTCGTCTCCTGAGATGGGCTGTCTGATTAACATGGCTTCGTGAAAATCAGCACACACCCCGTTGCCCCCCCGGGCTTTGGGCAGGGATGGTAATGAGCTTGGAAGCTGGAAGGCCTTGTATGAACACGTAGAGAGCGTCCTAGGAAAGACACCAGGGTAGGGCTGCAGGTTTTAGAAAAGAAACCCCACTCCTGTGGCTACTCGATGCTTTTCCAACCTTAACGCAGAGCCGAAGTCCCACGGCCAGGACCCTCTGCGTGGGCTGGACCCTCTGCGTTCGGCTGGCACCAGGCAGGAAGGAGGAGCGAGGCAGGTGTGAGCACGGCCCCAGGGGCCCCCTGCTCCCTTCCGTGTGACACGGCTTGCCTTGTGACCTCCTCCCATCTCTCAACACTTAAGTTTAACATTTTGGGGGGTGGGTTTCCCAGACTCACATCGTGCGCTGGTCCCTGGGAAGCACACTATGCCACGTCCCCACCACAAACACGCCGTCCTAGGGACCGCATGGGTGTCCCCCCACCCTCCCCGCCCCAATTCGTCATGTCGAAGCCTTAATCCCACTGTGCCTGTATCTGGAGATGGGGATTTTGCGGAAGTGATTCCGGTTAAATGACGTTGTGCGGGTGGGGGTCTGATCTGAAGGGACCGGTGTCCTTCTAAAAAGAGACACTAGAGGGGCGCCTGGGTGGCTCAGTCGGTGAAGCGTCCTACTGTTGGTTTCGGCTCAGGTCACGATCTCGCGGTTTCGTGTTCGAGCCCCGCGTGGGGCTCTGTGCCGACAGTGCTTGGGGCTTTCTGTCTCCCTCGCTCCCTGCCCCTCCCCCACTCGCACTTTCTCTGTCTCTCTCAAAATGAATAAACTTAAAAAAAAAAAGAGAGAGAGAGAGACACAAGAGCTTTCTTTCACCACGTCCGCGTGGAGAACACTGTGAGACGGCAGCCGGCCGCGAGCCAGGAAGAGGGCCCTCCCCTGAACTCGGCCCTGCTGACCCCAGGATCTTGGGACCTCCAGCCTCCAGAACCGGGAGGCCATGAACGTCTGGGGTTCTGCTGTCGGTGGCCAGCCCTGACGGATACGCCTGCCCCCACTGCCCCACAGGCCGGAGCTGACAGACGTGACCTTTACGTGCACGAGACACCTTCAAGTAATTCTCTGAAAACCAACCGTGTGCAAACGGTTCGCGGGGAGGGGACCTGTTTCCACGGACCAGGGAGCCAGCGGTCCCTAGAAATGACCCTCCAACTCTCCATGTCCTCGGGATCCTTTGCAGCTCTGAGGAACAGGACTCAGGGGAGAACGTAAGTTCTCTCTTCAGAGCGGGGAGGCAAATATCAGAGAAGCAAAATGCATCCTCAGGCAAGTGCAGGCAAACCTCGCTGTCAGAACCCTGGGCTTTGCCTGCTCTGATCTTTGTAAGAGGAGCTCTCTTTAGATTTTAAGGCTTCCTCTAGGTGCTACACACTGTGTTCAGCCGGGTCCACGTTCTGGAGGACTAGGGGCCAGGCCGGCTGGTGGGCGGCCTCTGCAGCCCCCTACGGAACTGGGGTGCATGGGGTCCCCCCAGGAGCTAGAAGCCCCACTCCCGTGCCGAGATGCGGGCTCTGCTGGGCCCCTGGTGGGCGTCCTGGGCACTGAGTCTGAGTCCCGAGCGCCAGGTAGGGGTCTGGGGGGGCCCCCTCCCCTCTGAGCCCTGTCCAGGACAGACACCCCCCTCTGAGTGCATGACAGGCTGTCCTTCCTCCCTGGTCTGGGGGGATCCCCACGGGCTTAGGCCAGAGAGCTGGGGCCTTCCGTGTCTCAGCAGGCCCAGGTATGCAGAAAAGAACGCGAAGGCCCCCCCAGTTTCACCCTGCAAAGCGCCAACTTTGACGAGGGCGCAGGGCACCTCCGGAGAAGCGACACGGCCACCAGTGACCCGGGTGGCTTCCTCCCCGAGCCGAGATCAAGCTGCCGCCGCGCGGGCCACACGCAGGCTGGGGGGGCACACCAGAGATGGGGCCAGAGGGAGGAGGGAGGGAAAGAGAGGGACGAGGATTTTGCCGGGGGACGGAAGGCCCTCTCAAAGGCATGGCCGGCCACGTCACACCGGTCCCCGTGCTCCCTGGCCTGCCCGGTGACACCGGCCTGCAGCAGGCCGGCCACCCTTCACTGGTACGTGTGGTACACGGTGGCTTCCTACGTGACCACTTTACCTCCACGTGACTCTCTTCCTGCCAAGAAAAGAATATCAATCACCCTGCAGCTGTCAGCGTAGAGAAATCGAACTCGAGATTTCCCTGTCACGGTTGGCAGAGCTCCAAGGGTGCACCTCAGCCTTGCGAGCAGGGTGGGAGGTGTCAGGGCCCTGGGGTCCGCCGGCTGGGGGCTGGTGGGCCCAGTCACAGTGACCTAAGAGCCTCCCGGAGCCCGGGCCTCAGAAGGAGCCCGGCTCAACCCACTGGCATCTCTCCTGCTCAGACCTCCCTCCTGGGCCCATGTGGCTGGGCAGGCCCGTTAGGGCACTAACGCTGTCCTTAATTTGTCCCTTGCTGTCTCCCTCTAGCACGAAGGCCCAGGAAGGCCAGGTTTGTCTGGTTCATGTTATCCCCAGAGCCTCTAACAGGGCCTGGGGCAGATAACAGGGTCCTAGTAAGTAACTGGGGAAGGAAGGAAGAAGGGAGGGAAGGAAAGAGGGAATAATAGGTCAGGGTCCTGTGGCTCTCAGTCCAGCAAAGGGATGGAGACAACTCAGTTGACATCTGGAGCAACTGCCCTGCCCCGTGTCCCCGGATGAAGGAACGCTCGCTCCCAAGGGCCCTGAGGATCAAGCTGACAGTTAGAGCCGTGCTCAGCCTTGGGTCTAGCCTGCCTCCTGCTCAAACACCCCTACTGTGCCCCTGCTCCTCCAGCTCAGCATGGAAAAACGGCCTTAGCTAGATTGCAACCCCCTTTCCATCCTGTGAGGTATCTTGGATCAGGCACTTGGGGCTATTGATACTGACGGGACCAATCATGGGGGAACCACAGACTTTGTCACTGGAAAGGCAACACACTCAGAACCAGGTTGCTTAAAATGAAGCCACACGGGAGAAGGAGAAGTTCTCCAAAGCTGAGTTAGGACCCAAACACTTATCTGGGACATTCCTCCCACCCTCCGTCCCTTCCACCTGTCCACCCACCCAAGCATCCCCACTCATCATCCATCTATCCATCCAACTACCCACGCATCTCTCCATCCATCCCACCCATCATCCATCCATCCACCCACCTATCCCTCCATCCCATCCATCATCCATCCAACTACCCATCATCCATCCAACTACCCATCATCCATCCATCCCTCCCTCCCTCCCTTCCATCATCCATCCAACTACCCATCCATCATCCATCCATCCATCCATCATCCATCTACCCACCCCTCCCTCCCATCCATCATCCATCCAACTACCCATGCAACCATCCATCCCTCCCTCCCTCCCATCCATCATCCATCCAACTACCCATGCAACCATCCATCCCTCCCTCCCTCCCATCCATCATCCATCCAACTTCCCATCATCCATCCAACTACTCATCATTCATCCAACTACCCATCATCCACCCATCCATCATCCATCTACCCATCCCTCCATCCCATCCATCATCCATCCAACTACCCAACATCCATCCAACTACCCATCATCCATCCCATCCATCATCCATCCATCCCTCCATCCCATCCATCATCCATCCAACTACCCATCATCCATCCATCCATCATCCATCATCCATCCACCCATCCCTCCATCCCATCCATCATCCAACTATCCATCATCCATCCACCCATCCATCATCCATCCAACTACCCATCATCCATCCCATTCATCATCCATCCAACTTCCCATCATCCATCCAACTACTCATCATTCATCCAACTACCCATCATCCACCCATCCATCATCCATCCATCCAACTACCCATCATCCATCCATCCATCATCCATCCATCCCTCCATCCATCTACCCATCCCTCCATCCCATCCATCATCCATCCAACTACCCACCATCCATCCATCTATCATCCATCCCATCCCTCAATCCCTCCATCCCTCCACCCACTCACCCCCCCATCCACCCATCATCCGTCCATCCAATACTACCAGACTACCCCCATGGGCCGGGCCTGGTACTCACTGCTGGGACGCTAAATTCAGTGGGGGCGAGGGGAGTGGAGGGTGGACAGCATTCTAAGCAGAAGGAACAGATAGATCTGAACAAACCTGGAATCACATTTGCTGGGCCTGGTGCCCAGTGATGCCAAGCAGCTCCCGAGTAGGTAACTGAATGAGACACTTTTGGTGCCAGGTGGCCACAGGCTGCGGAGTCTCAGATTAGCGAGGTGGCCAGCGTGGCTGGTGCACAGGAAGGCAGTGGGGAGAAGCCACAGGAGGACTGAATTAGGCCTGAAGGGGGTCCCCGGGGCCCAAGGAGGAAGCTTCCCTAGGTGGAGGAAGGGCATCAGACAAGCGACCCAGGGGCACAAAAAGATGAAGGTGGGGGGGGGAATTCTGAGGCCAGAGCTGGCGCAGGCAGGCCTGGGGAGGGGACGGTGCTTCTCCAACGGGATCGAATGGGGGAGTTCTGCAAGTCACAGGGTCACAGACAAATGCCAGATGTCCCACTAAAAATAACCAAATATGTAATTTTTGAGCTAAATCAGATAGTATCTTCAGCTGGATTCCCGGGCGGGCAAGTTGTATCCAGTACCAAAGGTTTAAAAACATGTACGGGGGGCTGGAGGGAGGCAGGAATGGAGAACATTCCTCGCACAGAGGTTCCCAGCCCGAGACTTGGGACAAGGCCACCATTGTGAGGTTCTCAGGGAAGTACCTCCACCCACTGCCTCCGGAAGGATCTGCTCTTGGGGGACAAACACAGGTCTGGCGAGGACTGTTCCCCGAGGTGAACGAAGTTTGCATTGGGTTGGGAACCGGGAGGGGCTGCGGTGGACACGGGGAGGAGGCTGGACGCCAGGCATGGGTTTGGGCGCTGGACGTCTGGGAAGAACCTTCCGGAGCATGGGGGATGGAAGAGAAAGGGCCACGGTGGCGGGGGGGGGGGGGGGAAGCAGGGAGAACACTGAAGAATAAAAGGAATACTCGGTGTCTCCCGACGTGTGACCCCAGGAACAGTAACTTTTCCATGAGAAAGGCTTCCAGGCCGAATAAGCTTGAGAAACACCGGCTGAACGCGTCCACCAGACTCGCCGGTGTGCGGAGGGGGCCTGGCCACAGCGGGGCCCAAACTTCCTCACCCAGGAGCCGTGCAGGATCAGGCCCAGCGTCCGCAGGGAGCGCGGCAGACTGAACACCCGGGTGAGATACAGGTTTGGGGGCCCGCGGGGAAGGTCCAGGTGGAACGGCACACCCTTGCCTTTGTGCAACCCCCGCAACGCGCCCCGGACACTTGTCAGCATCAGCGGGAGGGGAGCAAGGCAGCGGGCAGGGTTCAGTGCCTTCCCCCCAGGCGTGGGGGCTCCCGCGGGGGCCTCGGAGCAGCCCCGCCCCACCCGGGGCCCCCAGGGCCGAGCAGCACGGCGTCCGCGCCACGTCCACTTACTTTTCTGTCGTTGAACTCCACGTTTTCCCCTTCGTAGTCTCCCTGTTCAAAAGGAGGAAAGAGAACTCTCGCCACCGGATGCAGCTTTCGAGTAGCGCAAATCCGCGTCCAAACGCGAGCTCTTGCAGAGCTCGCAGACACAGTGAAGGCCAGATGGCGCATCGCAGGAGAGGGAAGGCTGGCCTGGCCCGGCACCTCCTCCGGGCAGCCCTCCTGCCCTCGCCCCCTGTCACAGAGGCCACGTCCCGGAAAGGACCCAGGGCCACTTGCTAGGAACCAGCAGCATGCAAGAAAGGGGCTTTGCGTGGCCGTTGGGGGGTGGGGGGTGGGGCGCGGGCGGGACAGTCCCAGTGCCTTGCCCTGCAAGTGCTGGGAGGACAGGAAGCTACACGGTCACTGAAGACAGATCAGTGAGCCCCACACTCGCATTTCACACTGGTAACGCTGAGGCTCAGAGAAGCAAGGTGACTTTTCCGGGACAGACTGCTAAGCTGGGACCCGGTTCCGAGTCTTTAAATCCAACGCCAGGGAGGGGGGACCTGAAAGTCAGAAGCCTGCCCAGCATATCAACAGCTGGAACCAGGGACTCAGGGGAAGCAGCAGAGGGAGCGTGGCCCCCCGCGGGGCTGGCCTGGCCAAGCGGACTTGAAGATGGCCGGGAGGAAGCTCTGAGGCCTCCCGGAGGTCTGCCGGGTACCTGCTGCATTCACCAGATCCTTCTATGACCCTCCCGCCCCCTCCAGGCAGGGAGCACTTGGCCTCACGCTCTCTGAACAGAGGTGCCCTGAGACCAGTGTCATTAATGTTTCCCCCTGAGTCTTCAGGGCACCCTCCCCCGCCCCAGCCCAACCCCGGAGGCTTTCTGGGTGTTTCTCTCCATGGCCCAGACAGCCACACACTCCAGCAGCATCTCATCTATTCGGGACCTCGAGGGTGACAGGTGCCATCCAGGAGGGAGGCCGCCAAGCCGCCACCTGAAATGTTAGTCCCGTCCCTGTATTTGACGCACGAATTCCAGGAGCCCTCCTTAGGGTCTCGCTCAGGGCAGACCCCTACTCCACACACCATTCTCACAGTGGCTCTCTGGTTGCCGTGGCATCCAGCGCCTTGCCTGATGGGTATTCTTGTGGAATGAATGACCGGATGAACGAATGAGCACGGTAAACGAGGCCTTGCAAGGGGGTGGCGATGCCGCGGGCGACGCACTGAGGGCAGCAAGCCGTGACGCAGGACGACGGCGGATTTGGAGCAAGGACCACCCAGCATGCGGCCAAGAGCCGGGCACCTGAGCCTGGGTGTGTGGCTTCACGGTCCCGCCCCCTGCTTGAGCATGCGGGGTACGTTTGGACCAGTTCAGAGCGATTTATGTCCCCAAACGTTCCAACATCAGCTGTGGTACCTACGGGGGTGGGTGCCCTTCAATTGTGGGGAAAATTCATCGCTGTAAAATTCCGTAGTCCCTCAAGACGCCCAGAGTCCTTACTCCGGCTGGAAAGAACCCCGCGGGTAGAGCTGGAGGCTGTGTGCCCCTGGACAAGCTGCTTGGGCAACTGCAGCCTCAGTTTTCCCGTCTGTAAAGCGGGAGCGGGCCCCCCACGGAGGGCCTCTCCACTGCCGTGTGAGGTTCAACGTTGGGCCCAGCTCCCCCCGCAGAAGCTGTTGCGACCCAGAGCACGTCATTCAGCCCGAGTCTCCACGTCTGCACCAGATCAAAGGAGACAGAGCTCCCACTAAACACAGCTCTCCGCGTACAACGGGCGCCCAGAAATGTTGACGTCTCCCCTTTCCCTTTCAAGCCTTAGAGGGCTGACTCCAAACAGGTCTGGATGGCCCAGAACAGGCCCTGGCATCTCAGCAGGGGTGAGATCAAGGGCCCAGCAGTTTGTGAACTGGCGCAGGGCTGCGGGGCGGGGCCGTATTCCGGGAGCCAGCGGGGTGAGCACCCACTGACGAGGACGGTGATTGAGGCCCCTTCAGCCAGGACCACCGGCCAGGACCCGGGAGGTCTGAGCCCTGCCCTTGAAACACGCCACAGGTCGCCGGCCAAGGCAACCGACCCACGCGACCCAAATCAACACGGCGCTCGGTGAGCACCTACGTGCCGAGTGCTGCGCCTGTCCTGAGACCCGTGGGCGAGGACCAGCAGGCAGACGGCGGTGTCTCTGTGGGACAGGGAGCATTGGAAGCCAGGGGGATGGGGGGAAGCAGGGAGACATCAACGGGGCAGGGGCAGGAGGAGGGGGAGAAGGAAGGCTTTGGGTGCATGGTCTGTCCCGGGGAGGGCGGCTGCCAAGAAGAGCTTGCAGACAGAAGGGACAGCATCCCCGAAGGCACAAAGCGGCTCAGGTGACCCCACCTCCCCACAGGGAGTGACGCGAGGCTGGCAGCTGCGTGTCTCTTGGAGGCAGCGGTCAGGCAGGGCGGGGGGGAGGGGCGGCCCTTTGCTCTCGCGGAGATTGGGTTTCTCCGATCCAGCGTTTCACTGGAGGCCCTTCTGCTTCTGTGTTCCCTCTGACACTGCTGGGAACCACTCCCACTTGCAGATGGGGACACTGAGGCTCAGCGAGAGGACAGGGGCTGCCTCCGCTCAGGGCTGCGGAAGAGAGCGGCCAGGACGAGACTCTGGGGGCCCCGCCTCCCTGTCCGGCTCCCGCCTCGTGGCCCCCAGTCCCCGTAGCCACGCACGTTTGGAAAGTTCCAGAGGCCCTCTGTCCGGGCTTCCCACACTGCTGGGGCCCCACGGTGCATTCCCAGTACCCTGCTGAACCCTAGCCCCGGTCTCCATAGAGACAACAAGAAGAGACTCATCCCTCTCCAGCCAAGCCAATGCACGGCCGTGGCCATGGGCTATATTTGTCGGGGGATACCGGAGGGATTTGGAGATCCAGCTCAGGAAGCTGGCCACTTGCTCTGCAGAAACAGACACACACAGAGCCCGGGTCGTTCTGCCAGAGCGGGGGCGGGGTGGCCGGGGAGACCCAGGCAGGGGCAGCATCTCAAGGACCAGCCGGCCACTGGGACAGGGTGTCGGCCACAAACGCCCCTGCCTCGGTGGGCTCGTTCTGCGAGAAGAGATGCTCGGGGTATAACAGCAAGGCCCCCACCGGGGGAGCAGGGAAGGGCTGCGTGCAGCTGACATTTACAGGAGAGCCAAAGCAGGAAGCCAAGACCGCAGGATAATTAGAGCTCCCCGGGGGTGTGGCCCGCGGGGATTTGGGGCGGCCAATGACGCAGGGGCAAACTCCGTCAAGGTTACTTACATCGTGCAGGGGGTAGGCGGCCGAGTAAACGCCATTGGCCAGCAGGCTGGTGATACCTTAAAGACAAAGGCAGAGCGAGGATTAGGGACCAGGTCTGTCTCCTGCTTCTCTCTTTGCAAACAGAACAGTCCCAGGACTGACTCAGTCGCCGAGAATTTTCTCGAAGCCTACTGCACCTGGCTGCCCAGAGCCAGGCCGCCTTTCTGGCGTTTCCTCCCCGGGTTCGACCAGGAGACGGTAAAAAACATGCTCTATCGGCAGAATTAGGAAGACAGAGAGGACACCCCGAGAGAAAGTTCCATCTGGGAGGAAGGAGGTTCCCCGAACGTGCCAATCCACCAACTACCCACAGCTGCCGGAGGGCCAGTCTACAGACAAGAAAGGTGGATTGTAAGTGGTTAGCAAAGCTGAATCACGAGAAAAATACGGACGGGAAAATTGATGGTGTCAGAAAACACACATACAATTTGCAATTAGATTTTAGGTTGATTGGGAGAAGCCGGAGGGGAGGCCTGTGGGCCCCGCGTGGGGGCGGAGGCACTTACCGTATTTACTACATTTTCGCCTCTTACTTAAAAGGGCAGAGTCCTTCTTTCTTCCCTCTCCTTGCCCTGTTTGTACATCGGGCTATTAGTTACATGAAAACGCCTGAAAGGACCAAAGCTGCATTCGGGGGAGAAAGGGCTCGGAGGGGCGGTGGCCGGGCCTCCACGGCTGCCCCAGGCCCTGTGCTGGGCGTGTCACGAGAGTCATCATACCTGCACCTCCCAGGGCCCGGAGGTGTGCATTCGGCGCCCCGCCCCTGGAGACAGTGCCGTGGACGGAAAGGCAGAGCCGGCCACGCACGGGGAGCCGGAACTCTGATCTCGCGCACATCCTCGGGGGCCGGCGCGGCACACGAGTCTCCAGGAGCCCTTTCCTGGTCACAGAACCCTCTGCCTGGCCGAAGGGGCTTTGTAGGGGGTCAGTGGGTCAGGGTTTGCAGTGGCCTGGCCGGCCCATCCTGTACTACTCCACGGGAAACCGGTGGGAAAGTGTCTTCCTGAAATCCACTTAAAAAGAGACCGCCTCTCCGGTCAGTGATCTGGAATGCTCGGGGTGCCTGAGGGATGCTTGGAAACCCAAGCCAGCGAGAGGCGGAAGCATACGGCTAACGCCCACCTGCGTGAGAATTCATCTGTAATGAAAGCGGACGTGGGTCTGATTCAGGTTCATTGGCCCTTTACTGTTCCTAGAACACTCTCAACGTGGCGTTGCCACAGGGCCTTTGCACAGACTGCTCCCTCTGTCTGGACCCCTCATTTTCTTCAGATCTCCGAAAGGCCTTTCTGGTCATTGGTCCTAAGTCCTCCTGGCATCCCTTCCGACCGCAGCAAGACGGTGTTCTGGCTTTTCTGATTATTTATTATCTATTTCGTCCCCCAGAATGCAAATCCCCCGAGGGCAACAGAACCCATCACTACTCGCTGCAAGGTGAATGTGTGACCTCGGAGGTCGGCAGGGCTTTCAGACAAGGGACCGAGGTGAAACGGGCTGCAGCAGGGACCCCTCGCCTATCTGCTCTGCCACCGGGTTTGCCAGAGAACCGACAGGAACACTCAGAGACGTCCACCCCGGGGAAGACCCAGAACAGAGATCAACTCCAGCTGAGAAGCCCCCAGGCCCGGGACCGCCTACAGACCTTCGTAGCAACCACGCAGGTTTGTGCTGGAAGGGACCCGACAGGGACCCGACAGGCAGACTGAGGTCTGGGACACAGTGCAGGGATGGCAGCCACACTTTCTCCCATTTTTGGTGACCCGGGCCACCGTGGAAGCTCCTGTTCCCCCCGAGGTGGGCTGGGCCTCCGGGGACAGGTCTCCTGGGCTCCTCCTTGACCCGCGAAGGGGCCCCCGCTCCCACGGACTTAGGACACGGGCTTAGAGACTCCAGGCCCAGAAGGAGTCCCCGTGACTGGCCATCGGGCATCCCAGCAGGACACGTCAGCCCGGAGGGCCCGGCCTCCCCTCCCTCGGACTCCGGAGGGCCCGGCCTCCCCTCCCTCGGACTCCGGAGGGCCCGGCCTCCCCTCCCTCTGACTCCGGAGGGTCCGGCCTTCCCTCCCTGCATCCTGGACCGTCCCCCAGCAAGCCCCCACGCTCCTGCTCTCCGCTTGCTTCCGGCGGTACTCTCCCCTCTGCGGGAAGCCACGTGTGCGAGGGTTCCCTGTCCTGGCAGTCTCTGTGCCAGCCAGCACTGCCCTGTACCCCTGGAGGGCGTTGTGCACACAGCTCTCAGCGGGGCGAAGGACAGCTTAAGGAGAAGGGGGAGCACCAGGCAAGGACGTTCCTTGGCTCCGAAGTCTCTCGTTCTGGGGACCTCAGCCTGCCGCTGCGAGCAAGGGGCCTGCGCTGGGGTGGGGCCGGGGGTTCAACTCTGCACACCTCGGTCAGGAAACGTCTGCATCTGTGCCTTGAGGTGTCCTATAAACCGGCACCCGAGGCGCCCAGCCGGGCTGGTTCCGCGGCAGGTTCGGAACCTGGGGCGCATGTCAAGCACGCGCCTTCCGGCGAGGCTTGGTGTGGGGCCATGTGGGTCCCTGGTGGGGTGCCTTCCGCCCCCGGCCGGAATCCTACTTCCCGCTGGACCGTGAAGGTCAATGGCAGGGGACAGGGCCTCGGCCACCCCTGTTGCGTCCAGAGGCCAGCGGGAGGCTCCGAACGGCACCACGGAAGCCTCGAGCAGAGAGAAGGCATCCTGAGCACCGGGCCCCGCGGTCCCAGAGCGGCCCTCCCGTCGGAAACGGTTAGACCAGCTGAAACCAAAACACGCTCAAAACCCCCAACCCGGCAGCCCGCCCCCCACGGAGACGATGGAGGCAAGATTAGCCCGGGGAGGGGAGCGCTGAGCTCAGGCCCCAGCAATGTCCTCACCCATGCTGTACTTGGCCTTGGTACATGTCGTTCTTTTCAGGATTTCATAGACCTGTTGCAGAGACAAGAGGGAGGGGCAGACGGTCATCCAGGCGGCAACGGCACGCAGAACCTGCCAGGCGGTGGCTCAAGAGGGACGTGGCCGAGCGTTACGGGCAACGACCCCCCCACCGCTCTCTGAGGACCGACGGCAGCCTTCGTGAGGGTGCACAAGAACAGGGCCAAGGGCGTGGCGTTCTCAGGGATGCGTGTGACCGAGGGGTCCCGTGTCGCGCTTCCCTCCGTGGAGGCACCGGCTGTGTGGTGCTGTTCAGGGTTGAGGGTTGTCCCCGGCGCCCTGGGGGACGGGCCGTCCTCCCTTTGGGCTGGGAAGGGAGTTGGCATTCGGAGCCACAGGGACCCAAGCAACAGCACCCCTCCCGGGTGTAGCCCTGGATCTTCTAGAAGCCCGAGGCGGGGGCAGGTCTCGGGGTTCCATGCCACCGTGCGTCACGAGGCAGCAGGGCGTGGGGTGCCCGGCGGAGGCCGTCTGGAAGGTCCCGCACCAGCCCAGCTCTGGGCTGTCTTCACTAACGAAAGGTTTCACCCGGTGGCCTCGAGAGCCCAGGCTTGGGAGCCTGCCCGGGTCTGGGCCTGGCTTCACGTGTAGATGTGAAGGGCAAACTACCTCACCACCCCGTGCCTCAGTTTCCCCACCTGCAAAATGGGCTGAAATGACCGGCCCGAGGCCACAGAAGTGAGAGCGGGGGCGCACAGGGCTCTCCCACGGCTGCCGGCCGCCCCCAGGCCCTGCTCCGTTCACCCCTGTCCTGCGTCCCCACCTGTCCCAGCCCCGGCCCAGCAACCTGGCCTCAGCAAACCCTCTCCCGAGGCCCAGGCCCTTCGCTGTCACTGTTCCTTCTGCCAGAAGCACTTGTGGCCGGAGACCTGAGGCTACGGGGCAACTGCCACTCTGTTGCTCTGCCTCCTCACTCTGCTCTTGTCCCGGGGTGCTCCCTGCCACCTGCCAAAGATGTGCCTGTCGCCTCTCTCCTCCCGCCGGTGCTGGGCACACACCAGGTGCTCCCACACCACCCATGGATACATGAACAAACCACTCAGGGTGGCCCCCTCCCTGTCACCTCCCGAATCTAACTGGTGGCCCCGTCCTGACCTCGCCGATTCTCCCCTAAGTACCTCCTCCCCATCCATCTGGGGTCACGGCCCCCCTCATAACCACATCCGCCTCCACTGGCTGTCATCTTTCTAAGGACAGACCTGATCACAACCCAAACCTTGCTCTGCAGCCTTCTGTGGCTCCCTAGTGCCAGAGGCTGAAAGCCCGAGTCCCAAGATTTGACACGTCTGGCCTTTCCTGCTGATCCTGACTCCTACCCACGTGCACACTGGGCGACCCTGATGCCAGGAGCACGGGGGGTGGGAGGAAGGCGGGAGGGGCTGTTGACCGCCATACCTTTGCCTAGAATGACCTTCCCCCAACGCTGGAGACCGTCAGGTCTCAAAGACCATGGGGCCGGACTAACCAAGGGCAAAGTTCTGGACGGCCAGTTTCTCTGGGGGCTGGCGGTTTACAAACTGGCCTTCGAGGTCTCTGGGAGAGGCCACCCCCAGCCTGGAGGTAAAATGGGCCGTTCCGTCAGTATTTAGCACCTGTGACCTGGGGGTCAGGGGCGGAGCTCTATTACAGAGACCCCTAATGAGATGGGGTCTAGAGCTCTCCGTTCACCTATGTTCCCCCTTCCTCAGCAGTGTGAATTCACGAATTTGCACGCTGCCCTGTACTTCTGGGGGCATCCTGGCAACCCCAGATCATGCAAAAAGCGGGGGCACGCGCACATACTGAAGCCGACACGTGACTCAGTCTCCCTAGCTGGCCGTCCCGACTCTCGCCCATTTCATGGTGACAAAGAACCGTGGCTGGTCCTCCTCCTCTCCCGTGCTCGAAGTCGGAGGGAGACGCACCCCTGATGGCTACGTGGCGGCCCCCAGCTATGCCAGAGGGCCGATGTCCTTGCATAAACGAGTTCCTTCTCGTTTATTGTAATGAGACTTCATTGCCAGGATCAATCAGTAACACGCTGAGTGAAAATCATGCTGTGCCCAGGTCACCCCGCGTGGAGGTGAACCACCGCCCTTCGAGCAGGAAGCCAGAATCATCCTCGTTCTGACACAGGCTCGGTGTCTCCTGAGGTCACAAGGCTGGGAGGGGACCGAGGGCGGATGGCACCCAGATCTGCCTTCCCGAGCCACCCTCGCCAACGCGACCGGCACCGCTGTCCCGCGCCCGGCCACCTGCTGTTCGAGCAGTTATCTTCAATCAGTTAACCCGGCAGTTATCTGTTCAAGGCCAATGGCTGCTCCCCCCGCCCCCCAGCCCTGCACGTCTCCCCTCCAGGCTGGGCTTTCTGGGCAGGGGAGGCAGCGGCGGTGGCCTGGCTGCGAGGTTCATTTCTGGTGTAGAGGAAAGTCAGGTCCCGAGCCGTGCGTGGCCCAGCCTGGCTGGCAGACAAGCCGGTGGCTGATGCATAAACATTAAACCGATACCTTGAAGAGGGCAGGGTGGCCTGGTCAGATCTCCAACTGCAGCGCATTCCTCTGGCACAGCCCCCGCAATCTACCCCGGCCCGCACAGCTTTGCCCCCCCTGCCGTCGCTCCTGCTGGGACTGCCTGCCTGGAACCCTCCGGGCCTGGGGCCCCACGATCTCCACTAAGGGCAAGGGCAGGGAGGCGGGGGAGAGACGCCGAGGGGTCTAGAGGCTCTCCTCCTCCCGAGGAGGGGCGGGGGCTCCCCCTGGGCCCCTGAAGCCTCTCCGTCTCATTATTCTAATTATTGCTGTCGCAGGCAATTAGAGCGGCCCTCCCCCCGAGGCGTTCTGCCGAAATGGAATCATCACCCGTGTGTCCCCGGGGCCCCCCTGCTGGTGAGCCAGTGGTTCCCACGGCAATACTTACTATCGTGCTCCGGGTTTTGCTGTCGAAAAAGGAATCCTTGTCAGACAGGTCAAATCTGTTGAAACATTGGGCAGAAACAGACACACAGTTCGCTGGGGTCGCGGCTCTCCCGGTTTCCAAGGCCCTGGGAGGCCACGCCGTCCCCAGGAGCCGTGACCGTGAAATTGGGCAAGCTCCCTTCGAACGCCAGGGGTGAGCCAGCCCTGGGCGTCTGGAACGGTCCGTTTCGTCCCTCTGCCCCCCTCCGGGAGGCCCGCACACCCACGCCTCCCTCCTAAGGATCTGCTTCCTTCTGACGACACCCCCAGTCTCTGCTTCAACCGATGATGCCAACCCACCGTCAGACAAGTCTAGTATCTATGGCAGTCTCCCTGTTCTTTACAAATGGTTTTTAGCCCTGAGGTCTTGGCCCCCACAGAGCTTTCCTGAAGTTTCCTGAGGGCAGAGCAATGTCTCTGGGATGTGTTACCCGCTCCCCCAGGCACTCAGGGTACAGCCGGGGAGGGTGGCTTTGTCCCCATGGAGCCTGCAAGCAAGCTGGGCTTGGCCAAGGGTGTCAGCCAGGGCAGAGCCGAGGGAGGCTGGGGCGTGGGGTGGGGGTGGGGTCCTAGGAGGAGGGCATCTCCCTCAAAACCCGGGGCGCCCCCGTCCTGGAGCCCCCCTCCTGGAAAGAGCTGGGCTGGGGGCCACTTTTTAAAAACTTCCTATCCCTGGCAGGATCGAGAAATACAGCGGAGTGCAGCACGTGGTCCTTGCCCTGTGACTAATACATCTGCCCGAGCAGGAGCCCCAGTTCTGAACCGAGAAACAGTTCTCCACGCCCCGGGAGACCAGTGGCATCTTGGTGACGCCCCCGCCCCCGCCCCGAGCTTGAAATCCACGTCCCACTGGGCCCAGAGCCCGAGCCCTCTCTGTTCCCACCACTGCTCACACTCCAGCTGTGTCCTGCGAGGCCCCACGGAAGCCGCAGCCACCAGCGACCCAGGGGGCTATGCCCCGCTGCCCCCCGGGAGCCGAGTAGGAGGGAAGGTTCCAGGACAGGTGCCAGGCAAGCCTGCTGGCCGCGAGTCCCTGGGGCGTCAGGACTCCAGCTGGGGCTGCTTTTCAGCTCCTGCCTCCCGGATGGAGCTCGGCAGCCTTCAGGAGGCACGGTCAACCGGACCCTCCCACTGGAACACGTCCCGAGAGGGACGGAGAGGGACGGAGCGGGGCGGGAGGGAGGAGGTGCCCAGATCACCGCTTTGGGGCTTCGGGCCAAGGTGCAAGCATGCTCTCACTCGAGCCCACCCGATTTGTCCTAAGTGTCCCCCGGCAGAAGGACAAGACTCTTCGCCTCGCAACTCCTCCATGGACGGTGACCTTGGAAAGCACTCTTGAACCTCTTCTGTGCTTGAGAACCATAGGCTCTTAGGAGGACGTGCTTCTGGGGCCGAAACTCCCACAGCCTTGGGTGACGGGGAGCTTCCTTCGGCCCCAGGGGACTGTCCTACAACCTGCGTCTGTCAGGTCACCCACCATGCTGCGGGGGCCACCCGGCAGGGCCCTCTGGGAAGGGGCGAGCGGGCGGGGGGAGGGGTGTTTCCCCACTTACAGGTGCTGCTTCTCCCGGGAGAAGGGGTAGGACAGTCTCTTTGTGGTCTGGGGTCTGTGCCCTGCCACCTTGGGCTGGATGGGGTCCGTGATTTTCTGGAGCACGGAGTTGATCTTTTTCAGGAGGCCACGGGTCTCGTTAATGTGATACAGCTGCAGAGCAGACCGGGAAGGGGGAGTCTGCGTCATCTGCTGAGCCGTGACCCTCGCAGTCTGTTCTCAGAAGGTCACAGAACTGTCCCTCCCCACCGAGATGGCAGGTCCTGGGAACAGAGCTCCGGGATGGGCCAGGAGGCTCCCTCCACGCCTGCTTTCCAGACAAACCCAGCGGGCCCGGCGGAGTCCGAGGAGAGCCCCGAAAGCACACACCCTCCAGAAAACCTGCCTGTGGCCTTTCCTTCATTTCAAAAGAGGTAACCCAGACGGTCTCAGTGGACCCGAGAAGCCGGGGGCTGATTTACGCCCGAGGACAGCTTCGCTTCCTGCCTCCCTCTCTGCACGCGAAGGTAAACAGGGACGCCTCGCTAAGCTTCAGGAACACGCTGTCAGGCCGATTCCCGGCCGGAAGTTTTTAGAGATGACAAAGAAAAATCCCAGCAAGCTAGGAAACATAATTAAGAGGAGTCTGATGAATTAGCCGAAACACCGCAAGCAGGAAAAGCAAGACCGAGAAGCCTGTGTTTGTGTTTATAGCAGGTTCCTCTGACCCCTCTGCTCACGCCAATCTCTTGCTGGGGTTTGGTCTGGGGTCTCTAAAGGGCCCCCCGGGGCCGCCCCGCACCCCCCACAGTCAGGACACGGGAGCCCACGGCCCTCGCTCGGCTTCTCACCACAGCCGAGGAACCCCCCCCCCCCCATCCCGACCCCCTCCCCCCGGGTGGCATTTCCCCCGCCACGTGCCCCTGCAACACTCAGACCTCGGGGCAGGAACGTCAGCACCAACCTTCTTCGTCGGCATCTTCAGTTTCAAAAACTCGGCTTCTCTGCACAGCACGTTCCAGGGCGCGTGGATTTTTACAAATCCGACCCCGTGAATTTTAGTCTAGGGAGGAGAGAAGTGCTCGGTCAGCGCGGAGAGCCCCGGGATCGGGGACCGTCTTCCCCCGGGGGCACGACCGCGGCTGCTGGGGTGCTCGCTCACTCCTCCTGGCCCCCCACCCCTGCAGGGCGCCCGGCAGCCAGAAGGGCCTGGACCGGGGTCCCGGACTCCGGGACACCTGGGGCATTTTCAGGGACTCCAAGCGGCAGGGCCGCAAAAGAGGACCTTTCACAAGGGAGCTTGGGCCCGTTGGACCCGGGGGATACACGAGCCGCCTGGTGTCCCCGAGCAGGGACGGGCAAAGTGGAGGCGTCCCCACCCCCCGGCTGGATGTCTTCCCTCCGTGGGGCCAGGGCACGCCTCCACCTGTGCCCAGCAGACCCCTGCAGTCCCTCTGCGGCCCCTGCCTCCACACTCACGTGAGCGGACAGCCCGGTACAGGGGCTCGAGGGCGGGCCTGTTGGAGCCTGGCACCCCCAAAACTTCTGAGAGCTTGGAGGGGGAGTCGCTTCCCCCTGGGCCAGCGGGTCTGAGGGACAGCGAGGAACGGCCCAGGGCTACGGGGACTGGCCGGCCGGGAGCTGCACGGCCAGGGGCTTTATCAGCGTGGACACCACGGCCCTTCACGGGGGGAACACGGGGCTCGGCGAGTAGAGTCACGGCCCCGCCTCTCCCCAGAATAAAAGCAGCACACGGTGCCTCAACGCCCCCGCCCCCCGGCCCCGGCTGCATACCCAAAGGGAAAAAGCCTGGACCTTGGAAAGATACGTGCATCCCACCCTCACGAGCGCCCTTCACGCCGGCCAAGACAGGGGAACCGCCGCGTCCAAAGATGGACGAGCGGGCAGAAGACGCGGTGTGTGCACACAAAGGAGGATCACCGGCCACGACGTGGCAGAAATCCCGCCATCTGCCACAGCGTGGGCGGACCTGTGCCTTCTGCTCCAGGAGACAAGGCGGAGAAAGAAAACACCCCGTGGGGACCCCCGACACGCGGGATCTTCGACGGCGGGTTTCACAGAAGCGGAGAATCGACCGCTGGCTGCCAAGGGAGGTGGGTCAGAGCCTACAAGCTGGCGTTAAAGGAAGCCGGGCTCTGGGGTCCCCGCGCAGCACGGCGACGCCCACACTGCGGAGATCCTCCGCGGCGGCCGCGTCCGAGATCTCACCTGGGCCACCGCCGCCCCCCCCCCCGGGCCACCGCCGCCCCCCCCCCCCCGGCGGGTGAGACACGTGAAGCCTCCGACACCCCTCAACCTGTCTCCGAGCCCCTGAATTCTGGGTCTCGATTCCCTTGGTGGCTCCAAGCCAGAGGCGCCTACGGCAGAGGGGCCTGCAGCCCACCCGACTCCTCGAGGCGTCCCCCCGCCCCGGGCTTGAAGGCCGGGCTGCCCCAGACAGAGGTCCCGCCCGGCTTTCCTTTCACGGTCCTGAGGCGTAAGGGGATCGACCGGGAGTCTTGGCTAAAGGGGCCCAGGCTGTGGAAGGGAGGGTGTCGCCCACGTGAGCCCGGCACCCAGACTCGGGCCCAGGCTCTGTGTCGCGTCCCCAGCCCGGGAGTGGGCACAGCGCGTGGCTTCGTTGCAGGTCCGGGGGGGAGGAACAATGGGGCCAAAGTCACGTGGGGAGGGATGCTAAGAGGAACATCCTCCGTGGGCCAAATACACCCGCCCACCAGCCCGCGAAGCCGAAATTCACAGGAACCCAGGAGAACGCGGGCAGCTGGGCGGCGGGAGGCAAAGCCTCCAGGTTGGCACAGAGAGTGACAGGCGGACCCCACCTGCACCCGGCCCGGGGAAGGGGGCCCTCCCCGACGCCGAGCCCCAACTGGGGCTTCCTCCCCACCCCAAGAGAGGGGGGCAAATGCCCTCTGGCGGAATCCCAGCCCGCCCCTCCTCTGCCAGAGCCCCCACTCCCCTCGGGGGCCAGGGGAGTCGTCCTGTCCGGGACCCTGGCCTCAGTGCCACCTCACATGCCTCCTCTGCGCTGCCCCAGCACGAGGGCCGGTCCCGCTCAGGGGCCTCGGCCTCCCGGCCCCACTGCCCCACACGTGCTCGTCCAGTGAGGGGACGAAAGCCAGACACAGGAGGAACGACCGTGACGGTGCTGAGACCCGCTTGGCGCACGGGCGTGCATGGACTCGGCCCGAACACAAGCCTGGGGGGTGGGGCTGGGCCTCACTGCCGTCCTCGTCTGGGAGCTGGGGACCCCGTGCAGGCTCACGACACGCACCGCGCGGCTTAAAACGACGCGGATTCGTTCTCTCACGGCTCCGGGGCCGGAAGTCTAAACCGAGCTGCCCTCGCGGCCACAGTCCGCCTGGAGGCTCGAGCGGGAAGGTCCTGCCTGGCTCTTCCAGCCGCTGGGGGCTCCAGGCGTCCCTCCAGCCCCCGCCTCCGCCACCACGTGGCCTCACCTGTGTGCCTCTACGTTTCAAACCCCTCCTTTCTCTTCTAAGGACACCTGTCATTGGACGGAGGGCCCGCCCTAAATCCCGGGTCGTCTTGCCCAGAGACCCTGAACTCCATCCACAAAGACCTTTCTTCCAAGCAAAGTCACATTTGCAGGTGCCAGGTGGACGCAGCTTTGGGGGCCACCGTTCAGCCCGCCACGCGGGTCGTACAGCTGCAGCTCTGAGCCCCGCAGGGCTTTGTGCAGGGAGCCTGTCTACGTGGTCAGAGGAGCTTCCAAGAAGCCCGGGCCCAGGAGCTGGGGCCTGAAGTTGCCTCAGAGGGACCAGCCAGGACCAGGGTGCTCGGGACAGAGGCCCGACGGGTGAGGGCCTCAGGGGCCCCGGAGTGCCGTACCCAGCGCAGGGGGCTCTGGGGCGCGGAGCCCCCATCCTCCTCCAGGGCCGGCGGGCCCGGCAGGCACCGGATAAGGTCCTGAGGTTGGGTGGCCCGAGTCAGCACCCTGCCCAACCCTGTGTGTCTCTGGCGAGTGATTCAACCTCTCTGAGCCCGTTTCCCCATCTGCAAATCTCTGCAGCGTAAGACTTGCCGCATCCTCAGGGCAGTCCCTGGTGCCCCTGGCGTCCCCACCCAGCCCCCCCGGCGGGCAGGAGAGGTCACTCTGTTACTTCTGCTCAGGAACGCCTCCCCCTGGCCACGGGGCAGCCGAGGCCATGCGGCTAACGTGCACGGGCGCCCTTGGCCAGCAAGCCCGGGAAGCCCCGGCGGGCACCGAGATCTGAGAGGCCGCAGGGCCCCGGGTCCCGGTGACTCACGGACACAGGCTGACCCCGCGGGGCACCCGGGGCGGGGATGAGTGACCGTCAACAGCCCACACGCAGCAGGAGGCTGTCTTCCCGTGTCACAGACCCGGGTCTATTTCCGGGCACTACTCACCCACCCACAAAGACCCGAAATCCACCCTCCAGAGTCCCACGGAGATTTGTGCGGATGACGACGAAGGAGCTGGTGCCTGTGGCCGGCCTGCCCGGGAAAGCACTGTCCTCTGTTTACGTGAGCAACGAGGTCTCTCCCAGGAAACATCTGGCGGGATTTGGGAAAGGGGCCGTGGGACCAGTTCGGACAAAACACATGCGGGATGTTCTCGGACGTGGTGCCCGGCCTGACCGCAGTCCGCCCCCAGCGGGAAGAAAGCGCGAGAGGGCCGGGTCCCCGTTTCCCCAGCCGGATGCCCGGAGCAGCGAGGGGCGGGAGCGCCCGCAGGCCCCTGGCGCTGTCCTGGGCAGGGGCAGGGGCAGGGGCAGGGGCAGGGCCCCCGGCGCCCAAGCCGAGGACATGCCCACCTGGCCAGGAGCTCTCCGGGCGCAAACTAAGCACGTTCAAGTCTCTGTTCTGAGCCAAACTCGCAAAAACTGTGACCTCGCCAGAACTGTTTCCAGCACTTTCCTTTCAGAAGGAAGCAGAAAGTCACAAACCAAACAAAATAACATCCCCACAGGGGACTCGCGGAGGTTGAGCGCCGCAAGGGCTCCCCCCACGTCCCCACGGCCGCCATCTGGTCGCGGCCTCCTCCGGCAGCTGAGGGCTCGGGGATTGCTGGAAGGTTCTCGGCGGCAAGGACCAGGCATGGGCGGTTTCTGGTTGCCCTTGGCTCCCCAGGGCGCTCCGGGCAGCACTGTCTCCTCGCCCCCCTCTGGCCTCCAGGCCGCTTCACGCCCCGCAGGCACCTTTCTGGCTGCCGCGGGGTCCTGACTGAGGGAACTGAGGGTCCCCAGGGTGCTGGTGGCACCAGGAAGGTCTCCGCGGCAGCTCCCGCCCTGTGTGCTGACCCTGCCCCGGCTCCACGGGCGCTGGCTCTGCTGTCCCCAGCAGGGACGCCTGAGCTCAGTCCGGAAGGGGAAGCCCAGGAGGGGCTCAGGCCGGACCCCCGACCACCACCCGGGCCTCAGCTCCCGACGAGGACCTCGCGACGCCCACCTGGCACAGGCCCCCTCCAGACCCTGCCCTCGGAGTGCCGGGCCCGCCCTCGGGGAGGGGTCCCGTTCTCTGCCACAAATAGGTTTTCGTGGCCCGCGACGCCCGGTGCCGCGTGTTCCGCCAGGCGCCATTTTCCGCGGCACGGGTGTCTGTCTGCTCTTCTGGTCGGCACCAGTGTCCCGCACGGATGTGACCTGGAACACTGGTTCTGGGCCAGAGATGTCCGTTTGGCTGACCACGGATCCCCTGATCCTAGGGATGGAGAGGGTGCCTGGTGCCCTGGGTCCCTGGAGCAGGTGCCCGATGACGCTCGCCGAGTGGGCCGGGGGGAGGAGGGCGAGGCCACCCCTGCCGAGCACCCGCTGGGCGCAGCCTGGGGCGGCCCCCTCCCCGACCCGCTGGCAGGTACCGCCGTGCCCTGGCTCGGGGCAGCTCGACCCTGATGGGTTCACACCTGCCCCCCACCCACATGGCGTCCCGGAGTCACCCTCCGTCGCCAGGCGTGTGGTCCGCTAACGGGCATTCCCCGCGTCACAGTCTCTGCCGACCATGTCCAGGAGGAGCGGTCACGTCGTGCACGGAGGCAGTCACGCCTCCTACACCATCACACCGCTGTCGCCAGAGTCAAGGCTCAGGTGAGCCGGGGGGAGGCCGAGAACGGGAGCGAGGACAGGGCGGGGGGCATCTGTACCCCCCAGTCCCTGCCACGGGCTCTGCCCCCAGGCCTGGTGTGCTGAGGGAATAAGTGATAAATAAATCACCAAAAATAGTCTTTCGCGGCCCTTGTTCTGTGAAAGGCAAAACAGTAAATAAAATGAACGTCACAGCCTCAAAGGAGCTCAAGGGGTAAGAGCAGGGCACTGGTGGGCTCAGAACGCTGACCAAGGCTGGGCCGTTCCCAGGGTGCCCCAGGCCCACCCCCTAGGGAGCTGGACACCCCTGGAGACCCCCAGGAAGGGCCCTCCCCCTCCACACACGGGCAATTGCAGGGAAGGCGGTCGTGGTGCCGGGCAGAGCAGGAGAAGGGGGAAGGGAGGAGGCGGAGATCGCCCTGAAAAGTCCTGGCCCCCAAACTCCTCGGATCCAGTGCATCCGGGGACCTCAGCCTGTGACCTTGGTTCAAGGTGGTTCCAGCTGTAATGCCCTCAGATGGGTGATGCAGACAAGCCCCAAGCCTCTCGGGACGAGGGCCCCTTCCTCCCAGGCCTTGGGGACCCCCGGGCATGTAAAGGGCAGGGGCCGGCGGGTGAGAGGGCCAGGCGCCAGGATGAGAGGCGGCCGGGGAGAACGTGCACAGGGCCCCCTCTCCCCCGCCCCCCCCCCCCAGGGGACACAGAAAGGGTTACATGGATCACAAAGCAGCCACGTTTACCTCGTTCAAAGAAATAAACGTCAAGTCAGAAAGGTCCCGCGAAGGACAGGAAACCACGGAAAAAGTGACACAGCCAATTTGGGAAAGAACCCAGCAGAACTTCCAGAAACAAAAATGTGTCGTAAGGAGCCCTAACGCTCAGCAAACGTGTTTGAAGATCCTCCCTGCCTGCAAGGGGAGGGTCAGAGGAGTCGGAGAAGCGTCCGACTTCGGCTCCGGTCACGATCTCACGGCGCATGGGTTCGAGCCCCGCGTCGGGCTCTGTGCTGACAGCTCAGAGCCTGCTTGGGATCCTCTGTCCCCCCCACCTCTCTCTCCCGGGACCACGGCAACCCTTCCCACCACCAGCCATGGTCACCTCGTGTCAGTGTGGTGCACGAGGGGTCCCCACGCACCAGAGGACCCTGCCCTGCCCAGATATGCCTTCTGATTCCCGTCGGGCGGGAGGGGTCCCGGGGGGCTGTGGGCAAGGAGCTGTTTGCTTTCCAGCCTTCCCCCCCAGCACTCAGCGAGGAGGGAAGGGCCATCGTCCCCATTTCACAGGCGGGAAAACTGAGGCCCAGAGAGGAGAAGCCCCCCGGCTGCCCTGGCCGAGCGGGTCTGAACCTCACTGGGAGCTCGGAGGCCGACCTCCCCGCCGCACTCCCGAAGCTCTTCTGGAAACAGCAGCCACTCCTCCTGACTCGCTTCTGAAAAGCAACATCCACGCTAACAAAGATGGGAAACCCTTGCCTCGGGGGCCACGTCAGCTCCGGGGCAGGCAGGCCGAGAAGCGCCGGCCGGCCGGCCTGGGTGCAGAGGTGAGCCCCCGTCAGCAGCATGAAAGCAAACAGACGTGACAGGGTTCCTGCGTCCGTGGCCTCCACAGCTCTACCAAAACCAGGGTCAAGTTCAACCCCGGGGCAGGATGGGCCCCAGCCACCCCAGCACACACAGCCGGGACTTGAGCGCGTGGCCTTCTCGGCAGTGACCCGCGGACATAAATAATGTCCGGCAGGCTTTGAGGCCAGACTTGAAAAATGCTGACGGGTTTCAGTGGCAAGGAAACGTTGTCCTCCGTTTGGTGGGAAGCCCGGACGCTGGCCCCGCTGCGGTGGGTGGGGAGGGGGCGGACACCGCCCTCCCTTCCCGCCACTTCCTGTCATGCCGTCCTGGGGCCTCTGACACGGGCGCCCTCCTGGACCTCGTGTCCAAAACGGACGTGTGGGGCCACCCTCCGGATCGCAGCACCGAGGCCTGTCCGCCCCGGGGTCTCTCCCTTCCAGGCGTCTGGGACGTGGTTTTCAAATGGGGTTCCTCGGAGCCTACGGCGCCTGGGGGAGGGCAGTGCGGAGGGGAAAGATGGGGGACCCCCGGCCACAGGCTTCACCTTTCCTGTCCCGTACCCGGGGTGGGGGGCGGGGTGTGAGGGACAGCGTGTCTCCCGTGCCCCGTGCGCCCTCGGCCCAGCATAGCCACTGCTGGGGTCTCTGTCTGGGGCTGCCTCTGGGGGACTGAACAGTGCACGGCGGGGGGCTCGCGTGGACACTGGGGGGCCCATCTCGGGGGATGCTTCTGCTGGCTCATGGAGGAAAAGGCCTGCAGCTCCTCACAACTCCAAGTACATTCCGGGCTCCTCGGCCACCGTGCACCCTGGGAGCTGGTTGGAGACGCCGATCAGGCCCGCCCCCGGCCTGCTGAGCCGGAGTGAGCATCCCTACGGGACCCCCCCCCCCCCCCCAGCATTCCTGTGCGTCTCCAGGCCCTGCAGCCGGACAACCTGCCCGAGGCCGGACCCCGCCCTCCAGACCACCTGCCCCGATCTGCCCCCGACCACGAGCCACACCTCTCCTGCCCACCGGGGGCACCGCGCCACCCCTGAGATGCCCGCTCCAGCGCAGCCTCAGCTGTTGCAGTGGGTGGGTGGCGTCCCCCCAAAGAGACGTCCACGTCCTAACCCCAGAATCTCAGAACGGGAGCTTATTTGGGTATAAGTGCGCTCAAGTTAAGATGTGGTCACAGCGCGGGAGGGCAGGCCCTTACAAGCAAAGGAGACACACGGAAGGCGGCCCAGCGGAAGCTGGAGGGGCGCGGCCACAGCCCAGGGATGCCGGGGGGGGGGGGGCCCTAAGCTGACAGAGGCAGGAAGGACCCTGCGCTTGAAACCTTCAGAGGGAGCACAGCCCTGCCGAATCCTGGATTTTGGACATCTGGTCCCCCAAACCGTGAGACTCAATCCGTGGTCATTTGTTCGGGCTGCCCCAGGGCACCAACCGGTCCGCGTCCCTAGGACGTCATCCCAGGACGTCTTCAAAGCAATAAACCTCCTGACTCGGGAGAAAGGCCCCGTCGGGGTGCACATTCTGCCCAGGAGCAGCGCGGCCTTGCACGCCTGCTGGCCTCTCGCAGAGCAAAGGCAGGTCGCGTCCGTGCCCTGGTGACCTCTGGACGGCTGCCCGGTCGTGGCCGCAGAAGGCTGGGCCAGCAGAGTGCAAGAGGGGCCCTCATCCGGGGCACCTGGGCGGCTCAGTCGGTTGAGGGTCCCACTCTTGGTTTCGGCTCAGGTCATGATCCAGGGGTCGTGGGATCAAGCCCCGCGTAGGGCTCCGTGCTGGGAAGCCTGCTTGAGGTTCTCTCTCCCTGCCCCCCGCCCCCCGCCCCATTTCTCTCCCTCCCTCTTTTCCTCTGCCTCCTCATCCAGGCTATCGAATGCCGGGTTTCTCCACCAGGAGTGATACTGGCTCCTGAGGACGTCTGGAAACCTCTGAAGCCTTTTGGTGATCGGGACCCGGGGGCGCCACCGGGGCGTGGCAAAAGCCCCTCCTTAAAGAGTGACTCCCCACCTTGCGAGCGTTTGAGTATCTTGTGGAACGCACGGGTTTTTCTCACCAGGAAAGCGCACCTAAGCGCCGGTGCTGCTTCCAATCGGGTCGGCTTGCACAACTGGGCTCTCCTGGGGGCTATCCTATTTCCAAAACTGCCACCCTTCGCTCCTTGTAATCGGAGCACACCACCCCCCCGGGAGTGATTCATTAGCCAAGACGTCTCTCCTTGAAATCGAGGCGACAGCCGCGATCTGCTAATCACGCTGGCAGGGGCCCGGGCACACCTCAGCGGCCGCGTGCGCCCGGACGGTCTCTGAACAGATTCTGGGTCTGCCCGTGTCCAGCAGGGCGGGGGGAGGCACCAGGCTGCGGCGGGCGGATGGTTTTGCCAACCGCCTTGGGCCCTGGCCGTCTCCGATGAAAGCCCGGGAGGGGGAGAGGGGCCCTCGTAGAGCACAGTTTATGACTCGAGGGACCCCGGGAGGGAGACGACACGGCCTGGCTTCAGCCGCTGGAGCCTGGAGCCGCCCCGTGCTGCTTTCGCTTTTAAAACGACCCAAATCCACGGCTGAAAAACCTCTTTTAGCCATAGGGCAAAACTTTCAATGAAATTCTTAGGTCTTATTGGGAAAACCAGATCTTTTGTGGGATAGTGCCTACCATCTCTCCGTTTCCTTTTTTTTATTATTATTTAAAAAAATTTTTTTTTCACTTTTGAGAGAGAGAGGGAGAGAGAGAGAGAGCTTTCGTCAGTGGGGGAGGAGCAGAGAGAGAGGGAGACACAGAATCCAAAGCAGGATCCAGGCTCCGAGCCGTCAGCACAGAGCCCAAAGCAGGGCTCAAACCCACGAGCCGTGAGATCACGACCAGAGCCAAAGTCGGACGCTCAACTGGCTGAGCCTCCCAGGCGCCCTTCTGTGTTTGCTTTCTACTTCAAAGTCACGATCACATCCTATGAAGTTGCAAGAAAGGCGTGTGTGTTGCAGTTGACTGGACTTGGAAAGGCTCCTCCCCCCCCTCCAGATGAACCATAACACGTGATTTAACGTTAACGACAGCCCAGGATTTGCCTCGTGCCAGACTCGAGTTAAGCCCCTTCCCTTTGCTCACGATCACCCAGTGATACAAACACGACTGCCATTCCACGTTACAGACGGAGAAACTGAGGCCCACGCAACCCCGTAAGCCTTGCGAAGGGCAGGCCAAGGCTCTGGGATCTGGCCGGGGTCAGTGCACATTGCCACACCTCGGGGGGGGGGGGTGGGGGGCTTCCGGGCGCAAGACTCTGAAGCCGTCGTCGGGAAAGAATGATGGGAACAGGGAGCGCATCCCTTAGCGGACGGACCAGGCACAGGTCGCTCGGAGCCCAAGCTCGCCGCTCCGTGCGCAGCCCCCAGCAGCCTCTCCTGCCTCCGACGGAGCCCGTTGTCTCCTCCAGCTACGAAGCGCCACGTCAGACCTGAGGCCGCGTAGTGGCCACGTTGTTCGGACAACAGCCCGGGGCTGGCCGGGCGGAACGTGCCAGAAGTCAGCGCACCAACGGCTCCCCTCTTCTGAGCGGCCCAGGGCTCAGGTCTCAGACAAAGTGAGGAGACAGAAAATCCCAGGGGACGGGCACACGCGCGCCCTGCCCTCGAGAGAGCCCTCTGCAGTCTCCTTAGGACCGCGAACATCAAAGCTCACACGCCCCTCTGACGGGAACCACTCCAGCCGCAGAAATCAACCCCCGCCAGGGAGCCGAGCCTCCGAAGGAGAAAGTCACCCAGAGAAATGCTCTGTGTGCAGCACGAGATCCCTCGACCGCTAGGTCAGGGGAGAGACAGGCCCCACCACGCATTTCCGGACGCGTTCGGGGCCAGCACTCTGAGCGTGTCGGGAAAGGGCGTTCACACCAGCTGACTCGCCGACTGGCTTGCTGGTCGGAGGACCCCAAAGGCGTCCCTCTCGCCAGACCCAAAGCATCCATCATTTAAGGACGCGGTGGTTCTCGATGATACGCGGCCAACTGAAACCAACTTTTAAACACGCACCGTTGGCTCACGACTCCCTCAGGCCGCCTGCTGACTACTCGCGCTGTTCTTAGCGTGTCGCAGAGACTTTTGCTCATTCTCGGCCAGTCTGCACGGTGACAGCGCTGTGGGCGAGGGGCCTGTCCCCCCAGTGCTCACGGAAGGAACCCCCGACCACCCTGTGCACAGAGAGGTTAAGCAGCCGGCAGGGGAGGGCACGGCAAGCTTGCCGAGAAGTGGAGGGAAGCACCGACTGTCCCAAGGGCTGCCAAGGCCCCGCTCCCGGCCGCTGCCCAGCCTCCCGCCACCGGGGCGGCCCTGCACCCCGGGAGACTCAGCCTTTCATTCTCCCCAGAACGCTTTCCTTCGAAAGACGCTCAGGCTTCGCCAGGGACAGGCGCTCCAGAAAACGGTTTTATGGTCGGGGGATTTCAGAGCACCAGAGCCCGCAGAGATCAAGCCAGACTGACCTCCCCACTTGACAGATTGAGAAACTGAGGCCCCAGAAGGGCCAAGGTCCGTCTCCAGGAGAGCTTCATCCTCAGTCCCTGGGGAGGGGCACGTCTTCCTTGGGGAAGGACGTGACCAGAGCAGGAAACGCCCTGACCCCGAAGGCCAGCCCCTCCCCGAGAGCAGGTGTCTCTGGGGCTGGTGGGTGTGGGCTGCTGGCTGGGGGGTCTCCCCCAAACCCGAACAAGCGATTTCTGCCCAACCTTAACAGGAGCGGCCTTTGCGGCGGCCCTCGTAGGAGAGCAGGCTAAAGCCAGAAGGACCCCTCGCCGCACCGCCTTCTGGACACGGCGCCGGGGCCCCGGCCGGCCTGCGCACCCCGCGCGCCCACAGGAAGCGGGGACAGTTACCTCCTCGTCCCGCTCCAGCTCCAGGCCGGCCTCCAGGAGGTTCCCCTCGTACTCCTCCCTGCGGAAACGCTTGTCGTCCTCATGGTAGTCCATCGGGGGCTCGGGCCCCCCCGCCGCCCCCACGTCCCCCTTGCCCGGCAGCGGCTGGTCCTGCCTGGTGCCGCGGGCTGCGGGGGCCGCGTCGCCGTGCTGCACCCTCCTGGCCAGGGTCCTGCTGCCCGAGGGCCTCTTGGGGTGGTACACCAGGATGTAGTCCACCTTGCGTCTGCCGTCCCGGAGGTAGAGGCCATGCTTGCACTCGGCGTCGGGGTCCACGGACAGCGAGTTCAGCAGCTGCGAGGGGAGGACAGATCACCCCTGTCAGACCGTCAGGGGCCGGCCCGTGGAGGGGAGCGGGGTCCTAACCGCCCGAGCGCCCACCCTGCGGCCGGCAGGGTGGGCGCACGGCGGCCCCGTCTCCGTGGAGCCGGCGTTCGAGGAGACGCTCGCTGTCACTGATGCAGGGAGGCCGGGCCGGACCCCCCTCCCCTCCCTCGGGAGGCCTCCCGGTCTGCGGAGGTGGAGCGGGCTTGCTGGGAGGGCCCGGCCTGCTTGCAAAGGCGGCCAGAAAAAGTGTAAGACCACCCACCCCCTCCAACCCGGGGAAGTGACCTTTATTCGCTTCCCCAGGGTCCCCGGCCGGGGCGCTCGGGTCCCGCGCCTACAGATCTCAGCCTTTGATGGCTGGCGTGCAGGGTAACTTCCCGGCAGCATGGCCGTGGGCCCCGCCCCCCCCCGGCCCGGTTCCATCTCTGACGCCAGTTAGCTGTGTGTTAGTCTGGGTCCCCCAAGGGCAGAGCCTGAGTTGAGCGCGTGGGTTCAGAGGTTTACCCGAGAGGTCGTCTCGGGGGCCAGAGTGAGGGTGAGGGGAGGCGGGCACGGAGGGAGGGGCCGAGAGAGGCGGGCTGCGGGCAGGGTCACGGCCTGGGGCAGCCGGTCTCCATCCTGGGTGGTTATCTACCCACTCCTGGGCATTAATTCCCCTTCCCTGGGTGCCCTGGGGTGGGCCGAGGGGTCGGGGCAGGGCCCTGACAGGGGCTGCTCTGCATGGATTTGCTTGCCCCGGTTTCCCTGTCTGCCTGAGGGGCTCTAGGGGGCCAACGAGACAGAAATGGGGGTCCGAGGAGTAAAAATTAAAACCTCCAGGCGCCTGGGTGACTCAGTCAGTTAAACGTGTGACTTCAGCTCAGATCACGATCTCACGGTTCGTGGGTTCGAGCCCCGCGTCGGGCTCTGTGCCGACGGCTCGGAGCCTGGAGCCCGCTTCGGATTCTGGGTCTCCCTCTCTCTGCCCCTCCCCGCTCACGCTCTGTCTCTCTCAAAAAGGAATAAACGTTAGAAACACATGAAAAACCTCGGCACAGCTGCACGGCCACTAACACTCAACGCGGATTTCTAGAACTCCCGTGGGATTTCGCTGGTTGCTGAGGGCAGACAGGTTAATCAGCAAACGGGTCTTCGGCAAGAAGGAAAAGAAAGAAAATCACGCTGGTAGTAGCCTCAGGAGCAGCTCTCCTCAGAGCCGAGCCTCAGTCCTGCAACCCGACCTCCCGGCTTTCACCCCATTCCTGCCATCAGTCCTAGACGCGCACCTTCATCCAAGAATGAGGCCCCTCCAGGGCGGGAGCCTGGCACGTGGCTGAAGGCAGGCCCCGGGCCCCATGGCTCGAGGACAGAGCTGTGCTCAGAGTCTCCCCACAGGGTCGCCTGGAGACCCAGGATGCCCCCCGACCCCCGCACCGGGCTCCAACGGGCCGTGCACGTGGTCAGGAGAAGCCGTGGGAGTCCCGAATTTCGGGGCTGATGGTCTGTGTTAGGTCCGAGGTACAACAAGGACATCTGGAGGGCGGGGGCCCCCGCGTGACCAGGTTTCCTTCCAAATGTCCGGCTCGGGGGCAGCGGGGAGAGAGGAGAGGGAGAGAGGCAAAGTGACGGATGCACGCCTGGAGGGAGAGGGGCGTTTGGGCCTCACCCCTGGTTAGGGAGGGGGGCGTCACGCCCCCCCCCCCCCCGCCCCGCCCCGCAGTCGTAGGCTCCCTGGCTGGTGTCAGGATGCTCACAGCCCGACAGGGCGCGGCCTGCACCCAGGGCCGGCAGGTGGCTGGACGTGAGTGGTCGACTTCCACCCGCAGTGACTGGGAATCTAGGGCCACTCAGGCGGCCTTCACGGGACCTGGCAGCGTGGATGCCCAGCGGGCTTGCTCTCACGGGTGTCCATCCGGAGACTTGTGGGTGAGCAAGGGCCAGGGCCCCACCTGCGCGGGCAGGGTGGGAGGAGGAGGGGAGAAGGGAGCCCCAGCCCCGCCAAGCCCCGCACGGGACACGTCCGCCAAAGACCCCGGCCTCTTTTCAGGGTCCTGAGACGCAGGAAAGAGCGGCTCTCCTCCTCTCCTCTGGGAGGCAGGGGGGGATACGGCACAGGTGGGGAGGCTGAGCCCACCCGGGGCACCCTCCCGCCCCCAGTAACTGGGACAGGGGCGACACTCTTCCTCAGCCCAGGACACGTCCTCTCACTGAGTCCCGACCCGATGAGGGAGCACCGTGGTACCATGGGCAGGACTATTTCCCACACAGCGGGCGGAGGCTCACCCACCAGCGGGAGGAGGTCAGCCCACGCTGCCGGGGCCGATCGCCTTCTCTAACCTGCCTTTGCCAACTTCCCTAGCTTCCTCTCCCCACTCCCGCAGGCTCCGCCCGAGTCGGGACATCCGTCTCCCCCGTCCTCGCCTCCGCACACGCCCGTATTCCCTCCCTGCAGGTGCCTCCCTGCTTCCCGGACGTGGGGCCCATCCCCATCCCCAGTGCTCCGGGGGCCCCCGGTCACTCCAGCCAGTGGAGTCTCTTGGGCTGGGGCTGTCTTGGGACCATCTACTCACGAGGTGTTAACTCCCAGGAGCAGGGTGGTGGGATCCCCAAAGCCGGGCCAGGGACCCCCCTTCACACGACTCCGTCTGGAACCAGCTACACACACAAGGGGCTTGGCACCTGCCGGGGGCCCTGCAAATGCTCCTGGGTGGCTGGGATAATGGCTAGTATTGAACAAAGTGGACAAAAAAAAAAAAATGCTGTAGTGAATGGGAAGGAAATTCAGAGTGAGCCCATCGGGTCAGAGGGCAGGGAAGTGGGTCTGGAGACATCCAAGAATCCCCCACCAACACGAGACAGGGAAAAGTTAACCGGGTTCAAAACTGAACACTAACCATCTGTCTGCTGGGGCCCGATCGTGACCTTTCAGGGCCTTTGTATTCTGGGGGAGAGAAAAAATATCCCTGAAACATCTCCCCCCCCACCTGGGGGGAGCGGCACGGAGGCCTCGTCAGGAACGACTGTCCCTTCTACCTGCATCCCAAGACCAGCTGTGCACTTAGCTGTGCTACCCCAGGTAGCTCCTTCTGGAACCTTCCTCGCAAAATGAGGGTCAGGGGGAATAATAAAACCCCCCTCATAGAACACGACTTCCCTCAAAGGGTTACTGGAAGGATTAAACATGTCTATACACAAAGAGTTCACACCAGGCCCCGGCATATAAAGAACCCACAAGAGGAGTTTGCTGTAAGTGGAAACTGAGGCGAGAACAGATAAAGAAATAGGGGAGGGCAGGGGAAAAACAATCCCATGGTCCAAGTGGACCACAAGTGAAAGGCGGTGGGCTGCACCGTGGGGACGGGCGGGAGACAGCCCAAAGCACTGGTGTGAGAGTCCCTGATCTCCCTCAGGGCCTGGCCTGGTCACTGATTTGTTGTGGACCAGGGGCGTTCTCTGTTTGGGTCTTAGTTTTATGAAATGGGGGCGGTCCCATCTGAGTAAGCGTAAGGGCTTAGCAACCTTTACACAAAAGGTGTGGGTTCCCTTCCTACCACACTGTATGCAGATCAGAGAGCGATGCTGAGCTGGGTATGGAAGGAGCTGGAGAGGGAGTCGCAGAGTAAGGCCACGGGGGCGGCCGTGGTGGCCATGTGTCTCCGTGGGGCCCTTCCGTGAAGCGGGGCAGTGGGTGCTTTTCTCGTGCAGGACGGGACGAAGCGGTGAAGATTTAAGTTGCAGCAGGAAGGTCACGGGTTAGACCGTATGTGCAACTTTCCAGTGCGAAAAAAGCTTGAAAAAAGCCTCAAGACCTTCTCCTCTCCGGATCCTCGAGAGAGGGGCAGGTGGCCCCTCGGCACACCTTTCTTGAAGGCGGGGGATCTGTCATTCATCTTTTTGACGCCTGGCGCCGAATGCGCGGTTAAGGAATGAGCGAGCGCACGCACACATAAAGGGCCACCGGAGCTGGGCCTCTGCACAATTCCCGGCGGGCGTCGCCAGGTCAAGGATACCGGAGCTGAGACCCAGCCGGGCCAGCAACGGTAACACCACGCTCCCCAGCCCCGAGCCTCAGTTTTTCCATCTGTAAGGTGGGGACAGAAACATCCCCTTGGCCTAAGTCACGGGATTCTTACGCGGACACGCGTCACGGGAGACCTGAAAGTATTCTGAGGATCGTCCCCAGAGCGCCTGGCAGGAAGCGCTCCCGGAAGGAGCTTCCCTGAGGAGGACGGTAAACATGGCGGAAAAGAAACGACTTCCTGAGGTCACACCGGAGGACGTCAGGGGACCGGGGTTCCCCCCACGGCAGGCCTGCCCCAAGCAGCACAGACAGCGGGAGGGCAGCCTACATCCGGTCCGCACCTGCCTCTCTAAACTCTCTCCCCGAACTCCGATGGCAGAAGAGGCGAGCTGGCCTAGGACCAGAATTTGTTTATTTGGCTTCTCACTTGGAACCGGAGCTCCAGGAGCCGAAGTCACATGTTCGTGTGACATGGCCGAAGCCGGGGCAGGTCTAACAGGGGGCAAAGAGAAGCTGCTACGTTCCCTTGTTCCTAAAACGGGGAAAAGGAAAGCAGCCACCTGCAAAGTGTCTTTCGGTTCTGGGACTCTTCCCGCGTTCACTTGCGAACTTCACTTGGCTTCCCCAAACGCTAAAGCTTAGATCACCCGCGCGACAAATGACCGTCGGGCGCTCCCCGCCGCCTCCACACGGACCGCCCCCGGTCGCCGACAGAGAAGCCGTCTCATTTTGCAGGCAGGTCGATACCAGGCCCGGGCACTTCTCTCTGGGGCTGTCTGGGCTCGTCGGGGCATACAGATCCGGGGCCGCCGACAGCCAGCGGGACGAAAGCAGAAACTCTCAAAGATAAACACAAAGAAAACTTAGCGAAATAAACTGCGTTCAACTTGGCCTCTGGCTCTTGAGTCGTTTCTGGCGCCTCTTGGTACAGAAACAACGAGCTGACTCTTATCCTGGAACCTGGGAATGGCAGGAAAAGTAGAGGCCCGGGGACTCCGGCTGGGAAGTGGAGCCTGCACGGGAGGGGAGTCCCGACGGCCAAGTTAAACTCCGTCCGTGCTGCAGCTGCACGTATGCAAGCTCGTCTGGGAACTGGATAGGAACTCTGTGACCAGCCCACGCCCTCCGGCCTTCACCGGATGACTCAGGGTAATCACCGAGCAACCATCACTGGCTTGAGCTGTGCTGGGGATGCCCTTGGAGGCTCTCCCCGTCGAGCTTCCAGCCCGCCCCGTAGACATTTCACCGGCAGGACACTGCTCGTGGGGTCGGTGCCCCTGATTCACGGCCCTCCGAGCCCAGGGACTGCCCCGAAACCTGCCCATAGGAAGAGCCGTGGGCAGATTAAGAGGCGACAGTCTCATTGGGGCTTGTCTACGCCTTCCCAGACCGTGAAGACCTCTAACGAAGGGCCAAGTCTTTACAGATTTCGTGGCCCCGCCAGGGTCGGGGGCAGACAGAGAGCTTCTGAATCCAGATAAGCAACAGGCCCCTGAAGTACAACTCCGGAGCCCAGGGCCATTGTTAAGGGCTCTGCTCCCTGTTTCAGACCCAGCCCATCATCAAGGGGAATTCGGTCTTCCCCTGGAATGTCCACTCCTCTCCACCTCTTTGGCTGGCATCATCTCTGGTGCCTTCTCACTGGTGCCCACACACTCCCGCCTCTGGGTGTTGCCACAGGAGAGAGACCTCTTTGTCTGGAAGGCCCCACCCGACCCCCATTACGGGTGTAACCAGCTCCTTCCCCAGGACGTTTGTTCCTCTGGCAGGCTGTCCATGACACCCGCCTCTGTGCCTGGGTCCCAGTTAGCTCTCCTCCCAGCTGCTGGGTGACCCCACTCCCGGCCCCCGTGTGCCCACGGGTCGTAGTAACAGCGCCTACCCTCCAGAGTCGTCAAGATTAAGTGGGCTAATTCTCAGCTCCGGCCCCTTCTACGGAAGGGTCCCTCCGCCACTGTCCTGGGCCACGCTCCGTCACCACTCACAGAGCCCCAGACGGGTGCCGTTCCCCGTCTCATTCCCCGGGGGTGCCCGCCGCCCGACCCGATGTGGGCACACGGTGTTTGCCGAAACGATGGCTCTGAGCTTCTGAGGCCAGTGGTATTTATCCCAAGCAGACACCTCTCTCTCCATCAACACCCGCTCCCAATGCCCCCTGCATCTCTGTGCAAACCCCAGTGCAGAGAGGGCGCAGGGCCTGAGGGTGTCTGCAGTCCCTGAAACACTGAGAGCCGCCCTGCCAGGATCCCATCCCACAGGCGCCTCCCTGAACGCCGGCCGGGCTCTCCAGTCCGGGACTAGGGAGGCAGGCCTGCATCCCCGCGAGGTCAGAGCCAAGAAACAAGGCTGGGGCCTCAGCGGCAGCCGCTGTAGGGAAGAGCGGGGGAAGGAGAGTCTGATCTCTGGTCCGGAGTGAGCACCTCGGGGTCCCCTCTGCTCTCACTGAGGGCCCCTCTCAGCCCTCCCCTCTCGGGGCAAACTTCCTTCTAACTTTAAACCAAACCCCCTCACTGGCGAGTTCTGCCCTCCAGGGGTCCCCGTGACCTCTGGATCTGGCCCCAGAGGGAGCGGTGGGGGTAGCAGGCCCCAGAGAGGGGTCCCCAAGCACGTGGCCAGCTGGCGCTAGCCTACGCGGCCGGCTTCCACTCCCACCAGGCGCCGGCTGGGGACGGGACCGGGGACGGGACCGGGGACGGGACCGGCGCGGAAAGAAGTCCGGTTCCACCGGCGTCCCCTCGCTGGCTGCCCGGGCGTTGAGCGCTCCGAGCGGGGCACGGCGCGTCCCGGGGATTCCGCGTGCCCCAGCAGGTGAGCGACTCGCCGGAGGGTCCAACCCCAGAAGGGCGCGGCTGTCGCCACCCGGGGCGGGGGGGCCCGGAGGCTGCCACCCTCCGGCGGCGCGGCGAGGCGGCTCCCCCCCTCCCCCACGGCGCTGCCCCCGGCGGCCCCCACGGCAGGGGGGGCCCAGCCGTGCCCCGGGGGGGGGGCGGGGCGGGGGAGGCCGGCTCCGCGGGGGGGGGGGGGGCCGCCGCCCCCCCCCACGAGCCCCGGCGCGCCCCCCCCTCCCCGGACGCGGCGCAGGTGAGCGGCCCTCCCTCTGGGGCGCGGCCGCCCGCACTCACCGTGCCCTCGGACGGCAGGTAGCCGATGTCCTCGATGGCGCAGATGTTGATGATGTGGACGCTGCGGTCCTCGGCCGGGAGCGTCGAGTACTTCTCGTTGACCCTCATCGCGGCCGCCTGTGCGCCCGGCCGGCCGGGCGGCGCGCCCTCCGCATCCACGGCCCCGGCGGCCTCTGCGGGGCGGACGGGGCAGCGTTGGCGCGCTCGCAGGGGGCCGGGCCTCCCGCCCCGCCCGCCGCCCGCCCTGCCCTGCCCTGCCCGCGCCCCGTGCGCTGCGGCCGCCCCCCTGCGGGCCCCGCGCGCTGCTGCGGCTGCTGCTGCGGCGGCTGCCGGGGCCGCGCTGGGGCAGGGGCGGCGGCCGCGCGGTCAGAGTTTCCGAAGAAATTTAAACACAGGAAGAAAGCGCTCCGTCCCTGGGCCCCCTCCAAGCGTTCTTTTCACCCGCGAGGGCGCCCCGTGCAGTTTTGGAGGGTGGCGGCGCTCTCGTCCCCCGGGGGGGGGGGCGGGGAGGCTCCCAACAGCCCCCACCTTCAGGAAAAGTCTCCAAACCTCGCCCAGCTCAGCGGCGGGGTCGCCTTGCCTGGGGGAGAGGGAGGGGCTCCTGGGGTTGAAGCGGGAATGCCCGCCCTGGGGGACTTTTGCTACCACTCAGACACCTCCTCCGGGGAGCCTCCCCTGCTTCCTGTGGGCCCACCCTCTCCAGCTGGCCCTGGCTCCCTCTGCGGCTCCCTCCTCCGGGGTAAGCATCTCTCTGAGCCCCCATTTACGGGAGGCTTAGTGTCCCGTGACCGGGCACAGTCTGGTCCTCACTTTGCAGCGGGGGGGGGGGGGGGGGGGGGGGGGGGAGGGCTTCCCAGGGCCAGGGAAGGGGCCTGGAGTCCCTGCATGACACTCTGCTGCCTCCCCGAGGGAGGGACGGTGACTTAGATGGCTCTCATCCGGGGATTAGCAGGGACCGGGACGGGCGCACACGGTAGGTAGGCAGGCAGGTAGGTGCTTCTCAGGACATGTTTCTAATCCTCCCTCCCGTCAAGAGGATGACACAGGTCTCCAGGAGCAGCCGTGCTTGGGTTCGGCCCCCACCCCCACCCCCAGGCCCAGGGGCCATGCTGGCAACCCTGCCCAGGGGAATGAAGTCTCCTTTTCCTCTGCCTCCCCACGTCTTGTTAGTTCCTCGGGGGGGGGGGGGGGGGTGTGTGTGTACCGAGCGCCACCTCCTCCGGGAAGTCCTTCTGGATTGCTCCTCGCCCAAGCGCTCGAGCCTAAGACCCACTCTGCACCTCGACTACAGCACTCCCTTTCCTCCACCTCACTTTACGCCAGGTTTATTCCATACAATCAATGCTCAACAGCTGCTGGCCGGCCACCGAGGAACATCCAGGGCCTACAGAAGTGACCAGAAAGCTGTCCTCCGAGGTGGTGATGTCACCGGCACGCTTTGATGCCCAGGGTGGATTCTGGAATCACAGAGGACGGGGTGGGGGGATGGGGTGGGGTCCGGTTCCAGCTCCAGCACTTTCCGGCCCTGTGATCTCCGTCAGGCCCCCTCAGCCTCACAGAGGCTCCGTCCCGTGAAAGTCACGTGTGCGTGACGCTGTGTTCGGCTCAGCACCTGGCACGGGGAGGCTGGTCTTGCCACTGTCGTGCCCGTCCCTGCTCCCTCACCCCTCACCCCCATTTAGGCTCGGGTTTGTGAATTTCTTGAACTCGGAGAGGTGAACGTCCACGAGGTATGATTTGGGAGAAAGGAGCAAAAGTAGAATGCCTCCATTTTGGGTACACGGAGAGTCCCCAACGCCTGGGAAGTGGCACCCGACTGCGGCCCGAGAGCGCTCTGGGGCGCAGCGGCTGGGCGCTTCTGGGAGATGCCGGGTGGGGCACAGTCTGTCAGGCGAGGCCGTGCCCGCCTCCCCTCTGTGGCTCTGCCCAAGAAGCTGGGCTTCACCTGTGTCCGCGGTTGATGACGTGGCCGGGTCCGGACACGGGTGCGCTCGCCGGGCATCACGTTTCTCGGCCACACGTCGGCCGATTTCCTTGCTCTGCCCCTGGCCTTGCATTCTGCGCCCTCTCCCGACCCCCGGGCTGTGGAAACGCTCGAGCAGACGGAGGGGGGCGTGCAAGGTGGCCTCTGTGCAGGGCGGCGAGGACAGGCCAGCAAGGATTCGTTCCGTCCCCAGGGCCGCTCGTGGCCTGGGCCGGGACTTTGTGGGTCTGGGGATCTCGGGGATCCAAAGCGAAAACCAGCATTCCCCGCCCCCTGCCCCCAAACCAGGGAGGGCAACGGGGTTCTTCCACCGACAGCTCTCCTCCAAGTTGGGACTCGGAAGGCCTCCCTCCCCAGCTTCCCGCCTCGGCTGTCCTGCTGGGACTGGGTCTCTACCCTGAGCCGCCAACTGCTCGTAAACCGGACCTCTGGAAACACTGGTGCGTTGGTTTCGCACTTTCTGCCTTTTGCCTCAGGGATTCTCATCGTTCAAAACCCAGAGGGACAGATCTCGCCAGCCGGATTAAGTCCCCGCTCATGAATTAGTAAACACCCAGCCTCATTAGTCTAAATGGTGCATTTTATTATGGGAAGTTCCGGGCGTCACCGCTCGCCCTACTTTGCCGCGACGCTACCCTCTCGGGCTGTTGTGATGTGCACTGTTGTCATGCTGTCACGTCTTTGCCGACATTTGAGTGATCGCCAGGAGCACAAGCACGGGGTGACAGGGCAGCCGGGCAGGGGGCTGAGCTCGCAGTTCAGCTGCAAGACAAGCTCCCTTTTAAGAGGCTCAGGGGGCCGGCCAGCGACATTTATTTCCCCTCCTTGCCATTGCCCACGAGAAGGGACACCTTGCTCTGTCCCTGCCCAGCTGCACCTGCCAGGGCACTCCCCCCCGGCCGGCCGTCAGCAGCCTAGCGGAAAAAGTAAACAGGCCAAGCTTTAGAAAGTGAGGCAGGTCAGGTGAGCCCCGGGTCACCCGTCCAGGCCCTGGTGAGCCCCAGGTCAAGGGTTATTCGAGCGATGGCCTCTCCTAACGGGGCGCCCTCGGGCTGGGCTTCTCGGAGGCGCTGCTGACATCTGGGCTGGCTCGCTGTTTGTCCCGGGGGGGCCAGGCTGTGCCCCGTAGGAAGGTCAGCGACATCCCTGGCCTCTGCCCACTAGATGCCGATAGCAGCCTCCCTCCCAGTGTGACAACAACAAGTGTCTCCAGACATTGTCAGATGTCCCTGGGCGGGGCGGGTGGGGGGCAACCCCCGCCCCCAAGGTGAGAACCGCTGTCCCCAGGCTCCCCGTTGGCCCCTGCCTGCCTCTCAAGACCCGCAAGGCTGATCTTACCACCCACGTCCTCGGATGGGAGGGCAGAGGCCAGGAGAGGTGATGTCCTTGGCTTCAGGCCCCGGCCAGGAGGCAGATCTGCCTTTCCATCTAGGTCTCCTGACCCCGCAAACCAGGGCTCGTTCTGTGAATTCAATACGCACACACGGGACTAGACCGATGAAGCAGGAGATTCAGTTTGTTTTCACAAAATGCACACGTGGCCCTCGGGCTGCCCGCAGCCGGTGGAGGGGGTCGTACTGGCTCTGGCCGTCCCCGCAGCAGGACAGCCCTCGCCCCAGGACCCGTCTCTGCACTCAGCGGTGCTAAATAAATGCTGTTGACTCACGCAGGCAGCCGGGTGGGGAAGACAGCATGGAAGGAGTGAGCCACTCATGAGTCAGGGCTATTGTGAGCCCAACGGCCCCGTCCCGCTCCCGCGCCGGCCCCACGCCCCTTCCAGGGTCCGGTGGGCGACCGCCAGAAAGACACGCGCCAAACAGGTGTATGACCTCACGCGCTAAATGCGCCTCGGGGTGTCATTTCCCCCGGGGAAGACGTGCCCGGGAGCTGACAGCTGAGATAGGGTGGGCAGGAGACGGGGCTATTGTCACTTCCTTCCCTCGCATGATGTCAGAGCCCCGAGCGGCGGCGAGGGAGACTCCGCGGGCACAGACCCCGCCAGGCCCGAGCTCTGGAGCACGGCCAGGGCATGAAGTTCTGTCTGATCCCTGGACCAGGCGTTTTCAGACGCCTCGTGTGTTTTGCTAACCCGTGCCTGCCTTCTGAGAATTCCTAAGAACCCCGCGAGCACGCCCGGCTGGGTTAGAGCCCGGCCAGCTCAGCCGGCCGCCGCCTCCTCCCGGAAGCCTCTCTGGTCCGGCTCGGTTGGTGCTACCCTCCTCTCCTGGCCCCGCTCCCAGCTCCGTCCCGGCACTCGGGCTCGTTTCTGCTCTCTTTCCACCCTTCACCCCCTTCCGGTCCTCAGCACATCACAGATTTCCCTGTTGGTGTTTATTTATTTAACAAGCAGTGGCACAGGGCTTGCTGTGAGCCCGCACCATGCTGAGCCCTCTACAGACATCAGCTCGAGCTCTTACGGTCAATACAGCCGTCTGCAAGGAGATTGGCACAGCCGTCCCCTACCCTCCAACCCCGGGGTCCTTCCTTCGGAAGCGTCGGGGGAAGTCCAGCCTGAGTCTCCTTCCTCCCCAGCGCCCCTTTGGGAATCACAGCGTTAATCCTCACGACAGATGCCTGGGCCTCAGAAACCCCGCCCCCCCTCCCCGCTCTGGGGGCTTGGGGACAGGGACAGCCCCCCTCCCTGCCGAGGCCCGAGCCAGCCGCCAGACCCCCCTGCCCAGCGGTGTGGAAACTCCGCGTCATGGCCCGCCAGCCCCTGCTTCTCAAAAGCAAAGCCTCAGAAGCTCCTTTTCTGCTTTAACTGTTCTCCCCGGGATTTGAAAGAAGAGAAGAGCTTCAGACTGCCCTGCTCGGGGCAGGGGGGAGTCCCTTGCACCAAAGCTCCCGGCGAAGACAAAGGACGCCCGTCTCACCCACATGAATTGAACTGCCGTCCCCTGAGCCTAAACCACTCCGCACACGCGGAGCCTGCCTCCCGATCGCGTGCTGCCTTCCAGGTGGATGGGAGGCTCTGACAGACAAGGATGGGGTGCTCGCTCGGGGTGAGGGCAGGGAGGCCTCCGGGCTGCGGAGCTGGGGGGCGAGCCGGGGCCCCTGCCCTGCTGAGAGCGTGTGAACATCCCCCCCGCCCCACGCAGCCCTGCATCCTCCACGTGTGTCGGGGGGCACGCGTGTGTGCATGTGTGTGCGCGCGTGTGTGTTGGGAGAGTAAATGCATCACACCTGCACGGTCGTTCCCCTGGGGTCAGTGGCCCCACGCTGCCCTTTAATTTCCCTAAGGCCCCATCTCCAGGGAGGCTGGACCCTGACGTCACGGGCTCTGGCTACGGCTGGAGCCAATCCCCTTGGACGTGTGTGGTGGCTTCATAGAGTTTCCCCAAGGATCGAGCAGACCCAGAGCCCCCTGGACAGATGACCAGGCTTAGGGATCTTTATGGGATGATTCCGATGCTTTCCTGGGGGACTGGAAATAAGGGACAGGAATAAGCGACCTTTCCAGGTTTTCGCGGGGCCCGGAATGGCCTTCCCCTGGAAACCCTGACGTTCGCTTGGTCACGCCCTTCCCATGTACGTGACTTCGGTACGGGCCAGGGTCTCCGTCCTGCGCCGAGCTGCTGGGCCACAAGCCTCTCTCGGGCGGACACCCCGGGGTATCCCCCGGGGCCGGCCCGGCCGGGCACAATTGCCCACGATGTTTGCGGGACATACGAACGAGCACGGAAAGCAGGGGCCTCAGCAACAAGTCAGCCCGTCTCCCCGACCCAACCCCGGCGATCAGAATATGAACCGCAGACCTCATCCTCCGGAAGGAACTCCTCTGAAAGGAGGGATTTCCTGGACCCTAGTGAACGGCACTGGCCGACGGGAACGTGATGTGAGCCGCGCAGGTAACCTGACATATTCCAGTAGCCACATCCCAAGCGTAAAATAATCGGGAGGAGTTAATAAAAGACTTCATGCAGCCAATTTCACAGAAAAGTAACATCTTTTCCATAGGTGATCAATACAAAAGTTACTAATGAGATATTTTACGTTTCTTTCCCTTACCGCGTGTTCGAGACCTGGGGTGCCTTTTGCCCCAACGGTACGTCCCAGCTCAGACAGGCCACGTTCCCGGGGCTCGGGCCGCGCGGGGTCAGGGACGAGGTGTCGGAGAGCTTGGCTACAAAGCTTTCTGCCGTGTATCCTTCTGCGTTTCCGGAAGCTTCCGCAAGGAACCCGAATTAGTTTCTTCACCAGGAAACGCGTGACGGTTTCGGACGCCATTGACCTCCCGTGGGGTCTACGGGCTTCCGCTGGGCCCTTTTATCGTTTAAGGGAAAGTGACCCACCTGCTGAACTTTTCTCTCTCCGGCACCACTTGAGAGAAGGCCCCCTTTGCCTCAGAGCCGACGGAGCACATTCCTCGAGGTTCTGACACTCACGAGACGGATCACGCAGAGCAGGTCACACGGGCTTTGGGTGGAGGGGGCGGAGCTCTCCAGCCGGCCCCGAAAGCAAGCCCACCAGGGCTCCCCGAGGGCCCCCGGGTCCTCCGTGTCAGCCTCACCACCGCCCGACCGCATGCACAGGGCTGGGGGCGTCGGACCCAACCGCCTCCCCTGGGGAGCCCTGGCCTCAGGCCGATGCTCAGGAGGTGGCGGGCCCCCTGGAGGAGGTGTCTCAGGCTCTTCTGCACCAGGGATGTCTGGTTGGGGGAGGGGGAGCTCATTCACTTGTTTACCCAGGATTCACTCACTCATTCCCTCCCTCACTCATTCATTCATTCATCTACCCTGTTCATTCCCTCCCACCGCACTGGCTTATCGGCAGGTGTTCTGGTATTTGCTCCCTCCCCCTCCCACCATCCTATCACCTCTGCCCTCCTCTCCCTCCCCTGGCTTTGTTTCCCTCCCCAGACTTTGGGGCCCTTGTCTTGTTTGCTGTCTTGCCCCTCCCCCTTGGCTACAACGTCGGCTTCAGGCTACTTTGTCCCGAGTCACTGGCTCTAGATTTTCATGCCTGAAAATGACACCGGCAGTAGCTGTGGGCACTCAGGAGAAAGGCACACACACGTGTGCACGTATGCACACACATGGGCACACACATGTATGCGGGGAGACCAGCTGATCCCTACGGGGCCCAAAAGGGACCCAAAGCGTCTGACCTCCCCTCTCCCGTCGATATAATTAGTGGCCCTGAAATCCATCCAGAAGCTCAGCCCGGCTACAGCCCAGCACTGCCCAGGTCCGCGGACATCGGCGGCCCCCTTCGAGGCGCCCGCACCCCTCGACCCTGCACGACTCGGCCTCCCCACTCCCTGTGTGTGGACTGTTACCTCTGAAATCAGACTCTCTGGAAAACCAAATGTCTCTGCTTTCTTTCCCCTTTCTTGCCCCTCCCACCCACCCTTAAGAAGCTAGAGAATCCCTTGGACAGGTAACGTGTCGGTTTTTTATTTCATGCTTGGATTCTCGGCGCAAAGACCTTGAGATTTTCTTAAGCATCACGCCTCCTCCCTGCTTTCTTCCCCGTTTGCTGGAGAGCCCGACCTCTGACCTCAGCTCTGGGTACAAAGCCCAAGTCCCCTGCTGGCCCCGGCTCCTTCCTGCCACCTTTCCGAAAGGATAGAAAGCCCATCCTATCCGTGCTCAGGGAGGACGTCGGAGCGCCCAGTTCCTCCCAAAAGGAGAACAAAGGGAAGGGGAAACTCTGGACGGTGCCCAGAGGTGGGCCGGGTCCTGTGTGAGCAGATGCACTGAAACCATTTTGTGAGGCAAGTCTGTTGGGGGGACATCCCGCTGTCCAGGCGGACACCGAACGGGCCCTGCCCCGCCTCTGTGAACGCGCCTCAGAAAGGACAGCACGGCCTCCAGCCCTCGGTGCTGGACGGCCGTCTGCAGCCCCGGGACGTGTGGGGCCCAGGTGCTTCCAGTCCTACGGCCCCAGGTCACGGCCTTGGGGACCAGAGCAAGGGGACTGTTCTCCCTTAAATGACTCCTGGGACCCCCTCACCAAGGAGCAGCCTCTTGCTAACGCCCTCACAGGAGTTCGCTTCTTCCCCTTAGGCTCAGATAGCGCCTTTCCAGAGCGCGTCCCCCGGCCCTCGCTCCCGAGCTCCGATCTGGCCTCTGTCACTTGTCCCCTGGCCAAGTATTTCCTCTCTGTGCTACGAGAGGGGGCTGCTGTCCGTCCTGCTGTCTGATGTCTTCTCAGCACCCAGTGGAGCCTGGCACTCGGCAGGCTGCAGAGGTCTTTTTCCGAAGCACGAACGAACGAATAACATGCACTCCATCAGCGTCCACACACCCCAGCGCCATGCGGAGCGAGAACTGGCACCCACAGGCCCGTTTTCATCTGCGCGGCCTGCCTGTCACGGGACGCCGGGAGATCTTTACGAACGGGTTCTTTCCGGGAACGAGGAGGACGAGGTTGTTGTCTTAACATTTTCAAGCTGATGCAGCAGCTAGGGAACGTTCTGGAGGCCACTGGTCCAGCTGCCACAAAAGCGCCATTGACAAGCCCCTGCCAGGGGAGGGGGCAGGGCTGGGCTCTCCAGGCAGGACGGCACCCCCCCCCCCGCCCCCCGCAGGGGCCATCGGCGGATTTACTGGGGTCCTACCAAGAGCTGCCTCGGAGCTGCGGGCCACAGACACAAAGGGACACAGAAGGACGCAGCTCACAGCTGCCCGGGAAAGTAAAAAAGAAAAACCCATGGGCTACAGAAGTAGAGACAGATCTGGGAAAGAAAGTTCAGGAAGGTTCTCCCGAGGGCGTGGCTTCTCAGCGGAGCCCTAAGAACTCCCCGGGGACAGGAAGCGGCAGAGGAGGGGACGTTGTTCCAAAGCAGGGGGAAGGCCTGCAGGAGCCCGGAGGAGGCCTGAGTGGGGCCGGCAGGGCGCAGGGGAGACAGAGGGGTGGCAGGGGAGGGCAGGACGGTGGGCTCATCCATCTCACTGCTGCCCGGAACACAGCATGACACGGCTGACCAGGCGCCAGGACCAATAGTTTTCAAATAGTATTTGAAGGGAGGCTTTTTTTTTTTTTTTTTAGAGAGAGAGCGAGAGAGAGAGAGAGAGAGAGAGAGCATGCACAAGCGGGGAAGGAGCAGCAGAGAGAGAGGGAGAGAGAAAGAATCCGAAGCAGGGTCTGTGCTCAGCACGGAGCTCGACTCTGGGCTCGATCCCATGAATGGTCAGATCATGACCTGAGCCAAGATCGAGAGTCGGATGCTCAACCCACTGAGCCACCCAGGAGCCCCAAACACGAGGATGTTTATAGATAAAAGGTTTATTTATTTTTGAGAGAAAGAGACACAGTGGGAGCGGGAGACGGGCAGAGAGAGGGAGACGGAATCTGAAACAGGCTCCAGGCTCCGAGCTGTCAGCACAGAGCCCGACGCGGGGCTCGAACTCACGAACCGTGAGATGGCGACCTGAGCCGAAGTCAGACGCTCAACCGACCGAGCCACCCAGGCGCCCCCAACACAAGGATTTTTAATGATGTACGTTGGCACTTTCTTTTCGCCAGCAAGGGTGACCCCTGCAGAGCAATGTCCTTGGGGACGAGGGTGACCGACATGGGCGGTGCTGGTTGTCAGCCTGGGCACGGGCCACAGACTGGCCTCGCTCGGGCCTCGGGACGGCCTTTCCTTGCTTCTGGGCCCTTCTGCACGTTCGTCGGGGCGGGCGGGCACTTCCTCGCCGAACTATAAGGGGGTGGCCCTGGGGTCCTCCGACCCTCCGTGGCCTGGAAGGTCACAATGGTGGCCTGGCCTGCGTCCATGCTCCTGGACGGATTCAAAAGTCCTCGGGGGAGCAGCCGGCTCGGCAGCCACCAGGGCGAAGGCCAAGGTCAGGGCGCCCCTGCCAGCCCCGCCCTGAATCACTTGACACACAGCAGGTGCTCCAAGAGCCTGGGAGACACTGGCCCAGGAGGCTTCCAGAAGCCTTAAGTCCTCCTTTGGGACGGAACTTCCCCGAGAATCCCGCCAAGTCCCCATCCGCCTTCAGGGCGACCTTGGGCAAATTCCCTTGGCTCTGGGGTCTCTGTTTCCCCCTGGCTCCCAATAACAGGCTGTTGGGATGGCGGGAAGGGACCCAAGACGCCCAGCACAGTTCCCACACGTGACGCAAGCCTCGCGCCCGGACCCCGCCGGTCAGGGCTGTGACGACGCGGGCGGAGCTCCGCGCCTGGCCGTCTGCTCGTGACAGCCGCCGATCGTCACAATTGTCTCGGATCCGGAGGGCCCTGAACGGAAGAGCACTCAGCCGCCCGGGACCTGCCTCTCGGCCACCGGTCACAGCCACCCACTGGACGCCCCCGCGTGCCCGGCCGCTGTGCCCCCTGCGCCCGCGGGGCCGACACCCCAGCGCGGGAGGCAAAGAGCAAGCAGGAGCGTCAGCGGGCCGCCGTGGCGACGGGGACGTAGGGATGGTCGTGCGGCCCCTCTGGGCAGGTGTCCACTGAGCAGAGGCCACAGCAGGAGCCAGCCCCGAGGGAGGGGGTCCGGCAGGGAGAGGGGGGTCAGGCTGCAGGGGCTCCGACCCTGCTGGGCTGGAGAGGAGCTTAGAGGTAGGGGTTCAGCAGGCTGTGCTGAAGTTTCAGCCAAGGGCCGCCAACAACGCGTGAGGCCTCCTCTGATGATGGCGAACCGAGATCTCAAAGATCCCAGAGGCGGCTGATTGTCCGCGGGGCAGCCCTGCCTGTCTCGGAGGGCGTCTGCTCCACAAAAGCAGCTGCTTCCACGCGTGGGCCCCACACAGACTGGAGTCGGCCGTCCTGCGCTCCGTGCGTCCCTTCCTTGCCCAGCCCGGCAGCCCCCCGCTCTCTCCGCACCCTCTCCTCGGTTATGCCACAAAGCACCCTGCACCCTGGGACCGCCCTGGGCCCCTTTGTCCCGCAGCATGGGTAGTACGCAGACTCAGCCGGGACTCAGGGTGAGCGGCTTGCGTGTATGAGTGCCCGGGCTCTGCGGGAGGCCCTCCGTCCTTAACCCCGGTTTCCTGTAACCACCCCAGATGTCTACGTTGCGGCACTAAGCTTTTCACTGGCCCCGAGAGCAAACATGCTGAGAAGAGGGCCAACTACCAATCAAATTCATACTAAGGTGTAAATGACTTTCCCCTCCCAAATCATTTTAGTAGGTGAACAGGGCAACCGGCCACAGGCCCACAGATTCGTGGGGATGCGGGATGTGAAGAAAGGGAAAGAACTTTCCACAGCAAAGGGACAGGGAAGGAGGAACAGGGACAAGGAAAACTGTTGTTTCTTGCTGGGCTGGCCTGGACGAGCTCAGGCCTTCGCTGCCCAGTGCCTTGACTTTGGCCACCAGCACAAGCAGGGAAGGGGCCAGCACCTGCCTGATCCCCAGGGGGGAGATTTTAAAGTTCATCCTAGTCCAAGGTGTCCATCTGAAAAGTTTCTCCACTGCAAAAATAGAACCAAGAACAAAGGAGAAAAAATGGTTCAGAGAAACAAAGGGCAACATGGGGACCGAGAAACCTGTTTTTCAGATAAGCATCTGGCCTTCGGAGAAGTTTTCCTTCTCGTCTGTGGGGCTGAGGCCAGGGAACCAGCACGGGGGGGAGGGGAGGGGGGCATGGGGTTCTTCCCGATAGTCGGCGCCTGTGTGCAGACCCGGGCCCCGGCTCCCCGGGCACAGGCTGCGAGGCCCCACGGACCTGCCCCTGCGGGCTGAGGCTCCAGCCCCATCAACGCGATGCAGGGAGCCCCGGAGGCAGGAGGGAGGACCCTGGGTGGTATTTCATCAGTGCCCCCCCCCCCTCCACGAGCCACGACCCTGCCAGCGTGCCAGGAGAACCCCTCGGCCGTACCCACCGTGGAAACAGCCTCTGCAGTGGGGCAGGTCGGGGGGGGAGGCCAGAGTGAAGCTTTTTGCTTCCACATTGAGAAAAAAAAAAAAGGAATCGAAGAAGAGAAGAGAAGGGAAAGAAACCGGCAGGGGCGGGGCGGGGGGGCGACTCCAGCTGGCTCACGGAGGGAGGAAAGGCTGGTGGGGAAAGCCCGAGACGCCGGCCCAGAGCCAGGCAAGGTCCTGCCTTTGTCTCGGGGGGGTGGGGGGGGCTGGTCTTGATTCATCAAAAAATGACCAAAAGAAGGGACAAATGGGGCTCTGGGGCGGCCGGTGGGTGGCTGAGGGTCACAACGTGCTCTGAGGTGACGGCACTCTCCTCGTGGATGCCAAGAAGACAGCGCTGAGACCTCGGGAAGGCTGGACTCCCAGGGAAGTGTAATGCCTCAGTGATAAGACCCACGTTAGCATAAATGCGCTGTCATCTTGAAGAAAGGCAGAAACCGCTCGGCTAAAACGCCCGCTCTCGTTGCAAGGCGGCTGGTCGCCGGAGCACGCCGGGAGCTGGGTCTGCCGTGGGACGGGGGACTGGGCGCTGGGAGCTGGACCCGCTCTCCGAGGGAATGCTTCCCTCCCCTCCCTGCCTTCTTTCAACAAGCACAGAGCGAGTGCCAGCACCCTGGAGCCGACGGCACTTTCCTGCCCCAGCAAAGTTCAGCGTCTCGGCCAATGTTTACCGAGCGAAGGTCTGGGTAGTCACTGCTTTAGAAAATGCCAGATGGAAGTCTTCACGTGCAGAGATTTCAACCGCTCCGAGGGGCTCGGAGGGCAGCTGGGGTTGGGGCGCCCCCTAATCTCAGGACGACGGGCATGCACACAGGTGACCATGATGCCGCTGGACCAGTAACCCCTTATCGATCGGGCACAGAGCCCACGGATGCCCCGAGGAGGGGCTGCTGCACCAGGCTGACGAGAGACGGTCCCATCTGGACCGGGGCTCTCTGCATCTTTATTAAGAAAAGAAGTCTTTTTAAATTTTTTTTTTTTCAATGTTTATTTATTTTTGGGACAGAGAGAGACAGAGCACGAATGGGGGAGGGGCAGAGAGAGAGGGAGACACAGAATCGGAAACAGGCTCCAGGCTCTGAGCCATCAGCCCAGAGCCCGACGCGGGGCTCGAACTCACGGACTGCGAGATCGTGACCTGGCTGAAGTCGGACGCTTAACCGACTGCGCCACCCAGGCGCCCCATCTCTGCATCTTTATTAAGAAAAGAAGTCATTATTCTCAGACTGCCTGTGGCTACACTCCCTATGGCTCCTCCTCCCACAAAGTCTCTGAAATACACGGCAGGGGCATCGTTAGACCATGTCGCAGGTAAGAAAAGTGAGGCCCGCGCACAGATGCGGGGGCTTGCTCAAGGTCACGGTGTTGGAAGCAAGAGAGGGGGGTCTCTCCCCTAACTACGTGACCTGGGGGGCAGGCTCTTCCTCTGCTGTTGGTCTGAAGTCCCACCTCCGCCCGCCCCTCTGCGCCTACACCCCTCGAAGGCATACGGGGGCCCGTAGGGGCCAGCTTTTACGATGCATAACGGGGAGCCCGCTTCCGGCCATGGCACAGCGTGACCGTGTCAGAGGAGCCTTTCTGCCAAGAGCAACCACAGAAGCTGGAGAGAAGCAAAAACGGAAACAGAAGGGCCCGAGTGTTGGGAGGGCCTGGAGGGTGGCCGAGGCAGACAGGACTCGGGGGCTGAGACCCCAGAGAGAAGGGGACCCCCGAGAAATGGGTCCAACACTCTGCTCAGCTGGTCAGACAGCTGCAGGTGCACAGACCAACGGGCTGAGAAACAGGCGGCCGGTCGGAGACCCCAGCAGGACCCCTGACGCTGGGGACACGAAATCCGGGGCCCATCAGGAGGCGGGGGTCCTCGTAAACTCACCGGCTCTCAATCGAGCCTGGAAAATCTACGTTCCCAGAGCCCAGCCTCCCCGAATCAGGACATCTAGCCGCAAGTCCTCGGCAGCCCTGAGAGAAATGAGTGGACATGCCCACCAAAGACACAAAAATCCTCTCTGGAAGAGGCGAGCGTCTGCCAGGGCTGCCCCCTTTTCACACACGGCATCCAAGTCGCCGAGGAAAATTACAGCAGGTGCCAGGAGGAAGGGTCAAATAGTTAAAACTCAAGCAAAACACACACACACACACACACACACACTCCCTTGACAACAGACATGGTCCAACGGCAGCCCCAGATGTTGGGGGTCATCAGACACGGGTGTTAACCTGCTGCAGAAAACGGGGAGAATGTCATAGAAGGGCTGGCATCTGCAAAGGGCATCGGAGACTCTAAAACCCCAAAGGAGAATTCAGAAGGGGGGTGGAGCACCAAACTGGAGAGCGGACGAGGTCCGTGAACGGAGAGGTGGGCCAGTAGAAAATACTCAGCTTGGAGCAGAGGGACAGGAAGGGACGCGAAACAGAAAAGACCGTGAGAGACTCACACGTTTTGGGGACCACACAGCCAGAGGGGGTGGGGGAAGCACCGTGTTCGAAAGATCGATCATACGGCCAATGGCTGACTTTCCCACAGAAAACGGTGGGACGTTAAGAGGTGGGACAATAAAAGGGCACAATTGAATTGCTGGGAAAAACCACCACCCACTTCGGGTTCTGTATGGAGGGGAAAGATCTTTCAGAAATGAAGGCGAAAGAGATTTTTCAGACGAAGGAAATCTAAGGGGACTCGCTGCCCAGGCCTGCGCTAAGGGAAACAGCAAAGGGAGTTTTTCAGACGGAAGGGAGATAACTCCAAGCAAACGGATGGATGCTGGGAAGGGCAAACGTGTGGGCAAACCACTGCTGAAGCCAGAATGATAACGTCCCGTGGGATTAAGATATAAATAGAGTTCATCCGTGACAAAAACGAACCAAAGGGAAGAGGGCTACATGAAGGGAAAGGCATTTAAGTTTCTACTGGGCTCAAGAGGGGTAACAGTGCTATTTTGAGGCAGACTCTAAAATGCCAGGATGCATTTCGTAATTTCCGGTGAAACCTCTTGAAGCGAAATAGAGGCATGTACGGTTAAGCAGCTAATCAAAAAGCAACTGGAATTAAATAAGAATTTATTAGTCAAAGAGGAGGTTAAAACGAAAAGGCCCCCAAAACCAAACAGGACAAATAGAAAGCAAAGAGTAAGGCAGTGGGTGCAAATCCAGACACGTGCATCGATGATTACATTAAGTACAAATGGACTAAATACTCCGATCAAATGGCAACGTCGTCAGGCTAGATTTTTTAAAACTTCAGCTCTGTACTATTTACAGAGGACGCACTTTGGTATAAAGACCCCGGATGCTCACACGTTGAAACACGGGAGAAATACAGGCCACGCGAGCGCGATCAAAATGAAGCAGGTGCCGCTGTCCTAATACGGAAGAGGCTGGATTTCAAAGCGAGACGCGAGATGTCTTCCCAGAGACCAAAAGGGATGTTTCGTACCATAAATCAACTCAGCAGGAAGATGTAGCAACTGTAGAGTACGTTAATTAATCTCACACTACGGGAAACCAGAGCTGACAGAGCTGAAATAAGAAATCAATCCTCAGTCACCGGGAGATTTTTTTAAGGCTTTCGGCAGAGCGGAGACTCCATCGGAACTACCGAGTACGGACTTTCCAAGGGCCCCCGGGCCATGCGCCTCAATGGCCTGGGCTGGGCTGGGCCACAAAGACAGTCTCGAGACGTGTTGAAGTGAACTCCCGTCCTCTGGGAGCAGTGGAAGCAAATAGAGACCAATAACAATACATGGCTAAAAAAATGCACCCTAGGGGCGCCCGGGGGGCTCAGTCGGTTGAGCGTCCGACTTCGGCTCAGGTCACGATCTCACAGATCACAAGTTCGAGCCCCGCGTCGGGGTCTGTGCTGACGGCTCGGAGCCTGGAGCTGCTTCGGATTCTGTGTCTCTGGCTCTCTCTGCCCCTCCTCCACTCACTTTGTGTCTGTCTCTCTCTCTCTCTCAAAAATAAAGATTTAACACAAATAAAAGTATTTCCTTAAAAGAGCCACTCCCAGCGGCCCCATTATGCACACGACGTGGTGACTGCCACCATCGCTCCACAGAGAAAGGCTACTTAAAAGCTGGGGAGACCCCACTTTGTACTCACCGGAACGTGGGGGGCAAAGCAAAACAGAACAAAGCACTCAAACCTCACAACCCACACGCGGGGGACGGGGCGGCTCACGCCTGTCCGCGGAAGTCCTGCCGGGACGACCACGTTGGAAAGCGGGCGGCAAGGACCGAAGGGGCACACGAGCGTGTCCTCGGCCCTGCGGCACCTCTCCCAGGCGGGGGCCCCGTGCAAGGGCATGCTCAAGTTCACCCGGAGACCGGCTCGTTGCTAATCACAGCCCCAGCTGGAAACAACGCCGACAGGCTCAGCAGGAGAAGGGGCGGCTGTGGACGGTCCTCTCTGCTTCTCAGCCACGTGGGCCTTGTCTATCCTCCTGACCACTTCTGGACACCCCCCTCCGGCTCCCCCGAACCCCGCTGGCACCGCCATCTTACAGATGAGGAGAGCGAGGTCAGAGGTGTGAAGGAACTGCCGGGGGCCATGCAGCCGTGAGCGCACCCGAAGATTCGAGCCCAGGTCTCCCGGCTACAAACTCCTCGTCCCTTCTGCCTTTCCAAAGTTCGCCGACCCTGAGGGGAGGCCAAAGAGCCGTGACCCCCAGGCGTACATTAATTTGAGTACCAACCTTCTGTAAGGCACCCTTGGGTCCCGATGGGACCGATGTTCCGGGTGTGGGGAAGGTGCAGGCGTGGGCCTCGCCCCGAGGAGAGTCCCGGGAGAGAGGACTCAGGCCCACAGCGGCCGGGCAGCGACTTCCCCGCAAGGAGTCAGGTGGGCACTGAGGCACCTTGCCTCAGTGGGGGCAGGGGCCGAGTGGGGGTGGGTGGGGGGCAGGGGCGGAGGTCAGCGGAGAAAGGGGAGGAGCACCGGGGTTGGGGAGAGTCAAAGAAGGCTCTGGAAGGAGACAGGGGGCTGGGCTCGGGGCCGACGAGGGACCGGAGGAGGAGTGGGGGGGGGGTCTGTGAGGGGCGAGTAGGAGCCGAGGCCCCCCCGATGCCAACAGCCCTGCTACGTCAGCAGCCTCCACAGTTGAGACCCCGTCTGCCTGTCACAGGCGCAGAAACAGTTGCCTGATCACAGCAGCTATGGGCTCGCGCATCAGGCTAGCTTTGTCACGGTGCGGCCTCACCCACGAGGGGTACTGGCTTCCACGTTAAGGGACTGGGTCCAGGAGGAAAATCTCCAGGTAACACTCAAGAGACTGCCCCAGAACGCCGTCTGTCCTCCGCAGGGATGGCATGATCTCACCTCAACGCGCCCAGGGGCCACATCTGCTCCTTAAAACACAGATGGACGGACGTTTGTAGAGGACTAGGGTGGGCACATCATTCACTCACTCATCCGTTGATTCGTTCACTCATCCATCCGTCCGTCCATCCACCCATTCACTTCCTGGACAAGTTCTATCGTTGCATTTTGGCTTTTGTCTGATGAGGTAAATGCAACACGAATGTTTTAACGATCTAGCCCCAGGGCCCATAACAACGCCCGGAACATAGCAGGTGCTCAACGCACCACCGGCTGATGGAATGAACAAACCACCATTTATTTGACACCAACTAGGTGGCGGGTGTTTCACGTCACACCCGCTACGTTGGTCATCTTCGAGAAAACCTTTAGGCGGGGACTGTTTCCCCCACCTGCCGGATGAGTGACCGAGGCAGAGAGAGGCAAGGTAACTTGGCCAAGCGCACCAGGCTGTCAGGAGCCGGGTCAGGGCTCAAAACTGCCGAGCCAGAGTTCCAAGCCAAGAGGCCCCCGGGACACCTGCTGCTTCCGCTGGTGACACAGGCAGGGGTGGGAAGGCACAGGCAGTGGAGGCTGAGGTCTCGGTCTTACTTCACGCGGGCCACGGCTTTCTCTGCTGAGCTGGGCTCTGGCCCCTTTTGAACCTCGGACCTCCACCTCCTGGGTGTCGCGGCCAGCTCCCGACCTGAGCCACCAGAAATCGGTCAGAGGCCATCGCCAGCGGCAATTGCCGTGAAAAGCAGTGGCGGTCCAGGAAGAAAACATCCTGCTCGTCCGGGAAGCATATGCCCAGGTGTTCACCCAGGACACACACAAAAACACGAAGAAACAAGGCAGAGCCCTGCACATTCGAGTAGAACCTGTTTCCTCTGGCAAGCACAGAGCCCAGAATCCCATCGGCCCACTTTCTGGTGGCGGTGAGGCCCCAGGTTGATCATTTCCTGGTGAGCAGAAGCCAAGTGACAATTGGGAGAGGTCTAGCAGGTGCCACACAGCACCTAGTGGCCGGAGAGGTTAACTGCGTTTCCCTCTTTCCACCTGGTGGGGGGCGGGGGGGGGGGGGGTGGAGCGGAGGGAGGGAGCGAGAACCCAGGACAAGGTTTATTTCAAAGCTTGGATTTCCTGAGCTCCACTCTCACACCTAATCAATAAACCACACCCCCACTCATTGCCTCACCTCAAAAACTTGATTATACACGAGCAGAGGGGACATCCGTAACCGCTTTGGAAACGAGATGGGGGAGAAAAGAACATCCACGAATATTAAAGGAAAAAAAACACACGCCACCTGAACCTTAAACTTTAGTCAACCTTAAAAGACGCTGAAACATCTAATAGATTGATACGGTTTATAGAAACTAGATAGATGATCAAACAGGAAAATGTTTACTATGTTTCAAAAATTCGAATCACCAGTTCATCCACTGGGTAAATGTTTATCTCAAAGTTCAGGGGCAAAGTTAAACTGTTGAAATAAAATGGAATTAAGCGTTAATATTTTGTTTTACTTTGAGTACAGATGGACGACAAAAATAATAGCTCATAAAACGGAAAGTTTCTATTTTCACCAAAATATTTGGAAAAGTTATTTTATTCTTAATTTGGATACCTAGATTCAACGTAACTTCTGCTATGGAGGTCCTCAGCTGAATCCTGTGAGCTACAGTATCTGGAAACTGGCTGGGCTTATTATTTAAAACATTCATTCCACGGAGATACAATTTATTTCTAAAAGTGTCGTTCCGGCCAGAAACTGCCTGTAAACGCAGGCTTGTAAAATCCTAGCGGCTCCAGGGGAAATTCCCTGCTTCTTTTTATTTGGCGGCAAGTCAGGTGACAAAGCACAGCCCTTGTGAGCCTGCACACCTAGGGCGACCCTCCGATCGTGTCCAGTCCCTCCCGCCTTCCTGGCGGAGACGTTTTGTCTTCTGGAGCTTTTGCGGACGACGGTTTTACACGCAACCCTCAAAGTCATTTGCAGGGGGGTCGCGGGGATGCCGAAGGACAAAGGTCATTAGAATTCGAACAAGTACATAGAAAATGTTGTCTCCTCTCTTTGTTTTCGGCTGAGACGACAGTCTTCAGAGACCCAAAAAGTAAACAGAAGTTATTCTTAGTAGAACGTCCTTCTCTGGTCTACTATCTCTGCCCGCACTGCAGGGCCGGGGCTCTTTTGACCGGGTTTCTGCCTTCTTGGCGCGCTGTGAAATCGAGGCCTCTCCCACGCTGGCGTTCTCTCTCCTCCTGACCACTCGAGGATTCTTGCAACTTTGACGGGTCCTCAGGACTGCGGCCATTATTCCTGGTGTTTCATATAGTTGCTTTTGTGGCTGTTGCTTCTGGGATAGTCTCAGATTTACAGAAAAATTGAGAAGGTGCTACAGGGTTCCCCAAATGTCCGGCGTCTAGTTGCCCCTCTTACTAACATCTTACACCTGGGGGTACACTTGCTCTGGTTAATGAACCCACTTCGATATGCTATTATTATTATTATTATTTTAAATGCTTATTTTTGAGAGAGAGAGAGAGAGAGAGAGAGTGCGAGCTGGGGAGGGGTGGAGGGGTGGGGGGGGGACAGAAGTTCCCAAGCAGCCTCCCCACTGACAGCACGGAGCCCGACGCGGGGATCGAACCCACAAACCGTGAGATCGTGACCTGAGCCGGAGTCAGATGCCCAACCGACTGAGCCACGCGGGTGCCCCGATACGTTATTACTGAACAGAGTACGCACTTTATTCAGATTGTCTTAGTTTTCACTTAACGTCCGTTTTCTATTCCAGAATCCCATCGAGGGCATCGCATGACATCGTTATTCTTTTCTGAGGCTCTGGTGGCCTCATCTCCGCTCAGCCCGCCCAGCGCAACGAGATGGTCCTTTCCTACTCTGGGACCTGGCATCAGCCAGCTCTCACGGGACCCCAGGCGGGTCCTTTATCTCAATTTGCCGCCCTCCTGGAAAAGCTGGAGATCACAACGAGCCACGTTGTGTTGGCATCTGACCTGCTTTTGTGACATCCACAGCCTTTCCTCTGTGTCGTTTTGCCCGGGGAAGTTCTGCTAAGCCCTCCGGAATCCAGCGGTCCCCGGCTGCAGGCCCTGTTAAAAGTGTTCCCGGGGATGGCCTCTGGGGTGCCTGTCAGGTGACAACCAGCTACTGTCTGTGTCACGCTTACGCTTGGCATGCCCACGCCCGAACAAACAAAAAGAGCCTCGCAAAACCTCGTCACAGGGGCCCACGGGTGCTCTCGCATCGTTTCAAAGCACAGAAGTTTGGCACAGCAGGTGGCCCGCACCGGCTGTTTTGCGGGGAAGCCGATGACTTCCACGTCGTTCTCGTGTCTTCCCGGTTATTCGTCACGCCTCTCGCGTCCATTTAGCTCTCGGGCTCTTCCGCCTGGCGGGCTAGCTGGCCTGTGGGCCATCGGCCGTGATCCGGGAACCGAACTCCCCATCCCTCTCCTGAACCTGGCTTCTGAACGGTCGTCAGAGGAGACGTCACAAAGTGCAGAGCAAGAAAAGACGGGACGGCCGGGGAGGGAGCGCCGCCTTCTCTCCAGGGGCCAGTCCCCGAATGAACAGGTCTTACCGCCTCGCACCCCTGTACCTCCGGATATCTGCAGCACACCTGTAGGAGCCCCCTTTCCAGTCTGAACCAGCGCGTGCCCAGCTCTGCTCCTTGTGGGGCGAGCCTAGAGCATCAACAGGTGTGGGGACAGGGATGCGGAAAGCGTAGAGCTTCCCTTAAAACTCCCACTCGCGAGGGGCGCCTGGGGGGGCTCCGTCGGTGGGGCATCCGACTTCGGCTCAGGTCACGATCTCGCGGTCCGTGAGTTCAAGCCCCGCGTCGGGCTCTGTGCTGATGGCTTGGAGCCTGGAGCCCGCTTCCGATTCTGGGTCTCCCTCTCTCTCTCTCTCTCTGCCCCTCCCCCGCTTATGCGCGCGCGCTCTCTCTCTCTCTCTCTCTCAAAAAATGAATAAACATTAAAACAAACAAAAAAAAAAGCTGCACCCATTGGCTGCTGTTGGAACACCTGCCCCGGGAGCCTGGCCTGGAATGTTTGCTGGTGATCGTTGGTGTCCCCATCACGACATTTTGGGGCCAGGGCGAGACTGCTGAAGCTTTTGCTCTAAAAGAGCCTCATTCTTCAGATTTGCTCTCTTCCTGCAGGAACACGCCTTTCCAGCCGGCACCAGGAGCCGGATCTGGACCTCATGGTTGTGAGGTCGAGCCCCGTGTCCACTCTGAGTGTGGAGCCTGCTTGGGATTCTCTCTACGTCCCCCCTTCCCCACTCACGCACGTGCCCCCCGCCCAGTGTCCCTTCAGATACTATCTCTCTGCTTCACGTATCGTTTCAGAACCTCGTGGCCACATACTTTCACACACTCCTCCCGCTCTCCGTGCGTCTTTATCCAACTATTACTATTCTTTTTTGCGATGACAGTCAATTATCTTGTAAGGAGAGGTAAAAAATAAGAAAATGCTCCAATGTTCACCCACGTACTGGTTATTTGCTTTTATTTTTTTTTTAACGTTTATTTATTTCACCGAATCCGAAGCAGGCTCCAGGCTCCGAGCCGTCAGCAAAGAGCCCAACACGGGGCTCGAACCCACGAACCGTGAGATCGTGACCTCAGCCGAAGTCGGACGCCCCACCGACGGAGCCCCCCAGGCGCCCCTGGTTATTATTTATTTGTTAATCACCATACTTTCCATCCCTGTGTGTCCTTCTGAATTTCGTGTCTCCATTTTCCTTCTGCTTGAGGAACTTCCTCGTGGAACAGGTTTGCTTTCGTTATTCCGAGAACGTCTGTCTTTCACCTTCACGCCGAGATACATTGTTGCTGGATGAAAACCGTAGGTTGGAATTTCTCCCAATACCTCAAGACGTCGCCCCTCTGTCTCCTGAACGCGTGTGTTTTGGGGCAAGTCTGCTAGGTGTCACCCGGGGCCTCCCCTCTGGCTGCATTTAAGATGCTCTCAGGGGCGCCTGGGTGGCGCAGTCGGTTAAGCGTCCGACTTCAGCCAGGTCACGATCTCGCGGTCCGTGAGTTCGAGCCCCGCGTCGGGCTCTGGGCTGATGGCTCGGAGCCTGGAGCCTGCTTCCGATTCTGTGTCTCCCTCTCTCTCTGCCCCTCCCCCGTTCATGCTCTGTCTCTCTCTGTCCCAAAAATAAATAAACGTTGAAAAAAAAAAAAAATTAAGATGCTCTCATCACCACTGTGTTCAGCAGTCTGATGACGACGTGCCTTTGTGTTTTCTTCACGTTTCTCCTGCTTGGGGTTTATTAACCTTCTAAGTCCGTGGGCTTATAGTTCACACTCATAACGGAAAATTCCTGGTCACTATTTCTTCGAAAGTTTTCTCTGTCCCCTCTCCCTCCGTTTCTTGGGCTTCTAGAACATGTACGCGGGGCCACCTGAGGTCGCCCCCCAAGACGTGGATGTTCTGTCTTTTTCTCCCTCTTCTCCTTTTCTGTGCCTTAAAGTTTCTATTGGGGCGTCTTCAAGTTCACTGATCTTTTCTTCTGGGCCGTTTGATTTGTCGTTAACCCCATTCTGTGTGTTTTCCAACCACAGACATCCCATCGGGGGCTTTTTTTTTTCTCTCTTCTGCATCCCTTATCTTTCATGATGCCCTGTCCCATCTTGGGCACACAGAGCATATCGTTAATTATTGCTTCAACATTCGAATCCTCTGACCTCGTCATCTTACCATTTCTGGGTCTGTTTTTATTGATTGACTTTCCCCCTAGTTACGGGTCACATTTTCCTGCTTCCTTGTTTGCCTGGTAACTTTTTTTTAAAAAAAAGTTCTTTATTCTTTGCTTTTCATTTTATTTTTGCTTATTTATTTTTTGAGAGACAGGGCACAAGTGAGCGAGGGTCAGACAGACAGGGAGAGAGACAAATGGAGCTCACCCGATGCGAGGCTCGAACTCAGGGACTGAGATCGTGACCCGAGTCCAAGTCGGACACCGGACCGACTGAGCCACCCGGGCGCCCTCGCCTGGTACCTTCTGAAGGGATGTCAGACGTTCCCTGATGCCGGATGCTGGATTTTGTTCTTTATTCCTCTGATTAGTGTTCGGCTCTGCGCTGGCACGCTGAAAGCTGCCCGGAGTCCCCGCAATGTCCTCAAGGGCCCTCTCGTGCTTTGACAGTGCGGGCGCAGGGACAGCAGTCCGACACGCTTCAGGGGACCCTGCGACGTGATGCCCCACGTATCACGGGACCCCCCACCTCCGCCCGTGGGCACACAAGCTGTTGCCACACATCTGTGCGTCCTCAGAAGTGCGTGCGTTCTGGTGGCTCGTGCCCCAGCCTTGGGTAGTTTTGTCTCGTGTCTGGGCAGACACGTCTCAGCGCTTGGCCAGAGACGCGTGTGTATTCTGCAGACGTCCCCCCGGCCCCCCGCTCCCCCGACGGAGCCCCCCGCATTGGGACGTTTAGAAAGCGCTTTTCTCCGTTCAAATATTTGCTGACGCTTCTTAAAGCTCTCACCGGCTCCACTGCATGATGCTGAGGCCACGGAGTCTCATGACTCCCTCGGAGCCTCTGTTCTCCACGCGGCTTCGATCTGCTCCGCTCGCTTCTCCTGACGGGTCTCCCCGGAACACGGTTCTGCGTCCACCTCGCACGTCCCGCTGTCATCCAGCCGGGCTCTGGGCGGCTGCCCCGGGCAGGCACATTCAGATCCTAGTCTCCCCGCCTCTGCTTTTGCAACACGAGAGGGGTTCCCTGCTTTCTCCCGGGGCTGGAATCCGAGACACAGCCACAGAATGAGCTCTGTGACGGCAGACGAGTGGCTTAACCACTCACGACTGCCCAGTTTCCTCCGGGGCCCGTGGGCGGGACCGTGCTCATCTCGGGGTGGACCTGAGTGTCGGGTTATGACACGCGGAGCCCCGGCGCTCGTGAGGGCTCCCCAGACACTACCCAGGACCGCTGTGCACCCCCCCCACAGGTGTTTTACCTGGGAAGACACACTCCCTGGGGCCCCGCCCCTTCCTGGATGCAGCGAGAACCTCACATCTGTCAACTCAGCCAGTCCCACCTGCTGAGCCCCGGGGCCCCCGCCCACTGCTTGGGCTTCGCTGGTGCTGCCCCCACCTCTTTGAACTGCCTCCCTGTTCGGTGCCAAAGCCCCGACGCTTCAAACGGTTGCTTCTGCCAAAAGTCTATCTTGTTCTGTGTATGGTTTGGAAAGAGCCTCTCTGCCCCGGCTCATCTTCTCGAGTTGCTTCCCCTTCGGACGTGCAACCTTTGTCCAGGTACGTCCTTAGTGTGTCAGCAGCCCCCCTCCTGCGGCGGACCGGCCCCACCCCCGACCTTGTGGCCGAGACGGCAAAATGAACGCCAGATGGGGCGGGGGGGGGGCCACCCGATGCCTCCCTTTTTCTTTTACGATGAGGAATTTATGCTCGTGTCCGACACTGCATCGACCGGGAGAGAAGCTGACTGCCCCCTGGCACGGCGCGGCCTGAGCTGACCTCGTGTCCTGCGGCTTCTCGGCTCGACGAAGCCCTGACCCGGGGCGGTGGGTGCCATGAGCCACGGAAGCGGCCGCCGGGGGCCGTGATACGCACGGGCCGCGGGGTGGTCCCTCTCCCCACCTTCAGCCGGGCCCGGGTCGTGGTGTTGACTCAGCACCAGGAGCCAGCGGTCTGCGGACAGCGAGGGGAGCACCACCCTCTGACTCTGGAGGAGGGGGATGCAGACGGCACCTTGGGTGCTCCTTCCCGGTCACGCATCCGCCAGAGTCCGAGCCTCAAGCCCCGTGACGCGGCACCCACCAGGGCTGCCGGGAGGGCCAGCGCCAGCCCGCCTTTGCAAAACGTAGGGCCCTACGCGGACAGGAAGGCCTTCGCTCCTCTGGTTGGGGCACAAAACGAGAGGTCTCACAACCAACCTGTTTTTTTTTTAAAAAAACATCACTGCACCGATGAAGGACTTTGGACTTGATGAAACTCTGGATCCTATTGAGTCTTGCAAACTTCTGGAACAACCCGAACTAAGGCAAAGCCGTGGGGGGACCCTGATGGGCTCCAGCTGTCCCGGAACACGGAAACCTTCTGCACATGCACGCGAAATGCACACACGCCTGCCTGTGATCTTAGCTCCGCATTTTGGAAACGAGAAAGGAGAAGGATCACGTCTGGAAAGGGAGAGTGGACCTGACAGGCACCTGTAAGATAAACGCTAAAACCACAGGCAACGGTCTGTTCGTTTTCAAACGTTACTAAGGCTTAAATGAGCCAGACCTGCCTTTAAAGACGTTTCATTTCTACACCCAACAGGTTTTAAAACCTACCCATCTGCCCTTGGGGAACAGGGTTGCTGTTTCTTCAGACGCGTTTCTTCTGGGGGGAACCCGTGGTACCTAACTGATAACGAAAAAATCTATTTTTTAAGAAGACAGAAATACTGCCTACCTTTCTTTTTAAAACCCCATGGGTGAATTTCACTTAATTATTTTGTTTTTTGATGTTGACTTTTGAGAGAGAGAGAGAGAGAGACGCAGAGCGCGAGTAGGGGAGGGTCAGAGAGGGAGAAGGAGACACAGAATCCGAAGCAGGCTCCAGGCTCCGAGCCGTCAGCACAGAGCCCGACTCGGGGCTCGAACTCACGAACGGTGAGATCAGGACCTGAGCCGAAGTCGGACGCTGAACCGACTGAGCCACCCGGGCGCCCCTAACTTAATTATTTTAAATACAAAGGAAAAACACCGAGGTTCAACCACAGATGACCCGAGACAACAAGAATGCCAGAACAACAGAGACGAGGGTTTTCCCGCTGTGCCATCAACGGTGGTGGGTTAGCCGCTTTGAACGAAAGTTGAGCAGGAGCCCGCATCTTCCCCGAAGGAGAAGTCCGCCTGCACCCAAAGCATCCCTGGGACTGGCCCGACCCCTGCAGGTGTATCCTGCCCGGCTCTGTCTTCGGGGTTACTCCCAGGCACAGCAATGGTGACGGCTGGTAACTTTTCACCAGCTGTGATTCTACGGTTCCCTGAGCGGCCCTGGAGAAGCCTTTATTTTCGCTGCCTGTCTTTCCCTCCGCGAAGACCATCCGATGGCCTCCCGCTGTCACGGGAGCCCAGCATGTCAGCGCCGAGTCCTTGGAGCTGGCCGTCCCCTGCCTGCTGACCCCTGCGTGCCTGTGAAGGTCGCTGCTGGCCCCTCGTGGCCTCTGCCTCCAGAGCTCACGGCTGGCGGCAGGACCAGACGAGTCCCTCCAGAGGTGCATCAGGAGACCCTGAGCTCCGCCCGGGTTTCCGCGCATCACCCTGGACAGACGCACCTCCCACAAGGGGCTGTGGCTCCTAAGCCTCAGTTTCCTCCTCTACGAACGGAGAAGAGGACCGTCAGCCCTGACCTCCCAGCGATGTTCCAGGAACGAAAGCAGATGATGCTTCGGCCACGGTGCCAGACCCGCCGGGTATGAGAAACCTGGACCATTACAGTCTTCTTCACGACGTCTGAGGAACCCCTTGAAGAGGAGATACTCTCTAGGGGGTGGGGGAGCCCACAGCGTGGAGTCCTCTGCCCAGCTTCCGTTCCCGACGTTTGTTCTCGGCACTCCGGTTTACCTGGAGGACCGACCAGCGTCCTGTCTTAGCCCACACGGTTCAGAAGCAGTGGATGCCCACCCACCCCACCCCCCGGCTCTAACAGCGGCCGCGGGGGCTGCTTCTGGTCAGTCCCAGCTTAGCCTTCCCCGGGCCACGGTGACTCACTTTTAGAGACGCTCACGGACCCACGTCAGGACAATCAGAGCTGACCTTGGAACTCTTGTTTGCAGGGCCCAGGGGACGAGTGCTCTCTGTCCCCGGAGGCTGCATAGGGTGCAGAGTAGGAGGCACACCTGTCACCTGGCCACCAAGAAAGAACTCTCCTGAGGGTGGGCCCCGCTCGAACGACAGTAGAGCCACGAGACGGAGGAAGACGGAACTCTGCAGACCTTGAGTCCCCGGGTCCAGCTATGACGGAAGCTGGATGGTGTTTTCTGTCACTTGCAACCCGGATGCTCCTGAGTCAAATGGAGGGGTTGTGCTGAACCGCCTGAATTCTCACTCCGCGTCTATGTGGTGAGCTCTCCCAGATTTAAAGCACCACCGGTAACTGAAAGCCGGTGTCCTTCCTTTGTCTTCCTCTCAGACGCTCCCAGACGGCCTGGGATAGGCACACGCTCCTAGGCCCACTCTGGGAAGGAAACTTCTCCGTGAGTTCATTAACAGAGCCTCTATTATCTCAAGCCATTTAGCGATGGTTTGAATATTTGGCATTTCTTAAAATAAACAGATCTTCTCACATGGGTCGTCTTGCAGTCTGGGCGCGAGTCTGGGAGTCCGAAATCAGAACAGAACAGAAGCCAGCCTCCCTAAGCCTTGCCGTTGCTGGTGGCCGGGCCATCTCAGTGCCGGGTCCAGTCCCACCCCTGGAGGCAGACTGAACGATCCCTCCCCCGACCTGAAGCCTCGGGAAAGCTGTACCCCGCCCCTTCCTCTGGGCATCCCCCGCGCACGGCCGCATCCGAGAAGACGGGTTGGGAGAAATCGACTCCACTTGGTTTAACCCAGGCTCCCCCGAGCTGGTCGGCTCCAGAGGGCAGGGGCTGGCACTGATGGACCCCCAGGGCAGGAAATCCGCCCCGAAAGGCACAGAACCACGGGGCACTGGAACAGCTTTCCTCTCCACTCGGGGCTCCTACCCCATCGTCACAGCCAGCAGCCCATCGCCGTGACCTCTGCCTCCCGTCTCCTCTGGCCTCCCTGCCTCCCTCTTCCAAGTTCAGCGACCCCGCGAAGCCACCCGCATCACCCAGAATAATCTCCCCTCTCGAGGTCAGCTGCTCAGTAGCCTTCGTTCCACCTGCAAACTTAATTTCTCCTTGACTCGTAACGTAAGATTTTCACAGGTCCTAGGGGTCAGGACGTGGGCCTCTTGGGGAGGCCATCACTCTGCCCTGCTGCACCCTGGGTGTGAACGGGTCCCAGCGTGGGGGGAGAGGAACTGGAGAAAAGCACCTAACCTGCCACTCATGCGCTCGTGCAGTCACTGATATTTAAAAAAAAAAAATTTTGTTTTAACACGTGTTTATTTTTGAGAGACAGAGAGAGACAGAGCGTGAGTGGGGGAGGGTCAGAGAGAGAGAGGGAGACACAGAATCCGAGGCAGGCTCCAGGGCTCTGAGCCGGCGGTCGGCACAGAGCCTGACGCGGGACTCGAACTCACGGACCACGAGCGAGATCATGACCTGAGCCAAAGTCGGACGCTTAACTGACTGAGCCACCCGGGCGCCGGTTCACTGATGTTTATTGAGCACCTACTGTGTACCAGGCTCTGTTACGGCTGCTGGGGAAACAGCATCCAGGAGGCCAGACCAAGTCCCTACCTTCAGGGGGTCTTTTTTGGTTTTGTTTTTAATTTTTTAAATGCTTTTATTTTTCAGAGAGGGAGGGAGTGTGTGTGTGTGTGTGTGTGTGTGTGTGTGTCTGAGCGGAGGAGGGGCAGAGAGAGAGAGAGAGAGACACAGAATCCAAAGCAGGCTCCGGGCTCTGAGCTGTCAGCACAGAGCCCGACGCGGGGCTCGAACTCGTGAACTTCGAGATCGTGACCTGAGCCGAAGTCGGACGCTTCACCGACTGAGCCCCCCAGGTGCCCCTTCTTTTTGTTTTTTAACTGAAGATAGTCTGTTAGTGAAAACAGAGAGGCTGAGGGAGGTGATGAGCCGGTCTGAGTGGGTCCCAGAGGGTGAGCTGGTGTCTCCCCACCCCCTCCCCAGGCCACACACCCACCCGTCTCGGAAAACCTTGTTTTTCTCTGGGAGTTCTGCTGCAAAGGGGAATGTCAAAGGGCCAGGAAGCAGAGAGAGGGGAGGAGGAGGAGGAGGGGGAGGAGGGGGAGGAGGAGGAGGAGGAGGGGGAGGGGAGTTTTCTGGGGAGAAGCAGGATCTCTCAGGTTGGGTTGATAAGAACACACAGCAGCACGCCTGTTCTCAGTTCCGTCTCCCCGTTTTGTTTTTCTGACGCTCGCGTCTTTGGGACAACAAGCTGTCATGTGATGGCGGCTCGGTTTTAAAATACTCTGAGTGCTTTTCGAGATTCAGTTCACACGCTCCTGACTTTCCAGGTCACCGCGGTGGGATGCAGCGGGGCTCCGACAGCGACCGGGGCTGGACGGTCTGCGGGGCTCAGGGTCACGGATTCACGGGCTCTCACTTGGCGTCCCTGGGGCCTTCCGGGCAAGAGCCTGGCCCACATGGGATGGATCTCACCGCTGGGGTTTCTCGGCCGAATAACATGGGAAAACCGAGGACGGGGGCCGAGGAAACAGACGCATTAAAAATAACGAGGCTGCTTTAAATGGACAGAGGTTCCGAGGGAGAATGTGAACCAAGCTGTTGGTTTATTTTAAAATATACTTTATTTTCCATTCTGCCTCTGCTTAATCTCTTCTGATAGAGCTAAAAAAAAAAAAAAAATAGCCCTCCTTATTCTAAAAACTGAAATTTATACAGATCTTAAAAAAGAAATGGGGGGGGGCTAAAATATAGGTCAAAACAGCGCCCTGCGAGGACCACGGGGCCTTGCCACGGTCGGGTCTGACAGGGCAAACAGACACTCAAAATGTCCAGAGCCCCGGCCCCGAGGGGGACAACAGCATTGGCACATTTAAAAGTTCCATTGTCTTTGTTTTTCTTTGAATTTTTTTCTGAAGTCTATTTTGAGAGACAGAGAGAACAAGCGGGGTTGGGGGGGGGGGTGGGCAGAGAGAGAGGAGGAGAGAGAGAGAGAGACAGAGAGAGAATCCCAAGCAGGCTCCAAGCTGTCAGCTTAGAGCCTGATGCGGGGCTTGAACCCAGGAAACCGTGAGGTCGTGACCTGAATTGAAATCAGGAGTCGGACGCTTAACCAACCGAGCCACCCAGGCGCCCCCCAAACAATGCACTCTTAAACAATCAATCGGACAAAGAAGCCATCACAAGGGAAATCAGAGATGGGCACCAGGAGGTGACATCCCAGGTGATGTCCCAGGAGGGACATCCACAGCAGTAAATGACTGTATCAAAAAAGGAAGAAGGGTCCCAAAAATAAATAAACGTTGAAAAAAAAAAAAAAAAAGGAAGAAGGATCTCCAATCAGTAAACTAGCCATAGGCCTTAAAGAACTAGAAAAAGAAGAGAAAAGCAAGCCCAAAGCCAGCAGAAGAAAGGGACGTAGTAAGGATTAGAACAGAGGGGAGCACAATGGAGGAAATCCATGAAACCAGGAATAGGCTCTTTGAAAGATCGACAGAATTGCAGACATTCAGCCAGATTAAGGCAACAAAAAGAACAGATGACTGAAATGAGAAATGCAAGGACACGTATTGTGTGGTTCTACTTAGATTCCACCGTGTCTAGAACAGGCAAATTCATAGAGATGGAAAGTTGGGTCGAGGTCGCCAGGGGCGGGGGGAGGGGAATGGAGAGTCATTGCTTAATGAGTACAGAGTTTCTGTTTGGGATGATGAAAAAGTTCTAGAGGCAGATAGCGGTGATAGTTACCCAACACCGTGAACGTGCTTGGTGCCACTGAACTCGTACGCTCGTAGGTGGTTAAGGTGGTGATTTCTTTTGCTGGCTAGTTCTGATCCACTTGCCGAGAAGGTGGCCAGCACCGTTTCGGTGACCCTGAGCTGGACACCATCCTCAAGATCGCAACGGGGATGAGGTCACATTGGACAAAGAGAGAACGTTTCTTGGGAGAAAGTGCTCTGAGTGAGGGGTGCCTCTCCTCGCCCAAGGCCCAGGGGGAGACTCAAGGAGTCTCGGGGGGCCTGGGGTGACAGCGGACCAGAGACCAACTTGCGCTTTGAAATTGGCTTTGCTGAGGGGGGACTGTCCTCCACCAGCAGTGGGAACACGGGCGCAGAGGGGACAAGGGTGCCAGGTTCCCGTGGGCAGGAAGTGGGCCTTCGGGAGGGGCCCCACGCAGACCAAAGGGATCCTGTGGGTTCCCGTCAGCCTCGGAGGCTCGGGGAGGGGGTGGGGGTCCGGGTGGGATGTTTTCGTCACAGCAGGGTCTAAAAAACCCGCAAAAGCATCCTCGAAACAGTCAGCTTCAAGCGTGCGCGCTGGCCTGGGGATACAAGCCCGCCCGCCCCACTCACCCCAGCCCTGGAGGGCCCCGGGGCCTCGGAGCGGGGCGGGGAGAGGGCGAGAAGCAGGGCAGGGGAAGGGCGGGAAGGAGCACCGCCACTCCCACACCCAGGCCTCCAGCCCGAGGCTGGCTGGGCTGGAGAAGGGAAACGGCGGCTGCAGCGAAGTCTTACGTGGGAGTAGACGAGACCAGATTTTGTGACCGAACGCGGCTGGGGAAGCTTTTATCACGACAGTGACCCGAAAGTCACAGGGCCTGCTCTGGAAGCACCCCGGGGCTGGGAGGCACCCGCTCCAGGGGTGGGTGGGTGAACCTCTGGAGTTCGGCTTCTTTAACGTGACGGTTTCCCTGCCGTAGTGTCCTTGGGAGCACTCTCCTCACATTTGCACACGTGTGTGCCTCTTCCGTCGTCCTCTGAGCCTCCTGGTGCAGAACAGGCACACCGTGTCGACCACCGCTTAACCTCCGCGGCACAAGCCTGCACAGGCCCGTCTCCAAACAGGCTCTCGGTGTTTGCCAAACGAATGAAGAAATGCGTGACGGGCACACCTCCTCCGGGAAGCCCGCGGGGAGCCGGGTGGCGCCATCCACGCGTGTCCCTGGAAGGAGGGGGACCCGGAAGTGGTCGGTGAGCGGCGTCACGGGCCGCCCTCGCTTGTTCCTGACGCAGGCAGAGCGGCGGGTTCGAGCCCACGCACGGGCCGGAGGCGCTCGCACAGCGTGACCCGGGTGGCGTGGGTTCTGGAGCTGGCGTCTCACGAGGGACGTGAAGCACCCAGAGAGGCTGGGCGCGGCCACGCGCTCCTGCACAGAGAAGCCTTCGGGGACACCGACTCCGGCTTTCAAAGACTCCCACCTGCCCCCCAAGAGTTTGCCTTTACGATTCACCGCGTAGGTGATGTGGTGCGGCCGCAGGGGGGTGGGGGGAGGAGGCGCAGCCCAGAGAACACGGTGGTGCGGCCGGCGAGCCCCCCATCCACCCGCATCAGGACCTACGACGCACACGACGTGTTGGCTCATTCGCCGGATGAGGACCCGAGGAACAGTCCCCCCAGCCTGGCATCTTCCTGGGGAAACGGGCAGTGAACAAAACAGACAAAAATCCCGGCCCGCAGCGGCCTGCCTCCCCGAGGGGAAGAAAGGTGCGGAAACGAGGCGTAAGGTGGGAGGAGCAGTCACACTGCAGGGTGGGGGCGTGGGGGCGGAGGGCGGCCGTGGGCGGGGGAGGCCCGGAGATGGCCCGATGGCTGAGAGGACACGCCAGAAGCTGCCTCGTTCCATCCCTCCGCTGCCCTCGGTGTCCAGGGCGCAGCCAGCCCGGGCTGGGCCTTGACCCCCTCGATTCTTCCGCGGGCCCGGCGGCCCGGGCAGAAAGTCTTACAGGAGGACAGATGAGGCTGCCGTCTACAGGCGTCGCTGCCCTCCCGGGACTCCCGGGCACGGAGGCAGCAGGCGGGGCCCTAAGAGTGTCCCAGCTCCCTCTCTCTCGGGCCACGTGTCATCCCCGGCACCCCGGGCCCGCCTCCCTCCTTCGTGACAAAAATCGAGCGACTCGAGTAGGGCAGAGGGCCGGGGGCTCCCCTCACCTCCTCCCCTCCTTGCCTCCGGTGCAGGGACAAAGGCACAGACACACAGCTTCAGCCCCAGAGCCCGCCCCCCAACCCCATGTCATTTTTGCTACAGTGCAAATCAGGAAGGCGGTGAAAGAGAACGACGCCCCCTCTGTACAGCATTATCACTGTAGCAGGCAGCTCCGAGGGGACATTCGGTCCCCCTCCTGCCCCCTCACAAGAAGGCACAGAGGGCAGCCTGTCAGTGGAAGGGTCCTCACGGCCGTGGGCACGTCTCCCGAGCTGCCTTGTTCCCTCTTCCAGATCCTTCTGTGACCTGGTCCTCAGGAGCGTCAGGACCGGTGCCGAATCCCGCCTGGCGGTAAGCCAGTGGCGGAGACGGTGAGGTCTGATGCAGGCCAGGGAGCCGGGGAGATTCAGCCAGTGGAACTGGGTGGCCCGGGGGGCAGTCGCGGAGCCAGAGTCACAGCGGGCTCAGCCCAAGGGGCAGAGAGGAGTACGGTCCCATCCGCCCCTGGAAGCACTGAGAACACAGCCTCCTCCCCCCGGGGGCACTGAGCGAGCACACACAGACGTGCCTCTGACCTGGTGAGGAGCCCCGGCCTGGCGCCCCCCCGGATTATATGCCCCGAGGGCAAGGAGCACGTTTTAGTCCCCTGGAACCCCCCCCCCCCAAATGCCCCGCGCCCTGTACGTCCCCCATAACTGCTCAGTATCTGGCAACTGGGCCCAACAGGACTGGAAAAACCGAGAAACTCCGTCACGGGCATTTAACCTTTTCTCATTGGCTTGGGGCTTTCAAGACCTTTCAGAAAACGGTCCGAACAACAACCGAACGACCCACCAATGGCTCCGGGGGTGGACAGAGGAAATGTGCGAGAGACGCACAGGGGCGCACACGTTCTCCGTGAAAGGGGCGGCGGGACCATTCATGAAACTGGGCTCACGGAGCCCTGGGCACGAGGCTCGCAGACCCGCTGTCGGCCCGCGAGCCTGGATCCCCTCGGCCACCAGCCCCGCTCCTCTGGATCCCCAGATCGGCCGCGACTGTGGCCTCCCCACCCCGGCTGCCTGTCGCCCACACGGTAGCCAAGGTGATGTTTCAAAAGGCAACTAAAGGGGCACCTGACTTCGGCTCAGGTCGCGATCTCACGGTTCGTGGGTTCGAGCCCTGCGTCGGGCTCTGTGCCGACAGCTTGGAGCCTGGAGCCCGTTTCGGATTCTGGGTCTCCCTCCCTCTCTCTGCCCCTCCCTCCCCCCCTCCCCCGTCTCTCAAAAATAAATAAACGTTTAAAAAATGTTTTAAGGCCACCAGGTGGTTAGGGTGTAGAGGACCCGGAATTCTCGTCCTGCGCCGGCCGGAGCATCGCTTGATGAAGCCATTCTGGAACACGGCGTGGCACGACCCCCTAGAGTGCCACTCTGGGCATGCACCCGCCAGAAGCGTTCCCTCGCGCCCACCACGAGGTCCGCACGGCAATGACCGGACAGCACGGCTCCTGATGCCCCCACGGTGCATGCCCCCCAGCGGCCGGGCAGGTGGGCGAGGGCTGGTGTGCACGGGCTCTCACGGGTGACGCGAAGAAGCCACACACAAGGGGGTCTGCGCTGTGCGATTCCGTCGGTACACGGCTCAAGCGGAGGCAAGCCTCCCTGCGGTGCCAGAAGGCACGGTTTGGGGGTGGGGGTGGCCGCAAGGGGTCACGAACAGGGTTGAGGGCTCACGTGCCTTTTCTTTGAGCGCGGGTTCCAGGGATGTGTTTGCCTGACGAACACCCACGGAGCTGTACCGCGATGGCCTGAAACGTGTGCCTCCCAGAGTCACATGCTGAAGCGCTGACACCCCCTCCCTCCAAGGCGGCTGGATTGGGAGACAAGAGTCTTTCGGGAAGGAACTAAGGTTAACTGTGGCGAAAAGCATGGGGCCATCTAAGGGCTGGTGCACTCGTAAGAAGAGGCAGAGATCCCAGAGTCCCCTTTCCACGCATGCGTGGAGGAAGGCCACGTGAGGACGCCACAGGAAGGCGGCCCTCTGCGAGCCAGGAAGGGAGGCCTCACCAGACACCAAACCCTGTGGACCGAGATCTCAGACTCCAGCCTCCAGGACGTGTGTTGTTTAAACTGCCTGGGCTACGGTGCCTTGTTACGACGGCCCAAGCTGACCGTATGTGTGCACTTGTCCCCACGTGTGGCATATTTCATTCCAACTTGACTTAAAAAGGCAAACCTGGTTATAGTCCTCTTCTGTTTGCCATTTGTCCCTGACTTCCTATCTGCTCTTAAGATCAAATTCACAGCGTGGTCTTGAAGACCCAGAATGATGGAGCCCCCATTGGCCTCTCTGGCCTTGGATCACATGGCCACAGCTACTCTGACTTTGTTTCAGCTGCTTGAACATGCCAAACACCTTCCTGCCTCAGGGCCTTTGCACTTACTGGTCCCTCTTCCTAAAACACTTTCTCACCTTTTTCCCTGGCAGACTCCCACCTGTCCTTCATGTTCTAGGTTAGCCATGTTTTTTCCTTGCAAAACTTATCCTGATCCCAAGCTGGGTCAGATTGCTCTGCTGGAAATTCTCAAACTACCTGCCTTTTCCTTCACTACACCCATCACAGTTGGAAGTAAATGAAATATTGCTGCCTATGGTCTACATTCTCCACTAGACTATGAACCCCCTGAGGGCAAGGGCTTGTCTTATTTTCCAATGGGACCGCAGTGTTCCTTGTGAATGAAAAGATGGATAGATGGATGGATGGATGGATGGATGGATGGATGGATGGACAGGTGGGTGGATGGACGGACAGGTGGGTAGGTGGATGGATGGATGGATGGATGGCTGACTGGATGGATGGGTGGATGACTAGGTGGGTGGCTGGCTGGGTGGATGGATGGATGGGTGAGTGGGTGGAAGGATGGAAGGATGGATGGATCAATGAATGGATGAATGACTAAGTGGATGGATGGATGGATGAGTGGGTGGCTGGGTGGGTGTATGGATGGATGGATGAATGACTGAGTGGATGGATGGGTAGATGAGTGGCTAGCAGATGAATGGATGGATGGATGGATGAATGGATAGATGGGTGGGTGGAAGGATGGATGGATGGATGGATGGATGGATAGATAGGTGGGCATGTGGATGGGTGGGTGGATGGATGGATGGATACATAGATGGGTGGATGGATGGACAGATGGATAAATGGGTGGATGGATACATGTTTAGGTGGGTGGATGGATGGACGGATGGTGGGTGGATAGACATATGGATGGATGGATGGATGGATGGATGGGTAGGTGGGCATGTGGATGGGTGGGTGGATGGATGGATGGATGGACAGATGGATAAATGGGTAGATGGGTACATGTTTGGGTGGATAAACAGGTGGGTGGATGGACGGGCAAGTGGGTGGGTGGATGGATGGATGGATGGATGGTGGGTGGATAGACATATGGACGGATGGATGGATGGATGGATGGGTAGGTGGGCATGTGGATGGGTGGGTGGATGGATGGATAGACAGGTCGGTGGATGGATGGTCAGGTGGGTGGATGGATGGATAGATAGATAAGTGGATAGGCAGATTGGTGGATGGGTGGATGGATGATGGATGAATGGATCAATTTATGTACACGTGGATGTCAATCCCCAGGAAAAATATCTCCGACAGCAACAATTCTGCTTACAACTGTGTTATTACAAACATCTCCTGAAACTTTGAGGTGTGTGAACATTGTGGGAGTGAGTCAGCACTCTGCGGTCGGCTGATTTTTAGGAAATGATCTCAGAATACATCTTTGAGGCTTTCATCGATGAGGCAAATGGTGGACTTCTTTAAATATTTATGTTTTTAAAGTGCTAAAGTTTGGAAACACCTAAAAAATATTGCTCACTGTGCTGCATTGCCTTAGAAGGCCTAGTCGAGGCCTTCTAGCCACATGGAAAGATGAAAAGAAAGAATTTTTTGAAAATGCATGAAGGACATTTCCCCGGCACCAGAGGGGGGACGGAGGAAGGCTCTGGTTCCTGGAGGCCGGGTGTGTGCACAGCTGGTACATCCAAGATGCTCCTCCGTAAGCCGCAAGGTCAGACGGGCAGAGGTGGGGGTGGGTCCCAAACACCGCACCCAGCTCACAAGGCACTGACTGTCCTGACCCTTGGGTAACTCCCGAAGGTCGTTTTCCACCCAGCCGACCCCCGTCCCCTGCTGTACCCCAGACAGACCCCGTATCTTTTAACTTGTCCATCTGGGCTCTCCCCTCCAGGCCTCTGCACACACTGTTCCCTATGCTTCGAATGCCCTTCCTATCCCTTTCCGCCCAACTAAGTCCTACCTATCCTGGGAGCCGTCAGCAGAAAGGTCGCTCCCTCCAGGAGGCCTTCCGAGATTTGCCTTCCGCTGCCCTGTGGCCCCTGGCACCTTCCTTGTACGTTCGATCCACACTCCCAGAGAACCACCTACTGCGTGCAGATGCGTGGGGGCACCGGGAGTGTGGCAGTGAGCAGGACAGGCTGCCCTGCCCCCAGGGATCGTTCCCCCTAAGTGGATTTTAAAGGAGGAGAACAAGCAAGCAGGTGGGGACCCAGGGAGAGGGTCAGGGGCGTCACGGCGTCTGAGGACATGCCGTGCCGAGAGAGCTCTGCAGCCTTCTTGAACCTGCGTGGATCAAAAAGCAGTCTTGGTAGGGGCGTCCGGGGGGCTCAGTCAGTTGAGCGTCTGACTTCGGCTCAGGTCATAATCCCACGGTCTGTGAGTTCGAGCCCCGCGTCGGGCTCTGGGCTGATGGCTCGGAGCCTGGAGCCCGCTTCGGATTCTGTGTCTCCCTCTCGCTCTGCCCACCCCCCGCCCGACGTGCTGTCTCCGTCTCTCTCTCAAAAATAAATAAACATTTAAAAAATTGAAAAAGGGGGAGGAAAAACAGAAGTGGTCCTGGTAAGTGGGGGTGAGGATGCTGGGTGTGTCGGCTGCATGGCTGAGCTGTGTCCCCCAAATTCTGATCTCGGAGTCCGGACCCCCGAGCACCTCAGAGCGTGGCTGCTTAGAGATAAGATCTTTGCAGAGTGAACTGGTTAAAATGGCATCGCCGGGGTGGGTCCTGATCCCGCGTGACTGGGGTCCTGGTAAGAAGAGGGGATGGGGACACAGACACAGGCAGAGGGACGACCCCTGGGGAAACCGCGAGGCTTGAACCCGCGGGCGGCACAGGCGCGGCCATCATTCCCGGGGAAAATCCCGAGAAGGCAAGCTGGGATTCATGCAGTCTGCACACCTGCACCGGCCTCATAACCAGCCCCTGGCGAGGGGGCCCCACCTCACACCCCGGAGGCTGAGTGACTGCTGGTCCTTGCTTGTCCCCACCTCGGATCCTGCCACTTCCCTACGTGTCACCGTGTCCCTCCAGGAGCCCCGCTGGCATCTGCAGGCTCTCTGGGGATGCTTCTGGCAGAGACGTTACCCTGTCCTGACAGAGAGCTGCTCGGCATCATTACCACGACCGGGACTGCTCAGGGACCCTCGGACGGCGTCCCTGTCCCCAAGGGCTCCGGCACAGCCAGCCTGTCCCTGACCAGCAGGCTCCTGGCTTGTCACGACTCACGCCCGGGGACACAGGGAAGCCACTCCTCCGTGCCCTCTGTCCGCTGGTCCCCAGTTGGCATGAACTCTGCTGGGTGTTACAAGAAGGAACCTGCCAAGGCTGCTTCATCATTTCCAGACGTGTGGGGGCACGTGGGGGGCACGCCCGTGGCATCTGGCCCCAGAGGGACTGTCTGGGCACCTGGGCCCACGGCTAATCTCCCGTGGAACTCAACCTCGTCTCACCACGGACGCTGGCTGCTCCACACACACTCATCCTTCAGTTCCCTGACGTACCCCCCCCCCCCCCGACGTATGCGGGATCTGAGCCGCTGAGTGCGACACATCCACGCAGACTTCCTAGAGGCGGTGTCTCCGCTCCCGAAGCGGGGTGGCTGGACAGTCTCCACCACGAGCAGCGACTCAAACGGCACGTAGGACAGCACTTAGGACTGGCCCTGTCTCCCTTTGTAAAGTCTCTGTGCCCACCACCTGCCACCAAATCTAAAGGGCACTTGCTTCGTTCAAGGTTGGAGAGAAAGCAGAAGCAGCTTCAGGACGTGTACGTCTTCAGGCACAAAGACAAATACCACACCTTTTAAAAAGAGCTAACAGCTCACAAAGAGTGTGGTAATGGCATAAAGACAGACACGGGGGCTGAAGAGACAGAACAGAGAGCTCAGAAATGACCCTCGCATAGGCAGTCAAATGAACCTCGACGGCGGGGCCAAGATCAGTCGGCGGGGAGGCGACGTGTTTGCAACAAACGGGGTGGGGGGAACCAGACGTCCCGATCCAACAGAGTGAACTCAGACCCTTGCTTTGCACCATATACAAACATTAACGCAAAATGGATCAAAGCCCTAAATGTAAGACTCAAAACTATAGAACCCCTGGAAGAAAACACAGGGGCAATCTTCATGATACAGAATTTGCAGTGATTTCTGGGATATAACATCAAAAGCTCAAGCTACAAGAGCAATAATGAATACACGGGACTATATAAAAATTGAAAAACTATGCAGCAAAGGAAACCATTGCCGGGGTGAAAGGCGACCTACACAATGGGCAGCCCCAATATCTGACAAGGGATTAGTATCCAGCTTATATAAAGAAGCCCTACAAGTCAACAACACACAGTCAAAAAAAAGCTGATTAAAACACGGGCAGAGGACTCACTTGGACATTTCTCCAAACGGGATCTACAAATGGCCAATGAGTGTATGTATCACCTCACGTGTCCTATCAAAGCACAATCAGACATCACCTCACACCCGCTGGGATGGCTGCCGTCAGAACACCGGACGAGAGCAAGCGTTGGCGCGGGGGTGGGCAAACCGGAACTTTGCGCACGGTTGGTGGCGATGCAGAACGGTGTGGCCGCCGGGGAACACGGTACGGCAGCTCCTCAAAAAATTAAAAACAGAATTACCCTACGATCCAGCAGCCCCACTTGTGGGTACGTCCCCAGAAGAACTGGAAGGAAGCGGGATCCCAAAGACATATTTGCACACCTTTGCTCATCCCAGTATTATTCACAGAAACCAAGAGGTGAACACAGCCCCGGTGTCCGTTGGAGAACGGATGGATACAGAAGACGTGGTCTTCTGTAACGGAATATTATTCAGCCTCAGAAAGGAAGTTCTGACGCCTGCTACAACACGGATGAGCCCGGAGGGGACATGACACGCGGTGAAATGAGCCAGACACAAAAGGACAGACGCGGTACGATTCCACTTACAGGAGGTTCCTAAAGTCTGCAAACTGTTAGAAACAAAAGTAGAATCATGCTGCCAGGGGCTGGGGGGAGAGGCAGAGAGGGTGTTGCTGCTCGGTGGGTGCAGAGTTTCTGTTTCGCAAGATGAAAAGTTCTAGAAATGTGATGCACAGTAACACGCACACAAGTGCTGCTACCTTATAACGAACAACGGTCAAGATGGCAAATTCTGCGTCATATGTTTCCCACCACAATGAAAAGGAGCCGAAGGCTCTTCGAAGGGTGGGAATTTGTGGGAAAGGGTGGGTGCCTGGGGGTTGGGACAGAGAGCAGAGCTGAGCAGAGGCGGGCAGGCAAGCCACTCACACGTTGGAACAGCTTCCAGGATGGAATGTGGACGCGGAGGGGGCCCAATCCCGGGCCATCCCCGGACTTGGCAATTTCGCTCAGGGAGCCAGGCCCGGATGAGGTTTAGTTAATGCAGGGCAGACACAGGTGGGCAGGGGAAGGAGCTGCAGGGATGAGGTGACCACGCGGGGGGAGGGAGAGCAAGGTCGGCAGAGGTGGGAAGTCACCAGCAGGTAGAGACAGGGACAGGCGGACACAGGGACCACGGCCCGTCTCCACGTAAGAACTGAAAATCCCGCGCTAACGCGTCTCGAAAGGGTTCTCTTCCCACAAACACCCTTGGTTTGCCAAGTGGGGGCGGTGCCATCCGGGAGCTACCGTGAATGTCCCAGCTAACGTGAGTTGGGACTTTGCACGGGCTCTTCCACGGCCAGGGGTTCCAGGGCTCTTTCACGGCCCGGCAGGCCAGGGGAACACGTTCTGGGCCAGAAGCCACGGGCTCAGAGCAGCGCAGATCTCAGGGGCCTGAGGCGCCTCCTGGCCCCGCCTTGGTGCAAACGGTTTCACAGACCGATCGGTGAAGATGGGGCTGTCGCTCAGTCTACGACTCTTCCCGATTCAGAAAATGGAGCGCTTGCGGTCAAGAGAGAAACCGGTAGCCCCTTCACACGAGGATCATCAAAAGCGATCAGAAGGCACTCGGGACAGACGGATGCAGGTAGGGCTCCCTCCAGGTGGTCTGGACCGTTAGGCTCTTTAAAGACACAACTGTCCCTCCTCCCACTCACGGGAACTTTCCATTGTGAATTCTTTGGCATTTGATTGGTCACCGCACTTGTGAATTGTGCACAAAATGGGGGGCGGGGGGAAGCCACGGCTTTATTTATAGAAACCTCATTTTTTTGCTATTCATCAAAAAAAATAAACACAACCCACCTCACACTAAAAATATGCATCTGAAGATCAACAATGAGGCCATGTTTGGCCGACTCCGTAGAGAAGTGGAGATTTCAAACCGTAGGAATTTCTCACAGACGTTCTTAGAATAATCCAGAACACTGTGCCAACAAGCTTTTTTTTTTTTTTTTGTCATTAACATTTTAAGCAATGTGACACCTCCTCCCTGACTCTGAAACTGGAAAAAAAAAATCTTCACGCTCTGATATATTAGTACACGCTGTGTGACCTTTGCCAAGCTACTTAACCTCTCTGAACTGCAGTCTCTTTGTAGGATGAGGATCTACCTTTCAGGGATGCGGTGAGGAGTAAACGAGGTAATCAACTCATCATACAGTCCCGAATGCGAGAGAGATGTTCGGTAACCGGTAGCGGCAATCGTAGCGAACTCGGGGCGAGGATTTTTCTGTCACTGATTCCGATTCCACAAGTCAAGGGCTGTTTGCAGATGTGCTGGTCAGAGTCAGCCTCCCTTGGGACCACCAGGTTAAACCTCTCCCAGCAGCCCTGAACGACCGCTGAGATTGGAGGAAACCAGGGCACTCACAAGGAGGAGAGCCTTATTGCTGCGTGACATGTGTTGGAGACAGAGCCACAGAGGGGCCCGTGGTTACCAGCCGTAGAAACCAGGGGAGCCACACCATGTCCAACGGGTTTTACTCGTGTTGAATCCGCCGGAGAGCTGGCCAGAGTGCTTGAAGCGCATGGTCCTGCTGTGTGGATGTGAATGCCCCCCCCCCCCGACTTCCTAACTGTGCCACCTTCGCTGTTTCCTCATTTGTACCTGGGAAAGCAGCAGTGCCCTCCTTAGTAAGGTTCAGTGACAAGCGAGGACACGCACTGCGTCTGGGGGACAGTCACGTACAAGGAATCCCAGCCGTTATAATTATCGATAGTGAGAGCATTCTGTAATCTTTCTGCTTAACTGTGTTCCACACCACGTCTGTTTTATTTACCACCTCCAACTTCACATCGAGCCCAAACCAGGTGCTCAACAAATATCTGTCAACAAGGCAGGAACACACCTTGCCATCACAGACATGGAGTCTAGTGAGGTGGGGGTGATGATCACACCCACTGGAAGACCTGGGGGCTTCGAGGGGCACTGGGGGCGGGCTGCTGAGGAGCTCCCAGGGATGGGGTAGGTGTTAGGAGGGAAAACTCTTCCTTGTGGAGCACCCATGGTGAGCACTTAGGCTGTTTCCAGTTGTTCACTGTTCCATGTGAAACCTTCATTGCTCACCTCCTGCTCAGTCAATTCCTTAGGATACATTTCTGGAATTAGAGTGACTGGATCAAGTGTAAACATCTGTTCCTTTCACTTCATCACCTGCCACCAGGTCCATGATCCATCTATGGACCATCCATGATCCATCCATCTATCTGTCCATCCATCCATCCATCCAACCATCCATCCATCCATCCACCCAAACATCTGTCCATCCATCCATCCATCCACCCATCCATCCAAACATCTATCCAACCGTTCGTCTAAACATCCATCCATCCATCCATCCATCCATCCATCCATATGTCTGTCCATCCAAATGTATGTCCATCCATCCATCAATCTGTCCATCCATCCATTCCTCCATCCAAACATCCATCCAAACAACCATCCATCCATCCATATGTCCATCCATCCATCCATCCATCCACCCAAACATCTATCCATCCATTCATCTAAACATCCATCCATCCATCCATCCATCCATCCATCCATCCATCCATATGTCTGTCCATCCAAATGTATGTCCATCCATCCATTCCTCCATCCAAACATCCATCCATCCATCCATATGTCTATCCATCCAAACATATGTCCGTCCATCCATCCATCCAAACATACATCTATCCAACCAAACATCTATCCGTCCATTCATCCAAACATCCAAACATCCATCCATCCATCCACCCACCCATATGTCTATCTATCCAAACATATGTCTGTCCATCCATTCTTCCATCCAAACATCCATACACCCATCCACTCATCCAAGCATCCATCCATCTCTCCATCCACTCACTCATCTATCCACCCAAACATCCATCCGTCCACCCCCCAACTACTTCTTAAGCCCCCCCCCCCCGTGTCAACCCTGGAGAGAGAGGTGAGCGAAGCTGGCTGACCACTACCCCTCCAGGGCGTGGCAAGTTCCTCGAAGCCTGGGGAGGGTACAGACGGGAAGGGTCTTCACACAAGAGCACCTGGCACATGGCAGGTCCACAAGAAATCGGTGGGGAATGAATGGTCACACACTGCCAAGTTGCCCTGAGGTGCAGGTGCTGGGACGTGTCAGAGTCAAGAGCTGCCTGTGGAGGAGCGTTTCCTCCGCGGGCTCGGCCCTCAGAGCGCTGATCAACATGGCCGATTTGATGGGCCAAAGGGCATCTTGGACACCGCGGTCTGCATTTCTCTGATTTCTCTGTCTTTTCTAGCTGTTTAGCCTTTTGGGGTAAATTACTTATTTCTCTCTCAGCTAGTTTTCCTATCGGCACGTGGGTGAGCTGATCACGGCATGCCTGGCTTATCCCCGGCTTCAGGGCGCTCCCTTTTCGTGGGTCACTCTTCCACATGCTGACGTTGGCTCTTGGCTCAAAACAGATATTTCTAATCCTGTTACAAAGGTGCCCTTTCTGGGTTTTGTTTTAAAGATGTTTGAGTGGGCAGAGATGGCGAACGCTATGAAATGCATATTCTAGTATTACGTCAAGTTGATCGTACGGTCGTGGATCGCAGAGAGGCCACGATCCGCCCCACCTCTGCCTGTATCTCCTGTGCCAGGCGGCGTTCCCCACCGAGGGGGGAAGGGTACTTCCGTGCCTTGAGTCTGGACTGGCCTGTGACTCAGTTTGGTCAACAGAATGCGGCAAAGCAACAGGCTTCGTGAGGCCTTGCGTGCCTCAGGTCTTTATCGTGGACCCTCCGTGGGTCTGGGAACTAGCCCGGGCCAGCCCGCTGGAGGACAAGAGGCACCTTATGCCATCGCCCCAGCCCACAGCCCGTTTGCTACCGGTAAGGATGGCCACCCTCCACCAGCCAACCGCAGCGAGCTGCCAGCTGGCCGTAGATGCGTGAGTCCAGCCAAGCCGGGCCCTAGTCGGTCCCCTGGACCCTGATGAGCAGTATCACACAGCTGTGGTTTGAAGCCACCAAGTGCGGGGACATTTACTGTGCAGCCATAGGTAACTACATAAAGGCTTCTCTCCTTTGTCCTGTTTAGCAGGAGCCGATTTCTACAGAGCCGCCCCGGCAATCACGGGCTGAGCCCGCATCTGTGACCGCGGCCAATCCTTCCACCGTCCTGCTGAGTCGCCAAAGCCTCAGCAAGGGTGACCAGGCACTCTGTCAGAGCCGGCTACCTGAGACCTCATGCAATGTGAGGCTCATTTGGAAACGTCTGACTGCCTCCAAACACGATACCACAATCGGTGCGTGGGAGACGGTGTGGTCTCCGCATGAGCCCACAGGCCCGGGGTGGGCGGGCAAAACGGTCGGAGGAGAACGTCCTGGGTACGGGCACCCCAGAGGCGCAGGCCAGCCGAGGCCACCTTCTGACCGGGTGGGGCCCAGAGACAGAGGGCTCCACTCCGCAGTTGGTCACGGAATCTAAGCCGAATGAAGCCCTCAGATGCTGCTGCCCCTGGAGTTTGCTACGGTGGATTTCGAGCACGTCCGCAAATTCTTTGAGACACCGCCATCCAGAAAGGAGCTCATCCTCCTCCCCTTGGGTGGGCCGGACTCCGCCCTTGCTTCTGACGAACAGAACAGGTGGACGGGACGGTGTGGGACTCATGAAGCCAGGTCGTGAAGGGCTTCTCCGGGCCTTCCTCGCTTTCTCCCAGACCACCCGCTCCGGGGGAAACCCGTCCACGTGGCGAAGAACTGGGGCCTCCCCCCGGCAGCCGTGTGGGTCCGCCATCTTGGTGGTGGGTCCTCCGGTCCCGGGCGAGCCTTCAGATGAGGCAGCGCCCGCTGACGCCTCGGCCACAACCTCCCGAGAGACCCCCGACTCAGAATCGCCCAGCTAAGCCATTCCCGACTTTCCGGCCCACGGAAGGGAGTGGCGATAACAAATGTGGCCTTTTTAAGCGACTGGGTTTGGAGGTAGTTTACCCAGTGTGAGATAACCAATACACCTGTCCCAGCGAGAGCTCCTCCTTGTGAGTTTCCGTCTTTCGTGAGCTCCGACCTCCTGCTAGCACGGTCTCGGTTTACTGGATGCTCTGCCTAAGGCACGCGAGTGGCGTGGCCAGGAGCAAGCCTGGGTTTCTCAGACCAGCGCTGTGCCTGAAAAGCAGGAGGTCACTGAGCACGCTTCTCCTACAGATCCCCGACGGAGAAGCCTCCCAGAAGATACCCAACACCTGTTCCAGCTGTCCTGGCATTGTCCCAGCAATCCCTGTCCTGGGCAGGGATTGGCACTGCTCAGCAGGGGGTTCGGGGCCCCGAGTGAGACGACACGCTGTGATTCCAATGGTGGACGGTGGGAGTCGGGCTCAGCAGGGACGCTTCCCTGCAGGGCTGCTCAGGTGGCTTCGAGCAGGGGTGGGTTTGGACCCCATCCTCTCCTGGCTTTGCAACATGTTATAGAAGCACCCCTGCCACCCCTCTCTTCCCCCCCCCCCCCGCCCCACAGGATATGTGACCGATTCCTTGAGTTCCGCTAACTGAATACGCATGCGGCCAGGCCCCACCCTCTTCCTCACCCCCAAGGGAAACCATTGTCCGGATTCCTGTCTCCACAGATTCACGGAGCGCGTTTTGGTCTGTTGTATAAATAGGATCATAGCGCGCGCGCACACCCTTTTGTGTCTGGCCTTCCTTGTTCATCCCGGTCTTGGTGACTCTTCCCTGACCGCCCCCCCCCCCCCCAAGGTGCGCACAGCTCCACGGTTGTCCATCCATCCCAGTGCCGGAGGGCGTCTGGGGGGCGCCCGGTTTGGGGCCGGCACGACCGGGGAATGTCCACACGCAGCTTTGGATGAGGCGGATGCGTTCAGTTGAGTGGCGTTGCCGGGCCACCAGGTACACGTTTGTTCAACGGTAGTGAATACCAGCCATCGGTCTTCCGGAGGACCAACTAACACTCCCAGGGGCAGCGCGGGAGGCTCCCGGGTCCTCTGTTATTTTCCGCGCTTCGCCATTCAGCCCCTTGGGTGGACGGGCGTGGGTCCCCAAGTGCACTTTCACTCCGTTTCCCGATGGCTAACGGACGCGTGCCTTCCGCACGCTTAGCGGGCTCCTTCTTTGAAAACGCTTTTGAGGGGCACCTGCGTGGCTCAGTCGGTCGATCGACTCTTGGTTCCGGCCCAGGCCACGGTCTCACAGTTCGTGGGTTCGAGCCCTGAGCTGGGCTCTGCGCTGACAGCACGGATCCTACTTGGGATTCTCTCTCTCTCCCTCCCCCTGCCTCTCTGTTCCTCTCCGGCTCAAACACATGCTCTCTCTCTGTTTCTCTCTCTCTCCCTCTTGCAAAAATAAATAAACATTTAAAAAAATAACAAAATGCTTTTGTCCTGGGAAGCAGGCCTCTCTCTCTCTCTCTCTCTCTCTCTCAAGGACTCAGCGATGAGCTCCCCCTGCAAGCAGGTGACCCGCGTCACTTCTTTCCTCTAAGAGGGCTCCAAACGCACGAATGAAACCACTAGCTAATCTGGGGTCTAAGGACGACCTCCGGGCTCACAGTTACTCCACAGACACACCTTGTGTGGCTACAACCCGCTTGAACGTCTCTACCCGACGAATCAGTTCCCAGAATCACAGGTACAGATTTCCCCCGAGAAGATCCCCCCCCAGGGGTTTCCCCGTAAGTGTCTTCCCGGGACTTCGTTTTGGCAGAGGTGAGCCTCTGGTGGCGGCCGACTCAGAGCCTTTCCAGAACCATGCAGGCCACGCTGTGTGGAGGGCACACAGGGGCTCCCTGCCCGCGTCCCTGAGGACACCCTCAGCCCTGTTATCGGACACTCCCTCGGCGGTCTCCGAGCAGACACGGGAGAGCTGGGTGCCACGATCCCCACTTGACACGGCAGGGCGGGGACTCTAGCCTCCTGAAGCCCAGTGACACACGTGGATCCCCAGCCAATCAGCAGCGGGAAAAAAACCATACCTACTACGCGCCCCGTGTTAGGTGCTAAGGAGTCAGGATGCACAAGAGGTGCGATGGTCCCTGGCCCCCCGGCATTTAGCCAGCGGAGGAGGGGCGCACAGCAAAGCAGCCCGAGAAGTAAAAGGCCGCGATGATTCTCAGACCCGTCGGGGGCAGACGGAAAGGGCGGGAACACTTCGGCCAAGCGTGTGGCAGTTTCCTGAGCAGACACCTTCTCTCCTAGGAGCCGGTAGTCCGACCGTGGGCGTTTGCTGGAGACATGGGAACAGACGTCCACAAAAAGCGTTGTTTCCTGCAGCTTCCTTCACGACGGCCCCAAACTGGAAACAACCAACCTTTCCAGCAGGACGGCCACCCAGACGGTGGTCCGTCCACACAATGGGATGAGGTCAGCGACGAACCCAGCACTGGCGTGAGCAAAACGTTCCGGTGAGCACCAGAGGCTGAACTTGGGACAGCTCCCACCGCTTGTTTTCACGATAAGACGGGCAGAACTTTCCCATGGCGAGGAGGCGGGGGACGGAGGCGGGACGGGCACGCGGCCACTTTCCGGGGCCGAGAGGAATAGCCTGTATCTTCACGTGATGTTAGGTCACACGGGTGTGTGAATTGGTCCTAGAACTGATGGAAATGTGCACTGAAGCCTGGGCGTCTTACTGGGGGTGAACTACCCCCCAATAAAATTTTTTTTTATGTGTCTTTATTTTGGAGACACAGAGACATGGCACAAGTGGGGGAGGGGCAGAGAGAGAGGGAGACCCAGAATCCGAAGCGGGCTCCAGGCTCATCGGCGCAGGGCCCGACACGGGGCTCGAACTCGCGGACCGCGAGATCGTGACCTGAGCCGAAGTCGGACGCTCAGCCGACTGAGCCACCCGGCTGCCCCTGAATTATACCCCAATTTAAAACATTGGATGAGGAAGTAGGACAGGCCTGCAAAGTAGGGCAGGACCGATGTGGGTGGGGAGTGGACGCTCCCAGGGTGTGGGGTGGATAGGATGGTCTCTAAGGCAAGAAGATGAGAAGCGGGCAGAGGGAGACTGCTCCAGGGGAGGGCACTGCAGGTGCAAAGGTCCTGTGGCTGCCGTCTGCGGGAGGCTGGGGAGAGCCTTTCCTGAGCCCCGAGGGTTTCATTTCACGACCCAGCAAGCCCTGGCTTCTCTGCCTGCTGTTTCCACCAGCAGCCCTGGCTTCTCTGAATGCGGGGGCCCTGGGCTCCCTCCGGGCCCCCTGTTGGTTCCACTCTTGGCTTCCTTTATTTTTTCGTTTCACCCTGGTATTAATTTATGCTCTTTCCTTATATCGTATCCACATGTCTAAGCGGACTGTAATCTCTTACTTGGGGGGTAGGAGGAAACGCCTGGTATTTTTTTTACAAATATAAAGTGAATTAAACATAACACGTGAGCCAGCCCAGGTATGCTTTGGGAACCTTCCACACTGTCCTCGTGGGCACAGCAAACTCACGCAGATTCAACTGCACCGCCGGTCCCTCCCTCCAAGAAAAGAAGAGTGAGAAAAGCAGACCCTTAAACCCTGCAGGGGGGTCCACCCACCCCCACGGCCAGGGAGCGGGGTCCCCGGGGAGCCTACGGGGCGGGGGGGAGGGGAGGGGACGGGGCGGGTGAACCCACCGTGCCTGGTTCAGGTCTCACGCCTGGCATCTCCCACCTGCCGGCTTGGAGGTGTCGCCCACTCCGCAGGGACCCCGGCCTTCAGGGAGCTGCGTGCGTTCTCCACACCTCACTACCCTCCAAACTGCAGCTGAGAACTTCATCGGGCCCTCAGCCGAAGACACGGGTGTCTCCTCCAAGGTGGCAGGAAACACGGGTGTTGCTGGACCAATCTTTCTTTTTTGAAATGTTTTTATTTTTTTTTTTAATTTTTTATTGTGTTTTATTTATTTACTTTTTTTTTTTTTTTTTTTTGAGAGAGAGAGAGAGACAGAGAGCACGCCGGGGAGAGGCAGAGAGAGAGAGAGAGAGGCAGAATCCAAAGGAGGCTCCAGGCTCTGAGCCGTCAGCACAGAGCCCGACGCGGGGCTCGAACCCACAAACAAACCACGAGAACGAGACCTGAGCCACCTGAGCCATCCGGGTGCCCCCGCGCTGGACCAATCTTAAAGGCGGGGTCCACAGTGGCTTTCCAAAGGGACTTTCAGGGCTCACCATCCTTAGACACTGACCTTCTCCTTATATTCAAGAGGAAAGGACAGAGGAAGATTTGCAGTAAAAACACACGTGAGCTCTAGTCCCCTCTCTGCCACAAACCGCTGTGCGACCTTAGGAATATCGCTCCACCTCTCTGAGCCACAGTTTCCTTCTGTTCCCGGGAAAGTGAGGGGGTTGGCCCTGGCTTTCTCATTCGGGGGTCTCTGGAGGGGACCCGGAACATTCATTAGCTTTTTTAAGGGCAGCAAAGCAGCGGCTCCAATGACTCCTTGTTAAAATCAATGACACAATTACTCAAAGATTTCCCCTTGACGTGTAGGTCGGGGAGTCTCTGTGAGTAAATGGGGTGGTCGAGCCTCCATTTATCGCGGTGCATCTGGCCACGCCTGGAGGTCTGGCCCAGCGAGGGCTCGAATTGTTCGTGTTCTTAGCGGCAGATCGCGTAACTTACAGCTACGGTGGACCGTTGGTGGTGTCGGTGGTGTAAGGGACACGGAAGTTACGGCACCCCGCGGGAGCCCACGTACGGCAATCATCCAGGAAATGCGGCCAAGATGCTTTCCTAAGCCGATGGCTCTGATCTAAAACTTCCCGTGGCCCGGGAAGAGGCCCCCGACGCTTCGAATCCCAGCATCAAGGGCGAGGCCGGTAACCGTCCGGCGGAGAAGCCACACGGTGCCTCGGCCAGCCGGGCGGGCAAGGTCGGCATCACCGGGACAGGCCACGTGCGTGGCGGCCACATGCCCCACGCGACGGCACGCACCTCTCCCTGTGGTCCTCCTCCCGAACGCACAGCCCCCGTCTGGGCCTCAGAAACGAGTCCCAGCTGATGGACAGTCCACAAAATAGCTGCATCGTGCTCCCCAAAACGGAGCACGAAGAGGGGGCCAGCGCTCCCGTCCCAGAGGCTGTGTGTGCCGGGACCTCAGGGATCAGGGAGGAGGGGACAGGGCAGCAAGGCCGGAGAGGCCGTGGGTCGAGAGCCGGTTGGGAGCAGCGACTCTGGAGGCAGGCAGCCCCACCTGTGGGGGCGGGAGGAGCCACCCCGAGGGGCCAGCCAGGCAGGGCGGGAGGTGGTGTGGAGGCCGCGGGGGACCGGGGGCGGGCTGTCCGGACTTGGAGAGCCGCGGGCAGGTTTGAGATGTGCTGCGCGAGGTGGTGGGCTTTGTGACCCCCGCGAGGTGCCCCGGCAAAGCGATCGGAACCTCTACAGGAGGGCAGAGCTGGGGTCCGAAGCCACCCAGGCCCGGCCTGAGTCTGCAACGGGCAGAACGCAGCCCGGGCCTCTGCCCAGCGCCCAGCTCCGCACGGCCCCTCCGTTCTGGCCCCCGCTGCTCACCGTCCAGGAAACACAATGCGATAAAAATTATGCCGCTCACGCCTCCGCCTCCTCCCCAACAGCTCACGTCAAAAGCTCCGTTTCCACCACAAACGGCGCTTTCAGACGTTTGCACTGAGGTGCCATTCAAAAGCATCAAAAGTCATTATACGCCAGAGGCCAGGCGTGGGCAGAAATAATCCCGGTCGAGTGTCGAAGGGAAAGGATTAAATCTTGAGCGTCACGGGTAATGTTTGCACACGACGCCCAAAGGCAAACAGGGGTGCAGCTGGAAACGGGGGCTTTCTCTGCTGACCTGGGCGGGGGGGGTTGGAGGTACGTCCGGGGCCTGATGTGTGGGAACCTGGAGCCCGGCCCAACGGCCAAGACGGGCCCCGAGGGGAGCCAGGCGTCCCCCTGGGGACAGGAGAGCAAGCTGAGTTACCAGGCAGGGCCTCTGCAGCCCACGCAGGCCCCTCCAAGGGCTAAATGCGTGAAACTAGTAATTTGTCTACCTAATGGCCACGTGACCCTTGTCAAATGGATTTCCGAGGTTGGCAGGCTTTTAATACTTCATCACGCAGCGTGAAAACCCCAACACTGCTCCCAAAGCTGAGCGCTGAGGACGGGGACAGCTGCTGAGGGCTGCCTGGCAGCGACTGGAGAGATAAAGATCTCTCTAGCCACACCTGGCCCCCGGCCGGGCCCCTACAGCAAGGCGCCCACGGAGCGCTGCCTTCTTCCAGTCCTCCTCCAGCTGTCCCCCCCCCCAACTCTGTCTGAGTGTCAGGGTCCCCCCGGCAGAGTCGGGCGTGGTTGTCCACCTGACTGATTCCAGGGCACGCTCGGCCATGGGAGGGCGGGCACATTACTTGCTCTCTCTGTGCCTCAGTTTCCTCATTTTTCAAAAGGGACTCATACCATTCCCAACGTAACGAGTATGAAAGAAGGTGACGTGTGTACAGGGCTTACCATAGGCCAGGGAGGGGACACGTTAGCAAAACCTGTCAGCTACCATCCATCCATCTGTCCACTCCCACATCCATCCATCCATCCATCCATCTATCCATCCATCCATCCATCCATCCACTCCCACATCCATCCATCCATCTATCCATCCATCCATCCATCCATCCATCCATTCCCACATCCATCCATCCATCCATCCATCCATCCATCCACTCCCACATCCATCCATCCATCCATCCATCCATCCACTCCCACATCCATCCATCCATCCATCCATCCACTCCTACATCCATCCATCCATCCATCCATCCATCCACTCCCACATCCATCCATCCATCCTTCCATCCATCCATCCATCCATCCATCTATCCATCCATCCATCCATCTATCCATCCATCCATCCATCCATCTATCCATCCATCCATCCATCCACTCCCACACCCACCCATCCATCCACTGAGTCCAGTCTGGTATGAGTTGAACCCTTCCTTCCCCCCTCCCCCCAGACAGCACCTCAGAGGTAAGGGGGGTTGGGGTTGCCAGTATGGACCATACTCTGCACACACAGCTAACAGACAGCTTAGCCAACATCAAGAAGCTTTCACAAATGAAATCACGATGAAAACCTACATGGGCTGTAAACTCTGTGGGCTCAAGGACTAGCTATCCTGTTATCCAGCCCCTGGCACTGTAATTGGCCCACAGAAAGAGGATCATTTAATATCTGTTCATGTTGAATTGAATTGCGCATCAAACTGCCGTGGAACAAGACAAGACAGTGTCCTCAATTAGTCACATCACAGAACAGAAGAGAAACTCTTTGTATGTCCGAGTGCATCAGAGAAACATTATTGAGAAAGTGAAGACAACCTATAGGATGGGAGAAAATATTTGCAAATCACATAACTGGTAAGGGTTTAACATCCAAAATATATAAAGAGCTCCTACAATTCAACAACCAAAAGACAAACAACCCATAGAAAAGCAGGTAAGGGAATAGAATAGATAAATAAAGAGGACATACAAATAGCCAATAAACACACGAAAAGATGCATAACGTCATGAGGCATCAGGCCAACACATGTCAAAAGCACAATGAGATACCATTTCACATCTATTGGATGGCTGCAATTTAAAAAAGAAACGCAGGGAGGCGTCTGTGTGGCTCAGTCGGTTGAGCGTCGGACTTCAGCTCAGGTCATGATCTCACAGTTTGTGAATTCGAGCCCCACGTCTGGCTCTGTGCTGACAGCTCAGAGCCTGGAGCCTGCTTCGGATTCTGTGTCTCCTCCTCTCTCTCTGTCCCTCCCATGCTCACGCTCTGTCTCTGTCTCTCAATAATAAATACGTTAAAAAAAATTTCTTTTAAAAAGAAACGCAGAATACCAGGTGTCGGTGAGGGTGTGGAGAAACTGCAGGCCCTCCGTGCATTGCTGGTGGGATTGTCCAGTGGTACGGCCCCTGAGGAAGACAGTTAGGTGGTTCCTCAAAAAAGCTGAAGATCCAGGGGCGCCTGGGTGGTTAAGCGTCTGACTGTTCAGTTCAGGTCATGATCTCACAGTTTGTGGGTCCGAACCCCTGCATCAGGCTCAGCGCTGACAGCACAGAGCCTGCTTGGGATTCTCTCTCTCCCTCTCTCCCGCTTGCGGGCTCTCTCCTGTTCTTACTCTCTCTCAAAATAAATCTAAAAACTTAAAAATAACTAAAAATAAAATTAGAGATAAGATGTAGCCATTTCACTTAGTCCAAAAAAACGGAAGACGGGACTCGAGCACGCGTCTGTCCACAAATTCCAGCGCGGTGTCATTCACAGCGGCCAAAAGGTGGAAATAATTGAAGGGTCCACTGACAGGCGAACGGAGGGACGAAATGTGGTGTTTCTGTAGGATGGACTGTCACTCAGCCACGCGACGAAACGGAACTGACGCCTGCTAGGACATGGACCCGCCGTGACATACACGCGAACAGGAATGTGCCAGATGCCGCAGGACAACGTGGCGCGATTCTGCTCGTACGGAGCGTCTAGGAGAGTCAAATTCATAGAGGCCAGAAGGAGACCAGAAGCGATTCGGGGCTGGGGTGGGGGGTGAAGCAGGCACGTGGCTTGTGTTCAGGACGAGAAAACAAGGTTCTGGACACAGCGGTGACGGCTGGGCAACGCGGTGAATGCAATTGATGCCCGTGAACGGTGCCCGGAAAATGATCGCAATGCTATGCACATTTAGCCTCAGTTTACAGAACAAAACCAAAAACCCCCAACGCGATTCCCTCACCTACCGCCCCCCTCTGCCCCAGAACAAAAACGCTTCGGTTTTCCCTGCCCCCCAAATCATGGCGCCGGCCTTGAGTCTTCTCTACCGTCACCCCCACATCCGACGTGCGCCCAGTTCCCGTCGGCTGTGCGCTCAACACGCACCCGGAATCTGACCTCCGCCTCTGTCCCGGCCCACGTCTCCAGCACCCGGTACCCGGATTCCCGCAAGCATCCGGCCTCCCCCCTCGGCCTGCCCCCCTTGGAAGCAGCCAGAGGGGTCCTGCCCACCCCGAAGTCATCTCCCGTCCCCTCCCGCTCCGGACCCCCGCGGGGTTAGGTGGCCAGCGGCCCGTCGCGGTCAGGACTGCCCCTTCCTGCTCTACTCGTCTTCACGGGACACACTGCAGCCAACACATTAGATACGTCATTCTTCCACGTGGTCCAGAAAGCTCCACAAGGCCATGCCTGTGTCCGCCGTGCCCCCCGAGCTCCCAGGACACAGTGTCGGGCACCCAGAAGGCGCTCTACAACTGTTGGCTGAGCAGGCGAGGGAAGGCTCCGGGAGACAACAGGGAGATTCTAACGCATGGCCAAGGCTGCCTTGGGATTCAGATCCTGCCTCTTGCTTGCACTCACTCATCAGCCGTTTGACCTGGAGTGGTGTCTCTGTGCCTCAGTTCCCCCATCTGTAAGTGGGGCATCAACAGGGTCCCCCTCACAGAGCGAGTGACACGGTGACAGTGCGGGAAAGGACTTCCGCATCCCCGCAGGCGGGGGGGGGGGGACCGTTCGGCCAACGCCAGCTGCCTTTTCCCTCCTCCTCTTTCCTTCTTCCCTCCCTTCCCGCCTCCCTCTGGGCCCAGGCTGCCATCCGTGTAGACAAGGCTCATGGAACATCCCAGCAGGGTTTCGAGGCACGCCCAGGAGTGAGCTGGGCAGACACACTCCAGTGGAGGGATATGCCCACCTCTGACCCGCCCGAACTCCGCCAGCCCTTACGGGATTAATAAGTAATGAGGAGCTGGTAAAGGAGGCCGAGGGGGAGCGGTGTCTATGGCAATCGATTGTTCCAGGGAGGACGAGCTGGTCCCGGAACGTCAGGCACGATTTCACACCTGGGTTGGACGCACGGGCTCAGAGCTGGTGGCGGTGGTGAGGAGCGTGACAACGACCCGGCCCTCGTGCAGAGCGGGGACACCGAGCAGGGAGGCTACGGGCTCAAGCCAGGCCCACGGCAACCCGCTGGGCTGGCGGCTAAGGCCCAGAGCGGTGGCGACGTTGGCCAAAGTCACACGGCTGCAGGCAGCAGGGCGGGGGTGTGGATTGAGCTCCAGAGTGCGCCGCACGGCAAGGACTCCCAGGTCGGACAAAGTGGGGTTCACCCGGAGTGCCAGCGGCGGCCTCTGGGTCGTCGTTACGCCAAGACAGCTCGAGGGGGTGGCGTGGTCCTAGAAGGGCTTGTCCCCGAGTTTCCCGCACGGGGACAAGGCACCCAGGAGCAATTCCAGGAATGGGGGTGGGGGCGCCTGCCCTGCGGTCTTACACCCCTGAGCCTTGAAGCCCAGAGCAGAGGGAGCGGGGGGACCCTCCCTCCACATGAGCCCGGATGCCGGTGAGGCGTCCGCAGAGCTGCGTCCGTGCTTATGTCCCGGAGCCGATCCACCAGAGCGCCCTCGAGCCGCAGCGCTGAGATCGGGCTCCCCAGCCTCGCCCCCCATTTAAAGACTGATAGAGACCAAAGGGCGGGCCTGAGCTAGTACCCCCTTGTGGGTGATTCTGCCTACGGTGGGTGGGGCAAGGGGCAGCCAAAGCCTCGCAGGAGCGGGCGCTAGGCTGGGGGCCAGCAGGTGCTAATCCTGTGGTCTCAATTTCTCTGTCTGTGCAATGGGGACGACCGCGTTCCCACCGGACAGGCTGGGGTGGAGGACGGAACATGTGAGGTGCTGAATTCCGTGCCCAGGTTGAGGTGAGAGCTTGGCCGGATGTTCACAAATGCGGGGTCCGGGGCTCCCGCGACCAGCCTACCGGGTCACGTCTACGACATGAGCTCCAGGAGGCCACTGGACCGGGCAGGCCAGCCAGGCCAGGAGTCCCCTTCCCTCCTGCCCCCCGCTCCGGCCGGCAGGGTCCCTCTCTCTTCCTCCTGGGCCCTTCCTGTGGTGAGTATACAGTGGTACTTCTAGAAAGACACCACATGGGGCTGTTGAAGGAGCAGCCATCAGGAGAAGTTTCTCCATGGGAATCCACAAAGAAAGAAGGGGGGTGGGTGGGAGGAAGAGACAGGAGAAGGAATAAAACGGGGAGGGGGGGGTGCTTTCCAGCTACAGCCAGCAGCTCCCCGCTGGAGGTCGTGTCCCCATTGCAGGGCCCTCAATCCTAACCCGCCATCGGCTCCGGGAGGGTGGAACTGAGCTCCGCAAGGAAATAAAACCGAGTGCGCGTAGCCCTTGTCACTGTCCCGCTCGCTCTGAGGATTGTTTAATAACCTCTGAACTGGGAGGGAAAATCACCCAGGAAACACTGCTCGGGTCATTTATTTTAAAATTATTGGTATAAAAATATCCAGGGTCGTGATTTATGTGCAGGGAGGGGCCCAGGAAGTCAGGGACTCCCCCCTCCCAACTCCAGTCAAACCTCATTTGTCTCCCCCTTCCCCCCCTCCCCTCCCCTCCCCTCGCGGCTTCTCTGCAGTTTCCATTAGACTTCAAGTCACACGAGTTACTTTACATCGCAAATAAATCTCCAGAAGAGCACGGAAATATTATGTGTATTAATAGCGCCTGTAAAAACATCCGAAAACCTTCCGTCCGCCGCGGCCCGGAGATGCTCTCCCGGGACCGGGGACGCGCGGCCCGCCTGGCAGATCCTGTCCCCAGCCCAGCCCGGCCTGGCCTCCGGGGGTCTGCCTGCTGTCACCGTCTGTGGGTGACCCCGGTGACCGGAGGCCGCCAAAGCCCTCCCCCACCCCCCACCCCCGCCCCTGGCAGCACGGGGTGGGTCCCCACCACCGGAGACAGGGGGCCCCCGTCTCCGGGCCCTCGTGCGCCCCTCAGTCCCGGCGCAGCGGCCGTCCCAGGGCATCCCCGACGCCAAGGACGCCTCGCCACGGTCCCTCACCGCTCCCCGCCCCCAACCCGGCCCCTGGATACTCACGGGCTGCGGGGGCTTCCTTGGGGGACAGCCCCTCGAGGCCGATGTCACCCTCCAGCATGGCGCGGCTGGCTGCCCGGTTCCGGTGCGCCTCGACCGACCGCAGCGCGGCCAGGAGAGGGGGCGACGAGGTCACCCCCGAAGGTCTCCGGCGGCTCCGAGGGCCGGGGTCGAGCCCCGCTCGGGAGGGGACGGTCCTCCTCCTCCTCCTCCTCCTCCTCCTCCTCCTCCCAGACACAGGACGCGAAGCCGCGCGCGCCCAGAGCCAAACTTGGCCGCCCTCGCGCACCGCCGCGCCGCTCCTCCCCCTCGGCCTTTTGGGCTGGGGGTCCTGGCCTGCCTCCCCGCCCCCGGGGCTACCTGCGGACGCCGCCCTCGCCCCGCCCCGCGCTCAGCGCGACGCCCCGGCCGCCACCCAGACACCGCGCGCGCGGGCGCGGGACTCTGGGGAAGGGCAGCGGCGCCCGGCCCGCCCCCGGCCTCCCGCTCCCCCGGGTGCGTCCCCACCCGCCCCGGGCCGTCCTGTCAGTCGGGGCGGCCAGGGCGGCCCTCAGGGGGGCCCCCAGGGAAGGGGTGCTGGCGGGGGGGAGGGGCAGATTGCGTGGTTGGCCCGGTCGGGTGGAGAGTCCTCCGCCCCCTCCCCCAGGCGGCCGGACCCTGGTACATCACTCCAGCAATGCCTCCTAGGAGGGGGAGGAGGGAAGCGCAGGGCTGGGCCGGACATGCGGAGGTTGCGGGGGCAAGCGCTTGGCCTGAACTTGAACCTCCGCACAGGCAGAACTCAGTCATCTGGGCAAAGTGCGAACTGTCCCCAGTTGGAGGGACGGCTGTCTAAGGACTCTGGCATAGCAAGGCAAGGAGAACCTGGCCAGAGGCGCTGGGGAGGGGGCCCTTCTGACCCACATCCTCGGGGGCTGGGGGCTGGGCTGGAGGGGGGTGCCGCTCTGCAGCCCCACTCCTGCTTAGAGAGCAACGTCTGACCAGTGCAGCACCGATCCAGGCACCAGAGAGCGCTCGGAGAGTCACAGGCAAGGCGCCTCCTGTGGCCGCAAACCCCACATCCCTGACACCTCCAGATAAATACAATAAATTCCGAGGCCGACCTGCCCTAAACAACACGTTAAGCTGCTCCCTGACCACAGCACGGGTGGCGATGGGATGGGACCGGGGCATTCCGCCTGGCCTTTCGAAAGGTCGTCCCACACTGCCTGCACCCAGAGGAGGAGGAAGGCTGGTGCCAGGAGCCAGCCCACGCCAGGGACCCCTGGACCACCCGCCAGCTACACGAGCCACTATCGGCTTCGGGGGGCGCCACGTGAAGACAGACCCAACCAGCCCCTGGAGCCAGACCTTGGGCACGTGCAGGGGATCCATGCGTCCTGAGGATAACCAGTCCCCTCCATCCCCACTGGCCTGCTGGCGTTGGTACCCGAGGGCACTGTCGTGGGCGGGGATGCTCACCGGTAGTGGCAGTCAAACCACAAAGAAACGTCTCCGGCCAACGTTCTCCCCTGCCCCCCATCCCAAGTGCTATATTCGGAGAGGAGAGTCAAGCCTTCCTCCTCCCAGCCGGTCAGGGAGAAAGGTCACCGGCCGTCGCCTTTAGCATTCATCTTGTTTTCAGTCTGGACTAAGGATCTGGGAGACCAGGCACCCGGTGGGATTGATTCCTTATCGGCTGTGGGTGATGGCTCACCAGTGAAGGCTCTGTAAGGAGCCCCAAGATGTGAGCTGGGCGCCCCAGATGCCCGCCCCGGGAGGGCAGAGGAAGCTGGATGGAAATCAAGTGGCCGGGGCCACATGAACGGCACCGAGCTTTTCCATCTGACCCAAACCAGTGTGGCGCAGGAATGGAGATAAAAACTCATTTTTCTTGGAAGAGTCTGATAGCCGATGTGATACATAGCAATAGCTCGGCTGTATAAATACACAGAGAAATTCTGAGAGTTCTAACCCCTGGAACCATGCACTATAAACCAAAAAGGCTCAGGGGGGAAAAAATGTAAATAGGTAGCAAGGCTATTTTTAACCATCATTGTTTACCTTTTTGGGGCAGGGATGGGCTATTGTACATTTAGCCAGCTTTAAAATGCACACTATTTAATGCATTATTATTAGCAGAAGTATGTTAAACAGCCATTAATAGATGTTGATTCATTCCAACTGGAACCGTTTTTCTTCTTTTCATTTCCTTGGCCCTGGTTACGTTGTGTTCTGATGAAGTGCTTCAGCCGAGTCCAACGTGCAGAAAAGCCGGTCGTGGATCCAGACTGTTTAAAAAGATCTTTAATCCAGCCCGGTTGGAAACGATTCCTTTAGAAAAAACCTGAGCCAGCTCAATTTTGCGAGGACCGGCCTCGGCTGCCATGTCGGCGAACGCTGCCGCGCAGGAAGGATGTTGACAGGCTGGGGCCTGGACGGGGAGAGAGTCCGGAAGGAGGGGCCTCCAGGGTCCCCCCCAGCCCATTTCGCGGGAGCCCCGTGCCCGTGCGGCAGTCAGGAACACCCTGCGTGGGTCGGGGAGACGTTTATGGCAACAGCGGAGCCGGGCAAGTAGGCCGGCACGCCTATGGCAGGGCTAACATTACGGGACACGGGGGTAATCACGCCGCACCGTCCTTGTAATTATGGGAAACCGTTTCCCTTTTCGGTGAGGCTGCGAGGGAAGGAGAGGACACAACCCCCCGGGTGAGGCTCGGGCCAGTGCTCATGCCCTGGGGTCGGCCCAAGTTTAAAATAGGCTTTGCAGGGTGAGGCCCGGCCCACTGGGACAGGCTCGTTCTCCCGGCCCCGGGGGCCTTATCACACTGGGGGAGGGGGGCGCTCCTAGAGACCCTGACCCGGCACGTGACTCGAGGCAACAGCACTCAGGCCTCGCTGTTCCCAAATGATGCTCAGGGTGGCTCGGAGGCCACTTGACCAGCAATGTCAGGGCCAAAGCCAACCCCTCTGCAGACCTCAGCGTCTCACCAACAGTTCCCCGGGGCCCTGGGATAAGCCGGGAGATGCCCAAACGTCCCAGACGCTCTGTCCCCGCCGTCATTCACCCGCTGAACACGAACAGGGGGGCATGGGTCATTTAAATACCGACTTCTTGTGATCACAGGAAGTCTGTTTTCAATTCAACCTGGTTCTTTGGGCACCTGTTGTGGGAGGGGCCCCAATTCAGGGTCGGTAGGGGGTGGGGCACAAGAGGGGCTTGAGGAGGCCCCAGTCCCCCAGAGCCAGCGCGCTGTCGGAGGAGATAAGGGGGGGGGGGCATGCAGCGGATCACAAGGGGCTGGAGCCCAGGCTCAGACAGCTCCCTCTTGGAACCTCCGTCTGCATCTGTAAGAAGGAAGGGCCTTTGCACAAGCTCCTCCTCGGGGTTTTGCGAAGCTTCAAAGAGAATCTAACTTCCAGCCCAGAACCTGGGGGTCGTAAGGGCTGGTGTAGAGGGGTGTTGCTGTTTGTAACATCCTCAGGGCGGGCAGGCAGGGCCAAGTCGTGGGACATTGAAATGCAGGGGCTTCCGCTCCCAACAGCGCGGGGGGCTGGCAGTGGCCCCTGACCTGGGGGCCATCAGAGGGCAGGTGGCTTCAGGGCGGGGGCCGGGAGGAGACACACAGAAACGGGCCAGCGTGGCAGGCGCTGGGGGAGCAGCGAGTGACGAGTCAGCAGGTGGGGCCAGATCAGACCCGGACTCTGGGCCGCTGCCCTCAGCAGGACAGAGCGAGTCTTTTTATGAAATAAGAAGAGAAAACACAATTGTGCGAGGACGAAATTCGCAGGACGTGAACTTAACCATTTTACGGTGAGCAACGTAGTGCCTTCTCGATGCTGTGGGACTCTCGCCACTGTCTGGTCCCAGGACCTTCCCGTGGCTCCACGGCGAACGCCTGGAGGGCGGCTCTCCCCGTCTCCTCCCCCAGCCCCCCTCCCCCCCCCACCGCCCGTCTGCTCTCTGCCTCCACAGACTTCCTGTTCCGGACGTTCCTTGTGGGTGCGGTCACCCCACGCGTGGTTTCTGGTGACTGCTCCTCTCTCGGTTTACCTTTTTTGCTATTTAACGACCTGCATAATTTCATCATTTCTTGTCTGTCAGGCTTCTGAGGTGCATCGATGTCGTCTACGTCGGAACGTCGTTTCTTTTCGTGACCGGCTGTGCCACACTTGTTTACCCTGTGATCCCCCGATGGGCACTTGGGCTGCTTCCTAGGGGGCCCCACCAAAGCGCCTGTGGGGGCCGGGGCTCCCACGATGGCCGAGGGGCCCGGGCAAGGCTGGGCAGAGAGCTCGGAGAGCTCAGAGGCTGGGCAGAGAGACCTGGGGACAACCCAGCCTGGCCTTCCAGGCCCGGGCTCCCGAACGTGGCACCCTGCGCCCCACGTGGACACGGAAGGCCGGCATCGGGAGCGGATCTTCCTCCACGGGCTCGACCAGCAGAGGGGCCCCGGACTAGGCAGGCCGCCTGCCTGCACTCCCCTCGGGAGTCTGTTTATTTAATAAGCCCCGAGACGGCACTTAGGAGGCCAGGCCCTGTTCCAAGCGCTTTATAAGTATCAGCTCTCCGCAGCTGTGCTGTCATCACTCCCACTCTACGGATGGGGAAACTGAGGCGCAGAGAGGTGAAGTCAGTTGCCGAAGTCACGCGGGAGGAAGTGTGGAGCTGGGCCCGGCATCCAGGCCGCCTTCTCCGGAGTCTGTGCTGAAGCATGTGCTCTGGGGTGGAGACCCCAGGATTCCCGGACATCGGCCAACCGAGCCCCATGTCCCGATTTGAGCCCAGGCCGTGATCCTCCTGGGCCGAGATTTACTTCCTACTTTTCTTCACCCCAGCTCGCTTCTCGGTAACTTTTTGACTATTTTTATTTTTTCAATTATGGGAAATTATATAGGACAGTAAATTTACCATCAACCACGTTTAAGCACACAGTTCAGTGGCGTTAGGCACACTGCTGTGCGGCCGTCACCACCATCCATCTCCAGAACTTTCCGTCGTCCCAAGCTGAGCCTCTGTCCCTGTCAGACACCAAATTCATTCCCCCTTGCCCCTTGCCTGACGCCCACCATCTACTCTCCATCTCTGGGACGACCCTGGGGACCCACTGTAAGTGGAATCATACAGTTTTTGTCCTTTTGTTTAAAAAAAATTTTTTTAACATTTATTGTTGAGAGAGAGAGACAGAGCATGCGCGGGGGAGGGGCAGAGAGAGGGGGAGACACAGAATCTGAAGCAGGTTCCAACACAGAGCTGTCGGCACAGAGCCCGACGCGGGGCTCGAACCCACGGACCGAGAGATCGTGACCTGAGCCGAAGTCGGACGCTCAAGCGACGGAGCCCCCCGGGCGCCCCGGGTTTTGTTCTCTTATGAGTGACTGACGCCGTTCAGCACAATGTCTCCAAGGTTCGCCCATTTATAGCACGTGTCAGAATTTCCATCCATCTCAAGGCTTATCAGACTTATTTTTACGGAACCCGATATCGCTACCGGAGATGGAAAGGTAGAGTCATCGGCCGTGAGCAGAAGGTGCTGGCTTAATAAAGCACGATAACAACGCAGCGATGTGCGGTCTCCCTGGGGGCTCCGCCCTGGGGACCCTGAGCTTGACCAGGCGACCCTCGGTGGAGGCGACCGACCAAGCCGAGCTTCCTCTATGACATGCTCCGGAAGTCCGAGAGAGGAGAGGACGGAGCTGTGTCCTCACCACGTGCTGCAAAGTCCCTGTGCCACCTAAACTGCTTCCCTTTGCACCGAAAGTAGGTTTGCAGAGCGCGGGTGCCGGGGGTGCCCCGTTTGGGGAGATACCAAAAATAGCAAAGGCCGCTTCTGCGCACGACGAGGGTTTTCGGGCTGCCGCTGTGGCCCCTGTCGCATCTGCTGTCTTCCCGTCTGGCTGCAGGAGGGCAGCACCTGGTCACGGAGATGTCGGGGGACGTAGTCACCCTGGAATGACATGTTTGCTCTATGATTTTCCGCCTGGGTTGTCTCAACCGTATGAGGGATGGGCTATCACCCCTCCTTGCGGCTGAGGAGACTGATACCCAGAGAAGGGGGCGCAGCTTGCCTGAGCCCACACCGCTGGCTGGTAAGTGTCCCACCCAGTCCAAAAGATTCTAGAACTTTCTAGTCAAGTCCAGAACGCTTTCCACCGCACCACGCCAACCTTCTATTTGGACCCAACGCAGTATGACCAGGGCAATAAGAAGGCTGTGGGAACATCCTACTCGGTCCCTTTAATCTGCTGTGTCCAAAATCCGGCCGCACTCCTTGGCCTCTCCTGCACCTTCCGCTTGTTTGTTTGTTTGCGGGACGAAGGAGCAGAGGGCCTAAAGGAGACACTCAGCTCACCGGCTTCCAGGTATGACTAACATCCTGTGGCCTGTTTACAGAGGCTGCCTACATGGCTTGAGTTTTGCGAGTTAGACAGACGCTAATTAATGGTGCAAATATTTACGCTCAGTGCCCCATCAAAGAACAAACACGCAGCCTGGGTTTTGTTTGTTTTCTTTTTTCAGAGTAAACACCACCCGTGCCAAGGCTCTTGGCAATCGGGCAGAGGTGACATTAAGGGCTCCAGGTATGTTTTTCGAGTTATTTGAAGACGGGAGATTTGCACACGAGGTCCTTTCTATGATCCAACGCGGGCGGTGGAGCCCCTCCCTGCCCCCTCCCCCGCCCCCGAAAGGCCGAAGGAGAGCTCGGTCTTTCCTCGGTGGAGACTATCCAGCTTCCACTCGGGAGTCGGTGGCAGAATGCCTCTCTAGACAGAAGGATCGCTTTACCTGGAGTTGGGTTTTAAGATAAAGCAGTCAAGGAGGCGGTCGGGCGGCCGTCCCTCGGGGGAGTCTGCGTCTGGCGGCTGGGGTCTCATTCAGGTGCTTCGCCAGCAAAAACCTGAGACCTCGCCATCTGATCGGGCTGCTTGCCTGGTGAAAGGGCCCATCAGGGGCTCAGGACACCAGCCCCCAGGAGGAACCCGAGGGCGAGTCTCGGAGTCACCTGGGCCGTTTGCGCACAGGAGAGCGGTTCTGTGCCCGGGCCTCACCGTTTCCTCCAGTGCGGGCCGGGGGATCAGGATTCCCAGGGAAAGCAAACACCGGGCCCAGCTGCCCTTGGGGACTCCCGCTGAGCTGCTTGGGTGTCCCCTGGCGAGGTCGCCTTCCTCCTGCAGCCACAGTATGCAAATGACCACAGCCCAGAGAGGACACTGTTCAAAACCCTTCTCTCCCCAGGCTCCCGAGATAAACGCTTTCCCAGACTTTGGGAGGGAATCTGAGAAGGAAAACTCCACCCCAGTTATCTCCAAGGGGCCCAGAGCCCCAGGCCATTCTGCCCGCGGGGGGGGGGGGGGGGGGGCGCCCTGGGCGGTCCGCACACAAAGCCACCGTTGCCTCCGGGGACAGTCCTGAGATGTCCTGAGATGGAGTCCCGCTGCCACTGTCCCTAAAAGCAGAGGGTAAGTGCGTGTCCCCAGGCCACCCTTCTCCTCCCCTTAGGATGCCTTTGATTGAAAAGTCTCAACCAACGTCCTCAGGGTCCTCAGGCAGGCTGGCTGGCCCGGGGGCGGGGGCGGGGGCTGGGGAGGCGGGCTGGCCTGCGGCTCGGGTCCCCGGGTCCCGTGTCACCAGACAGGCTGTGCCGTGTCCCCTCCGCCCCCTGCTCGTCCCTGTGTCCCGCATCCCTGCTCAGTTAGTGACGCACACAGGCGCTCGGGGCAGCAGGGGAGAGTAGGGGGAGCGCGGGCCGGGCTGGCTGGCCCGGCGTGGCCCCTGCAGTCTCCCCACACGCAGCCTCCCCGTCTCATCCACCGTCTGGGGGTGACAGCAGCACGGAACGCCCATCTCTGGGGGGTGGGGACGAGGGCGAAGTGGACCCGAGCAGGGAGCCCCCCGCCCGGCCCCCTTCAAGCTCTCACTGTGAAATGACTAGGAGACGTGCCAGTCGGGGCCCAGCAGCGAACAGATGGCTCGGCCACGGGGGGGTTTGTATGAGTCCGCTTGCCGCGTAACAAACACCACAGCTGGGGACTCACACAACAGACACGGACTGTTCCCCGTCCTGGAGGCCGGAGCCCGAGGTCCAGGCGTGGGCGGGGCCGGGGCCTCCCAAGGCCTCTCTCCTTGTGTCAGGCCGGCCGTCCTCTCCCTGTGTCCTCACGGGGTCGTCCCTCCGCGCCTGTCTGTGTCCTGATCCCCTCTTCCTACAAGGACCCCGTCTCACGGGATCAGGGCCCAGCCCGGCGTCCCTATGTTACCTTAATCACCTCTGTAAAGTCCCAATCTCCAGATACGGTCACGTTCTGGGGTGCTGGGGGTCAGGACTCCGGCACAGGAATCTGGGGGCGCGATTCGGCCCCTACCAGGCTTAACGAAAGGACAGTTTACAGAGGCTCGGGTCAGGGTAGAGGGTCGGCAAAAGGAGAGCAGACCCCCCCCCCCATGCTAACAGCAGGGGGGCACTGTTACCGGGAGGGCAGGGGCAGTGGAACCAGGGCCCCAGGAGGCTGCGCCGGGGACCGGACTGCAGCCCGCGGGCCACGGGCCGCTTGCTGGAGCGGCCGGAAGAATAGCCTCTCAGCCGTCTCTGTCTTCCCGTCCTCTGTTCTGATGACCGAGTGTGTTTGGAATCCAGAGGGGACCCACGAAGGCCATCTCCCCCTTGCCGCCCCTTCTCCCGGGCACAGAGCAGGGCAGGGCCGCGAGGGAGCGGGGGACACGCAGCGTATGAGTGCTCAGACTCCAGCCGTGCGCACAGCTTCAGAACCCAGCCGAGCCGGCACGAATGAAAACCAACACGTGGGTCGACCCTGCCAGCCCGCCGGTTTCCAGGGGACCCTCCCACGATGTGAGCCACCCCTCCTGGCGGCCGGCCGGCCCCCAGCTTCCCGCGGGCTCCCAGGCAACGCGGCCCAGTGCCTCACTCCCCTTCCCACTTCGGGGGGGGGACCCTCTGGGTGGGACGTGGGTGGACACAGAGCCCAGGCTTCAGCCAGTCTTCCAGCTTTGGCCCCCGGGCACCAGGGCCGTGGACACGTGACCCCGGTGTGGCCCATCAGACACGCCCGGGGACGCTGGGCCCCCCGACCGGAGACGGCGGGGTCGGGACTGTCTCAGGCCAGCGGGGCACTGCCAGTGGCTTGAGACGGCACAGGGTGGGGCGGGACACTGGCCCTTCCCTCCAGTCCTGCCTCCCACGGGACCGTCCCTCACGGTCTTTCCCAGAGAGAGAACCGCAGGCGATTTCTGTCGCTTGCGGCCCGGGATCCTGACCCACGGAAAGCGATGCTCGCGCTCAGGCCCAGAAGCCTGCTGGTCTCCGGCATCTTCCCTCGGAGCCGCCGGCACGGTCTTATTTTGTGGACGATACGAATTACGTAAGGGCTCTCATTTCCCTCTTAGCTTTGGCTGCCGGGGGTCTCAGGGAAAATTGGGGGTGCTGCTCGGAGCAGGTGTTTAGGAAAATGTGCGCCCCCGCGGGTGAGCCCCTCGTTCCTCAACCCGGTGCCAGGCCAAGAGCGTCGGGCGGGGGGGGGTCCCACCGACTCACCCCGCCTGCCCTTTGCCAGCTCAGCGGTCCCAGGCAAGAGCTCTTCCTTTCTGGTTCCTTCTGTAAGATGGAGACCCACGGAGCGCCCACGCCCAGCGTTGCCATGGCGAGCGAGCGAGCGAGCCCGCGACTGCCGCTCAGCAGGTGCCGGCTGTTAATTGCGGCCACCCTTCCTCCGGAACCTCATCTTCCCTGTGCCTCATTGTTTGTGTGACCCCCCAAATTACTGTTTCTTGCGGGGTTTTAAAAACCTTGCTAAGCCTCCTTAAGACCCCTTTAGAACAACGTGGGACCCAGAAAGCATCCGTTCCAATAGAAGGAACACGCACGTCTCCTACCGCCGGAACACATCTCCCTGGAACGGCGAGATCGCGGAATTGCAAGTAGTTTTCATCTTTAATAGCGTCTTCAAGGGCCGAGGGAAAATACTTAGAAAAGTGAAAGACCTCAGGCCATAAATATTTATTGGGCGCGTCCCATCGTCCTGGCACCAGCTCCGACGCTCTCAGTCGGAGGGCACAGGGCTTTACGAAATTCCTACACGGGAGACAGGGGATATGCAATAACGTCGTGCTGGAGAGCGAGGGGGTTGGAGGGAAAACAGAGCAGCCTACGGGGGTGGGGGGGGGAGAGAGCAAGTGGCCATAGGCCGGGGGGGGGGGGCGTCAGGAAGGGATGTTTGCGTGGCCGCCTGAGGAATCAGGGCAGGGTGTCGTAGGGGCGTCTGAGGAGGAGCGTTCTGCGCCCAGGGGACAGCTGTGCAAAGGCCCTGGGGGCGGCTGGCTGCTACTTTTGCAACACGCTTCACTCCCTCGGGAATGCTGGTGGAGAGAACGGAATCCCCTTGGATTTACGGACCGCGTCTGCAGGATAATCCCAGGTGAGTGTCGATCCGGCGTATTTACACGGAAACATCCAAGCACCGCGCAGCGTGAAGGCGGCAAGATCCAGCTGGTCCGGAATTGCTTTACAGCTCCCAGACGATGACACGTGTCACGTCACCTGCAGGGCCTCGCGGTTTCCGGAGCGGGGGGAGGCGGGGGACCCGGGGGTGTGTGCAAAGCTTCGGCGGGAAACGGGGGCCGTTCATCCGTCCGTGAGGCACTTGCGGTCGCACATCTCAAGTGCGAGTACAAGGCGTGTACCCGAATGACCGCGCACCCGCTTGTCAGGAAGTTCTGGGCGCCACGGCTCCCTCTGCCCGTGTTAGAGAGAGAGGGCGCTGCGTTCCCGCACGCAGCCGGGCCGGCTAACACTCCGGCGGGTCCCCTCCACGCGCTTCCGTTTGCCCGCGGCAGAGGCCACGGGGACCGATCGTCCCACTTTCCAGACGAGAGACTGAGGCCCAGAGGGAGGAGCGAAAACCCTAGTCCCCGGGGAGTTGGCAGCACAGTTCCCTGTGCCCTGTGCTTTGCCTCCTTTTTTTAATATTTATTTTTCAGAAAGAGAGAGAGAGAGAGAGAGAGTGCGAGCAGGGGAGGGGCAGAGAGAGAGGGGGACACGGAACCCGAAGCGGGTTCCGGGCTCCGAGCCGTCGGCACAGAGCCCGACGCGGGGCTCGAACCCACAGACCGTGAGTCGGACGCTTAACCGACTGAGCCACCCGGGTGCCCCTGACTTTTCTTAAAATGCCTAGCTTGTGGCTGGCCTGTCACTGCCCAGGACAAAGGCTGCATGTCGCTGCCCCCTTGGCGGCTCGGTGTGGCTGCTGTGGAACTAAGCTGAGGTCCGTGGGAACGAATGAACGTGTGTGGGCAACTGCCAGGGAAGCAGAGCACCTTCTGATGCCTTTTCTCTCTCTTGTGCTGGAATGCAGACTTGATGGCTTGAGCTCAAGCAACCATCTTGGGGCATGAGGTGGATGCCTTTTGCTGAGCATGGCAGGGCAGCCTGAGAGAAGGACCCGGGGTGTCTGATGACCTCAGGAAGCCCCCACCAGTCCTGGAATCCTACAACGCCCACCTCTGGACTTGTCTTGTATGAGAGAGAAGTCACTTTCACCGGCTTGAAGATGACTTTTCTATCCCTTGCTGCTGAGCCCACAGCGGCCTTCTCCTCTATGGGCCGTTGACGCAACTCCCTCATCATGACAGAAATGATGAAACAGCCCCAGAGGGGGGTGTGATCCGTCCAAGGTCACAGGTTGTTGCATAAACATTTCATTTCAAGCCTGCATGAAGTAACTGCAGAGGCAAACAGCCCCTGCCTCCCGAGTGCCAGCCAACACCATGGCCAGGCCAGTTCACGGGAGGACGAATCAATGAGGCCGGTGACGCTTTGCAGCCCTTGGCCACCGTGGCTGCTATCGGCCCAGCTCTGCCCCGGCCTCCCCGAGGACTCGTGCAGAGCCTGGTCCCTCCACCCGCCTCTGCGAAATCACTTCCCTGAGGGTCAGCCTCTGGGACGGTGGGAGGCGTGGATCCGTCATTCCGGTGAAGCTTGTGATGTGGCCGCCCCTGCTGGGATCCCCTTCGTGGAGAGAAGCTCCCGCAGGCCCTCCTCGCCCCTTGTCCTGTTTGTCTGCATTTCCTGTGGGCAGAACCTTTTCGGTGACCCTGAGAACATGGCACCCCCCCCCCCTCCCCCGTAACTGCCTCTGACCTTCGGTGATCCCGAACCTCGTGTTGGGGACCCCTCCTCTGATGGATGAGGGGTGACACAGCTCATCCCGGCCACCTTCCTGCCGCCGGGTCTCACAAAACCCCAAGCTGCCTCTGGCTCCCTGTCCTAAGAGCCTGCGATGGCATTTCGTGACTTCTCTTGGCCAAAAGACTGACAAGTTGTCAGCAGTCATGATTGAAGGCGAGATGGGTGACACAGCCAGAGGGAGGCCCTTCCCAGGTCCAGCATCACACGGTGAGCCTCCCCGGGGACAATGCTGCCGTGTGTGCCCTGTCACACCAGCCAGGCAGACGTGGCTCGGGATCCGGCCCCTGCCCCAGACCAGACCCCGCGCCCTCCCCCTTCGACTCCACACTTGGCCCTGAAAGGGAATCCATGGGACTTTGGTGACAGCTGGAGAAAGGGAGTGGCTTATCACCACCCGCTGTGCACCCCTGCCCCTTGGCACGGACCCTCCCATGGGCCCCGCAGCCCTTGCTGTCCCACGGCTGTCCAACACCCTGCCGTGGGGCCGCTGTGCATTCAGTCACAAGTCACCTCGTTTATACTAGGGTGTGACTGACCCATACCTGTCGGCCGCTCCCCACCGCAGACGCCGGGGTTACAATCAATGGCCCTGTTCCTACGGCTTCGTGACAAACACGTGGAGACTGATGGAGGCAGCTGCCAACAGCGAGCGAGGGGTCTTCCCAGGGGATCGCTCAAGTTTAACGGAGCTGCGGCAGGGAGGAAGCCGGGGGGCTGTGTGGCTAGCATAGGAGTGTCACTCACTCTGCAGCCGCTGGACAGAAATCCCACGGAAGTGCTCCGGGGAGAGGTGGAGGCCGGTGTCTGAACCCCCAAGGCACCCGGAGATTTGCATGCTCACCCCCTCCAGACGCAGACGGCATAGACACCCCCGGTTCCGTCCCGGCCCTTCCCTACCGGGACCTTCCAGGCGGCCTCTCGGCTCCTGCCTTTAGCTCCACCCCCTTGGTTTTAAGGCCCGTGCATTCGCCCCAAGATGGGGCATTTCCCGCAATTTCGAGACCGGAATCCGCCCTGCTCCTCTGTGAGTGCTCCCCACCCCCACGCCGGGGGCCTGCCTCGCCGATGACAGGGCTGTGTCACCACGTCTGTGACATGGCTGTCCCAGGACCACCTCGCAGGAAACGGGGCCTTAGACCATCACGGCGCAGGGAGTTCAAACACTTGGCAACACTTGGTCGCTATTTGAGGGCTTTTCTGTAAACATCTGATTGCCTAATTCACATTCCTCCTCCCTCTGCCTTGACTCTCAGACGCTTTGAGAACAAGCCAGAAATAAAAATTAGTCCTTTTCCAGCTAACTCGTTCATTTTTGCACCGCCTCGCTCTGTCCCTCTCCGCCCTAGGACGCCGTCTCCCAAAGGAGGCTGGGGTGGGGGTGGGGGTGGGGACGGAGGGGCAGTCTCGTCCCAGCTTTGGCCAAGGAAGTCTCTGGAAAGGGAGCTGCTTCAGAGGCTCTGACCGCCGAGCCCTGAGGGGGACGCGTGGGGTGGGGGCGGCCAGAAACCACCTCCCCCTGCCCCCGCCGTCAGGCATCAGGGGACACCCCTCGGGGGAGCCAGGGGACATCCGTCGGCCACGTCTTCATTCACCCATTCATTCACTTAGGGGTGGAGTGAAGCCATTCATTCATTCACTCACTCATTCACTCACTCGCTTCCGAATCAGAGGACGGAGGGTGGGGCTGGTCAGACGGATCAAAGTCTTAGACTCGGTGGCCGCATTCCCATGAGACAAGAGTTGGGCTCTGTCCCAGATAGGCCCTCTGGCCTGTCCTCCGGCTGGTCCCCCGATGCCAGGAAGGCCCTCGGATGCCCCCCGCTACCCCACCCCCGGCGGGGGCGCGTCTGGGAATCTCAGGCAGGACACTCGTGGCCTGGGAACGGGGGGGCTTGCCGTTCTCCCTCCCCGAGCTGCGCGGGCCTGGGCCACCCGGTGGGGAGGGACGGGACCGACCCACGTGAGAGTCCCGCACGCCTCGTCAGGCAGACGGGGGCCGCTCAGCACGTGTGGCTTGGAACGGCAACTGCTTGTCGTGTAGGCGTCGAGGCCCAGAGCGGGGAGCCAGCTGGCCTCTTTGGTCTCGGCCCCCCGTCCGTACAACGTCCCCTCTTTCTGCACAGGCGCGAGGGACCCACTGGTTCCAAGAGCGGGCTCTGGAGAGAGGCAGCGGGGCCCGGCCCCTCCCAGCCGTGTGACCCTCTGGCCAATGGCTTCATCTCTCTGGGCCTCAGCTTTGCCCTTCCAGAAAATGGGACGGAAACCTTACTTGGTAGGCGCCACGCCCTGTGCTTAGAGCAACCTCAACCTCAACCCATTTTAACTGGCGGGTTTCCCTGCCCTTCCTTTGGGCCCGACACTACGACTGACCCCATTTGACCAAGGAGGGCACCAGGGCACAGGGGGGCGAGGCAGCTTGCTCTGGATGGTCCAGCTGGGAAACGAGGGAGTCGGGGCCTCACCCGGGGGGCCTGGCCCCAACTTCCTAGGGCCCCGCGAGGCTCAAACGCGTGACGGCCTGAAGGTTCAGCTGGACGTCGGGTCCACAGTTAGTCGCGGTTCCTGCCATGAAGGGACACGGGGCAGCGTCTGGAGACGTTTCTGGGTTGCCGCCACCGAGGGCGGGGTGCGGCTGGCCTCTGCTGGGTGGAGGCCAGGGGTGCTGTCGAACATCCCACCATGCACAGCTCGGCCCCCACCGCAAGGAGTGGTCCAGCCCCAAACGTCAACGGTGCCGGGGCTGAGAAGTCTTGGCCGCGATCACTGATTTCAGGAGGGGCTTGCCTCCAGAAGGCGCCTTGTATTAACACAGCCACGGTGGGCCTGCCCATCCCAGGGGCCGCTTTCCCTGCTCGCGGGCCTGGGCACCGCCTAGAAGCCACGTTCACGGCGATCTAGACGGCAGACGGAGCGTCCAGCCTGGGCTGAGCGGCGCTCCCCGGACCCCCACCCCCGCGGACCCCCCGTGGCTCCTTACCGCCCAGCAGAGGGTGCAGCGTGGTCTCCTCCATCGGAGCGCCTCCTGAGCAGTGGCCTCTAAAGGGTGCCGGGTCCCGCAGCGGGTGCGGGGGAGGGCAGGGCCTCCCATCTCCGCCCTGAGATCTCGGGCAAGGTGGCACAGGCCACTCCCAAGGGCGAGCGGGGTTTGCAAAATGAGTCAGCGAGGCGAGAGGGCTGGAAGCCAGGTGTCGATCGTGGGCTAATCATTAACACGCAGACACTTCTCTGGGATCCCAAAGGACCCCCGGCCACGGCCTCAACCAGCCTTGACCGGGGTCCTGGGGGACCTATCCCATCAGGGCCTGCCTGTTGGCTGCTGAAGGGGAGGGTCGGCGCCCCGGGACCCTCTCTCCGTCACGCACACGGCCTCAGCTCTGAGAAGTCAGGGCCACGGCCCAGTCAGACCGCCCTTCCCTGCTGCCGTTCCCTAAGTGCCTCTTCTGTTCCCCATGCTGTGCCAGGCACTCGACATACATCATCTCCTTGAATATTCTCCCAAACGATGTGTTGTGTCTTCATCTCTCCGGTGGGGGGTTGGGGGGGGGTGTCTAGTGACAGGTGACAGGCCTGGTCGAGAACAAGGAGAAAAACGAATAAATCGTTCCTTCTCTTGGGGTGGGGGGGGGTCTCGCTTTCCACATCTGATAAACAAAACGGCTGTGGTCCCTGCGCTGAGGGCTACTCGGGGGCTTAAAAGTGAGGCCACGCAAGAAAAATGCCAACCACGGGTCCCTGGGCACACAGTAACGCTCAATAAATGCTGGCTGTGTCCCATGTCACGGGGCCGTGCGTCAAGGCCCAGGACCCTCGCCTGGTTTGTCGCTGGTGGGAAAGCCCGTGGCGAGGGTTGGATGAATGGCTGTCGGGTGACTTGGCCAAAGCCACAGGGCAGGACGGTCTCGGGGCAGGTGGGTCGGCCTCCCAGGGATGTGTTCTTCTGGAACATCGCCTTCGGTCCTGAGATGTTGTTCATCACCTGGGGAAGTGGACTGCACTCCCCGCAGGGGCGTGGGTTTGAGAGCCACAGTGCCGGGGGGGGAGGGGTGGCGCAGTCTCCCCCACCGCACCCCCGCCGAGCTGCCCAACGTTCCAGCAGCAACGCAACAGCGGGCAGGCCCTGCGTCCGTGGCTCTCCTGACCGGAGGAGGGTGTGAGGCTGGGGACGGGCTGGGGGGGCTGGCGAGGAAGCGTGGGGACATGTCCCCCCGGGGGCAGGGGAGGCTCTGGGTCCACAGAGCCTCCTCATGGGTTCCCGACATTTACACGTGTCTGATTATTCACACCAACTGCTAAATCCTGGCCCGCCAACCGCGCATCTTCCTTCATAAACGCGGTCCGGACAGGAAGGTCACCCACAGCTCTCTGTGGCAGCCACCACGGCCTTATTTTGCAGCTCAGTTCTCAGGGCAGAAGAAGACGACTCACCGACAGAGCTCCGCGGGCCGAGCTGAACGAGGCGCCTCTGTTTTCGCTCAAGCCCTGGAATAAAACTTCTAGGGTCCCCCCCCCCCCGCCCCCCGGCCTTTTAAATCATGCCTGTGGAAGTTCAAAGCCGGGGTCCGCCACCCGGAGGGGAGACTGGGTCACCTCTCCGGTCTGTTAGTGTATTTAAAACATGACGAATGGTTGTTTCTGTAAGGAAATTCTAACCGGCTTCAGGCAGGGTTACTGGATGTTGGGAACGGACAGCACGGAGAGTGTTTCTCCCCGGTGCCCTCCGAGCCTCCCGGCTTCACGGGCAGCTGTAAACAGTGAAATGTAATATTGCCTTATTTGGTCACAGAGCCAAGTTATCACTTGCAGGGGCCTCTCTGCTCTTGACTGTGTGAGAAACAATTAATTCCGAGTCTGCGTCCACCAGGCAGTGGGGGGCGGGGGCGGGGGGGTGCCGCCTTGGTTGGCCCTGCCGGGGCTTCAGAAAACCCATCTGGACGGAGCCCCCCAGGGTCTGGTGCTGCTGGCCCTTTGCACACCCAGCCGGGACGCCGCCCGGGCGAGGGGAGCGTCGGCCCAAATCCGGGGCCCTGGCAGGCTTTGCACCAGACCGGGTGTCTACGAGCGCGGGACTTGGGGTCAGAAGAACTTCCTGTTTCTTTGCAGTTCGTATGGCACTCACATGGGCTTTAAACACTAAAACTGGTTGTCTTGGGGGGACAGCGGGATCCAGGAACGGCAGGTGGCCCTGGATTTCCGGGGGGCCCAGCGGATGCACAGGGCGCGGGAGGGAAAGCGGGGCGGACGTCAGCTGTGGTTGGTGTCACCGGGGTGCCAGGGCTCAGCACCTGCCACGCATTCTGGACACTGAAGGGGGCTGGCCGGGGCCCTGGGGCTTGAACCCAGGGGTCTGCGACAGCCGCAGAGGGACGCTGCCCGGAGAGCCCCGTGGAAGTTTCCTTGGGGAACCAGCTGCCCGATCCCCTGGTCCAGGGACAGGGGAGATCCTCATGCCCTTCTGGGAGAGGCTGGCCTCCATGGGACAGGCAGCCTCCCCCGGAGGCCATCTGCTTCGTCCCTGCGTCTCCCCTGAGGGGCCATCTCGGATGGACCGGACAGTGCGATCCTGGGGAAACGAAGAAAGAAGGGGCCGGGACACAGGTGGCCCAGAGCGGGTGGGTGGCCTGGCACCGGTGGGCCCTGGGCTCTGGCTCCAGCCTTGCTGTGTCCTGCGGGTGGGGCTGTAGGCAAGGCAGTCCTCTCTGAGCCTCGGTTTCCCCATCCATGAAATGGGCTCACCAGGACCTATCTTCGAGGGCTGTTGTGAAACAGCTATAAGATTAAGTATATGCAGAGAGGCCAGCGACACATGGTAGGTGCTAAATTGATGGTGTGGGACTAATTACATAATTTAATGAGAAGGATTTTCCTAAGGTTTTCACAATGTGATTTCCCCTATAGTTAATTACGATCGTGCATAAGGATGCCACTTCCAGGAAGTATCCTAAAGGAAGAGTCCCACCCTTCTGCTCGCCTCTCCCCCTTCCTTCCAGCTGGGATAGAGCCACGATGGCCGGAGCCAGAGCAGCCCTTTTAGACACGAAGCGGCTTTGGGAATGGAATCTTCATGAAGCAGAGCAGCAAAATGTAGGAAGCCTGGGTCTCTGAACACACCCCAGGATTTTGATGGTCCATAAACACACTTCCGTTTTGCTTAGGGCAGTGCATGAAAGTGCCTCGTGAACTCTGATGCGCACTGCAAAGGGGAGATAATGACCCCAGCTCCAATATCCAGAGTGAAGGGAGACTTAGTTAATCTGCTGCCTTTGTTTATTACCTTTAAAATGGGTCCAACGATGGGAAAAGATATTTGCAAACGACGTATCGGATAAAGGGTCAGTATCCAAAATCCGTAAAGAACTTACCAAACTCCACACCGGAAAAACAAAAAACCTAGTGAAGAAATGGGCAGAAGACACGAACAGACGCTTTTCCAAAGAAGACCTCCAGATGGCCAACCGACACGTGAAAAGATGCTCAACGTCACTCCGCATCAGGGAAATGCAAATCAAAGCCACGCTGAGATACCACCTCATGCCCGTCATAGTGGCTGCAATGAACAGATCGGGAGACTCTGGATGCTGGCGAGGATGTGGAGAAACGGGAACCCTCTTGCACTGTTGGTGGGAATGCAAACTGGTGCAGCCGCTCTGGAAAACAGTGTGGAGGTTCCTCAAACAATTAAAAATAGACCTACCCTATGACCCGACTATAGAACTGCTAGGAATTTACCCAAGGGGTACAGGAGGGCTGATGCGCGGGGGCACTTGTACCCCAATGTTTATAGCAGCACTTTCAACAATAGACAAATTTTGGAAAGAGCCCAAATGTCCATCAACTGATGAATGGATAAAGAAGATGTGGTTTGTATGTACAATGGAATACTGTGTGGCAATGAGAAAGAATGAAATCACACCATTTGTAGCAACATGGTTGGAGCTGGAGGGTATTATGCTGAGTGAAATAAGTCAGGCAGAGAAAGACAAGCATCATGATTTCACTCGTATGTGTATCTTGAGAAACTTAACGGAAGACCGTGGGGGAAGAGAAGGGGGGAAAAGAAAGCTACAGAGAGGGAGGGGGGCAAACCTTAAGAGACCCTTAAATACAGAGAACAAACTGAAGGTTGATGGGGGGGGGGGGAGAGGGGAAAGTGGGTGACGGGCAGGGAGGAGGGCACTTGTTGGGCCGAGCTCTGGGTGTTGCCGGAAGCCAGTTTGACAATAAATTATATTTAAAAAAAAAAAGAAAATTTGTTTGGCAAAACCGTGAAAAAATAAAGTCAAAATGAAATCAAATGGGTCGGCAATTGTGACTCTGATCATGGCTATTATTCTCTCCTTTTGCCTTTCATAGTCATTCCTTTGCGTCCACGGTCATCCTTCGGTGTCCTCACTCTGTGCTCCTGGGTGCCCGCGTCCCCTCCCCCTGCCCCAGATGATTGTTCTGCTCTGTCTCCTGTGCTCGGGACAGGCCTCTGACAGAATCCTGGGACTTGAGGGGTCTCAGCGCTGACTGCGGCTCTCGCTCAGTGTAGGCTGGCCCACGCAGCATCCCGCCAGCCTCTGCTTAAATGTTCCCAGGGACGGGGTGCTCACTCCCTCCCACACGACCTGCTCATTGCCGGCCAGCTTTCCCAGAGCTGAGCACCAACCGTATGCTCTGGGATTTCCCCACCTACCCTAAATCTGCTCTCTGGGGTTCATCCGCCCCCCCCCCCCAAGCTCTCTTGGGCACCTGGTTTCTGCGGTGCTGTGTCCGCTGCTGGGAGCCAGGGACGGATGATGCTCATGCCTCCAGAGAGGCTCACCTTCCAGCGGGAGAGCGGCACGGCACGAACAGTCGCCAAGCAAGTAGTTAATTGTAACTGGAACGGTGCGTGAGGGGAGCAGGGAGCTGTGGGCGCACGAAACGGGGTGAACGCGGCCCCGCCCGCCTGCCCAGGAGTGACCGCGTCCGCCTTCCTGGCTCAAGCCCCTGGAAGTCCCACACCTCAGGGAGCGCCTCCTCTCTGGCCACCCCGGGTCGGTCGTCACCATAGGGCAGGCTTTCCAACGGTATGCGTGTCCTGCGGCCGCTGTGACAAGTTACAGCAAACGGGGCAGCTTAAAACAACAGAGACTCACTCTCTCCCGGCTTCTGGCGGCTGCCGGCCAGTCCCTGGTCTTCCCTGGCTGATACACGCGCCCCTCCCGTCTCTGACTCTGTCTCCACCTTGCCTCCCTCCCTGGGTCTGGGTCTTCTGTCTCTTGAAAGGACACTCGTCATCGGGCTTCAGGCCCAATCCATTCTAAATCCAGAATGATCTTATGTCGTGATCCTTGGCTATAACTTGAGTACGGCTACAAAAATCCTATTTCCAAATGGATTCACAGGTTTTGGTGGTTAAGACTTGGACATGTTCTTTCAGGCACCGGAAGGACAGGCTGGCACCGGAAAGACTGGAAGAACAAAGGCGAATTACCTGGGTGGAGAAGGAGGACAAAAGGGACTCCAGGCAACAGAGGTAGCATGTGCAAGGGTCCTGTGGCCACAAGGAGCAGACATATTAGGAGCTGTGTCTGGAGAGGAGGGAGGGGAGACCCAGGGGCACCTAGGCAGAGCAGCGCAGGCCACGAGAAGGAGTTTGGCATTTTTCACAGGTGGAAAGGGAACTTATGGTAGTAAATGGTACGCCGATGGGGCCTCGAGCAGCCCAAGGGGCCGTCCCTCGCCCAAGCTTTAGCTGCTGGGACGCTGTGAAGAGGGTGTCATGAGGCTCCTTACTCCCAGTGACGCTGCCGCGACAGACGGGTGGAAAGCCTCAGGACAGGCCTGGCGCAGGGCCGGGGCCGGGTGAGCGGTGGAGGGGGCCTTGCGGCCCGGAGGCAGCCCTACGCAGGGTCCAGGATGTTGTGCGGCCTTCCCCCCAGACACCCGCTCCCCGGGCCTCCCTGTCCGTAAAGCCAGCGAGGCGGCCTGGATGAGGACGGGGCTGGCGGACCCCACTGTGGACAGACCACAGGTTCCCGCGAGCTTCCCGACCTGCCCAGCACTTCCACAAACCTCGTTTCCCGGTTCAATATCTCGGTCTGTTTGCACCAATTTGGCTGCCGAGCCAGCAGACCCCCGAGGAGGCCAAGCCACTTGGCCAAAGTCACTCTGCGTGCAAGAGGGGGCCCCTGTCCCGGCCGAGGACCCGCGGGGAGTCTGGGCCGGCAGCCGGCTCCCGGGCGAGGGCAGGGCGCCGCGCCTCCGGAAGCCTCTCTCCGGAATCTGTAGGCACCCCCTGTCGCCAGCGCTTGCGTGGAGGGACAGCACAGTGTGAGCCCTTGGACTTCCCAGAAGCCCTCCTGGTAAGCGGGCGGCGGGCTTCATTCTGCCCGTTGAACCCGACCCTCGCCTGTCGGTTCCCTACGTGCCGCGCCGTCCTTTTGAACTGCCCGCCAGGATGCCGGGCGCCGCAGGGCCTGGGGGGCGACCCGTCAGGCACTCTTGTCGGGGCCCAGAGCCACAGTCACGCCCGTCTTGCTAAGGGGGAAGCAGAGGGGCGGCGTGCTTTTCCTTCGAAAACGGTCTCCCAGGTCTGCCTTCTGGGCTGGGTTCCTGAGGAAACGCACAGGAGACCTTATTTGGGAATATTGAGTTCCTCGGATCTTACGGGCGTTAAACACTCGCTCTAAGCACCGTTGTCGGGGCTTCGGCCCCTGCGGTGGGCCGGCCCAGCACAACCCGGTCACGGCTGGGGCTGCTGTGTGGCTGGGCAAGTTGCTCGACCTCTCTGAGCCGCTGCCTCCGCCGCTGCAAGGGGCAACGATGACGTCACAGCCGCGGGACGAGCAGGACGAGATGTGCGTGTGTGTGTGTGTGTGTGTGTGCACGTGTGGGGGGCGGGCGGCCTCCAGCGCCGAGCCCCCGGGTGGTGGGCTTAGCAGGTGCATCCCGCCTGCTGTGGCCCGGGGCTGATCCAGGCACCTCAAGGCTCGTTCAGCCCTCACAACAGCCCCGCTGGCTGGATGAGGGAAGTGAGGCTCCGAGGAGTCGAGCAACTCCCTCAAGGGCACACAGCCGGAGTGCTCCCACCAGGGCTGGAGCCTAGATGGGTGCCTGGCAACCACCCATGCCACTCCCCAGCGTCCAGCGAATGCCTGTGAGTGACGGGGACCCGGCCCCGTTGCTGGTGGCTTCCCGGCCACGCCACAAACCAGGCCTGTTACCAGAAACAAACCCAAACCCCTTTTGGGAACGTCAAACGGTACAGCCGCGGCAGCAAGCCGCTTGGTTCCTGAACAAGCTGGCCACAGGACTGCCACGTGACCCAGCAGTGCCGCTCTGGGGGATCCGCCCGGGAGAAGTGCCCACGGGGGTCCGAGGAAAAGCCACGCACCGATGTTCGCAGCAGCGTGATGATGCAGCACGGCCAAAAGCGGGAACAGCCCAGACGCCGGTCAGCAGAGGAAAGGAGGCACAAGCCGTGGTCCTTCCGCTCACGGGGTGTCGTCGGGGCAGGAAAGAAAGACCCCCAGACGCGCGCCACGACGTGGGGAAGCTTGAGGACTCTGCACGAAGTGAAAGAGGCCGTTTGCAAAAGACGGCAAGTTGTTCGACTTCATTTGCACGAGACTCGAGAACTGGCGGGTCCACGGGGACGGGAAGCGGACAGATGGCCGCCGGGGCGGGGGGGTGGGGTGCGGGCACCGGGGCACCGACAGGCACGCGGGGGACAGGCCGGGAAGGGGACCCTGGCGGGCTGCGGGGGGAGGGCGGGGAAGAGGGCGCGTGCCAGACGGACAGAAACCCTCTCTGTGTCACCGGGAAATCCCCAGCGAAACGTGTCCCTCACAGATGCGCTGACGTGAGTGGATCTGTGTCCTGGGGTGTCAGGGTGAGGCTGGGGGTGCAGGGAGGGCAGATACTCCCTCCAGGGGCTGCTCGCGGGGCCTCATCCGCTCCTACGTCTGTGTATCTGGCACAAGCGTGCCCAGTGAGGGTGTCAGTTAACAGTCTGTGACGACCGGCCACATCGCAGACACGGAGGGGCCACAAACGTGTTCATGTGTCCCTTCCCACATTCTCCGGTGTCCCCAGGGGCTTGAGACAGCAGGCACGGTGTCCCCAGGGGTGACTGGCTATTACTTCCTGGCATCCAGGCCTCCCTCCAGGAACAGGCCCCAGCTTTGCCTGGAGGCCACCTTCCCCACTCTGGCCGCGAGTCCCGGATGAGGCTGACCTCCCTCCAGCTTTGGGGTGGCCCATGACCCACCGGAAGCCTTGGGCTCCCGTGACAGGTCCGGGGACGACCCTGTGGTGACCTGAGCTGGTCCAGTGAAGGTCGGACCCCAGAGCTTTGCTGGATTTTGCCGGAATCTTGGGTGAGACACAGCCTAGAGCCGCTGGGGACAGCGCAAGGGGGTAGCCAAGCTGAACGCCGGAGGGAGGCAGAATCCTAACCTGGGTCCAGCTGGGCTCAGTCAGCGGACCCCTGACCTTCCCGGCCACGCGACCTGACCGTCCCTTGTCTGAGTTCCAGAAGTGCCTTGGGGAACGTAAGGGTTGTGGGAATTCGAGCTGCACCAGGGGCAGGGGGCCATTTAGAGTGGCAGCAGCCGACTGACCAGGAGACCGCTGGGTGCGGGAAGGGGCCTGCCCGCCGACAGAAAGCAGGCTGCAGCAGGGCGCCCCGAGAGGGGCACCCGTGGTCACCCCCTTCCTCACTGCAGCCTCGGGGCCCACACCCGCCCCCAGGGCCAGACTTCCCTGCCATTCAGTTGGGAGGAAGGAGTCGGGCTCTGGCACCAGCCAGAAGTGGGTGCGGCCCTTTCCCACCAGGTGCCGGCTGTGTGACCTTGGGCCGGACTCTCGTCCTTGAGACCTCTGTCCTCACCGGCAAGCTGGGGACGGCGATGTCCAACACCAGGCACCGTGGCCGGGAGGGCCGTCTGTCTTCAGGCAGCCCGGCTCAGACCCTGCCTCCGTCACTCCCTAGCCACTTACCTCTCCTGCCTCAGTCTCCCTGACTGTCAGATGGGGGCAATAAGGGTATTTCTTTCCCCGGGGTGGCGGTACCGAGGGTGAGTGGTGCGTAAGCGCTCAGAGCGGCGGCCGGGCATCACTTAGCAGCCGTCAGCTCTCCCTGGCACGGCTGCGGTGGGGACAAAGGACACGGTCTGGGGAGGGCACAGAGTTGCCTTCCAGAGGGCATCCCCCTCTCTACCCCACCCCCGAGCCGCTCCAGGAGTCAGAGGTGGCTGCAGCCGCCCTCCCTCCGGAGTGGACCAATCTGTCACCTGGTGACAGCCGTGCCTGCAACCCTTGCCCAGTGCCCAGCTGTGATGCCAGCGTCCAGGAATGCCTGGCCCCGCAGCCTTCAGCCTCTCCTCCGGGAGCTCATGCATCACGGCCTGAAGGTAAATACATGCCATAAGCCTGGCTCGGGCGCCCACCCAGCTCGTGCACCCAGGCGCCACACAATGGGCCTGACGGCTCCCTGTTCAAAATGGGGTGCGAAGGAGGCTCGGCCCCCTCCGCGGGGGGCCCGGCGGCTCCCTCCTCCGTCCTGGGGGGAAAGGACGCTGGTGTCCCCGGCCCGACCCCGGCCCGTGTGTCTGCGGCCCCTGCGAACCCTCGATCATCCCCCATACTGCGCCTTCCCCCGGGCCCCCCCTCCTCTCTCCCTCCCGCCCCCTCCTACTCTGGGCGACGCCAGCCCCAGGCCCCCAGTCTGGGAGGGAGAAGGACAGGAGACTCGGGAAGATGAAGCTCCCTGCCGGTCTTCGGGGATTTGGACACACGCAGATTTGAATTAGCAGACGAGCCTTCTAGGTCTAGAAACCTCGCTGCTAAAAAAGAAAAAGAGAGAAAAACACCCAGAAGATAAAGATGTTAAATTAAATCTGTGCCCCTAATTTCACCCCGAGGGGAAGGAACTGTGCTCATTAACCAAGGAACGCATCGCTTATAGGATTTGTGACCTAGATAGAATCCGAAGGCCCCTCCGTCCCCAGGAAACCCTCTGGGGTCCCGCACAGGCCCGGGGGTGGCAAGGCATGGCGGTTTGAGCACACCCTGCCTCCATCCGAAAGTCCTTCGTGATCTCATCTTTGAACGTGGCGTTTTGGGGTGAACGTGGCGTTTTTGGCGTTTCGGCCCTGCCTGTGCCCGGCAGAGCGTTCGCGATGCGAGTAGCGGCTGGCAGGGTCCAGGCCGGACCCGGTCGGCGGGACCCCGCAGCCTGATGCGGCCCCGCTGTCTCAGCAAGGGAGCGACCCGGAGATCCGTCCCGTCCTCCCGCCCTGTGTCGCCTCCCGGCCTCGGCCATCACTCACGCGGACGCAGATGCCGCAGAAGGAAGGGGGAGAGGCCAGATGGAGACTGGGAGGCGGCTGGCGAGCGCCACCGACCCGCGCAGCTCGGACGCCCCCCACCTGCCTCCGGCCGTCTGAGGTCTGCGTTCCAGAAGACGCCGAGCCGGAAGTCCTCGCTGGCGGTCTGGAGTCGTCCCTGTCCCCGCGCCACAACGTCCAACAGCGAGCGGAAACGTCTCGACGGGCCGAGAAAGACAAGAGCCGTGACCCACGTCGCCTGCCCGCTTCCCCGCCGAGGGCCGTGCGCCAGGCCCTGCAGGTGGCAAAGCCCGAGGCTCGGTTTTCCCGTCCGTCCCCCAGGGGCCTGAATTCACCCGCAGCCCCAGGCCCGCGGCCTCCCGGAGACCCGGATGCCCCCGGGACGGGCGGGACCGCCGAGGTTCCTGCTCCCCCTGCCCCCGCGCCCCGGAGCTCCGAGCAGGGGTCGTGGGCTTCCCTCCAGGGCCGCGGCCGGGCCCCGCCCGCACTGGGTCTGCAGCCCTCAGCCGCCCTCCCTCCTCCCTTCTGGCCGCAAGGCTGCTCCCACTACGGGCTGGTCCACCCCAGAGGCTCGCGGCTTCACTCCTAGAGCCAACCCGCCCTGCTGGATGGGCTCCAGACCCCTGGGACACCCCCTCCTCCCCGCCCCCCCCACCCCCACCCCAGCGCCCAGGCTCATCTCTGCCGGTCCCTCCCGGGCGCTAACCTCTCCTCTCTCCTGCCGGGGAACGCTTGCCCTCGCAACACAGCTTCCGGGCTGCTTCAGACGTGCGGCTCCCTCGGCCCCAGGAGACCTCGTGCTTGGTCCGCAGGCCTGGGTGCTTTTCCGCCACGGAGGCCTCCCCTGCCCCCACCGCCCCCGGGAAGCCCTCCAGACCAGCTCTGAGCCCCCGAGGCTCACTCGCGCTGTCTGTCCCCATCTCTCCCTCCGTGTGTGTGCGGGTCACTGTCCTTTTCTCCCTTCCTCTTGGAATCCCTCAGTCTCGCCGTCTCTGGGTCTCTGTGGGCCTCGCGGCCAGGCTCCGTCTCGACCTCTGTAAGCGCCCACACCCACCAGGTCAGACGGTAAGCTGCGCCTGCCTGTGCTGCCCGCCCCACCGCACCCTCCTCTCCGACCCGCCCCTGCAGAGAGGCCCTCGGGCCCCGCGTCCTGCACGTGAGGAGCCCGAGCCTCAGAGCAATGATGCACCTCGTGCTGCGAGCCTGGGCCGCCCACTGCGGAGGGGCTGACACGGAGGGGGGGCTGCACACAGTAGGGGCTGACACGGGGGCTGAGCACAGTAGGGGCTGACACAGGGGGGCTGAGCACAGTAGGGGCTGACATAGGGAGCTGCGCACAGTAGGGGCTGACACGGGGGGCTGCGCACAGTAGTGGCTGACACGGGGAGCTGCGCACAGTAGGGGCTGACACGGGGGCTGCGCACAGTAGGGGCTGACAGGGGGAGCTGCGCACAGTAGGGGCTGACACGGGGGGCTGCGCACAGTAGGGGCTGACAGGGGGAGCTGCGCACAGTAGGGGCTGACAGGGGGAGCTGCGCACAGTAGGGGCTGACACGGGGGGCTGCGCACAGTAGGGGCTGACAGGGGGAGCTGCGCACAGTAGGGGCTGACACGAGGGGCTGCGCACAGTAGGGGCTGACACGGGGGGCTGCGCACAGTAGGGGCTGACACGGGGGGCTGAGCACAGTAGGGGCTGACACGGGGGGCTGCGCACAGTAGGGGCTGACACGGGGGGCTGCGCACAGTAGGGGCTGACACGGGGGGCTGAGCACAGTAGGGGCTGACACGGGGGGCTGCGCACAGTAGGGGCTGACACGGGGGCTGCGCACAGTAGGGGCTGACACGGGGGCATGCACAGTAGGGGCTGACACGGGGGCTGCACACAGTAGGGGCTGACACGGGGGCTGCACACAGTAGGGGCTGACACGGGGGCTGCGCACAGTAGGGGCTGACACGGGGGCTGCGCACAGTAGGGGCTGACACGGGGGGCTGAGCACAGTAGGGGCTGACACGGGGAGCTGCGCACAGTAGGGGCTGACACGGGGGGCTGAGCACAGTAGGGGCTGACACGGGGGGCTGAGCACAGTAGGGGCTGACACGGGGGGCTGAGCACAGTAGGGGCTGACACGGGGGCTCCGGACAGTAGGGGCTGACACGGGGGGCTGCGCACAGTAGGGGCTGACACGGGGAGCTGCGCACAGTAGGGGCTGACACGGGGGCTGCACACAGTAGGGTCTGACACGGGGGCTGCGCACAGTAGGGGCTGACACGGGGAGCTGTGCACAGTAGTGGCTGACACGGGGGGCTGAGCACAGTAGGGGCTGACACGGGGGCTGCGCACAGTAGGGGCTGACACGGGGGGCTGCGCACAGTAGGGGCTGACACGGGGGCTGCGCACAGTAGGGGCTGACACGGGGGGCTGCGCACAGTAGGGGCTGACACGGGGGGCTGCGCACAGTAGGGGCTGACACGGGGGGCTGAGCACAGTAGGGGCTGACACGGGGGGCTGAGCACAGTAGGGGCTGACACGGGGGCTCCGGACAGTAGGGGCTGACACGGGGGGCTGCGCACAGTAGGGGCTGACACGGGGAGCTGCGCACAGTAGGGGCTGACACGGGGGGCTGCGCACAGTAGGGGCTGACACGGGGGCTGCGCACAGTAGGGGCTGACACGGGGGGCTGAGCACAGTAGGGACTGATACGGGCGGCTCCGGACAGTAGGGGCTGACACGGGGGCTCCGGACAGTAGGGGCTGACACGGGGGGCTGCGCACAGTAGGGGCTGACACGGGGAGCTGCGCACAGTAGGGGCTGACACGGGGGGCTGCGCACAGTAGGGGCTGACACGGGGGCTGCGCACAGTAGGGGCTGACACGGGGGGCTGAGCACAGTAGGGACTGATACGGGCGGCTCCGGACAGTAGGGGCTGACACGGGGGCTCCGGACAGTAGGGGCTGACACGGGGGGCTGAGCACAGTAGGGGCTGACACGGGGGCTCCGGACAGTAGGGGCTGACACGGGGGCTGAGCACAGTAGGGGCTGACACGGGGAGCTGCGCACAGTAGGGGCTGACACGGGGGCTGAGCACAGTAGGGACTGACACGGGGAGCTGCGCACAGTAGGGGCTGACACGGGGGGCTGAGCACAGTAGGGGCTGACACGGGGGGCTGAGCACAGTAGGGGCTGACACGGGGGCTGCGCACAGTAGGGGCTGACACGGGGGGCTGCGCACAGTAGGGGCTGACACGGGGGGCTGCGCACAGTAGGGGCTGACACGGGGGGCTGAGCACAGTAGGGGCTGACACGGGGGCTGCGCACAGTAGGGGCTGACACGGGGGGGCTGCGCACAGTAGGGGCTGACACGGGGGCTGCGCACAGTAGGGGCTGACACGGGGGGCTGCGCACAGTAGGGGCTGACACGGGGGCTGAGCACAGTAGGGGCTGACACGGGGGCTGCGCACAGTAGGGGCTGACACAGGGGGGCTGCGCACAGTAGGGGCTGACACGGGGGCTGCGCACAGTAGGGGCTGACACGGGGGGCTGCGCACAGTAGGGGCTGACACGGGGGCTGAGCACAGTAGGGGCTGACACGGGGGGCTGCGCACAGTAGGGGCTGACACGGGGGCTGCGCACAGTAGGGGCTGACACGGGGGTTGCGCACAGTAGGGGCTGACACGGGGGGGCTGAGCACAGTAGGGGCTGACACGGGGAGCTGCGCACAGTAGGGGCTGACACGGGGGGCTGCGCACAGTAGGGGCTGACACGGGGGGCTGCGCACAGTAGGGGCTGACACGGGGGCTGCGCACAGTAGGGGCTGACACGGGGGGCTGCGCACAGTAGGGGCTGACACGGGGGCTGAGCACAGTAGGGGCTGACACGGGGGGCTGCGCACAGTAGGGGCTGACACGGGGGCTGCGCACAGTAGGGGCTGACACGGGGGCTGAGCACAGTAGGGGCTGACACGGGGGGCTGCGCACAGTAGGGGCTGACACGGGGGCTGCGCACAGTAGGGGCTGACACGGGGGTTGCGCACAGTAGGGGCTGACACGGGGGGGCTGAGCACAGTAGGGGCTGACACGGGGAGCTGTGCACAGTAGGGGCTGACACGGGGGCTGCGCACAGTAGGGGCTGACACGGGGGGGCTGAGCACAGTAGGGGCTGACACGGGGAGCTGCGCACAGTAGGGGCTGACACGGGGGGCTGCGCACAGTAGGGGCTGACACAGGGGGGCTGAGCACAGTAGGGGCTGACACGGGGAGCTGCGCACAGTAGGGGCTGACACGGGGGGCTGAGCACAGTAGGGGCTGACACGGGGCTGCGCACAGTAGGGGCTGACACAGAGGGGCTGAGCACAGTAGGGACTGACACGGGGGCTGCACACAGTAGGGGCTGACATGGGGCGGCTGTGCACAGTAGGGGCTGACACGGGGGGCTGAGCACAGTAGGGACTGACACGGGGGGCTGTGGACAGTAGGGGCTGACACAGGGGAGCTGCACACAGTAGGGGCTGACATGGGGCGGCTGTGCACAGTAGGGGCTGACACGGGGGTCTGCGCACAGTAGGAACTGACACGGGGGGCTGTGGACAGTAGGGGCTGACACAGGGGAGCTGCACACAGTAGGGGCTGACACGGGGAGCTGCGCACAGTAGGGGCTGACACGGGGGGCTGCACACAGTAGGGGCTGACATGGGGCGGCTGTGCACAGTAGGGGCTGACACGGGGGGCTGCGCACAGTAGGGGCTGACACGGGGGGGCTGTGCACAGTAGGGGCTGACACGGGGGCTGTGCACGGTAGGGGCTGACACGGGGAGCTGCGCACAGTAGGGTCTGACACGGGGGGCTGAGCACAGTAGGGGCTGACACGGGGGCTGCGCACAGTAGGGGCTGACACGGGGGCTGCGCACAGTAGGGGCTGACATGGGGGCTCCGGACAGTAGGGGCTGACACGGGGGGGCTGAGCACAGTAGGGGCTGACACAGGGGGGCTGAGCACAGTAGGGACTGACACGGGGGCTGCACACAGTCGGGGCTGACATGGGGTCTGCGCACAGTAGGAACTGATACGGGGGCTGCGCACAGTAGGGGCTGACATGGGGGCTCCGGACAGTAGGGGCTGACACGGGGGGGCTGTGCACAGTAGGGGCTGACACAGGGGGGCTGAGCACAGTAGGGGCTGACACGGGGGGGCTGTGCACAGTAGGGGCTGACACAGGGGGGCTGAGCACAGTAGGGGCTGACACGGGGGGCTGAGCACAGTAGGGGCTGACACAGGGGGGCTGAGCACAGTAGGGGCTGACACGGGGGCCTGAGCACAGTAGGGGCTGACACAGGGGGGCTGAGCACAGTAGGGACTGACACGGGGGCTGCACACAGTCGGGGCTGACATGGGGTCTGCGCACAGTAGGAACTGATACGGGGGTTGCAGACAGTAGTGGCTGACCATGGGGGCTCCGGACAGTAGGGGCTGACACGGGGGGCTGAGCACAGTAGGGGCTGACAGGGGGGCTGCGCACAGTAGGGGCTGACACGGGGGCTGCACCATAGGGGCTGACACTGGGGGGCTGCGCACAGTAGGGTCTGACACGGGGGGCTGCACACAGTAGGGGCTGACACGGGGAGCTGCGCACAGTAGGAACTGACACGGGGGGCTGCGCACAGTAGGGTCTGACACGGGGGGCTGAGCACAGTAGGGGCTGACACGGGGGCTGCGCACAGTAGGGGCTGACACGGGGGCTGCACCATAGGGGCTGACACTGGGGGGCTGCGCACAGTAGGGGCTGACACGGGGGGGCTGCACACAGTAGTGGCTGACACGGGGGCTGCGCACAGTAGGGGCTGACACAGGGGGGCTGCGCACAGTAGGGTCTGACACGGGGGGCTGCGCACAGTAGGGGCTTCAAATATCTCTGAGCCTTTGGTGTCTGTTCCACCCCAAGTCTGCAGACGCTGGGACTCCGGGCTCAGCTGGGGGCAGAGAATCCACCGCTAGTCCTGACTGACCAGAGATGAGGCGGAGGGCTGGTGACCCCCTCCTCCTGAGGTGCCCCCAAGCTGGGGTCCTGCTGGGAGGTGCCCCACGTGCGTCAGGGACCCGGTCACCAGGCCGCCACAGGGGAGTCGAGGGGCGTTCCCGACGGGGCTGACCTGTCATTCGTGCTGCCCTCCGGTCTCCGCGGCTCTGTGCGGCCAGGCGAGGCCGGGAAGGGACCTTCGGGCGTCCTGGTCCCTGCAAGATGCGAGCCCCGAGGGTCTTCCTCCCGGGGACGGGCAGACGCTGTCCTCTCGGGGCCCTGACCACGGGGTGGGGCGGGCGCATGAATACAAGCAGCAGCTCGGCTTGGGCCAAGGTCACTTCAGGGAAGCCGGAAGAGCCTCCGCGGGACGGTCCCGGGGGGAGGGCAGGGTCCACAGAGGGCAATCCCACTAGGCGCTCTGGCAAGGGTGGCATCTCACTGGGCTCACCCGGAGCGCAGGCCCTCGGGACACCTTCCGCACCCCGTCACCTGCGTCCCATTTCGTACAGAGAGCTAGACAAGGAGGAGAGGGGCAGTGTCACGGGGACAGCCTTCGGAGTGGCCTGCTCCATACCGCTACCCTCAAGTGTCCCCTCCACACCCCCCCCCCCCCACCGCAGCTTCCTTTGATTTGGCATAAATTTGAAGCCCACTAATGAGTGGGTAATTTGGCTCAGGTGCCACCTTTCTAGAAAATGCTGATAGCTCTTAGAGGCTTTAGCTATCTATCAGCCACTTTCACTTTAGTATAAATCAGTTTGTTCAGTGCGCTTTCCTGCTAACACCCGAAAGGGCATGAGCTGCGCTGAGGGGACAGGATCTCTTGGGGATGGATCTGGGGTCCCAGAGCATTGCCAGAGGTACGGCTGCCTACATGGGCCGTGTCCTGGGAGCTTAGAGCAAGGGGGCATTGGGATAAATGAAGCTTCCAGAGGAACCAGGGAGGAGAGACAAAGTCCCGCGTCTTCTGTTTCAAAGTGTTCCTAATGGGCCAGTCCTGACTTGAGAACAGGACTCCTGCCCTTCTCCCCACCCCACTTAGCCCCCACTCAGGACCCCCACTCTCGAGACTCGGGATTCAGGCAGGTACGTTCTGCGCAAGTCCAGCCCCACCAGGCAGGGTGGCCGAGGGGGTACAATGTCACATTTCCGTTGCTGTTGAGCCTGGGAAGGCGTCACCTGCTTCTGTGACCGTGTGGATGAAGGGGGTGATAGTATAGAGAAGGGGTTTGGAGGTTGGGTCCTGGAGGGGGTGGGGAGACGGGACCTTCTGTGTCCCTTCCCCTGCAGCGCCCCTGGGGAGCAGTGCTGGGGAGGTGGGCACACGCCTCCAGGGGCAAGGAGTCTCCTGCAGGAAGGGCATAGAAGCCCTACCGCCCTCAGGTGGGAATGGTTCCTAACCGAGGTCACAAACGAGGGCCCGAGGACCCACAGGCTCTCAAGCCCACCCCTGGGCTCCCCAGATGAGCCTGAGATTCAGGGGAGCCGCACCCTCCAAACTGGGGTGAAGAGTGACAAACCCTTGAATCGGTAAGCACTCTGGAGCCCGGGCAGAGGACGCCAGGAGGACCTGATCAGGTCTGGCCCAGACGGGCAGCAGGGATGTGCCGGACCCGAGTTCAACAGCAACACTGTGCACGTGGCCGCAGTGGGGGGGGGGCTTTCGTCCACCGTGGGCTCTGGGGGGTGGGCAGAACCGTCCAGACCCTCTGGCTCCCCTTTGGAGTTGACCGAACCCATTGGGCCGCACAAACCCCCGAGGTTCTCGGTCAATTCGCGGCGGTGCAGGAGGCCTCGGGCGGGAGCGGGAGGCTCTCGACTTCAGGCTACGAGGGGCAATGAGAGAACAAACGGGAAATCGGGAAACTTCAAAGGAAGTGAGGGTCTGTGTCGAGGAGGGTGCTGGTCACACTGGTCGTGTCCTCACGGGTGACACGTGCGTGCAGGGCTGGCCTGGGGACTTCACCAACAATTTAGCACCGAAATAGGGATGCGCTTTCTGGCTGGCACAAAAAGCTCTTTCCCGGTGACAGGTGGGACTCGGCCAGCCCCATCCAGGGCTCGTGACCTTCCAAGGTGTCGGACGAGGCCGCCCGGTCCCCCGCCTGCCTCATCAGGGTGAACTCGGCCTCCCCCTGGCTTTCCGGGGACCACGGTGGGCCCCCAGCCCCACTCTGCGACGTCCGGGTTGGAGTCCATTCGTCCCGGTGCCACGGCGCTCCGGGACAGGGCTGATCCGTCGGAGTCACCTGGAAGTCCCCTGTGACCCTGAGCCGTGGGGGTGGCTGTCACTTGGCGAGCCTGACCCGACCGGCAGGCCCTGGTGGCCAAGCCCACGGAGGCTTGCAGATGCGTATTCGCCGTGGAGCCCGATTTCGTGTAGGCTGGCTTAGCATCCCACACTCCAGGAGCAGGACTTAGCTCGCCCCGAATTCTTCCCACCAGCAGGCGTGACAGGTCACGGAGGCCGACACCCTTCCAGGGCCAAGGATCGCCTCTCGCGTCCAGGGTCGGTGGTGCGTCAGAAACCTTCCGCCATCCCATGGAGCCACCCTCCCCCGAGGGGGTATTGCCACCGGGGGTGGGGGGGGCTCTCACAGCACTTTCATCCTGTACAGTGACCCCCCCCTCCCCTGGCCTCTTCAGTGTGGGACACGCGGGCCCCCCTCCTCTGCTGCCAGCCGTGGGGGCCCCAGGCATGTCTCTGTCATTGGTTTCTCTTTCCCCTGGTCACACCTTTGAAAATACAGGCGACCCTTGAACTGTGTCGTTCACTTACGCACAGATTTTTTCTTTCCTTAAACGCGGCCCAGGGCTCTAAATGTATTTTCTCTTCTTTATGATTTTCTTTTTTTATTTAATGTTTGTGTATGTATGAATTTATGTATTTATTTATTTTTAAAGTTTATTAATTTATTTTGAGAGACACAGAGATGGTATGAGTAGGGGAGGGCCAGAGGGAGAGAGGGAGAGAGAGAGACAGTGCCAGCAGGGGAGGGGCAGAGAGAGAGGGAGACACAGAATCCGAAGCAGGTTCCAGGCTCCCAGCAGTCAGCACAGAGCCCGACACGGGGCTCGAACTCATGAAACGCGAAATCGTGACCTGAGCCGAAGTCGGACGCTTGACCAACGGAGCCACCCAGGCACCCCTCTGATTTTCTTTTTTTTTTTTTTAATTTTTTTTTTTTTCAACGTTTATTTATTTTTGGGACAGAGAGAGGCAGAGCATGAACGGGGGAGGGGCAGAGAGAGAGGGAGACACAGAATCGGAAACAGGTTCCAGGCTCTGAGCCATCAGCTCAGAGCCCGATGCGGGGCTCGAACTCACGGACCGCGAGATCATGACCTGGCTGAAGTCGGACGCTTAACCGACTGCGCCACCCAGGCGCCCCTCCCTCTGATTTTCTTAATAACACTTTCTTTCCTCTGGCTTGCTTTATTGGAAGGATACAATATATAATACACATCAAAACAGAATGTGTTCATTGACGGTTTATGCTATTGGTAAGGGTTCCAGTCAACAGTAGGCTGTTAGTGGTTAAGTTTTAGGGGAGTCAAAAGCTGTGTGGGGATTCTCGACTACGAGGGGGTGGGACCAGGGCCCGTGACCTCCGTGGCATTCCAGGGCCAGCTGCGGTCCCAGTCTTTAGCCACTCTCGGGTCCCCCCCCCCCCCCCCCCGCCTTGTGAGCAGCCTGAGTCATTTCTCTTCCAGGGAGAATTCCTCGGAAAGGCAGCTCAGCGCGGGGCTCGGAAGGGGTTTCTCTGTGTCACATCGGTCCCTTATCACGGCCACTCCTTATCCTCTGCTCTCTGTGCCATGAGTCAGGCCCGCAGATGCCGGGAGAGAGCCTTGCCGCCCCCCTGTTTCTCGTTCCCTGCAGCCTAATCTCCCCCCACCCCCCCCCCCCCGGAGCTTCCGGCCCCTCCCCAGACCGGCTTTGTTCCCGGCTCACACCCGGTGACTCAGGGTCCCCTTGACAAGCAGGCCCAACCTGAACGTGTGCCCTTCTCGAGGATGCCAGGCGGTGGTGGGGCTCAGAGCTGCAGGAGACGCCCAGGGCTCGGAGACGGGGCAGGGGGCAGGGCTGGGAGGGGCAGAGCAAGTCCAGGAGACCTTCTCAGCCAGACCGTCTCGAGGGCGTGGCGTGGGGGCCCGCTGAAGTTTGTCGACTCGGATTCTCGTGATGTACACCTGCCCGGAGGGGAGGGGGCTGGCGGGGCGGCCGGCAGACCCGCAGCCCTGCGTGGCCGTGGCCGTGGCCTGGCCCTCGCTGTGGATTGGAGTCACCTGGAGAGATTTTGAAAGCACAGGGGCCCAGGGCTCTCTGCGCACCCACAGAACCAGATGTCGCCAGGGATATCCAGAAAACACCTGAGTGCCGGGGACGTGGGGCCCGGGTGGGGCTGCTGAGCTCGGGGAGGACCGTGGGATGGGGAGAGGCACGGCCGCCTCTGGGCCAAGAACACCTAGGTCAACCGGAATTGTTCTTCTCAGAAGCACGAGCTGAAGCCCCGGGGCCGTCTCCACGGATTGTAATGCTTGGAGCATCAGGGACGGGGGTTTCCAGAATGTCCTGGAATAGTCCAGAATGTTCCACGGGCCCGGAGGGTCCCACAGACCACTTTGGGTTTTCATCTCTTCTTTGATAACTGCAGAGACTGTGGAAATGCCGGACTCCGGGTGTGTGGGTGTCTCTCCGTCCGCACTGCTGGCCTCTGGCTGGGTGGCCATGAGGACGCGTCTTCCTCCTGACAGAGGGTGCAGCGAGTGAGCACATAGGAGGTCTTGCGCGGACGATGCCCGAGGAGCGGCGCCCCGGTGTGGGACACAAAGTGCATACTGACACGGGCAGGCGGCCCGTACAGAGGTCTCCGTGACCCCCGACCTGGGTGGTTTTCCTTTCAGGCCGTGTGGACCCTTTCGTACAGGAACAGAGGAGAGATTCTGCGGTGGCCTGGGTGTCCCTGTCCCCCCGCCCCTCCCAGATTCAGCTGCCCCCGCCATGGCCGCCCGCTGAGCGCCTCCCTCCCTGGGCACCCGTGGCCTCAGCAAAGACCGAGTCCCGCACTTAAAGCCCTCCTTCCTGGCGAGGCGGTGGCACGGGCTGCTCTCACTCAAGCATGGTCCGGGGCTCCCGTTGTCTCCCACACGGAGGAGCACAGGACGAAAACCAAAACCGTGAGCAATCTCGACGCCTGCAGAAAACTGGCATGAGCCCTTGGTCGCCCGTTACTGTCAACGTCTTTCTACGGTAACGGGGTTTCCCTCCTGGGAAACCCATTCACTTGCCCACCCATTCACCTCTCCGTCCACACCCCACCCGCCCACCCGCCCATCCATCCGTCCATCCACCTCCCCCACTCATCCACCCCCCAACCTGTCCACCCACCACCCACCCACCCATCCACGCCCCCACCTACCCATCCACCTTTCTATCCACCCCCCCACCTGCCCATCCTCCCCCCACCCGCCCATCCACCCCCCATCCATCCACCCGCCCATCCACCCCCCACATACTCACTCATCCTTCCTTTCTTCCACCCATCTGCCGTCTACCCACACATCCAACTTCCCTCCTTCCCTTCTTACCTCCCTTCCTCCCACCCACTAAATAGTTGCTGAGCGCCTGCCATCTCTACGTTCCCTAGGGAGTGTCCGCTGGGAAATGAGTCTTTCCTGATCGAGGCCCCTTGAGGCCGAAGGCCAATATCCCGAGGGCCAGCCTCGGAGAAGTAGCAGAGGTCCACGAGTGTCCTCGACCCCACGCCTCCCACGGACGGTGGCTCAGACTTGCCTTCTGCCTCGCTCTCCTGTGGTTGCCTTCACGGTTGCATTCCTCGGGGCAACGGCTCAGCCACGGAAGCTGTGGTCAGTGGGGGTTTCAGAGTTGCGTGGCTTCTGCCAGGTGAAACCTGCAGGTGGGTGGGGGTAGCCTGAGCCCGGTGGGGGGCGGGAGGGGGAAACACCAGAAGCCAGAGGGGGAGGCGGCTGCAGAGAAGGTGTGCTGGGCCCCGGGGAGGATGTCTCCGTTTTACCTGAGGGACCCAGCCTTCCGGCCCCGGAGCAGGAAGCCCCCCAGAGAGCAGACAGGCACCCTGAGAGTGCATTCCACAGCCTGGGGGTGCAGGCTTCTCCCACCCCAGGTCCCTCTGAGCGGAGGAGGCCAGACCCAGAGCCCCGGCCCCAGGGGTGATGGAATGAGCTGTGACAGGTTAGCACAGTGAGAACCGGGCCCTGGAGGGCACCAGACTGTCGTGAACCCCACTGTGCGTGCAGTCTGAAGGCCGGGCTTCTGCCTCAGTTTCCCTCGGTGTTCCAGCCCCTCCTCCCACCTGAGCCGGGAGCCTTTCCTTGAACCCTGCCCAGCTTAGCAGGGGTCTGGGGTCCTCCTGCCAGCTCTTACGTGCCAAGGACCTCTGGGGCTCAGGCAGGTGACGCTCCTGCCCTGGCCACCCGCCTCGCGCCCCTGAGCAGAAACGGTGCCAGAGGAACTCAAAGAAGGGGCCGTGCCCTCCCGAGAGGTGCCGACAGCCCAACAGGTTTGTCAACCATGACGGGGTGATTCCAGGGAAATGCTCGTTTGTGAGGAGGTTGAAACGTTCCAAGTGACTCTTACCAAGAACCTTCGCACGACAGGACATGATTAGATTCCTTTCTACCAGGAAGGGTTTTAATCTCCCACCAGATGCCAGAAGACTCTAGAAGGTTCTCGCCTGGTCCCCACCTTCAGGGTCCTGACGGGAAACGAGTTTCTCTCCCTTAGTGGCAGGCCCAAAGGTGTGGAGTCGGAAGGGCCTTCGGGGTCCTGAATTCAAGACCTCGACAAGGGCCCCAGCGGCCTGACGCAGAGCGGCCTCCTCGGGGGGCGTCTCCGGGGCTCCCGGCGGGAGTCCTCTGCTGCTGCTCTCCCAGGGCCGGGCCTGGAGAGACTCCCAGCGCCCGCTTCCGGGTCTGGCCGGGGCCAGTCCCTGTAATAGCCTCCCTCCTGGGACCTGGTCTTTCCACTGCGGGAGGGGGCGGCGTGGGAAAGAGCCGCTCTGATGCGGACCCCCGCCACCCTCCGGTCTGGCCCCCGCGGGAGGTGGGAGGGGCGCCTGGAGAGCAAGCTCTCTGCGCTCCTTACCCTTCGCATGTCGCTGGGAACGAACGCTCCCCAGGGCCTGGGTCTGGGTCAACCTCAGCACCTTCCGAAAATTCCAGAACCCTCCGGGCCGCTGATCCGTCCCTGCCCTCCCACACGTCGGAGGTCTCTGCGCGCCCACGTCAGGCCGGCTTCGTCGAGGGCAGAAGCTGCATGCGGGGTCAGTGGCCGGGCTGGGCAGTGACTCGGTGGCCCTCGGTCGCTGGCGGAGGGAGAGCCCTCGTTGGTGCGGACTTATTCATTCCTCTAGCCCCCAAGTCGCCACGGCGCCCTGCCTGCTGTCGAACTGCGAGCCTCCCCTCCTGGGGGCTCACGTCTGAAGGGCAGACCGCCTTCGATCCAGAAAGCACACAGGCTGGTGACACCGGGGCACCTGGGACGTGGGTACCACGCAAGTGGGTCCTGGCCAGCGAGGCCGGGGGATGCCGCCTGCAAAAGGAGGTGCTGGAGCTGAGGTCTGAGGACGGGAGGCAAGCTGCCCTCCAGAGGCCTGGACGTCGGGGTGCGGCCAGTTTGCTCTTCGGGGGGGAGCTTGGATCGGAGGGGCCAGAGCGCAGGTCAGAGGAGGAAGCCGGGGCGGCCGTCGGGGCGAGAGGCCGCGTGGGCGGGGAGGGGACGACGGGGGCAGGTGTGCTCCCTTCCTCGGATCCGACAGTCAGAGCGGCTTCCTGGCTAGGCGGCGTCTCCGGCCGGAAGCTCCCCACCCCCTGGCGGCCCTGACCTTGGCCCGGCTGGCTCCTCAAGGGTCTTCTCCACGTGGATCCGGGCCTGGGGGAGAGGGTGCTGTTCTCCCACCGCCTCCGGCCACAACGGTTTCATCTGACGCGCCCGACCTCTTTGCGCTAACGATCGTTTCTCCTGCTGAGGGACCCTGTCTGGGCTGTCCCTTCAAAGACCCCTGAGGGAGGCCTCGGGTCACAGGCGGGTAGGTCAGGGCCGGGATTCACACCTGCTTCAGACACAGCACCTCTGGCCTCAACCCGCCAGACCTGTAGGTGTTTCCTTGTGGAGCCGAGCGGAGGAGAAATGTGCCGGTGGCCCCGGGCAGGGGGAGGCCGGGCTCAACGTCCGAACAGGCCCTCGTCTTCTCCCTTCCAGCTTCCTGCGGACAGGAAGGCTGCCCCGGGGCAGTGATTTTGCCCCCCCGGGGGGCCACTGGAGTCGTCTGGAGACAGTTTTGGCTGTCACAGCCGGGAGGAGGGGTGCTGTTGGCATCTGGTGGGTGCCAGGCCTCTAGACAGGCCTCGACCGCAAAGAATGTTCTGACCCCAAATGTCCATAGTGCCGAGGTGAGGACACCTTCCCTGGGGGAAGCCCAGCCCAGCCCCAGCGGTGGGCTGATCTTGGGATTCCTGTGGTCCTGGGGAAGCCAGAGGAGGGTAAGGACTGGAACACGAGCGGAACGGCTCATGTCACCAGGCACAGAGACGCGCGCAGGCGAGGTTGCGGCCGGATGGGGTTCTTGCTGTCGTGGGGGTGATGGATGGCAGCCTCCCAAACAAGGAACTTAGATCTGCCTCGTGGGTGCAGCTTTGGGGTGGGTCAGGATGAACCAGGCCGAGGGCATAGCATGTGCAAAGGCCCTGGGGAGGGATCCCCCCATTGGTTAACACCCAATTATCTGAGCTGGAAGACAGAGAGGCCCCCTGGGGGCCCCCGGATCAGGCTCAGCTTGGGAGCGGGTGACTCTTTGGGGCACCCTTGTCCTTCCCTGGGACCCCTGAGTCCCCAGACCACATCCATCGGCCTTTTTACTTCACTGTCCCCGAGGGAACAATGTCGACGGCAGTCAGGCCATCAACGTGGGCCGTTAGTACGAGAGAAACGGCAAATCCTAGGACTGCTGCCCTGGTGACAGGGACGGGACACCCCCCCTCTCCTGCGCCGTGGCTGGAAATGCAGCCCGGGATGGCTGTGCTGACGGGTCTTGGAGCCCGCCCAGCGCCCTGGTCGCAGCCACCCCACAGTCCCTCCCAGGGCCGGGTGACCGGTTCTCCAAGCACGCACGACAGGGAGGGGGCAGCCCCGGGGGACAGCTTGAAGCTGCTCCCCCAGGATCCTGCCGCCAGGCAGACCACGGTCAGGGCAGCGTCCTCCCGTGAGCACCCAGAGCTGGGCGCCCCGCTGGGAGGAGGGAGCGCTCGACCTTTGCGAATACGTCCACTTTGCCGCAAAAGCCCTCTGCTGGCCTTCAAACTTGGCGGATAAACTTCCCGGCAGAGATAATATCCTAGCAACCTCTCGGGTAACCCGGACACCCGTGGCTGGAGTCGCCAAGTTGTTTACACTGAGTTTTATGGCGTTTGAGAGAACTGGGCTATTTCGAAGCTGGGAGGACGGTGGTTCGGAATTTCCAGAAGTCGCTCCTGGGGCAGACGGGCCTACCAACGGAGGGACTGGCTTTTCAGGAACGTGAACTCTAAATTTCCAACGCACCCCTGGGCGTTCGGAGGCCGCGGGGCCGGGCCAGCCGGCATCTTCTCTGAGGAGCCACATGTCCAGAGAGAGGCCAGGGCGCCTGCCCCCAGCCGCTCCCTCGCTGGGAAATGGGGCGGGGGCGGGGGAGCAGGGAGCGAGGCGCGTGCGGTTAGATCAGAAAAAGGATCTAGAGACGCTGAGAGCTTTGAGCTAGGGCGCAGAAGGAAGTCAGTATTAAGGAAAAATGAGTGAAGCAGACTTTTGATAATGCTGGAAATTGTGACAGGGCTGTGGTTGTTCGCGTACCGTTATTACCGTTTCAAAGAGATACAGGGATGAGGCGAAAGAAAGAGAAAGAAAGGCAGGGGCGCCTGCGTGGCTCGGTCGGTTGAGCGTCCGACTTCGGCCCCGGGTCACGATCTCACGGTCCGTGGGTTCGAGCCCCGCGTCGGGCTCTGTGCGGACAGCTCGGAGCCTGGAGCCCGCTTCGGATTCTGGGTCTCCCTCCCTCTCTCTCTCTCTCTCTCTCTCTGCCCCTCCCCTGCTTGTATTCTGTTTCTCTCTTAACTTAAACATTAACCAAAAGAAGAAGAAAGAAAGAGAGAGGGAAGGAAGGAAGGAAGGGGGGAAGGAGGCGAGGCCAAAAGTAGTGTCATTTCCCGGAAGCACAATCACTAGGTCCGGTGGATGCTTCGGAGACCGATTCATGGTCTGAACGGCCGCGACGAGCGTCTCCGTGATGAGTCTCCCCTCGTACCGCGTGTGACCCACCTTTGCAATCGTTGGTAGGTGAAGTCGTGTGGCTTCCTTCTGCAACTCTCCACTTTCACCGGAGCTCAACTATCTTTGCGTGTGCAGGGCTGACTTCGATTCCTTCCCCGTGAAGCCGCCGTGCCCATCTTGTGTCCCTCTTCCCTGCTGGGCGGTGGGCCTTCTCGTGGTCCCCGTTAGCGCTGCTGGCTGAACGCGGTCGCCACGTGGCCAGAGTGGACCCCATTTTGTAAAGGGTGGTTTGCACGTCACTACCAGGCTGAGCTTCCGATCACCAGTGTGAGGTCTTTTCCGCCTGGCATGGCAGACTGGCACCATTTGAGATGGTCCCCGGGGAGCAGTGGTGAGCCCGGGATGTCCCCAGACCCTGGACGGACGTGTATTATGAGCCAGAAACAAGCCATCGCAGTTTCAAACCTCAACGGTTTGGGGGTCGTTTCGTTACTGTAGCATAACCTCGCCTAGATTGACTGGCACACCTTTTATTGATTCGTAAATGCTATTTACTTCTTAAGGACACGAGCTCTTAGTCTGTCATATGAATGACAAATATTAAAAAAAAATTTTTAATGTTGATTTATTTTGGGGAGAGGGAGAGACAGAATGTGAACAGGGGAGGGGCAGAGAGAGATAGAGGGAGACACAGAATCCGAAACAGGCTCCAGGCTCCGAGCTGTCAGCACAGAGCCTGACGCGGGGCTCGAACTCACGAACCATGAGATCGTGACCTGAGCTGAAGTCGGACGCTCGCCAGACTGAGCCACCCAGGTCCCCCAACAAATATTTTAGTTATTTTCCTTTGACATTGTGGCCTTTGCCATGAAAAGATTACAATTTTTGCCCCGTCAACTTTATAGACAGTTTGCTTTCCTCATGGGTTTTTTTTCTTTTCACACATAAGAAGGCCTTGCCCACTCCAAAGCATTGTTTTAGATCTTCCCTGGTTTTTTTTTCCCCTTTCCCTTTCTTTTTATGGCTTTATTAAGAAAGAATTCAAATACCATTTTGTAGTGTATGTTCACGGACTTGTACAAAGTAACCACAGTCTAATTTTAGAATATCTTCATCACCCCAAAGGGAAAGTTGACCCCAGTTAGTAGTCATTTCCTATTCCTACCCTACACCCCAACCCCAACCTCAGACACCCACTAATCCACTTACTAGCTGTATAGATTGAGGACTTTCTGGAAATTCTGAGTCAAATGGAATCATACCGTTTGTGGTCGTTTGTGACTGGCTCCTCTCACTCAGCGGTTATTCGGAGTTTCGTCTGTCCCGGAACACGCGTGAACACTCCGTTCTTTTCACTGGCTGGACCATATCCCGTCTTACCAGTTGGGGTACATGTGGGCTGCGCCTGGTCTGGGGCTGTTCGGGATAATGCTGCTCCGATCACACATGCACGAGATTTTGCACAGACGTGTTTTCATAAGCACGGGGTCCACGTGGTCCGTTTAGCATCTGGAGGAAACTGCCAGACGGTGTCTCCAAAGCAGCTGCACCGTTTTGCGTTCCTGCCGGCAGCAGACAAGGGTGCCGATTCTCCACATCCTCGCCGACGCTTGGGATCGTTTGCTTCTACGCTCAAGCCACTCTCCTCGTGTGCCCTTGCCTCTTGCTGTGGTTTCGACTAGCGTCTCTCTAATGACTCAGGGCCTCAGGCGTCTTTCGTCTGCTTCCTGACCCTTCGCGCGTCTTCTTGGGAGACATGTCTCCCCCAACGCGTTGCCCACTTCTAAACTGGAGTTAGTTCTGCCTTGTTGAGTTGTAAGAGCTCTTCGTATACTCTAGAAACAAGTCCCTTATCAGATACACGCGTCAGAAATCTCTTCCTCCCATTCTTAGCTGTGTTTCCACTTTCTTTTTCTTTGTTTCTTTTTTTTTTTTTTTTAATGTTCATTCGTTTTTAAGAGAGACAGAGACAGAATGCGCGTGGGACAGCCAAAGGCTGTCTTTGCCTCTGGCTCTTGACCCAGACGAGCCCCGATCCTTTCCTGGCTCTGCAGCGTGAGGAACAGACTGGAAGGGCGAGAGTGGAGGTGAAGTGTGTGCCTGGGGGCTGCCGTGGTCTGGGGCAGGAGAGAGTAGCCGCACCCCAGAAAATGGGGGTGTGCTGGGGGGGGGGTTGCCACGGGGGAGGGTCCGGGACCCGGGGATCAGACTGCACAGCTTACGTGTTACCATTTATTGCTTTCGGCGTTCCTTCCCAGGGGCCCGGGAATCCCACGAAGCTACAGAACTGAGACGGGGTTGAAATGTTCGTTCACCGTCTCTCAGCTCCGCCCTTCACCCCTGGCAGATCCCCGCGAGACCTTGCAGAGAAAGAGACGGGGTTCTAGAGGCAACAAGAGAATGTGATTCAACAGCTTGGAAGGACAGCACCCCAGCTGGCCCTACGGCCACCTGCTGTGGACACCGCAGGAGGGACCCGCCAGCTCCGGGGAGGCCCGGACGGGGTGCCCGGACCCAGGCTGCGGACGTTGGGAGGGCTGGTGGCCCGCAGCCCCCCTTTCCCCCAGATGCTAAAAGAAGGAGAAACCCGGCAAAACCTACACTTTTCGGATGGGTTTTATGTTGTTTGCCTCGTTTTTTGGCCATCCCGTCCAGGGACTCTTCTAGGAAATAGGGTGTTGGGGTGAGTAGGGGCCTCAGGCATCGTCTGAGTCACGTGGACTCCAAGCTGCTCGGCAGAGATGGGTCCGGGGGAGCCCAGGCGGGGCTCTTCCTGTTGCCCGTACCCTCCCCCTCCGGGTCAGTCTGTGTTCTGCAGGAGACTCCCCCCTACTCGCCGCCCCAAACTGCTCGAACGGAGAGTTCGAGGTCTGCATGTTCTTTTCACACCCCTGCATTGTGCCGATAAAGAAACTGGGGGGCCGACTGAGGTCCCGCAGCGCGTCCAGGGCTGAGTGGAGAAGCCGGGTGTCCCGCCCCCAGCCACGGTGTGCAGGCTCACGCGTGTGCCCCCGAGAGCAGACACAGCACGGCCAGCAGGTGGACACCCTCCCCGGCCTTAGAGTTTACTCCTTTATTATTACATTTAAAAAGGCTTTTATTTATTTTTGAGAGAGAAAGAGACAGAGTGCCGGCAGGGGAGGGGCAGAGAGCGAGGGAGACGCAGAATCCGAAGCAGCTCCAGGCTCCGGGCTGTCGGCACAGAGCCCGACGCGGGGCTCGAACCCACGGACCGAGAGATCGTGACCTGAGCCGAAGTCGGACGCTTAACCGACGGAGCCACCCGGGTGCCCCAATTTTTTAAAATTATTATTTATTTTTGAGAGAGGAAGAGAGAGAGAGCGAGCGAGCGAGCTCCGGGGTCCGGTTTACTGGTTTAAATGAACCCACAGACGCTGAGCCCTCTGCATCCAAGATGCCAAGTGCACGACTCCACCCCCTCTGAGCCGGGGGCGGGCGTGTGCGTCCGAACCCAGAGCCTCTCGGCCGCTGCCCCTAGAGGGGGCGCCTCTGCCCCAGGGACCCCCCACGTGATTCGGCACCAGCCCCGTCTCCCCACCTCCCTCCCTCTACCTCGCTGTCCCTAAAGTGACTTCCTGTCGCCGGGATCAGGCCTGGTTGCCGGGCATCTGGATGAAGGCGCCCACAGCGTAGGGTCAGCCAGACATTTGCAGAAACCGGTACAAATCGGGGAGGCGGGGGCCCCCCAAGAGCTGAGGGGCCCTGGGATCTTAAGTAGTACACCGTAGTCGTGCCCTGGGCCCTGGCCATGTCCCAGGTCCTGTCACGGCAGACCAGGGCAGTGGCCCCTCGGGAGCCAGCAGGGAGTGGGCTGGCCTCCTGGGTCCCCCCCCCCCCCCGGGAAGGGCTTTGTTGCCCCAATTCTTAACCTCGGACAGCCTTGTCAGATGTCCCCTCCCTGACCCGTCATCAAATGCAGACTTTCTGTGAAGCGAACACAGGTTAGAGTTCAGATCCTCTCTCTACCCAGGTGGTTCCCAGGGTCCCGGGAGGGACTTCAAGCATTGCATTCACAAGATTACAGGGTTTTTAAAAATTTTTTTTTAAATAAAGTTTGCAAAGGGGCACCTGGGTGGCTCAGTCGGTTGAGCGTCCGACTTCAGCTCAGGTCATGATCTCACGGTTCGTGAGTTCGAGCCCCACGTCGGGCTCTGTGCTGACAGCTCGGAGCCTGGAGCCTGGAGCCTGCTTCGGATTCTGTGTCCTTCTCGCTCTGCCCCTCCCCCACTATGCTCTGTCTCTCTCTGTCAAAAATAAATAAACATTAAAAAAATATTTTAAATACAGTTTACAAAAAATAAGCAATTTTTATGTGGTGGACACACTCCAGGGTGAAGGGGAGAGATGGGGGAGGGGTGGTTCTCAATGAGTCACATGCTTGTGAAATTCTCTTCCTTTGAGCCTGGGCAGATCCCGGGACCTACCTATGACCAACAGAATATGGCAAATGGGATGGGATGTCATGTCTGGGAGGGTGGGTTGTTACAGGGCAAAGGTGAAAGACATTTGCCGATGTACCTAAAGTCCCTAATCAGTTGACTTTGGGTTCATCATGAGAGTGAGGCTGGGTGGGCCTGGCCTAATCAGGCAAGCGTTTAGAAGAAGGCCGAGGCCTGCCCTGAAGTCCGAGGCTTGACCAGGAGCTCTAGACCTGCCAGAACATGACCTTTGCTGACACTTCCAGTGAGTGTGGGGGCTGCTCCTCCCTGAGGCCAGCTGAGGCTGCCCGGCCGCCACCTTCATTTCAGCCGCCTAAGCCGCCAGGCAGAGGGCCCAGCTGCCCCCGATTCCTGGCCCAGGGAACCGAGAGACAACAGGCTGAACGCGCAGCGACAGGAAACAGACGTGGCCCCCACAGTCCCCCCACCGTCACCCAAGGCGCCCGTGGCTTTCCGGCCATGGCGGAGTCTTACTCTGCCCGTGATGACCCCCCCCCCCCCCCCGCCCGTCGGGTCTGGTCCGTGTACAAGTCCCGTTCACCGCCGCTCAGGTCCTCTCCCCGCACTCAGACCCCCCTCAGCCCCGCAGGGCGGGAGGGGCTGGGGCCAACATTTTGGGAGAGTGGGTGCGGCCGTGTAGGAGTGTCCTGGGGCGGCCGCAGCAAGTGACCACAGACAGGGTGGCCCACAGCAAGGCGAATCACCTCCCCCCCGGCCCCCGCAGCCCAGTTTGGAGGCAGCGATCTGAGAGCGAGATGTCGCAGGGTCATGCTCCCTCCAGAGGCTCTGGGGGAGGGTCCTTCCTGCCTCTTCCAGCCTCTGGGGCCCCAGGTGTCCCTGGGCTGTGACTGTGTCCCCCGCTCTCGGCCTCCATGGTCACGTGGCCCCTCCTGGGCTCCCCTCCCCTTCCCTTATAAGGACATAGTCACTGGTTTAGCGAGCCAGGGGATCTCATGTCTATGTCCCTGGTTTAATCACACCCGCTTAGACCCTTTTCCCCATCAGGCCTCACTCATAGGATCCGGGGATTCGGATGAGGACGTACCTCTTGGGGGTCCCTGTTCAACCCCTACAACTCTGTTCAGAATCCTTTCTCCAGGTGAACAAGGAAGCAGCAAAGCTGTGATGCGAAAGGCAGAGGAGGAGAAGGGCAGGGACGTGTCCAGGAGGACGGGGTGTTGGGGCGGCATCTCCGTCTCCCGAGGAGGAGGCCACCCTGTGAAGGCAGGGTCAGGGAGCATCGTGGGCAGAGGCGACCCCACGGATGCAGGCCGGTGTGGGAGCGGAGGCCCGGCGTGCCCGGAGGGCGGTGGACGGCAGGGAAGTGGATGGGGCCAGGCTGGCCGGGAAGGCCCGTGGAGACAGTCCCCCAGACGAAGTGACAGTTGGCCAGGCGCTGGGCGACAAGGAAGGGCTTCCGGGGACAGGGTCCTCGGCGGGGAAGATCTGCCCACCTCCTCGGGACCCCGGACACCCTGGATGCCTGGGTGCCGACCGCCCGGCCCTGTTTCTGCCCGACGTGAGGACCGGATGAGGCAGGAACCCTGGGAGGTCAGGCAGGGCCTCCTTTATCTGCCTGGAACCCCACTCCTGCCACAGTTCTGAGGGTGGCGTAGAATACCGTACGAAGCCGTGCAGATTTACCAGACGTTCGATGAGGCCTTGAGGTCATCAGAGATCATGCTTAGAGGTATCAGCCACCTGCCCCTGTCCCGTGGCTCAGGACACGGCCTCGTGGGAGCCTCTGCTGGACCACGAGGCCGCATCCATGGGCGCCCGGAGCCCCACCAACGTTCCCTTGTGCTGCGGCCCCTGGCCGCCAGGCCGTCCTGCCAGGCGTGGCCCGAGCCCCGCTCCCAGGCCCTTGCACCACAGAGGGAGACAGCGACGAGGGGGAAGGAAACCGTGGTGACTTCACGGCTGATCCTTTCGGACAACGAACGCCGAGCACCTGCTGCCCTGTGTCGGGGACCAGGCGTCGAGGCCACCTCCGAGCGTCACGCGGCCCAGCGTCCCCGGCCTTCTGGGGCCCACGCATCTGGGGACAGGGGACAATAAACAAGTAAGTGGACGATGCTTCAGGAGCGAGGGCAGCGGGCTGGACCACAAGGCGGGGTGTTGGGAGGCCTCTCGGAGGCGACCCTGAGCGTCCATCCGACAAATGCCGCCGTCGATAAGCCGGCTCCAGCTGGTGTCTGAGAGGCTGGGAAGGACCGGGCGGCCGGGGGCGGGGAGGGGGGGGGCGGCCCGGGAGTCCGGTGGCCGAGACGGACAGTGAGCGGGGAGCCGGCTGCCTGGGAGTGGAGTCGTCCCCACGAGACCCCAGGCTGGCCCGCGGGAAGGGGACGCTGGCTCCCAGGGGGCGCACGGGGCTGGGGGTGCTCACGGCTGCTCCTTCTGTTTCCCGGAACGTGACATGGCCACGGAGCCCACGTGGTCCATGCAGTCACGGGTCTACGTCTGAGATGGCAGTTCAAGTCCCCGCTCCCCAAGAACTACCAGCTGGCAACCCGGGCTGTCCGAGTCTCGATTTCTCCTCCGACAGGGGGCACTGAGGGCTGGCCTCCCTGGACCCTGGCTGTGACCTCGGCCCATTTACCTGCCCCGCCGCCCCCCCCCCCCGCCCCAACCCGGAGCTTTGTTTCCCCGACGAGAGCCTGGCCGACTGTGGCCGTGACCATTAGTCCACAGCAGCGAGACGACCACCACCGTTCGTGACCCCAGTGTCAGTGGCTCGGCACAGCAAAGGCCTGTTTCCTCCGTGAGTCGTGGACGTCGCGATTCGACACGGGTCCGCGGCGGTGGTGGGCGTGTCCACCCCACAAGGTCATTCCGGGATCCAGGCTCCTTCCGGCTTGTGGCCCTCTTGGGGCTTCAGAATCTTCCTCCAGAATCCTCTGCAGAGGAGCCGACGGGCCAGGCCTGGGCCGTTTCCGCCCGCGAGCCACGGCCGCACCAAGTGGAATGTGCGCTGGGGCTGGTGGGTCCGGGCGGAGAGAGGCCAGAGCCGGTTGGACGACCGGCCGGCCTGAGCTGTTACTGCGTTACCCCCTCCAGCTGCTGGGGGCGCCGGGAAAGGGGCGCGGGGGGCCTGGCCTGGGCGAGCGGTGAGCATCTGTCACCACCGTCACACCACAGCCGACTCTGAAGTCCCCCAGGGCGGCTGCCAGGCTGAGTGCAGACCTCACAGGGCTCCCCACGTAGTTGGCTCTGTGTGAGTAAGAGATTTTTCTTCCTGGGTGTATGTGTATGTCATCAGCCGCCTCTTCTAAGTTGCTTAATCTTACTATTCCTTTGCGGGAAGGATCCAAACATTCTTTTCATAGTTAAAAAAAAAAAAAAAAAAAAGCTGACAAGTTCTTAAATAGCCTTTTTTTTTTTAAACTCCTGGATCTCTAGGAGGGTCATTCCCTGTTGGGGAAGGACAGGGTCCTGCTGTGTGTTAAAAAGCAATCCTCGGGGCGCCTGGGTGGCTCAGTGGGTTAAGTGGCCGACTTCGGCTCAGGTCTTTGATCTCGCGGTCCGTGAGTTCAAGCCCCACGTCGGGCTCTGTGCTGACAGCTCGGAGCCTGGAGCCCGTTTCGGATTCTGCGTCTCCCTCTCTCTGTGCCCCTTCCCCCGTTCACGCTCTGTCTCTCTCTGTCTTTCAAAAAAAATGAATAAATGTTAAAAAAAAAAAAAAAGCAATCCTCAAATAGCGTCTCCTTGAGGCCTAGACTCTGGACTCTGCCTGCACAGGGTCTGGTCCCCCTGTCACCAGCCCAGGTGGCAGAGGACGGGCTGTTTGCACCACCAAGGCCCAAGCAAATGCTCTGTCCTCTCCAGTGGCCTTGCCAACCCTCTGCTGCAAGGTCAGACGGCAGAAAGTTCTTGAACCTGGCTGTGTATCCAACTCACTGGACGCACTTGCAAAAATGCAGGTCTCCAGGCCCCTTCTTAGTTGCAGTGATGCTGAAGGTCTGAAATCTTAGCATGTGCTGTCAGGGGGCACTGCCATCTGTCCTCGGCCTGGAGTTTGGGGAGCCTGGCTGCAGGGCACAGTGGAATGAGCCACGAGCCAGACACACCCCTGTCTCTGGGAAGCTGGCCACCTGGCAGAGAGGGTAAGACGTAGACCCTGACCAGAAACCTCAGCCAGGGGCGCCGGGTGGTTCAGTCGGTTGAGCATCCCACTCTTGGTTTCAGCTCAGGGCATGATGCCAGGGCCATGGGATCGAGCCCCACATCGGGCTCTATGCTGAGTGTGGAGCCCGCTTGGGATTCTCTGTCTCTCTCTCTCTGCCCCTGGTGCTCTCCCTCCTTGAGAAAAAGAAAAAGAAAAAGAAAAAGAAAAAGAAAAAAAAAAAGACAAACACAAAGAAAAAGAAAAAAGAAAGAGAAAAAAAAGAAAAAGAAAGAAACGTTACCCAAAGACAAAGAAAAAGAAAGAAAAAAAATAAAAAGACAAAGAAAAAGAAAAAAAGAAAAAAAAAGACAAAGACAAAGAAAAAGAAAAAAGAGAAAGAAAAAGAAAAAAAAGACAAAGAGAAAGAAAGAAAAAAAAAAAGAAAAAGGCAAAGAAAGAAAAAGAAAAAGAAAAAAAGAAAAAGACAAAGAAAAAGAAAAAAGAGAAAGAAAAAGAAAAAAAAGACAAAGAGAAAGAAAGAAAAAGAAAAAAAAGAAAAAGGCAAAGAAAGAAAAAGAAAAAGAAAAAAAGAAAAAGACAAAGAAAAAGAAAAAAAGGGAAAAAAAGACAAAGACAAAGACAAAGACAAAGAAAGAAACGTCACCCAGGATCAAGGCTACTTCCTAACCACTCCGTTTGTATAACTTGCTGTGCACCGGACCCGGCTATGTGCCTCCTGTCATGGTCCTTGTGGATTCCATTTTACGGATGGGGAGACTGAGGGCTCCTGAGCTCCCAGTTACCCACAAGTTACCCACTTCTGGAACGGGGCCCAGGAGTTCCTCCACTATTAAGCCCACAACGCGGATGGTCAGGCCCTACCGTGGGGAGCAGCTGTCTGTGCACCTGTCACCTGCTGGCCCCACCGGCCGCCTGCCCAGGTGTCCCCACGTAGGTGCCTCCCAGAGGGAGGCATGAAATTGACATGAAATTCACGTCACGTAAAATGAAGCGTCTCAAGGCGACCAGTTCAGAGCCGGCTGGTATGGTCCCGGTGCTGGGCAGCTAGCGGTCTATCAAATTCTGAAACGTTCTCATCACCCCGAAAGGAAACGCGGTGCCCATTAAGCAATTATTCCCCTAGTCCCCCAACCCTAAACTCTGGCAGCCATCGATCTGCATTTTGTCTGTATGGATTGCCCTCCCCTGGGCGTTTTTGTAAACAGGGTCACGCGCTGGGTGGCCCTTTTGGATCCGGCTACTTCCGCGAGCAGGATGGTTTCGGGGTTCACCGTCTCGTCTCGTCTCGGGGCTCCTTCCTCCTGCTGGCTTCCCACACACACTCCTGCCACCTCCTCGCTGCGGAGCAGGGAGCTGCCCTGGGGAGCACGGGAGGGGAGGAGGCAGCCCCCTGGAGGAAGGGAGGGCCCCCACTCTGGGCCGGGGGAAGGGGGCTCCCTTAAGTCCCAGGCTTTTGTCCCGCTTTCTGGCCACCCCCAGGTGAGCCCCTGAGGCAGGAAACCACAAATGTGTCTGTGACCTTCTGAAGCAGGAGGCAGATCCCTGCGGGCCACAGGCTGGGGCCTCACCTCCTTCCTCTCCTCCAGCCCCAGGAGACACATATGGCAGCAATTGGCTTTTGCAAATAACCTCGTTTGGACTGTTTGAAAGTGCTGTTGGGGCGGATGATTCCAGGTCCCACTTATCTGTCAACCAATTTCCTCCTGAAACAGCCCCGGGCTGGGCAGAGATGCTCATCCGATGTGGAGTGAACACCTCCCCCGCCAGACGGGCGCTCAGACGTCAACCGACACCAGCCGGTGTTCCTGGGGTGCAGGACGGCCCCCACCACCCTCCTGCCCCGGCTCCCTTCCTCCGAGGGCCCAGCCTATCCCGGGAGGTCCTTACCTCTGCAGCCGAGCTGAGCAGGAAGTCATGGCTGCCTCCCTCTGTATTTCCAGAACCCTGGGGGTCTGGAGAGGGATGCCTGGAATCCCGGGGCCTGGGGACATGCTGGGATTAGGGCCCTTTTGGCACTTTCCCGCGGCCGCCCTGCCCGCCTGGAGCATTGGACGGGCCACAGTTCCGGCCAGCGTGAGGCGCGACCCCACGCCGGTGGCAGGAGGAAGCCATTTATCACCACGGAAGGATCTGGCTGCTGGCATGTTTATCTAGAGGAAGGAAACGAACTCTCCACCTCCTCCAAGCGGCGTCTGGCCTGCCCGCCGTCCGCGACGTCCGTGGTGGAATTTTAAATAACGAGCCCCATTCGTCAGTACCTGTTTTGTGTCTCCCGCGGGGCTCTCGCTCATCACTCCCTGGGTGTCACGCTTTACTGCTGCTTCCTCCTTTAAATAAACGCTGCCATAAATTCAATGCTGTCGGAGCCGAGCTTAATTAGACATCTGTCCCAGGAACACGGGCCGGCAGGGCAAGTCTCCCTCTCCGGGCCGGTGTCCAGAGCAGACTGGCCAGGACACCTGCGGTGAGCGGGGTGCCCGCTGTGGGGCAGGAGGCTGCGGTCCTGCAGGCTTGGGGACCACGCAGTTTGTTTCTCCAGATTTCCAAGCCAGGAAATAAGTTGTAAAAAAAAATCTCACCTGGCAACCGGCATGGAAATTGCTGGAGTGCAGTGGTGCAAAGCCAGCGGCCTGTGCCGGTCTGGATACTTCTGGCCAACGGGACCGTTCGGCTAAAAGTGCCTCCCGAATTAACAACCTTAGCATTTGCACCTCCAGCGTCCCCCAGGTGAGGTGACCCGGAGGTGAGAGCATAGGCCCCGCAGCTTCCCCTCCACCCACACATCCATCATCCATCCATCCATGGAGGCCCCATCCATCCATCCATCCATCCATCCACGGAGGCCCCATCCATCCATCCATCCATCCATGGAGGCCCCATCCATCCATCCATCCATCCATGGAGGCCCCATCCATCATCCATCCATCCATGGAGGCCCCATCCATCCATCCATCCATCCATGGAGGCCCCATCCATCCATCCATCCATCCACGGAGGCCCCATCCATCCATCCATCCATCCACGGAGGCCCCATCCATCCATCCATCCATCCACGGAGGCCCCATCCATCCATCCATCCATCCACGGAGGCCCCATCCATCATCCATCCATCCATGGAGGCCCCATCCATCCATCCATCCATCCATGGAGGCCCCATCCATCATCCATCCATCCATGGAGGCCCCATCCATCCATCCATCCATCCATGGAGGCCCCATCCATGGCACACTGGACACTTCACAAGCCCAAGGAAATGACACCCCAAGGAAGCCCTTGGCTGTGGAGAGAGGGGACCTTCGTCTTGGGGTGCATGGGATGTTTTGGGTGGTTGGGGGGGCAGCCACCAGGCTGTGCTCGGGGGGGAAGAGGTGCTCTGTCCTGCTGCAGCTCTCAGGGGAGGGTGGGGTTCAAAGAAGGTCTCTACCCCACTTATCTCGTTAGTGTCCCGGGGCTGCATGAACCAAGTGGGCTTGAACAACAGAAACTTCTCTCACTGTTCTGGACCCCAGCGTTATAAAGGCACGGGCAGGGCCACGCTCCCTGCAGGTGCCGGGGAGAGGTCTGTCCAGGGCCTCTCTCCAGGCTCTGTTTATGGTGCTGTCACTGCAGACTCTACCGGACGTTCTCCTGTGCGTGTCTGTCTGTCCCCCCTTGTTACGAGGACACAGGTCACATTGGATTAGGCCCACCTTACTCCAGGAGGACCTCTTCTTAACCAAGCACATCTCTAACCACCCTGTTTCCAAATATGTCCCCATTCTGGGGTCCAGAGTGCTAGGAATTTGACAACGAATCCAGCGTTTGGGGGACACAATTCAACTCTAACACCTGCTGAGGCTGAAATCCCTCTAAGCCTGAAAAGGACAGACCCTTTGGGGTTCCCTGACTCTGCTTACCCAGAGGGGTGGGTGAGGAGCTGGTTCCTAGTGGCCAGGAACCATGGTATTTGTGGGTTTTTCCTGTCTTCCAGAACACAGGTCAGCAGGGCTCAGGGGACCCAGAGCCCTATGGGGGTTCAAGCCAGGCTTAGGACTCCCTACTCTGCCCTCTGCCACCCCCAGGCCATCCCTAGGAGCCTCAGGTCCCCCTGGTCTTTGGGCACCCCGAGTTCCCCGAACCAACCTCAGGATGCTGTTCCTGGAGCAGTTTCCCGGGCCACACTGTGCCCGTCTTCGGGTCCCCACCCCCAGCAACCCCTGCCTGGGGGCCACAGCGCTCTGGGAGCCCCGAGGGGCCAGGAGTAAGTCCTGAGCCGCTGGCTGGCCGAAGAGCCACCTCGACCAGTAAGAGCAGCGGGGTGGGGGTAGGGTGGGGGGCACACGTGAATCACTTTATCCTTCCCGACGGGCTGGGAGCCCAAACGCAGCCCTTGGGAATGAAGCCCCGGCTTTCCACACACCCATTATCTGGAAAGAATTGCTCAAGTCTGAGTCTGGCTCTCAGGCCAAGGTGGGGACACCCACACCTGGTTCCTGCCACACCCACCCGCGCCCCAAGCCCTGGGCACACCAGGAATGCAGCCTCTGGGCCTTTGTGCATGCCCGGGCCCACACTCCCCGGGAGGGCGCTATCCCGCCCTCCCGTGGCTGCACTCCCGCCGTCAGGAAGCCCTGGGGCCCCTGTGTCCACCTGCCCGGGGCACTCTGTCAGCCAGTCTGGACCGTGAAGCCGGGAGGGCAGCGGGCCTGGCTCCCCTGGCCCACCCTCCCCACCGCTCGGGACACCTGGTCACAGCTCTCCACTTGTCCCAGTGAAATCACATCTGGCCCCCAGCCCCGAGTGCTGGGGGTGGGGGCAGAGTCCAGATCCTCACAGGTTGATGGCCTCGGCCCGGCGACCCCCGTGGTCGTGGAGACAGGGGAGGCCCTGCGTGGGGACGGGGACTTACTTGTTCGCTACCCGCTAAGGGAAGTTTCCCCACGAGACCACGGGACTGGACCGCCAGCCCCACCGAGGGTCCCCAGCCCGCCAGCCCTTCTCCCTGCTCTCGGGATGCTCCCCGCTAACCTGGCCGCTCCCTCTCCTTTCTTTCAGGGACCCCCACCCCGGCTTTTTTCCTTGAGGACAAACAAATGTATCTTCTGGCCAAGGTGGGCAGGGAAGGCTGGGGTCCTGAGGAGTCAGGAGGCTGTGAGCCGCCCAGGCACCCAGCTCTCCTTCCCCACCTGTCCCCAGTGGGGAGGGGGCTCACGGCTCGGCAGGATCCAGCGGCCGTTCCAGCCCCCCTCCCCACCTCCCCCAGTTCCATGAACCCAGCCGCCTGGGCCCTACTGGCCGGGGGCGGAGGCGGGGAGACCCCTGGAGGGACTCAGAGGTGAGAGCTGAGGCCGCCCCCTGGTGGTGGATGTGCCCGTCCTGTGCTCCCCAGTTCAAACCTTGGCACGGGGCAACTTTGCGGCAAACCCTCCGAGGCCGGGGGAGCTTCAGAGTGAGGCCCTGTGGTCCGGCGGCCTCGTGCTGGGGGCAGGGGGACATTTCTACTCTCCACCCCCTCCTCTGAGGCAGGGGCTGCTGGCCCGTTTACAGACACTGGGCCTGTCCCATAGAATCCAGACTCGAACCCCGACCTCTCCACTGGACCCACAGCTCTACTGTTCACATTTTATGCTGGGGGCGGGGCTGATGTCCCTGGGACTGTCCCAACAGCAGCATCAGAGGGCCACCCTGCCCTAAGCTGTCGGCCTCAGTGGTCCAGGACCCTGGGGATCCCGGGCCTCGTGGGGGGACATCTCTAGAGGTAGGAGACACCCTGCGTGAAGGCCGAGGTCATTCCCTGGAAGAACGGGGGAAACGGAAACGTGGGACAAGTCCTGGCTTGAGCCTCAGTGTCCCCCGAGAATCAGGAACCCCGAGACCCGCCGCCCCCCCCCCAGACTGGTGTGTGTCCCCAGGCCGGCGAGGCCCCCGGCGTGCAGCTCGTGGTCACGGCCAGCCCCTTGAGCACCAGCTGTGCGCAGGGGCTGCGGCTGAAACACGGCCCCGCCCCCAGGACGTGCACATGTTGATGTCCAGAACCCGTGAAGCCGTGACCTTGCGTGGGGAGCGTGACTTTGCAGGTGCGACTGGGTCAAGGGTTGAGATGTCAGGTGACGCTGGATTCTCCCGGGGCCGTGTAGTCACGGGGGTCCTCCTGAGACGGGCAGGACAGTGGAGCCGGGCCAGACAGAGGGACAAAGGTCGGCAGGCGCTGCCCTGTCCTCCCGCCCCCCAGGGCTGTCACGGAGCACGTGCGGTCCGAGCCATCGGCTTTGTGGTCGAGTGTCGCTGTGTTACAACAGGGACGGGAAACTCACACAGGTCCTGTTCCAGGGAGTCATCGGTGTCCTGCAAACGACAGGTCGCTCGGGACTGTCCCCAGGGCTCATGTCAGTCACCCCAGTGCCATCCGGAGGGGACTCCAGACCCCAGAGCAGAGCGAGGAGGGGAGGGGGCCGACCAGGGGCGGCCAGGTGGCCTTGCGGGGAAGCTGAGGCAGGCAGCCTCCGCCCCCTCCAGGAAGCAGGTAGCTGTGACCGCCCTCGGTGTCCCGGCTGCCCAAGGAGGCGCCGAGGCTGGGGGCGGGGGGCTCGGGGCTGGGAACCCCCAGGAGCTCTGGCTAGTGAGACGGCCCTGCCTTCTCCTGCTCCTCCCGCCAGGGCTTGCCAAGCGCGACCAGAGAGAAATAATAGAACGTTCCTGTTTGGACATGTTTCCTCCTATTTTTAAACTGTTGCTTTTTTCCCCAGAACTGTTAGCATGTTTGACTTCAGCATCTGGGGACAAAAACGGCCACCAGCAACGTCCCCTAGTCTGTCTGAAGGTGTCTCGGGGGCACAGGGTCCCTGCCGTCTATGCCCACACCTCCCCCGGCCACTGAGCACAGCCACCCGGCGTGGAGGGTTCGGACGCTGGGGCTCGGGAGCAGAAGTGACTCAGCCAGTGTCGCTGGCTCCTGAGGCAGCAGGGCTCGGATCCAGACCCAGGTCACGGGAAGCCAGTTGGGCTTTTTCCCACGACACCATGCTGCCCCCCAGAGGTGAGTCTGATTTTCCAGAAAGGAAACTGACCCAGGAGCGACAGCGCCTGGCGGTGTCCCTCCCGGGCCCCACGGTCAGACCCGGGGCTGGAGGTGACACGTGAGTGTCATTCAGAACTCATCTGGTCCCAGTGCGGAGAGACTAGGAGCGGGCATCCCCTACGTGGGGGAAGCAGGTAAAAACCCAGCAGTCAGGGATCTGGCTGCATTTATTTCCTTTGGGGGCCTTGAAAATGTAACAACAAGTGCCTCGTATCTTGTTCGAAGAAAACGTATTGAGTCTTACTATGTGCTGGGCAGAGAATGGCCTCAAAATAGTAAGTCACTCCCGACACAGTGTCATGGAGACTGGGAGGCAGAGGGGTTGAAGCTCTGGGGGAAAAGCGTTCCAGGTAGACAGAACAGCAAGTGTAAAGGTCCTGCGGCAGGGAACAGCCCGTCATAGTTGAGTTGACGAAGAGCAGTGAAGTCTGTGTGGCTGGTGCGGAGTTGGGGGCACGCGGAGGGGGTGTGAGATAGTGGGGGGGGGGACGGGGGCCAGAGTGCGGTGGGGGAGGGGAACCTTGGGGGCCGCGGTGATGAGCTGGGCAGTGAGTGGCCTAGGGCAGTCCTGGTGGAGGCCGTGGTGTTCGTCGACCTTGCAAAAGTAGGTTTACTGCTGCGAATCTCAACCACGATATTGAAATCCCCGCAAGAAGAATATGATTTGCTTTGCAAATCGGACCTTCCGTAGCCGCTTGCTTCCTCCTGCCCGTCGGCACCAGGCTTTCCGACACCCGAGGGTGGAGGCCGGGCCTGTCTTGCTGACCACGGCCTCCCCAGCATCTCGCACAGGCCTGGCTCGTAGGGGGGTTCAGTGAGTGCTTGCTGAGTGGAAGGCTGGAAGAACGAAGACGCAGAGGCACCTGCTCACGCACCCTGTCACGAAGCGCGCCGCGCACTCCATCACATGCATCCTGAAGAGGAAGATCCGTGTCAGGGCAGGCTGGCGGCAGTGAGGATGGGCGAGACTAATTCTGGGGGACCGTTCCGGGCTCTGTCCATCAGACCGGTCTCCTACGCCACCTCTCCCTTCCCTCAACGTCTTTCCCTTTTCCCTCGGCCGCTAGGAAGCTCGGAGCCAGCTTGTGTAGCCAGGGGTCGAAATATCTCCCTGAGGCCCGAAGAACTCCCTCCTGTCGTCCCTTCTGTCCCCTCCCTGCCCTGCTTCTGCTGTTTCCGACTCCTCTTCATTGCCTGTCGCATCCCACTGCTGCAGAGATCGGGCAGGTGACAGCAAGAGGGAAAGGAGCCGTAGGGAGGCAGTGCTTGGGGGAAGGGGGCAGAGGCGGGTCCCAAGGCGGGAGGCCCCACCCCTCGGGTCAAGGCCTGGCGCCCGTGATTGCCCACCGGGGCCTCCTGTACCTCCAGGAGCCAGCTCCAGAATCCGGCAAGGACGGGCAGATAAGATCTCGCCAGATAAAGGATCCATTGACCCCGGCCGTGGAAGGAAACAGCGGGCCGTGAGCTTTAACCACCTTCTGGCATCAGACTCACACGGGAATAAAAATACCAGGTGCGGGTGGGTGTGGAGCCTCCAGAGAGACTTCCCAGCCTGGCACCGCCCGGCTGGGGACACCGCTCGGAGGCGGGGAGCGACCGGAAATTCCGAACCTGGCCCCACCCAGCAGGAGAGGCGGCCTTCGACGGCCACCCGGCCGGCCCGGGCCTCGGCTTCCTCGCCCGGAAAATGGAGCCCCAGCGAGCCCCCCGCCCGGGTGGGTGTGGGGCTCAGAGGAGACGGTCTGTGGGACCTGCCTCGTCCGCTGTGGAGGGCTGTGCCCCCGCCGCGGGCCCCGGCTTGCTCTCTCTGAGGACCCTCGGCTCGGGGCAGCCCCCACGGCCGCCGACCGCCCCGTCTTGGACCAGCAGAGGGAGATAAGCGCGTGGGTGCTGCCCCCAGGGGCTCCGGAGCGCAGCAGGTGGCCCGGCTGTCCTCGGGGGGAGACCGTTCTGTTCCCGGCGAGGGACAGTCCTGGCTGCTGCTGGCCTGCTTCCGGCAGGCGGGAGGCCGGGGCAGGGCATCACGGCGCCACGCGGCCCGGTCTCCCGTCGGGCTGCCGTCCTCGGTGGGGTGCGGGTGGCTCCTCGCGCGCTCTGTCCCCACGGCAGCCGCTCTGAAGGGCTCGTTCTGTTAGCCGGGCCTTCCGGGCGCCCATCCCAGATGCGAGAAGGGGCAGCCCAGGCCACGGTCCGAGCCACACTTCTGCCCCGGGCGCGCTGGCTCCCGCGTGAGTCCAGCCCCCGCGGGTCGCGAGGACGCGGCCCCAGAGGCTCCCGTCCTGCAGGTGTGCGTGGGACGGACACCAGAGCTGTAGGAAGAGGCCGCTCTCCTGCCGACTCTACCTGGCCCGGCGCCGGGCACAGGAGCTGAGCAGATTCTGTTCGTCTGTGAAGGAACGACGTCGCCCGGTGCCCCTGGAGGGACCTGCCCTGGAGAGGGGCTCCGGGGGATCCATGAGTCTCTTGGGCATCAGCTGGCACCCCCCACCCCCACCCCGAGGAGACAGATTCCAGCAGGGCCCCTGCTTGCCCAGGACCTCCAGTGTATGCCCGGATCAGCCACGCCTGCCTGGCCTGAGTGGCACCCGGAGATGCTCGGGCCCCTGAGGCTGCCCTCCAGGGGGCAGTGCCGACCTGTGTCCCCTCCCCTTCATTCCCCGGCACAAGCCAGAGGGGCTGGGGACTCAGAGGGTGACGGTTCCTGTCCACACTGCCAGGCTTAGGGGCGGCTCTGAGAGCCAGGGGTTTCCTTCCCGCCGGACCTCTGGGCCGCACCGTCTGGTGGGTCCTGCTAAGTTTCGGAAGTCCCAGCCCCTGGGCGACAGGTGGACATTGGAATACCAGGAGCTGGGCCTGGCGGGGACGTTGAGGCAGGCGCCCGGCAGCATGGGCGCCTGCGGACCCCCGGGCACCTGCACGGGTGGGGGCGGGGTGGGCATGATGGGGGGGGGGGGTGCCAGGAAGGGCCCAGGAATGGGGCTCAGAGACCTGGGTTCAAGGCCAGCCTCTGCCAAGTGCCGTCCAGATCCAGAACCTCTCTGAGCCGCAGTTTCCTCATCTATACAATGGGGCCAGAGCATCCGTTCTGTCGGCCTCCTGGCAGGAAACAGGTTGGGGCGGGCCGGGGCGGGGGGTGTCTCAGAGGCCCTGTGGAGATCTTAGGTCAGTTAGAAGTGTCCCTTTCTGGCCAGTGCAGCGGGATCTGGTCCTCCCCTCAAAGGCTCACTTGGAAAGGTGTGACCTGGGGCCTCAGCGGTGGGGGAAGCGGGGCCCGGCTGGGAGCCAGTGCTCGGGGCCCGTGAAGCTCTGTTAGGCCAAGTGCAGCTCCTCGGGCCCACTGGCTGGAGGGGCCGCCCGGCAAGGCCGAGCACGACCTTTCTCAGCCACCTGGTGGTTACCATCACTAACCAAAGCCGTGTTGTCCTGAGGGAGGCGGTCAGCTCCCCCCCGCCCCCCAGGGCCGATTTCAAAGTGCGAGTCAACCCAGGGGCTGCTGCCGATGCCGGGTCCTGCCTGCACCGGCCACGCATGGGAGTGAGTTCCCCGTCCGTGGGACATCCGACCTCGTTCACAGACTCTCCCCGGGCTCCACGGTGCAGAGCAGGAGGTGAGTCTCGGAGCAGTGAGTTGGCCGAGCTGAGAGCCCGCAGCCCGTCGGGGTTGGGGGAGGCCAGTCCCTGAGTGGTGGCAGGGCCCCTCGGCCTTGTGGTGCCCTGGGCCGGGCCGCCGGGCACAGCCAGGGTGCCTGCTGCATTGGTACCCCACTCTGAAGAGGAGTCCTCGCCAGTGACGGGACAGCGGGGACCCCCTGGGGGCAGGAGCAGGAAGGGGGAGGACAAGGAGGAGGCGGGAGGCCCCAACATCGGGGGACAGCCTGCACGGAATGCTGCACCCCTAGGGGGATGCCCCTGGGGACAGAGGGGAGGCTCGGGGTCCCGCTCCCGCCAGAGGCCCTAAGGGAGGCTCCTTCCCACCTCCTCCAACTTTCAGGGGCCCCAGGCGTCCCTGGGCTGGTGGCCGCGTGGCTGCAGCCTCTGCCTCCGTGGCCACGTGGCCCCTGCTCTCTGTGTGCTCTCCTCTTCTGTAAGGACGCTTGCCATGGGATTCAGGGCCCGGCCTCACCCGGGATGATCTACAAAGACCCTTATGGGAAATAAAGTCTCGCTCTGAGGTTCTGGGGGTTAAGACACGACGTCTGCTCGGGCGGGTGGGCCTACACCTCCTTCTGCGAGATCCAAGAGAAAATAACACCACCCGATAAAACCAGTTCCGGTAAAACCCCTGTGTCTGCACGTGTCTTCTCCGCACTCTCCCTTCTCGTCCTTCTGTGTCATTTGGGCTCTTCCCTTGCAAGACGGGCCTGTCGATGACCCCACCTGTGCCACAGGCGCAGGTCCCAGAGGGGGGGGGGACAGAGATGACACGGGGAGGGGTCCCGGAGGCGCGCCCAGCACGGTCCCCTGCACGTGGTAAGTGACCCGTAATGTCGTGAAAGAAACCGATGCCCCCAGGAGGTCGTTGTCTGGTGCAAGGGGGCAGAGGGGCCAGGACCCGGGGCCTGACCTCGGAGTCCTTGGCTGTGTCTGAGCTGGAGGCCAGCCCCTGCCCACCCCATACGCCCCCACCGCACGAAGGAGCCCCCGGGAGCGCTGCTGCAACCACACGTTAGCCTCTTTCCCGTCTCCAAAGGGTCCAGCCTGGGCCCCGGTCAGATCTGCCCGCTGCCTGCTTTCGTGCGGCCCATGAGCCAAGAATGGCTGTTCCATTTCATTATTATTTTTTAAGATTTTATTTTTGGGGCGCCTGGGTGGCGCAGTCGGTTAAGCGTCCGACTTCAGCCAGGTCACGATCTCGCAGTCCGTGAGTTCGAGCCCCGCGTCGGGCATCTGGGCTGATGGCTCAGAGCCTGGAGCCTGTTTCCGATTCTGTGTCTCCCTCTCTCTCTGCCCCTCCCCCGTTCATGCTCTGTCTCTCTCTGTCCCCAAAATAAATAAACGTTGAAAAAAAAAATTAAAAAAAAAAAAAAAAAAAAAGATTTTATTTTTAAGCAATCTCCACGGCCGACGTGGGGCTCGAACCCCCAACCGCGAGATCAGGAGTCGCGTGCCCCGCCGACACAGCCAGCCAGGCGTCCCTCTCTTCCGGTCTTCAACGGGTGAAAAAACTCACAAGAATACAAATACACGTGAGCACGATACGGGTTTCAAAGTCGGCGTCCATCCGCGGGCGTTCTTGGCACACAGCTGTCCGTTCATCGACGTTGCTGGGGCTGCTTTTCCTTCCACGAGGCGGGAAATTGAGGGCCGATGCGACTAAGACAAAAATCTACCCTCTCTGGCCCCTCGCAGAAAGTTTGCTGAGCCCTGAGCTGCGCCCTCCCCCTCGTGCGGGGCGGGCAGGGACGGGCCTCCCGAGAGGGTAGACGGCGAGTCCCCCCGGATGGTGACAGGGCACGCCTCTGCGTCACCAGGAAACGCGTGCCGAGGACCACCTGTGAGGCGCTGCACGGGTCACGGCGCACAGCCAGGCTGGCCTTGTGAGCAGGGGCACCGGCTCTGGACTCGAGTTCCAGCTCCGGGCACGTTGTGCCTCGGTTTCCCCATCCTGAAGGCGGGAATACTCGCACCTCGTGGGAGAAAGGATCCTGTGAGTCACAGGGCACAGGACGTGGTCCCCAGAAGGAGTCACCGGGTTTGTCTCAGCCACCCCCTCCGCCCTCTGCCTCTTCGGCCACGCCGCTCCCCACACGCCCCCTCCCGCACGCATGGTGCCACAATTCCCCTCTGGTGTCCCTGCTTCTGCCCTGCCCGTCAGCGCACCGCCCCCCCGCCCCCCTCCAGTGGCGAGCGGGTAGATAACACAGTTATTTGCTCTGATCCGCACCCGCTTTCCGCGGTCTCATTCCCCGCAGCCTACCGCGGTCCGGAGACGAGCCTGTGTGAAATCAGCCCGCCGCTCCGTCAGGACGCCTACGTCAGTCCCCTCCCTGCATCTCGTGACGTGGGCACTCTACCGTCTCACGCCATCACGACGAGAAGGGTGAGGACGGGATGTCCCGAGAGAGAGAGAAAACACACTCACACAACCTTTATCAGCATAAATTGTTATAACTGTTGTATTTTATCATCGTGGTTGTTCATCTCCTGCTGGGTCTAGTTTATGAATTAAATTTTAGCATAGGCAGCAATGCGTAGAAAAAACATAGTCCATACAGGGTTCAGTGCTATCCAGGGTCAGGCATCCGTGGGGGTCCTCGAATGCATCCGCCGTACGTGAGGGGGACCGGTATACATCATTCTCTCCTGGGCTGAAAACGCTCCAGGCCCCATCCCACCCAGAGTCAAAGCCAAGCCCATACCCTGGTCCCTAACCCCCCTGATTACCTCTCTTAACTTTCTCCCTGACCCCTTACCTCCAGTTACCCCTCCGGCTGTTCTCTGCACACACCAGGCTTCTGCCCCAGGGCCTTGGCACATGCCACGGCCTGTCTGGGCCTTTCTTCTCAGGATCTCCATGTCTCACTTCCCCATCTCCTTTGGGTCTTAACTCGAGGACACCTGCCTGGTGAGGCCCCAGACCCAGTGCTTTCCCCACCCTGGTGGGCAGAACAGTGGAGAGCAGGCTCTGTGGGAGCCAAGTGTTCCAGGAGGGGCGGGACATTGAGAGGGGGGCGAGAAAGGGCGTGGGGGACCGGGACCGCCCAGGGCCTCCCTCCAGAGGCTCCTCTTCCCGTCACTTCTTCTGGCCTTGTCACCAGGGGCTGATGACCCCGGCTCGTCCCTGCCCCTCGCCTGGCCCCCCACCTGCCCCGCAGGGGTCTCATGGGTTCACGCGGCTGCCGAGCCAGGGCTGGCTGGGGCCCAGCGCTTTATAGGGGAGGAGTCCTGGTCGCCTCCTGCCGCCAGTCACCTTTGGAGGTCGCTCCTGCTTGCTCAGGGGAAGCATGCCGGCCTCATAAAAGCATAAACCAGTGACTGGCAGTGAGAGGCGGCTGGAGATAAGGCAGGACCTTTACAACCAGATAAGCTGACAACAGCATCCGGCCCCTTAAATCTGGTCCAGCACCAGGCCCGGGGGCCGTGGATGCCCGGCCGGGCTCGCACGAGATAAGAGAGGGCAGAGCGGTGGGCTTCCTGGGCCCGCCAGAGGGGGCCGGCGGGGCCGGCTGCAGGCCTCCGGATGGGGGCGCTGGGCTGGGGAAGGGGCCACCTGAAAACCGGCCACATTAATGGTAGGTGGGGCGGCTCAGAGCCCAGTGGGCTCGGTGTTTGGGGTTGTGTTTTAATTTTTGTTTTCTCCGGTGGCCAGAAAGGGGCCGTAAAGGCATCTGGGTCCTGCAACTCGAACAACGTGGGACCCCGGGCTCTGTTGTCCCGGGTGCCTGGTCTCCGCTGGCCTCACTCCGGGGTGGACGCCCCCTTCCCTTTCACCCCCTGTGAAACCCCAGCAGCTCAGGCTGGCGTCTCTGACCCCCGAGTCCTTAGGCAGGGGAGCGTGTGTCCCCAGAGTTTCTGCAAAAGCCCTGGAACAGAGGACCTCCCTCCCACCGCTGACCTCAAGAGCAGACCTGCAGCAGGACCGGGGGGGGGGGGCAGCCCACGGGGTCAAGGAGGGGGTTGGTGGCCTCGGGGTGGGGTCGCAGAACTCTGGTTAGAGCCGGAGGGGGACACCCCACAAATAAGAGGTTGTGGGCGAACCTGGCACTGCCCTTCTCCCCGTCGGCCTGGATTCATCGCCCACAGCCGTGGCCTACAGCCTGGGGCGGTTCTCACACTCTGTGCCTGGAACCCCCAGGGTTACACAGCGGGTCGGCAGACTTCTGAGTCCCAACCTTCAGAGGTTTGGATTAAGCAGAGGTGGGGTGAAGTCTCTGAGCTAACAGACCGGGGGGATGCCCACGAACCACCTGTGGGGTTCCCCGGCCCCCTCCAGGCATTTCTTTCTCTTTGTCCTTTTCTTCCAAGAGGAGGTGGACCAGGTAAGGGGCAGTGAGGTCCTCAGGGAGGCGGAGTCCCGCCCACCTGGCCCTGCTGTGACACAGACCTCAGACCCTGCACATCCCAACCCTCCCCCATTGGCTCCACTAAGGGGAGGAGCACCCTCCTTGGATTCTGGGACTTTGCCCGTGTGGTTCTCTCAGGCTCCCCTGGAGGCCAGATAGAGGCCAAGGGAACAGAGTTGCTGGAGGCCAGGGGGAGGCTGGGGGGAGGCTGGTGGAGGCCGGGGGAGGCCGGGGGGACACCAGGCAGAGGCCGGGGGGCGGCCAGTGGAGGCCAGGGGTGGCCAGGGGGAGCATCGCTGGAGGCTGGGGGGAGGCTGGGGAGAGGCTGGGGGGAGGCCGGGGGGAGGCCGGTGGAGGCTGGGGGGAAGGTCGAGAGGAGCATCGCTGGAGGCTGAGGTTCCACGGCTGCCCCTGCAGTCCCCCTGCTAGAATCGTGGTGTCTGGACCCCAGGAAAGTGAGCGGGGGCCCCCGTGGAGCTCCTGGGGGAAGCCGGAAGTCTTACCAGCAGCCCATCCAGCCTCCTCCCCTTGGCCCGTGGCCCAGCTGCTGTCTTCAGAAGCGTGTTTAGTTGTCCTCCGATAACAGTGAGCCATTTCTGTGTAGTTGGAAGAAAATAACCAAATACTTCCCTTCGTCCTCCCTTTCGCCCACCCCCAGCCCAGAGGCCCATTTTTCCGGGGTTGCGTCCGCGGCTTCTTACACACCATGAGACGCGCTCGAGGCACCCCGGGCGTGCGTGCCCACAAACGCGCATCTGTGTGCGTCCGTCCGGGTCCCGTTGGCCCCAGCGCCCTGCGGCCGCCTGGGCTCGTCGGCTGATGGGGGCAGCTCTGCGTCCGCTCAGGTGGATATCTCTGGTTCCCTTGGAAGGTCGCACAGCCATCCGTTCCAGAAATGACCGCAACTCACCGCCGTTGCCCCTGTTGTTTCTCTGTCGAAGATCCGGCAGCAACACCCCGGAGCCTCCGCCTCGGGCGGTGGGGAAAGCCGTTTGGCGGGGGCAGGGGGATTCCTAGACCCAGCAGCACGGACCCCCAGGCGGTGCCCCCTTCCAGCTGGCAGAGGGCCCTGTTACCATCCAGAAGCTCACGGCGAGCGCGGGAGGCCGGCCTCCCCGTCCCACGTGGGGACGCACACCGGGGCCTGCAGCTCGGGGACGGCGCGGGGGGCCGGGATGCCTTATGAAAAGTGGAAACTAGCCCCCGCCCCCCAGGGTGTTGAAGGCAATAGAAGTTTGAAGGGGAGGAAGAGGCCATGGATGGGGTCTCGGGGGAGGGAAGGGCCACAGCCTGACTTGCTAGGTAGCTTTGTCTTCGTTCTTGTTCTCAAGGACGGCAAACGTGCACTCTTGTCATGATTTATAGAAAGTACATACCTGTTTAAAAAGACCGGAAGGGGTTCCCTGGGGGCCTCAGTCGGTGGAGCGTCCGACTTCAGCTCGGGTCATGATCTCGCGGTCTGTGGGTTCGAGCCCCGCGTCGGGCTCTGTGCGAACAGCTCAGAGCCTGGAGCTGCTGCAGATTCTGTGTCTCCTCCTCTCTCTGCCCCTCCCCTGTTCGTGCTCTGTCTCTCTTTGTCTCTCAAAAAAAAAATAAATAAATAAACGTTAAAAAAAAATTTTAGGCAATAAAAAGCCTGGAAATAAAGAGGCTGACAGGTTCAAGGCTTGACTTCTTCTCACTTGGCTCTTTTCTGAAACAGTCCCATTTAAAAATATACCTTAAAAGCTCCCCACCCCCTTCCCCTGACACTGGAGGTAACCCCCGGGCATGTGTGGGGGGGCCCCCCCCAGGTCTGGGTAACCTGGGGACAGGACCGGCAGGTAACATATTAACCAGGCTGTCCCGAGTGGGAAGCAGGCCCAGGGAGGGAGTTTCCTTCTAGTTTAGCGCAGGAATGTGACTCAGCAGGGGCCTCCGGGCACCCCGGCAGTGGCCAGGGACGCGCCCTGAAGGCCACTGACCCCTCCAGCCACCCAGGAGCTTGCGGCACCCTCACAGCCGTTATCAGGAGCCGGCCCCGACTCCGATCTGGCTCCCCACGGCCACCCCGGTGCTCTGCGGGTGTCACCTCTGGCCAGGGGATGGCAGGTGCAGCGGTGGCCGGGACCCAGGCAGGACGGCAGAGGGCGGCTGGTGTTCGGACCAGGGCAGAGAGCCGCATGAGTAATATTAAGCTCTCTATTTGCCACGTGAAAAACAGAAAGTTCATTTTAATAATGTATTCTGTTTAATCCACTAGATCCAACGTTATCCTGTCAACACCGAGGACGGTATCGGTGAGATACTTGACGTCCCTAGTGCCTTCACGAATAAGTCCTCCGGGCCCGGCGAGCGTCCCACACCCACGGCACGTCTCGGTGCGGAGCCGCCACGGTTCACACGCCCCACGGGGGCGCAGGTGGGCACGTGGCTGCTGTCGTGGACGGCACGGCCCAGGCTGGCCCGGCTCGAGGGGGTCCCCGTTCAGAAAAGGGCGGTGGAAACTGGCGACAGCAAGGGGAAGGACCTGGGCCCCTTTTCCAGCTCTCTCCTTGGTGAGAAGGCAGATGCAAGTCTGATTTATCAGGTTGCCACCGGACCTGTGGGAGAGCCATCGGGCGAAGCACCGCAGGGACAGACTTCCAGGCCCCATGCCCGTGACACGTGGCCGGGGCGGGGATAGAGTTCTGAGTTCGTTTTGTCACACCCCACCCGTGCTTACAGGGGTATACAAACCACTGTTGCTGGAGGAAACCGAGTGAAGGGCGCATGGGGAACTCTCTGTCCTGTCTCGGAAAGTTCTTCGTGACTCTAAAATTTGTCCAAAACAAGTAAGTTTGTAAAAAATTAAAAAAAAAAAAAAGCTCTCTCTTAAACGTGAAGGACTGAGTGATGTCTACGACAGACCCTCGTTCATACCAGTGAAAAAGATACGTGCAACCTTCTCCTTTGGGCTAAAAACCCAGACAAAAGATAGGAGACCATGGTGTTCAAGAGGCTGGACGTCAGGCAGCACCGACAGTAAATCCCTAGGAGGCAGCGAGTCTGGCGATTTCCTCAGCTTGCAGCCTTCATGATGCGGGGCGGGGCTCCCTTGAAGTCAGAGGAGCCCCAAGTTCAAGGAGACCCAGGCACAGGAGAGTCCGGGGGCCTGCAGGGGGCCTCCTTTGAATAGTCAGCCAAGAACCGACCCCCTTGCACGGGAAGAAATTTTCCCCCGGGCTGAGGAAAGAACCGCCCAAAAGAACACAGGACACGTAATGCCCGTTTTCCCCAGACGGACTGACTGAAGTCCTCATATTTTATAAGGTTTGGGGTTGAGTGAGCAGAAGGGTCTTGCAAATTAGCCCTAGAGGTTAAACACTGCTCTGGTCCCATCTAAGAATTTTAAAAGCAAGACCCCAAATGATCAAACCTAACTATAAACATGGAACTTAACTATACCCTGGGGCAAAACTCAAGGATATCTGTGGGCATAAAAAGTATCTGGTGCCAACCGACGTGAGATTCAGGGTCTGGTCCCCAACCGCACACGCCAGCCGGGGAGAGAAGGCCGATGAGCGGATGGCGACCGCCAGCCTGCCCCCACCCCTGGGACAGCCCAGCCCGCTCCCTACCCTGTCTCCTCGTCCCAGGAGGCTGACTGGTGACCAGCCGCCCGGCCTGTGGGTTCCAGGTGGGTCCAGCCGCCCGGCCTGTGGGTTCCAGGTGGGTCCAGCTGGTAGGAGGAGCCAGGAGCAGGTCGGAGCATGAAAGGAGAGAGGGGCTCGCTGGGGTCGCGGACGTCCCCCCTCTACCCAAGGCCACGGCTCCTGTCAACACCCCTCCCCCCGAGCGCCCCACCTCCGGGTTCTGTAACTGCCCCCTCCTGGCCTCGGGACAGTAACCAGATTCTTCACCATCGTTTATCTTCTGTGTCCCCTTGGGGTGGGTGGCCTGCTTCCACAAGGACCCTGATTGACATCCAAGTCCCTAGAACTAAGAGTGACAATGACACGACACCCCTTGTAGGGCACTTATCATGGGCCGGGGACACTTTATTTAATGCTCTGAACAGGTGTGTGGAGTAGGTGTTCTCATCGGCCCCATTTTACAAATGTGGAAACTGAGGCATGGGGGAGCAGATTAGCAGCGTCGGTTTTCAAGCCAAGGACTCCAGGACTGGGAAGGAGTCGGGGGATCTACTCTGAAAGGCGGGTGTGGGATCACACCCAGTCTCGCGTGAGACGTCAGGCCGTCACGTTTAGGGTCCACAGGCCCCAGGGCCCATCACGTCCCCCTGTGGGCCCTTAGATGGACACCTTCACCTGTGGGTCTGGCCAGGCTCTGCTCAGCTCACACACCCCGGGGGGCCCCGTGCCATTTGCCAGATGCGGCAGGATTGTCGCCGGAGGAAGCTTGACCTCGGTGGCCTGAGCTTGCCCGAAAGTTACCCCGGAGTTCAAGTGACCTGCGTGTTACTCTCCATTTCCTTTCTGCTCGAGCGGAGGATTAAAAAGGAAAGTCGGTGATCCCAGGGGTAACAGCGCAAGCTAAAAATACTCCCAATAAATAAACAAACAGGGTCAGTGATCGGCGCCCCATGAGGCAGCATTTCCAGATGCACAAAGACCATCGTTTATGGCTGTGGATTCGGGTCAATCGTCCAAAGGATGCCGTGCCCAAGATAAAGGCAGGCAGAGTCCTGCCGGGGAAGGACGCCATGACCCGTGTCAAGTCGTTAACCGCCTCTGGCTTCACCTTGACGGTGACCCGTGAGCCTTCCTGGGAAGGGCGCCGTGGGCCGCAATCCAGGCGGGGACCAGGCCGGAGTCGGGCACGGGGCCAAGTTGGAACCGGCTGGCTTGCGGCCCAGTAATGAGGACACACTCTGGCTGGGGTGGTTCATTGTCCAGAGGCACAGTTGTGGAGCGTTTATTATGCGATTACTCTCGTGTTATCAGCCTGAACTCTCGAGGGCAGAGCTGCGATCAGTGCAAGGGGCCGATGCTATTTACCAGGGAGGGCCCGCCCCGCGCCCCTGCCCCCAGCCAGGCTCAGGCCTTTGGGTGTGGAGTCTGGAGGAGGAAGCGGGGGGTGGGGGGCAGCTCTTCTGGTCTTTGATTCCGGGATTTTAACCAAGAATAAATGCATCGGTTATTTCAGCAGATGGGTCTTACAAACTTGGGAAGACCCTCGAACCTTTCTGAGCCTCAGTTTGCATAAAACAGGGGCAATAACAGAGCCTGCGTTCTAGAACGATCGAGAAGATTCCAGAAGATTCTGTAGCACCGAGGGCCTCGCACGGAGCCCGGCACAGAGAAGGTGCTTGACGATCGAGACCTGTGTCTGTTACTGGTGTGGGACTACCGTTTGGCCGACTTCTTCTTCGTCTCGAGGGCTCTGAACACGGGTGCTGAAGCTGGTCGACCTGAGCATACCCCGGATACCCAGGTAACGGCATCTGTTGTGGGTCCGGCTCATACCGGTGGGAGTTCTATTTGGAGAGGACTGACGGCCACCTTCCAGGTCACCAGAGAAGCCAGATGGTCCTCCGTGGACACAGGTTGCATGTGCTCCGGGACAGGTGCGTTCCCTGGGAATGCCGTTTTGTCTCTCCACTTAATGGCTTGGGAGCATCGTCCTGGGCTTTATTGCTCAAAGTTGCCCGAAGAGTTCGAAGCCAGCCAGAGAGCCCAAGGGCAGATTCTGGGCGTGGCCTGTGTCTTCTGCACTTTGCAATGTCACTGGCCCCCCGGAGGCTCCAGGGTGGGAAATGGTTTGGAGGCCAGGCTGTTTTACTCCCCAAAGTGGGCGCCTTGACTCCTGAAGAGGGGAGGGGCCCTGGAATTTCTACTGGGAGCCTCCAGGGCACCGTCTGCTGGGGGGCAGGGCCAGGAGGGCTGGTCTTGACTCCGCACTGCCGTTCACGTGGGGGTGGGGGCTGATGCAATACATACAGGGCCCCGGTAACCCCCAGCCCACCCCCCCCCCCCCACCAAGCCTGGGCCTTCCCAAGAGCTCCCGTGGCGAGAACACAGTCTGGGGGTCCCTGGCCCGTCTGCACCAGCATGTCCAGCACTTTAAAAGCTTAGTTTGCACATGACCTCGGAGCTTTGGTTTGAAGGCTCTGCCTCGGCCCTGCATTTACCCAACCGCTGGCCCCTTCGGGGAGCCCCTGATGCAGGGCTCCGAGGCCCACAAAACGGGCCCTGTACATCCTCTGGAAGGGAGAGCCGTCAGCCGCTCTGCTGGGAGGGAGTGGGGGTTCTGGGGCCTGGGGCAGCAGGAGACCGGGCGCTCACCTCCCAGGTGCCCAGGGAGAGAAGCATCTGGCTCTCAGCAGAGATGACTCTCGCACACCAGCCCCCCAGGACCCTCTGGCTTTCCTTCTCTTCTCAGATCCTGGAAGGATGCTTCCCCAAAGCGAAGCCTGACGCAACCCGGACACGACCCGGGCATCTTCAGCCGGGAAACCAGCGCAGGCTCAGCGGACGGAACCTTTTGTCGCAACGACGGGCAATTAGCACGTGTCTCGACCCCTCCTCTCCCTGGACGGCTGTGTCAGATGTCAGATTCCTGCCAGGCTTCGCGTCTCGTCCTAAAACCTCTTTCCGGAGGCACTCGGGGGAAATTAACGTTTGGCTGGAAGAGAAGAGGCCCCCGGGGCCCGAGCACGTGGCGCTCTCCCGGGGAGGGAGACGGACCCGCGTTCATCTCGCCCGCGAGAAATTAATTGCTGTGGAACCAATTACGGAAAACGCGAGCAGCCGGGGCGCCTCCGATGCCTTTGGAGCCGGGGGGCGTGGTCACGGAGCGCCACACGAAACCCAGCCTCCCGCTTCCGTCCTCTCCGAGACCCCCTCCCCGGACGCCGCCGGGAGCCCGACGTTCCGGGTGCGCAGAACCGGGGAGGGTTTGGTGCACACGGCGCAAAGCCCACACGGCCTCTGCTCACACACGTCCGTTGACCGGGCGCCGGGCTGGGCCCTTCGCAGGGGTTTCCGTCATCCCTTCCGACGACTCCCCTTTGTGCATGGGGACACTGAGGCACAGGGAGGGCTGCCCGCGTGCGGAGCGTCAGAACCCGGATCCGGCCCCTCTCGGAGCCAAGTCCGAGCCCCTCTCTGCCAGGCAGGTGGTGTGGACCGGCAGGTGTGGAGGAATACTACGTCCCCTTGTCACCGGCGAGGCTTCTTGGTCGTTGGTTCCCCGAGTGGCTACGAGCTGTCATCCCTGCAGGCTGGGGGGTGGGGGCAGGGCGAACAGAGTCCTGCTCCGGAGCTCAGGCTCTCATGGGGGCAGGGGGAGCCCAGAGGAATGGGGGGTGCTGAAAGGTATGATAGACGTCTCTTCTTCCCAGCCAATGTCTGAACCGGCAGGGGAGGACCCCCGGGAGCTGTAGGCTCAGGCCTCACGTCGGGGGGGGGCAGCCCAGTCTATTCGTGGGAAGCCCCAGGGCAGGAGGGGTGGCTCTAGGTATCTTGAGCGGCAGTATCATGGCCCCATTTCACAGATGAGGCGAGAAGCCCGGGGGGGGGGGCGGGGGGGGGGGAGAACGAGGTTTCCCAAAATCCCCAGAAGAGCTGGGCTCGGGGCCCAGGTGACCTCAGGCCCGGCAGGAGCCCGTGAAGGGCGGTGGGGAGCGGAGGAAACGCTGGTCCGGACCAGAGCAGCCTGGTGCCACCTGCCCGAGGTTGGGGGGGGGGGGCGGGGGATACCGTGGGAGCTCGGCTCTGAGGGAAAACCCTTCCCAAAGGAAAGAGGCCTCTGGCCTCCCACCTGGTCCTGCTGCCACCACAAGATGGTGCTGTTTTGTGGGGCTGCGGTTTGGGTTTTGTCAGTCTGCAACCTAAGAGCAGGGACCCCGGGGACCTTGTCTACCTGGTGATGCTCTGGGGCTTGTGGGGCTGAAGGTAATGGTGTGGTCCTGGGGCAGGGGGCAGGATCGCCTTCCCGTGGGGTATCTCCAAAGCCGTGTGTGTTCGTATGTGTGCTACCCTCCGCGGGGGGCGTGTCTGGTGTGCCCGCGTACGCGTGCAGATGGACACGTGCGCGCGTCTTTGCGTGCTTGGTGTGCGTGCGCGTCTTTGCGTGCTTGGTGTGCGTGCGCGTCTTTGCGTGCTTGGTGTGCGTGCTGTGCACATGTCTGTGCACGTGCGTGTTGGACACACTGAGGCCTGGCTGTCCCAACTCGTCCTCCGGTGGGTGCTGTTCATTTCTCAGGACCAGGCCGGGGTCCTTGGTGCTCAAAGACCAGGTCCCTGAGCAGGGGGGCTGGGTGGGGGCCTCCTCAGGGCCTGGTCACAGCGCGAGTGTCCCGCGTTGCCATCTTTCCCCAGCAGGCTCGGAGTTCCTCGGGGTTCAGGTCTGGATGATGTTCAATGAGCCCCCAGATCCAGGCGCGGGACCTGGCCTCTAGGGACCCAGAGGTGCTGAGTCCTGAGCGGGGCTTCCTGCCAGCTGGCCCTGCTCTGGGCCATCTCCGCGGGTAATTGAGGTCTTTCCGTGGCCCTCCGAGGCAGGCCCTGTGATGGGGAAACCGAGGCTCCAAGAGAGGCTGGCTCCCTCAGGCTGCCAGCCAGGAAGCGGAGGGCTGGGTCCAGCGCAGGACCTGAGTCGGTGACAGGGCGGGGTGAATAGAAGCTTCCACCGGCTGGAGTGTAGTTTGGGGACGGAGGCGCTGCTCCCATCTTCTTGATCCAGGGAGCACGAGTGACCCCCCCGCAGAGCAGGAGGCCAGGGGCGGCCGGCCGCAGTGCTCCCTCTCTGGGGAGCCTCCCCGACCCCCACGGAGCGAGTCTGGCCTCCGCGGTGTTCCCGCAGCCCGGGGCCCCACCTGGCGTCCCAAGTGCCATGGGTGGTTCGCAAGGCCGCGAGCAGGCAGCCGGAGGTCCGGGAGAGCCTGAGCCTTTGAGAATCTGCAGAAGCCCGTTGGGCGCTCTGGAGGCCGGGGTGATGCAGGCACCGACAGAAATGCCCCCTGAGTTTACGGGGCTCACTGACCCCGAAGCTCGGCCTTGTAGCTCAGGCTAGAGCCCCGCCAAGGGCCAGACAGCATCGTGTGCCCGTTGGGGGGCCCGGAAGGACGCCCTGAGCTGGTTGGGCCGCCGGAGGCCTCTGCAGCTCACCAGGAGAAGCTTGGGCTGCCTCGCACCCCCACGGTCTCACCACCTCCCCAGCTCCGAGCGACCCCCTCATGCGAGTCCTGCTTCTGGGGGGCGGCATGGATCCCCCCCAGCTGCTCCGAGAGCCACCCCAGGAGCCACCGAGGGGCCAGATGCCTTCCTCGCTGCCTGTCCCACGTCTGCACAGACACCTGTGTGCACCCTCCGACGCCATCTGGAGAGAGCAGCTTTGCCAAGCATCGGCTTCCTGTGTGTGTCCTTACTGGGTTGGTCGATGGGGGGCGCTTTGTGGGCCCAGTGGACACCAGTGATCAAGTCATTGGCCCTTCTGTCTGTGACCACCTTCCACCCTCGGAGGAAGGGTCCTCACCCTGGAGGAAGGAGCTGCAGGCTCTGTCCCCTCTTTCCTCCTTTCTGAACAGCAGTCACATCCAGTCGGGCCCCGTCTGGACATTAGCCTCTCGAAGACGTCCCAGGGCACCTAGACCGGATGCCGGCAGCCCAGCGTCCCCAGAGGGCGATTGTGTCTGGGCCCCGCACGGCCCGCACCCACCAGCGTTGAGCCGGGTCTCTGTCCCCCCCGTAAAGGAGAGCTGCGCTTGTCGGAACCCCCACTCAGCACGCTGCGAGGCCAGGGCCCTGAGACGCGGTGCTAGCCGTGTGTGCGTGACAGACGTGAGATCACAACAGGACAGAGAGGAAGTCCTGCCAGCAGGCTCCGGGTGAAACCGAGGGCGTAGATTCATCCTGTGCTTTGTGGGGGGGGGGGGGGGGGAAGGAGAAGGAAAAAAATATCCCCCGAGGAACTCATGCGTAGAAAGCCCCCCGGAATCTCTCTCCAGACCCAGCCTCTGGAGGCGATGTGCCGTCTGCTCCACACCCTTGCCCCTGGCCTCGCCCTCCCCTCCATGCCCCCCCTTCAGGGTCCTCCCGAAGGTCACCTTCCCACGGAGCCGGCCCTGCCCCGAGATGCTCTGCCCGCTCAGGGCTCAGGCACACTCGTGCCCGCAGATCTGTGCGTCCTCCTGTGTGTGTTTTCTCCTTTAGGAACAGAGTTGACCCTCCAGTATCTACCTACTGGTTGCCAGACAGTTGGCGCTTAGTAAATGTTTGTTGATCGAATGGAGACTGAGTTAAAAACATGGGTCAAAGCCCAGAACATTCTGTGCCCACAGGTTCTAGGAGAGAGGACCGCTTGTGTGCGGGACCCCTGCTGGAGCGGGAAGCGTTTGCCTTGGTCCCGGGGACCCCGCACGCGGAGATGGGGTTGTCGTCGTCTTTGGCGGAGATGTCTGTGAAGTCCCACTGGGTGCCTGCTCTGGGCCCTCGGAACATTCCAGCTGGTATAATAAATTCATGGTTTGGGTGTCCCAAGTGATGTGAGGTCTGTCTCTGGATGTAAGAGAGACGCGCTAAGCGGGGATGCATTCTGACCCCAGACTCGGAGGCATTAATTACTCAAATGAATAAGTCTGAAATCAAAGGCCTGGCTTTAAAAATTAAACTCAGATTAGCCCCTTAGTCCGCTTCCTGTAAAATCAAAGCCATTTGCTTCCAGAATGGCTGTCCTGGAGGGGAGCGCGGGGAAGACAGACCTCTCAGCCAGCGTCCGCCCCGCGGCGGGGTCAGGGCTGACTTCCGGGGAGGGGGCTGCTGGCCCTCAAGCCCCCACCCCGCCCCATGGCCCTGGATGAAAACCCCGGGCTCAGCAACGGCCTCTCACCCCGCGTCCTGCATCCAGCCAAGCCCGGAGGGGGAAGAGTCTGGAATTCCCGACCTGCGTTCTCACGACGTCCTCCATGATTTCTCCAGGAGGCTCATCTGACCTTGCTTCACATCCTGAAGGCTGCCGCCTACAGCCCAGGGACACGAACTCCTCTGTGAACTTCAAAGCCCTGCGGGGGTTGCCCCCAGATGCTCTGCCCCCCTGGAGAACGTGCTGCCAGGCCTGTGCTTTTCCTGCTCCTCGACCGCCTACGAAAGCCCTGGGTCCGGCAGAGGTGCCCCCGATTCCCTCTGCTCCTCTTCTCCCCCAGACCGGATCAGTTACGGGAGGTTCCTTCCAAGCCTCCGGAGGCATGAGCCGAGCGTGATGGCCACCGAGCGTGTCTGTGGCCCAGCACTGCTCTGACCACTTACCTGCGTTGGCTCAGGCAGTCCTCACAACGGCAAGGTCAGTGGTATACCCACGGCGTATACTCTGTGTGCGTTGCCCACTGTATACCATAAGACCTACTGTCTCCAGCTTGTGGATATAGACGCTGGGCCGCAGAGATGGGGAGTCACTGCCTGGGGCACTTCAGCAGGTGCTGGTCAAGCAGGACCCTTACTGTCCCTCGGGCACCCGTCCCAGCCCCCACCGGCCTTGAAGACGGGGCCAGGGTCCTGTCCGCAGCCTCTGTGCCCGCAATCCAGAACAGGACACGGAGGACGTGTGACGTGCTCCTCCCCTCCAGACAGGCTGTGGCCCCCTGGCCTTCGCCAGCCCCACTGCTGTCTGCGTTTGTGTGTCTGGTCTGAGCGGGGCACTCAGGGCCACCAGAGGAGCCCGGGAACCCTGTGTCTCCTTTCTTCGGACTCCCCTGACCAGAGACCAGTGGCCTTCCCTCACTGTGTGCCTCCCAGGTCTCTGCCTCTGTGTCCCTTGGGTGTGCAGACTGCTCTAGGGGACACGTGTTGTCTGAGCTGGCCCTGTGGTGGCTGGGACAGCCCCGGCAATCACAGCAAATGGGACCATATAGGCTCTGGGGCCACCAAGGAGCCCTCAGACGGCACAGCCCCTGCCCTGCGGCAGCTGGAATTCTGGGCTGGGTCTGCAGGTGTCAGACCTGGGACAGGGGGCCGGCCCGCATGGCCTCTGCCCTCACCTGCCCTCTTCATTCTGCACGCCGTCCTTGCTCCCCGGCCCCACCTGCACCTGTATTTGCTCCGGGTTTATGGTCCCACTGGCCCTGAGCCATGCCGTCCCGGGCAGGGCGCTCTGTCCCACTTGCCTGAGTCCCCACGCGGCTGGGGACAGGAGCTCAGCCGGTTCCTGATGACAACGGAGGAGGTGGCGGCCAGGGGGGCCAGGTGGGAGGTGGTGTTCTTCACTTGGCAAGGTCACCTGCTGCAGTGGGGAACGAGTGTCAGGAAGCAAGTTCAGGCAACTGTTCAAGTAGGAAGGTGGGGCGGCCTGGGACCCTCTTGAGACCCCAAAACAGGCCTTCAAGATAGAACGTCATTGGGCTGTTATTTTTTTTTTAAGTTTATTTATTTGGGGGCGGGGGTAGGGGCAGAAAGAGAGGGAGGGAGAGAGAGAGAGCCCCAAGCAGGCTCCACACTGTCAGCAGAGCCTGACGCGGGGCTTGAACTCGCAACCTGCTAGATCACGACCTGAGCTGACATCGAGGGTTGGAACCTCGACCAACTGAGCTGCCCAGGCGTCCAGGGCTTTGCTTAGTGCCTTTTAGCTTTTAGTGCCTTCGAGAATCCCTCTGCCTTCTCTTGTGAAGCCCCTGCCTCAGGGAAGGCAGACCTGCACGGGGCCAGAGGCCCTGCTCTGAGGGCCGAGGAGGCAGCTGCCCTGGGGAGGGGGAGTCTCATAAAACCAACCCTTCGGACCCCTTCCAGGCCTGGGTCTCTGCAGGACGCCTTGCCTGGGGCCCAGGGCCGTTCCAATGCCTCGGCTCAAAAAAACACCACCATTTGGCCCATCAAAGCCCTTTTGTCCCTGGCCAGGCCCAATTTGCACCTGGTTGCGGGTCCCGGAACAGGCAGGGGCGGAGTTGGCAGGGGTTTACTACTGTGCGGGGTTGGCACCTTTTGGAGCCCCCACCCCCACTGTCCGGCTCCGCCTCTCTCTTCGGGTCCCACCCCCACCCCACCCAGGCCGGCAGGAGGGAGCGAGCGGCCTCCTGCCGGGGAGGGGGCCGCCTGGGTATGCACCGAGGCCCCCTTCCCGGGTCGGCCAAGCCGGAGCCCCTCGGCCCCCTGCCCCTTCCAGTCTCTACAGGGCAGCCAGCGTGGTCTTTCTGGGCTTGTAGCCTTCAGGAGCCTTCTGCCAGGCTCAGAACCCCCGGCTGCCCCTCCCCTGGCTCACAGGGCCCTGCTCTGTCGCCTTCAGTGGCTGCCGGGGACACGCCCCAGCTCAATTATCACCTCCCCAGGTAGGTCTTCCTGGATCTTCCCTCCCAGCCGCCCAGCCCAGCCGCAAAGCACAACACGCCCCCCCCCGCCCCCCCCCTCCCCCAGCAGTCTCTCACAATCTGGATTTCACGATCTGATCAACATCTGTCTTCCCTGGGAGGGGCCCTGGAGCTGTTTGCTCACCTGTGTCCCCAGCCCACAGCAAGCCTTGGGGCATAGCCGGCCCTCCCCTCCGCACTGAATGTGTGCTGGGCGGAGTGAGGGCATGGGGGGAGGGGTGTTTGCAGGTGTCCTGGGTGAGCATCTGGGGGGGCGGAGGCCCCGGGGCCCCAGTGGAGACCCTCGGGAGTGACAGAAATAAGCTGGGGGGCTAGGGTAGCAGAGGCTCCGCGAGAGACCTCAGTGGGCTCAGGGGCCCTGTGGCCCCATGGCCCTGCCTGGGCAAAGCTCTGGGCTCCAGCGTGAGCCCCTCCCCCGGCCCCCCTCCCCCGTCAGGCCCTCCAGCCCCATCAGGCCTGGGAGCCGGGCAGCAGCCAATGCGATGAGACACAGCTCCCGGGGACGGCATGCAGGGCCCGGGTGCCGGCCACGACTGGCACGTCCCAGGCAGACCCAGGTGGGAAGGGAGGGGCCCAGCCCAGGGGTGTCCCTCGGCTTCCGTCACAAATGGCCACGAACCCGGTGGCGTAAGGGCAGCCGGAACGGGTTCTCTCGCGGCTCTGGGGGCTGAAGGCCTAAATGGGCTGTGGCTGGAGTCCTGTCGCCGTGACCCAGCTCTGTCCTTTCGCGGCGCCGGGGGACAACTGCTCTCGCGGGTTCCCTGCTCCCAGAGGCCGCCTGCGTTCCCTGGCTCCTGGTCTCATCACCCCGACTTCTGCCCCAGAGTCACGTCTCCTTCTCTGACCCTCCCGCCGCCCCCTTGTAAGGACCTGGGGATTCCACAGACCATCCAGAGTCACGTCTGCTGCCGTCGAAAGGTGACGCGTTCACCGGTTCCCAGGAGCAGGACGGGCACATCTGGGTGAGGGGGGCACGCTCACCACCCTCTCCGGGCCCTGAGAGGGCAGCCCGGCTGGCACCAGGAAGCCGCTGCGGGCCTCGCTGGGGGGATCCTGGCCCCGGGGCTGGGCCCTGGTTCACCTGTTACCCCAGGGATGAGAGCAGCCCCTCGGGGAGGCATCGTGATGGCTCCGTTGCACAGTAAGAAACCACAACCAACCAAATCAGCCGGGAAAGCTGGGGCTGGAGTCTGGCGGGGGGGGGGGGGGGGGGACAGGTCCCCGAACCTGCATACCTCCCTGCCCCGCCCCGTGACCGTCCGTGGTTGGTTTTAACCTTGACTTTCCCTGGCGTGTGAAATACACACAGCAAAGCACACACATCCCTCATGTACAGCTCGCCCCCCATACGGCCGACACCCGAGACCCCGGCCACGCCCAGACCCTTGCCCAAGGCAGCCGTGAGCCTGACCCTTAACGTACCTTGCTTTCGCCAGCCTCTGTGCTCTGCATGAAGGAGTCACCCCGTGTGTGGGCTCTTGGGTCGGGGTTCACCGTCTCGACATCGGTCCGGCCCAGCCCCGTTCGCGGGCAGGGTTTCGGGCCTCGTGTTCTCACAGCTGAGAGACGGCTTCCTCCCTCCACACTTACTTGTCAACCCTCCACAGCCATCCGAGTAGAGTCCAGCTCGGGGTTTTGCAACCAAAGCCGCAGAGAACGTTCCAGTACGTGCCTCTCGGCGTGTGCAGGGGTGCGTTTCAGTTGGGCGCATACCGGGAGCAGACAGGCGGGGCGAGGACCTCCCGCTTTGGTGCGTTTTTCGTTCATGGTTTTATTGAGATACAATTCACAGAGCATGCAACTCGCCTGTGGAGGGTGCGTGATTCAGCAGTCCTTGGAACATTCCGGCGCTGTGTAACCAGCAGCACACTCCAGCTTGGCACGTTCGCGTCATCTCAGGGGGAACCCCGGTACGCATCGGCTATCCTCCCCTGTCCCCTCATCCCCGCCAGCCTCTGGCAGCCTCTCACCCACTTTCCCGACTCTGGATCTGCCTATCCTGGCTCGACGTGCCGTGTCCACGAATCACGCGCTGCGTGCGCTTTTGGGCCCGGCTTCTTCCGCCGAGCAGGAAGCTGTCAAGGTCCACCCACACAGTAGCGGGTGTCAGAACTTCCTGCTTTTTTACGGCCGGTCATATTCCGGAGCGTGGCTGGGACACGTCGGCGGGGACATCCCTCGGTCCGCCGATGTCCCCACATTGCACTATGTTGGATGACGCTTCTCTGGGCCTTCGTGTGCACATTTCTGTGCTCCCCTGTTTCCACTTCCAGGAACGGAAGTGCTGGACCACATAGTCAGTCCACATGTCATCCCCGGGGGAGCTTTTGGGGCGTGCCATCTCGTGTCCTCACCAGCAGCGAGTGAGGGTTCATTTTCCCCACCTCCTCGGGGTGCGCTCCCGTGAGGTGTCGAGGTTACGACGCCTGACAGGGTTCCTCGGGGGGCAGGGGTGATCTCTGCGGCATGAGAGAGGGCCAGGGGTCCTCCCGCTGCGGCCCTGGGCTGGGTCCCTGGGTCCGGGGCCATCAGGACGCCTGCCTGGCGGACGGCCACGGGGGCATCTCTTTGATTTCTACCATGAACTGCTCTCTGGGGCTGCTGTGTCCCTGGGGCCAGTCTCTGAAGCTTTCCCTTTCCCAACAGGAAGGAGAAACTCAGTGCCGGCTGATGGATTACCAGCTGTGTGCCCGGGGAACGTTCTAGAATCTAGAGATTCAGGATGAACGGGGAGGTAAGGGCCCTGGCTTCCTGGGCCCTGCATCCCGGCGGGGGGCGGGCCAATAGGTACGTGAGACCAATTCAGATTGTGGCCTCAAGTGCCTTGAAGCCCAAGTGAGATACTGAGCACAGGGCGCCTGGGGCTGGGGGTCCCCGGGAGGGGTGCTGGGGACCGGCTCGCCCAGGCTGGTCCTCACTGTCTGGCCAAGGCCGCTGCCCACAGAGGGACTCAACAGCATCTGTAGGGCAGGTGGGGCCCCAGGGCGTGGATGTGGAGGCAAAACCATCTCTTTAGAAGCGGCCAGGCCTTGGAGCCACAGGCTGAGCATCGCTGAGCCCGGAGCTCCGAGCCGAGTGTGCGAGGGACGAGGTGGGCTGGGGCCTTTCATGAGGCCCGAACTGCTGCGGTGCGCCCGGGATGCGCGCGCTCGAGAGGAATCCCGGTCTGAGCCAGCTTAATAAATAGCTAAACAAAGACACTGAGGAAGGCTTTGCAATTAGCCCGCGTTCCTGGCGAAGGGGCAGGTAGTTCCCCATTTTCCTAACGTAAGTTCTTTCCGTGGCTCCGCGGAGGAGGCGTCGGGACAAAACGACCGAGGCCGGCTCGGCGAGCCCTTTGTGGTTGCAGGACACACGGTCCGCGGCACCCGGCCCCACGTCCCCCCAGCACGGCTGGGGATGACAGACACGTCATCCTGGGTGTCAGGGGGCCCCTGCGACGCAGACCTCCCCCGCCCCTCCCTGGCAAGCCACACCGGGCCCAGGAGACGCAGCTGGCACTCACCGGCAGCCCGGTGGCCCCGGGAGCGGCGTTTAACCTCTTGGCTTCCCTGTCGTCTCTGCAGCCCCCCACCCCCACCCCAGGACGGAGCCTTGCAGGAGCCCCGCCCCCCCGGACCTTACCCACCTGGGCTCCCGCCTCGTGGCTCACGGCCGTCCTCCCTCGTGGAGCCAACTCCGTGGGCATAGTGTAGGAACTCACCTACGAGCACGGATGTGTCCCCCAAGTTCCCATGGTCACATCCTGAGCCCCGATTTCTCAGAATGGGACTGTATTCGCCGGTGGGGTCCTGAAAGAGGAAATTAAGGTAACGTGAGGTCGTTGAAGTGTGCCCCAATCTCATGTGACTGGGATCCCTCGAAGAAGAGGGCATCACGGGGCACCTCGGTGGCTCAGTCGGTTAAGCTTCCGCCTTCGGCTCAGGTCACGATCTCAGTGTGCGTGGGTCCGAGCCTCGCATCGGGCTCTGTGCTGACGGCTCGGAGCCGGGAGCCCGCTTCGGATTCTGGGTCTCCCCTCTCCCTCTGCCCCTCCCCTGCTCACGCTCTGTCTCTCTCCAAAATAAATAAATAAACATTAAAAAAAGAAAGAAGAAAGGGAAGAGGGGATCGGGGCAAAGACAGGCCCAGAGGGACGACCCCGGGAGGGCACGGGGAGAGGATGGCCGTCCACACACGAGGAGAGAGGCCTCGGGAGGACCCAACCCTGCCTAGGGCCCAGCCTGATCTCAGGCTCCAGCCTCCAGGACGGACAGGGACGGACAATACGTCCTGTCACATGAGCCTCGTCTGTGGTGTTTGTCATGGCGACTTCGGCAAACTAACACGGCCCGGGATGCGTTGGCCTTGTCTCCTGATCTCTCTGAGAGGTCCCCCTGCCCTCCAGCTGGGCCCCACGCCAACCACAGCACATGAGATGCCAAGAGAAAGGTCATCTAATGTCAAATTCTTGAAATGTGCTGACCGCACGCTCTCCTCACGAGCTCCGTGAGCCAGGGGCCACCTTTCAAATCAGACCTGAGCCCAGACAGCATCAGAGCCCTGCTTCCAACCTCTCACCTCTGGCTGCTGGGGGCTGGGGAGCAGAGTAGGGCAAGACGGAGGGCGGAGGGGCTCTGTCTCAGGGCTGGGAGGGCACTGCTTCCTCTACACGGTCTCGCAGAGACCGCCGTTGGGGCCCTTCCGTCTGAGTCTCTGCACCAGCCGACATGAGGCCAAATGGGGACTGGAAGGTTCTAGAAGCTCGCCCCAGCCACTGTGGCATCATCAAGCACCCTCGCCACGCGTCCACCGGTTGTTTGTAGATAAGCTACTGTAAATGGGGGGGGGGGTGAGGCTTCGATAATTAATGCTAGTGGGCGGTGAGTGTTGAAGGGTGTGGACCGGCCAAGGTGACCTGGGCTGAGGACCAGAGAGCCCGCAGCTGCAGCCCGAGGAGCCCTGCCACCAGCGTGCCGCGACCCAGGGGCGTCTCTGCTTACACGTCAAGCTTGAACCTCTCTTCCGGTCCTCAGATTCTCTGCACAATCTTTTTCCAACTGGTTGGTTTGTTTCTAATGTTTTTAGTACAGTTTGATTCCAGGTGATGCGTGAGCCAGGTGGGTGCCTGTCAACGCGTGTTCACAAGGACCCTGATGGCAGAGAAGAGGGTCCAGGTGGCGAGAGGGGTTCAGATGGACAGAGCATGACGTCTGCTGTTCTCTGCTTGGACCATTAACCTCTCTGTCGTCACATTTAAAGTGGATCGCGGGGGCGCCGGGGGGGCTCAGTCGGTGGAGCGTCCGGCTTCGGCTCAGGTCATGATCTCGCAGTCTGTGAGTTCGAGCCCCACGTCAGGCTCTGTGCTGACGGCTCGGAGCCTGGAGCCTGCTTCGGGTTCCATGTCTCTCTCTCTGTTCCTCCCCTGCTCGTGCTCTGTCTCTCTCTGTCTCAGAAATAAATAAAACATTTTTTTAAAAAAGTGGATTGCATACTTTTGTCTCCAGTGTGACCATTCCTGCCTTTTATGTGGGAGCGTTTAGACCATTTACATTCAGTGTGATCACTGATACGGTGCTGTTGCCTCCAGTCTTTTTCTTAAATTATTCTACCTGTATTTCATCTCATCTCATCTCATTTCATTTCAGACAGAGAGTGTGTGAGTGGGGGAGAGAGGCAGAAAGAGAGAGAGAGAGAGAGAGAGAGAGAGAGTCCTAAGCAGGCTCCACACTCAGCGCTAAGCCCCCACACAGGGCTCGATCCCACAACCCTGGGATCATGACCCGAGCTGAAATCAAGAGTCAGACACTCAGCCCCCTGAGCCACCCAGGCGCCCCTAGTGTTGCTGACTCTAGTCTTGAAGCTTTTTTTCTTTGCCTTCTGACCCCTGTCTCCCCTGTCCTCTTTCTTTGCCTCCTTGTGGATTAATTGCGTATTTATGATTCCTTTCTATCTCCCTCATTTGCTTCTTAGCTTTACCTTTTGGTTTTCTTTGCCTGGTTAGTGCTTGCCTTGGAGTTCTGCGTCACAATCTGCCTGCACGATGGACCTCACGCGATGGCCCTCTTCCATGTCAGTGAGGCAGAGTTATAGTTTTAATGGGCATTGCTTTGACTCTAGAGCATCGAGTGTTTTATAGTTTGTATAGTAATACTACTGAACATTTATTGAGCACTTACTCTGTGCCATGCTCTCTGCTGCCTGCTTCATGTCAAGAAAGCCACTCACCGAAACGGCTCTACGAGGTGGATTCTGTGCTCTGTCTATTGTTACAGAATAGAAAACTGGGGCACCAAGAGACTGTTCCCACAGTCTCCCATCACCGCTGGGCAACACGAAGGGCACTCCACTGCCATTTCCCCACATGGTACAGACCAGCCGCGGCTGGACAGAGGCTGCCTGCAGGATGTACTTCATGACCTTGGTGTCTGGCCTGTCTCCAGAGCTGCTGGCCACTCACGGGACCCCCTGCAAAATCAAACTAAATAAGCCCCTTGTTGAAAAGTTATTAAGAAGCATCCAGAATATTAAGAAGCATTAAGAAGCGCCTGGGTGGCTCAGTGAGTTAAGCATCCAACTCTGGCTCAGATCATGATCTCACGGTTTGAGTTTGAGCCCCAAGTCAGGCTGTGCACTGACAGTTCAGAGCTTGATCTGGATTCTTCCTTTCCTCTCTCTCTGACCCTCCCCCATTCATGCTTTATCAAAATAAATGAACTCAAAAATTTTTTTAATGTTTATTTATTTTTGAGAGAGTGAAAGACAGTCTGAGAGCACAAGCGTGGGAGGGGCAGAGAGAGAGAGAGAGAGAGAGACGGAATGTGAACCAGGCTCCAGGCTCCAAGCTGTCAGCACAGAGCCCCATGCGGGGCTCAAACTCACAAAGTGCGAGATCATGACCTGAGCCGAAGTCGGATGCTCAACCAACTGAGCCACCTGGGCGCCCCAAAATAAATAAATAAACTAAAAAAAAAAAAAGAATAAGAAGCATCCAGAATATATACAGAACTCTTACAACTCAACAATAAGAAAAACAAAAAACCCATTCAGGGACTCCTGGGTGGCTCAGTCGGTTAAGCATCCAACTCTTGATTTTGGCTCAGGTCATGATCTCAAGGTACGTGAGCTCGAGCCCCTCCTTGGGCTCTGTGCTGATAGTGCGGAGCCTGCTTGGGATTCTCTGTCTCGGCCCCTCCTCTACTCATGCTCTCTGTCTCTCAAAATAAATAAACAAATAAACTTAAAAAAATGAGCAGAGGACACAGACAGACATTTCTCCCGAGAAGACGGGCACATGGGCAGGAGCCCAGGACACATACTCAACATCATCAGTGCTCGGGGAAATGCAAGCAAACCCACGATGAGACACGACCTCACACCCACTGGGGCGGCCGTAACAAAGAATGAACAGCAAGTGTTGGCAAGGACGTGGAGACGTTGGACCCCCTGTGCGCCGTCGGTCGGGATGTCAAATGGCACAGCTTCCGTGAGAAACAGCTTGGTGGCTCCTCGAAAGTGAAACAGAATTGCCATGTGGCCGAGCAAGTCCCTTTTCGGGTGCAGTCCCAAATAAATAAAGCACGAGTTCAAACAAACACGTGCACCTGTCGTTCCCAGCAGTGTGGTTCACAGCAGGGCGAACGGTGGAAACACCCCGAATACCCATCAGCAGATGAATGGATGAACCCAATGTGGCCCGTGTGTGCCACAACGGGCACAACGGTCCGACTCTTGGCGTGGGCTCAGGTCAGGATCGAACCCTCTCCGTGTCGGAGACGGTCCTGACCGTCCTGTCCAGGGTTCCCCGGTGCCCAGTTACCCCGCCCCAGGGAAGCCAATGACACCATGAAGTAGGCTTTGCAGTGACTGACCTTCTGCCCCATCTTCCCGGCGGAGGGAGGCCTGGGGGTCCACGTCCTGCCCCCCCAGAACCAGCTGTGCTCAGCTCCGTCTGATGCAGGAGATCTGATGTCCCTTCCTGGTAAGAGAGGTGTCCTTGCAACACTTGACCGTGCCAGCTCCTGCTGGGCCTCGGGGACCTTCCTGCTGGTCCCCGTCATCGTCCTCCTCCTCCCGTGGGCCACCCCTCCTCCCACATAGCAGGTGCACAGCACCCACACATGCTGGCACTTCCTGACGGAAGCTGAGAGCTAGGCTCACAGCACAGCAGGGCGGTCATTTTGAAACTTGGTCCTGGAATATTCACCACCCCCTGTCATCCTGCAGCTAACAGCCGCAGAGTAACGTCTCCCGACTCTCAGACCAGAACCCCCCCTACACACACACAACGGGCCCACAAGGCCCTCTCCAGCCTGCCCTGCTTCCTGCAGTACTCGGCTCACAGCCCTCTCCCTCCTTTCTGGGCTCCAGCAGTGGGCCACACTCTGCTGCCACAGGATCTTTGCACAGGCCGGCTTCCTGGTTTGGAGTGATCCTGGGCATCCACCCTCACCTGGCTAACACCCTTTCCTCCGCTTAAGCAACGTCACTTTGTGTCTCGTGTCCCCTCCTCCCGGGCTCACACCTCACTCAATTCTTTAGTCACCTTGCCTCCCCCATCAGGCTATGCATCGATGAGTTACGGACCGAGGCCGGTGTTGCCCGTCGCTGGGTCCCCAGGGGTGGATGCAGCTGGTCAAGGAAGTCAGCGCTACCCAAATGGAAATGAGCGCCGGGCCTCAGGAGGTGAATAGCCTGGAACAGGGGACTGTCACTAGCCTGGCCACCAGGAGCTGCGTGTGCCCCTCCTGAGTGGTAGCGACACAACCCTGGCATTGTCTGTAGGTTGGTAAGTCAGCAGGCGTGGTCACCGCTGGGTGACCAGGTCTCTCCCCTGCCGGCCCAGGAGCAGCCACAGATCGTGGACGTGACCTCCCTGGGCCTCTGTTTTCCCATCTCTAAAATGGCAGTGATGGTCCCGGTCCCCACTGGTGGGGCTGAGAGACGATACGGGCGAAGGGCCCTGCTGGCCGGGTGCTCGGCACTGGGGTCACGAAAGCGTGTCCCCCGTTTTGATAAGGACCCACCGGTTGCCTGTGCCAATGGCACTGGCCACGGGGCTCCGGTCACCCCGTCGGACAGCAAAGAGCCCAGAGGGGCGGGGGAACGACTGGCCTTTGGTGTGGCTTCAGCGCTGTGACGGCCCCTTTGAAGGTGCCGAGACTGACGGTCCCTTTGCACCGGTGTGGGGCTCGGCCTGGGAGCTGGCACCCCGTCACCGGGGCGTGACCGCGGGGAGAGGACCTCCCCTCTGTGGCCCGGGGCTTTGTGCAGGCCGGGCCGGAGACAATGGGGGGCTGCGGCCCGGGCCGGGGGCTGGCATAGCGGCCTAGCAGCGGAGCAGAACAAATCCGCAGAGACCTTCCTGAACCTCCGCCCGCACGAGTAACCTAATCCGGGGCGGGGGGGGGAGCAGGGCCGCGGCCCGGGGTGGGGGGCCGCTCCGGCCCTCGGGCAGCACTGTGTGTTCACGGTAATTCGAGGGCGTGCACTGGGGGGTTCCCGATCATTTGATGTGGCAATTAGCAAGGGGACTTTTGTCGTCCGGAAAGAAACAGCCGCTCACTCCAATCACCCTATTTATGCCCCTGCAGAAACCAAACAGCCCCGGCGGCAGATAACGGGCGGACTTCAAACAGCTGCAGGTCGGCCGCCCCTGGAACCGCCGGGCCGCGCAGGCCCCCCACCTTCCATGCAGCCAAAGCGTTACTTTTCCCATGAGAAATTCTGGCCTTAATGGCATCAGATGACAAAGGAGGCACTCGCCCACTCGAGCCCTTTTTATGTGGGTGCCTGGCTCTGAGGTGGGTGGGGGAAGGGACCGGCCGCTTGTCCCCGATCGAGGGCTGCGTGCCCCCCACCAAGTGGGGCAGGCGGGGGTCCCTTGGATGCTCACGAGGGCCTGGGTCCCTGCCCCCCCACCCCACGCAAGACGTGGCTTTTGCTTTCCCGCGCCCCCCATAAGGAACCTCGCCTTTTGAAGAGTGAGTGCCACTTCGAATCAGATCCAAAGTCCCCGGTTGGTGACCGTGAGGACGATGACAATATCAGCCTTCACCCACCCCCCCACCCCCCCTCCCGGAGCACACCGGGGCCGGGCCCGGTGCCCCGCATGGCCCGCCAGCCTCAGCAGGAGAACCTCAGGCCGACCCCCACCCACGCCGGGCTGGAGAAGGTTCCGGGACTTGTCCGAGGTCGCACATGAGGGAACTAGAGTAGCTGGAGAGGCCGGGTCCAGGGAAAGGGAGCCCGCGGGGGTCGGCTGGACCCATGTCCGTCCGGCCTGCCATCCGGGCTCTTGCTGCTGAGGGCAGCCGAGCCCCGTCATCCGGAGAACAAGCCCTGCACCCTTGCTGGAGCAGAGGGTGTTTGGGGGTTTGCGGGGAAGCTCAGTCGGGGCGCCCCGGGGGACTCGGTCCCCTGGCCTGTGAGCTGGAGCTCGAGAGGAGGAGAGGCGAGCACCCGGCCCACCGGCGGGCGCTTACCGCACCTCTGCCCTCCCCCCGCTCCCGCACGTCCTTGTCCGCCTGCCCGCCAGGGCCACGCCAGATGTCACCCCAGGCTCCTCACAGGCTGCGTCAGGGCCGCTGGGACATCCGTGCCCATCCCCTCAAGCCGCGGCTGCCGAGCGCCCCTAAAAAGGTTGATTCGTTCTTCCCAGACCGTCCGGTGTGCCATGGACAGGTTGGGGGACCAGGCAGAAGAGGGACCCACACGGCTAGGGGTTGTGCGTGCTGGGGCGACTTCGGGTGACTTCCAGAGTTGAGATCTGGTTCAGGGTCATATCTGCTGGGTAGAGCCGGAGGGAACCAGAAACTCCCTGGGATCAGGACCCTGCAGGAGAGGTAGACGGGAAGCCGCAGAAGCTTACTGGAACACCAGCCGGGGGAGGTCTGGGCAGACTTCCTGGAGGAGGCTACGGTTTCTTCTCTTCAACCTCCTCGGCCGCATCCGGTGGGTTGAGCATCAGCCCAGGGGCTCAGGTTTTCCTTCACGGATCGCCTGACGTGTGCTGAGCCCCCAGGGATGCGTCCCTGTCTGGGTGGAGCGGGAGACAGGGGTGAGGAGTCAGCTCTGTTGACTCCCTTGCTGTGTGACCCCAGGTAGGAGGCCACCCCTCTCTGGGCTGGCAGCCTCTCTCTCTTCCTGACGCCCAAAGCGCACACGACTCGTCACTGTCTTTCTTGCCGGTAAGTGGAGAAGTGGGGTGCTAACCCGGACTCTGACCACACCCAGAACTTCTCCAGTCCCCCCCCCCACCGCCCCACCGCACCCCTGCGGCCTCCCCAGGCCCTGTGCCAGGTGTGAGGGCTTAGTCCCCACCCGAGGGGCACGTCCAGCAAGTCATGACCCCCGACCCCAGCTGAAGCACGGAACGAGCACAGGCCTGTGGGCACACCGAGCCCACGGGGGGGTGTCGGGGGCCCTGGCCCAGGACAGACAGGAGTGTGGGCCGTTTTCTGCTCGTATGGAAGACCGAGAAAGGCGGTCAGGCTACCTGCGAAAACCGCGGGCTCGTGAGTTCCAGCTCCTTCCCTGCTTGGGTCCACATCTCGGGACTGGAAATGTGGTTTTGGGTTTGTTTTAAGGTCTGTGCACAAAGAGGGAGGCCCGCCCAGCAGCTGATGAGCCCTGCCGGGGGCCGGGTGCGTTCTCCGCGGCTCTGACAGCCTCTGTCCGTGTGACCCCCTCCGGGCCCCCCCGACGATGCCACAGTGCTCCTGGCCCCAGGGGCGCGAGCCCCAGCCCAGACCGACCACTCATCAAGGAGAGCGTCTCTTCCTAATCGCAACGGTGCCAGAAGGCGCAGGTCTCGGCCCCTGCCCTGCCCTGCCCGGCCTGCCCCCGGGGGGGGGGGAGGGTGGGGTGGGGGACCGCCGCCCAGGAGGGCGACCCGGCAGGAGGGACTCAGAGGAGAGCTGGAGGGGCGGCCCTGCCCCATGCACGCATCCACCCGGAGTGAGGTCACGAGAATCAGGGCTCAGCCTCGGGGGTCTGCAGGAACCTGCTCTCTGCGTGGCCCGGGTTACACGGATGCCATCCGGAAGCTAATCAGTAAAGGCGTGAGGGGATGTGCGGGTGCCCGGGCTCTCGAGCGGGTCTGGGTCTGGCTCTGCCGCGGGCTCCGTGCTGGAGCGCCTCACTCTCCTGGCCCCTCCTGGCCTGCGACGTGGGAAGACAGCACTACGTCCCCACCGCGTGGCCCTGAGGACTCGGACACCATACGCAGGGTGCTTGGGTCGGCCTGCACAGGGCTGCTGCGGCCCCCAACTGTCCCTGTGACCATCACTGTCGCTGTCACCACCATTGAGGCGGGGGAGGCCCCGGGCACAGCTTTGCCGGGCCGCCCCCGAGATTCCCAGCACGGAGGAGGAAGGAGAGGCTTGTCGGCCGACCGCCGCCGGGACGCAGAGGAGGGAAGAAGGTGCCAGAACAGGTGGGGGCGGCCAGGAGGGTGCCCAGGGGAGCAGTGGCCGCCGGGTCTCTCGGGGGGAGCTCTGCAATGAACAAGAGCTGGAAGGTTCGGACCCTGTGGGCAGGGAGCCGGAGGGTGAGGGGACCCAGCGGCCTGACCCCCGGGGAGCCCGGGAGTTGCTGGTGGTCGTTGCCTCCTCCGTGGCCGGTGAAGCTCCTGGGGGAGGGGGGCCCCCCCCGGGGACAGGCCTCTGCCACCCTCCTGGACACGGGCTGAAGTCGTTGATCTGGGGAGAGCGTTGCTTTCAGACAATTTGCCACTTCACGGTGAGCATGATGGATGAGCTCGGGGGCCGGGACAGCCAGCCCTTTGCAGGAGCAGCGGCTCCTAGACCACCCGAGGCTGGAGAAAGGCCGCTGACGGGCGGGCGGGACAAAATGTTTTCTTACCGCCCGGTGCCGGTGACAGGCCCCCTCAAAGGAAATGCAGTCGCTGCAGAAGCGATTCACGGTGGGTCTTTTTGTGGTGCTGAGGCCGGCTTTTCTTTGGCGGCCGAAGAAAGGGCCACCCGCTCCTTGTTGTCTCTGGGAATGCCGTCCCCGTCCCCCCCGTAGGCCACCAGCCCCCGGCCAGCACGCTCCAGGCAAGTCTTCATTTCAATGAGCTTTCAAAAAGCCCGGGCCCGGGGTGAGCGCCACCTCGGGGCCGCTGAGCTCGATTCCAGGGGAGACGCGCTGTCTCAGCGGTCCCTGGAGATAGCACCAGGTCCCTGCAGGGCCCGGGCCCCACCGCACGGTCGCGGAGGAGTGAATGGTGGCACCGGTCATCTCGCTCCCCCGCTGAAACGTAGCCTCCCCTGGGGCTGTTCTGCGGGGTGTTTGATTCCGGCCTGGCGGGAGCAGGCTCAGCGGTGCCCCCTTGGCTTGGCTTTGCTGGGAGGGTGGGATCAGGCCTCCGAAGGCCCCCTCCCCTGTCCCCAGGCAGGGACACCCTCGCCTCCGTCATGGGGGCGGGCAGGCAACCCACACTTGTCACGACCCCCAGAACCGGATGCCATAAGAGTGAATTTCACTGGGTGTAAATATCAAGGAGGTTACCCCAGGGGGACTGGGGGGCAGCAACAGAAGTCCGTCTTCTTTGCTTATGTCTTCTGTGGTCTACAGGATAATGGCCCCCCAAACGCCCGCGTCCTAGCCTCCAGACCCCGAGAGTGTGTGGCCTCAGAGGGCAAAGGGGGCTTTGTGGGTGGGATTGGATTGAATCCTAGGACAGGGGGCTTGTCCTGGATTACCAGTGTGGGTCTAATGCCACTGAGGGCTCCAGGGAAAAGGGAGGCAGGGGGAGCTGGGGCGCGGAAGCCGAGGTTGGGTGATGGGGCCGCACACCGAGGAGGCAGGCAGCCTCCAGGAGGAAGTGGACGTTCCCCGAGGGCCTCCAGGAGGCGGCGTCCCCGCAGACCCTTGATTGGAAGACGTCTGATCTCCAGAGCCGGGAGGAATCGGTCCGTGCTGTTTTAAGCCGTCGTTGGTGGTCATTCGCCACGGCCGCCACGGGCGACTCCTGCCACCTCCTTCGGTAAATCCGACTCTGCAAGCGGGCAAATATTTCGTGTCGTTAACAGAAGCCAGACTGAATCACAAGCAGAACCCCTAGAAGTCAAAGGCAAAGCAGAAAAGCAGAGGAAAACGCAGGCACCACCTCAGCCCGATGCGGACTCGGGATGCAGGGCTATGTGGTGGCAGGTCACCGTGCCGGGCCCGGGCTCAGGGGACCCAGACTCTGAGCGGGAGAGGAGGCCGAGGCCCCTGATGGACTGAGGCCTCAGAGCCTCCCCTCAACCAAACCCTGTCACAAGCGAGGGAGAAGGCAGGGCGGGAGCCACCGAGACTTTGCCCCGAGGAGCCGCCTCCCCTGAAACCACAGGAGAGGAACACAGCCCCGGGGCCTGACCCCGAGCTTCTGCTGACTTGACCCCTTGTGGCCCCCTCCCTGGGCCGAGTCCCCTTCTTGCTTAAGGGCCCACGGGACAGCTGTGGCCTGATGTGCGGCAGGGGCTCTAGGAGGGCCACCACCCAAGGCCCTAACCCTGCAGCTGCCCGGAGCAGGGGCTCAGCGCCACGCGTCCTGAGCCACGGCCACGCTCCAGCTGAGCAGGGCAGACGGAGCTCCCGGGCACACGTCCCAGAGGGGCCGCGGGCGACGTGTCCGGTGTGACCCGGTCGGGAAAGCCCCTCGGGGGCCGTGAACAGGCGTGACACTGGACGATTTCTGCACGTTGGGTGTCCTCGCCTCGAACGTGGGCATACTGGGCACTATATGGGAAGGGTGCACGGAGTGAGACAGGGCACAGGGCACATTCGGCTCAGCCGGGCGCGCGGCGGGACCCCGATATCTGGCGGCCACTGTCATGGCCGCTGCCGTTGTTAGTATGCAGACGCGGGTCATTCCGGGAAGAAGTCTTGCCAGTGAGACCTACTGGCATTTACCGATCATTCCTGTAGCCGCGGCTCACGGGGCAGGTGACCCTGGGGACGGTCCCTGCCTGCGGCGTCAGAAGCCGCCTACACCACACAGCCCAGCTGGGCCGCAGTCCCGGACTGCCCGGGTCTGTCCTGGGTCTGTGCAGGGCAACCCCGAGGGGTGCTTTCTGGCTTTGGAGGTCATGGGTCTGCGGACGTGACGGCTGAGATTCGCCGAGAGCAGAAAGCATCATAGAGAGAGCACCGGACTGAGAGCCCGGAGCCCCGGGTTCGGACTCGCATTTGCCTGGCGGGTCACCTGACTGCTCTCGGCGTTACCCGTCCTGTGACAGGCTGGACCAGAGCAGCACTTAACACACCGCCTCTCTCTGGGCCCCAGGGGTCGACGGAGGTGCTGCGGGATCTGGTCTTGGGGCAACCATGTGCGGACCGTATCAGTCAGCTACCGCTGCGTGATAAACCGCCCTCGAACCCAGCGGTTTCATGTGACGAACGTCGGTGTCTGTCTTTAGGCCCACGGATCGGCTGGGCGGTTCACCGACCTGCCTCCGATGGTCTCGGTTGGACTCACCCACACGTCCCCCGTCAGCTGGCCGGTCGTCCGGGGGCCGGCCGGTCTAGGGAGGCGTCCCTCGCGTGTCCGATGGCCGGCTGGCTGGCTGCCTGCCGGGCGACACGGGCCTCTGGCCGTGCGTCCCCTCCTCCGGCAAGCCAGCTGGTCCACGTGCTGGGGCAGCGACCTCCTGCGGTCCAGGCTCACAACTGCCCACTGGTTACTGCTGGCGTGTTTTACTGGCTAAAGCAAATACAAGATCGACGTAGGGTCGAGGGCAGGGGCACGGACTTCACCTCCCGATGGGAACGGCTGCCTCCCGAGGTCCGATCCAGGAGGAAAGCAGTTAGGGGCGTTTCTGCAATTGTTCCGCCACAGGAACCAACACGAGGGGCTCAGAGAGGGAGCTGGCCCAGAAAGAGGGGGGATGCTGCGTGGATAGCACCGTCTTCAGAAAGCGGCTTGGGTTCCAGCTCAGGTCTGGATTTCACACCTTCCCCTAAGCCACCGCCTACGCTGTTCCTTCTTCTTGGAACTACCTTCCCCACACCCTTCCCTGGACATTTCTTTTAAGCAAGAAAACCTTGCTTCTGCTCTGTGTGGCTCGAACGGCCGTTCACGCAACCAGCGGGCTCCGCGAGGACGCCCCTGGAGCCCAGTTAGTGGCTCACGAGGCGTTTTCACGTGGCTCTCTCGTGATCCCGGCGGCGGTCTGGCGAGCGAGGCTGGGACCGCCACCTGACCCCACTTTGAAGATAGGGAGACTGAGGCTCGGCAAGGAGACAGCCGGCCTGAGAAGGCAGCCCGGTTTTCCCGGCTCTCCCAAGCCTAGTGTTCACGCTACATTTTTTTTTTTTCTTAAATTGAGGTTCAGTTGACCACGCAGTGAAAAAGGCCAACCTGGGGTGTGCGGTCGGATGGGTTTGGACCGAGACCGGGCTCCTTGGAGAAACGTTTGGTTGCTGGAAAGATACTCGGGGGGCGTAGTGACAGGTCAGGGCCAACCTCTAGATTCGGATGGCTCGGTGGTGATAACGTAGGACAACGTCTTTGCTTCTAAGGAACATGCACTAGAGGGGGGGCCCGGGCGGCTCAGTCGGCTAAGCGTCTGACTCTGGACTTCAGCTCAGGTCACGAGCTCATGGTTCGTGAGTTTGAGCCCCGCATCAGGCTCTGGGCTGATACGGCAGAGGCACTTGGGATTCTCTCTCTCTCTTTCTGTCTCTGCCCCTCCCCTGCTTATGCTTGTGCTCTCTCTCTCTCCGAAATAAACTTAAAAACCATGAAAAAAAAAAAAAAGAATTTTGCACTGGAGCGTTCGGGGCGATGGAGATACCACACTGGCTCCACAAAAATAAAAGTTCCTCGTGAAGTTCTGACAACTTTTTTTAAGTTTGAGGTTATTTCGAAAATTGAAAACTCGGGGTCCAGGGGGGAAAGACAACGCAGTCTGAACTCCCCCCCACCCTTGCGTTGTTTCCCCGGCTCGGCACTTGGCATGAATGTCTGTGCTCCTCCCCAAATTTCTCTGTTGGTGCCCAACCCCCAGTGCGATGGTATTAGGTGGGGGGGGAGGGTGCTGTGGGAGGTAAGAGGTTTAGGACATGACTAATGAGAGGGGGGCCCTCAGAACGGGTTAGGGCCCTTCTGGGGAGAAGAAGAAAGAGAGAGAGACTTCTCTCCATGCGCACGCACGGGGGAAAGGCCGGGTGAGTCCACGGTGAGGAGGGGGTCCGTCTGCAAAGCAGGGAGAGGGCCTTCGCCAGAAACCAACTCTGCCCGCACCTCGGTCTTGGATTCTGAGCCTCAAGAACCGTGGGAAATGAATGTCTGCGGTCTGAGCCGCCTGGTCCGTGACCTCGTCTTACAGCAGCCGGAACGAAGATGACAGGTATGCGTGTACATTGCCTCCCGGCCCTTGCGTATTAGCCTCCTGTTGCCGCCATAAGAAGTCACCACAAACTTGGGGAAGCAACAGAAATGTCTTCTCTTCGAGGTTTGGGGGCTGGGGGCCTGAAGTTCGTTTCGCCGCACCGGAGTCAGGTGTGGGCAAAGCTGGTCCCCTCTGGACGCTCCTGGGGACCTCTGCTCCTGGCTTTTCCCATTCGGGACACACACCCCCCCCCCCATCACCTGGTCGTGACTTCTTCCCTGCATTGATGCGACCTCTGCTTGAACCTTAAGGCGGGGGATGGGGACGCCGGGGTGGCTCAGTTGGTTGAGCATCCGACTCTTGATTTGGGGTCAGGTTATGATCCCAGGGTGGTGAGATCGAGCCCGGAGGCGGCTTAGAGCCTGCCTGGTATTCTCTCCACCCCCCACCCCCCGCTCCCTTCCCTGCTCATGCACGCTGTCTCTCTCTCTCTCAAATAAATTTTTTCCGGAAGCTTCCCTCAGGAAGCGCGGGTTTGCCTCTGTCACGGTCACCACGATGCTCACTGTGCTTGGACAGTGAGCTCCAAGCGGCATTCGCGAAATGCTTGGGGAGCGAGAAGTAAGTGAGTCTGGACAAGTCTCCCCTTCTCCGAGTCTCAGCTTTCTCTCCCCCAAAAGGAGTCTCTCGAGAGCTCCCGTCCCCCAAGGCATGGTGAGAATTACATGCCATGCTACATAGAAGCTCCTGGCACACGGTAGGTATTCAGCGTGTGTGGGCACCAGCCGTCTCCTTCCCTGCTGGGAGTGCCGAGTCGAGGGGCAGTCTCGGGGAGGGCGGTGCATCACGGAGGCGGTGGCCTTAGATGAGCAGGCTTGAGCCCTGTCTGGGCGTTTCGAGCTCCTCAGTGCCCTTAAAAGCTCCCCTGCTTTAGGACCCGCAGCGGCCACGTTCCTGAGGCACGGGACAGCCCGCAGGCTGGGCGCCCCGCTCTCTAGCTCTGTGAACTCCCCCAGCTAGATGCCCCAGGGTTCTCCTGCTTGATGGGCGGATTTTCTCCTGCTCTTGGGTGGCCCAAGGAAAGGCCACTTGCGTTCCTCGCCCAGAGGCACCGAATGCCGCACCCACCTTGGGTAGCTGCTCACGTAGAGCGAGGAACTGGACAGGTGAAGAGGTGATGTGGTAGGGGAGAGGTGGACGGGGGAGCAGGCAAGCGCTTTGAGCAAAATGGTCCCTTCTGCAAACGAACTTTCGGCAGGGTAGCTGTGCCTCGTCACCCAGCTGCAGAGGTCTCTGGTTCCACTCGACGAGAACACTTACCGCGGATTCCATGACCCAGCAGGAGGTCCTTGCCCCCGTGAAGACGGGGCTGTTTACTGCGCCTTGTGAGTCCCGGAGGGTCGGCTGAGCCCAGGCTCTTCTGACAACTGAGTCGCCTGGTGGAGGGAGCAGGTGGAGGTCCACCCGGCCTTCTCCCTTCCCGTCTCTGCTGCCTCGGCCCCCAGAGGTCGCTGACCCACCTGTCGGTACCTCAGGGTAAAAGCAATTGGGTGTTTCCGCTTGGTCATGCAGAGAAGCATTTAAAGAAAAGGAAGTGAAATTTTTTATATGAAAACATCACACCCAGCTTTCTAAATATTTACACACAACTGTGTCTCCGCCCTGAGGGCCCACGGCCTCTTGTTCCCCATTCAAAGCATGTCTCCTCTGTTCGGCTGATCAGGGGGCCCGCCACGCCCTGTGTCTGCCTCTAGAGCACTCAGAACACTGATGCAACGGCCCGATTGCGTGTGGGGCTGCCCCGGGCAGGGCCCCTTGAGGCCAGGGGCCCCTCCCGTACCCGGGTGACCACAGACATCTGTTAGACGGTTTCCTCCTGTCCTCCTGGAGACCCGGCAGACAGAGCTGTCCTTTGAAATGCATACTGGATCCCACTACTCTCTGCTCTGGATCCCCCCTCGGCTCCTCACACCCAGAATAAAGTCCAGAGTCCCCAGGAGGCTTACGAAGCCCTGCATGGTGCCTCTGGCCTCAGTCTCTGACCTCAGTGCCCGCCACTCCCCCCGTGCTGGTTTCCTGGGGCCCCCGGGACCAATGATCACAAACCGGGGGGCTGAGAGCAACAAGAATTTATTCTCTCATGGTTGAATGCCAGAAGGTCAAATTCGAGGCTTGGGCAGGGCTGTGCCCCTTCACGGAGGCAACATGGGAGGGTCCTTCCTGCCTTGTCCAGTTTGGGGTAGCTGCCAGCGGTCCTGGGCTTGTGGCCGCATCCCTCCAATCTCTGCCTCCTCTCTGGCTGTCCTCTGTCTCTCTTATAAGGACACATGCGATGGCACTTAGGGCCACCCAGATAATCCAGGATAAACTTCTAATTTCAACACCCTTAACTTAATGACACTTCTTGTCATATAACATGACAGTCACGGGTTCCAAGAACTGAGACGTGAGCATGTGTTGGGGGAGCCGCATCCAACCGCATATGTACCCCAATGTCCACACAACCCCAGCTTTCTGACCCCTGGGGAGCATGAGACACATTTCCAAGACCTTCTCCCTCCCCACCCGCAGGGGCTCACTCTAACCCCTTACGCAGGACTTAGTGGCCACCTCTACTCCTTCTAAAGCAGCACAACTGTTCTCTGTCCCACTCCTTGGCTTTATCATCACCTGACTTGAACACATTCGCATGTTTATTGTTTTATTTCCTGCCTCTCTCAATTAGCATGAATGCTCCAAAGGGCAGGGGCTTCATTTCTGCAGAGCAGGTGAGCATTCCAGCACGGTTGTGATGTTCTGTGGTCATCACGGACCCTGGCCCTTTCTATCTTTTTGTCCCTCTCCCTTAGCCTGTGACTTCCTTTCTCGTGGCCTCATGAGCCAAGATGGGCTGCTCCAGCTCCAGCCATCCTGTTGGCATCCCAGGCAGAGGGACGAAACAGAAGAAAGGGCAAAAAGCATTCTTCTGAAAGCCCTGTCCGATAACTTCTGCTCATATCTTACTGGCCACGTCACCTTACAAAGGTTCTATTACTAAAGAAAGGGGCAGGAGTATGGAGGACGCACTAGCAGAACCCACACACCTGGGATCAAAGACAAGTTATCTAATTCTGTGCACTCATGGATCTCAGGAGTCCACGTAAGGTTTAAACCAGCTGTTTCAGTTAAAGGTGATGTCAAGGGACGTAGGGTCGGGAACAAAGAGCGCCGGAATGGGAGTCAAGAGACTGGGATGTCATTAATTGCTTTGTGACTCTGGGTTAGTCCCTCCCTTTTCAGTGCCCATGAAGAGAGAACCAGAGTAGACCTTCGTCATCGTCTTCATCTTCATCATCTTCTTCACCTCCCTCACTGAGACCGGCTTCCTCTTCGTCATCAACAATCATGTCATCCATCACCACCACCATCATCACCATCATCATCACCATCATCATCTTCACCATCACCAACATTGTCACCATCACCATCATCCTCACTATCACCATCATCATCCCAGTTCGTCCTGAGCAACTACTGTATGCGAGGCACATATGCAGCATCTCATTGAAACCTTGCTGCAATGATGTCAGAAGGTACTTCTGTCTCCCACCACCTCCATTTCTAAAATGAGGAAACTGAGGCACTCACAAAGGGTAAGCGATCCTCCCAGGCATGTGGCTGAAAAGTGCCGGGGCTGAGATGCACACCAGATCCCCCTGTCTTCACAGGCCCCCACTGGAGTCCTTCTGTGTGGTTCCAGCCTCAGATGCCATTCACCCTGTGACCCATGGGACATCCAAGCCCTGGCCTCACCCAAGTGCTGATAGAAATTGCTTCATGGGCCGTTAACCCTTTCTCCCTGCCCACTACTTTGCCCCCCCAAGGCAGTTGGGATGAGAGGGCCCCTGCTTCAAAGCCAGGCACCCGGTGCAGGGCTGCCTGTTAAGGAACAAAATTATCAAAGGGCCACATCAAAGCCTGACGAAGTGGCTTTCAGAAAGGCAATTTACAAAACAAAAAATGATTTCCCATGAAACAGCGGGGGCCAGGTTGCTGAAGCCAATTTGAAAGTGTTAGCTACGAAGTTGGTTTTGCTGCTAAAAGTGAGAGCTCACAGAGCTGTCTCGGCAGCATGATCAGCACCTTCCAACGTGAGACTGGGGCTCTGGGCTACTCCTGCCCACACAGGACTTGGGGCACGAGAGGGGGAGCCTCTGGCTCCGCAGGAGCAGTGAAGTAAGAAAGGCACAGAGCCTGCATCCACTCAAGACCCAGAAGGGTGGCCCGCAACTCCCTTGGCTCAGCTGCACATGTCCCCAAGGTGCGAGCGGTCCACAGGAAAAAGGCCCCGAGGCTCTGGCTCCTTTCCATTGCCATCAGGGTGCGGCAAGGTGGCCACTCACCTACCCAGCCCCTCCGAGGTCATCACTGGGCCAGTAAAGCCCACCCGACCCCTCCTGAGTGAGGACCCTGCTGCTGTGCAGTGCCTGGACTCGGCTCCTCTGTGCCCCCACCCTGAAAATCAGGTTTGCCTTGCAGCCCACTTTCTACTTGCCGTTAACAACAGCTATAATTGTCTGATGACTTACAGTAGGCTAGACACTCGAATCCTCCTCATCACTGCCACCTCCCTCATCCTCATCACCATCTTTGTCACCATCATCATCACCACCCCTGTCATCACCACCATCACCATCCTCGTCATGACCGTCATCACCACCATCATCATCACCATCACCATCTTCGTCACTGTCATCCTCACCATCACCATCACCATCACCATCCATGTCATGACCGTCATCACCACCACCACCATCACCACCACCACCATCATCATCATCACCACCATCATCACCATCCTTGTCATGACCATTATCACCACCATCATCATCACCATCACCATCACCATCACCATCCATGTCATGACCATTATCACCACCATCACCATTGCCATCACCATCACCATCCTCACCATCATCATCACCATCCTTGTCATGACCATCCTCACCACCATCATCATCACCATCCATGTCATGACCGTCATCACCACCATCATCATTGCCGTCACCATCTTCATCACTGTCATCCCCACCATCACCATCACCATCACCATCCATGTCATGACTGTCATCACCATCACCATCCTCACCATCATCATCACCATCCTCATCATGACCATCATCACCACCATCACCATTGCCATCACCATCACCATCCTTGTCATGATCACCATGACCACCATCATCATCATCACCATCACCATCCTCGTCATGACCATCATCACCACCACCGTCTTCATCACCATTATCATCACCACCATCATCATCACCATCCTCGTCATGACCATCATCACCACCATCATCATCACCACCACCACCATCATCATCACCATCCATGTCATGACCATCATCACCACCATCATCATCACCATCCTCGTCATGACCATCATAACCACCATCATCATCACCACCACCATCATCACCACCATCATCATCACCATCCATGTCATGACCATTATCACCACCATCATCATCGCCATCATCATCACCATATTATATGTTATTAGCTAAGGTAGCACCTGTGCTCTGCCAACACCATCTAAAGACTGTGTATGGATTAACTCACTGATCCTGATGACAGCTCCACGAAGTGGGTGCCATCATCACCCCCACTTAACAGATGAGAAACTGAAGCCAGAGAGGGTAAGGAATTGCACAAGGCCTCTCAGCTCACAAGTGCCAGCAGGGCCAGGACTTCGGCTCAGGTCTATCTGACACTAGGCACCTGCTCTCTGGTTTGGGGGTGGTGGGGGTCAGTCTAATGTAGGGCTGACCACTCCCCACTGCGTGTGGTGGACTCAGCTCAGGGCAGAAGGTGAGACCAGTCAAGAATAGGAAGGCTTCGTGGGATCCTCTCTTATCTGGAAAGGATGCTCTGTCCTGAGCATCAGGGACTTAGCACCTGCTTGTGGATGTACAGAACTGGGGTTTCCTGGGGCCTTACGGGGGCCACCTCTCGGTGAGTATGAGGGATGCCACAAAGCAGCCAAAGCACACATTTGTCACCAGGCTGGGAGCTACAGCCCGACTCTGAGAACCTTTCAATTCAGTGGCTGTGTGTTGAACATGAAGAGGAACGACTGGGCTAATGTTGGAGGAACCAGACCAAATCACGTCGGGATATATACATATACAGACACACATGCATATGCATATATCCGTTCATACATACACATATGCACACATGCATATGCATACACACATATTCATATCCATATACACATATATTCACACATTTATTTATAGTGTTATATACACCTATTTCACCTATGCGTGTATATCTCCTTGATTTATGCGGGGACTGGTTGGTGACTGTGGGACTGGAAAGTCTGAAGATCCATGGGACAGGCCAGGAGCTGGAAACTCTCAGACTGTTTCTACCTGGGAGACCAGGTTGGGACACTTCTGTAAGAGTCAAGGCCCCCGGGGCAGGTAGTTGCTATCGGCCCTGGAGGTGCACCGCTGGGTGTGCCCCGGGCAGAGGCTCAGCTCAGGGTTAGCTCTGCCGGCGGTCATGGCCTCCCTTGCAGCCGGGACCCTCTTGGCTCACCCACTCGGCAGGCAGCCGGGCCTGGTGTCGCTCTCGCCAGCAGGAAGCTGGCGGCCGACCGCCCGTGGGCATTCCATTTACAGAAGGTGCCAGGCTCCACCGGCCGCCGCCGCTTGGCCCCGTGTGTGACCCCACCCCCGTCCCGCTCTTCCTCCCACGGCAGGGGATCTGGGAAAGCCCAGGCTGCCCGCGGAGAGGCGGGGGAGGCCGGGCACCGTGCCGCTCAAGGTGTGCCAGACTCCAGGCGGCCCCCCGCCCCCGGCCCTTTCTTCCCTCTCCTTTTTGTTCGGGACCTTTTGATTGGGGAACAAGGCCCCTTTATGTGGCGCTGGGCCTCGCCGGTCCTCCCCGTCCCACCCATGGCTGGGGATTTCCTTTTCATCTGGAGCTAGGAGCCCGGGGCCCGGAGCAAGACGGCGGGAGGGATTTTCTGGTGTCACCAATCCTGGGTGACTCAGCTTTCAGTGGGGCATTGTGGCCCGCAGCTTTGATATTTTAAGTGGGAATCGGCAACAAAGGGGGGGCCAGGGGCAGTGGGAAGGTGACGCTCCTTGCGAGGCCCCTTAACGGTGAGGCCTTCTCGGGCTCAACCGCTGAAAGGAGGCTCTTCTCCCAGGAGGACTATTCCCTTTCGGTGGGAGGACTGGCCTGTGACCCCAGCCTCTTAAGGACGACATTGAGCAGGGCTGCTGTCTCAGGGTTTAGGGGGTCGGCTGCCGACTTCCCCCACCCCCACCCCCGCACGCAGCCAGCTCGCCACCTGCCCTTAGCTCTGGAGCCTTCCCACGGGGGTGCCGCGGGAAGCCGCTCTGGCCAGAAGCTTCCAGGCAGAGAGGCACCTGGCGGGACTCTAGCCCAGCTCGGGGGGAGCTGGGGGAGCCTGACCGGCAGGGAGGAGCCTGGAGGCGGTGCGGGCTGGGACTCCACGGGCCAGCAACACAGAGAAGACAGCTCCTCCCCTTTGCTGCCGTGCAGGGCCCGCGTGGAAATGACACTAGGTGGGGCCCGAAGACGATGGAGACCCCACAGGGAGCCGTGAGGCGGTGCCCGCTCGCGGCTTCGAAAAGCAACAATGCGTCCCAGGCACCAGTGAACTAGCCTTAGGATGGCCACGCTGCGTCCACCTGCTGGCTGGTGCTAAGCATGTGGCCCAGGGACGAAGCGGGCAGAGCCGGCTCGGACCCCGGCTGGGAGGCCTGGGCTGCCACCGCCTGGCTCACTTCGGGCCCCTGCTGGGCTCAGTGGGCGTGGCCGTCGAAGGACCGGATGAGACACTCTGGGGGGAGGGTCCGGGGCTGTGCCTGGTCCCTTCCAGGCGCAGGCCGTGTCCACGACGATGGCTTTGATGGGCGTCTGGCGGGTTCTGGGCTGACTCGTGGGTGGATGAGGGCGGGAGAGCCCAGCGGCTAGCAGGGCTGTGGCCTCGGGGTCCCACGGCTGGCTTCAGATCCCGGCGCTCCCTTTCAGGGGCCGAGTGACGAGGCCAAGCCACCTCACATCTCCGAGCCTCAGTTTCCTCTTCCGTAGAGCGGAGGTCCGACCCGTCCCGCTCCTCCGAGGACTCGATGAGGTCACTCCGGGGGCCGGGCAGGCTCGTCCCGCTGTCGGGGAGGACACGGGGATCAGAGGACTCCCGGGTCAACTGTCCACGAGGCTGCGAGTCCTGCTGGGTCACCTCCCTGAGGCAGACACCTTGCTGCTGTGGACTTAGGACGGACGGACGACCAGGGGGCCGGCCGCGGTCTTCCCGGTGGGGATCGTGGCCAACGTTCGCGGACCTTGCTGCCTCTCAGGCAATGTGCGAAGCCGCTCGCTTACATCATCCCCGGAGACAGCTGTCATTCTCTGCGTTTAACCAACCGGCTGGTGACGGTTGGGAAAGAGTGGCTTGCTTGCCTTCAGGGTCCGGGGGCCGAGGGAGCTTCATCCAGTCTGTGCCCGACCAGGGAAGACGGTGCTGTGTGGCCATGCCAGGCGCACGCGACCTGTCCTTGCGGATCCACCTCTGGGCAGGACGGGGTGGCCCACGGCCCCCGCCCACCAGGCGGAAAGGGGACGGGGAGCCTCACGATGCCCTGCGAGCCAAGGCGGGTGGTGGTGGTGGTGTGGCCGACTCTCACGTGTCCCCAGGGGCCTGGGTAGCCCCTCGTGTTGGCTCAGGGGGCCCTGGCGCGGGGAGGTGCTGGGTGTGCGTGGCCCCTATAACCAGGCCTCCGGGAGGTTGTAGACAGGGCTGCAAGGTCTTTGAGAAGCTTCCCACTGGGGGGAGGTGGCCTCCGTCCCCTCACCTTGAATGGGGGCCGGAGGCTCATCTACCAGCAGGCCGTGGAGGAGAGAGAGACCATGCAGTGGCCAGGCTGGGGCCGGAGAGGCAGCAGGTTCGGTTACAAGGCTGTGCGCTGAGGCTCTGACGCGCAGCGCGGGGACCGCGGGGCCCTTCGCGGTGGCGCATCCGCTTCACCACACACGACAAGGCTTAACTCCGAGGGGACGTGCGTGCTCCTTGTGTGGCTCTTGAGACCCCTCCCGGAGGTACGTGTCTGTCCGTCCTCACGCTGTGCGTTTGTTAGTTATCACTCAGTGAAGTCACAAAACGGGACACGCGGCCCCCGCCTCCTTCTCTCGCAGCCCTTCCCCGGGGAGCGCTCCTCCGACAGACCCAGGGGAGCCCAGCACCCCCGCCAGGCGCTAGAAGGTTCCACGTCCAGGCCTCCCCACCGGAGGCCCCAGGCGTCGGGGGACGACACGAGCCGTCTCCACGGGGTCCCGTCCACGTTCCCGACTCGCAGAATCTGAGAGCGCAAAGCGGCGATCCCTGTGAGCCACCGCGTGTTGGGCTGTTGGTTACCCAGCCGTGCAACAGGGCAGGCTTCCGCTCGGGCCACGAGGAGGCGACACGGCCAGCCCTCTGCGTGCGCCTCCCGACAGCCCCGGGGTCCCTGCAGCGCCCCCCACCCCCCACCCCGATGCCAGCGTTTTGCAGCCTGGACACTTAGGAGTCGGTGATGGATCGTGCAGAACCGCTGATCCGGACCGGTTCTGTCCAACTGGAATGATGTCACGGCCCCATTTCCTGGCAGCCACACTCGAACGAGGAAAGAGGCACGGGGGTGACTGATTGAATAACATATGTTATGTGTGTTGGCACATCCAAAAACAAGGTCCGTCACGGCAAAATGTGGCGGCTACAAAGACTGTCGAGGCATTTTCCCTTCTCCCCTGTGCACTAAATCTCCAAAATCTGGGACGGGCAGTTTGCTCTCACAGAGCGTCGCAAGCCAGACGTGGAATTGTCTCCGGGGACGCTTCATGTGCATTTGGGTTTGTTAAAACTTGTAGCTGAAATGCAGATTTGCACACCCGGGTTGTCCCAGATGTACACAGACGTGTTCCAATAACGAGATCGGTGAGTCGTGCGTTTGTTTTTTAACGTTTATTTAGTTTTGAGAGACAGCGAGAAACAGAGCACGAGCAGGGGAGGGGCAGAGAGAGAGGGAGTCACAGGATCCCAGTCTGTCCCGTTCTGCCTCAGGAATTCACGCCTACTCCCCCGAGGCACGTGGCTAGAGATACGGGGCACCGGACCAGACAGGGTGCTGATGTGCCCCGTTGTCCCCTCTGGGAAGGGGGCTCACAGTCCCTTGTCCTACAGTCAGTCGAGGTGTCTGGGCTGGCATAGGAGCCCAGGGCTCCGTGCCTCGGTTTCCCCATCTGTGGAAGAGGAGCTGGGACGGCCGTTGCACACAAAAGCTTCATTACAGTGATGCCCGTGAGGCCGCCGTGGTGGGCGTCTTACGATGTAGGGCAGAATTGTGTCCCCCTGTAAGATATCTCCAAGTGCCAACCCCCAGAAGCTGAGAACGGGACCGGGTTTGGAAATAAGGTCCTTGCAGATGCGATCAAGTTGAGATGGGGTCACTCTGCAGCAGGGTGGGCCCTGATCCGGTGACGGGTGTCCTTATAAGAGAAAAGGGAGACACAGGCGCCCGCAGGACAAAAGGCCGTGTGACAAGGGAGACAGGGCTGGAGGGCCCTGGCCATCGGAGCCCCCAGAAGCTGGGGGAGGCAGGAAGGGCCCTCCCCCAGAGCGTCCCGGAGGGAGCTCAGCCCCGCCCACACCTTGATTTCAGACGTGGGGCCTCCAGACACAGGGGAAGAATGAGTTTCTGTTGCTTGAAGCCTCCGAGGTGGGTGTGGTCTTCGATGAGGGCAGCCCCGGGGAAACCCAGGGGAAAGTCAGCTAGTGTTATGACAACCCCCCAGCCCAGCCGGCTCCCCAGGACAGCCCCCACCCTGAGCCCGAGCCCAGGGGGCCTCTGGGGGGGGGCGGTGCTTGTGGTCTCCCAAACCACAGCCAGAACGTCTGACTTGGGGCCAGGACGTGACTGGGCCGTGGGGCGGGACCACGCTCCGGCCACCGCCCGCCCTCCCCAGGCCGCCCCCGGCTCTTTGAAAGTGGTCCTGGGCCCCAATTAGCCACCATTTCAGGTACTTAGCAAAGTTCTCCCGGTACTCACAATGCCGGTCTGCCTCTCCGGAGCCTTTTCCCCTCCAGGCTTTGAAGAGGAATGATTTTTAAAGGCCGCAGTATTCCTTTAAAACCAGACAAATGGGCGGCGGGGAGGGCTGGAGTCCAGAATGCTGTGAAGAGGGATTGCGCAGGGCTCCGCTGACCCCCTGGTCCCTCCCCTTCCTGCCCTGCACCTTCTGCCAGGATGCCAGGGAAAGGCTGTGGGTGGGGGGCCCAGGGGGGGACAGGAGCCAGGGAGCAGGCCTGGGTCCAAATCCGGCACCCCAGGAGGAGTGAGACTCCGGGAAAGTCATTCAAGTTTCTGGACCTGTCTGTCTCCCCTTCTGAGGGAGGTGTGGGGACGGGATCATCCCCCGGCTAAGGTCATCGCTGCCGGCATTGTTAACAAAGAACCCAGTCTGGGGTGTGGGGGCTGAGCCCCTTGGGTCCCCCGGCTGGCTGTGTGACCATCCCGAGTTTCTTGCCCTCTCTGGGCCTCTGGCTTCAACTCTGAATGAGGTAGAGAAAATTCCCGAGAAGGGAGGCAGGAGGGGCACCAGGGGGCCCGGCCCAGCGCAGCCCAGCCCCCCCTGCCTTGAAGGGTAGTCTGAGCAGGGTTAGGTTCCTCTGGGCTGCGATGCATGAGCTTGGCCCGGCCCACCGCTGAGGAACCAGGGGGCGCGCAGGTCCGCTGCCCAGGAGGAGGGTGCATCCTGCCATCCCCCACCTGCCACCAGCTCCCTGGGGCCGCAGGTGCCCGGAGGGCTGGGGGCTCCGGTGCCAGGAGGCCTGGAGCAGGTCGGCATTTTGCGGGGTCCTGCCTGACGGGCCTCTCCACTCCTCCCAAGACGTCTGCCGGCCAGTCCTGGGAGGGAGGGGGCCTCTGAGAACCCAGGGCTGTGAAATGCCCAGTGCGGAAGTTCTCTGCTGGCTCTGCTCTGGCCAAGTTTTCTAACACCAAGCCCCTGAGTGTCCCCGAGCTCTTCAAACCCGCGTACCCCGCCCGCGCAGACAGAGCTGGGGCTGCTGGGGACACTGCACTTGCGGCCTCCTGCCCGGAGCAGGCAGGTGGGGTCTGGTTACCCGGGTCCGGTGGTGAGCCTGGCAATGTGGCCCCCGCCCCCACGCCCTCCACCCGCACCTGAGTGAGCCAGAGAACCCCAAAGGAATTTGGAAGTGACACTTTCAGGAAACCCATTCATGGGGAAATGAGTTATTTTTGTCCTGGAGACAATGGGATGGGTGACGGGAGAGGAAGAGGTCACTCCCCACCCCCACCCCTCTGTGCCCATCACTCTTGTGTCGGTTTTGTGTCTGCCTCCCCCCTGCCAAGACCTGCCCCAGGTGACATAGGGATTTCGTCCTTTTCCTATAAAAACGCGGCTCTCTTTTCTCCCCGAGCTGCGAACAAAAGATCCGTGCAATGTTGGGTGCTGTTTTTCAGTTGCTGTTCCATCAAGAGCCCCCCCCCCCACCTTTGCAATGCGTAAGTCTCCTGAGGCTTCGAGATCGAGATGGGCAGTTCTGAGAGAGCCTGGGGGTTCCGGCTCCCTGCCCCTGAATCCCGGCTCTGTCCCTCGGCCACTCGGCACCTGCCAGCAAGACTTCTCTGGGCCTCCGTTTTCTCGTCTCTGAAATGGGATACTCCTCATGTCTGTCTACCAGAGTAGTGACGAGGCCGTAAGCGAGTTCTTGTTTATAAAGTGCTCTGCAGGGCGCGTTCTGTGTGCCAGGCGCCGTATCAGTCTCTGGCTGATGGTGTCACCTTTGGGCGGACTGCGGGCGCCTACAGATCAAATCCGGAGGAAAGGCGTCGCGGGCTTGGCTCTCTCTTTCTTGCTGATGGTGACCGAAAGGGGGCGCACCCAAAGCCCAGCTCACCCACGTACGGGCCGCACGGCGCTCCGCAGAGCGGTCACCTCCTGTGCCTCAGTCTCCTCGTCTGTGGAGCAAGCAGCACCCACCCCGTCGGCGACGTGGACCTCGGAGGCGGCACAAAGGAGAGAGTGGTCGTGAACGGGAGGTCGCTGCCCCAACAGGGAACCGCTTGAGGGATGATGGGATTTGAGAGACGTGGAGGGTTGGAGGGGCCGTGGCGCTCGCTGAGTGGTTAAGTGAGGGTCCGACGTGGTTCAGCGGGGAGCACTGGCTCCTGGCCCTGCCCAGGCACAGAGGGCGCCCCCTGCCCCCGCACGACCCCTGACGGCCCGGATGGGCTGCTGTCACTCACCTCTGTCACCCTCCTTCTCCGTGGTCGTAGACGTTGGCTGGCTTTCCCTGCCCCCGCCTTCGGCCAGGAAAACCCTGGGGCCCGTCAATCCTTGTCGGGACCTTGCTCACGGCCTGGCGGGAAGCAGGAACTCGGAAGCGGTTAAACAGCCGATGTACTTTGGTCTCACAGACGGTCTAAGAGAGCGGTTGCCATCGTGGCGGACGTCCCGTTGGCCTGGACAACCTTGTTGGACATTTGGAAGCAACGGAGCCTCGAGTGCTCGTGGTGAAGACAGCCACATCTCCAGGCTCCTACCCTGTGCTTCTGGAGGAAGCTGCCGGGGGCGGCTTGGGGAGGGGGGTCTCCAGGTGGGCCCGTGCCCTCTGTGCTGTGTGTGTATCGGCGGCCCGAAGGGCTGTCTGGCTTCGATCTGTCACGGATGGTCGCCGCTAGTTTGAACACGTACTCTCGAGGCCACCTCGAGGGCCATCACCCTTCACGGTGCTCCCGATGGAAGAGAGACAGTAACACAGGTGCCGACCGGCTCTCAACAAACGCTCTTCCGGGAAGGAATTAAGGTCTGGGTGTTCTGAGAACACTTTTGCAAGAGGTTTTGATGAGCAAGCGAATGTCCCCTTCCTGGGACATCTTGCACTTTCCGGGCTTTGGGGGCAGGTCCCAGGAGCTGGGTCCTCAGACACCAGTACAGCCCCGGGCTTCAGTGTCCTTTCCATCCCAGGACCAGTGATGGGGTTCCATCCCAGGACCAGTGGGAGGCCAAGGCCACTCGGGCATCTGGTGAAGCCAAAAGCAAAGATCAAGGAGAGACCGAACTGCACAGAGGGAGACGCTGGCCTTCCAGAGGGCCTTCCCGGGGATGCCGTCCCCCTCTCCCTCCTGGTCTGCACCACAGCATACCGCACGGGCTTCTCCCAAGCCCCCACGCCTTCCTCCCCGCTGGCCGAGGGCTGATGGAGTGAGGGCTCTCGGCCTCTGGTCTGTCAGGGCGGGGAATGAGTCATGGCTCCAAAGGCCTGCAGCCCGGGCTCTCAGGTATGAAACTGATCCAGGCAACCTGAAGTGTGTGTGCGTGTGTGTGTGTGTGTGTGTGTGTGTGTAATGGGGAGAGAGGGAAAGAGAGAGGAAGGGAGGGACAGAGAAAGGACCAACAGAAAGGAAGGAGAGAAGGGGCACCTGGGGGGCTCAGTCGGTTGATCGTCTGACTTTGGCTCAGGTCGTGACCTCGCGGTTCATGAGTTCGATCCCCGCATCGGGCTCTGTGCTGACAGCTCAGAGCCTGGAGCCTGCTTCGGATTCAGATTCTGTCTCTCTCTCTCTTCCTCTCTGCCCTTCCCCAGCTTGTGCTCTCTCTCTCTCTCTCTCTCTCAAAAACAAATGAACTTTAAAAAAAAATAATTAAAATAAAGAAAGGAAGGAGTGAAGAAGGGGGGAAGGGACATCTAAAGATGTCAGTGGCTTTGCAAGGCGTGGGGACCAGCGAACTCCGGCCTTCTGGTCAGTTTTGCTTTGAGGAAGGGTGGAGGGTGCCGAGCTCAGCAGAAGCAGCAGCTGGGCCTGGGCTGGGGAGGCAGAGGTGATGGAGAAGGCTCTCTGGGGGTGGGGGCAGCGGTGGCATCCCTCGGTGGCATCCCGGGGTGCGTCTGAGACTCCCAAGGGGGCAGTTCATAGTCCTGTTATCCTCATGTGGCTGCAGTGAGGGTGAGCGGGCGCTGGGGGGCCGCGGGAGCCAGAGAGAGAAAATGAGGCACTCTCACCAGTGCCCCCCTAGCCTCACATGCAATCCTCATGACGGCCTCACGAGGGCGTTGCTGCGGCTGTACCCATTTTTCAGATGTGGAAGCTGGGCGGAAGGTGACGCCCCTGCCCAGCCCCAGGATTTGAAATACACAAGTGCTGGGGACGTGGCCGGGAGGCCAGAGGAAGGGGTTCCCTGCATCTAAGGGAGCAACCCCGCCTCTCGGCTCATGCTCTGCAGAGGAGGGAGCCCAGCGCGCAGAGGAACACGGCAGGCGGACCAAACGCAGGCCTTGCTGGGTCCCGGCTGGGGACTGGGGACCTAAACCGGTGAGGATTACGGAGGACCACATACACCCCACCCACGCCTCCGCCCGGTGACCCAGAGGAAGTGCCGTGCGGCCACCCAGCTCAGGGAGGGCGTCTGGGGGCCCAATGGCTGCTGGTTTGCAGGATGGACAGGGGCACGGCAGCTCTTTCCTGGTCCCGGCCAAAGGCGGGGTGCTCTGGGGGGCGGCGCAGCCCAGCCCGGCCCCCTGCCCGCACCCCGAAGGAGTCCCTGCCCTCAGAAGCAGTGCCACGTGAGGGGCAAAGGTCGGGGCGGGTTTCGACTGGGACTCTGGTGCCGCTTTTCACCCAGAGCCAGAGAGCCGGAGAGCTGGCTGAGAACCTTCTGGGTTGGGGGGCCCCGAGCCACAGGGCAGGTCTCCTTCGGGAGGGCCAGCCAGCCACCCATAGTGGAAATGTTTTTGTAGCTCAGAGACATTCTTCACATCTGTGTGGACGTCCCCGGCAGAGAGCCCCGGCACCTCTCAATAACCCAGTCAGGACGCTCGCCCGGGAACGGCCCGCTTTCCACCGGCCTAATGACGGCAGCCCATTGTCCCGCAATCCGTTGCTCAAAGGACTTAAAATCCACGGCAGGACGATGTCGAGGCCAATTAGCTACATGGTGCGGGTCTCCAACACAGGTGGCCGTGCCTGTGCTGGCCCCGGGGTCTCCTCGTAAGTCAAGTGGGGGCTTTGCTTCAGCCCATCAGTCCGTCCGTCCGTCCTGGAGTCGGAGCAATTGCGTCTTGCAGGGTCAGTGCTTTGTGCAAGGTGGGAGCGTGGGTCTAGGGCCTGGTGTCCCCGAGGAGCGCCGCACGGGTCTATAACGCACGGCTTTCGGGGCCGCGGGGGAGCGCCTGCCACGGCGGCGCATCTCAGCCCCACGGGAACCATGTCGCATCCCCATTTTACAGAGGAGGAGGCCGCAGCCTGCCGAGGCCCATTTGCCCAAGCTCACACGGGCGGTGGGTGGCCGGTGGGGGGGGGAGCCCCGTGCCACGTTGCTGCCGTGTGGTCGTTTCCGGTTTCATGTGCTTCCTGATGGTGCAGTGGACATTCTTGGGCATGATTCCTTTCCTTTTTTAAAAATGTTTACTTTATTTATTTTGAGAGCGAGAGAAAGCACGTGAGCAGGGCAGGGGAGGGAAGGAAAGAGAGGCAGATTCCCAAGCAGACTCCAGGCTGTTATCGAAGAGCCTGACTTGGGACTCGAACTCATGAACCGCGAGATCATGGCCCGAGCCGAGATCGGGAGTCAGATGCTTAGCCGACCGAGCCAGCCAGGCGCCCCCTTGGACTTCGTGGGGTCCCTAGAGCAAGGAGACATTGCTGCAGAACTGGCCGGTGTCCCTCAGGGCCTCTGCAGGACGTGCCTGAGCCCCACTCTAGGTCACTGACCGTCGTCCTGACAGTCCTACCGGCTGGACAGACTCTTTCCAGGGTGAAAAATGCCTTTTAGAAGCAACGCTCGGGGCGCCTGGGGGACTCAGTTGGGCATCCGACTTCGGCTCAGGCCATGATCTCACAGTTCGTGGCTTCGAGCCCCGCATCGGGCTCTGTGCTGACAGCTCGGAGCCTGGAGCCCGCCTCAGATCTGTGTCTCCCTCTCTCTCTCTGCTCCTCCCCTGCTCGCACTCTATCTCTCCATCTCAAAAATAAACATAAAAAAAATGTTTTTAATTAAAAAAAATAAAGTATGCTCTTCATGGGGTGCCTGGGTGGCTCAGTCGGTTGAGCGTCTGACTTCGGCTCAGGTCATGATCTCGAGGTCCTTGAGTTCGAGCCCCGCGTCGGGCTCTGTGCCGACAGCTCGGAGCCTGGAGCCTGCTTCCCATTCTGTGTCTCCCTCTCTCTCTCTGCTCACGCTCTGTCGATCTCTCAAAAAATAAACATTCAAAACAAATTTAGAAGCAGTGCTATGCTCTGATGGGGAGTCCTTGGTGGGGGCGGGGGCGGGTTTCTAGTCTACAGATTCTCTGGAGTTTTGCCAAATCAACTGTTCCAGAGATCCCGCTCCATCGCTGTTGGGAACAGAGACTCCCGGCGGAGTGCGCCCTGCCGGCCGGCGGGATGGGACAATACCGTTCCGCCACCCGCTTTGCCGGCAAGGGCAGCGAAACGGGACTCAACACAAAGCGTGTGCCTGGCCCGCTCCTTCCCGCCCTCGCTGCCTCGCCGCCTTCGCTGGACCGTGGCTTCCGGCCACACAGGCCCATCTGGCACGGGCACGGGCCCTGCAGCCACAAAACCGGGTGCGGGGGAGGGGTGGGGGGCTGGGGGCAGCCACATCTGAAGGGCTCGACTTTGCTTTGTGGAGCAGACACGGCCGGACCTGACCCAGAGGCAGAAGGGAGGGCGCGTCCCCAGAAATCTCCCGTGCCCGCGGGGACGCGGTCTAGAGGACCCACCCTGGCCGGCATCCACTGGAGAGGGCACCCACCGCGGGGAATCCCCAAGGCTGGGACGTAGGCCCCTCGACCAGGCCGGCCCTTTGCCCCCAGAACTCGCTCTCGGGAAGCTCAGCCCAGGTCCCAGCTCCTCTGGCTTCTGTCGGCTCAGGGACGGAGGCAGACGCTGCAGAGCCCTGACGTGTTGAGCGAAGGGCAGACACTGCCTGCCTTTTTGAAGCTTGGAATGGCCAGGGACTGACAAGGAATGGAGCAGTGGGGCTTCTGGAAAATTCTGGAACCCACCCGTCCATCGAGGCCGGCCCCTGTGCTTATGTGGCAAGGGCCTCCCCCCGCAGGCAGACAGACTCGGGTCACAGCAGAGCTGGGAAGTGCGGAGAGGAGGGGTGGCCCGAAGGGGCAGAGGGAACGTGCTGGTCCCTGGGGGGCCAGGGGTCCTCCCTGCCAATGCCTCTCCCTACGCCCCTGCCCTCCCCTGGCCCGCCCCCCACAGCTCAGCTCGCCCTCCCTGCCCCCTGCCCTCCGTGTCACGCGGGATGGTGCTGCCATAGACGGGGACGGCACCTCCGCCCCAGCAGGGGACAGCAGGAGACTGAGCCCCAGGGGCCTCAGCCCGTGACTGTGTTTGGAGACAAGGTGTTTCCACAGGTGATTGAGGTAACACGGGGTCACCGGGGTGGGTCCTGATCCCAGACCTGTGGGATCACAGAAGAGGGGACCGGGACACAGACACGCCCGGAGGACACGGGGAGAGGCCGGCCACCCGCACACAAGGACAGAGGCCTCGGGACGCCCCGGCCCTGCCCACGCCCGGCCCTCGGGCTCCGGCCTCCAGGACTGGGGCACCGGGAACCCTGGTTGTTGCAGACGCACCCACCTCCCCGGCAGCAGCCCGAGCTGACGCGTGCCGTGCCCGGCACGTACGTCCTGCCCTGTCCCCCGGTCACCTTCCCGGCGCCGGGCAGGGGCGCCGGCTCCTGACCGCTTGCAGCCGCACTGACTCGAGCGGTCACCCTCGCACCCTCACGCCCAGGACAGCCGGCCCTCGAACTACGCCGGTTTGGGCCGCACGGGGCTGCTTCTATGCGCTTTGTGTATGAACACGGGACAGGGCCCTGCGTGCATTTTCTCCTCCTCGTGAGTTTCCTGATGCCATTTTCTCTAACTCGCTCTATCGTAACAACAGGCTCTACGATGCACCTGACGTCCGCGACCCGTGTTCCTCGCGTTCGGCCGCTCGTGGTGTCGGCGAGGCTACCCGTCAACGGTGCGCTGTTAGTAATTAGGCTTCGGAGTCAGAAGTTATACTTGGGTTTCAACGGGGTGGCGGTGGGGAGCGGACCCTCCTAACCCCAGGTCGTTGCAGGCAGAGGGGGTTACCGTCCCTCCTCCCGCAGACCAGGAGGCTGGGGCTCACGGAGGCCGTAGACACAGGCCACGGAGGCCAGAGGCCATGCGCCTGGTCACAGCGGCTGCTCCGTGGGATGCCCTGTGCCAGGCGCTGAGGGGGGCCGAGGACTAGGGCTGAGGGGGGCCAAGGAGTAGGGCTGATAACTGAAGGCACGGGCTTCTCTCTGGGGAGAAGAAAAGCTTCTACGATAGACCCGGTGACGCATTCGCCCAGCTGTGCAGACAAACTAGACGCCCCTGAGTTGTACTCTTTCGGTGGGCGAATGGTGGGGTGTGGACTCTATCTCAGTAAAGCTCTTTAAAGTAAAAAAAAATGGGAAGAAATGAAACTTTCAAAAGACCCAGCTTGGGTGGTGGCAGCGCTAAGCCTCCCAGGCCGCAAAAAAAAAAAAAACCCCAAAAAAGACCCTTCCGAGTCTCGTTTGCCTCCTCGGTGAGCCGCTGGGCGCCTGGGGGGCTCCCGGCCCGTGACGCCGCTCTGGAGCCGGGCCCAACCCGAGGTGCCACTGGCACGTAGGAAAGCGGGGGTCCTGCACCTGTCCCTGCACAGAGTTCAAGAGCTCTCGGGGGCCGATAGCCCACAGCCCCCGCAGCCCAGGGTTCCCGGGACATTTGCCACCCTCAGAGGAGAGTTAGGCGCCCCCCCAACTGGTGGGCTCCTGGCCGGTGCTGGGCCAAAGCCCTGCCCTTAAGAGTGACGAGAGTGGCCAGCCGGTCCACCCGGAGTCTCCCAGGCAGAGACCTGGCCTGGCTGGGGACAGAGATTCTGCCGTAAGTACCACCCCGGCTGCTCTCTGGCTTACAGCCTAGCCAGAAGCAAGAAAAGGGGACACGGGGGCAAAGACCCACCCCTGCGTAGGCCCTGGGACCCCGCAGCCTGTGGGGGGAAGGAGGGCCAGGTGCCCAGGCTGAGGCAGACAGATGGCGATCCCAGCCTCCCCACCCGGGGCCCCCAGCTGTGTGACCCTGGGCACGTCCCTTTACTCCCCGCGTGGGGCCAAGCAGGACTGTAGGCCTTCAGGGCCCGCCAGCTCCAGGCAGGCGGGCTCGGGGCCCCGTCTCTCTCCCACTGCTCCTGCGGGGCCTAATTTAGAGTGAATTGGGGGCCTGCAGCCAGCACCGTGTAGGAGAGTCACCCCAGTTGGCGGGCGGGGACCACATCACAGGACACTGCTCCCTGTCCCCTCCCCTTCCCTGGCTCCCTTTCCGGGGTAAGGGACTGGAGGCGTGGGGGTGGGGTTACAGGGGGTGACCCAGGCACCCGACAGGGCTGGGAGGTGACCGGGGGTGAGGGCACCCAGAGCAGAGATCTGGGGGACTGGGAGCCCGTACTGAGGCAGGCTGGGACCAGGCCTGGGGGTGCCCATGCTGGGGTCGGGAAGAGACCAATTAGTTAAACGGCAGCGGTGACCATTTGGAAGCAATTAACAGGGTCGCTATCACCGCATTACCCACCCCCCACATGGTTCCGTATTGGCGGGGGAGCGGCCCAGGTCCCCGTGGCGGCGTGGGTCCTGTGGCTGCCCCAGCCCAGCCGCCCACCCCAACTCTGTGCCTGAGGTTCCTGCCGTGCCAGGAGAGCACCACGAAACCGGGCACCCCTCCCTCGGCTGGGCCTGAGCGTCGGGACCCAAGCCCAGGCCCGAGGAGGTGTCCGGGGGCTTCCTGGGCCAGGAAACCCGGGGGGGGGGGGCGCAGGGAGCTCTAGACGAAGAGGCTGGGTGAGCCGTGGCCCGGAGCCTGGAGGAAAGGCCTGGGCGGTGGACTGGCGTGCAGGCAAGCAGGCAAGTCCCGTGAGCCCCAGCAGAAGGCGGCGCGGGTGGGGGAAGGCAGGGGTGGGTCTTCGGCAGCTCCGTCTGACTGCAGGGCGGAGGCCGACGCCAGGGTCCCGGGAAGAGGAGAGAACACAGCCCAGGGAGCTGTGCCGCCTTGGAGACGTGACACTGACAGAAAGCCCGTGGTGAGCGGGAGCCTCCGGAAGGGACAGCTGTGGGTCCCGGCGTGCCTGCTGATGCGCTGTCCTGTGGGTGGGGCAAGCTCGGAGCTGGTAGGGTGGCAGGGACGTTGCACGGCTGATTCCACTGGGTGTTACCACCTCTGAGGCATTTCATACACAAGGAGCGAGCATCTCCGAGGGGCGATGCTACACGGCCACGGTCACATGGCTAGGAAGTGGCTCGGCTATTCATTCGTTCATTCATTCATTCCAGGAATGTGTAGTGAGGGGCTCCTGTGTGCCATCCCAGGCCAGATCTGGGGGGTGGGGGGAGCTCCAGGGAGTAAGCTCCCCTCTTGGCTCTGTGCTTGGGGACTTCCCCGGAGGCTGTCTTCTGTCCTCCTTAAAGCAGGCACTGTCATTAAGAATCTGGGGCTGCGACCATCAGTGGCCTCGTCTTCGGATTGTTCACGGGCTCTGTCTAGACAGACTCTGGCCAGGAGTCACCTCCTCAGGGATTGAGGTGCTGGGTGATGCCCTGCAGAATGTCCCCCCGGGGGACACCCAGGACCCGGCAGGCACTGAGCGTGCTCAGGTGGGCTCACTGAGGACCGCTCTGTTTGTGTTAGGCCAGGGCGGGAAGAAATGTCCCGGGGTGGGGGGGGGGGTTAGCTCCTACAGCTCAGGGGAGTCCCCTGGTGCCCTGCACACCTGTCCCTCCCCTGGGGGACCAAGGTCCCAAACCTTGACGCTGGTAGAAAGAACAGGGATGCCAGCCCGGGCCACCGGCCCCCGTGGGTGAGCTCTCTTGCTTGAGTTGAGCCTGTGGGTCCCATCTGGCTGGCTGCTGGCCAGGGGCCTGCCGGAGGTGGAGGCCAGGGGAGCAAGAGAAGGGAGGGGGGGGCTGTGGCTTTCCCCAACACTCTGTCTGAAGCCCTTCCTCACCGGGGTCCCTAGGGGACAGGGTCCCCCCCCTCAGGCCAGGGGCCACCCGGAAGCCGCTGCTCCCCCAGGACAGGGATGGCCACCACCCCCCGTCCTCCCCCTGCTCATGGCTTTCGTCTCCCTCCTCGGTGGTCACCAGACTCGTCCAGCTTTTCCCGGATCTTCCCCGGGCTCCCCCGGCTCTGTCTCCACTTGGCGGTCTGTCCCTCCCTCTCTGTCTCCAGCTCTCCCGTTTTTCCCTCTCGCGGCGGGCGGCCTCTCTTGCTCTCCAGCGCTGTCTGTCGCTGTGTCTCTTTCTCTGGCTCTCCCGACCCCCTCCCGCTTCCCCAGCCCCCTCTCTGGCCGGCTGCTGGGACCCGCCCGACGTGCGCCAGCCTCACCCTCCCGGATTCTGCCAGGTTGGGGGGCGCCGCAGGATAAAGCGCCTCCGGGCCCGAGCCGGGCCCGAGCCGGGCCGCCCCGCCCCGGGGCCACCAAGACAGCGTCGCGCTCCAGCAGGGAGCCCCGGGCGCAGACCCAGCCCCGGGGTCCCCCACGCGCGCCCGCGCCCCGGGGCCCTCCCCTCCGCCGCGCTCCGCGGCCCCCTTCATTATGCGCCTCCTTTAATGGGCGTTCGCCAGCGCGACTTCCCCGCAAGTTGTTTTCGCGGACATCAGTCATCGGCGGCGGTCCCATTGTGCCGGGGGATTGATGGGGGGCGGGAGGGGGTGACAGGGCCTGGGGCGGCCGCCTCGAGGCCTCGGTCTATAAGGTCTATAATTTTCGGAGGCATAATTGGCCTGGGGGAGGGGGCGGGGGCGGGGCGGGGCGGGAAGGGACCTTTCGGAGCCGGGAGGGCGCGCGGGGGCGCGGAGCCGCGGCTCGACGGCGCTGCGCGGGGGGCGCCCGGCCCGAACCCCGCGCCCCGCCGGGCTCCCCGCCCCTCCCGCGCCTCCGCCCGGGCACCACGTCGGCCTTTTGTTGCCGCACCGTCTTTTCTTCCCGCGCTGTGCGCAGCAACGGAAATTTCACCGGATCCCGGGTGAAAATTAAAGGAGGTGCCTCCCTCCCTCCCTCCCTCTCTCTCTCCCTCTCTCTCTCCCTCTCTCTCTGCCTCCCTCCCTCTCTCCCCCAGCCTCCCCCGCTCCCTCCCGCCCCTCCCCCGCTCGCCGCGAGTCCGCACCGCCCCGCGCGCTCCGAGCGCCCCGGCCCCGCTGCCGCCCCTTCCATGGGCGCCGCGCTCGCCTGCAGCCGCCGCCGCCGCGGGGCGGGCGCGATGCCACGATGGGCCTGATCTGGCTGCTGCTGCTCAACCTGCTGGAGCCCGGCTGGCCGGCCGCGGGCCCCGGGGCGCGACTGCGGCGCGATGCGGGCGGCCGCGGCGGCGTCTACGAGCACCTCGGCGGGGCGCCCCGGCGCCGCAAGCTCTACTGCGCCACCAAGTACCACCTCCAGCTGCACCCGAGCGGCCGCGTCAACGGCAGCCTGGAAAACAGCGCCTACAGTGAGTGTCGAGGCGGCGGCGGGGGCCCCCGGGGGGGAGCGGGGTCCGGAAGGGCCTGGCGCGCCCAGGGTGCCCGCCGGGGTCCCCCGCCGCCTCCTGGCGTCGGGGAGAAGAGCGCGAGGGGAGCTGGGGGGCGGGGGGTCACGTCCGAGGGCACGCGCGGTAGACACCCCGGGGCGCCCCGCCCGGCTGGGTCCCGGGGCCCCGGCAAGTTTGAGCCCCGTGAGTTGGTGGGAGAAAAGGCGCCCACGAGGCGGGTAGGGTCTCTTACTATTTTGACGACCCGACCTCCTCGGGCCGACCCCGGGGCGCCCCGCCGGCCCCTCCGCCCTCCTGGAGCGCGGCCGCCGCCGGGAGAGTCATTTCCCGGGGCCCCGAACCGCCGCCCTCGGCCGCAGAGCGACAGGTAGGGCGGGCGCCGCCTCGGTGTGCGGCCGCGGGATACGAGCTAGGCGCGCGGAGGGACGTCCGCCCGGGTCCGGGGGCACAGGTGTGCTCCCGCCCGGCCCCACCGCCCGGATCGGGCTCCAGCGGGAGCCCCGCGGGCGCCGGGGTTTGGCTCCTCTGGCCGTGGGGACCCGGGCTCGGGCTGAGCCTCCGGGAGAGGAGCGCGGGGGCCGGAGGCCGAAGCAGCTCCGCTTGGCCGGGAGCGGGAGACCCGAGCTCGGGGCGAGGCAGGGACGCAGCGGGGAGCGTGGGAGCGTGGCGGGGGGCCCGGTGTCCTGTGCCGCAGCCCGCGGCGCTCGCCCCCGCGCCGAGCGTAGGAAGCCGTGCGGCGGCGGGAAACCGCTGCTTCCGCGAGGAAAGCCGCAGCCCCGGGAAGGCGCCTTCGGAGGACGCCTCTGGAGCCGCGCGTGGGGGGCGAGCTGTCGCCAGGGCGTCCCGGGGGCCGCAGGATGGGGGTCCCGGAGCGCCCGCACTCCCTTTCCAGCAACGCCCCGGTTCTCCAAATCCAGGCTCCCACAGAGCATCAGAATCCTTGGAGCATCCAAGGCAGGCAGCTTGGGGGCAGAGGAGCGCGCGGTGCGCAGCCACCCCTGTCCCAAATCGGGACGCGGCGCCGCCGCCCTCGGCGCGCAATCCGCCCCCGCTGCGTCCCACGGACGCCAGAGGCCCGCGGCCTGCATCGCCCCGCGTCTTGGCCCTGGGATTGCTGCTGTGCCGGGGGCCCTGGAGAGGGCATCGCTTTGGCTCCAGAGCCCCTTGGAGCCCTTGGGGGGTCGGGGGGGGGGACAACGGCCCCACTGGGGCCTTTGTTGCAGGACCTCTGATGAAAAGGCACTCCTGCGTTCAGAAGGAAGCTTAGGGGAGACTTAAAGTCCTTCCGCGCAGTGGGGATGGGACAGCCCAGGTCAGCTTCCCTTTGTGCCATCCGGCGCCTATGCCCGCTTCCTGCTACTGTCCTCTGTGGCGCTTGGACCCTGCCCTGCACAGTTACCTGCTGCCCAGGCCCGCTGCCAGTGAGTTCCGGTGGCTCCCTCAGTGCCCTGCGCCCAGCAGCCCCGGCTTCACCCCTGCCCCAGACTCCTCAGATGCTGTGGGGTGTAAACAATGCGGTTGGAGAGCTCCCGCACCGCTCTCCGCAGCCGGGGCTGGAGCTCCGGCTCGCCCACGTGGGGGTGGTCTCGGGAAAGTCTCCTAACCCCGGCTGTCTCAGCTGGCTTGTCTGTCAGATCGCGCAACCGGCTCCCCGGGTGGCTGAGAGGCTCCGGTGTCCTGAGAGACCCCGCACCCGGCAGAGTCAGCGGGTAGCAATGTCAGTTTTCTTCCTTCCATCCCGTGTCGGAATTCTTCTCGTGGAAGAAGCCTGCCCCGATGCTCCCGGGGCTCTGCCTCCCATCCAGTAGTCTCTCCTTTTCCTCAACCTCCCGAGTCACCCCCCCCCCCCGCCCTGCCCTGCTTAAGTGTGTGTTGCCCTCACCTCCCCGAGCCTGGGCGAGGCTTGGGCGCGTCCAGGGGGTCCTCGGCCCTCGGCGCGGGGCTCTGTGGGGGGGCGCGGGGAGTGACGCGCCTTCACACTGTTCCCAGGTATCCTGGAGATCACGGCGGTGGAGGTGGGCATCGTGGCCATCAAGGGGCTCTTCTCTGGACGGTACCTGGCCATGAACAAGAGAGGACGGCTGTACGCTTCGGTGAGTCCGATCTCGCACGTGGGCAGGCGTGGATGGGGCGGCATCTCCCTTGGCCACTCGTTAGGGGACAGAGGGGACGTGGGCAGTGTAACGCTTTGTCCGGGGACCTGCAGAACCCGAGCTGGAACCAGAGCCTCAAGCCCCGGGGTCTCGACGCCGGGGCGGCCTCGGCTGTTGGTGGTGGCTGCCCGTGTGATCGCCTTGGGGCACGGCCCCCCGGGGAGGACCCCACCGGGGTCACACTTGTCTTACGTTCTCCAGTGTCGCTGGTTAGAAGCTGCCCCTGCACACATTTTTGTTCACCATCGCTGCCCTTCCCCCCATGGTAGCTGAGAGCGAGGCAGAGATTGTCCCCCGAATCTCCACTGAAATAAATAGACCCGGTGAGCCGTGGGGTGCCACGCGACTGCCTGCCGGGCAGAGCTTTTCTGCGGGCTCAACCAGGGGTCTCCTGGGGGGGACGAGAGAGGGAAGCAGGGCACGGCACAGCCAGCCCTCCCCCGGGGATGGGAAGGCGAGAGCTGTTCGTTCTCAGGCCGGAACACAGAGGAAGGACCACAGGGCCCGCCTCCCAGGCACCCGGATTCGGAATCCAGGCTACACAGCCTGGAGCCTCCGCAACAGAAAAGGGTCCCGGGACTCTGTGGGCATTGGCGGTGTCCTTCCCCCAAGGGCAGGGGTGGGGACGCATGGAGTAAAATGCATGTAAGCAGGAAATTTGCCGTCTCCAACTAGTCATTACGCGCAGTTCGGCTGATACCTCCTTGGGCAATGAGAGGTTTTCCGTCCACGGTAACCTAGACGACGCAGCCCGAGGACCATCTCCCCGCAGCTCCCTCTCTCCGTGCAGCAGTCTCTTTGCAGGGGACCCACACCAGCCTCTCCCTGCCCATTGGGGAGCTGGGCAAAGTGTGATCAGCAAAACCCTCTCTAAGCTGCCGTCTCGTCCCAGACCTTCCGCCGTTTTGCTGAAGGAGATGGAAAAGCTGGAACGCGCCCAGCTGTTTTGTCTGCCTCAGGGGCCACCTAAGAGAAGCCGTGTCCGACGGCAGGGCTTATCAGGATGTGCCCTCAGGCCGGGCTCTGGCCTGACTTTTTTCCTTGAGGGGCATCGTGGCTTCGCCGAAGCCTCAGCCCCGTGCCCCTGGTGCCCGGTGGGCAGGACTGATTTTCTGTTCCTCAAGTGGCCTGAGACCATCTACAGACGCCCCTCGTCCGTTACGGAGAGGGGCCCTGGTGAGGCGTTCTCGTCGCCTTGCAGGGGTGGTGCGGGTCTTACCGGTCCCGAGGGCCATCATCCGCACTGAGCAAGTTCATGGATCGGGCGGGGAGGGCTGAATCCGGAGGGGGAGCCTAAGGCCTTTGCCACGTCTCCCATGGGGGACCCGGGCCCAGGGCTTTGGGGGACAGCACAAAGCATGGCCTGGGGGATCCCCGTGGGTCAGAGTCTACCTGTGGCTGCTATTGGTTAGATCTGACAACGCCGGCTTCTCCCTTCCCTTCCCTTCCCTTCCTCCTTCCTTCCTTCCTTTCTTCTTCCTTTCCTTTCCCTTCCCTTCACTTCCTTTCCCTTCCCTCCCTTTCCCTTCCCTTCCTTTCCTCCTTCCTTCCTTCCTTTCCCTTCCCTTCCCTTCCTTTCCCTTCCCTTCCCTTCCCTTCCCTTCCCCCCCTCCCCTTCCCTCCCCTCCCCTCCCCTTCCCTTCCTCCTTCCTTCCTTCCTTTCTTCTTCCTTTCCTTTCTCTTCCCTTCCCTTCCTTTCCTTTCCCTCCCTTTCCCTTCCCTTCCCTTCCCTTCCCTTCCCTTCCCTTCCCTTCCCTTCCTCCTTCCTTCCTTCCTTCCTTCTTCCCTTCCTTTCCCTTCCCTTCCCTTCCTTTCCCTTCCCTTCCTTTCCTCCTTCCTTCCTTCCTTTCCCTTCCCTTCCCTTCCTTTCCCTTCCCTTCCCTTCCCTTCCTCCTTCCTTCCTTCCTTCTTCCCTTCCTTTCCCTTCCTTTCCCTTCCTCCTTCCTTCCTTCCTTCCTTCCTTCCTTCCTTCCTTCCTTTCTTCTTCCTTTCCTTTCTCTTCCCTTCCCTCCCTTTCCTTTCCCTTCCCTTCCTCCTTCCTTCCTTCCTTTCTTCTTCCTTTCCTTTCCCTTCCCTTCCCTTCCCTTCCCTTCCTTTCCCTTCCCTCCCTTTCCTTTCCCTTCCCTTCCTCCTTCCTTCCTTCCTTTCTTCTTCCCTCCCTTTCCCTTCCCTTCCCTTCTCTTCCTCCTTCCTTCCTTCCTTCCTTTCTTCTTCCTTTCCTTTCTCTTCCCTTCCTTTCCCTTCCCTTCCCTTCCCTTCCTCCTTCCTTTCTTCTTCCCTTCCCTTCCCTTTCCTCCTTCCTTCTTTCCTTCCTTTCTTCTTCCCCTTCCTTCCTTCCTTCCTTCCTTCCTTCCTTCCTTCCCCTCTCCCTCCCTCCCATCCATCCATCCATCCATCATCCCCCTGGCATTCATTCCTTCATTCACCACTGCCCCGGGCATCCGTATGTCACACTCTCTGCTGGGTATATGCGTCGGGATCTTACTACATGTGAATCCGCTCCTGTCATGGCCTCCAGAAGCTCCCCATCGCCCACACGTCACCACCGGGGTGCCTCGGCCCCCAAAGGAGCTGCCCGGACCGCCTTCGGCTCCTCCCTTCCACCATCATTCCATAACCCGTGTACTCACCACAGCCTCCTGAACCCCTCTCGCTTCCCCAGGACCAGCCACGCTGGTCACCCTTCCGTGCCTTTGCCCGACTGCAGTGCCCCCATCAGAAACGCCCGCTAGAAAGTGCCCACCTCTCCCCTAATGACTCTCCAGGTGTCACCTCATGGGCAAGGTACCTCTCAGCCAGCCTCCCCTCACTCCTGCGGCCGCCCTCCCTGCACACCCCCTGCCCGGTGCCCGGGGGCTCAGAACCAGCTGGGGTCACAGCCACGCCGGCCACAGCCACACTCTGCCCCAGGCTGGCTTTTCTGGAGACTGCGAAGGAAAAGCAGCCTCCCCAAGGTGGACGGTTTCAAGGACAATTTCAGCAGGTGGCACCAGTGGGTGAGGGTGACTGGGGGGAGGGCCCTATGGAGCAGAGGGTCTGGGGTGGGACAGTCGGAGGAACCAGCGAGGCTTCGGGAACCGTTGCCGCTGTGAGTCCCAGCTGGGGCAACTGGAGACCCTGCCTCTGTGCTGGCACCTTCCTCCTGGGCCTCCTGACCCCTCTGGGAGCCCCGACAAGATGCAAACTCGGCGCCCCCCCCCAGGGCCCCCCTCTGGAGGGCCTGACCTCCTCCCTCTCTGAGGCTCACAGGACTGAGTCCTTTCAGTTGCCCCACAAAGCGCCCCTGCAGTGAGAAAGCCCGCCCTCTGGCTTCCTGATTCATGGCCTCGGCCGTGGGCTACGACACCCTGAGTTCCTCACAGTTTAGCGTGGGGGCCAGGCACCAATGTAGCCGCCTGGCACGGGGGTCAGCCCGGAGCCCACCCACTCACCCCCGGACGGCCCCTGGTTCCCACGTGAGGCGGGGGTTGAACGCAGACCGGAACGGTGCCGCATCCCCGTGATTTGGGGCCTGCCGCCACCCCGGGCCTCAGTTTCCCCGTCTATAAGGTGCGGAGGCTGGTCTTTGTCCATGGCGTCTGTACTGTGACCCGGGGCATTCTGGGCATCCCCTGAAGGGTGGGACAGCAGAGAGGGGACAGCAGGGAGGTCCGGAAGAGCTAGAACCCGGCCGCCTTCCCTCTGAACTTACACGTCGTCGGGAGACAGGTGTTTGGTGCTGGAGCATCGTGCTTCCTGTGCCCTTTGCAGGTCACATGCTGCCCACCTCGCGGGCATGGCTCTGACCAGCCTGTGACCCCCTGAGAACGGGCCTGCGGCCCTTGGGGCCTCCTGCTCTCGGTAGCAGCCGCCTTTCCCCTCCACAGATGGAGACAGACCATGAGGGTCTCGGGCTCCTTCTGCCCAGCTCTGCCTGTCCCCCAGCCCTGCCCCTGGGCCCCGGGCTGAGGAGGGGCGCCCTGGGGGTGCTTGGCACGCCCACCCCTTCGACCCTGGGGCGCCCCACGAGGCGGCCCAGGGGACGCTGGTGGAGGCCCCTGGAGTTACCAGTCTGTGCCTCTCGCCCTCCAGATGCCCGCCTCTGAGAAGGCAGCGCCCCGCGTCTCCGCCCGCGCCCCCCAGCCTGCCCCAGGCCCACGCAGGCCCCCGCGCACCCCCCACTTGTGCTGGGGCGCCGCCACCCCCAGCCGCCCTACAAGAGCAGCGTCTGTGCGGTTCATGAGCCTCCGCCTGGGCTCCTGGCTTCTGGTCCACGCGCATGGGGCAGGCGCCCCGAGGCCGAGGCGGCCAGTCTCAGAGCTCGAGGCCCAGAGCCAAGTTTCGTGCAGGCGCCAGGCTCCTGAAAACCCCACGAAACCACCCTTCCCGTGCTCTTCTCAATATTCGTTTCTTTTCTCTCGCACGCACGCTTTTCACAAGGCTTCCGGGGTGCCGTCCTCCCCCTGTGTCCAGACGTCCTGCCAACGTCCGTGCCACCAGCGGAGATTTCGGGCAGGCCCCACGTCCGCTCTGCTGACAGCGCCCTGCGTCCCCGTGCCGGGGATGCGTCCCTAGTCAGTGCCTGCGGCGGGGGGGACAGGGCTGGGGGAGCCACAACGCCCAGGGGCTCAGGAAACCGTGGCGGAAATGAGCAGACCCTCGCGCTGAACCCCGAAGGTCAAGGCCGCGGACCCGGAGGGGGAACGGGCACAGCCCGGGCGTGGGAGCGGGTCAGATCGGTGCTGGGCGCGCCGGGAGGGAGGAAGGAGGGGAGGGGGGCCCCGCCAAGGAGCGGGAGGGGGTCCTCGAGACCCCGGCCGCCGGCCTCGAGCGCGGGGCCTCCCGCGGCTGACCGAGGCGTCTGGCCCCCTGCAGGAGAGCTACAGCGCCGAGTGTCAGTTCGTGGAGCGGATCCACGAGCTGGGCTATAACACCTACGCCTCCCGGCTGTACCGCACGGCGCCCAGCGGGCCGGGGGCCCAGCGCCAGCCCAGCGCCGAGAGACTGTGGTACGTGTCCGTGAACGGCAAGGGCCGGCCTCGCAGGGGCTTCAAGACGCGCCGCACGCAGAAGTCCTCTTTGTTCCTGCCCCGCGTGCTGGACCACAAGGACCACGAGCTGGTGCGTCTGCTCCAGAGCGGGGCCGGGCTCCGCGGCGGCCCGCCCAGGCCCCCGGGCAAGGGCCCCCAGCCCGGGCAGCGGAGGCAGAGGAAGAGGAGCCGGGGGGGCCGGGCGTAGCCCCCCCCCCCCCACCCCCACCCCGGACCCGGCCGAGGAAGGCCGTCCACGTTCTGGCCCCAGGCCGGCTCCGAGCCCCCGGCTGACCCGGCCCAGCAGGTGCGGGCCGGCCGGTGCCCGAGTGCCCACCGTCCCAGCCGATCGCCGCGGCACAGCAGGTCTCTGGGACGCTCCCCGCTGCCCCCATCCCTCTCCTGCTCTGCCCGGCTGCTGTGTGCCTCCCGGCCCTCTGCGATTCTCTCCAGCGCAGTGGGATCGGAAGGGAGCGCCGGCCGAGGGGGGCCGGGCAGGGAGGGCCGCTTTACGTGGGCGGCGTGTGGGTTTCCGTTGGCCCGGAGCCCCCTCGGCCCCCCCGGGGGAGCCGGCTGTCGCGGGGGCCGCCCGAGAAGCCTCCCGGCGGCACGGCTGTGGGAGCTCATGGGCGTCTGTGTAACCGAAACATTAAAGCGTTGCATTCGACTCGGCTGTTTGATAGATTGCGACGCAGCCTGAGCCCGGGGAGACCCTTGCCGTTTTTCCTTGAACCCTGTTTGCTTGCGACGATGACCGCGTCTGTGCCAAATCGCTCTTTTCAGACGTAAGACTGTATCCCGAGGAAAAGGGCTAACGATGCGTTTTCATGCCCTGGTTTGGAAAGCGGCTGTTTGTCGAAAGCAAGAGGTGGTTCGTGCGGACGGAAAGCATGGGCTGATGCGTGTGTGTGTGCGCGTGTGCGTGTTCCTGTGCCCGTGGGGGCACACGCGTGCATGCATGAGTGTGTGCGTGTGTGCACCTGCACGTGGAGAGAGAGAGAGACGGGTTTCCTTTGTTTGGAACCACCCCCCCCAAAAAAAACTCCCTCCGTCGTGAAGCTGTGTCTCCGTGGGCAGTTTTAAGCACCTGCACGATGTGCCAGGTATGAGCCTCCTTGAACTCCTTCACCCCTGCAACCTGCCGGGCCCAGAGGAGCAAAGGCCGTGCACCTGGTCCCCCCACCATGGCGGTGGGTGGGGTCACCTGAGGCTAGCCCGGGTGAGAGCCAGAGGGCACGGGCAGTGGCTCACTTTTCTCGGACCTTGCAGGGGGAGCAGGTGAGGGGTATGGAACGAGATGCTGCAGGTTCCCGGCGTGGCCCCCGGGGTCGCAGAGGAGGAAGCACGTTCAGGAGGTGAGCTTGCCCAGGGAGCGTAGGCGGAGGTGTGGCCACATCGCACCAAGATGCCCCCGAAACAAAGGGGGCGACGCTCGGGGGCTCAGGGTTAATACCCAAAACAGATTGGATGGGAGAGGTGGGAAGGCAGCAGCTCCTAGGCGGGGGGCTGAGGGCCAGTCGCAGGCGCTGCCCTGTTCTGCTCTGCCTCCTGAGCGGGGACAGCTGGCCTTGTCCCCAGGAGGCCCCCGGTGCCCCTGCGGGAGGAGGCACTGGCCCCCCCCCCCCCACCCAGGCAGGGAGCCAGGCCACCCACGTCAGGCTTGGCCGGCCTCCTTCTGTCCAAGTCGCATGTTTGCAGGACACGGGGCTGGTGTCACAGGGCGTGACTCTTGCCCTGGCCACCCCCCCGGGGACATCACACTGCCCAGCCCACCAGCACAGAAGGTCTGAGACCCCAGCACGCCAAGGAGGCCCCAGACCCTCTGAGTCTACTGAGCTCATGTGTGAATCACGTCCTTCCCTCCTTCTCTTCTTAGCAGATACAAGGCTCCTGGGGACCCTCCTGGGGGTGGGGCGGTGGGCACACAGGTAGGATCCCCCGGAAAGGAAATCGGGATGGGAGTGGGGTCTCATGAACCCGCTTTCGGGTTTCACTATTTGGCCTGGTCCCTTCTTTGTAGGCGTGGGGCGGGCAGAGGCTGGAGACCGGGCACCCACGTCCCCATGAGAAGATGCCTTGTGAGCCAGGAGGCCCCAGTGATGACGGCCTACCTCCCTCTCATGCCTTTGCTGTCACCCCCACCTGCCCAGCCAAGGGGGAAAAAGGGGGGGAGGAAGAAGGGGGAGGGGGAGGGTTTGAGCGGGGTCTTTGCTTTCGAGGGTCTCTGGGACTTTGGGCGGAGAGCCGACAGGAGTGGGGCTATCCGTGGGGCAGCTGCTGGGAAACAGGATGGCCGCTGCTCCACAAGTCACACGCAGAATTGGCACGGGATGCGGCAAGGCCCGAATGGGCTGGAAGCAGGGCCTCCGACAGGCATTTGCTCCCCCACATTCGCAGCCGTGTACTCGCAATCCTCGCGAGGCGGGCTCGCCCAAATGTCCGGCGACAGATGGTTGGAGACGCCAGGTGCGGTCCATCTACACAGCGGAGTAGCATTCAGCCTCCAGGAAAGAAGCCGACCCCTGCCACGGCAGGGATGGACCAGGAGGGGACGCTCAGCGACACGAGCCAGCCGCAGAAGGACACCTGCTGTGTCATCCGCTCACACGAGGCCCCGAGAGGAGTCCCGTCTATCCAGACAGAGGGCAGACGGTGGGCGCCGGGGCTGGGAGGGGACAGTTAGTGTCTAATGGGGACAGAGCGTCCAAGTCATGCAAGCCTGCGGAAGCAGTTAGCTCTGTGAGATTGTACACTCAAAAGTGGACAAAATGGTGAAAAAAAAAAAAAAACCATAAAAACAAAAACAGAAACAACAACAACAACAAAACCAGCACGATGTCTCGACTGCCCGAGCTGCGTTGCTGGTCTCACTGGCCTCCCGCCAAAAGTCGAGAGCTGGCCGCGTCAAAGGTGCCCGGTGAGCAGTGCTGAGTCAATTAGGGGAAAAGAGAATCGCTAGGGAGTGGCCAGCCGGGCGCCCTCGCCTGCGCAGAGCTGACAGGACAGGCCGCAGGTGGCCTCGGAGGGCGAGAGCCGCTCTGCTTCCCCGGGACCCGTCCACTCGTCAGCTGCCCCGGGAAAAAGGTGGCCCCATCCGTGTGAAGCCAAGAAACCAAGGGCCCGCTGCCTGGCCCCTGAGCCCCAGCCGTGGGCGGCCCCCCTCTGGGTGACCGAGCTTCAGCTGCTTGGAGCGGGTCTTTGAGCCCCTCGGCAGGTTCTGAGGCCTCCCGCCTTCCCGGGGGTGGAAGGGCTTACAAAGGTGAACCGTAGGTCCACAGTTAGCCCCCAGCCATCCGAGGGTGACCTTGCCGGGGCCACGTCCCGGGGCTGAGCCAGAGCGGCACCCTCTAGAGCTGACCCCCGTCCCCTCTCCGACTGTAATGACTGGAAGACCGGGGCGGCCCGCACTTGTGCCTGAGAGCACAGGCAGGACTGCGTGTGAGCACCTCCAAACGGGACTCAGGGGACAGGAGGCTTTGGGGTGGAAACAGAGGCCGTGCAGCAGCTAGATTTCTACCTGCCGGTCCAAACGCCGCCTTGGCCCCTTTTGTGGTCTCGTGACTGATGGTGAGAATTGGCCCCTGCCTCTCCCCAGCCTTGGCTTCTCCACCTGCCACACGGGCTTCCGCGGTGGCCATCAGGATGACCGACGGGACACAGATGGCGAATGTTCTATCAGAACAGCGGCACGGCCAGGAGTGGTCAGAGGGGAGGGCCGGGTACCGCTCTTTCCCGCAAGGGCTGGGAGACGCACGGGAGCAGGTGCCTCACCAAGGCGACTGTTCTGTGGTGTGCTTATTCGAGTGGCTCAAAGGTGAGGAATGGATGGAAATTGTCAAGGGGGGGCAGGGGGCACACCAGGAGCTCTGATGGCAAGGTGGGCATCCCTGGGAAACCTCATGCCTTGGCAGGCTGGTTTCAAGGTGGAAATTGCATACATTCATTTATTATCACGGATAAAATAAATACACTTATCTACCTTTTAGGAGGTATGGCAGTGTATTTCTCTAATCACCCACCCACCCATCCATCTGTCTGTCCATTCACCGATCTACTCACCCATCCACATCCATCCACCCATCTACCCATCCTTCCATCCATCCATCCATCCATCCATCCACCCATCTACCCATCCTTCCATCCATCCATCCATCCATCCACCCATCTATCCATCCGTCCATACACCCATTCTTCCATCCATCCATCCATCCATCCACCCATCTATCCATCCGTCCATCCATCCATCCATTCATTCACGCATCCATCTGTCCATCCATCCATCCACCCATCCATCCATCCACCCATCCCTCCATATATCCATCCATCCATGCATACACACACACACCCAGCCTCGTGGAAGACAGAGGTACGGCTCTAAAGTAACAGGTTGAGAGCAGTGACCTGGAGAAATTCAGGAAGAACTGTGGCAGCTCCCTGTTGGTGAGGACAATGGGACACCGTCAGTTAGGACCCCATTCTTGAAAGCCTTGTGACCAGCCGGCCGCCATCTAGATGACAGCTCGACAACATCCTCACCCCCCTTCGGAGCGGCCCCGGGGAGTGGAAAGGTCCAGAATGAAGAGCTGAGGCCATGGTTGGAGGAGATGGATGAGAGAAGGAACTGGCTTCGTGGCGAGGGCTGTTTGGAATCCCAGCCCTTGGAGTTGTGCCAGCCTGGGTCTCGATGGAGGCGGGTCTTGATGTTCTGTTCGGGGCTTGTGCGGCCGGGGAAGGTGCTCTCCTCACTCTGAGCTTCAGTTTCCTACTCTGCGAAATGGGGGCAATAAAGACGCGGACATCACAAGGCTGTCTCCAAGATTCAGTGCCGTGAAAGAGTGAAGGCTGGTGCCTGGCACGCAGACCCCTGGCCAGGCTGGGCTGAACCAAATGGGGTGGACCTCCCAGGTTCTCCAAGGAGGGTGGGCCCCCCCCCCCGGCCCTGAGCCCAGGGGGTGCTGGCCGGGAAACCTGTCCTGCTCACTTGATTCTTGTGCCTGGGCTGCTTTTTTGTTACAAGACATTTCTCTCTGACCTCCTCCCTTCACGGACTCTTACCATGCACAAACAAGTCTATCTGCAAGCTCAAATTCTTGAGCGGACTGAACCCCCAAGCACGCGGCAAGGCTTGGTGGCTTTGCCAAGAGTCGCCTCTACCGGGATACTCTTCTAGCCACCTCTGCCTCCTACCTCCTGTGCCCCTCAGTCTTTCTCCCGTTCCTCCCTCCAGCCCCACTTCGCTGCCTATCCCAAGCCCTTCCCTGCCACAGGACCTTTGCACACACTGCTTCTTCACCTGGGATCCATAGGACAGTGAGGCCAAGGGACAGTGTCAGCTACACCCTGTTGCTGGCTTTTTGTAGAAGAGAGAGCAGCTCGGAGAGATTGAGCTGTTTCGGGGGGGGTCACACGTGCTGAAGGGAGCATGTCAGACCCTTGGCTGTCCCAAGGTCTCTCGGGCTCCGACCCTTGCGCCCGAGGACCGGCGGGACACTCAGGAGTGGGCACGGCGGTGCGGCCACTTTGGAAGACGGTCCGGCGGTTCTCTAAAATGTCAGGCAGAGGTTACGTGGGACCCCGCACTGCCTCTCCTAGGCACGTACCCAAGAGAGCCGAGAACGTACGGCCCCACGAAAACCTTGATGGCGGCGCCACTCACGGGAAAACGTTAGCCGACGGACGGACCGTGAAAACGGGCCGTGGCCGCGCGGCCACGCGTTGCCCGGCCGGAGGAAGAAACGACGTACTGGGACGCCGTGCCAAGGGGGGGAAGCCCGACACAAGGGCCACATACCGGTGGTCCCATTTACGCGAAATGTCCAGAATCGCACGTCCGTGGAGACAGAAAGGAGGCTGAAGGTGGCCAGGGGCGGGCGGGGCGGGCGGGGGAAATGGGATCACGGACACTGGACGCGGGGTTTCTTTCTAGGGTTTGGGGACGCCTAACACAGGCGGTGACAGCACACGGTGCTGTGAATACAGAGCCACTGAATCGGGATGTATGGTAGGCAGACTGTCCCTCAATAAATGTGATGCCCCCCCCCCGCCACTCCTGCAAACTCTTCCGTGACAGTTGGGCTGGTCGGGCTGGCCCCATCCTCTGGGGACAAGTGGGAGACGGGGGTCTGTGTGGTCCCAAGGGGTCTGGGAAGGCACCCTGCCTGCAGTGCCACAGCCCACCAGCAGGTGGCAGCGCGCTCAGCGACGAGCCCCAGGTGCGTCCCCCGGGACTGAGGACCGGCCACGTGGTCTGCCCAAGCCTGGTAGGCAGGCCCCGCTGGTGACCTGTTCGCAGCACCCGCTGGGTCACCAGGGTCAGGCCGGGGGGGGGGGGGGCGGGGGGAGGAGTTGGCCATCAGTTCAAGACTGACCAGTCCTAGGGAGGCGACAGCATCCCTGCGTGGACACGTAGGATGCCCCTTGGAGGGCAGAGGGCCCCCTCCCCGGGCATGAGGGCAAGACGCAGGTGGTGGGCCTGGTCCTGAGCAGGGTACGTAGCAGGCTCCCACTCTTGCTCCCTGGGCGGGAGACAGAGAACTGCTCCCCCTACTGAGAACACATTCATCCAGACATGACGATGATGATGGGGGGGGGGGGGGGTTGGCAGGAGGAAGAGGAAGAAGAAAAGAAACACAAACTGGCTGCTTGCTTGGCTTGGTGCCCTGTCATTTGGATTGATCCCCACGGAGTGGGGTTCTCGCTCTCCACGTGATGGACGAGGAGCCAAAAGCCCAGAGGAGGCAGGCTCCTTGCCCAAGGTCACACAGCCTCCAAGGTGGGAGCCCACATTCAGACCCAGCCACCGGGCTCCCGTACGTGGCTTGGGCTCCGGTGGTCCTAAGGAAGGGCGCGGTTTCACATTTTTGTCTCTGGGCCCTTGATTTCAGCCAGGGGTGCTCAAAATGTGGTCTCCTGACATGGGATTTGGCTTGAAATGCATTCCCGGGCCCCACTGCAGACGTGCTGAATCAGAGCCCCCGGGGGCGGCCCAGCAGTCTGTGTGTTAACAGCGTTCCTGGGGACGCCTGCGTATTTACAAGTCCGGGTGGGCAGGGATACCCCCACAGTGGCTCACGCTCAGCAAGTTAGCACATAGAGCGCTTTGCTATGGGCAGGGTGCTTTTCACCCCTCATCACGCTGAACCCCGTCTGGCCACTCCGCAAGGCTGGCCCTTATGACCCCCATTGTACAGGTGGGGAGACTGAGGCTGGGGGGTAAAGCCCCCAGCCCCTTGTGGTAGGGCATGAGCTTAGACTGGAAGCTGGGTCTCAGCAGCCACTGTGCCTGCTGCCCTGGGGACGGACAGTGTTCCTGGGAGGCGTGACTGCCCTCTGGCCAACCCGTACATCCTTTCTCGATGGGCTAGGGGGCGGGTGGGGAACTGGGCACAGACCGGCTGCCCCCACGCCGGTATGTGGGTCTTGGGAAGGTCACTGCCACAGAAATGTAGGCATCATTGTCTGAGGCCGCCTGAGGCCGCCTGCTGGAAGGAGACAGTCTGGAGTGGGGGTGGGGGGCCACAGTTCCCCGGAAGTTCACCAACATCTAATCCGGGCCATCCCTGGCCCTGTCAGCAGCAGCTTGGGTCCTTCCAATGCTCACCCCCCGACCCCGTGTGCCTATCTCGAGGTTGCTTTCGGAACCAAATAGAATGGGACATCATAGCTCATCTTTCCCCAGTGAAACCTCCTGGAGTATCTGTGAGTTAGTATCCACTCAGCTACAAAGGTCAGAAACCTCAAGGTAAAGGAACTCGAAGCAAGATGAAAGTGTGTAGCTCTGGTGTAAAAGAGGCCCAGCGTGATAAGGCTGCTCCACAGTCATCAGGGTCTCAGCTTCCTCCCATTTTTTCCTTCCGTTTTCACTTTATGGTGTTGACCTCATGGTACAAAACGGCTGCTTGGGCGCCAGCTGTTCCATCGCATTGCACCCCGCCACGGCAAAGAAGACCAGCGTCTCCCCACCTCACAGGACATCTCCCAGAAGCCACACCCCCTAGCACTGCTTTCCTCCCATTGGCCAGACTCCAGTCACACGGCTGCTTCAAGCAGTGACGCGACAGGCAGAGAGAGAAGAGGAGAAGGGGGGAAAGGAGAAAGGATTAAGATTTATTGCCAGCCCAGCCTGAGGCCACCCGCTAGAGGTCCGCACCCCTGCTTGTCCCACACGGGAACTTCCCTAACCAGGGCCCAAGAGATGCACAGAGGCTTTTCCAATGGGACACTGAGCGGCCGTTGCAGAGGCCCCTTCCCACGCAGGGGCAGGGGCAGGGGCAGGGGCAGGGGCAGGGCAGGGCAGGGGCTGGTGCCCTCACCTGGCACTCCCACCCTGCCCTGGGGGCTGGGGCCATTCAGAGGGCCTCAGGCCAGGCCAGCACCGTCTTCAAAACCGCACCCCCACGGGAGGTGCCGGGCTGCGGGACCCTGACCCAGCCATGCACGCTGGACGTTGTCACCTGCAGCCCGTCCTCCGGTGCGACCGCAGGCAGGTGTCCTCCGGGGCCGGGGCTCTCAGCACCTCCGGGAGCGATCTGGTCTCTGCTCGTCACAGAGGCTCACCAGGGGCCTGCACGGGGCACGTGAGGTGGGGCTCGCACCTGAGCCGTGCCCCCCCCGTCCCCCATCTGGACTCTGTCTTCTCCCGGCAGAGGGAGGCAGGCAGCTCTCCTCCGCCCCCCCCCCCCCCCAACGTAACCCTGCTGTGATTCAGGAGGGGCTGGGGTGGGCGTAAGCGGGGGAGGGCCCTGGGCCAGGAACAGAGGCTCGAGTCCCGACGGCCGTGACTAAGGGCCACCACGCCCGAGGCCGGAGTCCCCACACACACGCGCTCTGGCTCGGGCCACACGACCGTCCTCGGAGGCACGCGCTCTGACTATCGTCCCTGGTTCGCCGATGAGGAGACAGTACGGAGAGGTGAAGCCGTCTGCCAAGGTCACACAGCGCCCCATCTTGGTCAGAGCGTGGGCCCAAGCCCAAACCTGACTCCTCTTTGCACTCACCGTGGCACGGGCAGGGCGGTTGCTCTGTCTTTCGCATCCTGCGTCTCCCTGTAAGATAGGGGTGCCCGCCCCCGCCCTGGCCCCTCGTGGAGAACCCTGTAAGCCAGGCAGCGCGAGGAGCTCCGGGGAGGGCTCCCGGGCTTTAAGGCAGGCGCGCTGCAGAGGTCACGGGCTCCAGCCCCCGCCGCGATGTCAACGAGTGGGGGCAGGGCCGGCTCCTGGGGGGAGAGCCCTGGTCACCGGGCAGAAGTGACCGCTGTCCCGGGCCAGGCCCTCCTCACCGGGCCCCACTCCCTCTCTGCATCGAGCTCTGTCCTCGAGGCTGGCGCTGTGGTGGCCACAGGCTGCGGCCCCTCCGGCAGCAGATGATGCCGTCCCGTTGGTGGCGGAGAGGTCCCGCTTGGTGCCGTCCACACCGCCCGGCCGCCCCCCCATCTGCTTTCACAGACGCCGCTAACCTCCCCTAAATGCCGGTCTGGTGCCGATGCCGGCAGAGACACAAGGGTGGGCCAGTGCCACTGCCGGGCCTGCGCTCTGGAGGCCCCCCGACGATCCATGAGGGACCAACGGCTACTTTCAGATGGTGTGAGCACCGCCGGTCCCACAAGGCAAGCCGTGAAGCGGGCTCCAGAGGGATGTGGGGGATCGGGTGACACTTTGACCGAGAAGATCTGTCTGGGGAGGTGACGTCCAAGCGGACACCTGAGTGATGGGAAGGAGCCCCCGTGCAAAGGGGCTGGCCAGCCAGTGCAAAGGCCCTGTGGTGGGGAAAGTCCTGGCCGAGACCCCAAGCAACCGTGGCAGCTGCAAGGCCGCACGGAGCGAGGGCAGAGGGGCCCCAGGCCGGTGCAGGCAGGCAGGTCAGCCGGGCAGTGCCGCGCTGGGGACTCTGCATTTTGTTTGGAGCGTGCTCAGAGGCTGAGGCCACTCTCCGCCTGCCGGGGGCGCTTTGCGCTTGGCCCACCCGAGGAAACAGATGCCCTCTGCTCCTGAGGCAGTGACCGCTCACCCTGCCCCCAAGGTATTTTACCCCCTGGCCAGGCCCTCCCTTGACCCCCGACAGAGCTGAGGGATATAAACCTCAGTGTGGGCTTTGCCCATTAACAGCCCCCAGCCCCATCACCCACCAAGTGCTTCCAAATAAGAGACCCGAGTGAAAAAAACAAAGAAAACCAGAGGTGTTTACGTGGGGGAGGGAGGTGGCCGTGACGGGAAAGCTTTACGCTCAGAACCGCTGAAGTCACCAGGGTTTCGAGGACAGCTGTCCAGACCCCAAGAGAAAAAGAGGCACAGACAAAAGACGCCCACAGAAGGCAGCTCCTGGAGACCGATTAGCCCCGCCCCTCAAGGGCACGGGAGTTAATGCAAGAAAATCACTTCAAAACCATCAAGGTCACCAAAACAAAGGAAGTCCGGGCAACCAGCATGGTGACCAGGAGAATGAGACGTACTGACCGAACGTGCTGCGGGGTCCTGGGTGGGAGCCTGGGTCAGAAGAGGGACATTGAGGGGAACACTGGGAAGATGGGATCACGGCTGGACATCGGTTAGTGACAATGTGTCAGGGCTGGTGAGGAGACCGGGTGTGGGGTACACGGGAACGCCCCGTGCTATCTCCGTAGCTTTAACGCAAACCTAAAACTATTGTAGAAATTAGAAGTTTGTAACAGGGGCGCCCTGGGGGGCTCAGTCGGCGGAGCGTCCAACTTCGGCTCAGGTCACGATCTCGCGGTCCGTGAGTTCGATCCCCGCATCGGGCTCTGTGCTGACGGCTCGGAGCCTGGAGCCTGCTTCGGATTCTGTGTCCCTCTCTCTCTGCTCCTCCCCGGCTCATGCTCTGTCTCTCTCTCCTTCAAAAATCAATAAAAACATTAAAAAGAAATTTTTTAAATTTATAACAGATACAACAAAAATCTAGTTTCGTTGCCTACCTGTCAAATTAGTAAGGAAAAAAGCAAAACGGGACCACCCGCCCACCCGGTGCTGGTGAAGGTGGAGTTAAGCGGACAGCCTCCAACAGACCGCCACCCGCATAAACCGGTAATTTCGAGGACCGTAAATTAACCCAAAATTCTCAGCCCGAATGCAGAGACGCTGTGCTTCTGAAGATCACATCCCAAATACATTAAAAAAAAAAAAATGTTGGGGCGCCTGGGTGGCGCAGTCGGTTAAGCGTCCGACTTCAGCCAGGTCACGATCTCGCGGTCCATGAGTTCGAGCCCCGCGTCGGGCTCTGTGCCGACGGCTCAGAGCCTGGAACCTGTTTCCGATTCTGTGTCTCCCTCTCTCTCTGCCCCTCCCCCGTTCATGCTCTGTCTCTCTCTGTCCCCAAAAAAATAAATAAACGTTGGAAAAAAAAAATGTTTACGCACAAAGATGTTCATCGCAGCGTTGTTTATAATAGAAAAGGCAGAGAAACGAAACCGTCGGAAACCATCTAATATTAGAAACAGAGCAGAACGGTTAAGTAAACCGCGGTCCGTCTGGAGAAGTCACAGGGTTCACAAAGATCACAGAACGGTGTGGGAAAATGGTAGGGGCTATTTATTACGTGAAAATAAGAACCGCGTTTGCAGGATGATTCATTCATCTGCTCGTCGAGCCAATAAATATTTATGGAGACCTTGGCTGTGCGAGGGGGGCCCTACACTTAAGAGCGGGGGTGCCGTGGGAGAAGCGGACTCCGGAGCCAGCGACGATCCCCCCCTGGGGTGAGGGCACCAATGGAGGTGACCGTGCTGGGCCCCGGGGTCGGGGAGGGGCTGCTAGTGCAGCCCGGGGGGGCAGGCAGGTTTCCCGAGACGAGCCGGCGCTCCGTCTCACAGAAGGTGGGGGCACGCGGACGACAGGGTCCGCACGTGAGGCCCGTCGTCCTGCTGGGTGGGCACCGTGCAGGGAGACGAGGCCTGGGCGCACAGCCAAGGCCATCGGGCCTCCTCCGTCCGCGTCGAGAGCCACGGAGGGGCACGGAGGCAGCGGCCGCATCAGATAGCTCACCAGCCGCTCTGGGGAGTGGCCGCCCCCCCTGCATCATGGCCCGACCCACACACACCGTGACCCGTGCGCCGTAGGTCAGAGGAAGTGTCCCCCCGCCCCCCCCCCCAGAGCTATCAGGACCTCAATCTCATGGGGCCTTTCTGCTGCCACATTCCTGTCCTGGGCGATCAAGATGAACAGAGGCCGCGTCCCTTCCGAGTGCCACGGTCACTGCTTCTGGCGTGTCCACATCCCCTGCCTCCTGGGACCACAATGGCTCGTGAGAAACCAAACATCCCGGGGCTGCCTAGGCGGCCGTCCTCCGCGGGGCCCTGGGTCCTGGGAAGCGTGTAGTCACACAGCCAGGGGCCCAGGGCGTGACGGAGGACAGCAAGAAGCCGTCTGGCCCCGGCCCAGAGCCTCTGTTCGGAAGAGGGGGTCCCCGGGCCCCCTCTGTCCAGCGTGGGGCCTTGCTGCCCGCACACACCCACGCTGCCCAGTGAAGACAGACAAGCCACCGTCCGCCCGCCCACGGGGCTCTCACCTTCCTCGCCCACGTTCTTGTTGAACCCCCACCGCGAGGGAAGGAGGGGGCCGAGGCTCAGAGAGGGCGAGCAGCTTGGCCACAGGCACACAGCAGTCGATTGACGGGTGGCGCTCCACAGAGGTCTTCCCATCAGCACGGGCTGGGATGCTCCCAAGCCGGCCTGGGCCTGCTGTCCTCGCAAGGGCCGCTGGGAGAGATCGACCACGGCGATTTGCGCTGCCTCAGTTTCCTCCACTGCCTCCCGGAGCTGCCAGTGTGAAACCTACCTGAGACGCGAGCAAAATGCCCCAGGTCGGCCCTCAGGTCATGGCAGCTGCTCTCATGATGCTCTGCCATAGAACGGCAGTCACTGTGCCCGAGTTCTGGAAGTTTCCGAGGCCTGAGAGGGTGCATTTCCCCTGGGGAGCCGCAGGTGCAGAACGGCCAGCCGGGTAGGTTCGGAGAGGGAAGACGCCGGAGGTGTGCGGACGGTGCTCTGGGGGCCCAGCCCCCGCCCCCCACTCCGTTGTGTGCACAGGCCTTGAGCGCCCAGGGGCCCCAGCCGGCACATGGAGTCATCCCTCCACACGGGGGTGCTTCCCTGCTGTCCGGGGTGGTCCCGAGCAGAGCTGAGTGGCCGGGACAGAGGCCGGTGGCCCACGAAATACTGCAGATACTTCCCAGCTGGCGCCTTCCAGACCCGCGTGCCCACGCTGCCCGTGTCGGCGAGATTCCAGAGACACAGGCCACCTGGGGCCATCCTCCACCTTCGGTTCTCCGGTTGCTTCTCTGCTCTCAAGAGAAAAGCGCCTCTCCCCGGCTCACGGGACCCCGGGTCCTGAGCCCCCATTTCCTGCCCGGCCAGCGAGGCAGGGCCTGGGCCCTGGGTCCCGGCAGCCCATTCAGACCTGAGGCCGCCCGGGGCCCCGCCGGGAGGAGACCGGGCTGGCCGCTGCCCGAGGTTCGGAGACCACGCGAGTCTGGTTCACCCCCCGGGTGTAGGGTAAAGCCTTCTCTGCCGCCCCCACACCCGGCCCCTGCTGGGAGCCGGGACCCCCGCCTTCGCCGCATCTGGAGGTGCTCCCGGCAGCGGGAGAGCCTCGCCTTCCACACAGAGCTACCGTAGGTGGCCTGTGGCTTTTTCGAAGGCCTGCCGCACCCTCTGTCCCCTGCCACAGCACGTCCCCCTCGGCGGCGCCTCTGGGCCTCGCTCTCCGCCTAGGTCACCCTCCCCACCCTGACCCGAGCTTCGGGTTGACCAGATGCCTCTTCTTTGCGGGCCGCGTCCCTGACCCCCATCGGCCCCCACCAGGAGGCCCCCCGATTTCCCTGTCTGAATCCTCACCTGTGGCTCGTTCCTTGCTCACGATGTGCTCTGGCCGTGGATGGCGGGTCCCCCGAGGTGGGGAGGGCAGTGGGCATCTCCACCACGTGCCCTGTGTCTGAGACCCAGCTACCCCAGCGCAGCTGACGTTGGCTGGCCGAGTGACTCACGGGGCTTTGAAGCGGACAGAAGTCCCCCTGCCTGCGACTGGGGGTCGGGGTGTGGGAGGGAGTCAGCGTCTCCGGGGGGCGGGGAGCGGCGAAGGATGGGCGACGGGGCAGAAAGGAGGAGACGCGCTCCACGGAGCCGGCGGCCGGCGTCTTGGGGACCGGGGAGGCAGATGCGCACCTGAGCCAGAGTGCAGCCCGCGACGCACCCTCCGCCTAATCGGGAGTCGCGCCTCTTGGTCGCCGGGACTCCTTTCTGGCTCCTTTGCCCCCGAGTCTCCCCAGGGGTTGCGCGTCTGTGACATCAAAGGAGCAAGAACGTGTCGCCGAGCAAACTCGTCGTCGTCGTGTGCGCCTGGCCGTGGAAACTAAGGGAAGGGGGGCCTGTTTCTTGGGGCTGTGATTCGGAGACTCCGGGAACTCAGGCCGTTTCTCCGACACGCTCTTCCCCCCAGACGCCTGTCCGCGGAGTGAGGGCGCACGGGAGCTGGCTCCCGCCAAGACTCCTGCCCCCGGCCCGCCGGCCGGCCGCCTCCTGCGGCCGGCCCCCCGGGATTGCACAAAGAAAGTAGCGCGTCTGTGAAACAGAAGCCGGGGCACCTCAGGGGGCCGGGCAAGTTTTATTTTGGCTTCGGCCCCACGCTTGCCTGTTGGCCTTTCAGTCGGGCCCTCGAGGCAGCCCCACATGCCAGGGGCGGTCTGGTTTTACTTGAATGAGCTGCTGGGAAGAAGGCTCAGCCCATCTGACCCGGTTCTCAGGGAATGACCTCTGGCTGGGAGCATCTATTTTAAAGGAGGCCGCCATTTGGTCTTCACCAAAATAGTTGAAAGAAGGCCCCAGAATAGCAGGCTGGGTCTGCCCCGGCTTAGAAGCCGCATCCCAGGCTTAGAGCAGGCGCACGGGATGGGGGATGGCAACAAACAGGCGGCAGAGGCAGAAAAGGGCCTCTTGTCACCGAGGCCAGAGGCTGAGGAATGGCCCTCGGGTACCTCGATGGCCAGCGCCCCGGCCTCAGCCGCGGAATCTCCCCCCCCCCCCCGCCCCCCCCCGCCTCCCGGGAGACAATCAGAGGCCTGATCCTTCAGGACCGTCGTCCCACTGTTACCCATTTCACAGATGGGAGCACGAGGGTCAGGACCCACGCGAGTTCCGACAGCCAGAGTGACGGGTGCAGCCGGGCAGTGCGGACGGCCCCCCAGGAGGCTGCAGTCTGGTGGCCTCGCCCTGGATGGCAGGGATCATGACAATGATGCTGAGTGGGGAGATTGTAGTGCAGGTGATGCCCCTTGCTGTTCCCTGAGCCCCGGAGGGGGCGGGAGAGGGGGTGGGGGATCCCTTGTTTTTCCAGTTGGTGGGGGGAGGGGGCTCGGCTCGGCACCCCTCCCCCCAACCTGGGTAGGAGACTAAGGCACAGCAGAGAGTTTATCTCGTCCGACGGCGGGGGGGGGGGGGGGGCGCCTAAAAGCAATCCAGGGGCGACCGCAGAGGACACAGCCAACGAGGTCGACCCTGCAGGAAAACAAGACACAGTCGACTCCGTGAGGGTTCGCTTTGTCCACACCGGCGGTTGTAGGGACTGATAAGACCGGGCTGGTGACAAGTGGGTGAGAAATGGGGCCCGTGAGGCGCGGTCCCCCTGCCTTTCGCTGAATCCTACCCAGATGCAGCGCCTCCCCACGGTGGCTCTCACCGGGCAAACACAGCCCTTTAAAGGGCCGGCCTGTGCCCCCCAGCCTGGCCAGGGCAGAGTGGTCACAGGGGAACCGAGTGCCCTGAGCCCTCTTCAGGAGTGCCCTGGCCGCCAGAGAGGCAGCACGAGCCAGAGTCAGCGACCAGGGCGCTTTGGGGGCCTCCGTGCGTGGAGGGTGACAGCTGGCACAGGGAAGGGGACCGCGAGCCCCCGCTTGCCCAGGGGTGCCCCTTTGGTCCCAGGGCCACAATTAGGAGTCTCCTTTTTGTCTCAAGAGGCCACGGCTGGCCTTTCCTAAGGCCAGGCTGTGATGCCGTTGGACTTGAGAGGCAAAGCTTCCCCGAAAGGTCAAGGTTGCAATGAGGTCAGGAAGGTGAGTAGGGGGCTAATTAGGCAAGGAGAGGGGGGATGCCTCTTCGAAATGTCTCTGCCCCCTCCCGGAGGGCCACACCTGCAGCCCAAGCCCCCGTGTCCTCTGGCCCCTTGACTAAGAGGAACAGGTGACCCGCTCCTGGGACAGACCCCCAGGCCGCCTCCCTCGCGGCGGTCCCCACCCCGCTTCACAAAAGGCAGGCTAAGCTCTGCACTGGGAGGTGCCACAGCCTCAGGACAGCAAACGAACAAACAGGGGCACCTCCTTCAGCTCCCCCGACCCAGAAGCAGCCCCTACCGGGCTCAAGGGCAGCTGTAGGGACGGTGGGGCCCGCACCGGGGGGTTGGGGATGCAGACATCTTGGGGAGCGGAGGGCCCCGGGCATGCTGCTCTCACGCCGTGACCCGACCCCCAAATCCCACGCGGTTGACAAGGGTGCATCTCTCCTGCAAGGGAGGCCCGAGGTCAGCAGGCACCAGCTCGTGGCAGGGGTCTGGCCGTTTCGGTCTACTTGTGGACACGCTTGTCACCCGCCCCCTCGGTCAGAGCCACAAGTCAGACGCAGGGCATCCGCCCTTGACACACATCCTCCTCGCCTGTGTGAATTGGGAAACGGGTCGGGGGTCTCCCGACGGCGATCTGACGCGGTCGTCTCGCCCCGAGGACCGCCCTGGCCAATCCGTCCAGCTGCGGGTTTCGCCACGTCAGGGGAACGAAGTCTGCAGGACCCAGGGTTGCAAAGAGATGTCCATACAGCACACGAGACGTCAGAAGGTTGTCATCACCCAGCAATGACCCCGCCCCGCCTGTCGCTTTGCTCCCCTGTAATGGGCTCAAGGCCGTGCCCCCCTCCCCGGTCACAAAGCAGCTGGCACCATTCAGCCTTCTCCCAAGGTCTTGGCAGAAAAGCCTTTGGAGGAACTGCCCAGAGCCGAAACGCCGGCTGCCGGTGACTGGTGAGAAATCCTTCGCAGACTCTGGAGGCTTCTGCGTCCTTACCGTTGACAAATTTTAAAAAGGGATCTAGTCCAGGTGTCAGTGGACAGAGTGGGGAAAACCACTTCGGGTGGTAAGTCGTGATTTTGAACATACGCTTTGGCAGGTGTTCGAATCCCTGAGTGACGTCATGTAACAGAGCACCCCCCCCACCCCCGCCCGTTCTGTGAATGAGGTTGGTATTACGTTCACAGTATTTTGATCAACTACGTATTAATAATGTTTGTGATGGAAACAAAATCCAGAGCAAAAACGCTCACAAAATCATTTTTAAGACATTTCAATTCATAGGGGCACCTTGGGGGGGGGCTCAGTCAGCTGAGCCTCTGACTCCTAATTTCGGCTCAGGTCATGATCTCACGGTTCGTGGGGTCGAGCCCTGTATTGGGCTCCGTGCTGACAGCTCAGAGCCTGCTTGGGATTGTCTCTCTCTCCCTCTCTCTGCCCCTCCCTGCCTCTCTCTCTGTCCGTCTGTCTCTCTCTCTCTCTCAAAATAAATAAAACATTTAAAAAAAGTTTAAATTCATAGAAATCTCTTGGTTCCAGAGAATCATGATAGGGTGATCAAAAAAGATTTTCAAGGTTAAAGTTACCTTAAATTCGGGTAAAACTGGTGGGGGGCGTAGAGTGGAAACATAAATGCAAAGGAAATGGTAAGGATTTACGACTTTTGGCTGTTGGAGTAAAGTTGTTCACATGTTTTTTAAATAAAAGATGAACCCTATCAAGTTCTTATGGCTCTTAGACTCCACTGGATACGCTTAAAAGAGCAATGGAAGAATTCTATTTAAAAATGTCAATATTTAGGGACGCCTGGGTGGCTCCGTGAGTTAAGCGTCTGACTTCGGCTCAGGTCATGATCTCACAGTTCGTGGGTTCGAGCCCCGCGTCGGGCTCTGTGCTGACAGTGTGGAGCCTGCTTGGGATTCTCTCTCTGCCCCTCCCTGCCTCTCTCTCTGTCTCTGTCTCTCTCTCTCCCTCTCTCTGCCCCTCCCTGCCTCTCTCTCTCTCTCTCAAAATAAATGAATAAACTTAAAAAAAAATCAATATTTAGAATACACTAGAGACGTTCTTTGCAATCCTTCCTGATACATTTTGGATTTCAACCTGATAAGGTGCAAACAGGTGGCTCACTCACACGCCAGGATGTGCCCTGCAGAGGACGGGGCCAGACGAGAAAGGGGGCTGGGGGTTCCCTGGCCCCCTCCCCAGGGAGGGTCCCTCCCCTGACCTCCTGTCTCAGAGAACGCAGGGCCCCCCAGCCCCTCCCCAAGGGGTGACAGGGACGGTCCCATTTCCTTCAGTCCTCCCAGATACCTGAGCAGGTGGGCACCGTTGTAGACCCAGCTTTGCAGAAAAAGCAACAGAGGCTCGGAGGGTGTGACTTACCCAAGGCCACACAGCCCATAGGGGAGGAGCCGGCATCTGGCCCCCGCCTGTCTGTCTCCAAGTCCCCACCATAGCCCATCAGCCCCACTGGGTCAGTGCTGCTCCTTGATTTGTGGCCTATGATGGAATCTTCTGCAAGATGCATGAACTGGGCCAGGTGATACCTTGGGGTTTTCCTTGGCTTTGCCGTCCCAGGGAGAAGTAAAGAGAAGAGACCCATCTGGGGCAGAGATGCCATATGCAGGCTGAGCATGTTGTCCAGAACTTTCCCTAGGCCCAGCGGGTCCACCCAGGGCGTGGGGTGGGAAGGGAGAGGAGAAGGAAGGGAGGAGGAGGGCAGAGCCCAATTGCCTGCGTTGAGGCTGACCTTTGAAATGACCTGTCTTTCGCCCCACCTGCCCCAGGATGATCCTCTGAGGGCCCTGCAGGCTGCGGGTGAGAGGGACGGGGGTCCGGCTCCCTCCCACACGGGTGTTTCCCACGCCCTGTCATTGAACCTGGCTGATTCTCACTCCCACCCAAACAGGCAGACCCCTGGCGTTGCTGGGAAGAGGGTGGCCTCATTGTCAGAGGTGCTGGGACACGTTGAGCCTAGGGACAGGGGAGCCAGCCCCGTCTCACCTCTGATGACACACCCGTCCCAGCCCTTCCTGGTGGTCAGCCCCCAGACCCCTGGGATGGGCACAGCGCTGTGAACTAGAACCCTGGCCTGGTCCACAGGTCTGCCCACCTCTGGGCCTTTGCCCCGCTGTCCGCTGTGCCTGAAGCTCCCCACCCTTCCCTTGACCAGCCCCTTCTCACCCTGCAGGTGTTGGTGGAAATGTCCCCATCCCGACGGCCTGCTCACTCTCCACTGAGCCTGCCCTCGCGTGTGTCCCAGAGGACACCCCACGACCCCCGAGCGGCAGCCTCCTGCTGGCTCTCTGGTTTGGGGGCTCTCCTTCCCCAAGATGTAGGTTCCGCGGGTCCGCGGCTATCTGACTTGGGCAGGGAGACAGGATGCCAGAGTGGACAGACCCCTGAGTGAGCCCTGGGTGACCCTTTCCTTCTCTGGCCCCCTGGGTGGGTCCCTCCTGGCTCCGACTGTCTGATTTGAAATATGAGAAGGGCCTGGTAGGGAGCGGGGGCACTGACGGTGTTCTATGACTTTCCACGGTTGTGACGTCAATGCCTGGAGCTTCGTCCCCACTCTGGAGCTCACAAAAGATTTCCCCAACATGGTCTGGATCCCTAACGTCTGCGTGGAGCAGGCACGGTTGGGACCATGAGCTCTGCTTCCCAAAAGAGGAAACCGAGGCAGGGATCAGGGTGGCTGGGAGCTTGGGCATTGGTGTCCAACACCTCAAGGGCTTGAGTCCTGGCTCTGCTATTTGTCAGCCTTGTGACCTGGAGTGATGAGAAGCTCGGCCCGCCTTCCCTGCTGTGGGGTAAGAGGCAGAGGAGCAGACCCGCCAGGCCTGGCCCGGACTGGCCTCCGACAGCACCCAATAAATATCCCGGCCACAGCTTTTATCTGGACAGGTGCTCAGGTTCAAGGTCTGGTTAGGCATCTAATTCTCATTCTCTCTGCAAGTGTGTGAAGGTAGATCCTGGGCTCTAAGAGAACGGCCCATGGTTATGTGGTGTGTGTGTGGGGGGGGGGGGGGGGACAGTCAGGACATGTCATGTGCCGGGCCCCTGGCTCCCCAGCCAAGTGCTCCAGCAGGACAGCAACGTCTGAAGTCGGCGTGGCCTGCCTGGTCTAAGTGCTAAACACACATCCTCCCATTTAAACCTCCCAGACGTTGCCGGACACGAGAGCAAGGATTCCTCAGCTTACAGATATGGAAACCAGGGTATGGTTCATCCAGTTCTCCCAGGCCTGGGTATCTGATATGTACACGGATGTACGTGCCTGGGTATCTGCATGGTGAACCGATTTACTGATTTCTGGTTGGAGAAACTGTCCCTGCATCTGTCATTCTCACCTGGCTGGGTCAGCTTCCAGGTCAAAGAGAACCCAGAAGGATAACAAGGGGGAGGAGAATCCAGTGGGCCCAGAGCCACCTCTGGGTGAGTTTCTGTCTACCCAAGACGCCTCTGTGACACCTTGCAGGAAGGCCCTACCGTGAGGGCCAAGTGGAGAGCAGGAAGCTGGGCAGACAAAACACGGGGAGCATTTGCTAAGTTCCTGCAGCCGGAGAGCCCCGTCTGGCTGAGCTGCCATTGCACTGCCCCGAGGACTGGGAATTTACATTGGCTTCTTTATTAGTAGTAGTATTAGGCCAAGTAAGGTCTTAACGGCTGGGATGGTCATTCTGCAAAGCCCTGTCACTCCTGGGAGAGGAAAAGCCCCATGTGATGATACGACATTGTGGGGTGCTTCGTAGGTTAGAAAAGGTCACGGTTAGGAGGGCTCGGCTCGGAGCCTTTGGTGGGTCCCTCGAGTCACTGGGGATGAAGCAACGTGCAGCGTCCTCGAGGATAAAGATGACTTTGTTGTGCAAACTCCCACCAGCTATTGTGAGCCAGGCCCTGTCGGAACCCCAACAAGGAGCTTGCCGCCACGGGGCTGAGTGTCTTAAGGTTGACACCAACCCCTCCACGTAGCTGCTGATAAGCCCATTTTGCAAATGGAGACACTGACCACGATCAGAAGTGAAACGGCCCATGTTCCGAGGCTAACGGGGACGGAGCAGGAGGCTGGGAGCCCAGAGCCTCCACAGGGCCCCACACGCTTCCTTGGCCCCCAGGTTCGTGGTACACGGGGGTCCCTGGGGTGTGAGGAGGGCCTGTTTCAAATCCTCAAGGGGGCTGGGTCTGGAAACATTCGCCACCTTGGTACCCTTATTCCTCCCGTTGATTAAAGGCGAAAACCCGGTGTGGAGCTTCCCGTGGGGGAGCCGGCAGCTGGATCCTGCTGCCCCTGCCACCGCCCGGCCCGGGGCACAGCGAGGGGTTGGGCGTCCCCTACTTGAACTGGAGGATCTGCAGGTGGAGAGGCTCCGGGCTGCACTGAGCCAGGCAGCCATTCACGCACAGACACGTACTGAGCACCTACTGTGTACCCGACCCTGTTAAAGGCCCCGGGGGCACAGCTGGGAATAAGACACGCCTGTGCCTGCTCACGGACGTGACTAACGGAGGGTCAGCAAGCAAGTGAAGGGACGTCCCGAGGGCTGGGAAGGAGCTCTGACAGAGGACAGCCTCGGTGGGGAAGGGCCACCCGAAGGCCTCCCTAGTGATGGGAAAATCTGGGGACGGTCCTCCAGTGAGGAGGCTGGGGAGAAGCCCGCTGGGGCCAAGGGAGAGACTGCAGCAGACGGCGTGGGGGAGGGGGCGGCGAGGGGCCTGGAAAGACGAATGCTTCTCCTGCCGGCTGGTTCAATGTCACTGTGACTTGCCAGCCCCATTGACACCTGAGGAGGCCCGCACAGGTAAGGACGGCGAGTTCCCCGCTCCTGGCACCCCTGCCGGCTGTCGGTCCTTCCAAAGACAGTCACCAGGACCATCGACAGTGTGCGCAGGTGGGCCAGGAGTTCTGGGGGACCAACCGGAGGAACGAGCCGCTAAATTCCCTCGCCGAACTTTTCAGCAAACAGGAGGCATGGGATGGGAGCTCCCTGAGAGGGGTCCTGGGAAAACAGGACCACAGGCTGCCAAGACATCAGGGGGGCCACCTCCCCAGGGGGGCGCCCACCCCAGCTTCCATGGTGCTTTGCAAATGGGGGGTCAGGGGGCGTCCCGGAGACTGAGAAGGACCTTCGAAGGCTGCATGGAGAGTCGGTGGGGGGGGGGGGCGCTGGGGGTGTCTCTCGGTCTCCTGCATTTGCACCCTGGCCAGAATGATCTTCTCGGCCCAGATCCGAAGTCTCATCTGGGGGGTCCTGGGTCCCCGCAGCAGCTCTGGAGCCCAGGAGGGCCCCAGCCTGGGTGGGCGCTTCTCTGGCAGGCTGCAGGCCCGGAGGGGAGCCTAGATTCTCACGGAAGAGGCTGGAGGCCTGGCTCAGGTCCTGCCGAGCCCCCCCCCCCCTTTCTGGGCTTCGGGATGGAGACTTCAAATCTCCCAGGTCCCATCCAACGGGGTGTGGGAGCCCTACAGGGTTCAGAGGTTGGGTCGGAGGGCTCCCCTGGCAGGAATGGGGTAGGAGGTGCGGGAGGCTGAAATGGCCTGAGGACATCTCTGGTCACAGGAGCTGGTGGCAGCAGGGGCTGAGGGGGGCTCCGACCCCCTCCCCCCCGCCCCCCGGAGCTGTAGCTGGGCAGGACCTGCTGGGAGGTGGCGGCCCAGCTCCTCAGGTACCACAGAAAACAGGTATTTTCACACCGAGGTGAGCCAGCATCTAGAGCGCAGGGTGAGCCCCGCCCCCATCAGGGGGCGCAGTGGGAGTAGTGACAACAGATGCTGAGGGTGTCTCCAGAGGCTTGGCCTGGGTCCCCACTAGGTAGGGGGCTCCGGCTGTGGCACTTGACTATTTCTGTTGCAAATCAAAGGGCAGAGGGCGGCGAAAGTCCTGTCTGTCCCTGCGCCCTGCCACCTGTCCTGACGTGGTGCAGGATGTTCGCACAGGGCGCGGGGCTGTGGCCTCTCCGGGCTACACCCTCCTCACTGCCGCTCCCCCTGCGTTCTCTTAGCAGCGCCCACCCCGAAGCACCCTGCTCCGGGGAGGCCTCCACCCGGCTTAGCTGCCGCGGCCCCCAGAGCGCGTGGGCGGCCAAACCAGAGTGCAGGGGGGTGGGGGGGCCTGCTGGGACCGCTGGCTTCCTCCTTCCCTGGCCGGGCTCTCGCGTTGCTGAGTGCCCCCAAGCTACCCCCAAACCCAGGAGGGGCTGCAAGGTCCCAGCAAAGGAGCCGGGCTCCTGGGAGTCCCCGAGAAGCCAGGCGCCAAGAGTGGCTGCTGGGAATTGAGGGTGCCCGGGTTAGGGCGGCACTCAGAGAAGCTGCTCAGGCAGAGGCGGAGAGAAGGGGACGGGCGGGGACAAAGTGCGGGAGGCAAAACTTTGGCTGGAAGGCCGGAGTGGAGGAGACGCGAAGGGGCGGGCCAAACAGGTCGGCGAGCCGGGCGAGGCCAGGGGCGGGGGCCGGGGACCCTCCAGGTGGCACCAGCGGCGCTCGTCCCGGCCGCCTCCCCTCCCCCAGCCCTGATTGGCAGGCGGCCTGCGACGGGCCGCGAGCGCCACAGCGCCCCGGGCGCCCGGGCGAACGCGATCGGCCCCCCGCGGGAGTAGGAGGGGGCGCCCGGCTATATATAGCGGCTCTGTCGCGGCCGGCCCAGCGCGCAGGGAGGCGCGCACCGCTCCGCAGGGTCCCAGCCCGGGCCGCGCGTCCCGCCCCGCCGCCCGCCCCTCCATGCAGCCCGGGTAGCTGCCTGCGCCCGGGGGCCCCGTCGCTCGCCTCCCGCTCCTCCGCCGGCCGCGCACTCCCCGCCCGGGCCCGGCCGTGCGCTCCCGCCGGCCGCCACCGGCGCAGCTCGGCCCCGCGGCGTCCCGGGCGCACACGGCGCGACTGACGGACGCGCGGCCCGAGGGCTGGGATGGCGGGGCCCCGGGCGGCCGCGGCGGCGCTGCTCCCGGCGCTCCTGTTGGCCGTGCTGGCGCCCTGGGCGGGCCGAGGGGCCGCCGCCGCACCCACCGCCCCCAACGGCACGCTGGGGGCCGAGCTGGAGCGCCGCTGGGAGAGCCTGGTGGCGCGCTCGTTGGCGCGCCTGCCGGTGGCCTCGCAGCCCAAGGAGGCGGCCGTCCAGAGCGGCGCCGGCGACTACCTGCTGGGCATCAAGCGGCTGCGGCGCCTCTACTGCAACGTGGGCATCGGCTTCCACCTCCAGGTGCTTCCCGACGGCCGCATCGGCGGCGTGCACGCGGACACGAGCGACAGTGAGTGGGGCGGGGGGCCGGGACAGCACCTGCCGGCGGCTGTGGGAAACCGGGACCGGCTCGGGTCCCGGCCCCTCTGCCGCTGCGCACCCGGGCGGCCGAGCCCCGCCTCCCCGCCCTCGGAAGCCCGGGCTCTGGGTGCCGAATTCCAGCGCCTGCGCCCGTGGGCACGGGACGAGCGGCGCAGCCGGCGGCACCCGCGGGGGCCCGGGGAGCGCGTCCAGGTCGGGGACGGCGGGGCCGCCTGGGTCCTACGGTCCGGGGCTGGGCGCGGCCGCCGCCGCGGGGGCCGGGCAGGGAGGCCAGCGAGTCCGCGCCCGCGCCCGCTGGGCCCCGGGGGGTGGGGGGGGGGGACCCTTGCATCCATCCGCACCCCAGAAATGAGCGGCCAAGAGGCTCGCAGGCCGAGGAGGGGAGTCCGGGCCGGGTAGGGCGGGCCAGGGTCCCCTGCCCCGGAGTGACCGGCGCCCCGCCCCCAGGCCTGCTGGAGCTCTCGCCCGTGGAGCGGGGCGTGGTGAGCATCTTCGGAGTGGCCAGCCGGTTCTTCGTGGCCATGAACGGCAAGGGCAAGCTGTTCGGCTCGGTGAGTACCGCAGGGGCCGCGGCGCCCGCAGGATCCCTCGCGACCTCTCCAGGCCGGCTGATGCCTGGATCACGGCGACTGTGGTGTGAGTCACAGGATCGCCTCCGTCCCGGCCCCCCGAACACAAGCGCCCTGAGGCAGTGCGGTGAACTGGGCCAGTGCGAACGGGGGGCAGAGCCCCAGGACGGGGAACCGGGAGATTGCTGCCATCCCTGAGTGGGCACCTCCTAGTCCCTCAAGAGATGCCCTCCGCAGCCCTTCTCTGTAGCGTCTCTGGTGGGTTCCAGCCCCAGGACGCAGGACGGGAGCCTTTAGGGCAGGTGGCTGGAGCACCAGCTGCTGCTGCGGGCTGGCCCCGTCTGTCCCCAGCTTCCCGGGAGACACCTCTCAGCCAGAGCAGGGCCGAGCCCGAAAGGAGCCCCTGACGAGTGGCCCTCAGGGTTCCCTGGCCGGGAGGTGGCCCCTCCTGACGCCATCCCTTCTCCCTCCCAGCCCTTCTTTGGGGAAGAGTGCAAGTTCAAAGAGATCCTCCTTCCCAACAACTACAACGCATACGAGAGCTACAGGTACCCGGGCACTTTCATTGCCCTGAGCAGGAATGGCAAGACAAAGAAGGGGAGTCGAGTGTCACCCGCCATGAAGGTCACCCACTTCCTGCCCAGGCTGTGACCCCCCGGCCTCCTGCCCCGGTGCCTGGGCGCCCGGGGGCCTTTCTTCAGACGGACAGTTTAAGGCGAGAGTAGGTGTAAGATATTTAAATTAATTATTTAAATGTGTATATATTGCCGCCAAATTATTTATGGTTCTGTGGGTGTGTCTTGTTTTTTTTTTTTTTTTGGAAAAAAAGACAAACAAAGCGAAACAAACAAACAAACAAACAAAAAAAACCCAGCCCCGGGTTCTCTGGTAAGACGGTGAAGAGCCTGCCGCTGGCGTCATTTAACGTGTCAAAAAGTTGTCACAAGTGTGCTGCTACTCCTCTGTGTGTTTAAAAACGGTGACGTCAGCCGCCGGCCTCAAGCCCGCTTTGCGCGGTGCCCTGTAGCGCGGCCGTGAGCGTCCCTGCGTCTGGACGGGCCTTCCCGGGGGCCCTGGAGCCAGCTAAGGACCCTCCCAGCCCCCGGCTCTGCTCCCGGCATCCTCCGGCGCCCCGCTCCTTTGGGCCCTGTCGCTGTCCGTCGGGGCGTATCGCCTTACTTGGGGTACAGAAACCGCGTTGTGGGAGTGAGCCCTGCCGCTCTGTTTTTAGACCTGCCAAGACTGACCTTTGAACTTCCCTGCAGTCCATCTTCCTCCATCCCCCCCCCCCGACGGGGGAGACTCTTAGACCACTCTGTAAACCCCCGCGCTCCTTTTTTGGATCAGCGACAACCCGCGTTGCTCTGTGGCCCCTGGGAAAGAGGCCGAAGCGAAGCGGTTTCGTAAATCCGACGGAAAGGAACCGACACGCCCGCGGGAAGCTAGACGTGGGCAGACAGGTGTGAAAGACTACAGTTCGTGAGAGCAGGTACTTCTGGTAAGTCATAGAATATAGGGTTAAAAAAAAAAAAAAAAAAAAAAAAAAGCACCAACCTGTGCTTGGGCAGCTTGGGGCTGAGAACTAGCTGTTGACTTTAGGTGAAATGTCCTCGTAAGGGGACAAAAACAAGTGATGCCGCGTTTGCGTGGAGGAAGATGCCGTCCCTGTCCATCGCATTCCCCGATTAAGTGCGTTTCGCATCGACCTCGAGAGCCCTTAAACCAGTCGTCTGGCGAGATCCGCAGAGGGCTCGGACCGGGTGCAGGGGACCACCACCCCCAGGGTCTCTTTCCATATGGAGCCAAAAGGATCGCAGATAGCCTCCGTGCGTCCCGTTCAAACCTTGTCACGTTTGAGCTATCTTTACCCCGTGATTTACTTTTAGTAAGGATAATCATGGTGAAAATATTTGCAGACAGCTGTTATGGTCACCAAGTAACCTTATATTTTCCTTTATATATTTTACAAATGTAACCCCTGTCGGTTACAGCAAAGATGCAGGGGGGCAGGGTCGGTGCTGTTTAAAAAAAGGCCCGAGGTGACGGTCAACATTTAATTTTAATGAATGACTTTTTCGAGTTTCTCCCAAATGACCTTCGCTCGCTACCAGGAATGCTCCGAATGTTTCGTCAAGACTTTAGCGCTCTCCCAGGACGTTCCCGAACACGGCGTCCCAAATTAACTTTATGGGAGTCCACAGACGGCAAGACTGGATGCTCGGATTGGCGTTTTTTTGTCTTTCACATTCCTTTTGGAAACCCTGTGGTTCGAATGCAAATCGTCCACTCAAAACACTGTCCTTCCGCCCATCGAGGCGGCTCGCGAGGCCTGACCGCCACCCGGACGGTACGGTTTCACCTGCCGTCCATGCGGCCGAGCCCAAATGTTTTCCATTTTAATCTGTGTCCTACACTCCAGGAGAGGAGTGTATGGAGGAGAGGAGATGCTAGCGGATCTCCGCGCGGATGGGGCCCGCGGGGCGGGGCGGGTGCTGGAATGTGCGGACGTTCGGGATCCAAAGGACTCACTCGGCGAAGTCTTAGATGCCTTGAGTTGTGGCCCGACGCCTCGTCTCAGAGCCCGGTCGAGCTGTCAGGAAGCGAGAGGCCTTCCGTGCAGACCGTGGTCTCCCCCGACCACTGGCGCGTGTTCCGCGAGGAGTCACGGCGCGAAGCTTAGAAGCGATGCATTCGGACCTTTGAAATATTACGAGGGGTTTCTATTGCCGCGATAGGATTTAGGGTTTCTGTATCTACCGATGTTCCCAGGATCTGTCTGTAGTTTTATACAGGTGCCGACCCCATGTTGTGATGTATGTGCTGTGCACATTGAGATGCCGAATAAATGGAAACACTTATCGTGTATGAAAACAGCCCCGTTGGACTTGACGTAGCGTTCGGGGGAAGGTGTCGAAAACGATTAAAACCTGCGCCGAAAGGCCAAGTGTACAGTTCCCTCCCCGTCTTCCAGTGTCTATTTGAGGCCTTGAGCCTTGCAGGGCTGCGGGGGGGCGGGGGAGACGAATTTTCGCCAGCTGTGTCCACACAAATGTGGCCTTGAAGACGGGAGCCTAGTGGGGTGTGAGTGTCACGGGGTTTCGCGGGGACTCTGAGTCTTGCGGTTTATTCTCGTGATGGGGACGGTTCACGCCGTCCCCACACTGGGACCAGCCAGAGCTCTGTGCCCCCTGCCCCGGTCTGGCACGGGCCCCAGCACTCTCCTGGGGGTGCAGAGTGAGCCCCCAGAGCTGGTCATCAGAAGCCCGACTCAAGAGGTGAAGCGGTGGCTTCCGTCGGTTGAGCGTCCGACTTCGGCTGGGGTCAAGATCTCGCGGTCCGTGAGTTCGAGCCCCGTGTCAGCCTCTGCTGACGCCTGGGAGCCTGCTTCAGATTCTGTGTCTCCCTCTCTCTCTGCCCCTCCCCTGCTCACACTCTGTCTCTCTCTCTCTCAAAAATAAATAAAAACACTAAAAAAAAAAAAATTTTTTTTTAATTAAAAAAAAAAAAGCAGATTGACCCAAGCAGAGTTTTCAAACTCTTAAGAAGATGCCACCAAGGAGTCTTGAAATCGATGTGCCGACTACAACTAGCCTTTTGTAAAAAGGAAATGGAGTATGGTCATGTGGAGCAGAAACTTCCAGAGCCCGTCCGCCATCGGAAGGGTATAGATTAGTTTGGGAACACCATGTATATAACGAGTCTCTACTAGGATGTGACATAGGACGTGTTTGCTCGTGTGCGTTGCAATAAAAGAAATTAAGTGGTGACCTCAGGTGCCTAGGATCTGGGTCCCCCTCCCCCCCACCAAACAGATGCAATCACTTGACAGAAAGAACCCAAAGGAGGCAGTTGGGGCTGTGGGATCCTTAACCGTACCCATTGTGGTCTCCGAGACGTCACCTTCTTCTTTTCGACGCCCGAGACCTAGCTGTGCCCAAGATGTGCACGGGCGGTGTTAGGGGTTGAATCGCGGCCCCCTGAAAAAGAAATGTGGGAGCCCTGGCCCCCAGGACCTAGAAGGTGACTTTGTCCGGAAATAGGGTCTCTAAAGAGATAATTGCGTTAAAATGGGGTCACTCGGCTGGGCTTTAATCTCGTGCGGCTGGTGCGCCTCTGAAGGGTCCATGTGAAGAAACAGTCGGAGGGAGAGAAGGCTGGGGTGTCGTACGCACAGGCGGAGAGATGCCACAGCACGCCGGCAGCTGGGAGGGGGGCCCCGAGAAGATTCCTCCTCATGGCTTCGGAAGGAGCCGAGGGGCACGCGCCTGGACTTCAGACGTCTGGCCTCCGGAGCAGGGAGACACGCGTCCCGGTTATGTGAAGGCACCCAGGGTGGTGGCATTTTGTCACCGCAGCTCGAGAGAGGCTAGTACGTGTAGTTGACTCGTATTTCCTCAGGGGTGGGCGGTGGGGGGCAGGGATGAGGCCCGGAGCCCTGACTGGCCAAGTCCAGGCTTGGCTTTTCTTCTGCTGTCCCCTGGGGTCCCCAGAAGGTCTCTGGCCAAACACCCCCGGCCTCGTCCAGCTGCTGGGGTGAAAGCCTCCCCTTTGGTGGCAAAATCCGACAGCCAGACCGAGCCTTCCCGCCTCTGGCACAGGCTGCGAGGGGCCCAGAGGGGGACGGAGGGGCCACTCACTCACTCACTCACTCGTGTGCCTACGACGTTGCCGGGCACAGTGCTAAGAGCTCGGTAGCTAAGTGAGGAAAAGGAAGGGCCGGGGCCCTCGTGACAATGAGGGCGTCGGCCGCACAGGAGGTCTTGAGAGCCCTGCGAGGTAGATGGGGCCACCCCGAGGGGAAGGGAGGGCGACGTGGGGAGGCAGGTGGCCCCCACCCTGGCCTCGCTGGGGAGTGGCATTTGAGCAAGGACTGGAGGCCCTGAGGGAGGAAGCTCTTCTGGGAAAAGCGTTCCCGGTGGCCGAGGGAACAGCCAGTGCGGAGGTGCTGAGCTGGGGCAGCCCCGGTACGTGGGGGCCCCTCCGAGGGGCCGGGGGGTGGGGGGCTGGAGTGCTGGCGTGGGGGCGGGGAGGGCAGAGAGGCGGGTCGTGGGGACTGAGTGGAGCAGGGACGCTGCCCGTGGGCGAGAGTGGATGGTGGCGGGAAGGGGACCAGGCTCCTGTGGGGGGGGGGGGGTTGTCCTGACAGCAGGTGGCCCAGTGGGGTCCCTTCTCTGGTTGTGCTCCTCAGCCCTGCCCTCTCGGGTGAGCCAGCCTCAGGCCCCCTGCCTCCCAGCTGTGTGACCTTGGACGAGCCCAGTGACTCCTCTGTGTGTGAGGCCCGGGGCACAGTAACTGCTGCTTTTTGTTATCTTCTGCTCCAAACAGATGCCATTGCGGCCTTCACGTCCCACTCCTGTTCACCTTCATGCCTGTGCCCGGAGTGCTGTCCTGTGAGCAGAGGCCCTCCGTGCTGGCAGCCCCTGGCTCCTTGGAGGAGACGCGTCACACCCCAGATTTCTCCTCCTCCGTGCAGCCTCCCTGGTTCACTCCAGCCTGCCTAAAGCAGGAGGGGTCGAGTCCCCTTAGCATTTCCTCAAGGCTAATACTTTGTTAAGTGTTCTGGGCTCATAATTTGAATCCTACAAGCTTCCTAAAGAACGTGGGAGGGGAGGCCAGGGCCTACAAGGGGGCAGGGAGAACAGCCCAGCGCTGAGGCCTGGGAAGGAGCTGAAAGGCCACCGGAGCCCCAGGGCCTCAGATGCCCTTGCGGGACGCTGAGACGCCCCCTCCCCACTTGGAGCCTCGGGCACTTTCCGCTTGGGGCTGCGAAGCCACCTCTGCCTCCCCGGGTCCACACCCTAGAAGATCCGCATCCACCGGCCTGTAAGACCAGGGGCCTTACAACAACAGAGGCCTGCCGTCTCACCATCTGGGGGGCCAGAAGTCTGAAATCAAGGTGTCGGGCGGGCCCGAGCTCCCTCTGGAGGCTCTGGAGAGGTCCTTCCTGCCTGTTCCGGCTTCTGGAGCTTCCGGTTCTGGGCTTGTGGCCCCATCCCTCTGGCCTCTGCCTCTGACTTCACGTGGCCTCTCCTCTGTGTCTCCGTCTGAATTGCCCTCATCTTACGGGGACACTGGTGGTTGGGTTTAGGGCCCATCCTAAGCCGATGAGACCTTATCTGAATTAATTACCTCTGCAAAGCACCTATGTCTAAAACTGTCACATTTACAGGTTCAGAGCGGGCATGAATTTGGCGGGGGGGAGCCCGTAGAAACAAATGAGGGAAGCAGGGCAGGGCCAACAAAGAGGGAAACAAACACGTGATTGCAATGGAGTCTGGGGTGTGAGCCGTACGCTAGCTCCTTCCCACCTGAAATCACGGGGTCCCTGCTTTTGTACCCCCTTATCAGTCAGTCCCTGCCTACAGACTGCCCGAGGGGACAGCAGATCCTTCCAGGCACAGTCAGGCAAAGTGGGTCCTTTCCAGGAAAGGTAAGGAGCTGGGGGGCTCGGCCGTGAGCAGCCGGGAGGTAGAGACCCCTGGAAAAGGGATCTGGGTGGGGACCACCAGCATCCACCACACCCACAGTTTTTCCTAGCCTTGCAGGCTTATTCATGGAGTAATGAATGACGTAATGATGTGTGCGGGGCCAGCTCCCCCTCTCTCCCCAAGACTGGGATCTTCGGGGACAGGGGGGTGTCCCCAGGACCCAGCGCCACCCTGGGTCCCTAGCAGGCAACCCGAGGAGCCTTTCCTGCCCTCGCTAGGTGTGGAAGTTCAGCGTGGGTTCCCCCCCCAGGCCTCAAGTTCACACAGCCCCCAGCCCGTGCTGAACAGAGACCCCGAGCCAGCTGGTCAACCAGCTCACAGCGGGACTCACGGAAAGAGAACTTCCCGGTGCCATGGTCAAGGCGCTTAGCCACTGACTCTCTCCACCCCGCTTCTCCCACCCCCGGGCACCTGCCGCCCTCCCTACTCTCCATCTCTGTGAATCAGAGGACTCTAGGGACCTCGCGCGAACAGGATTTGTCCTTTGGTGTGTGCCCTGCTCGTTTCACTTCGCATAATGTCCTCAAGGTCCCTTCGTGTTACAGCACAACATCCTTCCTTGTTAAGGCTGAGCAATATTCCCTCGTGTGGATGGACCACGTTTATACGTTCAGATGTCGATGGACACGCGGGATGCCTCCACCTTTTAGCTCTCGAGTTTTCCACAGCCGCTGTACCACGTTCCATTGCCATCGACAGGGCACGAGGGGTCCGGTGTCCCTGCGTCCTCGCCCACACTTGTCTTTTCCGTTTTATTGATGGAGCCATCCCGATGGGTGTGACGCGTATCGCATTGTGGTGTTGATTCGCACTTGCCTGAGGATTGGTGGTGTTGAGCATCTTTTCATGTGCATATTGGCCTTTTATTCGTCCGTCTTCTTTGCAGAACTGTCTATTCAGGCCCTTTGCTTGGTTTTTAATCAGCCTGTTGACGGGTTTTCGCTCTGTGTGTGTTCTGGGTATTGATCCCCGGTTAGATAGACGAGGTGCAAATAGTTTCTCCGGTTCCGTGGGTGCCCGTTTACTCTGTGGGCCGTGTCTTTTGATGCACAGATGTTTACATTTTCGTGGCATCTGGTTTGTCCGTTCTTTTCTTCTGTCGTCTGTGCCTTTGCTGTCTTCTCCGAGAAATCACTGCCAATGCGGCAAAGCTTTCGTCCCATCTCTTCCTCCAAGAACTTCACAGTTGAGGCTTTCCACTGACGTCTTTGAGCCATTCGGAGTTTATTTCTGTGCTTGGTGCCGGATAAGGGTCCTTGTTCTCACCTGGCAGGTGGCTGACTGGCCTCCAAGCCTCTCTTTCTCAGCGGTCTGGGCCTCTGAGGGTGAGCTGGGTTTTCCTGTCGATGGAGAAGCTGGAGGATGGCCCCTGGGATGAGGTGGGGTGTTTCTTGCCAGGCTGGTCCCCCGCGTGGCCGCTCCTTGGTGCTCCTGGGCAGAGACCAGGGTGCCCTGGGTTCACATCCGGGGTGATGTGACGTTTTTCACTTCATGAGCTCACTTTCACGCCATCGTGCCCGGCCTCCCCCAGGAGCCCCCTGGCGTGTACACGAGGGGTCATGTGGACTTCGGCTGTCGTGCCTTTGAGGGGCGGGTCTCACACTCTGGACGGCCTTCCACACTCCTGGTGCCCGGGACTCGCTGGGGCTGGTGGTGCCATCCTTGTGAGGTGTCCAGAACCCAGACTGGGGACCAAGTCAACCTCGGTCCGGGTACTCTGCAACCCCTCCTTCCCCTGCACACACACACACACACACACACACACACACGGTCACAGGGTTGACCGGGTGACCCTAGGAGCCCCAGGATTTGTACCTATGGGGTCAGCCTTGGGCCCCCGTGGTCAGGTCACCGCCCAGGGGTGCTCTCTCTGGCTCCCGAGCCCCAGTGCCCACACCTTTGCCTCTGGCCTTGGACAGCAACCAGCCCCCGAGCTGCCCCCATTGGTCCTGAGATGTCCCTCTGTGTTGTCAGCCCCTGGACTCTCCAGACGAGGTTGGGGGTGGGGGGTCCAGGCCAGAAGCAGGGGAGGCAGCGGGGGAAAGCCTGGGTCTGGGGTGAGTTGAGCAATGAGATCGAACCCCAGTGAGTCCTGTGTCTTCAACCGCAGGAGGGAAATAATAGTAATGAGGCCCCCCGGCAGGTCGTCTGGGGGCTAAGGGAGGTGAGACAGTGCTCCCGAAATCTCACACGCTCAGGGGCCACTAGGGCTGCCACGACTCAGCCCCAGGGGGGCTGTGTCATCCTGGGCTCTGGGTTCCTCTCGCACGACTTAAAAAAATTTTTTTAATGTTTGTTTATTTTTGAGAGAGAGAGAGAGAGAGACAGAGACAGAGCTCCAGAGACAGAGCAGCAGAGAGAGAAGGAGACACAGAATCAAAGCAGCTCCAGGCTCTGAGCTGTCAGCACAGAGCCCGACGCGGGGCTCAAACCCACGAACTGTGAGATCATGACCTGAGCCGAAGTCGGACGCGTATCCGACTGAGCCACCCAGGCGCCCCCCCCGCCGTGTGACTTTAACTGCTCCTACAAACCTCGTGTACTTTTATTTGCCTGATATTTTTGTTGCCACCGATCCCTCCATTACTTAAATAATTTGGAGACTACAGTACCCGCTGAAATGGAAAAACGCTGTCCCTTGCCAGTCGCAGGAGGTAGGTAACCCCTGGGAACAAACACAAAATGCAAGATACAGTTACCTGCCCAAAGCTCTGAGCCTGGGGCTCACTATTTCTCTCTCTCTCTCTCTCTCTCTCTTTTTTTAAAGAGGGAGATTTGCAAGTGTTAGAAATGTGTTAAGAGCTCGCTGTCACCAAACAGAAACTTTCTCCTCTTAAAGAGCATGGCCTCAAGGGACCCTCTCCCTGTGACATTCCAAGTGATTTAATGGCACCCTCGTCCCACCTAAAATCAGCCCTCCTGCTGGGGGCCATCGGGAGACCCTGCCCTTGGATAACATCCCCTTCATACACACACAAAGGGCAAAGACAGCCGAGTCCCTGGGCCGATGGGGAGCGCCCTGGGCGCCCTCTCCACACCGCCCCGCTGGCACCTGCCCCTCCCTGTGCACGCGCCCGCACTCTTGGATCAAATGCAAAACAGTAGATCGAACTCCGTGGAGGTTTGAGGATGGTCGTGACTTCTTTGGCTCTCCTCGCTGCGAGTGTCCCCTCCCCTTCTGGCCACCCCCCGGCAGAAGTACACCGTGTGCCTTCTAAGGCTGGGTCATGAGAGGCGGTCCAGCCTCCGTCTAGTTCACGGGCCCCTTGTCCTCGCAACCTTGAGCCACGGCCTCTGGAGCCCGGCGACCCGAGGCGGCCATGTTGGGCGGAAGCCCGAGCTGCACGAAGAGGCCTGTGTCCTTGCTGTGCGGCGACGGTCCTCGCTGTGTCTGGAGCTCAGACCCTCGCAGCCCAGGCACGGCGGGACATGGAAAGAAACTTCCAGCCGCTTGCCTTCTGAGCCGAGGCCCCAGGTACCTTGCAGCCAAGACAAGCTACCTAGTGTCGTGTCCAAGTTCCTCACGACAGACTCCGTTAGCCCGGTAAAATGGTTGTTGCCTTTTTTTGTTAATGTTTCTTTATTTTTTAGAGAGAGAGTGGGCACGGGGGTGGGGCGCAGAGAGGGAGACAGGGGATCCAAAGCCGGCTCCAGGCTCTGAGCTGCCAGCCGTGAACCCACTGTGGGGCTCGAACTCACAAACCATGAGATCGTGACCTGAGCCGAAGTCAGACACTCAACCGACTGAGCCCCCCGGGTGCCCCCATTGTCGCCTTCTGCACTAAGTTTTGAGGGAGGGGATACGAGGAGCAGGCTGTGACGGGGCGGGCGGGGCGGCTCGGTCGTTAAGCATCTGACTTCAGCTCAGGTCATGATCTCACGGTTCGTGGGTTCGAGCCCCGCATCGGGCTCTGTGCTGATGGGGAGGGGCCTGCCTGGGATCCTCTGTCTCCCTCCCTGTCTCTGCCCCCCCCCCCCATTCACGCTCCCTCTCAAAAATAAACAAATAGAAAGGACATTTCTGGAAGAGACGCAGTTAAGGCACAGGAACCAATCTTAAAAATGAGTTTTAAATGTTCAGTAGACGCATTTTTGTTTTTTTAAAGGATGATGGTTGAGTCTTAATACCTTCCAACTCGTCTGTCTCGCTGCTTTCCTGGGGTCCTGCCCCTGGGCCTTTGCACACTCGCCCTGCTAGCCCTCTGGGGGGCGGGGGGCTTCTTCTTTCCACCCGCCCGCTCTGGGCACCAGCTCACTCACAGGCCGCACGGATAAGCCGGTCTCCTTGTCACCCTCCCCTCGAGGCACCTGTGTCGTCTGAAGTGACCACATGTGCGTCTTTGTATTTGCTCCGTGGGTCAGGCCTCGCCCGTCTGGGTCAGGGCTGCGCCCCAGAGTGGGGGCAGGGCACCCAGGGGACCCTCGGTGTGTGCTTGTTGAATGAATAACAACAAATACGTGGAATCCGAACGCCTGGTGATAACCGAGCTGGAATGTGTCACTGTGGCTCAGGACAGGTCTTGGAGGCAGAAGAAACCTGCCTTAAGGAAGTATAAATCATCCCCCAAAGGTTGCTGGACACTTCTGGGTAAGCCGTCCTGTTATTAGCTTTTTCTTTAAATCGGCTCATTTGGGGGCGCCTGGGCGGCTCAGTCGGTTGAGCGTCCGACTTCACCTCGGGTCATGATCTCACAGTCCGTGAGTTCGAGCCCCGCGTCGGGCTCTGGGCTGATGGCTCAGAGCCTGGAGCCTGTTTCGGATTCTGTGTCTCCCTCTCTCTCTGCCCCTCCCCCGTTCATGCTCTGTCTCTCTCTGTCCCAAAAATAAATAAAACGTTAAAAAAAACAATTTAAAAAAAATCGGCTCATTTGTTTAAGGTTACTTATTTATTTGGAGGGGGAGGGGCAGCGAGAGAGGGAATCCCAAGCAGGCTCCACCCTGCGCGAGACCCCATGAACCGTGAGATCACGACCCAAGCTGAAATCAAGAGCCGACGCTCAGGGCGCCTGGGGGGCTCAGTCGATTGAGCCTCCGACTTTGGCTGGGGTCATGATCTCACGGTCTGTGGGTTCGAGCCCCGCGTCGGGCTCTGTGCTGACAGCTCGGAGCCTGCTTGGGATTCTCCCTCTCTCGCTGCCCCTCCCCCACTTGTACTCTCTCTCCTCTCTCTCTCAAAAATAAACATTAAAAAAAATTTGTTTTAATTTCTACCTTTTGGAAAAAAAAAAAGACTGGTAGATGTCTAAAGTGGCCACAGGCCCTTCCTGTTTCCGCGGAGCCTCCTCAGGGTCCGGCTGCAGCTCTCCCGCCAGGGGGTGGAGTCTGTTTCCCCTCCTTGAACCCGGCCGTCCTCCTCCCGCTGAGGTTAATGGAACAGGAGCCACACACGAATCTACACGGAGGCCTGGAGCCCAGAACAAGGTGTGCGAACCGCAGCCAGCCTCCGGGGCCGGGACAGGCCCTGCTTGCCTGCAGGCCTGTGGTCAGGGCCTCCCCAAACACTCACACTTCCCAGGGAGGCCCCTGGCCTCTTCCCAGCTCCTTGACACGAGCCCAGGAGTCGTGGGCCTTCAACAGAGGAGCAAACAGTGCCTGCCAAGCCCCCCCCCCCCCAGCCCTTTGAAACTGGCCTGATTTGTACTTCAGAGCTAATGTGATTAGAAATGAGATTGTCACCAGGATATGTTAATGGGTTCAAACAGCTCCCAGTCACCTTCCTGGGGGGCTGCCCCAGATGACTGGAGCCTGGTGTCTCCAGAGCTCTGGAGGGCGCTGGGGGGCTCCAGGGGGGGTTCTGAGGGGCTCTAGGGAGTTCTAGGAGGCTCTAGAGGGAAGTCTGGGGGGCTCTAGGATGCTCTGGGGAAGGTCTGGGGGGCTCTGGAAGGCCCTTGGAGCTCTAGACGGCTTTGGGAAACTCTGGGGGGGCTCTGAGGGGCTCTAGGAGTCTTTGGGGGACTCTGAGAGGCTCCGGGCAGAGCCTGGGCCGGGGCTGGGGCCCCCGCTTTGCTGAGATCCTTGCTCCTGGGTCTTAGGAGAAGCCCTACAGCCCCGTGTGACGATGGGCGCCGTGGGTGTCTCCTTTCGCAGGTGAAGATCAGGCTAAAAAGCCAGAGTTTGCCTGGCCAGTGGGTGGGGGGAGCACACTTGGCCCCCGAATTCCTTTAACCCTGTACTCTCCTTAAGCCCTTCTCCCCATCGAGAGGGAAAGAGAATGTCCAGGCTGGAAAGACAAGGAGGTTCACAGGTGTCCGCGCCTCTTGTCCCCCGAGCAAGTGGAAGTCAAAGGGTGCGGTCCTGGGGCAGCTGTAACAAATCGCCATATGCCCTGGGGGCTTACAACGGCAGAAGGTTCTCTCCTGGTCTGGAGGCCAGAAGTCTGACATCCAGGTGCCCTGCTCCCTCCGGAGACGCTGGGGGAGGGCCCTTCCTGTTCTTCCAGCTTCTGGGGGCTCCGGCGCTCCTGGGGGCGGCCGCCAGCCTCCAGCCTCTGCCTGCGTCTCCGCTGGCCTTCTCCGTTCTGTCTCTGCTTCTGCTTCTCCTCCCGTGAGGACACCTGCCATGAGGTTTGGGGCCCACTCTAAACCCAGACTCATCTCACCCCAAGATCCTCACCTTAATTACAGCTGCACAGACCCCTTTTCCGAATAAGGTCACACACGCACAGGTACCTTGTGGGGCTAAAACTTGGGCACATCTTTTGGCGGGGGGGGCGGGGGCACCATTCAATGCATTACGGAAAGGGGCCGCAAGCCCAGCCCCACCCCAGCCAGCCTCCTGGACTCCAGATGGAAGAGACAGGGAGCTGCTGGCTGGCCCCACCCAAGGCCACGGCCCAGACACAGCCGACAGAGGAGCAAGCCTAGGCATGGGTGCCGCGCGCGATTCGAGCAGAGACCGAAGCCGGTCTGGGAGGGCGGGGGCAAAAAGAAACAGCTCTCGTCGCCCAGCCCGCGAGGTCCCTGCTGCCTTCCCAGCCCCATCTGCCCCCCTGTCCTCCATCCTCGTCCAAGAGGCCCCAGGGCCTTTGCACTTGCTAACTCGGCCTGGAGTCTTCTTGCCCCAGATCTTCACACGCGGGCTCCTCTGAATCCGAAAGCCTCCTCCCTGCCCCCAGCTTAAAGCTCCCTCCCACAGCCCCTGCCTCGGTGCCTCCTATCAGCAAACCAAACCCTCCAGTTCATGTCTGTTGTGTGTCTCCCCTAGACCTGGAGCCCCTCGAGGGCAGGTTCCTGCCCACCTCAGGTCTCTCCTTCACCACTGCATCCCTGGCGTCGTGGCAGGGGACGTCTGTTGGGCGGAGGAGTGAGCACGGGCACAGGCGGGTGCCCCCTCCCCGGCAGCTCTTGTCTGGGGCAGCGGCTCCACGCTCCCCGTCCCCTCCTGTCTCCTCTGCAGGCTCCGGGGACCTTGAGGACAGTCGGGTCCTGGCTCCCAGCAGGCCACTCCCGCCCCACCCCCGGGATGGCCTGGTCCAGCCAGGTGGGAGCCGGGTAGAACCCTGGGAGGGCCCAGCTGCCTTCACACCTGGTGTGGCAGGATCATCCTGGCTGCTTGCTGGGGTGTGTGTGCCCGACCCGGAGCCTTTTGGTGACAAATGTGCATTTTTGTGAGCAAGACGGCCTCAGGAAATCTCTACCTATTCATGCGCAAACAGCAGGCCTTGAGCAGCAAGGGTCAGAGGGTGCTGGCCCCTCTCCCGTGGGGCTCTCTCTCATCCAGCTGGGCGTGGGGGACAAGGCCCTGGGTCCCCGAGGTGCCACAGCCTCTGCCTCTGCCTCTAGTCTGCGTCATTGGACCTTGATCCACACCTTGAATACTCCCAGTGACGGGCGCCTCACTCTCGAGACCAGATGGACTGCGTTCGTGAGACGGAACAGAGCTTAATGTTTCGCTGGTGACCTTGGGGGTGATACCTCGTCCTCCCTGGGGACACACAAGAGTTATCAGGTAAAATCCCGGCCGGCCAGTTAAATCTGAGTTTCGACTTTCTAGCGTAAGTATATCCCAAAGACGGCACAGTTTACTGGATTTGGGATGAACAAATTATTCGATCTTGATCTGAAATTCAAATTTAACTGGGCGTCCTGGTTTTTTTTTTACTTGCTAAATCTGGCAACTCTGGCCCCCAGTTCTTTTCTCTGGAGCCTTGAGGACTCTTGGATACTCAGGGCGGGTCTTATGGAGGGAATGTGACCCTCTGTGTGTCAGCTGTACTTAAAAAAAAAGAGAGAGAGAGCAGGGCAGAGGGTGAGGCCCCGGGGGACTTTGGGTTCAGCCTACCTGTCGGAGTTCCACTTCTGGGTCCTGCCCCACAGGCTGCGCAGAAGCTGTTTTTCTGCTCACTGTAGCACGAGAAGCACGTTTCTCGAGTCCCCTGGGATCATGCATGTGCAGGGATGCTGGTCTCCCCCCCCCCAGCCCCCGGGACCCCTCAGGCACAGCAGGGGGGTCCTCTGCCACCTCCTGGCCCTCTGCCCTCTCGTCTTCTGGACTCTCCGTCCTTCTGGCTGGATCGCCACCCTCCAGGCCCCGGTGGGGAGGGAGGGGGCGGGCCCACTTGTCCCCCTCCCTTGCCCTGAGGACGATGTTCCCTGCTATCCTGGCTCGAACCCTGGCTCTCGGTTTCTTCCCCCCCCCCGGGGACCTTGCTGGTGCATGATTCTGAGCAAACCGTCCCAAAGCAGACTCTGGACATGTGGCACGTTGAGGGCCTCCCGTGACTGGGCGTCCGCTCAGCTCTTGGCCCAGAGGGGCGCGGGGCTCTCACGATTGAGCGCACATTTCCTGCCGCCGATCTGCCCGGTGCTATTCCGGTAAAGGAGCAGACACCCTGACCCACGGAGCTTACGTTCTGGTTTGGGGGACAGGCGGTAAAGGAGACAAGAGGGGCGCCTGGGGGGCTCAGTCGGTTCAGCACCGGACTTTGGCTCAGGTCGTGATCTCGCGGTTCGTGAGTTCCAGCCCCGCGTCGGGCTCTGTGCTGACAGCTTGGAGCCTGGAGCCTCTTCGGATGCTGGGTCTCCCTCTCTCTTTGCCCCTCCCCTGCTCACACTCTGTCTGTTTCTCTCTCAAAAACAAATACACATTTAAAAAAGAAAGAAAGGAAAGAAAACAAGTAAGATGACTTAGCGTCCCTTCTAGAAGGGATCTTCTAGAAGGCTGGATGGCCACGGGGAATGCCGGCCTGTGGACAAGATGCGGGGCCGCAGTTTTAATTCAGGAAAGTCCTTGCTGAGAACGAGTGTGGCCTCTGAACATTGCGTGAGGGCAGAAGTCAGCAGGTGGACCTAGGGGTGCCAGGCAGAGGGCACAGGGGGACTGAAGCTGGGGGGCGGGGCTACAGGAGCCGGTGAGGGGGCGGGGGGGCCGAGGCAGGCACCGGCCTCTCCTGGGGGTGAAGGGGGAGCCGCTGGGTGGTCTGAGGAGAGCAGGGAGGTGGGAGAGGAGGGCGGGCGGAGTGGGGAGCTAGCTCTTTGCAAACACCCCGTGCTGTCCCAGCTCGTGGGGACAGACGGGCCACCTCCCTGCCCTTGACTTTGATGCCCAGTGAGCCTTCAGATTGGAAATGCGTTTGTTTTTCCCCTTTTCAGTGAATGACTTATTTTCCGGTTTATATAATGCACCCACCACACTTGCTCATGAGCTCACAGACCCAGAGAAAGAACGTAAGGAATTTCCCAGCAGCACGGGTGCCAATGTCACCCCCTCCCCACAGCCAGGCATTTCTGCCCGGCCCCCTCACCCCTGCCGGGCCCAGCGCCCAGAGGTCCCAAGCCAGCGGCAACCCCGCGGGGCCCCACAGGCAGGCCCCGTGGGAGCAGATTCCAGGCCTAAAGATCCACCCTCGCCTTGGGCCACCCCATCCCGGAAAGGTCCGCTGCCCGGCTCGCCCGTGGGCTGGCTGCTGGCAAAACAGGGGACAGCATGGGTCTCCAGGGACGTCAGGCCATCAGCTGAGCCCTGGGGCGTGGGGGGCGGGGGGGCAGCAGGATGAGACCCAACCAGAAGAGAGGAGGCGGCAGACGTCAATCGGCCCCTAGCGCCCACCTGGCCTGCTCTGGGGCGAGGCTGGGCCCCTACAGCCCTGCAGGGTCTCCCTCCCGGCCCTGTCCCCTCCCTGTGCCTCACTGGGCAACAGGGCGGGCTTGTGGCCTTCAGAGGCGGCTGCTCTCGGGGCCAAACGGGAGGCTAGAGGCTGCAGCGGGTGTTAGGAGACACCTGCCTGGGACTGGTGTTCTCGGCTGTGCCACGGCTGGCCTGGCCCGCTGTGTCCTCGGCCAGGACTGCCCCCGTGCCTCGGCCCGGATGTCCCCCTTCTCTCCCCTCTCCTAAGCCCTGCTCGTCCTGCAAGGCCCACCTCCCTCCTCTCCCCGTACGGCTGCTGGCCTCTGGCTTCCGTGACCTGGTTCCTGGGTGCTCGGGACCGCTGACGGGCATGTAGGCGTGTGCTTCCCCCATCCCCTGAGCCCGCCCACCTCAGACCCTGGGCTGGCTCCCTTGTCTTCTGGCCTGCCCACATCCCATCAACGCAGAGACTCTGGTGTTCTGGAAGCATCTCTCCAGCCGAAAGCAACCCCATTCCCTCTGGGGCCCTGCGCCCAAAGCCCACGCCGGTGGGGCGTGCGGCCTCGAGGGGGGCGACACGGTGTTCCCACGGGGCCTGGCCGTTCCGCTCGGGGACGTGCCCACAAGGCTGGAGACACGTGTCCTCGCAAAAACCCGGACGTGAACGTTCAGAACGGCCCTCTTCACGGCCACCGACAGACAGAAGCCACCCCCACGTCCAAGCGATGAACGGATAAACAGCATGCGATCCGTCTGCACAGCGGAGTAAGACTCAGCCACCAAAAGGCAGAAAGCCCGGATATGTGCTACAGTGTGGACAGACCTGGGAGACGGTCACCAAGTGAAGGAAGCTGGACAGAAGGCCACGAACTGCATGACTCTGTATGAGGTGTCCCGACTAGGTCAGTCGCAGGGACAGGAAACAGACTGGTGGTTCCCCGGGGTGAGGCGGGGGTGGGGGGCCCGGGGATCCCCTGTGACTGGTGCAGCGTTCATCGTTCGTTTGGGGGGATGAAAACGTTCTGGAACTAGGGGGCGCCTGGGTGGCGCAGTCGGTTAAGCGTCCGACTTCAGCCAGGTCACGATCTCGCGGTCCGGGAGTTCGAGCCCCGCGTCAGGCTCTGGGCTGATGGCTCAGAGCCTGGAGCCTGTTTCCGATTCTGTGTCTCCCTCTCTCTCTCTGCCCCTCCCCCGTTCATGCTCTGTCTCTCTCTGTCCCGAAAATAAATAAACGTTGAAAAAAAAAAAATTAAAAAAAAGAAAACGTTCTGGAACTAGATGATGGTCGCACAGCATGGGGAATGTACTCACTACTCCCGAATTGTGCATGTTGAAACAGTTAAAATGGTAAATCTTTTCTTTTTAATGTTTATTTTTGAGACAGACAGAGAGAGACAGAGCATGAGCGAGAGAGGGGCACAGAGAGAGGGAGACACAGAATCCAAAGCAGCTCCAGGCTCCGAGCCGTCAGCACAGAGCCCGACGCGGGGCTCGAACTCACGGACCGCGAGATCGTGACCTGAGCCGAAGTCGGACGCTTATCCGACGGAGCCACCCAGGTGCCCCTAAAATGGTAAATCTTATGTGTAGAGGTGTTTTCCACAATAAGCAGAAATGTCACACCTCCAAAAGGAGACACCATCGGCGCACACTGGAGGGGACAGTTAAGTGGCACTCAGTTCACATCCCGCGACGTCAAAAGGATGCAGAAAGATGGCCCCGTGATATGGAAAACAGCAGGTTAGCCACAGTTGGAATACAAAGGGTTCGAAAAGTTTAAGTGTTTGTGATTCTGTGTGGAAGTTCTAGAAGGATCCTCCCCAAACTTCTCAGGCTGATTATCTCTCAGTGATGGGATTCTAGAAAGGCTGTACGTCTCCCGGGTGGCTCACTAGGCTAAGCGTCCGACTTCGGCTCAGGTCACGATCTCGCGGTTCGTGGGTTCGAGCCCCGGGTCGGGCTCTGTGCTGACGGCTCAGCCTGCTTGGGATTCTGGGTCTCCGTCTCTCTCTCTCTGCCCCTCCCCGGCTCACATGCTGTCTGTCTGTCTCTCTCAAAAAGCAAACAAACATTTTGTAAAAACTCTTTAGAAGGGCAGCGTGTGAGCACATTCATTCTTATTATTTCTAAAATGTCCGCAGCAAACTTTTGTAACCAGAAAACGTTTCGGACGCGGACAAAGGACAAAGCGTCAGGATTTCTCTAAAGTCCTGCCAATGCTTCCTGGGGTACAGAGGTGCGGGGAGTCGACAGGGGACAGTAGGGAGGCCCCTTCCCAGCCCAAGTGACCCACATGTCCCCCCCCCCCCACTGTCCCTTCCCGGCCAGGGGGCCCAGAAGCTGAGGAGGGCCCCTGTGGACAGCGGGAGAAGGTGTTTCCTGCCCAGGAAAGGCCAACAACTTTTCTCCGAGGACCAGCGGTATAGCATTCATTCATTCATTCACTCACTCACTCACTCACTCACGCCGCTCTTGGTCCCGCCACTCGCTCCGTGGCTGCTCAGGCCCCACGTGAGAGTCTGGGCAGCCGGGAGGCTGGTTGAGGCAGGAATGCAGGGATAGAAGGAAGGGTGGCAGGCAAGCGTCAGCCCTTGCACCAGCCTCCCTGCAGTTTGCGACAGAGCGCTGGACCACCCACCTGGGCTGAGGGGCGATGCATGGCTGCGGAGGGGAGCCCAGAAAGTTCTCCCAGGGAGGGGCCCCAGACCAGACATATCCTGTTCCCCAAACAGGGGGCCTCAGAGACCACCCCCTAGCCCACCGCCCTGCTCTCCCTTGCAGTGGACTTGACTTTAATCCGGTGAGCGGGCAAGCGATGAGGCCCTACTGTGCGCCAGGCCCCGGGTGCCGGGGGCGAGACACGGGGCCTGCTGGGGCCTCCGTTTGACGGTGGCTTTCCGGGAAAGCCATCCGGGAAACTAGATATTCACAGAAAATACCTGTAAAATCTAAGTCACTCCCCTGCCCCGAAAACTCCAGGGGCGCCCCACACAAGGTCCACACACCCTGTGGGACTGGGCGTGGCCGTGCTCCCCGACTCCCGTCTGCCCCGCTCTCCTTGTTCACCACCCTCCAGCCATGCTGCCCGTTCAGGCCGATTCTTCAATGCTCCAAGCTCTTTCTACCCCAGGGCCTTTGCTCTTGCTGTTACCCATCACACGGAACACAGTAGGTGCTCGATAAGTTTTTGTTGAATGCACGAGTGACTAGAAAAAATAGGGTGTGGCTGACCCCCCGAAATACTGCCCGGACTCCTGCGACAGGGCTCTGATCAGGGCAGCCCTCTGGTCTCGACCGCATGGTATTTTTTTTTTTTTTTTCTTTTTTTAACCGTGGTGAGAATCCGCAGTCGTTGCTCGGCTCGGCACTAATCCTGAATTAGTGAGGCACCACGGTCCTTTGGTGTTACCATTCTCTGAAGTTCGGCTCAGAAAAAAAAAAAAGAAAAATGAAAAGGAAGGCCTCCCCCCTCCCCCACCTCCCCCCCCCCCCCCCCACCAAAGAAAGGCACAAGTGAGCATCGCAGAGTTGGGGGCGAGTCAAGACCAAAGAAGAAAGCGCAACCTGGCCCCGATGTTTGGCCCAGGCGGCCTTTGAGGGCCAGCTGTGCCCGGTGCGTTTGTAGCGCGGGCGGCACAGCCTGCCAGATGTTCCGCGGGACGACTGGCACTTCAAACGCCCAGGCCCCAGCCCATTACCTGAGCAGGCTTTGTGCATTTCAAAGGGGAAGCCACTTGAACTTTCCCTGTAATCATTAGGCCCCAACTTGTCTTTCATGGGCCATGCTGCACGGGGGAGTCCCCACCGTTACCGGGTTCTGATGGCCTTGGAACCCACCTGGAGAGCCCCACCCGCGGCTACCTGCCGCGTGAGCTCTCGCAGCCCCGGGGACGCCCAGGACCCCGTCTGGCCGCGGTGTGGACCGGGAGGGCAGAGGCCGCCCGCACCCACCTGCGTGGCCGTGGCGTCAGGCTCCTGGGGCGGGCATCCCGATTCTACCACCTACCGGCCGGCAGACCTGGGGCGCGTCCCCGGGCCTCCCCGACCCTCCGACGGGGGAGGGGGGGGCGGTGGCAAAGAATCACAACAGGGCCTACCTTGCAGGCGTGCGGGGGAGCTGCGAAGCACCGGCATTTTCTAAACAACAGAAGCCGGAACGAACGTGTGGCGGGTTGAATAGTATCTGCGAAATTCGTGTCCACTCAGAACCTCAGAACGTGACCTCATTTGGAATAAGGATCTTGGCAGATGTAGCTCAGCTAGAGATGGAAATGAGATCTTCCCAGCTTGGGGGGGCGGGGGGGGGGGCGGCTAAATCCAACGACCGTTGGCCTTCAAGAGGCAGAAGGGAAGAAGGCCCGTAAGAGAAAGCCACGCGTGGGAGGAGATGACGGAGGCGGGGCCGGGGGGACGTGGCCGCAGCCCGGTGACCCCTGGAGCCCCAGGAGCTGGAGGGGCAGGAAGGACCCTTCCCAGAGTCCCCAGACTCTGGCCCGCAGACTGGGAGAGAATACATTTCTGTGCCTTTATTTCTATTTTTTTTTTTAATTTTTTTTTTTCAACATTTATTTATTTTTGGGACAGAGAGAGACAGAGCATGAACGGGGGAGGGGCAGAGAGAGAGGGAGACACAGAATCGGAAACAGGCTCCAGGCTCCGAGCCATCAGCCCAGAGCCCGATGCGGGGCTCGAACTCACGGACCGCGAGATCGTGACCTGGCTGAAGTCGGGCGCTTAACCGACTGCGCCACCCAGGCGCCCCCATTTCTGTGCCTTTAAACCTGTAAGTGTGCAATGCTTTATCACAGCCCGGCTGGCAAACAATTAAAACAGGCAAATTGTTGCTGCTCTAAGGGATGCTCCGTGCAGCCGAGGCGTCTCAACGGAAACCCGGGCCCGACGCCCCGCGGTGGCCTCTTTCGACGGGCAGCACTCTCTGCTTCCAAAGCAAGCGTGGGAGGAGCAGACAGCAAGGGAAACAGGTTTGGGGGTGACAGAGCCGGGCTCGAAGCATGGCTCTGACCCCTGCCCGGCCGTGGGACTCTGAGAAGTCACGGCTCCTCTCTGAACCCCAGTCACTTCCCCTATGACGTGGGGACCGTTACATCCACCCTCAGGGTCTCCGTGATGATGAAACCAGATCAGGATGGGAAGCACTCTGGGCCTAAGTGTTCAGTAAAAGCGTGTATTAGTGACCCGTTAGTTAGCTAATTGTCGCACAGCAAACAGCCCCAGGAGCAGCGGTAGAAACCAGGGCCAACGCTGACTGCCTCACGCAGTGTCCCCGCGTCCGAGCGTGGGAGGAGCTCAGCTGCGTGTTCCCGGCTCGAGATCTCTCGTGAGGTTGGACTCAAGCAGCTGGCCGGGGCTGCAGTCTCTTCCGAAGGCTGGCCTGGGACACGGAGATGGCCCACCCACACGGCCCCTGGCGGGGGACACGGCGGCCTCTCCCTAAGGCTGCTTGGGTGACCTCACAACATGGCCGCCAGCTTCCCGGAGCAAGTGATCCGAGGGAAGACAAGGTGGAGACCACAGGTCGTCTGCTTGTCGTATGCACGGCGTGTCCTTTCTGCCACATTCTACCGGCCACACGGCGCATCCCTGCTGCAGTGCGGGAGGGGGGAGGGACCGCCCAAGGGCACCGATCCCAGAGGCCGGATCCGTGCAGGCCATCTTGGAGGCGGGCTGCCTGGGGTCTAGGACCAAGACGTTCTCGGGAAGGCGGTGGCCCTATCCTCCAGACGTGCCTTGGGTCCAGCCTGCCGGGAGCTGGAAGGCTAATCGGGCCCCATGCCCGGCCGCTGGGCTGCAGTTTTATTAGTCTGAATCCCCCCACGTCTCGCCCTGTCTCCCTCGCGTGGACGCGCAGGGCCAGCGTCGTCAACTCTCCATTTAGTGGAGTCACGAAGCTCGTTTGGGCAGGACTGCTGGCCCGGAGCCGAGTCAGCCCCCCACAGGCGTCCCCCCTTGCTCCCGGGGTTTCAGCCTAAAGACTGAAGTGAAGGTGTACCGGCTCGGGCCCCGGAGCCCCCCACATTCTGGGGGGACAGTGGGCGGGACCCGAGGCCTGTAGCAGCGGCACCTTGGGCCCTCACCAGGGGCCCGACGACAGCCTCTCTAGCCGGTCCCCGGGAGTGTGCGTGTGTGAGTGCCTGCGTGTGAATGCGATTTATACACGGGCCTGGGCACAACTACGCCCGGAATGTGTTCCATCACCGACACGTACCCAAGGCTTGCACGTGATGCACGTGCAGGCGTAAAAAACAGGGAAGCAGGCAAATGCCCTGGACACCCTGGGGGGGGGGGGCGGTTTGAGAACATCAGCGCACCCAATGGTCCTACGCTGGAAAGAAAACTGAGGCCCGGAGGGGGATGGGGACCGTGCGCGCGTTCACGGATGCCGCCGCAACCTCAAGGGCGAAATTGTAGTTTATTTAAGGTTTGATTGGTAAGGAAACTACCCCTCCCCCACTGTGAGGCCCAGGTACATTATGTGACCGGGGACCTGGCCAACCAGTGCGTCGAGGTCCTCCGGCTGCAGTGATTGGTTCGCGGACGGCTCGTGACCCAAACTCATCCAATCAGGGGGAAGCCCCGGACTTGGCTCGGCGGGCGGGGGGCGGGTGTTCTGGCTCCCTGCCCGCTGGGGCGGGACCGTCCTGGAGCCAGCCCGAGGGGGCGGACGTTACTGGGACACCGCGGCCGGCAAACTAGGGCTCAGGGATACCCTTTGAACTCCTGGAACAAACCACACCTGATGGAAGCTCTCCCTGCCTACATCTTATTTGTTTGAGGCAATAAGCCTCCCCTCCACTTTTTCCCTGAACAACTGGGGTTGAGTTTGCCTTCACCTACGACTCCAGGGGTTCTAGCTAATTCGCCTTCCACGGCGGCCACCAGGCCAGTCCGTTTTCCGGAAGGAGCTGCTGTCCCTGCTGCCCAGGGTGAAGCAAAATTGCACGGGGGGCCCCCCCCCCCCCAGCCTCCTCTGTGGTGGTTCCTGCCACACTGGGGACCCGGCCACTTACGAGGGGCTCGGCCTCTGAGGACCAGGACCACAAAGGCTGGGCTCTTCCCCCCACCCCACCCCCACCCCGGGGCACGCGGCCCGACCGCTGGGCCCCGTGTTACAGGTAGGCCACTGGCTCCAGCCCTGGCCGTCGCTAAACTACACACCCACCCTGGGAACCGGTAACACGTGACCCCAGGTGTGGCCACGGGACTCGTCCTGGCCAGCGAAGTGGCCACTCCGGACAGGAGCCCCGAGAGCCGGCCAGTGCTTCACCACGCCCCTGCCCCCGGCAGGGGTGCAAACTTGGGGTGAGCTGAACCCGCCATCCACCGAGCTCCCTGGGCACAACTCGAGGTAGAGCCCCCCTTCCAAACCTGGATGGGCGCCGGGCTGGAAGGAGAGACACGGCTTCCTCTCCGAGCTGCTGCGATTTGGGGGGGGGGGGGGGGTGTTTGCTCCTGCGGCCCAGCCCAGGCTTTCCCGACCGGCCACCATCCAGAGGGGGAGGAGCTATAGTCGCCGTCCCCCCGGGAGCCCCGTGACTGCATCTTGCGGACGACATGTCCGTGGGGGAGACACAGGACTCGGAAGCAGGTGTGGGCGTCTTCTCCACCCTCGTGTCCCGTCCTCCAGCTCAGGGTGGGGCGCTCTGTGGCGCTAGGACTGGGGCTGGCCTACCTCGGCCCGCGGACCCGCTTGGGCCGTTCGTGGCGTCGCCTGCGGCCGCTCTCCTGCTGCAGTGGGGGCCTGAGTAGTTTGGACGGAGACAGTGTGGCTCGGTTAGCCAAAGATGTGTACTATCTGTGTCTTCACAGAACTTGGCTGATTCCTCCGCCCAGGAGACGGTGGGGCCCAGAGCTAGAGGAATCTGGATCCCTGGGCGGGCACGCGGCCCTCCCCCAGGGGAGCACCCCCATCAAGCGATCGGGTAAGCAGGAGATAAACGTTTACCGCGTCACGCCACTGATCTTGGTAGTCCGTTCTAGCAACTGGCATTATAGTGATCGGTACACGGCCAGCAGCCGTGGGGCAGTGGGAAGAACACCGGCTTCCGTGTCAGGGACCTGGCTTCTGTTCACTCGTTCGTTCGTTCATTCTCTCAGCGAAGAGCCTGAGCTCCGGTTATGTCCCCGGCACTACCGGATGCTGGGACAGTGCGGTGACTTGGACAAGATTCCTGTCCACACGTGCGCTTTGCTGAGGCAGCGGAGACCCCTCTCTTGACTAGTTTTGTACGTCCTTTCCCTCTCCTGCCTCAGCTGCAGCCCCCACCCCGTGAGATGAGGCATCTCTCCAGAGACCCCGACTCCTGTGATCCCCTGTGACTGTCCAAGGCGCGGGCTTCGGATTGAGTTATGACCCCCCAAAAGATACGCTCAAGTCCTACCCCTATGCCTTGCATTTGGCCTTATTTGGAAACAGAGTCTTTGCAGGTATAATTCGTACATTGCGATGGGGTCACGGTGGATCTGGGTGGGCCCCGCTCCAATGACCAGTGTCACGAGACACACGGAGGCACAGTGAGAACAGCACATGACACGTGAAGACAGGGACAGAGATTGGCTGGACGTCTACGAGCCCAGGGACCCCTAGGGTTACCAGCAACCACCAGAAGCTGGAAGAGGCCAGAAGTTGCCCCCCCCCCCCCCCCCCCCACATAGCCTTCAGAGAGAGCACGGCCCTGCCTTGATTTTGAACTTCTGCCCTTCGGGACCGTGACAGAATACATTTCCATTATTTTAAGCCGCCTAGTTTGTGGTCATTTGTTATGGCCACCCCCCAGGACACCGATTCAGTGGCTCATGCGAAGGGCCAGCCAGGGTCTGCCTGGGCCCTGAGATCCCAGAGCTGAGCAGGGTTGACGGGTCCCTCGTTCATAACGTCCCTCTGGGAAGGAACCACCCGAAGAGACTGAGATGAGTCACCGTCCAATGTCTGATCTCCTCTTGGGGACCCCTGGATGGAATTCACGGGGCTCATGAGCTAGGAAGAGAAGGAGGTGATGTGTTTATTAAATTCACCACTTTCTCCGTTTACGAGGGCGGGCGAACCACGGGACGTCAACACGGCCCTCGACCTTGTGGTCTCGAGGGGTTTCGGGTGTTTCTATGTCATCAGTGCAGTGGAATAATCTTAGAGGGTCAATTATCCTCACTGCCCCTCCTCAGCGATGGTGGCTGTTGGATGTACCATACCATCTCGCTGTTGACGTATCCGGAAAGAGGCACAGAATTCCCCGGGGCGCCCGGGTGGCTCCGTCGGTGAAGCGTCTGACTTCGGCTCAGGTCACGATCTCACGGTCCGTGGGTTCGAGCCCCGCGTCAGGCTCTGTGCTGACGGCTCGGAGCCTGGGAGCCCGCCTCGGATTTTGTGTCTCCCTCCCTCTCTGCCCCCCCCCCCCGCTCGTGTTCCGTCTCTCTCTCAAAAATGAACATTAAACACAAGCACAGAATTTCCTCAATCCCAAAATCATCTTTCAAATGTGTTTTGATAGCTGCCTTTGAGTATAATCGGTTACCGCTGTCCGCCTTACGTATCTTACTCTAAACACTTAAAACTATTATTCAGGGAAGGGGTCGTCCTTGGAAATAGGTTGACCGTCTCTGCTGTAAAGGAGTAGAATCCTCAGCCTTGAGCTGGGCGTGTGGCCCCCGGGGTTCAGACGCCCAGGCAGCCACAAGGCCACGGCGAGAGCGGGGAGAAGCCGCGCGTTGTGTCCTGAAGAGGCAGGTGTCCTCGCCGCGAGCTCGCTGTTGTTTGCGCCTCCTGTGGCTGCACCGTCTCGTACTGCACAGGTGAGGACGGAATGTCTGGGGAATGGGCGGGTGGTGGGGCGACGAGGTAGAAGGAGCCAGGCCTCTAGGGGTCCCTCGGGGGCTCAGACAGTTTCGTGAGGCAGACGCAAACTTCTGACTTGAGTCTTGCTCATTTTGGAAACTTTTAAAGGACAGAACTGAACCGAAGGCTACTCAGTGCAGAGCCTGAGGCAAGGACCCAACCCACCTTTCAGAAAACGGGTGACGCTGGGATGGCCCCCCCCCCCCCCCGCCTCCTGCCCGCTTCTCTGTCCTGCAGCCCTGCCCGGAGGAGCGGATTCTCCAAAGCCCCACTTTCTTCTGGCCTTTGGACCTTCGAGCTGCGGCCAGGAAGCGGCATTCGGGGGCTCCTGCACATAAGCCTCCTGCTAACCCCTGCGCCATGCAGTGGGGGGCATGCCCTTGGGGCCTCCCCAGCATCGGGGAGCGGGAGGCATGGGGCAGTAGAGTTGGCAAAAGCATAAGCCCTCAGCCATGAGACTGGCAGAAGTGACCGGGGGCCAGGCCCAGGCCTCGAGGGGCCCGCCAGCTTCCGCTAGCCTTCTCTCGGCGACCCGAGCCACCATGCCAAGAGGCTCGGCTGTCCCGCTGGGAGGACCCTGCGGTGAGACAGAGGTGCCCTGGCAACCCCCAGCCCGCACAGCTATAGCCCAGCAGGGGCACCTGCTCTGGAGGTGAAGCCGTCCAGAATGTTCCAGCAGGGGCCCTGGGGAGAGGCGCCCATGGGAGGGGCCCCGCCCACCACGGGGAGTGGAAATGAGCTGTGCCCACTGAGCCCCTCCCAGGCTGCAGAATGGGGAATGAGAAAATGGGGGGGCCGGGGGGGGTGACTGGTCAGGGGGGAAGCTCGCCGAAACCCCGGCCGTCCCATAAACACCCCAAAACACTTGGTTAAGAAATCAGAGAAACCGTAATTTCGCCCTACTGCGGATGCCGCCCCTAAGTACATTTGACCCCTCCCCATCCCATTGCCAAGTACGTCTGCACCCCTCCCTGCAAACACTCCCGGGTGGGCACAGGATGGTGAGCTGCAGAACCGGGTCTGGGTTGGACAGAGAGCCTCTCCCGCCCAACTCACACTCCTGGCACATCTCACACTCAAGGGGGGAGACCCCAGAGGGTCCCCGGCACACAGGCCAGCGAGGGCGTCCCCAGAGGCCTTTCCTTCACCGACAGTCCGTTTGGAGGAAAAGGAAGTCGCTCCGAGGAAGCCCCTGGAAAAGCCCCAGGGAAGACCAGCGGAGCCTGGGGCGGAGAAGGGAGAATTTCTTCTGCAAAAGGTCACTGGTCTGCATTCCCTCACTGGTTTTGTAGCCCGCCGGCCTGTGAAAAGGTCTTTATTCTTCTCCCGGCGCTCCCCAAACAGCCGAGCTATTTGCAGTGTGGACTCTGGGGTGCCGGGGGAGGAAGGGGCCCAGCTTTCCGTTCATCCCATTTCCCTAACGGATTTTTGATGTCGGTTCCGTTAAGCATCGGGCTTCCGAATGTCAGGGCTGCAAATTCCCGCAGAATGTCTCAGAAGGTCCGCCCGGGAAGGACGTCGGCACCCCGACGCCTCTGAGCCGTGCGGAGGTCGGGGGCCGGCTGGCACGGCCTGGGCACCAGCTGCCCTCCAGTAAGGTCATGGCTTCTCCGAGCGCTCAGATGCCGGCCGTGGCTGTGCTGCCGTGGCTGTCGCCCTGGGGACGCGGGCCGCCCCCAAGATGTCTGGTTAACGGAGGCCCAGCTGCTCCAGACTCTTCGCACGCTCCACTCCCCGTTTCCCTTGGAGCCCAGACTGTCAGATGTGGCCAGCGAGCCATGGGCCTGATCCGCCTCCGGAGGAGCCCCGCGCGGAGGCTGCAAACGCAGGTGCACGCTGGAGATCCACATCCCGTCTCTTGGCGGGCCCAGCTCTCCGTCGGTTGTCCTCCGCTTCCTCTTCGGGGCGGGGGGGGGGGGGGGGGGCGGGGACCTGGGCAGGCCCTCCCGCTTCTCGGGCCCTCCGTGAAATGGGCACAGCGTCCCCCTGTGGGCTGTGTTGCTGAGAAGATTCAGGGGACTGTTTCAAAGGGCCCGCCCACTTTGGGGGCCTAATAGTGGTCCGTTATCTGCCAAATCCCGGGTGCAGCCTCCGGGGTCCGGTGGTGGCGGCAGGGCAGAAAGCCCCCCAGAGACCCGGGGTTCCCAATTTGTAGGCGTCTTGCCCCATAAGCCACCGAGGCCTCCGCAGGGGCTGGTCACCTGTGTCTGAGGCTCCAGCCACCACTTAACATCAGCAAGTTTATTGCCGCCCCAGGGGCTCAGCCCTGTCCTAATGGGCTGGTCCCCCGGGGGAGGGTCCTGCCCTTTGAAGAGAGTCTTTATGGTAATTGTGGTAATGGGTAAGTGGCCTGGGGGCGGGGGGGGGGCAGGCAGGTAGGAACCCCCACCCCCACCCGAAGGATATAATCAAATCAACCCGGAAAACAAATCACTTTCAATCACAGGGCCACTGATCAGACTCCAAGGCCACAAAGCCACTAAAGGCTCAGGAAGAAGGCCAGGGGTTGGGGAGGGGGGCGCTTGGCTGGTCCCCAAGTCTTTGGGACATGGGCTGATCACAGGCACAGATGGGCGTCTACTGGCCGGCTGTCATTTAAGCACGGACTGGGGCATCCTCTCTCAGCGTAGAGATGGACTGGGGGCCCCGTCTGCGGATGCAGTGTTTTCCAGGAGGCTCACGGGCACAGCCCTGGGCTCCAAGTCGTGCTCCAGCCCCCCTTTCTCCTGGTCTGTCCCCATGAGCGGCAGACCTGCTCTGAGGTCCCGGGATAAACACCAACCGGTCCCTTGACCCCACTCCTCCACCAGCACTCTTGCAGCAACCCCCCCACCCCCGCTGGGGCCTGCGCACCTCCCTCCCGTACTCCGTGGACCCGCCCGGCCCAGGCCAGCGCCTCCCCAGAACCCCGAGCCTGTGTGCTGCCCCTTCTCAGCGCCCAGCTTGATAGACCCTCCTCGTCCCACTGCCGTCAGAGCCTCAGTGTCCATCGGTCCGTCTCCCTGTGCCTCCTCCCTGTGGATCCCCTCCTTGGGGCCGTCTTCTGGGCCCCCAGACCCACGGCGTGGAGGGAACAACGCCCTTGGGTCCCCGGATGCCCACACGGCGCCCTCCGGAGGTGACAGCTCCGAGCCAGGTGGGAGGAGGCCTCGCCGTGGGGACAGCCGAGGGCCCCGGGAGGCCCCGGGCTCCTGTGCACAGAAGCCGCCTTGGGGAGCCCAGCAGCCACACGGGCACACGCCGGCCGGGTCCCCCATTCCTGGGCGCAGGATGTCCAGCGACAGTATGGTTGCTTGAAGCCACTAAGTTTGGGGGCTGACGCCGTCCTTGTGTTTCACTTGTTGTGTGTATTTGTTGTTTGTTTCTTCTGGATGCACCACACGTGTGCACGCACGTTCACACTCGAACACACTCTTGCCCACACTCATGCACATCACACACCACCTCTCACACACCCACACGCACACCCGCACACCCGTGTGCACGCGCACACAGCCTCACGCTGCAGTTGAAGCTACGTGAGGGCAGCCTTCGCTTGGTCGCCGACCAGCCGAGCCCCGGGCGCGCTGGGGGGTCGCTGAGGGCGCCGGGCGAGGGTTCAGGTGATTCAGACCCGCAGAGATCGGAAAGCGAGGCGCCTGCAGCACTTGGGGCGCCTTGAGCCCCAGGGAACGTTGCCGCCGGGGCCCCGGTTGCCCTGTGCGGCCACAGGAAGGGGCGTGACAGGCCTCCGGGCCCCCCGATGCCAGGAGAGGAGGCGCCGCCCTCCCCCCGCCGAACCCCGTGACCAGCCCGACGGCCTCATCTGTCTCCTCTGTTCATCTTCTGCTTCTCTGACTCTCAAACGGCCCCTTAATTGGCCATTTGGCCCCTAATTTAGGGACGATGAGGATCAGCCCCCCAAGCAGCATTTCAGATGGCGGCCAGAGGTCTGGAGCCCCTCCTTGGGGTCCCCGGATCTTTCGACTTGGTCACACGAAGGTCAGCCCTGTGTCCTGGCACGGGTGCCCGGGTAGCCTCTGACCTTCAGCTCTTAAACCTGACCCTGGCGATTCAGAGCCGAAGCGCTCAGCAGAAATGGCAAAGAAGGACCCACCCGGTAGTGCGCAGAGAGAGGGCCCTCACGTGCCTGGAGCTTCTAGAACTTCCCTCTGTGGGCGCCTGCTGGGCACCATTTCCTTGTTGGCTCCCGGAGTACAGAAACCGGTACAGACCCACCCCAGCCGGGGTCACCGTGGCTTCGTGGCTGTTCGGCTGAGCCGGCAGGAGGCAGGTGCCGTGGCTGACGATTCCACCTGTCTCTCGCTTGCTCTTGGACCTGGGCGTATGTGCTCAGTGTGCAAGCTGGCCTCCTGGTCCCCACACCGAGGGTGACCCCAGGACCGTGATTCTGCAGTGCTGCTCTGAAGGTGCTGCTTGGGCACGGGCACGGGCAGGTCTGCCTTGTACAGCTGTGCGGGTTGTGCCCTGCCCAAGGGCTCCTCCTGGCTCAAGTCTGGCCTGCCCGCTGAGGCTGCGAGGCTGTGTCTGCCCAGAGCAAGGGGGACCTTTCCCAGTTGCACACGGGTGCCTGAGAGGCCGGGGGCCAGTTAGCTGTTGGTAGGCCCTCCTAGGGGGCCTTGGGTCCCATGCCCTGCCCGGCTACAACACAGATACGGCCTCAGGGGAGCCAGGCTTGCTCTCTGGGCCTCAGTTTCCCCCTGGGAAACACGCATTTCGCAGCTCCCTCCATCCCTGAAATGCCAGGACGGCCGGGACGTGGCACACAGTAGGTGCCCTGTAGCGTGAACTTGGCCGCTGTGGCTGCCTGTGGCATCGGGACGGGGCTGGATAATCTGGTCGCCCAACAGGCAGGCCGAGCAGGTATTAGCTGGTACCTGCTGGCTTACCTCAGCCTCTCAGACATTCACAGAACCCACGGCCGCGCCAACGCTCCCCGTTGGCTTATCCACACCTGCAAGGCATTGATGTGGCCCGTCTGATGTGTGTGCTCTGAAACCGAAGCCCCCTTCGCTGTGGGCCTGAGGAGCGTCAGCCTGAGGCCCCCAGGAAGGGGGGCCCCACCCCACACAGGGCGCCTGGTCCCCCGCGTACCCCCTCGGCGTCGTGCAGCACCCCCCCCCCCCATTGCCCTGGCCAGGTCCTCCCCACCTTTGTTCCAGGTCCTCCCCCGGGAGCCCCAAGGCCATAGCCCTGTGGAATGCCGCACCTCGGAAGGGTAATAGCCCCCCACGAAGCGGCCAGCAGTGTCCCCTTGTCCCCGGGCCTCCCAGCTGCCTCCCACCTCAGGGCAATTTATGGGGTCACGAACCACCTCAAGGGGGCAATTCTCTGCCCTGGTGTAAACGGGCTCTCCCAAAGTGCTTTACAACCCGCTTGTAGCCCCCGGGGACAGCCCGAGGCCCGGTGGCCTTCCATTTGTCCCCCAGGTCGGGGGGCAGGCGGGGAAGGCCAGGTCCTGCCACCGGGAGCCCCAGCCCTCCTGCGCTGCTTTTCTGGTGGTGTTGACAGAAGTCACCTATGGTCATTTTCGAAGCAACACCCCCCCCCCTCCGGCCCACGCCCACGGCTCTCCAGCAGGACAGGAGCGTGAACCCCACCCCTCCAGGTAACACCCTCAACTTCTCTGTGCCTCAGGCTCCTTAGGTGTGGAAAGGGGGTAATCAGAGCTGCTTTTCAAAATTGGTTGACAGATGTCAAGCACTCGACACTTTATCAGCACGCAAGTGGGAATTGCCCGCAATCTCACCTTCCCGAGGTGCCCTCCGCAGCCCCCCGCCCGCCCAAGTCTCTGCCTCCTTGCATTGTGGGAAATAGCATACGCACCCAACAGTGCACGAATACTTTCACAGCGGAGACCCACAGAACCCACAGCCAGGCAAGAGGCAGAGCGGCTCTGGGGTCCAGAACCCTCCCTCCTGCCCAGCCCCCTGCCGACCCCAGCCCGGCACCGCGCCCCCCCCCCCCCCCCCGCCCCTACTCGGCATCCTGGACTTTTCTGACTTTTGCAAATCATTTCCTTGCTTCCATCCGGACAAGCCTCTCTCTCTCTCTCTTCTCTGTCTCTCTTTTAAAGGATTCTTTATTTAAAAAAAATTTTTTTTAATGTTTACTTTATTTTTGAGAGAGAGAGAGACAGAGCACAAGCGGGGGAGGGGCAGAGAGAGAGGGAGACACAGAATCCGAAGCAGGCTCCGGGCTCGGAGCTGTCGGCACAGAGCCCGATGTGGGGTCGAACTCACGAACCGTGAGATCATGACTTGAGCCGAAGTCGGACGCTCAAGCTCAACCGACTGAGCCACCCAGGCGCCCCTAAGGGATTCTTTATTTTAGCTTTTTAAGTCTATTTATGTATTTTTAGACAGAGACGGCATGAGTGGGTGAGGGACAGAGAGAGAGAGAGAGGGAGCACTGTCAGCACAGAGCCCGATGCGGGGCTCGAACTCACGGACCTGAGTCGGACGCTTAACCGACGGAGCCCCCCAGGGGCCCCCCGAGAGCTTCTGAAAGAAAGTCGTTGTCTGCCTGTGTCTTGCCTCCTCCCTCTTCGCATTCGTGAGCTGTCGGCAGGCGGCCCCATGACCTTGTAGTTCACCCACTTCCCTTGGCGGTATAATGTTCCACGGCGCGAACGTGCCCCAGTCCGCGTGTCCGTGCCCCTGCACACGCACTTGGGCTGTTTCAGGCGGCGGCTGCGGGAATGTAGCTGCTCGGGCTGGATGGGTCGGGAGTGAAATGGGGGCTCACGGCTCACGGAGAGCTTCAGCTTTACCAGATGATATACCACGCAGAGCCAGCACTTTGCTGCAGGAACACGGGGAGCCTGGGTGGCTCCGTCGGCTAGGCGTCCGACCTCGGCTCAGGTCACGACGCCACCATTCGTGAGTTCGAGCCCCGCGTCGGGCTCCGTGCGGATGGCTCGGAGCCCGGAGCCTGCTTCGGATTCTGCATCTCCCTCTCTCTCTGCCCCTCCCCTGCTCACGCTCTGTCTCTGTCTCTGTCCCAAAAATGAAGACACGTGAAAACAAATCAAGACCGGCAGCGGTGGGGGCAGTGCGTGCCCACACAGAGGTACAACCGAAAGGCTTTCCTGTGACCGCTTATGGGCGCAGAGAACATTCCAGAAAGGAGACAGCCTACAGCCCGGCCTGTCAGCAAGGAGACCGCTGAGAAGCGAGGGGGCTCCTTTCGCGATTCACTTTATTCGCTTCTTTACCGTTGGCTCCTGGCGCCGTGGGCACGGAGGCGCTGTCGTGGAGCCTGGTTTTACTAAGTGCCGTGAACCCCCACCGCACCCCCGACGCCCTCCTCTCCCCTCCTGCCACGCCGGGCTTGTGCTCACGCTGAGCTCGAGGCCCTCCCGCGTACATTTCTGCCCTGAGGGGCCGTGTTTCGGGTCCCTGGCTGCCCAGGGCCCAGGCACAGAGAGAGAGGTTCTGGAAAACAGCGCGCTCGGCTCACCACTTTGCTCCCCTCGGTGCCTCATCTCTGACGACGCGGCCCCGTCGCCCCTTGCTGCCTGCCCCCCTCCACTTGCTTGACAGGTGGGAGAGCCGGCGCAGGGCCACACGGTCGAGGCGGGGTGCCGCCACTCCTCCTGGGGAGCCCTCGGCTACCCCGGCCTCGGCAAAGGTCCTCTCTCTCCGGCTTCCTTCCCCAGCGCACCCCTCTGCCCGGGCCCCGAGTTATCGAGGCAGGCTGCCCATCTCGCGTCACCTCGCCGCGCACCGCGGCCTTGCGCCAGGGTCCCTGAGCCCCAGGGACCGAGAGAGAAGCGGTTTTGATGGACAGAACCTCCCGAGGCCCGGGTGTCTTTCCGGTACGGCCCCGCCCCCTCCTAAAAGTGTCCGTATCACGACGGAAGCCCCCAAGGGGGGCCGTGATTTGCTCCCCAGTGGCCGGGTTGGGCGGCCGGGAGGCACGACTGGAAAGTTCCGGCGTCCGTTGTGTGCCAAGCACGGGGCCGGAGACTTCCACATCTCGCCTCGGTTACCCTTGAGCGCAGCCCTGTTGTACCGTGGGGGAAACCGAGGCTCGGGGTCCAGGGAGCCTCACACTGCAGGTCAATGTCAGACCCAGGAGCACACAGAGTGAGCCCGCCCCTGAGCCGTAAGGGGCTCCCCCTCCCTCCCCCTGGAAGGATCACAGGTGCAGCCCCCAATTTGTTCCCTGTCCATTAACAACCCCGACCTCTGAACCATACTGGGCGTCAAGGAATTAGGGCAGAGATATGCCACCTTTTGGGAGCTGACACCCCTATTCTTATTTAATTCCACCCCGCCTCCGTCAGTCCCTCCAAGTGTGAGCTGGCAAACATCTGTCCTGTAAATCAAAGCGCCCACAAGGGACTCGCTGGCTTTGACGGGCCTCTGAGAATTTCACGGAGCCCTTTGGAGAAGGCACCGTTGGGAGCTGCGAAAGCATTTGAAAAAGTTAAAAGCCTTCTTGGGTAGCGCAACGTGGCCCGGGGAGCCTGGCTCTGCGCGGGGGTCACAGCCTCAGGCAGCCAGGCGAGGACAGGTCCCCTGACCACCCCCCGCCCCGGGGTAAAACGTGGGGACGGTTCCGGCTGGAGAAGCCTGAGTGGAAGGCCATTGTGCCGGCCTCTCGGGTTTTGTTTGGGAGGAAGGGGACACCCGGGGACCCGTGAGACGGTGCTGTCTGCGCACCTTTGACCACTGGAGCCGCACGGACGTCCCCGTATGTGGTCACTCGCCGTTGACGTGGCGTTTCAGTGACCGGTTGGAGTCGCTCAGCCGTGCCACAGGAGTCCTTTGTCCGCCGGCCCCGAGGGAATATCTAAACAGTATCGTTGACTGATCGAGTGACTTCTGTGTTGTGACTATAAAAGGGATCCATGTCAGGGGCGCCTGGGGGGCTCGGTCTGTTAAGCCTCCGACTTCGGCTCAGGTCGCGATCTCACGGCTCGTGGGTTCGAGCCCCGCGTCGGGCTCTGCGCGGACAGCTCGGAGCCCGGAGCCTGCTTCGGGTTCTGTGTCTGCCTCTCTCTCTGCCCCTCCTCCACTCGTGCTCGATCTCTCTCTCAAAACTAAATTAGGAAGAGCAGAGAGGTACAACAATCAGAAATGAAGTAGGCGAATTCTATCGCTTTCTAAAACTGTACCTCGGGGCATGTTTTGGGGTTCTTTTCTTGCTCTCACACAATCAAATTCTACTGTGTATTCAGTTTGGTGCCGTTTTCTTCACGCGGCCTTGTACGGTGGCAATGAGGTGGGGGCCCAGTGTTTGCACGTACCCCCATTCATCTGACCGGTTCCTTGTCATTGAGGCCTTGCCTTTTCCAATCTGCTTCAGACCCACGGATTCCCTCCCTCCGCCTTGCCTGCGAGGGGAAACCAAGGCCCAGGTTCCACACAAACCGTCCGGAAGCATCCCTGCCCCCTGCCAGGACGAGCATCCGAGGCCAGCCTCAGGGGCGTCTGGGCCTGCTTAGCTCTCTGCCGGCTGGCTTCCGCCCCGAGGACTCCCGTCACTCCCCCCACCACGCCCCTACCCGTGAGCGTGTTCCCCTGTCTCTGCTGGAGGCCTCTCCGGGACCACCCCTCTCCCGGGGCGAAGGAGCCACCTCAGCTGGGGCTCGGCGTGCTGTAGTGGGACAAGCATTGACCGATGGAGCCTGCAACGTGTCCCCAGTAGGTGGGTCCCCCTGAATCCTGTGGATGTGACCTTATTTGGACAAAGGGTCTTTGCACATGTACTCAAGTGAAGGACCCAAGATGAGATCATCCTGGATTATCCGGGAGGGGGGGGGGCCCTAAGTCCAGTGACAAGTGTCCCTGTAAGGAAGGAGCCAGGAGTGGGAGATGTGAGACACAGGTGGCGGGGCGGGAGGGGGAGGGGTGCGTGGAGCCCCAGCAGCTGGAGTTACAGGAAGGACCCTGCCCCTCAGAGCATCTGGGAGGATCAGCCCTGTCTCCATTCTCATCTGGGAGTTCCGGCCTCCGGGGCGAAGACCGAATCAGTTTCTGCTGCCCAGGGAGGGAGCCTTGGTTCCCACAGCCCCGGACGCTAACGCAGGGGTCCGCGGGTTCCGACCTGGAATCCCAGCCCCCGTGCTTGCGGGCTGTGCGGCCGTGGGCGGGAGTCCCCACGGCCCTCCCGGTAGGTGTGAGACTCCAGGTGAAACAGAGCCTGGCACAGAGTAGGTGCCCAGGGAATGGCCACCGGTGTTCTCGCAGATGCTGACTGTCGGTGGGCTGGGCCATTTCGAGTTAAAGAGCACCGAACGCCACGTCCCTACCCCTCGGGAGCGTCCCACGTGAGCTGGTGGGAGGCAGGTCGTAGTGATGCCTGGGGCACGGGTGGTCCTGGGGCCGCTCAGGGGCTGTGTGAGGTGCCTCAGCTGTGGCCCCCCCACCCCCCACCCCACCTGGCACCAGACTCCACACCAGTAAGGGACAGAGGAGTCAGAGCTGGCCACCCCTCGCCGGGGACATCACATAAGCACATTTCGGGTCACTGGTCCCGAGTGCAAGACAGACAGATACCATGACTCCAACTGTCTTGTGAGGAGGCCTCCGGAAGGAACCCTTAAAACAAACAAAATCATGGGACTGAGACGCTGATGATGAGAGCGGAAGTTTCGCCCACGAGGGGCCAGGCTTTCTACGCTGGTGACGTGGTCGCATCACTGCCTGGCCGGTGTCTGAGGGGCACACCCTGCCCCTCCCCCCATCACTGACACCCTCGGGGACGCAGGCCGGCCCAGCCTGCTGAGCCATGATCAGCCAGAGGCAGGGCAGACATCGAGTTTGTGTCTGCCCCTGGCCCTTGACTGTGGGGAGTGAGCCCATGGCTCTGCTTGAAGATCGAGGTACGGCCACCTTCCTGGGGCCACGGAGCGGCCACTGCCAGGGTCAGGTGTCAGCATTCCTGTCCAAGGACGACCACGCACTTAGTGAGGCTGGTGATGAGCTGTGCCTGGTGAGGAGAGGCCTGTGCGTGCACGGCACAATGCCTGACCGCCTCCAAGGCCAGGCTTGGGCTCCGAGGACCCGGTCCCTCCACAAGGCTGATTCCTGGCCTCCCGGGGTCATGAGCCTCTTGGAGAAGGTGTTGAGAACTGTCTGTAGGTGGGGCCCAGAAACCTTGACATGAGATCCCAAGGGTTCACGGGTCCGAATTAACACGGGGGTGCCGTCGAGACTTGAACAGGGCTTACGGGTGGATATTTGTGGGAAAGGAGAATGGAGGCAGGTGTGTGGACAAAAGGGGACATGGGGCGGGGTTGGAAAGAAGAAGAAAAAGGGGGTAGAGCCGGAGGAGGGGTGTGGGTTGGGGGCCCCTCCGATCTCTACTGGGGAGGACCATCTGGCTGACTGTCCCGGGCCTCAGTCTCCCCGTCTGGAGAGTGGGGCTGGGTCAGGCCCTTGCACACACACTGCATTCTATAGACGGTGGGGAAACAGGAATCAGACCGGAAACAAGGGGGTCAGGGGGAGGGGTGTCACCCGAGAGTTGACGGGTCAGCCCGGGAATGACGGACGGGTGAGGCTGGAACAACCCCCGGGGGGACCCGGAGGCAAGGGCTGGCGGTGTCTGAGTCCAGACCGGCCCTGGGCAAGGCTTCGGGAAGAGGTCCCTTCTTGTCACAGCTGAAGCACGAGGGGTCTGGGTTGGGGCTCCCACCGCCCCCCCCCCAGAGGTGCCTGGCGAGGAGTCCAGCCCACCTCGGGGGACCCTCGAGCCTTTGCTAAGCCTCTCCTCACACAGCCCTCTGCAGGGTCTCGTCCCATTTCCTAGATGGGGAAACCGGGTCAAGTGCTTGTCCCAAGGCACACGGCAGGAGCCTCTGGAAGGAATCTCCGGCCCCCTTCGTCTGTGGTATGTGCGGCCAGAAACCCTAGCCGGAACTGAGCCCCGAGCATCTGTTTAAATGCCTCAAAACAGAAATACCTCTGTTGTCCGCTGACCTGCTGGGAAGGCAGGGCCGGAAGCCCAGGAGGCCGAAGCCACCGCTCTCCTGACCTTCCTCCCTTCCTTCTCTCCTTCCTTCCTTAACCCAGGTTTATCATGCAACTACACGCCAGGGCTGTGCTGGGCTGAGGGGCGACGGCCGTGACCGAGACCTCCACGGCCCCAGCCACGGCGTCCGCCGAACAGACCGCGGGCGTCAGGTTACCCGCGCACTCATGAACACACACTCGGGCAGGCACGCTCATCCACGGGCACGCACTCGGTCATGTGCTCACGCTCAGGCGCACGCCCGGGAGGGTTCGCGCGCGTGCACGCGCACAGGGTCTGGTGGCGCCGGTCACCGGTAATCGGACCGTGCAGAATGCTCCGGAACTGGGCTTCTCAAGGTCTCTTTTCTCCCTAAAGGGGCTGTTGCCTGGGACCTGGGTGCAGATTTGCTTCTGAGGTCTTACACGAGAGAAACCACTTCAAACAAGGTGCTGAATTCCCAGTACAGAGTAAGACCCCCCAAATCATTTCCCATTAAAGAGGAAGAAAAGGGAAAAAAAAAAAGGCATTACTTACAACCAAGTGACAGAAGACTGAGTCACTATCTATTTGCACAGAGGAGGATGGGGTGGGGTGGGGAGAGGGTTCCTGAGGGAATGACAAGACTTTGGGGTCATTCTCCAGGGAATGGCTGCCTCGGAAAATATGTCCTCTGCCTGTGACATCAGGGACGCAACACGACTCCCGTTTATCTAGGAGACATGCCCCAAAGGACCCAAAATAGCCCCACTTCTTCTCCACACCCCACTTGGTGCTGCTGCTGTGGGTGGGCCCCGTGGCTTCCCAAGCCTTGGTTTCCTGCTCTGGAAAATGGGACGTACGACAGTGGCCACACGCATTCATGGCACTCTTGTAGAGCCCCCCGGGGACGGTGGCTGGGAACCGGGTGCGTGGGCTGCAAACCGCGACCCAAGCAAGGCCTGCCACAAACTGGTACCAGGCAGGTGGGGTGGGTTTCCCCTTCTGTTTTTTTTTTTTATTTTTTGAGAAAGTCCACACCTCCAGAGAAGTTTCTAGAGCGGTGTAAAGAACGCCCATCCCCTTTTCGCCTGTATCACGGCCCTTCCCACCACAGTGGCATTCTCACTGCCTCGTACACACGCATTTATTTTCCTGAACCGTCGGAACGCGAGTCGTGACCAGGACTACGCGAGAGGACTCCGGCACGGGGCTCTGGAACGCAAGGACACTGTGTACATAACCAGGATGCGAGCGCCCGACCCAGGACACCTAACCACGCAGGTGCTAACTAACCAATGAGAGTCCGTACCCAAAGGTCCCCAGGGGTCTCAGCGGTGCCCTTTATGGCGACTTGCTTCCCGGTTACTTTTCAAAAATTGAGGGGAAAGTCACGTAACACAGTGTGAGCCATTTCATTTACTTATCTATTTTAAGATTTTTTAAATAACATTTTAAGTAACCTCTACACTCAATGCGGAGCTCAAACTCACAACCCTGAGGCCAAGAGTCACACACTCCACCGAATGAGCCAGCCAGGTGCCCCCAGGGTCAACCACTTTAAAGTGTAATATTTATTTTTATTTTGTTTATGTTTTTATTTACTTTTGAGACAGAGGGAGACAGAGCATGAGCAGGGGAGGGGCAGAGAGAGAGGGAGACACAGAATCGGAAGCAGGCTCCAGGCTCCGAGCCGTCAGCCCAGAGCCCGACGCGGGGCTCGAACCCACCAACCGTGAGATCATGACCTGAGCCGAAGTCGGACGCTTAACCACTGAGCCATCCAGGCGCCCCTAAAGTGTAATATTTAGGGGCATGTGGGTAGCTCAGCCAGTTAATCATCTGACTCTTAATTTCGACTCGAGTCATGGTCTCGTAGTTCATGAGATCGAAACTTGTCTTGGGCTAGAATCGTGGACGACATGCAACCTACTTCGGATTCTCATTCTCTCTCTCTCAAAATAAATAAGTAAACTTAAAAAAAATAAAGTGTAAATTCAGGGCACCTGGCTGGCTAAGTCACAGGAGCACGCGACTCTTGATCTCAGGGTTGTGGGTTCAAGCCCTGCGCTGGGTATAGAGATAACTTAGAAGTAAAATCTTAAAAAAATAATAACGAGTTAAGCGTGCAATCCGGCATTGCATTTACTGCCTTCACAGCCACCAGAAAAGGACACTCCTGACCCGCCAGTCGGTCGGTCAGTCCCCGGGGCACCTCCTCCCCAACCCCCTGGAATGACCAGTCTGCTCAAGTAGGTGTCTTAAAATATTTTTTAAAATGTTTATTTAGTTATCTTGAGAGAGAGAGGGAGAGAGAGAGAGAGAGACGGGGGGGGGGGGGGAGGAAGAGAGAGAAAGAGAGAGAGAGAGAATCTCAAGCAGGACCACACTCTCAGCTCAGGAGCCTGACACAGGGCTCCATCTCATGAATCGTGAGACCATGAGCCAAGATCAAGAGTCGGATGTTCCGCTGACTGAGCCACCCAGACGCCCCTCAAGCAGGTGGGTTTTTTTTAAATTTTTAAATGTTTATTGATTTTTGAGAGAGAGAGAGAGAGAGAGAGAGCAAGCAGGGGAGGAGCAGAGAGAGAGAGAGAGAGAGAGATGGGGACAGAATCCAAAGCAGGCTCCAGGCCCTGAGCTGTCAGCACAGAGCCCGACGCGGGGCTTGAACCCATGGACCGTGAGATCGTGACCCGAGTCGAAGTCGGACGCTTCACCGACTGAGCCACCCAGGCGCCCCATCCCAAGCAGGTGTTTTTAAGAAGGAGCCATCAGCACGTGGGGTTTTTCTTTTTTAAAAAGACTTTATTACAAATCAAATGTCACACTGGAGTCTGGGTGTGCTCCGGGAGGGAAGGGACGTTGCGGTGATAGAGTGTGTTTCTGGTCCCTTCTCTGCTGCCCACACACCGAACGTCTTTGGGCGAATCTTTCCTCCTCTCTGGTTCTTATTCTGTTCATTTGCTGATCCGGGGTTTCTAAGAAATTGTCTTAAAGGTCCCATCCAACCCTTGAATGAATCACGTGACCAGGCATCGGGCTTCAGTGCCCCTGGCCTCCGGGAATATCTGTCCTGCTCCAGGGTCTCCTCCCAGGCCTGAGGGAAAGGGCCAAGTGCGCAGAAGTGCTGTCCTTGGGTGGGGGGTGGGATCTCACTCGGGGCTTCTCTCTCTCTCTCTCTCTCTCTCTCTCTCTCTCTCTCTCGGAGCCTGGCTTCGCGCCTTGGTGTTTCACCTGCCAGATGGGTCAACAGCTGACTCCTGGTGCTACGGCAGGAACTCTGTGAGAAATGGCTTTGTGAAGCAGACCCCTCCCCGGAGGTGAGGTCTTCTAGGTCGGCGAGGCAGGCAGACTGGCTCTGGTCCCGGGTGAAAGTCGCTGCCCGTCCTCCTCCTGCCCTGGTGGGTTTCTTTCTCTCATGGACGCCTCTCCAAGAGGCCTTCCGGCGTTCCCAAGGTCATGGGGAAAACGAGAGTGGGTAGGGCAGTGTCCGAAACAGCTCCTGAAATGTACTTATGGTGCAGGGGACAGTCTCCAGGATGGGTACACTGCTGGGGACTTCTGGAGAAAGTTCCTGTTTGCGCTACTCCCGCTGGCCCCAACAATCCTGCAACAGAAATGTCAACCCTCACCCACATGGGGCCCCCCTGCTTGCATCACTGGGTGCCCCAAGCACACGCCCTCCGGCTGGGTTAGGAGCCCTGCCCCTGGGGTGACATGGGGCAAGAAAAGGTCTGATGCCTGAGGTCTGCCCCATCAGGAGTGCCCGGAAAGTGTTGGCAGATCAACGAACAATCAGTACGGGGAGGGAAGCCAGGGAAGGGTGGAAGGAAGGACGGACAGAATGCGCAAGGAAAGGATAGACAAACGCAGAGGCCAATGCATTCATAGCCGCATCGACGCCTCCTGGTTCCTTTAAGTGATTCGTGCACTATATCTTGACCCCCAACGACACGTCAGCTTCTGCTCAAGTCACCGAGGGGCACGGCTGTGTCAGGAGCGGGGCCGACTGAGCCGGGGCGGGGGTGGGGTGGCCTCTTGCGGTCCTGCCGGCCAGGGGGCCCACTGCGTCAGGAGGGCTGCCACTCAGCGGCTCCGGGGCTCTCCGGTATCCGTATTTCAATGCTATGGCTTTTGGAGGCATCACTGTTAGCACAGTTCAAGTTTTCTCACGAAGCAACTTTTTGTTTTCTTTCACTCGGTGACATTTACCACGTTCTCGCGTTCCTCAGATATCCATACGCCGACAGGTCCAAACATTTTCCACGGAGCACCTGTCCGCTTTGACGAATAGAATCCACGTACAGAAATCAGCTTTGCAGCCACGTTGGCCAGAGTTCCTGGGTCCCAGGAAAGAGTGCCGGCTCCTGTATCACAGATGAGAAAGGAAGGTCCAACCACACCCAGGTCCTGCCCGACAGGGGAGCTGGGCCAGTGGGTGGGCCTCGGGGCCTTGGGGGTGGCGTGAGGGTTCTGAATCGGTGGCGAAAGAGGCTTCCCGTCCCAGGACCTGTGGTACTTGCTGTGCCTGTGACTTCAACAGAGTCTCAGACTGGGGGAGGTTGTGCCTTCCTTTAGGTGTGGATACAGCAGTGTCGAAGGGGGCTGTAGGAGAGGTTTAATGCCCTGGGAGACGTTCACAAGAAGAGGGGGAAAGGAGGATGTAATTCAAATGCTGTTTCTTTTAAAAATTTTTTTTAATGTTTTTATTTATTTTTGAGACAGAGAGAGACAGAGCATGAGCAGGGGAGGGGCAGAGAGAGAGAGAGGGAGACACAGAATCCGAAGCAGGCTCCAGGCTCCGAGCTGTCAGCACAGAGCCCCATGCGGGGCTCGAACTCACAGACCGCGAGATCATGACCTGAGCCGAAGTCAGATGCTCAACCAACTGAGCCACCCAGGCGCCCCTGTTTTTTTTTTTTTTTTCTTTTTTTTTTTTTTAAGATAAATATATACTTTTTAAAAGTCTGAGGAAGACATTCACCCAAATAGAAGCAGCTCATAATGCGGTCATGATACGCTAGGTTTCAGACTTGTCCCTGGTGTGTTTTTCTGTACTTTTCAAATTTGCAACCACAAACGAGGGCTACTTTTGCAGAAAATATCCAAACTCCATTTCACTGAGGCATAACTTAAAACGCACCCTAATTTTAAGGGCACCATTCAGTGAATTTTGACGGATCTCATTGTTACCATCCCGGTCAAGAAAAAGGACATTCCCATCATCCCAGAAAGCTTCCTCCTGCCTCTTTCTGGTCAATCCCAACCCCCATCTCCTGCCTCAGGCAACTACCGATCAGCTTTTTGTCACCGTAGATTAGACTGGTTTTTTCCCAGTGTGGCCACTACATTTTAAAATAAGCATTAAACGTGAGCAAAGAGAGCCAGAGAACAGCCTTTAGATAAATAACAGCTACCCTATTCTGCACCCGCATATGCTAGGCGGTCTCTACATAGGTATTTATCTCTCCTTCGCTAACGAGATCTTTGCCAGTCCTCACATTAACTCATTTGGAGCTTATAGCGTTCCTTTCGCTGTGTTACAAATAAGGAAACTGAGGCTCAAAGAAGGCTTCCCTTTTCCACTCTGAAAATGGCCTCTGCCAATCTCCCAAAAAGGGGCTGGGGGGTACCCCTTTTTTGGGATAACGATCGAAGTAGGGGAAAAACGGGTCTCGAGGAGGCAGAATGCTTTGGGGGTGGGGGGATGATGCGTGTGCTAGCATATTCTAACAAAAGTATTGAACTGTCTCAGGTGTCCCGAGTTCCAGTCTTGGCTCGGCCAGGAACCAGTGGCTTCCCCCAACCCAAGTATTCACAGCCCTTCCTGTCCCGGGTTTGTTATGGCAGCTTTTACTTTCTAAGGAAGATTTTTTACCACCACCCAGAAGTTTCCGTAATTACAAAGAACTCAACAGCGGGGAGGGGGCAGGGGATTTGGGAGGGGCATGAGGAGGTACTTATGTACTTAAGAAGGCATGTTTGACATTGTAACGTAAATTTCTACCCATAAAGTGAAAAGAAAAACAGCTATTTTCATAGTGTAAAGACTGGAAGTGAACGAGAACAAGATTTTTCTTGGCTGTTGGGACGTGCGTTTAGAAACAACGAAAATCTCTCATTTGCCACAGGAGCAGTTCGGACAAGCCAAGGGCGGCCCCAGAAAAAGCGTTTAGGGCAGTTGAAACGATCCCAGTTAACATCACAAGCCAAGCTCTGCTGGTCACCTGGGCCTGAGACCCCTGGGGCCCCGGGCGGCCTGGGCACCGCGGCGAGGACGCCTCAGACTCTTGCTCCAAATGCCCCTCCCCTCGGCGAATGAAATCTCAGCCGGGGTGGGTCACCTGGTTCAGTCACCACCAGAAGAATCCGCATCATCCCATCCTAGCATATTGGGGGCTGCGTGGTGTCCCCAGCAGGGGGACCTCACCTTCTCCCGGCAGCTCTCACCTGGAGCGTTGGCCGCAGCGCCCCCTGCTGGCCAGCACCGCCTTCCCTCTGCCCCTCTTGGCTTCCTCCCACCCCCCCCCGCAGACCTGCCGGGGCTCCCACCCAGCACACCTGGGTGCAAACACTTGCGGCTTGTCTGGACAAGCCTCAGTTTCCCCCAGATGCAGCGTGGGTTCGTCACCCAAACTTTCCGATGAACTGCGTGGTGCGCAGCAGAGTTGGTGGGTGGCCGCCACTCTTCACGAGCCATGTCCCCGGTACTTTATGTCCACTCTCCCAGGCGACCCCGGGACAAAGCTCAGAGCAGCCACGAGGAGGCAACAGGCCCAGCAGGTCCCTGACCAGTCCAGGGAGTGGCCGGGCACGGATCTGTGGCGAAGACGGTCCCACCCTGGAGCCCACGCCCCCGCTCGGAGGCCACAGCACCTCTCAGAGACCAGGCCTGGCCCGGATTTACAAGCTTGACGGCCTGGGTTCCAATTCCAGGTCCGCTACTCACCGGATGCCTGCCACTTTTCTGAGGCTCTCCTCTCCTATCTGTTCCAGGAGGCGGGGACAGAACACCGTGGACGCTCTTAGAGGGGGTTAAGCCGAGAACGCCCACACTGTGCTTCGAGCAGGGCCTGGGCATAGGAAGCTGATGCCTCGACCGCCTTCCTGAACTCCGTGATCACTGTGGCCAGTCTTCCCACCGTGGCCCTAGGAGGGGCAGCAGAGGAGTCGGGGGTGGAGCCAGAGGCTGGTACCCCCCCCAGACCGATTTGGGGGCACCCCCCCCCCAACGCAGCCTCTGCCGTCCTCCTCTCTGCCCCGCATTTATCCAGGATCTTTAAAACGAAAGCTGCGGGGGAGGGCAATTAAGTTTCATAGGGGCCGCTGTCAATTTAAAGCCACAGGGGGGAAGTAATTAGATTTAACAGAAGCCGTGGCTTTCTGAACCGAGGCACGCAGCGTGGGGGTCCTGGTCTAGAGAGCCTTTGAGATGATGTCTTCTTGCAAAGCCTCTCCTGGTGACATTTTCTGCGCGCGCCGTCATTAACGCCAGTCATTGGGGATTGAACATGGCCTTTACTCATTGAAATTCATTAAGCCTGGCATGGCTTTGCCTCCCCGTGTCTCTACCGTTTGCCCGCCCATTGCCTTGGTGCTGAGACAGCCCAGCTTTTCCCCAAAACTGGCGTCCTGGGGCCCCACACCCAGGAGCGTGGGGGTTTGGAGAGGAAACCGGGAAGCATGTGCGGAAGGGTCCCCAAGAGCACCCTCTCCTTCCCGCCGTGGCATTCTCTGGACGCTGTTGTCCTTTCTGCAAGCATCGTTAGAGAAAGTCTGCGGTTTGCAGGAACCACTTAACCAAGCGGCCCCAATTTCCCCTCTGGTGCCCGCCCCCGTCCCAGCAGCGCCCCGCACCGCTGTTCTCCCCCCTCCCCTTCCTCCGACCGCGACCGCGTTGTTCTCCCCTGGCCCCCCAAGACAGCGCGCCCTGGCCCTGGAGAAGAGCTCAGGGACCCGAGGACCGGATCAAGGACAAAAGGCACCCCAAACGCAGAGGGGCCTCCCTGCGCGGCGCCTGGCCCGAGCCGGGAAGCCCGAGTTTCCCCGCCCGCAGCTGGCAGGCCCCCGCGGAGGCGCCTCCGCGGCGACCGCTTCAGCTCGGGGCACCGCCGCCGCCGGCCCAGGCCGGCCCAGAGGCCGAAACCGGGCCCGAAGCGCCATCTAGCGCTCGCCGCGCGCCACTCCCCCATTGTTCCTCCCGGGACTCGAGCCCGGCCCCCCGTCGGGGGGCAATTTACCGGGGTAAAAGGGGGCGGGAGGGGGGCAGGGATCGCGAGAACATAAAACCAGGAAAACGTGAGCTAGTCCGAGCTGCAGGGGGAAATTCTAATGGACAGCTTTACATCTGGAGATATGACGGCTAGGACCGTCGCGGGAGGGAGCGGAGAGCAGGCTTTTAAGGGGAGAGCGCTCCACAGCCCAGGCGAGGCTGCTCCAGACCGGGAGCGAGGGATGCAAAACTCAGCTGGTCACGGGGTTCGGGCTCCCAGCTCCTGCTAACGCCCCGAGACGAGCGCGTTCCCCGGGGGAGCCGGGGGCCCGGGGGCGGGGCCGGGTGTCTCCTTTATTGCTTTATAAAACCAAACTCGCCCGGCCAAGAGCGACCTGGCCCCCGGCCCCGCCATCGCGCCGCGAGGAGGAGCTCCCCCGAACCCTCCGGTGAAGCGGGGCTACTCCTCCCCCAGGTCCGGGAGGCCTGGGCGGGGTCACCCGGGCGGGGTCCGGGGAGGGGCTGGGGCAGGAGGCGGGGTGTGAGTGGGTGTGTGCGGGGGGCGGAGGGCTGATGCAATCCTGATAAGAAATGCTCGGGAGTCGCGGGCACCCACCCGCCGGGCGGGTAAGACGCGCTATATAAGGTCGCTGGCCTGGAGCCACCGCGCCGTCGGAGCAGGAGCGCTGAGCGCCCAGGCGCCCGGAGCGCACCGTTGCTCGAGGGACGCACCCCGTCTCGGCACGCACAGCCCTGCTACCGCCCAGCCTCCCGCACCCTCGCCGCCAGAACTGCGCCCCGAGCCCGAGGGAGGTGCCATGCGGAGCGCGCCGAGCCGGTGCGCGGTAACCCGCGCCCTGGTCCTAGCCAGTCTCTGGCTGGCAGCAGCCGGGCGCCCCCTAGCCTTCTCGGACGCGGGGCCTCACGTGCACTACGGCTGGGGTGAGCCCATCCGCCTGCGGCACCTGTACACCGCCGGCCCCCACGGCCTCTCCAGCTGCTTCCTGCGCATCCGAGCCGACGGGGGGGTTGACTGCGCGCGGAGCCAGAGCGCGCACAGTGAGTGCCCATCCGCCCCGGTGCCCCTTCTTCCCTTTACGTCCTGCGGGGACCCTACATCGTGGCACCTCTGCGTTTTGCTCCCTGCCCGGGGTCCCTGACGGCGCGGGGAGGTGGGGGATGAGGGCACCGGCACGTGGACCCAGCGCAGCCACGCGTTATCCTTCACTCGCCACCTTCGGTTCCCGCACACCCCCCGCTCCCAGGAACCTGGGTGTTCCATTCCCTCCCCAGGGTCCCAGCCTGCACGCGGAGGTGGAGCGGGGAGGGCGTGGGCCCGTGCGCCGACCGCATCCACGTGCTGTGGGCCCAGAGGGTCCCGGCTACAGCCTTCTGCTTCCCTCACGCTCAGGTTTGGTGGAGATCAGGGCGGTCGCTCTGCGGACCGTGGCCATCAAGGGCGTGCACAGCGTCCGGTACCTCTGCATGGGCGCCGACGGCAGGATGCGAGGGCTGGTAGGTGTCTCCCCCCGGGGGTACGCGCCGGTCCCCAGGCGGAGCCTTGCAGGGAGAGGGGGGCGGTGCGCGCTGAATCGAATCCAGGGTTTCCTCGCTCTGGCCGCCGGGTCCGGCACGGAGCTCGGAAGGGAAGACGGCAAAGGGCCAGATTAATGGAAAGTGCGAATTCTTTTCCACGGAGGTTTACGGTCCTGGCTAGTGGCCACAGGGCGGATGAGAGCTGCCTTTGCATTTCCAATTGAGCCGCAGGGCGGCCCAGTAGGACAGAGGAAACGCGGGACCCGGCTTGCTTTGATATTAAACAGTGAAACCCACCTCGGGCCTTTGCAGTCTCGGCCTGCGCGTGGGTGGTCCTCGCCTCCGTTTCCTTCCCTAGGCTGAAAAATAAAAGGAAAGAACGAGAAAGGATATTCACAACTTGGATCTTTTTTAAAAAGGCAATCTTCAAATGAGTCAGGGATAAAAAAAATCACATCTGGGATTGGGAAGGTTTTCAGCTAATTAGTTGCTACCAGTGTGGTTTCGGCCGACGCCTTGGAATCCCGTTCCAGTGGCGTGTTGGCCCCGGTGTGGGCTCACCTGTACTGCAGAGGCTTTGGGGGGAGGGCGCTGGGGGGAAGGGGCTGGGAAGGCCCAGGTGACCATCGAGGTCTCGGGGCAGGCAGTGTGCGTTTGCTGGGTCCTGGTCTCTGGGAACAAAGGCGGGGGAGTTCAAAGGGAGCCCGCGCCCCTCCCGCGCCCCCGGGCCCACAGAAGAGGCTGTGTGAGGTCCCGGCCCGGCGCTGGGCCTCAATGCAGCCCCGCTGGGCCGGGGCCTCGGACGCCGGAGCGGGGCGGAGGGGGGCGGGGAGGCCGCGCCTCCCGGGATGCCCCCGCCCCCCAGAAAAGATGCAGAGGCCGGGCCTCCCCCGCAGCGCGAATCTTTCTTGGGTCCGCCTTGTTTTGTGGCCCCGAGGCCAGTGTATTCCATCTACACCCGGACTGCCTGCTTCAGGTTTTATGGCGGAGTCCTGCGGGAAAGGACGAGAGTGGAGGGAAAGAAGGGAGGTGGTCGCTTGCTGAAAGCTGACACCCACTCCAAACCCTCAGTTGCCACTTTTGTTATCGCGACAGTTGGGGGGCGGGGGTGGCGGGGAGTAGTGGCCTGAGGACCCGGGGCGCAGATGGGTCCACCCACCATTCAGTCCAAGCTCGGGGATGGGGGGTAGGGTGGGGGAGGGATGCCCCTTAACCGAAAACCCTGTTCTGCCTCTTGATCCCTTGTTTTTGTTTTATTTTTATTTTTATTTTTATTTTTATTTTTATTTTTTAAGACAAATTCCGCTTTCTCCAAGAAACTTGAAGTCACTTCATTTTCTGTGCGGAGTAGAGCGCGGGGCGCGAGTTCCACCCAAAGACCCAGCAGCGATCGCTTTTCCTTCCCTTGTTTATTTATCGGTTCGCATTTCCCCGACGTCTGGTGGCTCGGTCCCAGTGCACGGGTCAGGGGGGGCCAGGACCTGTTGCTCCATTAGACTTGAGCCTTATCAGCGCCTTATCAGCACCGCACTCACTCACCTGCAGTTCAGCGACCTTTGTAGGCTTGGGCACGAAGGAGACTGGGTGCCTCCCCGGGTTGTTTACCGCCCAGCCCTCCTGGCTCCCCGCCTGGGGCTGTCCTCCGCGTCCCCCACGGGGTAATGACCTTCCCCAGCTTGGCACAGGACTTGGCCCACCGCTGCCTCTCAGCTACCAGTGTTCTGGGACCCCCGGGGGCTGCTTTCTGCCCTTCCGGTGGCTTTTCCGGCCACCCGCTGGGTGCAGGCTCCGTCTTGGGCCAGGGGGGAGGAGGCTGCCTTTATCCTGATAATCCTGGCAGGCTGCCTGGAAGGCCCTCCGCCTCTGAATGAGGGAGCCCTGATGTCACCTACCAGGGCATCAGACAAAAAGGCCTCTGGGTTGCCCGCTGTTACTCAGGCCTCAATGGGGAGTAGATGCTTTAATCTGGGCCCCAGGTTGGATTGGGACAGCGCACCTAGTTTAGCAGTGTCTCCCAAAGCGCCGGTGGATGCCAGGAACCTTTTGATGTCAATAGTTGTGCATTTAACGTAAAGGGTGAGGGACCCGTTTACATATTGCATCTCCGATTTTGTGCATATCAGAACAAGACCAAGTTTAAGTGACGCGATTTAGAGAGAGATCCAAAAGACCCATGGAACATATGTACAGATATTGAGTATATACGTGACACGTATTCCTCGAGTCTATGTGTGTCGAAAAGTTATAAAGGTATATAAAACATCTATATGTATAAATTTATAAAGTATATATGCTATGTTCTATATTTAACATTTACTGTTATAATTGTTCACATTTATTTTAAAAAAATTTTTTTAGTGTTTATTATTTTGAGGGGAGGGAGACTCAGAATCCGAAGCGGGCTCCAGGCTCCGAGCTGTCAGCCCAGAGCCCGACGCGGGGCTCGAACTCACAAGCCGTGAGATCACGACCTGAGCCGAAGTCGGACGCTTAACCGACGGAGCCACCCAGGCGCCCCTGATTTTTCACATTTATATATTAGCATACGCTCACTGTGTATAGTCATTAGTATAATGCATACCTTAATAATACAAGTATATATTTGCATATATAACCATGGATTTTAGACACCTTCGTGCTTTATGTAACCTCTAACTCTACGTGCAGATACATACGACCATCACGCAGACCCGAGTGGGAGTATGCACCACAAGTGCTTGCCTGTGCCCGGTTTCCCTGCTCCTTCTGGGGGTGGCACCCCCCAGGGGGCACCCACGGGTGCTCACGGCTGTCTCTTTTCTCCCCAGCTTCAGTACTCTGCTGGGGACTGTGCCTTCCAAGAGGAGATCCGCCCCGACGGCTACAACGTGTACCGGTCCGAGAAGCACCGTCTCCCCGTCTCTTTGAGTAGTGCCCTACAGAGGCAGCTGTACAAGGGCAGAGGGTTTTTGCCCCTGTCCCATTTCTTGCCCATGCTGCCCGGCAGCCCTGCAGAGCCCAGCGACCTCGAGGACCACGTGGAGTCGGAGAGGTTTTCTTCACCCCTGGAAACAGACAGCATGGACCCTTTTGGGATTGCCACCAAAATGGGGTTAGTGAAGAGTCCCAGCTTCCAAAAGTAACTGAGGCTCTGGCCTCCCTCCCTCCCTCCCCCGCCTGTAGAGGCCAGGACCCCAGACCTGGCGTGTTTGCAAAGTGGGTTCCGGCTGTGCTCCTGCAAGTACAACCCTGTTCCTTTTAGCTTTAGGAAGAAACGTAGAGAACTTGTACGTAAACAGAGTTTTACGTTGGCTGTGCCAGCTCTTAGCGGATAGACTTGCATGGTCGTGAAATTGTAAGCCCTCACGCACCCAGCACCTTCATTGCTGGATGATTGGCTGTGCGGGCCTGATACTGCTTGAATATCTCCACGGATGCGGGAGCTCACTACCTTTGGGAAGGTACTTACCGCCAAGCTGAAATTTCCTGCAGTTCTCCGTCGTCTCCAGCAGGGGGGGGGGGGGCCAGCCGGAAGAAAAGACGCCATTTAGAACTCATGTACGGGTGATCAGCTTTGTGAAACCTTGGGAAAATTGGACTCCACCACAGGAGAATTGATGGAAGGTGGCAACTCCAAGGAGGTTCATTGACTCTCCCCAACCGCCCCCCCCCCCACCCCCCCACCCAGGACAGAACCGACCGACGGCCCGCCAGGCTTCAGGAACAGGGGGAGCCCACAGGCCACCTCCAGCCTGGGTAAATCTTGAGAACTCCCGACTACGGCTGGTTCTGGGACAGATCACCGTCACCAGACTCCTTGGCAATCTGCCCAGGGCACACTGGGAAGTCACTTGCTGCCCCCCGGACGGCCAGCGCCCTGCACGAACCCACCGCGTGCCGGGGCTCAGACTGGTTCCCCCAAGTGCACGGCCACCTGGCCACCTGCTCAGAGGGACGGGACGCGAGGACAGTGCCGGCAGCCCCTGCCGTGACGATGCGGGTTTCCACGGGATCCCGTCTGCTTGGGTCACGTGGGTTTCCCACGAGCGCCCCTCGGGACGGAAACCCACAGGCCTGCCCCCTTCCCGCTCCCACACACGGTGCTGTGGCTCTGGCGTTCTCTGCCCCCTTAAGCGCCGTGGGTACGGACCAGAGAGGAACCCACGCCGTCTTCGGGGGCGGCTTCCGATTCCCCAGCCCCGTGCCGGCACCACGTCTTGCCGTGCCACGGGACTCGACGGCCTCCCCCCTTAGGCAGACCGGCACACTTCATCCAAAGAGCCAGAGGAGGTTGGACTCGCAGCCCCGGATCTCGGCCAGTCACTTGCGGAAGCAGCCGGGGAGAGGGGGCCTTTTCCCCAGCACTTAGTTTCCCACGCGGTATTTATGAGTAATTTATTTTGTTTGATATGTACATCTCTTTATTTTCTTACGTTATTTATACCGCCCCCCAAGTCGTATTTATGACGTACGTGAGTTTTGTTTTCTACATTAAAGCACAATTTGTACCAGAAGTTGCATTTCGTGAGCCACCTGGGTGCCTGTGAGGAAGAGCGGGGGGGCCGGGAAGGGAAGCGATCCCGGCGCTGGGCTCAGAGGACACGCTTCGTGCGCGGGCTGCGTTTACAACTGCACTTGGTACGGGAGCTCCTGGGTCATTGTCACCGTCTGTCACCGTCCCCTAAGCTGAGGCTCGGGTGGGTTGGACAATGGATTCGGTTAAACCCAGAGGTGGAGGCTGGTTGGAGCCGGCTTCCCTTCCTGCCTGGGTGCCAGCCTCCTACACGTTAGGGCAGCCACGGTGTAGGAGTGTGTGTGTGTGTGTGTTCAGATGCCTGAAACAAGCCCCAACTAGCAGTGGCCTGACTATGTCTCACCCGCAGCATATTGACATTCGTGGCCACAGTATTCTCTGTCGGGGGCGGGGGCTCCTGAGTGCTTAGATGACCAACAGGGACCCTGGTCTCCAGCCTCTAGATGTCAGCAGCAAGCGGCGAGGAGGGGAACAGCCACGTGGTGCCTGATGGGGACAAGGGTCCAGTTCAGGCCTTCAGCCCGGAGTTACTGGGCGGGTTATGCCGGCCGTTGCTGCCATGAAGATCGTGGTTAAAGTCTACCGACGCCTCTCACGCCCCTGGCGAAGGGTCCTCACTCTTGAACGTGACAATGTGGGCTGGACGACGCCCGCTGTGACCAGCAGGTAGCAGCGTCTACCCCCTTGTTCCACGGGTGAGGGAGGACAGGACCAGCGAGGGAGGGCACTCATCCGAAGTCGCACGGTCCGGAAGCAGCATGGCAGCAGGGCTGTGGGGTCAGGCGGTGAGCCCCCCGCTGTGTCACCTCCAGGAAGTCAGGCCAACCCTCCGCCTGCATCCTGGTGTGGCCGGTGAGATGAACCATGTCTGCACCGCGGGACTGTTGGGAGAATCGAATGGAATTATGTCTGCAAGATGCCTGGTATACAGTGGGCTGCCAGCCCACAGCAGCCCTGGCCAGGACTAGAACTCTTGGCCCTGGACGATGATTTCCACTGGCTCTTAAATCTGGTTGCACGTTGAAATCACCCGGGGAAAAATACGACAGCTAGGCCCCATCCTCAGAGGTCCTGGTTGAACTGGAATGGGTGTGGCCTGGACATTAGGACTCTGTAAAGCTCCCCGGTGATTCAAATGTGCAGCCGAGGATGAGAGCCACAGGAAGGCAGTTTCCATTTGATCCTTTGTGCTCCGGAGACCAATGCTTCAGGGGGAAAATGATGTGGAGTGTCCTCCCTGCAGCACAGCTGACAATAATGAGTAAATGCACAGCTTTGTAAACTAATTCACACTAGAGTGTTGATGGTTGGTACATTTTCACTGTCTCTGTGGAGGACCGTCCATCCATACGAATGGATGACGTGGGCCCTCTGGCAGGAGACGAGGATTATTTTTCAAGGCTGCACCCTTGTACTCACCCCCCCGACCCGCCTCTGCTCCGCGATTCAGGAAGGAGGGTTTGCCTTTTTGCCGCATCTTCCTTCCCTGCCTCGGACAGCCTTGTCAAAAGGTAGCAAATAAAAACACAGCAGCGCCCGGTTCCATTTGAATTTCAGACAAGCAACACGTTTTTTAGTATAAGTCCATCCCACGCAGTAGGAGATATACTTACACTAAGAAACGATTCACCGTTCACCCGAAATTCGGATTTAACCGGGTGCCCTGGATCGTACCCAGCAGCCCTTGCTTTAGACCCACCGCACCGACAGGGGGTCAAAGGGCGAGAGAGTCGCGGGGACAGGAAGTAGTTCAATTGGATAAGCCTGTCCGGGGGTGAGATCCCAGAAGCAGCATCCATCTGATGGCTGCCGTTCCTTTCGGAGGTTCCGAGTCTTTTTCTGTTATTATTTCTTCAGAGAACCCAACTTTGCCGCCCTTCGGAGGCCAGGATGGCAACACCTTGTCCCGATTTCCCCTCCATCTGGGCCGGGCTGTGTTTCTCCTTCATTCCAGCCTGTCTGCGGAGGTAAAGCTGGACGCCACCACTTTCCTCTTCCTCCAGCACCCCAAAATGTGACCGGATTTGGAGATGGGACCTTTAAACGAGGCGATGAAGGGGGCACCTGGGCGGCTCGGTCGGTGAAGCGTCTGACCTCGGCTCAGGTCACTATCTCGTGGTTCATGCGTTCGAGCCCCCTGTCGGGCTCTGGGCTGACGGCTCGGAGCCTGGAGCCTGCTTCGGATTCTGGGTCTCCCTCTCTCTCTGTCCCTCCCCCGCTCACGCTCTGTCTCTCTCTCTCTCAAAAGTAAAGAAACATGTGGGGCGCCTGGGTGGCGCAGTCGGTTGAGCGTCCGACTTCAGCCAGGTCACGATCTCGCGGTCCGCGAGTTTGAGCCCCGCGTCGGGCTCTGGGCTGATGGCTCAGAGCCTGGAGCCTGTTTCCGATTCTGTGTCTCCCTCTCTCTCTGCCCCTCCCCCGTTCATGCTCTGTCTCTCTCTGTCCCAAGAATAAATAAACGTTGAAAAAAAAAAAATTAAAAAAAAAAAAAAGTAAAGAAACATGTAAAAAAATTAACATAAAAGGTGATTAAGTCATGGTGACCTCATGAGAAGGGAGGAGCAGGACGCACAGAGAGAAGATCTGTCCTTGAGCCGCGGAGAGAAGCCTCCTGAGCGACCCAACCTCGGCCTTCCAGCCTCCAGAACAGAGGCGACAAACGAGTGTTCGAGCCTTGCCCTCTGTAGCATTTTGTCCCTGGGCTCGTAGCAAACCCCTGTCTGTCTCCATGTGGTCTGTTCGTGAAGACACGGTGGGGGGGTTTGAACCCGCCCCCGCCCCGTCTCTCCCAGAGCGAAGTCTCCCCGAGCAGGTTCCCTGCTTCCCCCCCCCCCCCACCGCCCACCGGGCTCACGGAAGGCCCTGGAAGGTGTTGTGCTGCGTTGCAGGCAAGAGACAGAGTGCCCCGGGGCTCTGGCTCCGAGGCCTGTCTCCGGGACGTGCCCGCACGGTGAGGGCTGGAGGGAGGTGGGCTCCTTTTTGGCCAGGTGGAGAAGGCAAACTCTATTCTTAGGGCCATGGAGGGTCACAGGGGTCACCCGGCCCCCGGGATGCAGGTCCCTGGGAAGCGCCATCCGCCGTGGGGTGTAGAACAGAATGGGGGACATCATCGCCGGAGTCCCCCAGGCCACGTGGGTGGGGTGCGGTCTCTGTGGCAGTCAGGGCTCAGGGACAACGGGGGGAGAGCGGGGGTCCTGGGAGGAGTCCTCTGACACCAGCGGCTGACCCCCTGGGCCCTTCGGGGGGGCCCCATCTTCCCGCCTGTTGACCGGGGGTCCTTGGATTCCATTTAGAGGGGTGTGTATTTTTCTTTATTAGCCAAGGTGTGGGCAGGGCCTCACTCCCTCCGGAGGCTGTAGGGGGGAGGATCATTCCTGCCTCCTCCAGCTTCTGGGGGCTCCAGGCGTCCCTGGGCTGATGGCTGCGCCCCTCCGGCCTCTGCCTCTGGCTTCATGTGGGTAATCCAGAACGATCCCGTCTCAAGATCTTTACATCCGCCACGATACTTTCCCCAACTAAGGTCACATTCTTTGGTTCTGGGGGCTAAGAGGTGGACACATGGTCTACATGGCTAAGAGGTGGAGCATCATTCAACCCACGACCGATGGAAAGTTGAGAGGAATTGCCATGTCGGAAAGGGTACGCACGTTACGCGTCTTTCCGGAGGCCGCCAGATTGCACTCTCCATTTGTCCAGGGGCAATGCTTATGCACACGTGTGCAGTCAGATCCCTCAGAACCAACGCAGCTGTTTACTTTAGGAAGGACGGGGGGCCGACGGTGAGGGCGCCAGGCCTGGAGTTTCACCCACGACCGACACCAGCCCGGGACTGGTAGGGCCCCGGCGGGGTGGGCGCGGGAGAGGCCCGAGGCAGGCTGGGGGTGGGTGGGGGTCACCTCCTTCCTCGTCAGCTGTCCAGCCCTGTGGCTCCTGGGCCCCCAGGTAGCGTGGAGGGAGCCCAGGCCCAGGTGAAGCCTGGATCCAACACCGGCCCTGGATGAAGTGTCTGAGGGCTGGGGGCAGCTGGGCTCAGACCAGAGCAGGTTGATGGGAGGAGTTCTAGAGTGCCTGGGAGACCTGGGACTCAGGGCTCCGCGATCGTGCTCCTCATCGGAGCTGGATGATGTCAGTCGGCCCAGGCTTCCTTCTCCTTATGTGATCGGAGTGCTCCCAGCTGGACAGGGGCAGCGAGTGGGTCAGGACCTGCTCTAATGGGGGCTGGGCGGCTAGAGGCTGGGGTAGGCGGTAATGGAGGGAGGCCATGTGGTCTGGGGTGGCTTTAACATCTGCCCCTTAGAAGCCACGTGCCCCCCCCCCCCCCGGCCCCCAGAGCCCCGGTGTCCACCCTGAGTGATACTGATAACATCCCTCCAGGGCACATTTTTAAGAATTACAAGTGATAACCTAAGAAGAGGTTCTGACACACAGATAAGTGGGTCCTTATCGTCATTATTGTGGCCTGGCTGGGGAAACGGAAGCTCGGGATAAGAATGTTCGAGCCCCGCAAAAGGGCCGCCAGTAGGGATTTCCCGAGCCCGGCGGCAGGTGGCCCGGAGCCGAGCTGGGCGGCGCGGCCCGAAGCGCAACGGCGCCCCCCAGTGGCGGGTGCGCGAACGGCCCGCGCGCGGCCGACTCCGGCCTCCTGCCTCCCAGGGTCCCCGTCCACCTGCCCAGTTTCGCGGAGAACCTCTGAGACTGGACCCCAGGAGGGCGCGGTGGGAGGGAAGGCTCCTTCCCTTCTGCCACCCGCCGTTAGACACGCGCCTGGAAAACAATACATAAATATACACGTTTATAGATATAAATATTTATATTGACAAAAACGAACATATGTATGTGTATATCTATGAATATATTTACTGCATTTCCTGCAGGCCAGGCACCCATCGTCCCATCATCCCTGCGAGGCGGGGAGGGGACCAGTATTCTTCCCATTTTACAGATGAGCAAATGGAGGTGAGTCCCACTAACGCCCGGTCGGTGAGACTGAATTTCAGACGCTGAGAAAAGCTGGTTTCCTCGAGCAGCACCACACACCCGAGGAGAGGAGGAAATGGAAACAAGGGTCTGGGCTTTACTGCTGCAGAGCTCAGAATGAGTGTGCTCAGGTTTCGGGAGCCCCAGCCTCGCCTCCCGAGGTCACTGTCCCGTTGGGAGGCACATATTCAGGCCGGGAGATAGAAGAGCTCTCCCAGGCTGGGCAGGGGAGCGAAAGCCCAGAGAGGGGCGCTGGGGCCAGAAGGCCCCTGCAGGCCGTGCTCAAACATGCCAGGCAAACAGGGCCAAGGGGACGTCTGGCCCCTCCTCCCTCCCATGGCCCCGGCGGTGGGGGGGTGGGGGGGTGGGGAGAGGGAGGGGGGGCCTTCCCAGCCAGCCACCTGCCAGCTGAGCTGACTTCCGCTCCTTCCTTCGACCCCATGTACGGAGCGTCTACGCTGCACTAGACCCTTGGCAAAGTAAGCTTGCAACTTTAGCATCTGCAAAGATTCAGACGTTCGTATTTTCTTTGACACCTTCGCCGACTTTGAAAATCACAGTTTGGGAGACCCCCTCCTCCTCCTCCTCCCCCTCCTCCCCCCCCCCCCCCCCCCCCAGCCCCGGCCCGGCTCATGCTAGACTCTGTGCAAGTGGGAAGCAGCCAGCCCTTCGGGGCAGAAGCCACTGAGATGTCAGGGTGTGTCTGTCACTCAGCACAACCGAGCCCGAGCTGACACAAGGGTGTGCGGGAGAGGTCGGTCCCCTCTCGGCGGAAGTAGGTACGGCTGGCTGCCGGATCTTTGTGCCACTTTACCCCCGATTGTCTCTGCCTCTCCATACGCGTATGACTCTCCCTCTGAGACCGGCCGGCCTTTGAGGACTTCTGGGGAGTGGGAGGGGCCTGCCTGCCCAGACTCTCCTTGTCTCCTCCTTGCATTTGGAAGCACTGGACGTGTCCCCGTGGATCCCAGAGCAGTCAGGAAGATGGAGGGATTCGGAGCTGGGGGGCCTGGGTGGTGAGCTCGGACCCAAACCTCAGAGCGGAGCCCCAGGGGTGGAGGCTGACCCCTGCCGGCCAGGGCCCTTCTGTAGGGCGTGAGTGCTCGGGGACGCCTCTTGGTCGTGGGTCACAGCACCAGACCCCCAGTCTCTCTGCATGTCTCCTGGCTTGTAGCTGTCAGAGGCTCCGAGCGGGCAGGTAGAAAACGGCCCTTCGGGCTGGGAACGCACACGGGCGCAGCCGCTGGAGAGAACAGTATGGGTTTCCGCAAAAAGCTAAAAATAGAACTAACCCGTGATCCAGTTATGGCGCTGCTGGATATTTACCCCTCGAAATACAAAACCGCTATTGCAAAGGGGTACGTGCCCCCATGTTTATAACAGCATTACTTACCATAGCCAAATCATGGAAGCAGCCCAAGCGTCCACTGGCTGAGGAATGGGTAAAGAAGACGCGGTATATATACACGATGGAATCGAAAAGAATGAAATCTTGCCATTTGCAACGGCATGGATGCAGCTAGAGTATAATGCTAAGCGAAATGAGTCAGACAAAGGCAAATACCATATGATTTCATTCATACGTGGAATTTAAGAAACAAAACAAATGAGCAAAGAAAAAGACAAATCAAGAAACAGACTCCTCATTATAGAGAATAAACTGATGGTCACCAGAGGGAGGTGGGTGGGGGGCATGGGGGAAACAGGTGACGGGGATTAAGAGTACACTCATCACGGGGCAGGGGGGCGCCTGGGTGGCTCAGTCGGTTGAGCGTCCAAATTCGGCTCAGGTCATGATCTCGCGGTCCGTGAGTTCGAGCCCCGCGTCGGGCTCTGTGCTGACCGCTCGGAGCCTGGAGCCTGTTTCAGATTCTGTGTCTCCCTCTCTCTGACCCTCCCCTGTTCATGCTCTGTCTCTCCCTGTCTCAAAAATAAATAAAACGTTAAAAAAATTTAAAAAAAAAAAAAAGAGTACACTCATCACGGGGGAGGAGGGGGCGCCTGGGTGGCTCAGTCAGTTAAGCGTCAGAATCTTGATTTTGGCTCAGGTCATGATCTCACGGTTTGTGGGTTCGAGCCCCGTGTAGGGTTCCCCGCTGTCAGTGGAGCCTGCTTGGGATTCTCTTTCCCTCTCTCTCTGCTTCTCCTCCCACTGTCAAAAAATAAATAAACTTGGGGCGCCTGGGTGGCGCAGTCGGTTGGGCGTCCGACTTCAGCCAGGTCACGATCTCGCGGTCCGTGAGTTCGAGCCCCGCGTCGGGCTCTGGGCTGATGGCTCAGAGCCTGGAGCCTGTTTCCGATTCTGTGTCTCCCTCTCTCTCTGCCCCTCCCCCGTTCATGCTCTGTCTCTCTCTGTCCCAAAAATAAATAAACGTTAAAAAAAAAAAAATTAAAAAAAAAAAAAAGAATTTGAAACTGCTTTTTTTTTTTTCCTTCTGATTATACAAGGCACATTTGCTCCACGACGAAAAGAAAAATCAAACACAGAAACACATCAAGGAGAAGATAAAGATTACTCATCTCGTCAACCCATTAGCCAGAAATGAGCACTCCAGCTCTGTAGCTAAGGACAGAATTAATCTGTAACGGGATAAGGACCCTATGCTTGCAGGGTATTATTATTATCATTTTAAAGTTTGCTTATTTATTTTGAGAGAGAGTGCGCTAGTGGGGGAGAGGCAGAGAGAGAGGGAGAGAGAGAGAATCCCAGGCAGGCTCTGCCGTGTCAGCACTGTTAGTGCACAGAGCCCAACACGGGGCTCAAACCCACAAACCATGAGACCGTGACCTCAGCCGAAATCAAGATTCTGACCCTTAACCGACTGAGCCACCCAGGTGCCCCTGCAGATTTTGAAACATGTATTGAAACTGGCTGAGAGGCCTGAAGTTTTTTTGTTTTTTTGTTTTTTACTGCCTTGGGAACAAATGACACATTTTGTTTTTATCTCGTTTTTTTGTTTTGTTTTTTTTTTTTTGTCCTAACAAAATGGATGTGTTTCCAGGTTAACAACTGTAAATCTGCATGTTCAGGTTCATTTTGCTTAGTTTTGCAGGCTGGCGAATGTTTTGCTGCAGATATAGGTAAAATTTAAAAAAAAAAATCAATTCCAGTAAGCGAATACTTTTCAATGAACTTGGATGAATTTCGTTTTTCTCTTTACTTATATTGACTTGGTTCCGTTTGAACCTGAACAAGAATACGTGAAACATTACAATTTTTTGAAGTGTGTTTTACTTGTTAATACAGTGGATTCCCAGGAGTTGATTATACTATCCCCTTGATACTCTTGTTATAAATTAAATATTTAATAATAGTGTTTTGAAGCCATTAGAATTAATATAATCAAGGCAAGAAAGTTCTATACCTTTGAAAACCTTTTTAGTTTTCATTATACCTAAACAAATTTATGAATTCTTATTCCATTCAATTAAATGGAGAAATTTCAGTTCCTAAGAGCTACCCAAATATCACATTTTCTCAAAAACATACCAGGGAGAAATATTAATTCAGAGTATTTCTATCTACTTTTTAATGGGTTCAGGTGTTGAAAAAGATATCAAATTTGAAACATTTAAGAATTTTGAGGGGCACCTGGGTGGCTCAGTCAGCTAAGCATCCGACTTTGGCTCAGGTCATGATCTCACGGTTCCTGGGTTCCAGCGCTGTGTCAGGTTCTGTGCTGACAACTCAGAGCCTGGAGCCTGCTTCGGATTCTGTGTCTCCCTCTCTCTCTGCTCCTCCCCAGCTCACTCTCTGTCTCTCTCACAAAAATAAATAAACATTTAAAAAGATTTTTAAAACTCAGCTGAAGCTAATCCTTATTAAAAAGAAGAATTTTGAAGTAAATTATATTTGTACTTGAAAATTGCCTTTTTCTACCTTTGAGGCCATGTTTTAAAAGTCTTGTCCTTGTTTGGAAATGAAGCTCCTTGTGCACAAGTACTGAAAATCCAAGATAACAGGGGTGCCTGGGTGGCTCAGTGGGGTGTTTGACTCTTAATTTTGGCTCAGGTCAGGATCTCACAGTTCGTGGGTTCAAGCCCCGCATCGGAGCCTGCTTGGGATTCTCTGTCTCCCTCTCTCTCTCTCTCTCTCAAAAATAAATAAATCAACATTAAAAAAAAAAAAAGAAAATAAAATCTAAGACGACATAACCAATCTCTGACCCTTTAACGTTAAAACAGTCTGGGTTCAAGACAGTATTTTAGGAACATAACCATGGAACACAGTGGGGAATGTCTCTCCAAAGTTGTTTTTCTTTTTTTTTTCCCCCCAAACAATAGTTTGAATCAAATTGTGTTGTTTCTGTAGCACAATCTTTCAAAGCTGTATAAAATTATTTAAAAGTTTGAAATTAAGATTCATACCGTTCTGTATACGACTTTATGTCCACAGATCTTACCCTGTAATCGGTCTCTTCCTCATCACGTATTCTTTTCCCATGGCAAAAAATATAGTTTATTTCATTTTCTTTCAGCTGATGAGGTTTATGTTCAAAAAATCTATTTTATGTATGTAACAATGAAAGAACCACTCCCTTATTTGGGACATATTCGTAATATAAAGTTTTATTACTCATTAATATGCAGGGAGAAGGATATGAAATTGTATGTGTATTGCTATTTTCACCTGAAAATTCAAAGAAAATAATGTAACAAAATTAGCAGAAATTAACTGGTGGCCAGAGTGCTGGGAGAGTGGATTCATTTGCTTGCTTGTTTTGTCCCTTTTCTTACATCCCAAATGTTTTGTGGTTTTATTTGCTGATAAAAAACAAACAAACAAACAAACAAACAAACCTAAAAACGAAAAGATATTTAAAGAACAAACTCATTTCATCTTCTGAAAATCGTATTTCATGGGGCTTTCTTAATGCTCTTAAGACTTATGTTCACTGTGCAACCACGGACACTCAGAAAAAAATATAAAAGAGGATATTTTAAAATTCCCGTAATTCCAAAATCTAGATCTAGTCACTGTGAACATTTTGGTGGTGTGCTTTCATTCTTTTTAAAAGGAGAATTGCTTAATGTAATTGGAACTGGAGGATACGTGGAATTCTTTTTCCCCGTGAACCTCAGGAGCATTTTCCATGACCTCACTTTTGCTTCCAACATTATTTCTGGCGGCCGCTGGAGTCGTCACGGTGCTGCGGGGAACATCAGCGCGCGTCCTGGAGGCGAAGTGACAAGGTCTCGGGCACAGACCCCCCCCCCCCCCCCCCCCCCCCCGTTCTCCGCACTGCCTGACCAGTGGGTTCCGCCCTCAAGCCCTGGGCCCGTTGCTTATCCATTTTAGTAAGCTCTTTACAAACAAGAAACGTGATTCCCTTAGTCATGACGTTCATGAAACACACACCTCTGGATTGTTCCTTAGCTTTTAACGCTATCGCCACTTTGGGCATGCACGGATTTGCATTCTCACGGAGTGAAATATACTGCTTTTCCCTTTAGGATTTCCTCCACGGCTCTGGCGTAGAAACTGCAACTCCGCGCTCACCTGGAGCCGCGTCCCACCCCGAACGCGAAGCCTTGTGTCGCGAAGGGGCCGCTGGACCTCGCCGGCCCCGGCCCCGCCCCCGCGGCCGGCGCGCATGCGTCCTGGCGCCCCGGGTGCCGGCTGGGCCCTCCCGCGTGCCGTCCTTACCCGGCCTGCCCCGCGCCGCCGTCCCCGGAAGTGGCCTCGCCTCCGCGGCGGCGGCGGTGAGTGGGCGCCCGGGGCGCGCGGGTGGCGGCCGCCGCGCGAGGGGCAGGGCGGGCCGGGCGCGCCGCCATGGCCGGGAGTCAGGACGTGTTCGACGCCATCGTGATGGCGGACGAGAGGTGGGTGGCGGGGCCGGGCCGGCGCCCGTTCTCGGTCGCGGAGGCTGCGCGGGCCTGCCGGGCCGCGGGCGTCGGGGGGAGCGCGGCGGGGCCGCGAAGGCCGCGGACGCCTGTGGGGCCGAGAGGCTGTGGCTGCCCTTTTCCCGCTCGGCCGCGCGCCACGCGCCCAGCTGCTGCCCCAGACCCGCCTCCCGCTCCGGGGCGGCCCCGAGCATCTGCTCGGCCTGCTGACTGCCTTCCTCCGGGGACGCCCCCCGTACTTGGGTGGGACGGGCCTTTGCCATCTGGGCGCTGCCCCCTTTCCTTGTTCCGTGGTGGCGGGACATACGGCCGCATTCATGGGCACGCTGATAAATGTGTCAGACGTCATCCCTTTCCCTCCAGAGCCCCCGGGGGAGTGCCGAGGGCTGTGACGGCGGGGACCTGTGCGGCTTTGTGGCCGGCCCACTGGAGACATCAGTAGACCTCAGCCCCGAAAGAGAGCGGACATTGAACAATCAGCCGCTGACATTTATTTAGAGCTTTCTGTGAACCCAGCACTGAGCTAAGTGTTGCATCCGCGTGTTGTTTTAGCCCCACTTGTGAGTCAGACCCCATAACTCCCCCCGCGTCGCAGAGGAGGCGAGGGCACTTCCCGGGGTCGCACAGCCAGTAAGTGGGAGCTGTACGTTGCCTCATCGGGGGGCTTCAGCAAACTTACTTTGTTCTTGGTGATCGCAGGTTAGGTTGGTACCAGTTCCGCTGTTGAGCCCTCAGAGTCAGAGCCTTGACCGTGTTCCAGGCGCCGCTGCGGTGGCACATTTTGCGGTGATCTGATGGCATTTCTCTCTCCCAGAGTACTGGGTTGTGATGGAAAGCCCTGTGTATAATCGTAGGGTGTTGTGAAGCAACTGAGCTGATAGACCCACAGAACTAACCTGGCTGCAGACGAGCGTCACCTCGGAGGTTTCAAAAAAGTAGCTTCCTGGGCCTTACTCCAGATTTACCAAATTATCGGCGGCGATGGGGGCCAAGGCTCTTGAATTTGTATCTTTAAAAATTTCCTGTGGGGGCGCCCGGGTGGCTCAGTTGGTGAAGTGTCCGACTTCGGCTCAGGTCACGATCTCACGGTTTGTGGGTTCGATCCCCACGTCGGGCTCTGTGCTGACAGCTCGGAGCCTGGAGCCCGCTTCCAATTCTGCGTCTCCCTCTCTCTCTGCCCTTCCCCACCTTGTGCTCTGCCTCTCTCTCTCTCTCTCGTGTCTGTCTCTCTCAAAAAAAATAAATAAGCATTAACATTTTTTTTACTCTGTTTCTGGTATCTTACCAGGTTTGGGAATCACAAATTTACCCACACCCTCCCCCCCCCCGCCCCCATGTAGAGGAGGCAAATTGGGTTTCTTTTTTAAAAATTTTTTTTTCAACGTTTATTTATTTTGGGGACAGAGAGAGACACAGCATGAACGGGGGAGGGGCAGAGAGAGAGGGAGACACAGAATCGGAAACAGGCTCCAGGCTCTGAGCCGTCAGCCCAGAGCCCGACGCGGGGCTCGAACTCACGGACCGCGAGATCGTGACCTGGCTGAAGTCGGACGCTTAACCGACTGCGCCACCCAGGCGCCCCTTTTTTTTTTTTTTTAATTAATTAATTTATTTTATTTTATTTTATTTTTATTTTTTTGCAAATTGTGTTTCAAGAGGGGCAGTGACTTGCAGCGAGAGACCGACCAACTTAGGATTGGAACCTAAGTTTTCTTTTTGTACTATTTTAAACAGTTGTTCTTTTCTTTTCTTTTCTTTTCTTTTCTTTCCTTTCTCTGCTTTCTTTTCATTTTTTCTTTTTTTTTTTTAAGATTATTTATTTATTTATTTATTTGGAGAGAGACAGTGAGGAGGGGAAGGGCCGAGAGAGAGGGAGAAAGAAAATCTCAAGCAGGCTCTACGCTGTCAGTGAGAAGCCCACCTCAGGACTCGAACTCGGGGATCACGACCCGAGCTGAAATCAAAAGTCGGATGGTTAATCGACTGAGCCCCCCGGGCGCCCCTGGGACCTAAGCTTTCTGACTTACATTCCACATTGTCTCTATTATACAGTGTCTCGCCTTGCTGAGTCTGGGTAACGTGGGAGAGAAGGATTTGTCCAGGGAAAACACTCTCCCTCCTGGTTGTTTGATCAAGCTGGTCTCTCCCTTACAGGTTTCATGGGGAAGGATATCAGGAAGGCTACGAAGAAGGCAGTAGCTTGGGTATAATTGAAGGAAGACGGTACGGCACGTTACGTGGAGCCGAAATTGGGTCCGAGGTAAGCGAGAACCCCCCATTGAGAAATGAGCCCTTTTCGTGTAGTTTATCATTTGCTCTGATGATCCATATGGTAGAGCCAGGGCATCAGGCCTCCCTAAACAGCAGCGGTCCAGACAGGGCGGATAGAGAAATGTTCTTGGTACGGAGCGACAGAGCAGATTGCTGTACAAGGACGCCTGGTCCCCTTGCGCTCTGCGGGTACCGCGGCTCGTACAGGTTGAAGTCTTGTGTCAGCCCCAGGTCGGGCAAGTCTGCTGGCGCCATCGTTCCAACAACATCTGCTCACTCCACGTCTCCGCGTCACACTTCGGTACTTCTCGCAAGGTTTCAAGGCTGTCCGTTATTTTCTTTTAGGTTTTTAAGGTTTATTTATTTAGAGAGAGACGGCGTGGGTGGGGGAGGGGCAGAGAGAAAGGGAGAGCGAGAATCCCACGCAGGCTCCGCACTGTCAGCACAGAGCCGGACGTGGGGCCGGACGTCACAAAACTGAGATCGTCACCTGAGCCGAGGTCAAGAGTCCGATGCTTAACCCACCGAGCCACCCGGACGCCCCTCAAAGCTTTTCATTATTGTTATTTTCGTTTTGGTGATCTGTGGTCCGTGGTTATGCCTTGCTGAACGCTCAGGTGTTGGTTAGCATTTTTTAGCAATAAAGTATTTTTAATTAGGGTATGTACATTTTTTTTTTTTTTAAGGCAAAATCAATTGCACACGTAATACAGCACAGCGTGCTGTAAACATAACTTTCAAAGCATCGTCTGTTGCGGCGGTCTGGAACCGAACCTGCAGGGTCTGCGAGGTGTGCCTTTATAAAGACAACGAAACTGCCGCCTGAGGAACGAGGAGACGAGTCCTCGGTCACCTCTGTTTATGCCCGAGTAGCCCGTAGTGGCGCCCTGTGTCTTAAGCCAGCTGAATCCTCACCTTGTGTCCTGTGACAGCACTCCACTTCCGTTCCCCTTGAAAGTCCATGAAGTCCATAGTTTTCCTTCTCTTCTGCCCTTCGTGGCGGACGGCCGGCTCTAAGTGGCCAAGCCGGTGGCAGTCGTGACTGCGTTAGATGTCTGTTGCGGTAAAGCTGATCCCCACAGGCGGTGTGGGCCGCAGACGACACATGCTCATCATGCCACGCGCATTCTGGGGGAGCAGCGGGACATGGCGCTGCGGTCAGGGTATCAGCCATGTGAAGGCTCGACTGGGGCCGGGAGCCCCCCTTCCAGGACGGCTCGCTCACACCGTTGTGCCGGCCACGTGGACCTCCCCGTGGGCTGCTCGAGCGTCCCGGTGACGCTTGGCGCGAGCGATCTGAGACAGCAGGGCAGAAGCGACGCTGTCCGTCACGCCTCAATTCAGAAGCCGTGCGCTGCCTTCTCTTCCGCGTTCTCCCGGCTGCGTGGGCCGGCTTGCTGCGGTTACAGGGGACCGCACGGGACACGCCTCCCAGGGTGCGGGGCCCGTGGGGCCTTCTTGCGAGGCTGCCACCCCTCTGATGGCTCGGCCTCTTGACTTCCGTGGCGTGAGGCCCAGCACGTGCTTCCAGAACCTGTGGCACAAGAAGCACCGCTGCCCTCCCCCCCCCTTGAGTGCTGAGAGCTTGAAGATTAGGTCAAGTGTAGCTGGTTGCTGATTCCTCTCACTCTTAAATGTTTTTATAAATTCACAGATTGGGTGCTACCAGGGGTTTGCTTTCGCTTGGCGATGTCTCCTGCACAGTTGTGCCACCGAGAAAGACAGGTAAAGTTGAAGATTTCTTTCTTCTCCAGCACGTGGACCAGGAGTCCTGGTTCCATAGCTCCCTGTGACTTTGGACAGTTAATGCGTCCGTCTCCTCACCTCCAAAGTGGGAAAACAATCGGGCCAGACTTGAATGTTGTCGCGATATTTACAGGGAATGGTAAATAGAGAGTGTGGGCCCTGTTTTTGGTGTTCGATGAGCAAGGTTCTGATTACTTGTGAGGAGTTTTTGGCGCCCTCTGCCTTTTCCTGGAATCTTAGATACCCGGCCAGTAAGATAATGTTCAAATTGATGACATCTTCTTGTTCATCTTTCCCCTGGGCTTCTGGTAAGCGCTGTAGGATGTTCTTGGTGTGAACGGGGCCCAGGAATGGTGACTGTGTTGTCGTTAGTTTTTTAATGCAGCTGCTAGGTCTGCTTGTGTGATAAGGCATTGAGTATGTTTGACCCAAGTCTGGTACTTGGAGGCACCTAGTAAATGTTGGCCGTGTTTTGTATCGTTCGTACTCTTTTTAGAAAAACTCTCCCTACTGTGTGCTACCTGCTCAAGCCCCCGCAGCCCCGTTGCACATCTGTCTTTGCCCTAAGCTGGAAATGAGCCTTAAGGCAAAAGGCACACGTGGTCTGGCCGTCTGGCCGTCCTCCTGCTCGCGGGCCCCTGCGTCATGCTGTCGTCTGGTGGCTTTGCCTGGCCTGGGAGGGGCCCTAGGACAGTGGATAACAGAGCAGGGAGGGTGGCATTCCCCTGTCGGAGCGACTCATTGTCTTATTTGAAATAACTTTGAACTTCTAGAATTTGGGCCGCCTCCGTATCCGAATGTGAGGAGAGGAATGCCGGCGGCTGACTGTGGGTGATGCCGAGATCGCCCGCGATGGGCTGCCTCCATTGAGTCCCCATGAGTAGCCCAGGGTGGACCGGATGTGGAGTTAGCCCAGGGCACCTCGCCGGGGGTCGGGGTGGGGGGGTGGGGGGGGCAGGGATGGTCCTCTGAGGACTGCGGGAGCAGGCGGGAAGCGAGCGGTGGGCGTCTGGTGGCACCCCTGGGTGGCAGTCCCAGCTGAGCTTGGCTCTCCGTCTGGGTCTGGCCCACGAGAGGACAGGATGGGGAGAGGCAGTGCTTGGCGCTCTCCATCAGTCTCCCCTTCTCTCCAGCTCCGACGCGTGCTGGCTTCCGGAGGAGAGCCGCGCTGTGTGGAGGGGTCCCACAGCCAGGGCCTGCCGCCCCCGCCCCCCATGGGGGCTCCTAAGTCCTTCCTTTTTGTTTTCTTAAAGTTTATTTTGGGAGCGAGAGATTGAGCCTGTGCGTGGAGGGGAGGGGCAGAGAGAGAAGGAGAATCCCAAGCAGGCTCCGCACTGTCAGCACAGAGCCCGGTGTGGGGCTCGAACTCACAAACTTTGAGGTCATGACCTGAGCCGAAATTGAGAGTGGGACGCTTAACCCACCGAGCCACCCAGGCGCCCCTAATTTCTTCAAGCCGTGCACGCAGCCCCTTGTCAGGAGAAAGCCCTGCAGCCCCCTCGCTGCACCGGCACAGCCGGAGGGGCTCTGTGAAACACAGTCTAAAAGCCTTTCTCACCGAGCTGTGGCTCCCAGGTTTTTGCGCTTAAAAGAAATTTTTTTAGTTTATTTTTGAGAGAGAAACAGAGCATGAGTGGGGGAGGGGCGGAGGGAGGGGGAGACACGGGATCCGAAGCAGGATCCAAGCTCTGAGCTGTCGGCACAGAGCCCGACGCGGGGCTCGAACCCACGAACCGCGAGATCATGACCTGAGCCGAAGTTGGGTACTCGACCCACTGAGCCACTCGGGCACCCCCGCAGGCTTTTGCATTTTTATGTCAGTATGATTTTAAAAAATTAAAAAATTTTTAAATGTTTTATTTATTTTTGAGAGACAGAGAGAGAGAGAGAGAGAGAGGGGCAGAACGTGAGAGGGAGAGACAGAGAGGGAGGCCCAGAATCCGAAGCAGGCTCTATCTAGGCTCTGAGCTGTCAGCACAGAGCCCGACGCGGGGCTCGAAGCCACGAACCACAAGACCATGACCTGAGCCCAGGTCGGACGCTTAACTGACTGAGCCCCCCAGGCGCCCCCTGTCAGTACAGGTTTTAAATGGTTGTTTAAATGTGCACACGTGTGAACAGTCTCCCCCAGCCCCCGGGGGTGGGCCCCGGCCTCCAGGGTCCAGGGGAAGCGGAGAGACTTAACCCTTGCAGGGTCCGGTACTTTCCCTCCGTCCTGGGTACTGAGCTTCACGGAGATGACTGCTCCAGAAAGCCTGTGATGTGGCCGGAAGGTGTGCGTGTTGCAGACCAGGATGCCGAGGCTCACAGACGTCCCACAGCCGCCCCGCCTCCCAGCAGAGCTTTGTCTCGCCGGGAGAGGGGACCGAACCCGGACCCCTGACCCTGATTCCTGCCCTTGGGAGGGAGGGGCTTGCCGGTTTACCTGCTGCCCAACTCGCCAGGGCTGTGAGCGTGAACGTGTCGAGGTCCCGAAAATCCCAGGCCCCAGAGCAGGCTGGGTCGTGCCCCGGCACTCTTTTCTTGTCTGGCTTTGTCTGTCCCCGCGTCTGTGACCTAGAGAAGCCGTGGTTGCTGTGGTCGTGGCGGGCGCTTGCTCCCTGGCCGGGAGACCGGTCTCTCCGTAGCGTCATACACCCCGATGGCGAGTGTGGGGTGTGGGCGAGAGCACGTGGCCAGGTAAATAAATATTGAGTGTAGCGAGAAATTAACCATCTGGCTTCTGAACCCAGGCACGCTTCCCACGCCCACCGCTTTCAAGTACGCGATCGGCAAAGCTGTTACGTAAGCAGACTAAAAGTCTTTATTTCTGTGCTTTACAGCAAAAAGATGAAGGCCTTAGAATCGTTGATCGGAATGATTCAGAAGTTCCCTTACGACGACCCTACCTATGATAAACTTCACGAAGACTTAGACAGAATTAGAGGGAAATTCAAACAGGTCTGTCCCCTGCACGTCTCTCTTCGATTCGGAAGTGCGTTTCTCTGGCGGCTGGTGCGTGGTCTCGGGGCTCACGTCGCTCGTGGTCTGGGGGCTGCGTGCGCCCTGTAAGCCGCATTTCTGCGTCTCCGTGTCAGAAAAGGGAAGACGGCCTAGAGAACGGGGTTGGGACTTCCTTAGGGGGTGGGGTCGTGGAGTCGAGAAGCTGCAGGTAGAAAGTTTTGTTCTGATTTGTGAGTAAAAATACGTAAGGTTTTAAAACATACATCCTTTTCCTTTTGTGTTTTCAGCTTTGTTCACTACTGAATGTTCAGCCGGACTTTAAAATTAGTGCGGAAGGTTCTGGACTTTCATTTTGAGGATGACAGATGAACAAAGACGAAACATCAAGGAACAGATGTCCGTATGTTAAGTGTTTAAAAATGTGATTCAAGGCAAAACAATGATGGAGTATTCATTGTTCTGGGGGGAGGGATCCAGTTCGGCCGGTGAAAGGGCTTCCTTCTCCCTGGGGGCCTCCTGTGTTGCCTCGGTGCCCCCCCGCGGTCCCTCCACACAGGCCCGGCCTTTGTCAGGTCCTGTCCATGCTGCGGTCTGAGCGGGTCCCCCCCCCGCCCCGGGCCCCGGGAGGCCTCTCCCTTGCGGTGCAGGGTCCGCTGGCCTTGCGGCCCCCTCCAGTGGACGGGCCCGGCCGGTTCTAGACTGGGGGTGGCCCTGGCTGCGATTTCCCCCCCCGAGCCTGAAATCAGCACTCAGAAGAACAGGTCTTTAACAGCCAAGAGCACCACGGCTGGCCTGACGGGAGATGGCGGCGGCGTGCCCAGGACAGTGCCCTTCGTTGACCCGAAAGATGTGCCGGCGCCGGGTGATGTGCTCCCTGTTCCGGTTAATCCCTGCAGTGTTCCCACTTCACAGATGAGGAGACCGAGACCCACGGGGACTGCCCGGTCCGAGGGCGCCCGGGAAGCAGAGCTGGGGCTCCGTCCTGCGCCCGCCTGTCACCACCGTCTGGGGCTGCCTGCCCTGGAACGCGCCTTCGCAGCCATGGAGCAGGGTCGCTGCTCTCGGGCCCGGTGTGCCCAGGTCCCCGCTGGGGAGTCCACCACGGTGCTGACGTGGGCACCTGGCTTGGAGCGGGTTCCGAGGGAGCCTGGGCACGCTCTTCGCAAGGCCCCTCTCCGCATCGGGCTGGGGCTTGGCAGCGTTGAGCGTGGGTAAGGGGAGGACACTTCAAGGACTAGATGTCAGGCCACTGTCGTGCGTACGCAGAAAGTTTGGGAGCCTTACGTTGAGGGCGCTGTGTTTTCCTGTCCTACGAGTTCCTCTGCCTTCTGCCCGTACCTGGCGGGCATCTGTATACACCGTGAGGTCTGGATTGCTGGAACAGGTGACGCAAGGTCGTGGCTCCTGGGCGTCCCTCTGCCCGTGCGTCTGCGCATCCCCGGGGGGTGGGGGGGCAGGGTTGCCGGCAGGTCCCGCCTGCTCCTGTCCGCGGCAGCGCGGCCGAAAGTGACTCGTGAGATTGATAAGGGGTAACCGCGAATCGTCCCGGTTTTTAAATACGTTCCAGAGCGTCTTAGCGAGGGCTGTCGTGCCGCCCGGGCCGGTGGTCGTGAGAGCCTGCCGGGAGACCCGAGGCCGGGGGCCTCGAAGGAGCGGGGCGCTGGGTGTTTTCTTTCCTCTGGTTCCGTTGCCCTGGCGAGTGTGCTGAGGACGAGAGAGGTGGCTTCAGCTGGTGAAGGTGGACACTCGGGCTCGAGCCTGGCACGCTGTCGCAGGCGGGAGCGTCACCGCGCACGTCCCTGTCTCCGCCCCACCCGGCTCCTGGGGCGCTCGCGTGCTCGTGCACCGCCTCATGGCCGGACCCTGCGGCCACAGACACCGACTGCGGGCGTCCCTCGCCGGTGGGATGGGGGGCTCTGGTGGTTTTCCCTGGGGGACTGTTTTCTGAGCGTTCTGTTTTGATAACGTATTACTGTTACAAGCGGAGAGCACAATAAATAGATTGCAAAGCAGAAGGCCTTCTGGTACTGTTTGTAATGTGACATCCAGCAACTTAACTACTTTCTGGTATTTGGGATTTAGGTACAAAAGCAGGCAGGCATGCGTCGGCCCGGGCGCAGCTTCCCGTTGTGTTTCTGTCCACGCGCCTCGTTAAAACACGGAGATGTGGTTCTTGGGAGAGAGTAGTGCCCTGTGAAGTTCGGGGAAGGGTCAGCTCCCGCCGCCCCGGGCCCGGCCACCTGTCCGCACTTACTACTGTGCCCTCCTGCCCAGACCCGCCGTGTCCCTCTCTGTGTCAGCCTCTCCCGCCGCGGGTGTTAGCGTGGGCCAAAGGCGGCCTTTCCCTCTTCCCTCTCCGCACGGGAGGCCAAGCTGCCTCCCCCGTTTCCTTCAGAGGCTCTGGACGCGGGCTGCCCCCGTGCCCGCCCAGCTCCTTCGCAGACAACTGGACCCGGTGTCTAGGAACCCTTGGCCGCCTCGGACACTCCTTGATTATGGCACAAACCCAGGCCACCTTGACGCTTGCGCTCCGTGCTGGGGGATGTCATCTGCAGCGACTGGTTCAGGCGTGAGCATGGCTCCCCTCGGCCGATGAGACGCGAGTGGAAGTCTTCTGGGGGTTTCTGGGAAAGGTTATAGCACTCCAGAGAGAACATACCTGTTTTGGAAGCTGTCCCACGGGACTGCTTGTCCCGTGGATGTGACCGACCCCTGGAATCACTGCAGGAGACTTGCACCTGGCTATGGACGAAACCACACCTGGGCGTGGTGTGGCAGGAGCCGGCGAGGACCCGGCCCTGGTGGCACCGAGCAGCTGCCGGCCAGCCCCTGAGCCGCATTGCTTCTGGACTTGATGTTATTACATGAGCTGACGAATGTCCCCGAGTTCAAGGCTGTTGGGGTTGGGTTTCCGTTCACAGGCAAGGTTTCCTGCTTGTGTTCCCCCGTCCCATCCGATCCTGTCCTGGGCACCTAGTTCTCTCGGATGTTAACCTTTGTCCGTGTTGGCCTTGAGTTTGGGAGCTGTCCGGCTTGGGTTTTGTTTCTTTCTGGTGGGTTCATTGTTTCCCCAAGGCTTTGGCCTGCTCCCTCTTTCCTGTTGGAAACCCCCAGCATGTTTTGTGCCACTATTAGCCCACTGGGGCCACCATGACAGACACTGTGGACTGAGGCTCAGCCAATAGACCTGTCCTGTCCCCCCCATCCTGGAGGCTGGAGCCCGAGGTCCAGGCATGGGCAGGACCAGGCCTCCCGAGGCCTCTGTCCTTGTGTGTGGACGGCCGTCCTCTCTGTGTCCTCACAGGGCCGTCCCTCTGCCTGTGTCTGTGTCCTGATCCCCTCTTCTTGCAAGGACCCCGGTCACACGGGATCAGGGCCCACCCTTGCCTTAAGGTGAGCATGTTACCATAATCACCTCTGTGAAGACCCATCTCCAGATACAGACCCTCTGTGAGGTGCTGGGGGTCAGGGCATCAACGTCGGAAATTCTGGGGACACCATTCAGCCCATAGCAGCCACCCGCATGGCTGCTGGGAAAGACTGCTGACTTAGGACTTGGGAGGGAAGAAGGCGTTTCACCTGGAGCTGCTTCATCGAATTCTGGAATGTGAGTGATCGGGACCTAGGGCAATGCCTGCTGCCTAAAAGAGCACCACTTTTCACTTCTTACTTATGTCGTATTCATCTCACTTTTTCTCTCCCCAGGAGTGAGGAAAGAATTCAGAGACGCTCAGGGAGCCTGTCAGTGGGGTGGGGTGTTCAGTATAAGGGAACGGGAAGGTGGGCAGGGAAGGCTTCCTGGAGGAGGTGCCCTTCATCCCACTGCTTTTGTGAGTTTTCATCGGACCTCAGCACCACAGAGAATCTCCCGCTGTACTTGTGAACAGCAATGGAATATAGAGGTAACCAGACACGAATTAGCCTGGAGGTCATCCTCCTTCCTAGATCAGGCCCAGTCCTGGATGAATGAAGTGGGCAGCTGGTCTCTGACTCAGGAAACTCAAGTCACCAAGCAAGTACTGTTGACCAGAGAAGAGTGGGCGTGGCGTTCATTCCTTACAGGGTACGAGTCCCACAGTTGAGGGCCCTGCCACGAAAGGGTCAGTGGCTTGTCTGAGTTGACTAAGTGGCCCCGCTGGGGCTTTGCAGATTCATTGTCCGAATAGGAAGTTCACTCCTAACTTTGGGGGCTTCTAACTCTCTTCTTCGTGCCCGATTAGAGCCTCCCCCCCCCCACCTCCCCCCACCCCCACCAGCATCAAGGTGCTTGCCCGTTTGTCCCTTGGGGACCCCTGTGGAGACCGCACTTTGGCCGCGTCTCTTCGGGCGCTGTAGCAGATCAGCGGGGCCTTGGGTGGCGGGTCCAGAGGTTCTGTCGTGGGTGATTCCCGAACGTGACCTTGTTTGCGCTGCTCAAGAGTGATGGGCCGGGGAGCGCAGGCACCCGGGAGCGCTCGCTGAACCCAAGGTCAGTGACAGGTTGGCTCCGCCTTTCCCACCAGGATTCAGCGAGCATGTGCCATAGCAGTGGGGGAGTGCCCCCGGAATGGCGGGGTGCTCGCTGAACCTGCCCCCCGGTTTGCGAGCTCTGACTCGTCTGTCGTGGGTTGAATTGTGTCCCCTGCAAAGAGCTGTGCTGCAGTGCTCGCCCCGAGTACCTGTGGATGCAGCCTGATTTGGAAGTAGGGTGTCGGCAGGTGCGATTAAGGCACGAGGGGGATGGGTCGCACCCAAGTGACCGGCCTCAACGAGGAGGGGGGACTCACAGGGAGGAGATGCCGTGTGAGGCAGACACGCAGGCGGGGCCGAGGTCGCAGCCGTAAGCCAGAGAAGGCCAGGAGTGCCAGCAGCCACTGGAGGCAGGGAGAGAGCATGGGCCATCCCACACCTTGGTTTCAGACCTCCAGCCTCCACAGCTCAGCCCCGGCATTTATATCGGCAACGCATTAAATCCAGGAAAGGCAGAAAACGTATGGACACTGCTGTGGGTAAGAATCCTTGAAAACCAAATGACAGGATGCCCATATCAGACTGACTTAAACAGTAAAGGACAGCGATGGTCTCCTGGAACAAAAGGGCTCTCACTGGCTTCAGGAAAGGCTTGATCCAGCAGCTCGTCCGGAGAGCTGGTACCTCCTTTCTGGTTTCCCATAAGACCTGCTTCAAGCTTAGATGCCACCCCAAGGCCCGCAGCAGCTCCCACAGGGTGGTGGGAGAACCGCCCCAGTGCCCAGGGTCCCGTGGAGGACAGGGGAGGGCTCCCTTTTTCAGAAGCCCCAGGAAACCTCTCTCCCTGTGTCATTGGCTCTGTTAGACTCCGCATTTACCCTCGAGCCTGCCACCGTTCAACACCACCACCCCTGGGCGGGGGCGGGCAGATGTGCTGTTGGGTTTGAGCCCATCCTGGCCTGTCCTGGAGCTGGGGATGGGGTCATTCTCACCCATGCCACAGAGCAGAAGGACCGGCACCGGGCGGGGGGATTGGGGCTGGCGCGAAGAACGGGAACTGTCCCCTTTATGAGCCCAAAGACGAAGTAAGTGTGGCCTTGCTGCTGCTACCCAGAGAGCCACCGTGGGGTTTGGGGGTCTGTCTTTCCACACCCGGGTGACGCACGGGGTGATGATGGCCTCTACTGAGCAGTGACTGTGTCGGGCGCCGAGCTAAGTACCTCACACACTCGGGCCATCTAGCCCTCACCTCCCGAAAGCACCGAACCGAGGTTACTGAGCTCCAGGTCCGGGCTGGGCCAGGCCTCAGATGCCGAGCAGGGTGCAGACCCCACCCTGCCCTCCGTCCAGCATCCGTTCTCCTGGACACACTTATTCCCATTTTCCAGGTGAGAAAGTTGAAGCTCAGAGAGGGAAAGGTTGCAGAGCTGAGATCCAGCCCCCAGGCCTTTTACGCCCAGACACGCATGCTCACGGACGCATGCGCGCGCGTGTGTGAGCGTGCTCTCTGAACCACCGTGGGTCACCTCGCACGTCCGCTGCCTGGAGGAGGGCAGCCTGGCTCGCCGGCCAGGACACCGCCCTGACTCGGGACCACGGACAGAAGCCTGGCACATGGGTGGACCTGACCTCGGCCGCTGGGCCTCCTGGCGGAGCTGAGCTTCAAGCGCACGTGCTGGCCGTCACGCGAAGCTTCGTGCGTTTTCTTCAGGCCCGCTTTTGAAGACTGTGCCCTCTGCAAGGTGGCCAAGCCAACGGACAGGATGCGGGCTTCGGACACACGATCTGGCCCCTGGGCCTGACTTGGTCAGTTCCTGGCTGTGTGATCCAGGCCCCGTCGCTTCCCCTCTCCGGGCCCTGGTCTCCTCATCTACAACAGGAGGCTGAAAATCGCCACCCTCGGCCCCGTGCAGCCCACGCCCGTCGGGGCCCACGAGGCCCGGCTGGCACGCGGCTGTGCTCATCATTTACCGTCGTCCGCGCCCGCTTCTGCCCAGGGGCGTAGTCGAGAGGGACGGAGGACGTGTGGCCGGCGGAGCCGCAGCCACTGGCTCTGGCCCTTTGTGTGGACTCTGCCCACGCTTGGCCCCCAAGATGGAGAAGCTTGTAGCTGTGGGAACGCAGGGCCCGCTCACCAGTGGTTTCAAGAGCTGGGGAGGCTGTAAGGCGGGCCCAGTGCCTGGTCTGCAGCTCGCACTTGGGGCGTCTGAGCCGTTACCCTCCTGTGCTGGACGGAGAAGGAACCCCTCGGAGGGCCGGGGTCTGAGGCGCGCAGTGATCCCCCAGGTTGGCCCACTAGCTCTTAAGAAGACTGAGACGTTGGCCTGTCTGCGCTGCCTACAGCTGAAAATTAAAAGGATTAACGGACGCGGCCTTCTTTGAGAGGCTCGAGGCCCACCGAAGCCCCTTTAGGAGGGCTTCATATTTCTCCCCCCGCCCCAACCTCCTTGTGGGCCCCTGGGAGTGGTGGTGACAATGCCCCCGGATGTGGGCCTCAAGGCCCTCGGCCCGGAGCTGCCCGCCCACCGTCCGCCCGCTATTGTCTGCCGGGCCGCAGTGTGGCTCGGGGCCGGGGGGCCGGTGGGCCAGGGGACTGTGGGAACGGATTAGAGTCTCTGGGTCCGAGTCCCCCTCTGCATAAACTCCTGATCAAAGGCATTCCTGGGATGACAGAGCCCTGTGTGCCGCAGAGGCCTGTCCAGCCCGTGGGGCGTGTGCTTCACGCAGCCAGCTACCCGGACACGTGTGGGAGCCCACACCGCGAGCGGCCTGCGGTGTGACCGTCGTCCCCCCGCCAAACACAGAGCCAAGGCGCGGGGGCAGCGAGGCTTCCAGGAGGCCCCCGGCACCACAGGCTTGGGTGGGTCCCAGGAGCCCGAGGTGTGGCCGTAGTTCCCGGGGGCCCGGCAGTGCCCACCTCTGCAGACACAGCCGGCTGCTTGCCCCCCGGGGCCCCTGGGGCTGCTCCTCGTGACACAGGGGTTTGCCCATGGCGCCTGGGTTCGGCCAGAGCCGTCCGTCTGCAGCGCACGACACAAGCTGGGGTCGGCCCACGGGCCCGGCCTGTTGCCCCTTCTGTCCTGTTCCCACTTCCGCTTCCGAGCACCCCCGTCTGCCAGGCTGGGAATAGGGCGGCAGAGAAGGGACAGCGAGGTGGCCGTCCTCAAGGACTCCTAGCCCGGAGTGGGGAACACTCAGGTGTCGTGACTCCTGGACCTTCCAGAGCCACCTGCCGGGGGCAGGGGTGGCGGTGCCTGCAGGGGGGCCTTGAAGGGGAGCGGAGGGGAGGGCACTTCAGGCGCAGAGCTGGAGGCAGGAGATAGTCTGGTGTGTCTGTAGTCCGCGGGGGTGGAGACTCGGGTTGGAGCTTCTGAGGCTGGGGGAACGTAGGTCGGGGGGGGGAGACTTGAGGGGGGGAGTGGGGCGTGAGTCCGGGAGAGGTGAGGTGAGGAGGGAGAGGTGGGGTGAGGGGAGAGGCGGTGTGGGGTGGGAGGGGTGAGCGGGAGTGAGGTGGGTCAGGTGGGGAGAGGGGGAAAGAGGGTAGACAGGGGTGAAGGAGGAGAGGTGGCTCGGGTCTCGGGCCCTTGGACCAAGCTGGAAGGAGCTAGAAGCCCCCAAAGGTCTGGGCCCAGGTGGTCAGGAGGCAGTGGGCCCAGTGAGGACGGTCTTTCCGGCTGGGGAGAAGGGGCAGCACGGAGCCTTCGTCTCAGAGGCCCCTCGAAGGCCAGCTTCTACCTGGGATACAGGCAGGGGACAGGCCCTCACTGTCCCCCACCCCCCTCCCCGAGGAGCCACGGGCACTTTGGCAGGGAAGGCCTACAGAGTCCTTTCTCGGGGTCTTCAGAGACCAGAGGCAGGGTGGGGGAGGTGGCAGACCCCTCCACCTGCTGCCCCTGCCCTGCACAGGGGCTTGGGCTCCCCTCCCCCACTTGCTGGATGTCTGCTGGAACCTGATGCCGTGAGGTTGTTACCCCTGCCCCCCGAAACCGCTCCTCAGGACACACCTGGCTGGTCCCCGGGGCTGGGCGCCTATGATGGGGCACATCCGGACACTTGCAGGGCGCCGCCCCGGCTCTGACCCACTCCCGGAGTGCGTGTGGCATGGGCTGTATGTCCGCCGTCAGCCCTGGGGCTGCCGTGGGGAGCGCAGTCACCCCGGTCCCGCCACCCCCCGCCTGCTCCCGGCTGCCCCAGTGCCTGGAGCACCAACTAGCGGGTCTGGAGGCTCCCCGCTGGGGTGAGGGGCACCCTCAGGGGCGGGGCTGGTATACAGCAGGAGCCTCATAAAGGCCACGGCAAACTGATCTGATAAGGAGCGCTATCCTTGGCACGTGAACCAGCTTCCCTCCTGAGCAGTCATGCACCCGACAGCCCCGGGGTGGGTGACACGTTGGGGACCCCAGACTCTGAGAAGAGACCCGGGCCCCATGGCGGGGGCCCAAGGCCCGCTGACGCCTCCCCAGTCCGCTCCCCGCCTCCACCTGGGCTGGAAACGAGGCCGGCCACGTGCATCTGAAGCCGAGGCGGACATCACAGGTGTCCGCTGGGCCTCCCAGGTCACTAGGTCCGTGTGAAAGGCCACCGGCCTGCGGCCCAAACACGAGCGCTGTGCTCTTCTCCCTGAGCTGGGGGCGCCTCAGGACCGTGATTCACCAAAAGCAAACACCAGTTTGCGCCAGAGGAGGATTAGTGAATGCCGGCTTGTTTATTTTCCTATCTGCAGATAGCCTGGGAGGGGGCTGGTGGAGCGTGGGCCGGGAACCAGTCCCGAGCCGCCTGCAAAGACACTGACCAGCCGCTCTCCAGGGCTCCACCCTGGGGTCCCAGCGGCCCCTCCCACCGCATGCCCCCGTCTGGACTTCCTTCCTCCCAGCCGAGAGCATCACTTACTCCCTCTGGGTCACCGGGGGACCTCTGGCAATGTTGGGTTCTGGCTGTGACACCTGGGGACTGTCCCGCCATCTGTTGGGAAGAGGCCAGGGACGCGGCTAAATACCGCACAGTGCACAGGGCGGCCCCCCCCCCCCCCACGACAGAGGAGGACCCGGCCCCAGGTGTGGACGGCTCCAAGGTGCGAACCCCCGCGCCCAGTCCGGGAACCGGCCGCTTGGGCACCTGTTCGTCAGCACCGGGCCCCCCCCCGGCCCTGGCTCCCTGCCCACCCCAGGAAACAGACAGACACGGCACCGGGGTTTTACCAATTTTATTTCTAGACTTTTCACGTTTGTCTTTTGTTTTCTGCTGGCAACGTGCCGGTTACACGTCTGTGCTGGGAAACGCCGCAGGGTGCAACCGAAATACACACAGACCACAGCTGCCCACCCACCAAGAGACCCTCACAGACTTGCTGGTCACAGGACAGACTCCGCTGTGCTCCCCGGACCGGCCACGGCCTTTGAGCACACACGACGTTCACACCCCCCCCACCAGGACAGACCGTCCCTCAAGGGCCCCGTTTGGTTCAGACACAGAGATGCCGCAGCCACAAGGGTTGAGGTAAGCGGAGGCAGTGCTCCTGCAGGGGCGGGGCGGGGCGGGGCGGGTTCGGGGCCTGCCAATGGCCTGGGAGCACACAGGCTGACCCCGCTGGGGCAGGGGCCGCAGATGGTGCAAATCCTTGGAGTCGAGCAGCGTGCCAGGCGACATGGGAACACGGCGCTGTTAGCTGGCCTCACTGAGGCTTGGAGTCCTTTGACATTAGCATCACGCTGTACTGAAGAGAGCAACACACAGAAAACGCGGGCACAGAATGACAGATGCCACACGGCCGGAGCTGTAACCCGGTCCCGAAGCCGCTCTGAGCGTCCAGAGTGACGGAGCCCCGCAGCACAGCACCACGCGGCACGTCAGGACACACTCGTCACGATAATTATAATAATGCAACTTTCATAGCTACACGCAAAGAACGACACGGCTGTAAAAACCACAGTGGTGGTACGTCCCAGGTCAGGAGGACAGCCCAGCATCACAGGCGCAGGGAGGAGGAGGCGGACGTGACCCGGGCCTCGGGGATGCCGGGCTGCGCGCACGAACGCGGCCCGGAGCCCATCCCGCCGGGCCCGTTTGGGGATCCCGTCTGCGTGTCTGTTTGCCGAAGCAGGAGGCCGCGGGCCAGACGGGGCCTGACCGCCTGGTCTACACATGGCTAAGAGAAGCATGAGGTATCGTGAAACAGGAACCTTTTTGGAATAGAGCAGTAATCACATTAAGTCAAAATTGATCACATAAAAAAAAAAAATCTACAAAAAAAAAAAGGCATCCTTAATACATTTTTCTATGAGAAAATTAAAACTAGAACATGGCAGTATATGACATCGTAAAACAAAACAAAACAAACTGATCCTCCAATAGCAGCAAAACAATGTGAAAGAGACACAGAAAAGCAACGTGAATCTGTTTTCCAAACCGGGTGCTGGGAAGTCATCGGTAGCAGCGAATCAGGAAGCGGAGCGGCAGCCTGCCCGTCGCGTGGTCCCGCCCTCAGCCCTCCGCGCACACGCACCTCGCGCCCTCGCCAAGCACCAGCCCTGTGCTCTCGCTACCTCCCGACGCTCCCTACGCAGTCGTTACAAAAAAGGTACACAGCCAAGATGTGCAAATTGTCTACGGGTTGCTAACCTTTCTTGAAAGGAGGGGACGAGGGGACAAGAATGTGGGGGGGGGGGGCGCTGAACTGGTTTCGAGTACCCTAATTTTCCGCCTAACTGATGCCTCTCGGATCGGGTTCCCGCCCTGGGAACCAAACGGCACAATCCATGCTGTGTTTTTTTCCTCAGGACTTTTGTTCTCTCTCCTATAAAAAAGGACCTAACGGTTATACACCGTGTGAAACCCATAACCCCAAAGGCAGAAAGGTGTGTGTGTGTGTGTGTGTGTGTGTGTGTGTGTGTTTACATCAAGGGGAGATTACATTACTTTATAAATCATACTGGCCTTACGAACATCCTCTGCAATAAATATTCTTTTTAGCCTTAACTATAAATTATATATTTTAGTGTTTCAAAACCTTCCTAACCCTTAAACTACACCTTCTCGAGGTAAACCTTTAAAGGCCCCTACTCTCAAACACCAGTTGGCACCAAGGGATTCCTAAACTTACACTACCCTACAGAGAAAGAAACGCATCATCCTGGCAATGTAAGAATGCACTTCTTGACTGGAAGCTCGCCTTCGAGAACACCCCCTCTCGCTAACTCCACAGTGACATGCACTTGCCTTGCAATCCCGTCTGCACCCAAGTACGTGAATATTCCCAAACCATTCCATTAAGAAACTGCCCCCCCCTCCACACACAACATAAACAGAGAGATGCGTTGAAAGTGCTTTGAAATGGAATGGTTCTAGAATATCGAGAAGGAAAAAATGGTTTTAGAGCACTGGAGAGGGAAAATGGTTCTAGAACTTAACGTTAAACAGGAAAAGGAGTTCTAGAACATTAAAGAGGAGAAATGGTTCTAGAACATTGAAGAGGGAAAATGGTTCTAGAGTATTGAGAAGGGGGGGCGGGGAAGGAGCCGTGGATTTCACCTGGACGTGAGCAGGCTGTGGGTCTGTGGGGTGAGAAACCGGCATCTCCTAAACAGGCCTCTACAAAAATATGAAGATTATAAAAATAGAATATATTACGTCGCGGTGGCGGGTTCTCTTTTACAGTAGCGCAGGCCAGGAGTCAGAGCTGGATTTCTGTGGCCGCCACGCCGGCCGGTGCCCGGCCACCCGCCCCGGGTCGGGCCACAGGCGGAGGGAGGGTTAGCACGCGGCCGTGCTGAGCTCTACGCTACGCTGACCGAGGTTACGCCAGCCACTGACAGGTGAGGAGGTTACGCGCCTACCTACGGGATAAAATGAACGCGCACAAATGACTTACTCATAAAGTGACTACATGCCCAAGCAAGCGAGTTGTGGGACGCCTAGAACCGCCTTAAAGCTGTGCTCCTTCAGAACAGCACACGAACACGTTTGCTGCCTACGACCCTCTTCCGCTTCAGAAATGGTTTCTTGGCTTTTCTCTCGTTTTTACCGTGTTTTCATGCTTTTTTTTTTTTTTTTTTTTTGCCGTCGTTTTGTTTTAAACACAGAAAGAATCAAATCTAATCCTCCCCTGCAGACTTGTTCCTTGTGTTAATGCCTATCCTTACGACACAGAGACACAAACACGTTCGCGTACGACCTAGTTGATTATGGGGTGTAAGATTCTCTATTTTTGTAGCACAGCCTCCCCCCACCCCCTCCCCCCAGCTCAGGGTTATGCAAATACTATTTTTTTTCTCTCCTTTTTTTTTTCTTTTCTTTTTTTTTTTTTTTTTTTAAAGACAGCTTCTCGGATACTTTTTTTTTCTTTTGCTTATGTCAGAGACGAAAGGGAGAAAGAGCAAAGGAAAAAAACCGACAGTAAAGGAGAAGGAAGCTTTCCCTTCTGGTCGTGACCGGTCCTGGCGAGGAGCGGTCCTGTCCAGGGAGCACCCGGGGCCGGCCCCTCCCGCGCCACGCGTGCGCGCCCTCAAATGTTCACGTCTCGAACGTCGGTGGGTGTGCAGGCCAGGTCGGCCTCCTCCTCCTCCTCCTCCTCCTCCGCCGCCTTGGGGTCTAGGCTCTGCTGCTGGGCCTGGCGCAGGCTGGACTCCAGCAGGGCCTCGATCTGCTCCTGGCACGCCCGGAGACAGTCCTGGCCAGACGGGAGACAGGGAGACGGGGTGCTCAGAAGGGGGCCTGTGGTCAAGGCCCTCCTGCAAACGCCAAGACCTGGACCACCTTGTGAAAGTGAGGCTAATCTAAAGCACCGCCTCCCCGCAGTCGGGTGGGGCCACCCACGGGCATGGGCTCTGCTTGGCCCCCGGCTGCTCCGGCCTGAGGAGCCCCCGTGCTTCCCGGGCTACGGAGTCCCCACTCGCGTCCGAAGGCCCCGGAGGCCACAGGGCTGCCGGCTGTCTCCCGTGCCCACCTGGTGCCTCCCTGGCCTGTCCCCGAGCCCCCCCTCTCCACCCGAGGACCCTGGCCCCCCGCTGGAATCCCTCTGCCAGGCTGTCATCCTGGCTCCCTGTTCCCACCAGCCCGAACTCAGCGCTATTTGACCCAGGACAGAGAGGCCCTCTGAGCTCTGCTTTTGGGACTTAACCTCTGCCGTGTCAGCCCCTGCGGTGAACCCAGCCTTCCGAGATGAATGGCTGTCAAAAGCGTTAGGCCGTGCATGACTGAGAATGAGCGTTGGGTGGCCCCGGGGGGACTCGGACCCTCTATCCCCCGCTGTCCTCACCCGCTTGGCCTGCACCCTGGGAGACACGCTGGCCTGGCCCAGCGTGCACCCCCGCAATCCCGCGGCCCTCCTCTGCCAGCAACCACCCCGAGTTCCCGATGCCCAAGAAGTGATCTTGGGGAGTCCAGGGCTTCTCGTGGTCTCATGGTGGCCAGTCTCCCCGCAGCTCAAAAGCGCAGGTGTCGGGCTTTGTCCTAACCCTGGGATGCCACACTGGGGCTTCTTTTCTAGAACCAGGTCGTCTCTGGTCCAGCCCGGAAGACAGATCCGAGCCTTTCCCCAGAGGAACAGGTGAACCGCGGGCCCACCTGGGGAGGGTGCTGCGAAACGGGTGTCCAGTGCCCCAGAGAAGGGGATCCAGGCCAGCAAAGCTTCCGAGCGAACCCCGGGGGACCTGCCACGTTTACAGAGCCACACGCTCCCGCGCGGAGGGCTCTCCTACGCCACCGGTTCAGTATTTGTCGTGGCTGGTGAGGAAAGCGGTGTAGGTGCAAAAAGCCAGTTTTACGGATGAGGAAACTGAGGCTCGAGAGGCCTGGTGTTGGACTCAGGGCAGAGGGGTGCAGGGAGGGACTTGTTTCCTCCTCGCAGCCAGCAGCCTCGGCCCAGAAGAGCTGCCTCTGGCAGCCGGGAGCCAGCTCGGAGCAAGGGCAGACGCGGCTCATGCCCCAGGAATACGCAGGGCCCCGCCCACCACCCAGTGTTTTCCGGACGTTTGTCGCCGGGTGACCAGACTAGCGAATCGCAGCCTCAACCGATTTCTCCCCCGTCCTCAGCTGAGATCTTGTTTCAGATCTAACTGACACGATCTCCATGCAAATAAGGGGTCGTGCAGTGATTTCCTACAACTGTCTGTGCCCAGCACCGTCTGTGGGGTCTCTCTCTGAAGGGGAGAGGCAGGGGTCATCTTTCCAGGACACCCCATCCCTCTGGGGGGCCCAGGAAGCACTGGGACTGAGGGAGCCCCCCCTCAACCCCCCACTGCCTCCGGGAGCCGCCTGCTCCCAACAGGGAGATAAGCAAGCATGCCGCCTCCTCCAGGCAGCCGGCAGTGCTGGGCAGCGGACGGGCAAGCTTCTGCCCCGCAGCCCGGCTTTTCTTCCCCGAATCGTGAGGGGAGGTGGCAGCCGCTAGGGCCCACGACGGAGCCTCCAGGCACTCGAGGGTGGGCCGCCAGAAGGCAGCCCGCGTCCGAGCCAGACCTGGACCGGGGTCAGGGCGGTCACTGGCTCCCATAAGGCACGCCCAGCAGGGCCGAGGGCTGACCCGTCATCCTCGCTGGTCTAATCTGGTAAAGGCCACAAACCCTTGTAATTGTTATTTTCACTCTTTCTTTTAAGACAAAAACGGAATCGGGAATAAAACAATGGCATTTGTAAGCAGGAAGGACACCACGGACTCCGGCTCGGGCTGTAATAGCAGCAGGCACTCAGAGAGGGCCGTAAAACACAAGGTTGTCTCCACGGGCCTTTGTTGCGTCTGGAGACCTCACAGGAGCCCTTTTAAAGCCTCCATTTATGAGCCGTCCGCATTGTTGCACAGACAAAGCTGGACGGGGCCACAGCTCCACATGCCATTAGGGCACGGATCATTGACGGGCCTGCCTTGTGGCCCCGCTCCCTGGACGGCTCACCGGGAGGGGTTTGTGGCTCCTGCCTGCTCCTGGGAAACCTGAGGACCCTCCTGGCCTGCCAGCAGGTACTGCGAGATGCTTCTCCTTCCAAAGGAGCCCCGGGAGGGTGGGGTGAGGCCGGCACCCGGTCAGCCTGGGGCCAGGGCTCTGTATGACCAGGTCCCTTGCGTCTGAACACAGGGCACCCCCCGCCCTCCCCCATCAAGGAACTGGCTTTGGACCCCCGGGTACTAGAAGTTTCTAGTACCCGGTTGCTGAGCAGGCCAGCCAAGCCAGCGTAGGAGCGGCGCAACTGATCACTTACCGCGTCACACTTGATCACTTTGGAGAGGAACCGGGTGAGGCGCGGATAGGACAGGAAGCTGTTGGAGCTCCCCAGGGGCAGGCCTTGCACCGCGGCCAGCACGCTCCCCGCTGCCACCATGGAAGGCGGGTTGGAAATGAACTTCACGTCTGCAGGAGGAAGGGAGAGAGGCGAGGGGCTGTGAGCGGGCGGCGGCGGGGAGGGGGGCCTCCCCGGGACCCCGTGGTCCCACCAGCCCCGCATCAGGGTGCGGAGGCTGGGAGAGCACAAGCCGGGCCTGCATTGCACCCAGCTGGAGCCGGGACACCGGCAGAGAACAAACCGCAAAGGCCTGCGGGGAGGGGCGTCGCTATACTGGAGCCCTGGGAACGTGTTGCTTATTCACATTCTAAAAGGTGACAAACCTACAAGGGAGAAGGCATGCTGCGGGGCCACAGGGACTGGAGACGGCCTGCCAGGCCTCCAGGGACCCAGCCTGTACTCTCGGAGGGGTGCACCTGTCTCACCTTCCCCAGGGCAGCCCTCTGGGCATGTGCAGGGGGCAGTGGTCAGTGGTCCTGCAGTGGTGGCCTTGGATGCTTATCCTCTGTTTATCCCCCTCCTGGGACGTGGCATTACCTCATTATTCCACCCGCCAGTTGCCAGCATGCCGTCCCCTCTGCCCCCGGCACAGCTCAGCGAGGGCGGAACCCCTGCCTTTGCTCCGAGGGTGAGGCCAGCACTCGCCACACTTGTTACGGAAAGGTGGGAAAGCAGGAAGGATGTTTAAGCAGCCACGTGGTGCCCCGTGGGCTGCCGTTCTGTGACACAGAGCCAGGAATTCTTGGTGGGGGAGGCCACCGAGTTCCGAATCTCGATCGGGGGCTCAGCCCCTTTGCCTCATCTTACACGCATAGGGCACAGGACCGGGCTGGGTGAGCTGAGCGTGAAAGGAGGGGACCTCGTGGGCCAGGGTGCGTGTCCCCAGTAGCCTAGCTGAGGCTTCGTCCTGGGAGGAGACATCAGGTTGTACCGTTGCCAGCAAAGCAGGCTGGGGAAGAAAGGAGCCACCCTGGAGGGGGAACAGAGCCCGCTGCCGGGCACCGTGGAAACTTGAAAAAGAAATACCTAACAAGGCCCGCTCCCCTCTTTCCCTCTTTAAATGGGAGCATTTCCAGGGCGCCTGGATGGCTCAGTCGGTTAAGCGTCTGACTTTGGCCTAGGTCATGATCTTGCAATTTGTGAGTTTGTGAATTTGTGAGCCCCACGTCAGGCTCTGTGCCAACAGCTCGAAGCCTGGAGCCTGCTTCCGATTCTGCGTCTCCCTCTCTCTCTGCCCCTCCCCTGCTCATGCTGTCTCTCTCTGTCTCTTAAAAACAAATAAATGTTAAAAAAAAGTTTTAAAGAAAAAAATATATTAAATAAACGGGAGCATTTCCACCCAGTCTGTGAGTGGAGAGCCATGAATGAAAAGCTTGTCATTGAGGGACATCAGGGCTGCAGGAGCACCTGGGTGGATCAGTCGGTTAAGCATCGACTTCGGCTCAGGTCGTGATCTCCCAGTTCCCAAGTTCGAGCCCTGCACCGGGCTTTCTGCTGTCAGCACGGAGCCTGCTTGGGATCCCCTGTCCCCCCCTCTGTCTCCCCCTCCCCTGCTCACATGCGTGCTCTCAAAAATAAACATTAAAAAAAAGTTGCTGCAGTCCCAGCAACAATTTGGTTGGAGCTCGAGACTCCCGTCCAAGACGGATGGTGTAACGGGGGGAGGGCTCGCTCCTGAAGCCCACGTCCCCACTGAAGCGTATGTGTGCCTTTGCGGTGTGGGGCTTATGTGTGTAGATAAGGAATATGTGTGTGTGTGTGTGTGTGTGCACGTATGTAGGTAAGGAACAACCTGACTATATCGTCCAACACTTCGACTCGGCGCCCAGCGCAAAGAGCCTGGGGCCACTGCCAGAGCAGCCGCTGGGGCTGTGCGGGTTTGCTGACCCTTGCTCAGACCCATCCGTTAGACTCGATTTTTCTGTCCGCTTCCAACAGCACCTGTAGTTTCTTTACCCAGCCCACTGCGATTCCCCGGAAGGCTCCAGTGCACACGCAGGCATATACGTTAACAGAAAACCCACCGCGGTGCGGGGGATACGTGCACATCTGCAGATACGCTGGAGGCCCAGTTTGCAGGCCCACACAGCACGGAGAGCAGAGTTCCCCCCCCCCCCCACGACACCGTTCAGCGGGACCCTGGCCCCGTGGAGGACAAAAACATCTTTGGGGGCTTTTGCTTACACTTCCCCCTCACGCCAGTCTGTTTCTGTTTCTGAGCTGCCATCGCGTTACTCCAGAGAGAGTGGTCCCCTCGTGACCAAGGGCCTGGCTGCGCCTCGGCTATGTTGCAACCGTGCAGGTGAGGATTTGGACCGAGAATCTTTCCAAGGAGGGACGTGGATGGGCAGGTGACCCTCTCCTCCCCCCCCCCCCCCCCCCCCCCCCCCCCCGCCTGTCTCCTGTGGTGGGGGGGAGCCCGCCCTGGAGGTAATGCATGTGAAAAGCTGTCGCAGCCAGCCAGCCATCGCTGCACCTTCCCTCCGGGTGGACCCCAGGCACCGGGGCCTGGGATGCACCCTGCAGGCCCCAGGTTGGGGGCGGGGGGGGGGTGGTGGTGCTTGCTGGGCACGGTCTCAGGGGCCCCGCGTGCTTACACACGGCGGCCCGCGGCAGCTGGACAGCCAGCACCAAAGCGCGTTTGCAGCCTCCGCACCAGGCTCGCTCGCCTCACTGCCAGCGCCCCACGAGGGCTCCACACCCCACTTCCGCGGGGTTCTGGGAGAGGGGAAACTCCAGGCTGCCCCAGCCATCCTGGGGGGGGAGGGTGCACAAGAACTGTTCCTTGCATGATCTCCAGGAAACTTTGCCATTTCTCTGAACCACTTTCAGCTCCTTAAAAGGCTGCCTGGAAATCTCCGGAGGCCTCTCTCTTCTGAGGCGCCCCAGCCAGAGAACGCCTCCCTGCCTGCTTGAGGGGCTGGCCCCCGGAGGCCGAGGGGACGGCCCGCGGGAGGCTCTCTACCCCTGCCAGAGGGCTGGAGCCACCACCCTGCAGATCCGTCAGGGCCCACGGTGTGCCCCCCCACTCCCCTTGCTTGGAAGGGCTCGGAGGAGGGGTTCGTGCAGGGTGGAGAAGCCGGCAGACTCTCGCCTGACCCGGAAATCCCAGCCACCAGAGCACCCGGACAGCGGGAGGGTGCCGGGAGATGTCGGAACGGGGGCTCTACCGCTCCCGGGCAGGGACTGAAAGAGGCCGACCTCCCCCCTTTGGATGTTGCGTGGCCCACAGACTGGGGGAGCCCCACACGACGTGGCAGCTGAGGCCTGACCCGGGGCAGAGGCGGCCCGGTGTGGAGCTGGCTGGGATGAGGACGTGGGTCCCCAGGCAGGGTTCTCCAGGTCTGCTGGGCCCAGTCCACGTGATCAGAGGGAGAAAGAAAGGGGTCGGTGTCAGGGTCAGGGCCCGGGGGAGACAAGGCAACACTGGGCGCACGTCTGCCTGCCCTGACTTCTGAAAGGCTGGCTGTCCCAGGGCCCGGGCCAGGGCAGTGTCAGGCAGGGGCCTCCAGGGACCATCCAGAGCCCTGCCAGCGGGGAGAAGACTGGCCCCCTGCTGCTAACCATGGCGGCCCAAGCCCGGCCGATCTGAAGCCCCTCCCAGGGCTCAGCTGAGCCCAGCCGGCCCGAGGCACCCCTGGCGGGGCCTCTGGCGGCCAAGCTGTGCTGCTGGCCGCCCCCGCACGAGGGCTGCTGCTGGCCGCCCAGAGCACGTGGTGCAGGCACCGCGGGCCGGCACTCCCCACCCCTGTAGGCGCCCCTGGCAGGTGGCCCAGCCCGGGAGAGGCCAGAAGGGGGCCCCTTGAGGACATGGAGAAGGACTGGTGTGTGTGTGTGTGTGTGTGTGTGTGTGTTGGGGGGGGCGGGAGGACGGGAGTGGGGAGGCAGGCTGGGCAGCCGAGGTCAACCTCTCTCAGCATGGAGTGGCCGCGGCCTGGCCACCCACCCACACCCATCCCCAAGGCGCTGCGTGGTGGCCGTGGCCAGCCTCCGCTGCGCGACCCCAGGAGGGCACCCCCCCCCAGCCCATCTAGCCCCAGCGCACAGCCCAAGGAAGGAAGAGGAGCCCCTGTGAGAGGCACCCCGGGAGACCGGGGCCAGCAGGACCCAGCTGCCCTACCTGTGGCACAGAGGGCGACGAAGGTCTGCGCGTGCTTCCGGATGATCTGTTTGTTCTCCTCGGCCACGGGCATTTTGGAGAGGAAGTGCTCGATGAAATCGTGCGGGGTCATCGCGGCCAGGTTCCACTTGAGCTTGTTCACCAGGACCAGCTCCATTTGCTGTGAACGTGCGGTGACCCAGGGTAAAGAGAGGTGCAGGGGCAGCCCCTGCCCCTCCCCTCCGTGGGGCACGGCCCAGGAGAGAAGGGATAAGGGATGCTGGGGGCCCAGGAGGTGGGGGAGAGCAGGCCATCCCCAAAGAGGTCCCCAAAGAGAAAGTGACGTGGAAAAAAAGGCCCACTGTTCCCAGGTCGGGCCAAAAAAATGACCCCCACCTGGAACGCAAGACCTGGTAGCCAGCGCGGGCCGCCAGCGTCGTCGCCGCTAGAGGGCGCGAGCCGCCCACTTTTCGGCCGCGCTAGGGGCGCAGACGAGTGGGAGTCGGAGCGACCGCGAGCGGTGGGGCGCCGCAGCTGGGGGGCGGCGGGGGTCCCGCCCGCTCCTCGAGGGGGGCCCCACCGAGCGGCCGCCCGCCCATGGGGCATAGGGAGTGCCGGCGGCCCGCGGGGCCTCCCGCCCTCTGCACCTCCCCCACCCCCGGGGTCCTGGGGGTCCTGGGGCGTCGGTGGGCGGTGGGGGGTCCCAGGTTACCAGCAGCTCGTCGGGCCGGATGGAGTTGTCAGTGTAGATGCACAGCTTCTCGGCCGTCAGGGGAATGGTCTCCTTCATCTTGGAGGCCACGAACATGCAGGTGGCCCCCAGCAGCTGCAGGCGGCTCTTTTTCACGGGCTCCAGCGACAGGAAGCGGTCCAGGTAGTTCATGGCCAGCGGGAAGACCTCTTCCTCGCACTTCTGCTCCTCACAGACCTGCCGGGGCACGGGGGCCGTGACCGCCGCCGCCGGGCCCCCTCCGCGGAGACCCCGCGGTCACCCCCCCCCCCCACCACCGGGCTCGCGCTGGGGCTACGGGTCGTCCCGAGCGCGCGGGGGGTCGGGGCAGGGGGCGGCAGAAGCGGCGGCTGCCGCGCCCCCTCCCCGGCGTGTCCCCAGTGCCCACCCTCCCCGAAACTGAAAGGGAAAGTCCCAGCGAGGCTGGCACGGTGGGGGCGGGTGTGGGCACGGCTGGCGGCGTGCGCCGCGCGCGGGCGGCCGGCCCCGGGGACCCCGGCCCGCGTGGGTGCTCCGGGGACCGCCGGGCCGGGGCTCGCTCCAAATGGGGTGCGGGGCCGCGGGGCGGGCCGCGGGGCCGGGCGCCGCGCTCACAGCGCCTGCGAGACACAAAGGTGGCGTCCCAGGCCGCCGCGCCGCATTTCCCCAGACGTCATCTTTTCAAAAAATATTTAAAAATATTAAAAAAATAACTGAGTACATAAAAAACCCCTGAAAATGACCCTCGGGCGGCCCTTTACCCAGGCCGGGGGTCTAGAGCTCGTTGCAGACTCCGGGGAGAGCCCCAGGAATTCAAACTCGGTGGCCCCCCCCTTCCCCCTGGGCGCGGGCGCCGTTTCCCTCTCGCAAGGGCACCACGCCGCACTTTCAAAAATTATTTTAAAATATCTGCGGGTCCCCTGGGCGCCCACCGGAGACCTGAAAATGTGCCCCGGGCCGCCGGCTTGCTCCAGGCAGGTCCCCCAAGCCGAGACCCCTGCAGACCGGGGTCAATCCCCAGCGTCTTGGGGGCCACGCGACCTTGCAGCTCGGCGTGCTCTCCGGCCCAGGCTGGCCGTGCGGGGCGCCCCGGGACTCGCAGCTTGAACAAAGGGGCCCCTCTTCCCGAGCGGGGTCCCCCCCAAGCTGCCCGCGCTCCGTCCCCGCGCCCCTCCCTCCGGTTCCCGGCGGCCGCGCGGCCCCTCGCGGCGGCCCCAGCGCCTCGCCGGCCGCTCCCCGCCCCCACCCTGCCCCCAATTATTAATAAACACTTTTGCTTTGCAATAAAAGAACAAAGATGGCGCATAATACTGGCACGAGCGGCCCTTGCATACGTGTCCGTGGATATTAATTTAAAAATCAAATCTATGCCCCCTCCCCCTGGAGCAGGCGGCTCACGGCCGTGCAGGCGGAGAGGAGGCGAGGGGGCTCGGGCGCAGGCAGGGGCCACAAAGGGCGCCCAGGCCGCCGGCCCGCACCCTCGAGCCAACTGGGGTGCCCCTGGCATTGGCTTTCCCCGAAGGGGACCCCTCCCCGACCGCTCCACCCCCACCCCCCCGCCAGGATAGGGAATCTCAATCGACCCCACCCCCACCTCCTCCCCGTTCAAAAAATACCCACAATATCTATATATTGTGAAAATGCAGTTCCTAGCAACACCCCGGCAAACTTCAAAGTTGAGGTGGGAGAGAAGGGAGGGAGAGGAGCGGCAAAGAAATGTGGGTTTGGGCAACAAGTTGCAGGAAAGGTCCTAAGAAAGCGGCCCGAAGCCCCGCACCTCCAGCATCCAGGTGGCCACGATCTTCCGCATGGACGGCAGGATCTCCTTCTGCACACACTTGAAGTAGGACACCGAGGGCGCGCAGGTCTCCTCCGCCTTGAGCATGGCCCGCAGCACCCGGTCGTTGAGGAGGTTGGCATCGGGGTATGCCCGGCGGATGGTCTCCACCTCGCAGCATAAGAGTTGGTGTGCCATGGCTGGGGCTCTGCTGGGCGGCCTGGGGACGGCGGTGGGTCCCGGGTCGGTCCGCGCTCGGCTTTAGCTCCCGCTGTCCCGCGCTCCCTCGAGCTCGTCTGCCCCTCGCCGGAGCGCGCGGACGCTGCTGCTCGCTGCTACTGCGCCGACAGCCCTCTGGAGGCTCCAGGACTTTGCAACTTCCAACAAAACTCCCCTGTAGTCCGTGTGACGTTACTGTTGTTAAGCAGAGATCAAAGCCGGGCAGAGAATGGGAGCGGGCGGAGGGGAGGGGGGGCGGGCGCAGGGGGAGGGGGCGCGGGCTCCGAGCGCCGGGGAGCGGAGAGGGGCAGAGCCCAAAAGCCATCCCGGAGGCGCCGCGCCTGCCCCGCGGCGGAGTTGCCCCCGAAGCCTGGTTTTCATAGAAATGCAAATCGCCCGAGGCTGCCTTTCTCCCCGCCGGGGAAGAGGGGTGCAAGGGTGTCTGCCCTCCCCGTGTGGGTCCCCTGGGATTTGGGGAGTGGGTGGAGGTGGCTTTGCAGGGGGGACAAGGGGGGGGGCGGGCCACACGCAGCCAGGGGAGAGCGCATGGGGGGGGGGGGGACTCTGGGGCCCGGCGACACCCTATACACGAGCCGGGAGAATGGGCGCATTTCCGAAAACGCCACGAGGGCACCCACGGGCGGACAGGCGGCCAAGGAATCTCAGCGTCTGCATCTTCTTTCATTTTCATTAACACGTGTAAATTTCAGGAACCATTTAGCATTCAGGGACGCGGAGCAGAGTCCGCGACCCTGGTGGAGGCTTCATTCCCGCGCCAGGGGGGGTCGTTGCAAATGCCCGAAGGGGTATCCCTAAACCCTAAAGGGATTTCAGCCTAGCATGAGCTCGCTCAAAAAATAAAATAAATAAAATAAATGCCCGAAAATTCCAGCAGCAGCCCAAGATGGTGGCCAGCATTTCCTTCATCCTGTCCTCCTCGCCTGGGGGATCTGCGAGTTGGCTCCCTACCTTGACCAGTACATCCTTTTAGGGATCCCCAATCTCCCCAGCCCCCCCACCCCCGTCCCGGCAATTTAACAGCTAGAAAAACACCCTGGATGGAAGGCTGCGAAAACAAGTTGTCTCTGTCCTGCCTCATTTTTTAATTAAAAATAAATTAAATCGCTGGAAATATTAGTCGCGTCTATGTGACAAGACCACCGGAAGCTTCCTAATCGGTTTTGCTGGGGGGTGTGGACACCTCTGCACCTTTTACAATCAGCCCCGGGCTGCATTCGTGAGCCTGTGGGGGGATGGCAGGGGCTGGCAAAAATTAGAACAATTCCAAGTTAAAGAAATGGGTGTACTGATCTGGTTTTAAACAAAATCTATACGTATTTGTGGTTATACCAGAGGGAACCCAATGTTATCGCTAAACTAAGAGATATACAAAAGAACACAGAAAAGTGGTCTTAAAAAAGTTTTTAAGATTTAGTCTTCTTCGGTTGCTTTTTTTTTTTTTTTTTTTTAAATAAAAGGACATTTTGCCCTGTCTTAACTTTTAAAAAAAGTTTTTACACTACCTGCCCCCACTTAAGAAAACTGTTCATTTACTTCCCTCTGGACATAGTGGAGCGTCATCAAACCGTGTATCCTCTTAGCAGTAAAGGCTCAAAAAATACGGATGAAAAAGCCCCCTCCCCTTCGCCAAGGGCACACGCAGCAAGACAGGACACCCCCCCCCCCACTTCCAGGGCTGATTCTTCCCGCTCCCCCTCCCCCGCCGGGTATTAGGGTTACGAATATTCCGGGTCCAGGAGGGTAATTACCCCCAGCTCACGCCTCGTAAGCGGTGGGTGGCCCGAGCGGGGAGCGCCCACCGCCGTGTCCCCCTCCCCGGGCACCCACGCTCGCCTTGGCCCCGGGCACGCCGGTGCCTCGCAGCAGCAGCCCGCGCACGAGGGCGGCCCGACTGCTTTTTCATTCATAAAATCCCGACCGGGCGGCTGCCCCGATGATTTATGGGGCTGCGCGCTCTCACCGGGCCGCTTCTGCCCCGGGGGGCGAGGGGACCGAGCCCCGCGAGCGCCTCGGTCCGGTCCGGCCCGGGGCGGCGGGCGACGGCGAGGGGCAGCGGGTCATAAAGAGGCTCGCCCACTACGGCTAAACGGGCTCCGGGTCCGGGAGGGAGCTTCCCCCTAACCCGGGAGAAAGACAGAGGAAACTGGAATTAGCATGAGCCAATGGGGGCGCGGCGCTGTTACTAGGCGGACCGGGCAGATCTCGACTAGGAACTTCGTTGATTTCCCCGCTCAGGGACGGGCGCAAAAGTGCAAGCCCGGCCGGCGAGCGTGAAGAGCCGTCCAGGAACCCGCGGGGGAGGCGCAGGAATTTGGGGCCTGGCGGGGAAGGCCAGCGGCCCAGCCCCCACCCCGGGGAGCCCAGAAACGCGTCCCTGGGGCTGCAGAGAGAGCCGACAGCTCCGGGCCCTTAAGGGCGGCCGCTTCTAGGAGAGCCGAGGGCGCGTTTTTATTTTAATGTGTGTGTGTGTGTGTGTGTCCCAAAGAGAAAAGCAACTTAAAAAAAAAAAAAAAAAAAAAACTTTTCTGTTGCAGTTTAATTTTGCACTGCCTTTAAAAAACCCCACCACGAAGCAGGAACTGCGAGTCCTGGGCTCATTTAAAGTGCTCTGCGGTTATTTCTCGGTGACTATTTGGAGACAAAGGGCCAGCGGCCCAATCGGGAAGGCACTACGTTGGTTGGAAAGAAAATCCCAAAGTAACCGAAATCACCTTCCCGCTTTCCTGGCCCCCTCGCTCACCACCCCCAGGGGAGACGGCGGCCGCGGTGGATCTTCGGCCCCGAGAGGGCGAATTCCGCGGCCGGCGCGTTTGCCACCGTCCCTGGCTGTGGGAACCTTCATTCAGGCGGGGGAAGGGAGCGCGTTCATTCAGGAACCGGCCCGCCGCGGCGCCGACCCCTGGACGCACTGCGGCTGCGCGCCGGCCCGCGGTGGGGCTTTGGGGAGGGGGGTGCGAGGCCCAGTGGAGCTCTTCCCCCGGCCTCGACCTCCCGCAGCCGCCCACCCCACACAGGACCCGAGCTGGCGCACCCAGGTGGGGTCACCTGCAGCCGCATACCTGGCGGCAACTTGAAAGGACCTGGCTCCAGCTCCGCGAGTTTTCCATTGTTAAGCCCTTAAGTCGCTCTGGAAAACGCTTCCGAATGCTGGCCACGGGGTCCCCCGGCGCGGGGGCTCCCCTTCCCCCACCCCGCTCGCCTCGGGCGCGCCCGGAGCTCCACGTGCCTGCCGCAGTAGCTCCGCCTGGGCTCTGCGGTGCCCACCCGGGCGCTCCAAAGCTGCGGGGCTTGCCGGGACGAACTCCGGCTCCGGCGCCCACCTGGGAACGGTCGCACGTTGGGAACGGGGGCAGCCGCACCTCCCACCGTCCCAAGCCGCCCATGTGCGTTTCCGCCCCCGAGAGTTAATTCCAGCCACACACGGACTAACGCCCTACCCGAGTCCCGGTCGTCCGCCTGGCGGGATGCGGGGACGGGGCACTCCGCTCCCAGCTCTGAGGGCTGTGGGCACGATGTGCCCGGAGTTAAAGAGCAAACCCCAACAGGTGTGGGGGGGGGGTGGCTCACAACGCCCCCGGTTTCCCTAGGAAGAAGGTGCAGTCTTAGGGGTGAAAGAAGAATCCAACGCCTTGAACTTCGTCCCTCAAAACGCATCGCCTGGTGTCCTGAGCTATTGTATGAAACCCCAAAGTTCGCTAGGAATTCCCTGGACTCTTGGCTCAGGCCCCTGGCCGGTCTCTAGCCAAGTGTCGCGGAGTGGGAGCCCAGACCGAGCAGATAACCACCTCCAACCGAGGTAAAGAAATCGGTTGGGGGGCGGGGGTAATGACCTAGGAGGCCAAGACGTGTCCGCGTGTCCCGGGGCCGGGCAGGGCCAAGGCCTACCCGAGGTGGAGCAGACCCCGCCCCTGACCGGGGCGCGGAGCGCCGCTGCGGAGACTCGCGGGGGCGCCGCGGAAGCAAGAGGGATGGCTCATCCGCGCCGGACCTTCCCAGACGAGGACCCGCACTGATACCCTCGTGGACTCCCGCGTGCTCCCGCCCCGCCCGGGAAGGGCTCGACGCCCCCTCATTCGCCTTGGAGGACTTGTCACTGGCTCCCCAACCCCGCGCTTTCCCGGAGACCGTGTTGGGGGAGGACCCCACATCCTCGTGCCTGCTTCTTTGTGCCCTTGGGATGCCCCAAAGCGTTCCCAGCCTTCGCTTTGGCCTTGGGGGTGGGTGGAGGGATGGCCGGGGTCTTTATTATGGGGAACCTCCGAGTCCTGGGGCTCCAGACACTTGCTAGGAGGGGAAAGGGAAGGACAATTTTTTTTCCAGGTGCGCAAATTGGGGTTGCACGCCCAACGCCCAGCACCCCTGCTCTTGGGTCCCTTGGCCTCGCGCCGTGAGGGCTGGGGGCGGATCGCGGGTCTGGACCCTCTGGGGAGTTCTGGGCATGCGGAGTCCGAGGGGCCCAAAGGGCCGCGGTCTAACACCAAACCCCGCCGGGGTGCTTGCGCGGGGTTCGACCTACTCCCGCGAGTCCTGGGCGATGCGGCGGGGGGCCGGGGTGCGGTCGGATTGGGGAGAGATGGGAGGCGAGAGCGCGCGCCCGGGGAACCTGGGCCTTGGCTCCGGAGCAGCTCAGGGCCGCGCCGCGCATTCCGCACATTCCCGCCCGGCCTCGGTTCCGCCGCCACGTGGTTGCTCTGCGCGCCGCGCTTACCGTAGGGCTTGGAGAAGGCGCGCATCCGCGGCCCCGGAGCGCGTGCAGACCTCCCAGGGTGCGGGGCGCGGAGGCCAGTTCCAGCCACCCTACCCAGCAGCCCTCGCCTCCCTCTCCTCTGCATAGATCGCTTTTTTGTTGTTTGTTGTTTTTTGTGTTTTTAAACGTAACAAGAGTTGTACTGCTGGAGTGGTGACATACTCATTTGTAAAGGCGGGCCGGAAGAGTCTCAGGCCCCACTGCTATTTGTAATTGGGTGACTGTCCATCTGAGGAACACGACCGAACCAGACGAGTGAGTGCCTTCCCAGCGGTGACAAAGCTCGTCAGAGGAGCCGCGGCTTCGGATCGTTTTCTCCTCCTTTTCCTTCTTCAAACTCAGTGGGTGGCTCAGTCGATTGGGAAGCTGGGAGGAGCTTAGCCCATAGGGAAAAAAAAGCCCAATAAGCTGGCTATAACTATTTTTTTTTTTTTTTTTTTTTGGTAAAGTCCTTAAGGGTCTTTTTCTGAGGATCGGTTCCAGATAAAGAGTCCAGCGCATCCCTGGATCCTGAGCAGCAGACCTTGACGGACAGGATGCCTGCCTCTGCCTCCTGGGTCCCACGGGAACCCATCGGACTGGGGCTAGGCGGAGGTCCCTCCCCCCTGCTGGGAGGGGTGAGAGGGCTCCAGATAGCGCCACCTCTCCCAATCCCCAGTGGACAGATGGCTCTCCCCACAATCGCCAAAGGGGGGATGGGGGTGGGAGGGAAAGGCTGTTCCCCCCCCCCCACCAAAACGTGAGGCATGCCCATTTTTGCCTAGGACCTTCACTCAGGTACCTGTCCTCATTCCTCGCTTCTCCTGCAAGGTACCCCACCCCCAAGCTCATTGCTATCGTGCATTTCACCTTCCAAACAAACCTCAGAAACACACTTGGTGGGTGGGGAAACTGAGGCACCTTATCCAGCCTCATGCGGCCGGCAGCGTGTCTGTGCCCTTAGCCTGCACCTCCCTCGGTGTCGTGGGCACCGTCAGAACAATTTCAGGGGCCTTTGAAGCCAATAAGGATAATAATCTACTCTTTCAAGAATTCACGCAAAGCCGAGCCCTTTTTTCAAGGTATCAGGAAGTTTGCAGCCACGTTTGCGAAGTGGCCAAGCCCGTCACCCACATGCATCTGCCAGGAGCCGTGCGGTCTTGGGGAAACCCCTGTCTTCATGTGTAAGATGGGGTATGGCCTCACTCTTCCCAAGGCCACGGAGCAGAGCGATTAAGGTAATATGTGTGAAGCAGTGAGCAGCCCGGCCTGGCCTGGTGTATGTCAAGGCCTGTTAAATGTATTCATTCATGTATTTGCTCTTGTGCAGAAGGAAGGCCATGTGATGCGTGGTGTATGTGGAATTGATTAAACATCTCCGTTTACATTCACAAAGAGGATTTAAAAATGACTCTCTAGTCTGTAAGCTTGCTTTTACTTGCTGAGTTCTCCTGAGCTGGCCGTGGACAGGAGACCTAAATCCTAGAATGCATTTTTAAATTAAAGAGAAGTCGAGCCGTATTAATTTTCCCTCCTTCCTTCTCACCCTGGAAAAGGAGTAGACAAGCTTACTTAAAAAGGAAGCGCGTCCATTAGGGGCACAAGCGGCCATACAAGAATGAAGGATATAAAGTGGGGGGGGGGGGGACGGTTCTGCTGGGTCCAAGAGGGCCGGTCCCGCAAGGCACTGCTCAGGTCTCTGGATGAACGGGGCTTGTGCCTGACATCCCTTTGCGTAAAAAGATCCCCTCTCTACTCAAGGGGAAGCGGGGAGGCAATCACAAGTGACATTGGCCAAAGGCGTGGGTCAAAGTGACGTGGCTAGAAGCCGAGAGGCACAAGTGTAAGAAGCCGGGAGGCTGACCGTGTCAGCCCACGGCCGGGGCACCGCCTGCCCAAGGGGAGGATGGAGAGGGTCAAGGAGCCTGGCTTAAACATTTAAGTGTAGTTGGAGCTTCTAGAGGAGAGAGGGCCCCTGGGCCTGCCCGCCTGGCGAGGTGGGGGGGGGGGATTCCTGTGCCCCCAGGACCCTGGGTATCTATTGCCCTTTGCGCCTTTGGACTGAGCTGCCTGGTTTCCTTCTGACCCAGAGACAAGGCTGGAAGAACCAGCTGGAGATCTGTCAGGCAAAATGCAACGTTAGATGCAGCCAACAGCTGACGTCCCGCCAGCTCCCAGGGCCTTCCCGGCTCCCTTCCCTCTCCTGCTTCAGTACTGAGCATGTGGGACGCCCTCAGCAAGGAGCACCTTGCCCGGGAGGCGTCTGTCCTTGACCCAGAGGGATGCGCTGACCTTTCGTCCTCACGCTGGGGGCGGGGGACCGGGGGACCGACTCCTGGGCAGCCTCGTGACTTGGGAGCCTGTAGGGAGAGGTGGGAGATGCCGAGAGGTGGAGTGAGCGGCTGGCTCCTAAGTCCGTGGCGGGGAGGGTGGTGTGGGGATTAGGACCCTGAGCCAGGTGTGGAATAAAGACCTCGGAATTCCATCCAGCCCCATGGTGTTTCCTTAGCCGACCATCCACAGGATATTTACCCATACCAGAGAGAAGGGGTGGGGTAGGGTGGGCCAGCTGAGTCCTCAGCCTCTACCTTCAGCCTCAACCCTCCCTTGGCCTTGGAGAGACCGCTGTTACAAAGGGCCACACACCGGGGGCCTTAAAGTGACGGACATTTGTTCTGTCACGGCCTGGAGGCCAGTGTCCCAAATCAAGAAACAGGGCCACGCTCCCCCCAGAGGCTCCGGGGGAGGCTCCTTCCTGCCTCTTTCAGCCTCTGGGGGCTTCAGGTGTCCCTGGGCTGGTGGCTGAACCCCTCCAGCCTCTGCCTCTGTCTTCCTGTGGCCACTCTTCTGTGTTCCTGTGTTCTCTCTTCCTCTCTTATAAGGACACTTCCTTGGATTTAGGACCCACACGGATAAACCGAGATGATGTCATCTCAAGATCCTTCACTTGGTTACATCTGCAAAGACCTTTTTTTTTTTTTTTTCCAAATAAGGTCAGATTCGCAGGCTCTGGTGGTGGGGAGGTAGACCTGTCTTTTTGGGGGGCACCGTTTAACCCGCTAGGGCTGGGGAGAGGGAGAAACGGGGGATGTGCTTTGTGGCCGCTTAGAATAGACAGTCACATCCTTGGGTTTGCCAAGGACTTGGTTTGAGTCAGGCCTTTTTAACTGTTTGGGGGCAGGGAGACAGGCCTCAAACACGACTGAGTGACAGTCTCTGTCCTCCAGGGGCTTTCCATGGACACCTGAGATATAGTGCCTGGAAATTGCTTCTGAGTGAGAGTTCACGGCCAAACTGGCAGGTGCCTTCTGCAGGCCACCCCTGTCCTTTCCGGACATAGAAGCACCGAGCATTCTGATTGCCATTAGCATCCGGACGGGGGCAAAGAGAAAGGCTTCACCCAAGAATGAGGAAGGGCACAGAAGGAACAGGCAAGGAGGCAGGACAGAATGTTCTAGATGTTTGAACAGCACAGAGAAAACCCTAAGGGAGAAAAGTGCAGGGTATTCTCTTCCCTCAAAAGCAAAGAGTCTCGGGGGTCTGGGTGGCTTGACTGGTTGGGCGTCTGACTTCGGCTCGGGTCACGATCTCACGGTCTGTGAGTTTGAGCCCCAACTCGGGCTCTGTGCTGACAGCTCAGAGCCTGGAGCCTGCTTTGGATTCTATGTCTCCCTCTCTGCCTCTCCCCTGCTTGTGCTCTGTCTCTCTCTCTGTCTCAAAAATCAACATTAAAAAAAAATTACCCCCTTTACCCCCATTTTACAGACGAGGAAATCGAGGCCGGCAGGCTCATGTGGCCATGGCGGAGCTGGGACGCCTCCTGGCTCTGTCTGACTCTAAAATCCAGGGCAAAGAGGCACATCACAAAGCACCTAGAATCACGAGGTTCACTTGATTTAAAAACAGCTTTATTGAGATATAATTTACGTAGGGTAAAGTTCACTCATTTAAAGTGTACAAGCCAGTGGTTTTCAGTCTATTCCCAGAGTTGTGCAGCCATCAGCAAGATCTCATCGTAGGACATTTTCGTCACCCCCCAAAGAAGCCTTGTGCCCACGTGGTGGTCCTTGGGTTTTGCCTTCACCCCCCCTCCTCTGTCAGAATCATGCCCTCCTGAGTGCCCGTGAGCCAGGTTTCGTGTGGTTTCTTGTGTCTCTTTTTGTAGCGGGGCTCATCCTGAGCGCACCTCCGGTTGGGGGTCGGTTCTCGGGCATTAGCTCTCTGGGACCCAGGACACCCGAGACAGACCTGGACACTTTGAGAGAGGATCTCTCAACCATTTGCTGCCTCATGCCTCACCCTTGTCCCTGCTTCCATATTTCCTCCTTTTCCTTCTGCAGGGAGCTCAGAGCATCTGGAACCACAGGCATTTATAAGGAATGTTTTTGGCTGTGACTTAAGAGCCTCTGTAGGATCAGCTCCTAAGTAGCCGTGCGTCCTATGTAGCCGTGCGTCCTATGTAGCCATGCGTCCTAAGTAGCCGTGCGTCCTATGTAGCCGTGCGTCCTAAGTAGCCATGCGTCCTATGTAGCCGTGCGTCCTATGTAGCCGTGCGTCCTAAGTAGCCGTGCGTCCTATGTAGCCGTGCGTCCTATGTAGCCGTGCGTCCTAAGTAGCCGTGCGTCCTATGTAGCCGTGCGTCCTATGTAGCCGTGCGTCCTGTGTAGCCGTGCGTCCTAAGTAGCCGTGAGTCCTATGTAGCCGTGCGTCCTAAGTAGCCGTGTGTCCTATGTAGCGTGCGTCCTAAGTAGCCGTGCGTCCATCCATGCCCTGTGAAGCTGGAGGGGAGGGTAGACATTGCCAGGAGCCCTGGCACAGGCATCTGTGGTGCCTCGGCTCTGATTCTCACCGACTCAACCCGCACCTTTAGCGTCCCAGACGTAACCCAGGGGGTCAACCTGAAAAAGAGAAAATAATCTTAGGGGCCTCTGTTCAGAACAGGCACCATCCCCACTGTCAAGGAGCGTGGATAAGTGGACCTACCCACAGGGGCCGCCTGAGTCCCGTAACAGGGCAGTGGCCGATGGCGGGGGAGCAGGAAGGAAGAAACCAGGGAACCTCCCGCGAACTCGCCCGAGGGTGATTGCGGGTGTGTATGAGTTACCTACTGCTGTGTAACGAATCAGCCCGGCACCCAGCAACGTACAACAGCCGGCATTTTCTCGAGCAGTGGCTGAAGGTCAGGAAGCCGGGAGACGCCTGGTCAAGCGGCCTGGCTCCAGCCTCGTGAGGCTGCAGTGAGGTGTCCACGGGGCTGCCTCACCTCCTGGTCCTCACACACGGCTCGGAAACAGAGACAGCCCAAAACAGAGGCTGCAGCCTTTCGCGGCCTCATCGGAAAGGTGGAATGCTATCGCTCCGCCACATGCTGTTGGTCACGTAGACCGGTCCTGGAGCACTGTGGGGGGGGGGGGGCACTGCACAGGGACGTGAATGACGCAGGAGGCCATTCCGGAGGCTCGTGGAACCGGGTGGGGTTTCCAGGTTGAGGAAGTGCGGGCACAGGGGCACAGGTGGGGACAGAGCCGTGGGCACGGTGGGAGACGTTGAGTTGTGCCTGGTCTAGGTGCGGCTTAAGCTGATTGTTTCCCGCACGAATCCCGCAACTTTGCAAGTGCGGGGCTGTGTCTGTTCTGTCCCTGAGGTCACGGGGTCTGGTGACAGGGCCCGGGCCGGGGCAGTCATCCACAGAGTCGTGGTGGGGACGGTACAGAGTCCTCGCGGGGCGGGACGTGGGGCGTGTCTTACTGCCCCCCGTTTCTGCCTGTTTTCTGCCTCTGGGTTTCCTTTTCTACCTAAATCCGTCAGTGCTGGTGTTTGTTGATTGCCACAGAACCCGACGAGCCGGGCACCAGCACTGAGAACGCTCGCGTCCGGCGGGACCCGCGGCTCCCCTGCCACGTATGTGCCTGTGAGAGTCACCCTTGAGGCGAGCTCGTGTCCGATAACTGGGGGAGGGAGGGGACAGAACTTCTGGTGTATTCGGAGGATGAGAGAACATTCAGGGGAAAAAGCAAGATACAAACATACCCAGGCATCACTAGCTCAACTGTAGGACAGACACAGCTGGTTCGAAGGACGTAGGACGAGACGGGAGGAGCTGAGACTTGGGGGGGGGGGGGAGGGGGAGGGGGGATGGGAACGATGGTTTCCCCTTCCGTCTATATTTTAGTTTCATGTTCTTTTTTGTTTTTCTGTTTAGGTAGCGCATGACTTTTGTTTGTTTATTTCTTTGAAAGAGAGAGGACACAAGTGAGGGAGGGGCAGAGAGAGGGAGAGAGAATCCCACAAGGGGGGGGGGGGAGAGAGAGAGAGGAGTGGAGCTCACCCAAAGCAGGGCTTGTGTTTTACTCGAAGCGGGGCTCGAGCTCTCCCGACGTGGGACTCGAACTCACGAACCGTGAGATCATGACCTGAGCCCCGCAGGTGCTCTTATTTTTATATTCTATGTGTTTTCCATCCACTGTATTCTCTTATGAACAAATATTATTTTAGAAACGAGAAAAAGGAATCCAACCAGACACAACTCCAAAGAGACTCGGGCGTTTTCCAGCAACCGCCCGCCCCGCCGGTCCCCCCGTGGTTGTCCTTGGAACCCCTGACCCAGACCCTGTAGTTTATCAGGCAGTAGCCACCTGGGGATCCTTTCCATCTCGGATGAGTGGCCCCGGCCCCAGTCATCAGCTCGGGAGAATCCTAAATTCTCAGGACAAATTCTTCCAGCGGACGGAGGGGCGGGAGGCTGGTGTGTTAGGTAGAGTTTAGTCGGCCCCAGGATAGACACTTTGTAAATGCGAGGCCAGGCCTTCCCAGCACCGGGTGGTGACCACTTAGGAGCAGGGGAGGCCTGGACTTTGCCTCCTAGGATGCCAGGCGTGGGCTAAAAGCAGGAGGGGTGCAAACGGGAACCACCAGATGCAGCCTAAAATGTGCCATGCTCTCTCTCTCCTCTCTGGCCACCTGGGCTGGGGCCGAAAGAACGGCCATCTTTCCTGAGTAAACTTAAAAAGAAAATGGGGCTCCTGGGGGGCTCCGTCGGTTGAACGTCTCACTCTTGGTTTCAGCTCAGGTCACGACCTCACGGTTCGTGAGTTCAAAGCCCTGCATCGGGCCCTGTGCTGACAGTGCAGAGCCTGCTTGGGATTCTGTCTCTCTCTCTCTCTCTCTCTCTCTCTCTGCCTCCCTCCCCTGCTTGTGCTCTCTCTCTCTCTCTCTCTCTCTCTCTCTCAAAATAAATAAAAACTAAAACCAAAACAGAGCACCCACAACGCCGCTTTCATTAGCGCCCCCCAAGAGTGAAACACTTCGGTATTAAGTCCAACAAGACACGTACAAGATGTACCCGGCGAAACGCACGGAGCTCTGATGAGCGAAATCAAAGATCTGACCAGATGAGGAGAGATTCACGTCCACGCCTGGGAAGACCACCGGTCAAGCTATCGGCTCTTCCCAGCTTGGTGTGCAGGTTCGAAGCAGTTACCATCCAGCTCCCGGCGCGTTATTCTGCGGACGTTGGCACACTGATGCTACAACTTCCTTGGAGACGCAGAAGACGCAGGACAGCCAGCTCAGTGCTGAAGCAGGACCCGCCAGAAGGCCCATGTTCCTCAACTTCAAGACTGACCGTAAAGCCGGCTCGTAGAGTAGAGCCCCGGTTGTGACCATCGTCCCCGGGTCTGTGTACCTGCTCCCTTCCCCCACCCGCCCTGCCTGCCGCCCTTGAGCACTCTACCTCATGATGTCACTCCTCGGCGGCTGCCCAACCCCCTCCCCCGCCCAGAAGATGTTCTACAATCACCAGCCTGGCCCTCCCAGGAGCCCACGGAACGGAGAGCCCCCCACGAGGCTGGCCTCCAGGGAAGACCTCTCCTGGGAGCCTTTGGAGGCTGGAAAAGCAAGCTCTGGGCTTTGACACAGAGGCGGGCTGAGGGCCGGGGATCTGTCTGCCAAGGAGGCTCTCGGAAATCACAAGAGCCCGGGGGCTCCTGGCCTTCGGGGTCCCCTCGACGACGTGCCCCGCACCGGAGCACCAGGGCCCCAGGACGGTCCCAGGCCGACCCTGGCGGGGCGGGGGAGGCGTTGCTGGCACCCATCCGGGGCCCTCCGCGTGGGCGTTTGTCGTGGGACCCCGGCTTGCGAGGCACAAACCCTCGTCACAAGAGTGCGGGGAGGAAAGTACAGGGAGGCTGCCCGGGAACTTTGCAAAATTGGGAAAGTGAGTGTGTTCCCGTAGCAGAGCGCGTTGGGCCGTCCCCTTGCCCCTGATTAAGGGGAACTGGTGTTTGTGGGGGCGTTCAGCAAGAGGCCTCTGATTGGGAGACAATTTTGTGGCTTCGGCCTGTAATTTGGATTCGAGGGATTGGGCACAGTTAATGTGATAAACTTGCAAACCTCCGCCTGGGACCAGACGCCGCCCGCACGGGGGGCCATCAAAGCTGGCGGTGCAAAGGCTCTGCTCCTGAGGCCGCGGCCGGCCGGGGAGGCTGGGCCCTCTCATGGCCGGCTTTGAAAATCCGGGAAGACAAGCCATCGGTCATGTTCACCGCCGAGATGGAAATGCACGCCGCTGTTGGCTTTCGTTTCTGTTAGATGTGGGTGTTCGAGATTATCCGTGTCCTCAACTATAAACTTTTTGAGGCAGACGGGAACCATCCTTAGCCCACCTGGGGGCCTGGCACCCTCTCGGGCTTCGCACAGCTATGCTGGACCAGAGAAGGAAGGAAGGAAGGGTTAGAAGATGTGTGTTTGGCTTGAAGAGCGATGGCTACGGGCCCGTCCAGGTCGGGTGTTTGCCCCAAGAGATCTTCCTGATGGTCAGGGTCATCTGAATGTCACCAGGAACACAAGGGCTCTTTGTGGCTAGTGACCACATCAGTACATTTCTCCTGCTTCCTAAATCACCGAGGTTGGGCCACGGAGAAGACAGACAGACGCTAAGCGTCTGTGTGCGCGTGTGTTAAATGTTGTGGGTAAATTGGGAGGAGGGCAGCGATGGTTGGGGAGGCTGACGGAGAGACGGATGGGAGTGGGGAGAGGGAGGGGGTGGGGGTGGGGTGGAGGAGTCAGTAGCCACCTGTGGGACCCCCTCGCTGTCCCTTCAGGCTCCCCGGACCTGCATCCCCCACCGTCGCCCTCGAGAACATACGTTCTACGCTGGCACCTGTATGGTTTCCGATGGTCTGGTTTTATACCTGTGTATCTTTGGTTCGGCTCCCCCTGCCTCCCATGTGACCAAAGTGGGGTCAGTTCCCGGCTCCCCTCCATCTGGCCGGGGGAAGGGCAGGAATTTTCCAGCAGGCACCCTTACCAGGACACAGAAGGCAGACAAACCAGCAGCCCAGGAGACTCCAAGAGACGCGAATGAGTTTCTAGGGTGCAACTTTCTGGTCCCGACTCAAAGTCAGATCTAATCAGGGGCCGGTCGGTTAGCTGAGCTGACACTATCAATGGGGAAGCAGGCCCCGTTTCTTCCCCTTCCTAAAAGTTAACAAAGATACGCAAACATCTAGGGCTAAGTATACCTTCCGGTGTGACTTCAGCAGGGCATGTGATTTTTGATAACATCTCTGGACCTGTGATTTTTGATAACATCTCTGGACCCGATGATAATGGAGTCCAAGTTGGTTTCCCCAGTTAAACGGGGACCCTGAGCGATGGCAACCGGGGGAGCGGGGCTCCAGTGACGAACCACCACGCTCTCCTGCCCGACTCTGCACAGTGACTTCAAGAAGAAATAGGAAGAGCCTGCTTATCTACCTGGCCAACCGGAGGGGGCCTACCTTTTACTAACTACGGCTGAACTGGGTAAGCTTTCCTACGCGGGTAAATTCAGGTGGCTTCAAAGTTTGCACTCTTAGAAATAACATCCTTGTACAAAACACGTCTCTTTTGCTCAGTCTCATTTCCAGCAGTCTCGTGAGACTGCCCTGTGAGGCGTTCATAAAGTTACCGTAAAAAGATCGGGAGATCAGGGGCGCCCGGGTGACTCAGTCGGTCTGTTAAGCATCCGACTTCGGCCCGGGTCGTGATCTCACGGCTTGTGGGTTTGAGCCTCGAGTGGGGCTTTGTGCTGACAGCTCAGAGCCTGGAGCCTGCTTCTGCTTCTGTGTCTCCCTCTCTCTCTCTCTGCACCTCTCCTACTTGGGCTTGGTGTCTCTCTCTCTCAAAAATAAATAAACATTAAAAAAAATTAAAAAAAAAAGAAGATTCTGAGATCAAATTCATTGGGTAAATCCCACCTGCTCTCGGAGATTCTCAGCGCACGTTGTGTGAAAAGGCACTGAGAAGTCCTGCAGCACAGAGGCATGCTTGCTTGTGACCAGGACACTTTTTGTGTCACATCTGCTGACATCCTTCGTCAGGCTTCCAAAAGTCTTGCTTGGGAAACACTGCCTCGGAGCATATTTTCGAAAGTCACGTAAAAGAGTACAAATAGCTTGTCTTTTCTCCTCAGTGGGACGAAAAGGGCGGTCAGAGTACTCGCCAGACAGAAGCAGATGGTGGTGGGCACTGTCGGTGTGTGGGGGGGCGGCGCTGATTTCCCGCGGCTCCCTCACCCCAGGGCCCTACCACTTTGTTTCTTTTCGGCTGGATTAACAGCCCCGATCGTGACACTTCCATATTGTTCAGCGTTGTTTAATTGCCGGCGAGGAAGCTTTGCAGTTTTCCACATGCCTGTTTGTTATCTGAATCTTCTGGCGTAGAACTTGTATTTCCTTCTTCTTTGACCGCTTATTAAGTCGAGACTGGATATCGATCTCGTATATTTTATAGTGACGGTTCCTTCATAGACCTGGAGGTTCACCATGTTTATCTATGTTTATTCCTCACGTTCCACACCCTTGCTGTAACTCTTTTTTGCATTTTATCACTCAAAAATACGGCTATAGAAGGAGCTCATTTTTTAAATTTAATTTCCATCCAAGTTAGTTAGCATCTAGTGCAACAATGATTTCAGGAGTAGATTCCTTAGTGCCCCTGACCCATTTAGCCCCTCCCCCCCCCACACCCTCCCAGCAACCCTCTGTTTGTTCTCCACGTTTTAGAGTCTCTTATGCTTTGTCCCCCTCCTTGTTTTTATATTATTTTTGCTTCCCTTCCCTTATATTCATCTGTGTTGTCTCTTAAAGTCCTCATATGAGTGAGGTCATATGATTTTTGTCTTTCTCTGACTCATTTCACTAAGCATAATACCTTACAGTTCCATCCACGTGGTTGCAAATGGCAAGATTTCATTCTTTTTGATGGCTGAGTAATACTCCATTGTCTATATAGACCACACCTCCTTTATCCATTCATCCGTTGATGGACATTTGGGCTCTTTCCATACTTTGGCTGTTGTCGATAGCGCTGCTATAACCATGGGGGTGCATGTGTCCCTTCGAAACAGCACACCTCTATCCCGTGGATAAATGCCTAGTAGTGCGATTGATTGCTGGGTCGTAGGGTAGTTCTATTTTTAATTTTTTGAGGACCCTCCATACTGTTTTCCAGAGTGGCTGCACCAGCTTGCCTTCCCACCAGCAGTGCAAAAGAGACCCTCTCTCTCCGCATCCTCGCCAACATCTGTCGTTGCCTGAGTTGCTCATGTGAGCCATTCTGACCGGTGGCAGGTGGTGTCTCACTGTGGTTTTGATGTGTATTTTCCTGACGATGAGTGATGTTGAGCATTTTTTCATCTGTCGGTCGGCCATCTGGAGGTCTTCCTTGGAGAAGTGTCTATTCATGTCTTTTGCCCATTTCTTTTCTGGATTATTTTTTGGGTGTTGAGTTTGATAACTTCTTTATAGATTTTGGATACCAACCCTTCATCTGTCATTTGCAAATACCTTCTCCCATTCCGTTGGTTGCCTTTTAGTTTTGCTGATTGTTTCCTTCGCTGCGTAGAAGCTTTTTATCTTGATGAGGTCTTGATGAGTTCATTTTTGCTTGTGTTTCCCTTGCCTCTGGAAACGTGTGGAGTAAGAAGTTGCTGTGGCCAAGATCAAAGAGGCTTTTGCCTGCTTTCTCCTTGAGGATTTTGATGGCTTCCTGTCTTACATTTAGGTCTTTCATCCATTTTGAGTTTATTTTTGTATCTGGTGTAAGAAAGTGGCCCAGGTTCATTCTGCTGCATGTCGCTGTCCAGTTTTCCCAGCACCACTTGCTGAAGACACTGTCTTTTTTCCATTGGACATTCTTTCCTGCTTTGTCAAAGTTTAGTTGGCCATACATTTGTGGGTCCACTCCTGGGTTCTCTATTCTGTGCCATGGATCTGAGTGTCTGTTTTTGTGCCAGGCCCATACTGTCTTGATGATGACAGCTTTGTGATATGGCTTGAAGTTGGAGAAGTTCATTTTTAAAAAACATATTCAAGCCCTTCCGTCTTGTCTCCAATAAAATACTTCCATTTCTTTTCTCAGAATTTGTTTCTTTTACTTGGATGGGAAAAACGCTATTCTGTGTTCCTTTAAGCTTGTTAGAATAAATCTGAGAAAATAAAATATTCCCGACATACAAGTAATACATGTTCATAATGGAAAACAAAAATAAGAAAAAAGAGAGAGAGAGAGAGAGAGAGAGAGAGAGAGCACTTGCAATATCACCGCCCAGATCCATTGGCCATACTTTTTTGTAGCTCTTCTCAGACTTTTCTCAGGGCTTATATACGAGTGTAGAAATCTTTCAAACTTTAATTTCTCCCAGTGAGCACACCCATGTACGTGCATGTACACACATGTTTACACGTGCACGAGCACACACCTGTGCGTGCACACACCCTTCTCCCTCCCGCTGCTTCAAGGGGAATTTTGGAATTTCAAGGGCAATTGTAGATCTCGCCACGAATGGATCGTATTCCTAAGAGTACGAACTCGGATGAGTACTAAATCGGATGGTGTGCAGGGCAACGGGCTCGTTGGGAAGAGAAGCCCCGACTCGTGGTTTTTGCCGATTGATCTCTGTGGTGTAAACTGACCCCCCACCCCAAACCCTGCCGAGTTCAAGCTCTGAATGACCTTCACGAGGGCTTGTGAATTTCCTGGATTTTTTTAGCCATCAGCTCTCACCTGTCGGCAGGGACGGGCTCATCACCGTTACTGTTTCTTCTGCTCTGTGTTTCCTGTTTCCCTCTTCTTAGGCTCTTATGGCCGTGGAATAAGCCTTTTGCGTTCCCCGCGTAAACAGATACGCAGTTACTTGATTTTTAATTGCTCTCGAAATCTCTTTTAGGTTACATGCACATTCTAGTTGCGTGATGTGCCCGTAAGGCACGGTTGATACACGTTTTTTTTTTTACATGCCATCATCTTCCCGAATTGGTTTACCAGGCTCTGGTTTTAGGAAAGGGTTGAAACGGCTCAAGGAAGGGCGGGTGAGGCTCAGGTCTGCATCGGGGTGGGAACGGCAGCCAGAACCACGGGTGGCTGGACCTGGTAGGCGAGTCGGGGGCTTTGTTGAGAGGGGGGCATTCTGAGAGCGGAAAGACCCTTGCCCTGTCCCCCTACAGCACCCAGGAAAGTGGCAGGCGCCCGACAGGTTGGCTGTGAAGGCCAGGCTCGGGGTTGGAGAAGGGGGTCTGGGGTGGGACTCAGGTCATCGGATCTCCGTGTCCATACTGGGCGTGGCAGGATAGAGCTCCCCGTCAAATGGCCAGCGAGGCCAGCTTGCGGGTGACCCAGATGGCCCAAAGGTCAGGAGCTTCCGTCCCATCCCAGGATTGTGTAAGCGGATCACCCCGGCTTGACCTGTTCAGCCAGGACTTGGCCCGGGACCCCCACATTCCTGTGTGGTGCCACCATTTTATATCTGCCCCGGCCACCTGTGTGTCCAGACTCCTGACACCGCCCCCCACCTCCCCACCTGCAGCCTCCCCGTTGGGGCGGGTCCTCATTCCATCCCTCCAGCTCCAGCAAAAAGTTGGCGGTCAACCTTGGCCCACGTTTCCACTCACACCCACGTCTAGGCCAGCGGCGAGGCCTTTCCGCCTCACTGCCCAAGTCGGTCTAGACCTTGGCCACCCCTCACCCCTCCCCTGCTGTTTTTCTCCCCGAGCCGCCACGGCCTCTGGGCCGGATCATGGTGATGTCCCCCCCCCCCCGCCCCCCCACGGCTCCTCGGTCGCCGAGTCAGGCTGCGTCCCGCTGTGGGAACAAAATCACCACCCTCGCTGTCGGAGACAGCAAAGCCTTCTTGCTCGTTTGTCGAGTGGGTCAGCGAGGGGCTCAGCTCCGGGCCGTCCCAGGGGCCCAGGCACGACTGTCTCAGACGAGGTGGCGGGTCACGGAGCCAGAGGGGGCACGTAGCTGACCGAGCGCGCTCTGGCTTTGAAAGTGCCCGTTGCAGACACTTCACTGGTCTCCAAGTGCAGTCCTGTCCTGTGCCTGGAGGGAGACAGGGCTGGAGCATTCGTGGCTGGCTCCAATCTCCCTGCAGCCTCTGCAGGCAGTTCCCGATGTCGCTCAGAGGAAAGCCAGAGTCCTCCAATGCCCCCAGGTCCTGTCCTTCTTCACCCTTCCTGCTCTCCCTGTCCTTCCCCACTGTGATTTCCTGTGGCCCAGCCTCCTGGCAGGTCTCCCGGCACATCAGACAGGCCCCTGCCTCAGGACCTTTGCACTGGCTGCTCCCCCAGCTCTCAGCACAGCTGGCTCTCTCATGGACTTGAACTCTCCAGATGTGACCTTCTCAGTGCAGCCTTCCCTGCCCAGAGCACCCCTCTGCCCAGCACGGGCCACCCCCTCGCCTCTTCTTTTCTCTGGGATGCATTGCTTTTTGACATGCTCTGCAAGTCGCTTATTTGTGTGTGCACTTGGATGTGAGCTCCGCGGGGCGGGACCCGGGTCCGTCCAAGGCCCACCTGGTCCCCTCCTGTATCCCAGAGCCGTGACTGGCTCCGGGGAGTCGTTCTCTGCCTGCCTGCTGGAGGGACGAATGCACTGAGTACCGAGTACTGAGTACTGAGTACGCCAGGGACTTCACTCAGTGATACATTTCACGTGTGTCTTCAAGAAGGAGCCCCGCCTCGAATATCATTCCCGAGACTGGATTTCTTGCCCCCGTGGGTTCGAAGCGAGACCCGCGTTTGATGTGGAGGGAACTCGTGGCCCAGAAAGGAATGCTGGGGAGCAGCTGGGGAGTGCCAAGGCTTGCGAGCCAGGAGATGAGGGAAGGCCACGCGGGGCCCACGGAGAGCCCTGGGCTGGGCTGTCACGAGCCTGCTGGTCCTCAGGACGGGGGACATTTTAAAGCTCGAGAGTCCGCTGGACGGCTGCCTTCTCGCCGTGTGCTCACACGGCGGAGAGAGAGAGAGCGAGCGAGCTCTCGTTTCCCTCTTACGAGGGTGCGAATCCTGTCTCGGGGCCCTCCCACCTTCGTGATCTCATCTGACCTTAACCGCCGCCCACAGACCCAGCTCCAAGCACCACACATGGTGGGGGGGATGGGCTTCAACGCAGGGATTTCAGGGGGACACAGACTCTCGGTCCACAGCAGTCCGTTTGAGGTCACATGGCTCAGTGGTACTGGGAGGTCCCCTCCTCACCCAGGGGCTCCGTTCTGGGCTACGGATGGGAGACATGCGGAGACAGACCACCCAGCAGTTGAGGGCTGGCAGTGTCAGGTGCCCCCCCAATGCCTCCTGGCACCTCGGGAATTTGGTTATCATCTCGTGGCTTCTGCAGACCAGCATCGAGGCATCTTCGAATCTGGGAAGCCAGCCTGTCCGTCTGTCCCCCTGTAAGTGGCAAGGCGGGGCCTCCCCAGGCGCAGGGCAAAAATCACGGTTCAGGAACTGAAAATAAGGTGGTGAGCAGTGACGTAGAAGGCTTTGTACGGAGCAAGACTTAAAACAAGAAAAAAGAGAAAGAAACAAAAAACCAGCTCGTAAAAATCTGTTTTAAACACCTCAGCGGAAGTCATTGCTTTAAAATACTCGCATTGTTCCTAAGTTCAATAAAAACTTTATTAACTTAATTATTGCCGCCCCTCCCTCCCAAATCTTATTTTTGCTCTCAATACAAATATCTAAACGACTCTTTCGGACGTTCCCAAATCAAGCCTTTCATCTTCCCGGGGCAAATGCCACCTGCCGATTTGCCAATGGGCTTGTTTTTGGTCAACAGACCGCAGCACTCGATGATGCTCGGCAGAGTTTCTGTTTGTGCCCTGCTTCCAGGCCCTCTGGAAGAGGCTCGGGCAGAAATTCAAATAAGGCTTTTTATTTATTTGGTTTTTTAATTGATCGAGGGTATGTGTCATGGGGGAGCCGAGAGGGGAGACAGCAAGCTTCTTCTTCGTCCTGTCTTACAGCTCGCATCGCTTCGAAGGTTGCAAGGCAGGGGGAGCTTGGTGTGGCCGTCCCGGGGGGCCTCCCCGCTCTACGGCTGGACCTGGGACCTCAGAGGGGCGTGTGCATGTCTGCTGCCCTCTCTCAGCCCGCTCGGGGTCCCTTCTGATGCCCCCAGCCCTTCTCCCCCTCTCCCGGGCCACCTGCCGCAGTCCCCGGCAACCCGGGTCAGGCCCTCGCCTCAGAGCTACCCAGCATCTCCCGCGCCGGGCTGGGTGGGGGACCATTTGCTTTCCCTGCCTGGAGCTTTGGGCCAAGTGGGGACGGGCTCCCATGCAGACCATCACAAAACAACGGGCCACCGTCGAGAGGTAGAGGCCGTGCTTGGTGGAGAGGGCAGGTCAGTTTGGGGGATGGGGATATCCTGTGAGTGTCGTCAGAACCTTCGGGAGGGTCAGAGTTCCTTGGGGGGAGGGTGGGAAGGCCACGGTAGGAGAGCAGGGGCATGACCTCGAGGGGTGGGCTGAGCCGGAGCTGGGAAGGGGGGGTCACCAGGCCAGGGAGCTTGGGTTTCTTTCAGGAATGCTGAGGGGACGCCCAGCGTTCTGGGGCGAACTTCTTACGGGGCGAACGGGGCTGAAGACAGGAAGTCATGTCGGGGGGGGGGGGGGGGGGGGGGGGATTCTGACTCCGCAATAGAAGGCCGGGCTCCTGGGCCCGTTTGGCCCCCTCTCTGAATCCTCACGGGAAGATCCCACTCCTCAAACAGGAAAACGAGAACCTTCTTGAGGAGAGGAGTGTCGGGGCACCCGGGTGGCTCTGTCCGTTAAGCGTCTGACCTCGGCTCAGGTCACGATCTCATGGTTCGTGGGTTCGAGCCCCACGTGGGGCTCTGTGCCGACGGCTGGGAGCCTGGAGCCTGCTTGGGATTCTGGGTCTTCCTGTCTCCCTGCCCCTCCCCCGCCCTCTCTCCCAACAATAAACAAACATTAAAAAATTTAAAAGAAAGGAGAGGAGCGTCTCATTGGCTCCATGTCCTTCCCCAGGAGGGACTGTCTCTGCGTATCCAGCTGGCCTCCGTTAGCCGCCGTCGGTTCCGGGGACCCCACGTGCCAACGCGTCGTGCCACTGTCACGATGCTAAAGTAAAGCAGAGCCCTGTCCCGTGCAGGCACCTTTCCGTGCCCGGTGTCTTTCCAGCTGGCCAAGTGCCCCCTGAGCACCAAGGCGTGAGGCCGTGGCCTCCCTGACACGACCACCCACTAACACAATGGCGGCGGCACAGCCCTTCCGGGTCAGGGGTCCCTCACCTGGGGTCTGTGGACTTGGAGGGGATCTTCGTTTCCGCCAACCCCCGGCTGCTCGTGGGTATTTTGAAGGTGGGCGGCGGTGACGCGGTGGAGTGTCTTTGCGGCCGATAGAAACCGCGGACGGCTTCACCCCACGGCGGCTGCAGATGCGTTGAGATGTCGTTTTCGCTCGGCACCCCTCGAAATCATACAAGTTTCTCGACCTGCCGCTGGGTTTTATTCGAGGTGTCCGCAAAGCAGAGCAGTTTCTAGATCACGCGTTAATTGGGAGAAAAGTCTTTGGTTGGCTGCCTTGGGTGCAGTGCGGTTCGCTTCGTTTGTCATCCCACACGTTTTGTGTTCGGCATTTACCAGCAACGTTCTGAGCTTTCCAGAGAGTTCAATGCCGCCCAAGAGTCCACGCTGCAGAAAAAGGCTCGGAGCCCCTGCCCTGGTTATCTCTTGGCTCCTTACTAAGGAGTGAGACGTGTAGACCTGAGCCCTGGAGTCAGAAGCCTTCCAGGCGATTCTGTGTGGGTGTGAGTGTGAGGAGGACAGGATCGCTAGAATGAACACAACATTTAAAAACGTTGCGGAGGGGCGCCTGGGGGGCTCCGTCTGTTCAGCGTCCGACTTCGGCTCAGGTCACGATCTCGCAGTCCGTGAGTTCGAGCCCCGCGTCGGGCTCTGTGCTGACAGCTCGGAGCCTGGAGCCTGCTTCCGATTCTCTCTCCCCACCTCCTCTGCCCCTACCCCCCCCCCCAAAATAAATAAACATCTTTTAAAAATGTCATGGAGAGACACGAATAGCCCACGAACCTGAGAATATGCCCCAGGCCATCTTCTCACGGTGGACGGGGGACAGGTTCACCTGGGCCTTGCCCATTGGGCCACCTCACCCTCATCCGCCTATCCAGACGTTTCCTATCCTTCAAAGCCCTGCTGGGCCTCGCCTCCTTCAGGAAGGCTGCCTGGAGTCGTGGCCAGGCCCAGCTCCCATGGTGGAGGGACGCCCAGGGCCCTGCCCACTCACTGCTGGTCCCACCGGAGGCTCCCGGAGGGTGGCGGGTCTCCCCACCCCCACCGGCTGTCCTGGCGGGTGAACCCTTGGGAAGGGATCCTGCTCGAAGGGAGTCCCAGCGCCCACCCCTCTGCCGGATGCACGCAGTGCAGGAATACCCTGGCGACAGGTTTGGGAAGAGACCGCCCATCGTCCCGGGAGAGTGGGGAAAGCCAGGAAACAATGGGTCTCCGGGCACTTGCTTACCAGGCTGTGCGGGTTCCGCCTCCCTCTCCACCGGCGTTGCTGGGCCTCTCGGCCTCACTCACCGTCGCTGAGCCGGTCACATCCAGTGACCGTGGGAAGTGTCAAGCGGCTATGAGCAAGGACAGGGCATCCCACTATGAATACCCCAGAACCCCCAGATCTCCCTGAGGCCCCCCAGACCCTGTGAGGTTCCCCCAGAACCCCCAGACTTCTGTGGTCCCCCAGATTCTCCTGGCCCACCCAGACCCCTGAGGCCCCCCACAGACCCCTCGAGGACCCCAGCTCCCAGATGCCCCCCAGACCCTCAGGCCCCCTCCCCGGCCCCCTGCCTGGGCAGGTGGTTAAGATCGGCCTGGCTGGGGGACCCTTCCCATCCATGAGCCCCCCCAGCCAGGGACTTCTCTGGCCAAGCGGGGCTTCCCTCCACCTTCAGCCACGTCCTCTGGTGGTCGGCACTTTTTCTGGGCCAGTGCGGAGCAGAAACGCGGCAGGGGATCTGGGCCCCACGAGCTGGCTTTGAACTTGAGCCCTGTCCCTCCCGCACTGTTGCCAGCTCTCTGGGCCTCACTTCTCCACCCGTGGAAGTGGCCAAAGGTGGTGAGCCCGCAGTGTGTGAGCCTCAAGGGCTGAGCTCAGGACAGGTGCATCTGTGTCTCCCCTGTGAGCACCGGGGTCCTGCCTCTGGGAAAGGCCAGGGACGCGGGCACCAGTAGAGAGATCTGTCGGAGCCAGAGCTGCTCTGCTCCCAGGTCCTCTCTTTCTGTTCCCTTCTAGGGCGGCGGGCAGAGAACTCACAGCTTCCCTGCCGCCCTGGGTGCCCAAGTAGGTTTCTTTTTGTTTTTAACATTTATTTATTTTTGAGAGACAGAGTACAAGTGGGGGAAGGGCAGAGAGAGAGGGAGACACAGAATCCGAAGCCGGCTCCAGGCTCCGAGCTGTCAGCACAGAGCCCAATGCGGGGCTTGAACCCACGAACTGCAAGATCATGACCTGAGCCAAAGTCAGACTGTTAACTGACTGAGCCGCCCAGGCTCCCCTACGTGGGTTTCTTGTTAAAATGTTCATTTTTCGCAAATTGTACCATCAGAGAGGAAACTCCCAAAGAATGGAGGAGGAGGGGGAGGAGGAGGAAGAGGAGGAGGGAAGGGGGGGGAGGGGAGGAGCAGGAGGAGCTGTGTTTACACTCTAGAAAATGACCACTTGCAGAAAGCAACCTTCCCACCACGGTGGCCGGGGCGCGCTTCTGATTTCGGACGCAGACAAATCCACCGACTTAACGGGCACCTTCCCTTGAACCGCCCCCACCCTCACTCGCCCTACCTGAATCATTCTTCAGGCAGTTGGGGGTCTGTGTGGGCTGCGGTCCCAGATTCTCAGAACCAAGTTTTGAGGCGTGGGCCAGCAGGCAGAGCAAGACCTTTGGAGTCAGGGGGCCCCCGGTGTGCGTTTCACAACTCGCAGCGGATTCCCATGGGTCCTGAGATCTGTGGTGCTTTCGTGGACCGCGTGGGCCGCGTCTTGTCTGACAGTCCTGATTCCTCGCCGTTGCCTACCCGGAAACCCCGGGCGCACGCTGTCTGGGAGGGCCGGCTGGGCGTGGCCCCCCATCACGAAGGCGACGGTCGCACGTACACACGGGCTCCGACCTCTTGCTCTGCCCCCGGAGTCAGGGCACGGAGGCCAGGGGGACAACGACCCTGAGCCCAGACGCTGCCACCTCATCCTCTGCCTGGACTCTGGTCCCCGAGTTTAAAACCCGGGCAGTTGCCTCAGTTGGCCGCGTCGCGGTTAAGATGTGACCTCCAACGTTTGCCCATTTCGCCCCCAGATGTTTCCTGGTTTGGACGGGCTTGAAGGGGCTCTGCCCCCGCTCACTGCTTCTCAGCTCCCAGCGTAGGACTTACAGGTAGGCCCGGGCATCAGGCATCACCAAGCGCCCCTGGTTAAGGTGGTTGGTGCAGAGTAACCCCTGAGAGCAGAGCCCCCCCCGATGGGATTTTGGTGTTTGGTCACTCCCCACGGCGATGAGGATCCCGTTCCTTGGCAGGGGGGCCGGGACCAGGGCGTGATGATCCCGGACCACGACCTCCAAGGCTGTCACCTGTGTTACCCGGGGCCGGAGGGAGGTGCACAAGGGAGGCGGGGCGTTGGGCTGTGTGGGCAGGCGGTGGCTCTCGAATAGTGTGGAGTGGACTGCCCCCTGATAATGGCTCCTACGAGCCTTGGGACAGGAAGCCACAGGTTTAGAGCGGCCGACGGACAATTCTAGTCACCCTGGGGAAGCCCCGGGGGGCCTCTGGCAACATTAGGAGATTTCTGTCTCCTGTGGGGTGGACCTCCTGGAAAATCAGACCCAGGATCTGGTTTGGGGAGGGGCAGAGTTCAAAGGAGATGACTGTCCAACCTCGACAGGTGTGCTTGGTCCCCGGCAGGTCCTGACAGGATGGGAGTGGTCCTTTGAGATGGGGGGATGGGAGGAGCCAGGGAACACTGCACCCCCAGGCTCCCCTGAACCCTCTACTCCAGCAGAAACAGTCTCCCTAACCCTCGACAGAGGGGAGATGCCCCTTTGCCAAGATATCCCACAACATCTCACTCGTGGTGCTTGAGACTTGTCCTGGCCATCACCCCTCCATACATCGAGCCTGATAAGCTGACCAGGCTGACCACTCGGGTCTCAGCAAGACCCGAGGGGAGAGATACGTTTCCTGCTTTGAGAGGAAAGAGCCTGTGCAGAATGAGAGAGGGAGAGAGAGAGAGAGAGAGAGCAGGAGCTGGCCAACAGATACTAATGGGAACCAGGGAAATATACATGGCACCTCGGGTCACAGATGCCGATCCCATTCATTAATTCACTGACTGATTAAAGGAGAGTTGAGTCCCCTGGAGGAAAGATCCTGTAATGTCACTGCCAGTTTATGCCAGTAGTCATTTCCCTGACCCTTCCCCAAAGTGACACGTGCCCGTGCGCTGAGGAAAGGGGGTACCCAGACTTGCAAGGATTGTTGGATGGAGGGTCTGAAACCAGGAGACCTGAAGCTCCATCACTTACAGTGGGGGGCTTGTGGAGGCCAGGTGATAAATGGGGTTCCTGCCCAAGCCTATCCCACAGTGGATGGGAGAATGCACCCTGTGGTCATTTCCCCAGCCCCTTATAGTGTTATTGGACTAGCTGGACTTCCACGTTGGCAGGATCTCGACTTTGACGCAAAAGTCCGTCCCCCGCCCCCGCCCCCAGCTTGTGGAAAAAGAGCCACTCGGTGGGAAGAGCCAGGTAGAACTGCCCCCTCCTGGCGAAGACGGCAAATCAAAGCAATGACACAACCAGGAGTAATGGTGAAGATTTCGCTCATTGCCAAAAACTTAAGGACGCCAGGGTGCTGCCTCATCACATCCGTATTCCCCATCCCCTGGCCCCTGCAAACACCAGGTAGGTCACGGTGCACCAGGCTCTCGTAAACCTACCCCCCGCTGCAGCTGCTGGGCCAGATGTGGGGATTCGCAGGAGCAGAATCCCCTGGTCGTGAAGATCTCCCGGTGATACATTTTCTCAGGTGCCACTGGTCCGAAAACATCTTATTTCAATTCTTTTTTTTTTTTTTTTTTTTGACAAAACATCGTCACTGGATGTGACATTCTGAATTGACAAGTCTTTTCTTTCGATATTTCAAATGTCTCTTACTGCTTTCCACGGGGTCCTCTGATCTCTGTTGTTTCTGATGAGGTGCCAGCCACCTATGTTGCCTATGTGCAATGTACTTTTTGCTCTGGCTGCTTTTTAGATTTTCTCCTTCTCTTTGTTTTTCAGTGGTTTGACTACGATGTACATGGATGCAGTTTGTGTGTCTGTGGGGTTTGTTTTGTAATTCTCTTGTTTGGGATCAAAGCAAGTTTCTTGGATCTGTAAGTTGGTTTTGTCTTCCCTGTTATATGGAAATCATCAACTTTGGGAAATTTTTTTATTTGATTTCTTCAAACATTTTTCTCTGCCTCATGTTCAGCTTTTTCTTTCTGGGGTGCAATTATACAGATGCTGGGCCGTTTGGTTTTGTTCCAGGGGTCTTTTTTTTATCTTTTTTTTTTTTTTTTGATTGGATAGTTTCTATTGATCTGTCTTCAGATCACCCCTTCTTTTGTTTCTAATCTTCTTTTAAGTAAATCCATTCACTTTTTCATTTATTATTGAAATAATAAAGAGATTTCCAAGATTTCCAATCCTCTCACTCATTGGGACCATATTTTCCTTTAAGTCCTTGAACTTCTTTATAATAATAGCTTCAAGGTCTGTATGTGCTAAGTCTAACATCTGGGCCATCTCAGGGTCGCTTTCAATTGACTGCTTTTTCCCTTGAGTATTGTTGTTCGGCACGTCTGGAATTTTTTTGCTATTATATGGAGCTGCATATTGTATGTGGCCTTGTCTATGACACGTGGTAGATATTTGGGATTCTTAGACTTGCCTCTGAGTGGTGCTGGTTTTTATTCTAGTAGGTGGTTGGATTCTTGGCTGACGGTGTGAACTTGCATAGACTTGGATCTGGTGTTTCCCCCTAAGTCAACTTGACTCGTCCTTCAAATTCTGCTTCCCAGCCACATGAAAGGCCCTTGTCGAGACTTGTTTTAGGCTGTGTTAGAGACTCAGACCAAACCTTACTCTACGTTATGGTTTTTACTCCTAAGGCATGACTTCTCTGATGTCTCTTAAGTCTAGGACATAAATGAAACCTCTCCTTTCTTGCTGGCCTTTCTCCAGTATGTCTCAACACTGTTTGGCCTCGCAAACCCATAGCAGCTGCTGTCATAGAATTCTCCTGTAGTCTTTCTCTGCTCACGCACAGCCCCGCCCTTGGCCAAGGATTTGCAATAACCACAGAAATGTCTGAGGTGCCCTCGCTTGGCACAACTCCCTCCTCTGGTGTCCTGACCACAGATTCGAGTTATTTTGGCAGCCTCTTCAGTTCAGTAAGATCTCCAAACTCTACTCTGCTCCCGCCTCTTGCGCCACATTCAGGAAATTTTCCCTAGGCAGAGGGCCAGGGAAGTGATGGGATCACCTCACGGGTATTCTTTCTCTTGGGGATCATAGTCTTTGATGCCTGTTGCCCAGACATAGTCGTTTCATATTCTCCCCTCCCCATCCCCCCCACCCCCAACCTTGTAGTTGTTTATAGAGGGAAGTTTACTCTGGTAGTGTCTTCTCCATCCTGGAGCCAGAAGAAGTTGGATGAAATGGCTCTGTTGATACAGTGGATGTGTTCTCCTCCCTCTCCATCAGTGAGGAGCGTAAAAAGCGACTTGTCATTACGTGGGAAGGACAGCAGCACACATTCACCATCTTACTCCAGATCCAGGAGATTAACGCTCCTGTTCTCCAAACAAGATACCTCACGGGGTCCACAGCCACCTCGATATTCTGTAGACAATGCCTCTCTGTTAAACTGATAGCATGTGATAACTGGAGCTGGTGAACAGGGAGTGGCAAGCACCCCAGCGGCCCTGGTAAGATACGTGCGTGCCCAGCAAGTGAGAGACAAACTCATGAAAACGTGAAGGGCTGCACATCAATGAAATGAGTGGGGATCCAGTGTCGGGGGCCTGCTGGGACAGCCCCTCTAAGGCAAAGGACAATCTGTTGTCCATCTAGCATCTCCTACTACGAAGAAAGGAGTGTAACACGTAATGTCTTTGGATGGGGGGAGGGTGACATATATCACACTTCAGAATTCTGAAGTTTGGCTCAGAAGGTGGTCTGTGGGACCTGGCAATGGACTCCTCGGTGGGTGGAGGCTGCAGGACAGGCTTCTCTGCCACGAGGGACATGTGATTTATCAGCTAGTGGGTCCCGATTGTCTCCACAGGCAGGGCGTGCAGAAAGCCTCTCTGAGACAGTCTCAACGTGCACCTGTCGAGTTCTGGACCAGACGTGCTTTTTACAACAGAGATGACTTGCCCTTGAAAAACAGCTCATGGCACGTCATTGGGCTGCAGTCACGATCACGCACCTGGCCATGGGGTCCTAAGCGACTGCCGCTGGAGGTGATAGACATAGTGCCTCAGGGACTGGATGTCAGCAGCTCTGGGAGGCATGAATAAGTGACTCAGACAGGTACAGGGACTCCCATGTTGCCCGCCTCTGGTGTGCCTATATCTCCCCCTTAACTCACACCTATGACTTTTAATTGTTTTTAATATTTATTTTATTTTGGGGAGAGAGACCGAACGTGAGCAGGGGAGGGGCAGAAAGGGAGGGACACACGGAATCCACAGCAGGCTCCAGGCTCCGAGCCGCCAGCACAGAGCCCGGCGCTGGGGCTCGAACCCACCAACCGTGGGATCACGACCTGAGCCGAAGTCGGACGCACCTCCCAGCCGCCCCTTCCCTGTGATCTCATGAAGATGTGCTCTACGACAAGTTGGTCGAAGAGAGAAGAGCTTAGACCTGGTTCACAGAAGGGCCGGCACAGTAACTTGATGCTCGCTGAAAACTGCTTTTATTTTCCCTTTCCCAGTTTTTATTTAGATTCTAGTTAGCATGCAGTGTACTACTATTCGTTTCAGGGGTAGGATTAGAGATTCCTCACTTACGTATGCTGACTTCTTTTATAATACATTGGCACCGAGGAGTGGCCCCGGAAGAGAGTGGAGCGGAGGAATCTGCACGGAGAGAGCAGTGCCCTAAACTAAGAATACGCACAGGGCTCTGGACACGGGGAAATGGCTCGGCTCACTGGAAGGAACAAGCGGGTCTAGAGGAAAGGCCCGCAGACGGACCTGTGTGAGTGGGCAAAGGTGTGCGGATCTTCGGTGCCCGGGGGAGGCCTGTCCCCCAGAGCAGGCTCTCCACGGCCAGGTGAGCGGATGACAGCCAGTCTTTCTCTAAATACTCCAATACCCAGGCTGGACGTCCTGCTGCCCTTTCAGCAGCACAGACGGATGTCGAGCCTGCCACCAGTCCCCGCTCGTGGAGGGCACCAGGTAACTACCTACCTCATGGCAGGCGGCTTACGGCGGACGTCTTATAATCTGGAGGAGAGAGCTACCACTCCGCCAGATATGGATTTGCCTTCTGTGCTCCGTGCGTGGCTGGCGTCGGAGGGCTTACAGAATCTGCACCATCTCTCTTCTTCCCAGCCTTGCTTGCTGTCCTCTACGGCGTGTTCCCCCCGTAAGGGACTCCCACTGAAGCCTTTTCTCCGGTCTCTGCCTTCTGGGGAGCCCGAGCTAAAAGAGATGGAAACTAGAACCCTACGCCACTGGTGGCCAAGGCCAGCCTTCTGACAGTGTTTCTTGGGTCCTCCCCGCGTGCCAGGTAGAGTTTTAGAGCAAGGGGTGCGCCGATGAGTTCGACAGACGGCCCCTGCCCCCACGCCGTGGACAGGGCGTTCTAGAGTGGGAGACAGACAACACGTACAGGAAGAGATAACCAAGCAAAGGAAAGAGAGCCATGGAAGAGATTGGGGGTGACAGCAGGTGATGGTGGGGGAGAAGCTGGTGGGGGCCGAGGGCATTTGTGGGGAGCTCTGAGTCGGGCGAAGGATGAGGCCAAGTGACCCTCGGCGGTGAAGTGTCCTGTGCCGAGGGGACAGCAGAGACCTCACCAGGCAGATGAGAGGCACTTTCATTCCAGCCTGTTGGGTGTATGGGACTAAAAAGTCTTCAACTTCACATAATACTCCTGAGAAAGTGGCTTAGCAGGATTCCACAGCGGCCCGGAGCACGGGAGAGCCTGGGAGCTTCAGAGCACACATGAGCCTCTATCTGTTTTTCCTGCCAAGTGGACACCAGCCGAGCAAGAAAACCATGTTTCAAAGATGGAAGATCAAAAGGCTGAGCAAAATGATGTGCGTCCCAAATCCCTTTATTAGAGACGGGTCTAGTTAAGATCAGTCAAGTCTTTCCACCTTGTTATGGTACGGAAAGATGAGTAGAAGACGGTGAACCCAAGACTGCTCCTTGGCTGTCCATTAAGACGGACCGTTGTGTTTCCGAGCCATCTAAGCCAGGAGCGGTGGGTACCACAATCGTCACAAAATGATGCTGTCGGTGGTGGGGACGTGAACAGGAATCCACGGGAGCCAGCCAAGGTACAGTGCCCTTCCCGGAAATTATGTCAGGAAGGAATGTGTTCCGACCTAACGGCTATCGCGTAGCACAGTAAGTGGCCCGTGGAAATCAAGAGGCTTTGTCAGGGTTCAAAAGCCGGCGTGGCGGAGACAGGGACGTCGCAGGGACCGCCATTGCCAGAAGGGACAAAGTTCAGACAACGCCCACGGCATTTTATTGCAGAAAGGAAGGCATCCGATTGGGTCCCATAATAACACTCTACGTTTGTGGTCTATTTTCCTCTGAGGATCTGAAAACATTTTCAAGCATCAATTAAGTTTCACAACGATTCGATGCAGTGGGTGGAATCAGACCCATTTCTCAGCCGGGTCCTCTGAGGCCCATTATGGTGAGCTGACCCGCTTAGGGCCTTGGGCTCCGACGTTTGTGTCGGCAGCGCCTCCTCGCCCGCTTTGTGTTAATGTCTCCAGATCAGAGAGGGCCGTGAACGAACGTTTCCACAAAGGTACTCGGAAACCAGTTACTTAACAAATTCCCCGGGCAAGCCCTTGGCGGGCGTCTGTGGCTGCTGCGTGATCAAGTTCGGTCATCACAACCAGTTACCCGAGGGATTTTTTACACGCCTCTATGAAAAGTCGTTGCAGGGGGGTATTGGACAGCGGGAGGTTGGCCCCCAGGAGCCGCGCGAAAGGGCCCCTTTCTCATGGCCCGACACAGGCTCCCTCCCGGGCTGTGGGAGCCACAGGTATGCTGATAATTTCCCATCGTGCTGCCGCGAGGCTATAAAATGTCTTTTCATCTTAAGTTACATACGTATCCAACACAGAAGAAGACTGTTATTACAAAGGCCACCACACAGGGGGAAGAAAAGGTTTCATTTATTCTGAATATCCGCACTAAGCACTTTTGATGCCTTTTAAGGGGCTCCTGCGTGCTAAGAAAGGGGAAACAATGCACAAGAGTCCTTTTAAAAACGCAACCTGGCTGTGGCTAATGTTGGGTCTGGTGAGGAATCTATTGTCCATCAGGCAAGGGCTGTGCGATCGTAATCCATCCTGTGATATCTGTGATATGCTTCCTGTTCGAGCCAACAGGCAGCTTATGCAACGCAACCCTTGGTATCCCTCTGGAGGCTGGGGCTTGTACGTTTGCCTCAAAAACTCCGCTCCTGACCGTGGGGGACATTCGCAGTAACTATGCCATGCCTTGCCTGTTTTTTCTCCCCGCTTCTTCGGGAAAACAAACGGGCGGTTCCTCGGACGGGGAGAGTTGTAGGTGACTGAAGGAAGCGTGCGGTAAAAGAGTGAATTCTCTGTTTTTAATGCTCCCCACGATCAAGGGCCTTTTTCACCGAGGTACCCCACCGCACTCCGTCCCTCCACATTCTTTCTTCTTGACTGCCTCTCAAAAGACCCGTTTCATCGAGGAAGAAAACCCCCAGCATCTTAGATGATGGTTGCTGATTCTGACACATAGATACGTTGTCTGTTAAACAGAGGGCTTTGGCTCGGGCCGTATCGAACAACTGACCCTGGGGGGGAGCAGATGTGCAGACACGCAGCCTTGTTCCCGAAGGGGGACCTCGGGGGAGGCCAGCCCTTAGATTCGGAGCCCATCCCCCAGGGGAATCCAGACGGATTCAGGTGCTCGGTCTTGTCTGTGACCTTCTTGGTGACCTGTGTTCAGTCAGTGCCTTCTTAGGAAGGCTTCGGCTGCGTGGGGAGAAGTGTCAGTCCCCAGTCTGTGTCCCCAGGGCCACCCAGACGGAGCCGGTGTCTGAGGCCTGCCACCGTCCTTCCGTGGGATCCTGCCAGTTTGTGATCCCATCTGTCCCTCTGCTGGGGAGGAGGGAGGTGGCCTGCCTGGGGAGTCGAGGAATTCGGTCCAGGCCGGGTTTTAGCTTGACGGACTTAGGCTGAGAATTTACTGGGTCCTGTGTGTGTGTGTGTGGGGGGGGGGGGGGGGGGGCAATGCAATGGTGAAAACGCTCAAAAAAAACAAAATCTCAGGACCCCCGGGGGGCTCAGTTGGTGAAGCGTCGGACTTCAGCTCAGGTCACGATATCGCGGTTCGTGGATTCGAGCCCCGCATCAGGCTCTGTGCTGACAGCTCGGAGCTTGGAGCTGCTTCGGATTTGGTGTCTCCCCCTCTCTCTCTCTGCCTCTTCCTCACTCACGCTCCCTCTCTCTCTCTCTGTCTCAAAAATGAATTAAAAAATATATACATAGGGGCGCCTGGGTGGCGCAGTCGGTTGAGCGTCCGACTTCAGCCAGGTCACGATCTCGCAATCCGTGAGTTCGAGCCCCGCGTCAGGCTCTGGGCTGATGGCTCCGAGCCTGGAGCCTGCTTCCGATTCTGTGTCTCCCTCTCTCTCTGACCCTCCCCCGTTCATGCTCTGTCTCTCTCTGTCTCAAAAATAAATAAAAAAAAAACGTTAAAAAAAATTAAAAAAAAAAAAAAAAATATACATAAAAAAGGAAAATCTCTGCTGGGAGGGACAGGAACTTATGTGAGTTATGTAAGGCAAGTGAGGTGTTTGAGGCACAAGAATGTTCCAGATCAACGATTCATTTCTGTCTTGGAGAAGCCAGAATGATGAGGTGGCTGGATTGTGAAGGAAAAAGGCAACGTCAGTGACAGGTGGGTCGTCACAAAGTGCCACACACGGGGTCTTAAACATCCATTGTCTCTCAGGCCCGGGAGACAGTGTGGACGGCTGGCCTCTCCCTGTGTCCTCACAGGGTCGTCCATCTGTATGTCTGTGTCCTGATCTCCTTCCAAGTTATATGGGAAGAGGGCCCACGTTAATGACCTCGTTTTACCTTAATTACCTCAGGAAAGGCCCAACCCCAAATAAGGTCACATTCTCAGGTACGGAGAGTTAGAAATTTAACATACAAATATTTATTCATTTGTATATTTATTAAATGTTTTTATTTATTTTTGAGACAGAAAGAGACAGAGCATGAGCAGGGGAGGGGCAGAGAGAGAGGGAGACGCAGAATCCGAAGCAGGCTCCAGGCTCCGAGCTGTCAGCACAGAGCCCGACGCGGGGCTCGAACTCACGGACCGCGAGATCGTGACCTGAGCCGAAGTCGGACGCTCAACCGACTGAGCCACCCAGGCACCCCTTACATACGAATATTTGGAGGACAGAGTTTAGCCTGCAACAAGGGAGAAGGAGGTCTTTCCACTGAGGACACAGAGGGAGCAAAGTCAGAGATACAAAAGGGAAGGGTCTTGGGTCAGCTTTCCTAGACACAGAGCCTGAGGCAAGGGTTTGGATCTGCATGATTTATTGAGCGAGGGCTCTCAAGAGAAAGGAAGGGGTAGGGGGGGGAAGGTCAGAAAGTCGGTGGTCCTAGCCTGAGACTGACCTCAGCCTTTGGTCCCCTACCGCACTCCGTCCTTCCATGTTCTGGGCTCCGAATCTACTGGCCCATCTTTCAGGGGGCTCTGGACTGTCAGCTGTACCATAAACTTGGTCCCACCTGGAGGGCCACCGTGGGGGTCTTCTCCCAGGCGGGGTGACCACTGTGCGATGTTGAGGATCCCATGCGGTTGAGGGAACTCTCTGGACAAGAGGGTGGCCGTGAATCCTAAGCAGCCAGCATCAGAGGCTTGGGATGCTCATGGCGGCCAAGCCAATAGGGAGAGCTGGGCGAGCACCCATGGCTTCCCAGAGGCACCGTGAGCTGGCGGGGGAGAAAGTGGCCACTCTGGTGGGCTGACCACGGGCGCCTAACGTGGCAGAGTCCCAGCTGGCAAAGAACGGCCGGAAAGCTGTGCGTCTGTCCAGACTTGAACCGGAGGAGGGGAGTTTCCGTCTGACCTGTGTCAGACGTCCTGCGTCTGGTGTCTTCTTCATAAACGCACGGATCTGCCCGCCCAGCTGAGGCAGGAACAGGAAGCGGCAGCCCCCCACTTGAGGCCTCCCCTGGCCAGGCCGGCCCGGGAAACGGGGGAGGCAGCAGCCACGCCTCCCATGGCCTTTCTGTCCCGCCACCCTCGCCCCGCGGCCCGACGCGTCGTAAGGGACCCTGCGAGACAGGTGAAGAGAAAACACGTGTGGGCCAGCCACGGACCAGCCTCTACGTCCACAGGGCTGTTTCCGCCCACCCCACCCCCCTCTTTGGGCTCTTCTCCAAAAGAGGCGATTTAAATCTGATGAATAAATCAAAACGCATAGAATAAATAAGCAGATCCGTGCTCCTCTGCAGAGGTTCCGGCTGCCAGTGGAGACCTCGCCAGAGGGGAGGCACGACCCTGGGGGAGGGCGAGTCCTGAGCCCAAAGCCGGCACAGGGCCCCTCTCCCTAAGAGGGACGGAGGGCAGGACGTTGTGGGACGCACAGCCCGGGCGGTTTGTAGAGTGAAGAGCAGTGATGAAACTGGGTAGGTTCGTCGCTCCTTGAGTCCTCCAGCTCGTGCTGTCTACACCCGCACGGTCGGCTCCGTGCAGAATTGGTTTGAGCGAAACCTTCCTGGCTTCGTTACCGTCATGACCGACGACCGGAGAATGATAACGCGCTTGAGTTTTCCGAGAAACCGTGAACTTCCGCCGGGGCTGAATTTGGCAGGGAGGGGCACGTCCGACCTGGGAGTTCAGGCTCTCGGTGGCCGCGTCCCACGGGGTGGGTGGCGGGGGGGGGGGGGGGACAGCCAGACGGCGGACATTCTGGTCTATTAATTTTACAAAACAATGATGTTTTTAAAACCGAAGGACATAAAGACAGACGAAGAAGGAAAGGGAGAAATGCTAATTTAACCCGAGCTGACTTTTTTTTTTTTTTTTTTTTAAGCTGACTTTACGGCACGACAGAAGTCTGGAAAAGATAATGCGTCAAGTTCAAATGTACGGAGCTTACTTTTCGTTTGCATCAAAGCGAACGAAACGTGGAGAAGGCCCATACGCAGAGCTAACCTACTCAATACGCCATTGATCCTTTTTCTCCCCCCCGACCGACTGCTGGGGACCACGGATGCCTCGGCCTCTTAAGTAACGCTCGGAACAGCGGGCCGATTGTGCGGCCGGCCCAGCGCTGCCCCAGGTAGCCGATAACTTCCTGTGTTGAAATGATGGCTTGGAGATTTCATCACGATATCCCTGCACAGCAGGAAATATCATCTTACCGACCTGCCATTTCTTAAAGTAATCGGCGAGAATGCCATTAAAGTCGATGTCTTCATTAAGCCAAGCATTAGGCAAGGCATTGCAGGCATCCGAAGCCTTAGCCGTCCTGCGGGATCTGGTTTCACGGGGCGGCGGCCGCGTGTGTGCAGAGGGCTGGGAGCTCCGAGGGGTCGTCCGCCGCTGAGGGCAGCATCAGCATCGCGGCCGCCCAAGCCGGGCTCTGGAAGGGCCGCTCGGAAGCCCGCGGGAGGCTCACCGCGAGCCAGAGCCCGAAATCCTCTGCACTTTAATCCGGTTCACGAAGGCCAGCCAGCTGCCTCTGTAGGGCCCGGGGCAGCCGGGCTGCGGGGTGGGTGCGGCCGACGTGGTGCCTCGCTCGGGCTGACCGGGCTTCTCCGTCACGGAGCCTATGTCGGGGGAAACTGAGGTCACGCGGGGGCCGCCGTGGCCCTGTGTAGCCAGAGAGCGATGTGCCTGGGATCCCCCCACCCCGCCCACCGCTAAAGCTGAGTTGGCCACAACTACCCGGAGGGCACCCCCACCCCCACCCCCCGCCCCTGCCCCAGCGCAGACCTGCCTTCTGCCTCCGGCTTCTCGACATTTTGTTTCACTGCCTCTGCTCTCAGTGTTCAACTCCGGAAAATGGGATTCGCTCTCCTGCAACGTCGAGTGAGCCTGCGTGTCAGCGATAAGTGGCCGGAAAATACAACTTTGGTGAATTAGGAAGAGCACTGAGCCAGAGCCTGAGACTGGGTCCTAAGCCTGGCCCCACCTCGCCCGCTGGTCCGCACCGTGTGATGGCCCTGCCCTTCGGGGGAGCGGAAGGGCCAAGAGGAAAGGGTAGGAAAGGTTCCCCAGCCCCTGAGCCCCGGGGCCCGTGCAGACGAAGATCGTCATTCAAACAAGGACACCCACCTTCGTCTGCTTGGGCCGCGTGGCAGGATGCCACAATCCCTCTGCTAACGGTCCGGAGGCCGGTGGGCTTTGGTTTCTGGAAAGGACCTGCTTTCTGGCTGGCAGATGACACCTTTTCACCGTGTCCTCACGTAGGACAGGGGAAAGGGGAGGGGAGAAGTCCCGGTCCCCCTCCTTATCAGGTCACCGTCCTGTCTGATCAGGACTCCACCCGTATGACCTCATCTGGCCTTAGTCGCCTCCGAAGAGCCCTGTCTCCAGATCCAGCCACATCGGGGTTAGGGCGTTAGCGTATGAGTTTGGGGCGGACACAGCCCAGGCCTCACGGAGTTGCTGTGTGTTCTGGGAGGTAAGAGCCTGATCGGCTGATTTCGGCTCAGGTCACGATCTCACGGTTTGCGGGTTCCAGCCCCGTGTGGGGCTCTGTGCTATCAGTGGCACCTGCTCGGGCTTCTCTCTCTCTCTCTCTCTCTCTCTCTCTGTCTCTGCCTCTTCCCTGCACCTGTGCGTGCGCTCTCGCTCTCTCAAAATAAATAAACACAATTTGTTTTAAAAAAGAACCTTCCCTTCCTCCTCGTGCCTCCTGTCACCCTTCTTCCACTATCTGCCGGGGGGGGGGGGAGCCGCACAGGTGGGCTTACACACAGGGTGGGTGACACTGGCAACCCCCGGCCCTGGGGATCTGCCCGTGCTGGACCCGGAGCCGTCGCCGCGCGCGTGTGTGGTAGGAGCACCCCCGCGGCCACCGTGCAGACCGGGCCGGGGGCGAGAGCGGATCCCCCGGGCTCCACGTGGCTCACCCCAGGTTGGGGGCCGCCCCCCTGCATCGGCCCTGTCTCATGAGGGTGAACCCGAGGCGTGGACGGCGTGAGGAGGGCAGGGAGTGACCAGCACCCCCGAGTTCTGGTTTGTTCGTGTCCACCTACGCGGAGAGGCCAGGGGCCCCCTTCGCGGACTCTGTCTCTTCCGCTCCGACCCCGCGTTCCCATTCCAATGCTTTTCGGGGAAGGCGGGGGCTGGAGCAAAGCGCCACAAAATAAGGGACTCAGGACAGCAGATCTGTTCTCCCCACAGCCCTGCAGGCCACAAGGCCGAGATCAACGTCGCTGGGCCGAAACCCGGCCGCCAGAAGGGCTGCGCGCCCTACAGAGCCCGTCCCTGCCTCTCCCTGCCTCTGTGGCCGCCCCCCTCCTCTTCGTCTTGCGTCAGACCTCCCCCTGCCCCCCCCCGAGAGGACCCCCGAGAGGGTCTGCATAATCGGGGTGTTCTTTTCCCACTTGGGGATCCTCAACACAGTCTCATCTGCAGACTCCCCTTTTCCTTATAAGGTGACGTTAACAGGCTCCAGGAGTGACGACCTGACGTCTCCAGGGGTCCAAGTTCACCTCCCACCTGCCCCCGGGTGGGTGCTCAGTCAGGGCTCCTCATGAGAAGGGAAGCGGCCGGCAGAGACGCAGGGGTGAGGGGCGCTGTCTCGGTCCCTTCCCGTGTGGCCTCCCTCTGCCGACTCCTGGCCCCGTCGTCCTTTCTGGGCCCCGTGTCACCTGCCGGGACAAGCCCTCAGGTCCCACGCGTCCTCCACGGCTGCCCACATGGAGGGCTTCTCCCGTTGGCTGGCCTCATCTACACAGCAGACAGTAGAGGAGAAGCACAGACGGTCCAGCCACTGCCCCCCGCGTTGCTCTGACCATGCTGGTCCAGAACTACTCTGCCCTTCGTCAGGCCCTGGTTCCCGAGCCGTGACTTACGCTGGGGACCCTGGCTCCTCGCTGCCCACTCGTGGCCGGGACCCTGGGCTGTGCACCTGAACTTGCCATAGGCCTCCTTGCCTCCGTGCCTCACCCCTCGACCCTCAGCTTGGAAACTCGCGGCGCGTATTTAGTTATCCACCGCGACTAACAAACTACCCCGCCAACTTAGTGCCTTCGAGCGAGAATAAGCACTTATTACCACACTGGGCTAGGAACTTGGGCGCAAGTCAGGATGAGCGGTCTTGGCTCGGGCTCTCCCGTGAGCTTGCGGCCCAGGGGTTGGGCGAGGCTGCCTGAAGACTCCACAGGGGCTGGAGGATGGACCGTCAAGATGGCGCACCCACGCGGCCTCAGCTCCCCGCCACGCGGGCCTCTCCACGGGCCTGCTTGCGTGTCCTCGCACCGTGGCGGCCAGCTTCCCCCAGCGTGCTGATCTGAGAGACCCGGCCCTCCCAAGTCGCACACCAGCCTGGCCACACTCCCAGTCAGCGTGAGAGGAGCCTGCAGAGGACGCGAATCCCAAGTGACGAGGAGGTTCGTCGGGGCCAGCTTGGAGGCTGGCCGTCAGCCCGCCTCTCGGCCACACCAGGGCCACCTTCTTTTCTCAGACAAGAGGAGGCCAGCTCCTTGGTCCTTTTCCTCCTTAGGGAGAGCACATTGAGCCTGGCCGGTCCCGAAGGACTCTGCCTGCTGGGCCTGGAGTCGGGGATGCTGTCGTAGCTCTCTGGGCACAGGGGCAATGCTTGACCATTTTGCCTTCCTGTACTTGGCACGGATGGGTCACCTGCAGGTTTTAACCAGGTGGGCACAGGTGTCTTCCTTAAGCCCCACGCGGGTGGCCTCTCCTACCTTCTCTCCCTTCCATGAGGCAGGGCTGAACCAGAGGGACAAATGTCCCCTGTGAACACCTCACTGGCTGCCAGTGGCCTCTGGAGGAACGACCCCTCCAGAGCCTCCCGGGTTGGGGCCCCTGGCTGGAGCTCCCCCTCCCCGACCCCCAGTCTAATGCAGGGCCAGGGGGCACCGTACTTCTGGGGACACAGTCTGACTTTCTGAAGCTCCCCAGCAGGCGAGCAGTGAAAGGTAATTCCGTGGCCGCGGGGCTCGCGGGATGTGCGTAGAAGGAAGTGGACCCGTCTCCCTAGTCACCGTCCTGGGGGCTCCCCCTCCTCCCAAGGGCACAAGGACGCAGAGTGCGTGCGCATCGAGTCAGGGGCTCACACCTGCGGGATACGTGTACTCACAGCAGGCCTCGGCGGTTATAGGAGCTCATGGCTATTTTTTTTTTTTTTTGGTCTAAATAAAACCATGGCTGCATCGGTAATAACAGTAACCTTAAGGACAATCATCTTATTGATTAAAAAAAATTTCTAATGTTTAAAAGAGAGAGAGAGAGAGAGAGAGAGAGAGAGACAGAGCACGAGCAGGGGAGGGGCAGAGAGAGGGAGACACAGAATCCGAAGCAGGCTCTGGGCTCCGAGCCGTCCGCACAGAGCCTGACGCGGGGCTCGAACCCACGAACTGCGGGATCGTGACCTGCGCTGAAATCAAGAGTCGGACGCTTAACCGGCTGAGCCACCCGGGCGCCCCCGGGGACAATTACTTTATTTTTTTTATTTTTTTTTTTATTAAAAAAAATTTTTTTTTCAACATTTATTTATTTTTGGGACAGAGAGAGACAGAGCATGAACGGGGGAGGGGCAGAGAGAGAGGGAGACACAGAATCGGAAACAGGCTCCAGGCTCCGAGCCGTCAGCCCAGAGCCCGACGCGGGGCTCGAACTCCCGGACCGCGAGATCGTGACCTGGCTGAAGTCGGACGCTTCACCGACTGCGCCACCCAGGCGCCCCGGACAATCACTTTAAAAGGCTGGCATGATGTTGTAGCTTCTCAGACTTGGCACACTGCCCCTAGGTCGGCTTGGAGCCACTACAGGGTGAGAGTGGGGACTCGTGTCATTCCCTCCCCCCAGGCGTGCGGAGTCCAGGGTGTGAGACGGCCGTGCCCCGGGGAGTCTGCTCCGTGTCAGACTTCCCCGGGACGCTGCAGGGAAGGACAGGCAGCCTGTCCTACGGCTTGAATTGGGTCCCCAGGTGTTGGAGCCCTAACACCTCCTCCACCCTGTGATTGTGACCTTATTTGGAAATAAGGTCTTTGCAAATGATCGAGTTAAGGTGAGGTCATTAGGGTGGGCCCCAGCCCATCAGGACACAGCCACGCACAGAGGGACCACCCTGTGAGGAGGCAGGGGGAGATGGCCGTCTCCACGCAAGGAGGGAGGCCTCAGGAGGACCCGGCCCTGCCCCTGCCTGGACCTCGGGCTCCGGCCTCCAGGACAGGGGGACCGGGGGACAGGACACGTCTGTGGTGTGAGCCCCTGTCTGCAGGACTGATACGTCCTGTGAATCGGTCTTGGGCATGTCGTGGAGGCTGGCAGGGGCCCTGCAGGCTGGAGCTGTCCTTTGGAGGGAGATTGCCCCCGGGGCCTGAGGTCCGTGCTCCTGAGCCACCCCCGCCCCATCCCCCACCCCGCGACCGGGGCTGTGAGGTGGGTGGGGGCTGCGGCCCCCACGGGCTCCTTCCTGGCAGGCTCACTATGTGGCTTTGGTTCCCATGTGAGGGACAGAGAGATGGTGGTGGGGACGGCCAAGGGGAGACCCTAGCTGATACTGCTGCTGCTGCCTGGGCCATGGCATCTCCCAGAAGGAGGCAGGTCTGTGTGTGTGTGTGTGTGTGTGTGTGTGTGTGTGTGTGCACGTGTGTGCATGGTGTGTGTGTGTGCATGGATGTGTGTGGGTGTATGAGAGAGGCTTCCGGGGACAAGTAACAGCCCTGAGCCTCGCAGGAGGAAGACGGGGCAGGGTCTGGGGGAGGCTGGGGGAGGGGCACCGCAGGAAAAGGACGTAGCGGGAGCAAAGGTGTGAAGGCAAGAAATGGGGTCTATGGCCACCGCGTGTCAACGCTCCCTCCAGGGCCCAGTGCTTCTGCAGGACAGAGGAAGCGGGGACAGGGATGTCCCGTTGATAAAGACCCAACCAAGGGAAAGCCCCTGGCTTGTGCCAAAATTGACCACACACGTTCTCGGTAGTGGGACAATCAGTCAGCACGGGTTGGATGGCAGGAGTCGCTGGTGACCGCTGGGGTTTCCCAGGCCCCGGGCTGAGCTCTGGGCACACCCTCCCCTCCGCTCCCTCATGACCCCCTGCCATTGATGTCACCCTCCTTTCTCTGACTTTGTGACTCCCAAGTCTCCGGAGCCAGCAGAGCCGTGGGTCCTAAGCCCGCCCTGGTGACCGCTTCCCTGTGCTGTCCCCTGGTGCGGCCCCAGGATGGCCCTGAGGAGGGCTGATGGCTTGGAGACCGGTCGTCAAAGGCTCAAGTCAAGCCAGGGGATAAAGGGGGCGCCTGGTGCTTTCCCTGCGGGTTGCGGGAGGACTGTGGGCCCCGGAGGGAAAGCCGGAGGCTCCCCGTTGCCCTCCTGCCAGCCCCGCGGTGCCCCTGTGTAGGAGCCCCGGGTGGGGGTGCGGGGAGCGGGGGAAGGAGCCGCTTTGGAGGCCGCTGCCTTTCCCGGGGTCGCCACGTCCCCCCATCCGTGTCTCCATCACACTTAGAGTGTGGGCAGCCCTCACCTGGCCGCACGGCAGGCCCCCTGGGACAGCGGTGAAGGAGGAAGTCAGGCCCCTCACCCCTCTTCTGGCTGCACCCCTCTGGGTTTGTCTAAAGCTTCCACGTGATTCTGAGAAGGAGCCACGTTTGAGAAGTACCAGGCCAGGCACCAGGTAGAGTTACTTAAACCAGGACCCCGACAGGGCGTGCAGAATGTGGCAGGGGTGTGCCCTCCAAGCGAGAGTCCCCCTGCCCCTGGGAGACACGAGAGCCGCCTAGCCAAGGTCCCCGCCAGAGACTCGAATCTAGACGAGGGGTCCGCATGCTGGTTAACAGGCCGCGGAGGCCAGTTGAGCCCCTCCAGCAGGTGGGGGCGGGGCCCCCGCAGCCCCCCAGCACCGTCAGTCTCAGTGTGCGACGGGAGGGGGAATCGTGCGGCCAGATTTGGCTCTTGCCTGGATTCTGAGCGCTCCGAGGGTGGAAGAGAGTGGGGTGCGGGGCGCGGGCGGGGGACCGTCTGAATTCATTTAGAGCTGCCAGAACGTGACTCAAAGCAAAAACGACTTCAATGGGTCTATAAAAAGAACACCCAAATCCTCTTAGACAGACAAAAAAGCATTTTGATGATTTCAGTATAAATGAATCTGGAACATAAGGATTAAATTTCTCTGAAGATCCTCGAGAATCGAAGATGGTACGAAGGGGAAGAACGAGTGGAGAACATGACCGCTTTTGGAGAATTTCTCAGGGAGGATGTGGCTTGTTACGGTGCCCAGAAGCAGATCTTTCTGTCTCCCAAGGGCCAGGGCAACGACGCGGGGGCTTGGAGGAAGGTCTTCCTTCTCCGGCGGATCAGGGCCACCCGCGTGACCCCATTTTACCCTGATCACGTCTTTCAAGACCTGCATACTGGACACGGCTACGTTTAGGGAGTCCCGGAGGTCACGACCGCAAAATATGAATCTGGGGCAGCTCGTGACAGTTGGCATCGGGGTATTTGCGGCGGCCAGCCCGGGTGGTCACCTGCGTTTCTTCCAGATCTAATCCCAAGAGCCTGCCACAGTCTGATTATGACAATCCGTCGTGTGGTTAAACACGCGTCTCGGAGAGGAAACGACATCCTGGGGTCACCGCGTGTGGAAGGGGTGGGGGACACTGGAAGGGACCCCACGCTCCTCTGCCAGAGCAAGAAACGATGTCAGGACGTGACGGCGGGCACCGTGTGTCTCCCCACTCATTCTGTCCTTTACTTCGTGTAGTAAATTTTATGTAGTGGAGCTTTTTTCTTTTTTTATCCTTTTTATATTTTTAGTCATAATGCAAACCTTCCCCTTGGGTGGCTATGAACGAGTTCTTCCCGGTCCCCCTCCAGCCACGATTTGTTTCTTTTCTTTTCTCATTTGAGCCTTTGGTCCACTTGGGTTTTATGCCGGTGTCTGCAGTGAGCTCTCCCCACACCGCTGTTTGGCCATGTTCCCCCCGCTGACCCCAGATGCCTTTTCTTCCCTAGAGACCCGTCTGAGCTCCGAGTCTCTCTGGGCCTCCTGCCCCGCGTCTTGGGTCAGCCCGTCCATTCGCTCCTGGCCCCACACGGTTTTAGTGACCGGTCCTTTGTAATCGGCTGTCCAACCTGCCAAGATAATGTCCCTCTTTGCTCCCCTTCTTTTCCAGGGTTTCTCTCTTACGCATTTTTCTGCAGGAAGGTGAGCACTGCCTTGTCTGAGGAAAACAGCTGTTTGTGTTTTCATTGGGGTCAGGAGAACTTCATACATCAACGTAGATGGAGTGACTTCAAGAACCTGGCTGCCTCTCCAGTTGTCTCCTGACCTTCAATAGTTTTTTATGGTTTTCCCATGTAGATCTAAACTTGCTTGTTATGCTTATTCCTAATATTTTATTTTATTTTTTAAAATAAGCTGAAACTCAGGTGTTCTCTCCCAAAATAGCTCTGGGATGCATGTGTGTGTGTGTGTGTGTGTGTGCGCGCGTGAAAGCTATTTTTTTTTAAATAAGTTGTTCCCTTGCTCACTTCAATTATTGCTTAGAATGGCTTTTCAATGGATTTTCAAAAATCCAAGCAAATCATCTACAAAGAATAAGACTTTGTCTCCTCTTTAATTTCTATACTTTTAATTACATCAAATTTTTAAAAATGTTTTATTTAATTTTGAGTGAGAGAGAGAGCAGGGGAGGGGCAGAGAGAGAGGGAGAGAGAATCTGAAGCAGGCTCAGGCTCTGATCTGTCAGCACAGAACCCAGTGAAGGGCTTGAACCTACGAACTGTGAGATCATGACCTGAGCTGAAGTCGGACCCTTAACCGACTGAGCCACCCAGGCGCCCTATACTTTTAACGTCTTTTCTAATCGTATTTGCTAGTAATTCTGGAACAATGCAGCAGAGAGCTTTAGAGTTTCCCCGTTGAGCATGAGGCTGGCCAGGATAGATATATTTTGTCATATTAGAGACACTCGCAACTATTCTTTATCGACTACGTTATCAGGAATTTTGTCATGTGCTTCTCCAACCGTGGAAACAATCATCTGATTTCCCCCACTAGATCAACTAATATGATCAATCATATCAACGCATCTCCTAACTTTGTACCAGGCTTGGTTCATTAATGTGCTTCTGGATTCTGTCTGTTTATATTTTATTTTGGATTTCCCCTATGACATTTATAAGAGATATTTATCTAAGCCTTCAGCAAGTTTTGGTATCAATGTTATACTTGCTTTATGAAAATAGTTTGAAAGTTTTCTTTCTCATCCTTGGCTCCACAGAGTTTTTAATGGCATTGGGATGAAAGGTTTAGGAGGAGTGGTGTTTGGTGTTTTTTCTTTGGGTGGGGGAGTTTATATCATTTGCTTTTAAAAATAATGCTCTAGTGAAAATCCTTTTATATTTGTCTTTATACACGTACATATGTTTTTGAGTTAGATTAATTCCTTGATGTGTAATTGCTATCAAAGAGGATCCAGGTTAAAGTTTGATTTATAAGGGCACACAGAACCCACATGTGCTATGAAGGCCGGAAGACATGATGCTTCCAACAACCTCTACCCTCTTTTGTCTTTGCCAATTTGATAGACAAAACAAAAACAAATAACAAGGTTGGGTACCTTTTTGTATTTTTACTGGTAATTAGATTTTTTCCTGTGAATTGCCTGTTCATGTCTTTTCTACATTTTCCAATAGGTGTTCCCTCTTTTCTCATTGATTTTTAAGAGCTCTTTATATATCAGGGATCCTTAACCATCCCCTGGAATATGTTATCCTAGGTCAGCCTGAGTCCTCCTGCTGAATGGACTTTGTTATAAAAATTATGTAGTGACTCTGTGTTATCTAAATTTACTCTACTGGGCAGTGGCCAAAGTGCGGGTGAGTCAGCCTTGGGTCATGCAGAGAACTTGAACTAGTTGATTGAATATCTACAACTAACTTGAGGAACTTGACTCAACTCTTCTGGGTCCAGTTCCAACAAACTCTTACAATGCTTGGGGAAAAAAAGCTCCCCAAAACAAACATGCCAGCAGCTGGAGAACTCCCATTGATCGGAAACATACCACAGATACACGTAATTCTGGTCACTGAAATGCATTTCCTGGGGAGGGTTAGAGGAAGCATCAGTCCATTGGGTCGTTGCTCTAAGAAGGGAAAGGAGCCACAGTGCAAGTTTTAAAAGTCCCAATTCAGCCAGGTTTGCTATCAGGTTGTGTTTACCGATGTGCTGTAGATTTCCGAAGAAACCCATGGTTGAGATGCAAGAGAAGTTTCATGGCCTTTCCTGTTGGCTCTCACCCCAGGGTGTGGCCGGGAGTCCTGATGGGCTCCGGCTCTTGACTGATAACCTCACAGGGCAGGGGTGGAGGGAGAGTCATCTGATCAGGGACCCATGCAAACAGTTTGGTGTGGTTTGCAAACAGCTTTTAAAATGAAGCAAACCAGCCACATCTCTTTGGAAGCTACATCTTTTGCCTCAAACTTCAGCCCCGGCCCCCCACGTGTCCCAGCAGGAAGGAACAGCAATGAGTCAAAGGGACGGGTGAAAAATGTCAGGTAACACCCTGTGGGGAGAGCATGGCCCTGCGCCCCTGTGACAAACAATCCTTTATGCTTCGGGCATTGACTTGGTGTCAGGCACTGTGTGTGGCCCCAGGGGGACACAGGTGTGAAGGATAACAAGAATACGATCACAGTGACAACAAAAGCGAGCCTTCTTTTTCCGGTACTGGCTCTCCGGGGAAGCGTGTTGTACCGTTATACTCTCATTTGGTCTGAAGAAGTCAGCAGGTGCTATGGACACCCCAATTGGTAGATGAAGAAAGGAGGCATGGAGAGGCCGAGTGACCTTCTCAAGGTTGCCTTCCTGGGAAGTCTGAACCCACACCCACGTTCTATGCCACACCACCTCCCAAAACAACCAGTCGTGGGCACGCGCCTCTGAGTGTGGCGATGCTGTGGAGAACGTGAGTCAATGGCTTAGGGCGCCTGTCGTGACGGGGAACAGATAGGGAGGTGATCAGGCTTGGACTGACTGAGCCAGCCAGGGGACATCAGGGAAGACTGTGGGTCTGGGAGAATGAGCCGGATGTTGGCAGGAAGAAGACAAAGCGGGTAGGAAGAGGGTGGGCCTTCCAGGGGATGGGGTGGTCTGAGGCAAGAGGCAGAACCATTGAAAAAACAAAGGGTTGGGATGCCCGGGTGGCTCAGTTGGTTGAGTGTCCGACTTCGGTCATGATCTCGTGGACTGTGGGTTCGAGCCCTGCATCCGGCTCTGTGCGGACAGCTCGGAGCCTGGAGCCTGCTTCCAATTCCGTGTCTCCCTTTCTCTCTGCCCCTCCCTTGCTCATGCTCTGTGTCTCTCAAGTGAATAAATGTTAAAAAAAAAACCTAAAACATTGAAAAAAAAAAGAAAAGAAGAAACAAAAGGCATTCAGGGCTGGTGAGGAGGGCCAGCGGGTATAATGAGAGTCGGCAGAGGCTGGAGGGAGGTCTCTCGGGGCCACCTCGCTGAGCTTGGCCTTGGTATCTCAGCAATGGGAAACACTGCAGCTTTGATTAGACTCGTGATGTAGAAAGCCCACGATGACAGCAGACAGGAGGGAAAAGTAGGGGAGCCCTCAATGTTCCCCACACAGATCACCACCTAGGATCCCATGCGGAAAGTCTGGGCCGCGAGGAGTTACTGGTCCAGGCGACTCCCTGACTAGCCCAAGGGTGTACACGTTTGCTGAGTGAATGAGGCTTAGAGGCCGAGTTGTCACACTGGCTACAATATGCATCCCCCACGAACAGAAATGATACAGGTTGGCTGTCGGCTGTCAGACAGCTGTGTAGCCCAGCTCTGTCAACATGGAACCCCACCAAGGGTCTCCTCTGTCTAATGACACCGGACGTTCGTATACAAACGTGAGTTTTGAGGCTAAAGCCTGATGTCACGGTTCGCAGAGAAGTTGCTAGTATATCACTCCGATTGCTGCAAGGGAAGGTTGGTCCGTGAGGCTGAGAGCAGATGCTGTCTGTTATAAGTGTCTAGGCAAAGCCATCTGCCATAAGCTTTGGTTCACGGCTCCTTTTTGCCTCATTCGCTGCCATATTTTATGTCTGTGGGTCTACGTTAAAATTACAAGATGCTTAATGTGTGACTCAGAAAAACCAACGTTACGTACGACGTGGTAGCATGAGTTGCTGGGGGATGAGTGAACTGACCAGTGCAGGTGACAGCTAGAGGTTAATTCTCTTCCAACTTCTAATAAAGACACTGAAAACATGAAAATGCATGATGTCACAGGAAGCAGTGAGAGGAGGCCTACTAGCAAACCTGGGGAAGAACAGACAAAAATCCACCCCAGCAGAGCAGAGAGTGGGATTCTGGGTAACTGGGGATCAGATTGGAACTGAGCACTTAGCCGGCTTTCCAAAGGAAATCCAACCAGCACGATTGATGTGCCCAGTCGTTTTTAAAAACATGGCACTTAAACAAATCTTGCGTTGTTCTGGGATTTAAAACGCAAGCCAACAAATAAGCAAAAAAAAAAAAAAAAAAAACCCAAACTCACCGATATGGAACAAGATGGGAGAAATGGGATAGTAGCCAGAAGACAAAGTATCCTGAAAATGACCGACTACAGAATCCAGGGGGAGAAAATGTCGGGAAACTGATCAGCATTGACAAAGAAGCAGGAAATAAGAAAGTGGCCAACTGTCTGATTGAACTCTGTAAAATTTCCATGTCCGTTAAGTCCCCAACCACTGACTATGAACAATTGCATAAGATTCAACTTAGTATAGATTCTACATGCCAAGACAGAAACAAAATAAATGACCGGAGGTACATGCCCACAATAATAGAATAAGGAGGCAAACAGGACTGAATATCCTGCCTATAATAATAAATATAAATGAAATAGATTCTCCTGTTAAGAAGACTCTAAAATTGAACAACACAATCCACATAGGTGCCATTTCTGGACAAAGAACCTAAGAAAGGGTTTTCCAAAGGTAAGAAGTAATGAATAAATAGGTCCATACACACTAAGAAAATGCAAATAACAATAAATCAGAAGCCACAATAATAATATGGGCCCAAGTAAAACTCAACAGCAACAGCACAAGCAGACTGAAAAAGGCAATTTTATTTAAAAAAATTTTAATCTTTATTTTTGAGAGAGAGAGAGAGACAGTGTGTGAGTGGGGGAGGGGCAGAGAGAGAAGGAGACCGAGAATCCGAAGCAGCTCCAGGCTCCGAGCTGTCAGCACAGAGCCTGACGCGGGGCTCGAACCCATGAACTGCGAGATCATGACCTAAGCCAAAGTCGGACGCCCAACTGACTGAGCCAGCCAGGTGCCCGAAGGCAATTTTATTTTGATGAATAGTACAAGTCACATACTGACTCAAGCCTTTTGGTAATAGATAATTATGTCCCAAAATATATAATGCAAAATTGTTGGAAACGTAAGGGCAGAAACCCGCCAAGGCCCAGCATCTTTTTTCCGCACTTGGAACCCCAAAACTCCAAAGGGTGAAACTTCATCAGCCTGATGCTCATTATGTAGCCAGAGTGGATCTGAACTGATGCGAGGTTGTTCCAACGCGATGTCACTTAGTGTTAATATTTGTATATTTCACTGAAAAAAGAGCCACCTTCTGTGGGAGTTTTATGTAAAAACCGTATGCTACCTTTCTGAAAACTAAAAAATTCTGAATTCTGAATCATTGTCTACTAGTGGATAAGTCTGTGGACCCATAGTAAGGAAATCGATGTAGTAGGCAAAAAATGGAGCAGACAATATAATAAATTAATAGAATTTTTATATGTGTGAGTACACAGACATATCCACAAATAAATTCTGTACCCCACAAGTAGAGAATGAACATTTTCTGGCTCTTATGTCATATTTACATAAGTCACGTGCTATGATTACAAAGCAATACAACCAGAAACTTATAATCCAACCACATGGTTTTAAAAAAACACTCTTCTGACTTTAACTAAATAAAAAAAATAAATAAAAAGTAAAAATGAAAACAGTCTTCTAAATTAGGACAAGGCAGAAGTAAAAACTGAAAATACAGACATGTTGATGTTCGTGGGATGAGGTCAAGGCTGCTTTCAGAGACAGATTAAGCGCTCTCGTTATTAAAAAGGGAAACAGGGGTGCCTGGGTGGCTCAGTCGATTGAGCGACCAACTTCAGCTCAGGCCATGATCTCATGGTTTGTGAGTTCGAGCCCCGCGTCGGGCTCTGTGCTGACAGTTCAGAGCCTGGAGCTGCTTCCGATTCTGGGTCTCCCTCTCTCTCTGCCACTCTCCTGCTAGCACTCTCTCTCTCTTTTCTCTCTCTCAAAAATAAATAAACATTAAAAAAATTTAAAGAAAGAGTTGGACGCTCAACCGATTGAGCCACCCAGGCACTCTTGGTCCCCTTTTAAAAAATTAAAAACATGTCTGTGCAGCTCAGAAATAAGCCTGCAACTTCATGCGAGAGTGGGGGACAGTGGTACATTCTTTTCTCTATTTTCTAACTGTTCTAGAGGCAACACACATTGGTTTTGTAAGAAGAAAGTGCTTTTTAAAATTTTTTTTTTCGACATTTTATTTATTTTTGGGACAGAGAGAGACAGAGCATGAACGGGGGAGGGGCAGAGAGAGAGAGGGAGACACAGAACCAGAAACAGGCTCCAGGCTCTGAGCCATCAGCCCAGCGCCTGACGCGGGGCTCGAACTCGCGGTCCGCGAGATCGTGACCTGGCTGAAGTCGGACGCTTAACCGACTGCGCCACCCAGGCGCCCCGCTTTTTAAAAAAATATCTGGAAATACAAGCCACTAAACAACGGACCCACCGTTTGCTAGAAAACATATATCCAGGGCCTTAAGTACCCTAGACACACGTGGCCCCTTTCTTGTCACCGAGCACGGCTTAACCCAGCCGAGGTCTTGTCCTCACGCTGACAATGGCATCTTCCCAGCTGACCGTGAACCATTGTCATGTGGTCAGATGCCGCCCAGAAAGCACTGATTCAAGAACCTCAGCATCCCGTCTGTCACGTTGGCCCCAGTGACAGGGACCTCGTCCTGCCATGGTGAGTGCGGGGCCCCAGTCCTGGTGGGGACGGAGCTGTTTCAGGAAGGCGGAACTGATTTTCCCTCCTGGCTCCTCACCAGGTCACATGCCTGTAAATCTTGTGCTTTGCAACCACCGGAAAACTGGGATTGCAGCCCGCTGGGTCTCCCATGGATGGAGGGAGTTGCTGTTCATGATCTCCTCCAAAGACACGTGTCACTTTCCAGAGTCCAAATGAACGTACGTAGAGTGAATTCTCTGGTCCCGTGTGCAACGACCGACGACTTTTACCACCTGCCATTTTTAGGAGTGCTTCTCAAGTTCTCTGCTGACACATCCAAAACGTTTAAAAGTAATGAGAACCAAAGACACTTTGTCACAAAGCTTGGTGTTATTCTGTCGTAAGTGCCCATCTGAAACATGGCTACCCAAAATGGCTGACCCGCCTTCATTGAAGCCTGACTGTCCTTGTATCACAGGTGTCTCCCCGATTCACATTTCGAGTTGTTCACAACATCTCACCTTTGTGTCTTAGTGTCCTAGGACTCTCCCCCACTCTTAGGGAGAGAAGTCTGAAATCGAGGTGTGGGCAGGGCTCTGTTCCCTCCGGAGGCTCTAGGGGAAGGTCCTTCCTGCCTCCTCCAGCTTCTGGGGCTCCAGGTACCCTTGGACTGTGGCCGCGTCCCTCCAGCACGGCCTTGGCCCCCACATGGCCTTCTTCCTCGCGTGTCTTCCTTTGCTCTTCTTATGAAGACACCAGTCATTGGATCAGGACCCACCTGACTCCAGTGTCAAGACCTCATCTCAACTAGTTACATCTGCAAGGAAACTTTCCGAATAAGGTCCCGTCCACAGGCACCAGCGGTTAGAACTTGACCTTTAGTGGGGCACTATTCAACTCACAAGCCCATCTAAGCAGCACACAGCTTAGTTGCTTGCTTTTTTCACGTCTACGAAGTTTGGTTATCGTCGCGTGATGGGCCATCGGTCGTTGCTGAGGCTATAGCTTTCCTTCAGAGAGGCTTTGACAAAAGGAATGGTTTTGTAGGGTCTCCAGCAGTCCTGAGACATATGAAGATGGCCATTGGACAGTCAGGGAGCCGGAGGTCCAGGATAGAGCGATCCCAAGGAGTGATGGTGTCCATTCCTTCCCTCACTCCCCGGGAGTAGGAACCCCAGAGAGGCTGCCTGGGGCCAGGTCTACCGTGGTTAAGGGTGGCCCAGCGCCCCTGCCCCGGAGGCCCAGAGGTCGTGCTGGGGACCTGGTCAGTGCCCAGGGCACGTGTTATTCGTACCAGGCCTGTGGAAACGTGCAGCTTAAGCCATCTGGGAGCTGGGTCTGTGTCGGAGCTCGGGTCAGAACTCCTTCAGACAGTGGCCATTCTATCAAAGATGTGAATGACCCACTGGGGACAGGGGTCAAGTTGAATCCAGGACTGAGAAGGGCAACCGATGATGTTTCCATGGGGCATCTCACACCCGGGGCAAATTTAACATGACATCCACGCGGTCAGAAAATATGAGAACCATCATAAGCATAGCATTAGCATATCATTAGAATCTATATGATCAGACTATATCAGATATTACTAACTATAAAATAATGTGATTTTTAAATTAAAAAATTTTTTTTAATGTTTATTTATTTCTGAGAGAGAGAGAGAGAGAGAGTGCAAGCAGGGGAGGGGCAGACAGAGAGGGAGACACAGAATCGGAAACAGGCTCCAGGCTCTGAGCTGTCAGCACAGAGCCCGACGCGGGGCTCGAGCTCACGAACCACAAGATCATGATCTGAGCCAAAGTCGGCCGCTTAACCGACTGAGCCCCCCAGGCGCCCCTTTCTCACCCCTTTTGTAGGGCTGGAGCCTGCGGCCGGTCCCAGGGGGAATTCTAATACATGCCAAATCCCTGGCCTTCTCTTGACGCCTGCTTTTAGGGGCATGGAGAGTCACTGGGGACCGGGGCTACCTTGAGAGCGCATCCGTCCAGATGGGAAAGAAATAGCTTGCGTGTAGTAAAAAGTCCCAACTGTGTGTCCTATGCAGCACAGAAGTTTGTTTCTCTTCCTCCCCAAAGAAGCCTGGAGGTCAGCAGGCTGTGGCTGGCATGGGGCTTCACCAGAAACCCCGTCCCTGTCTGATGTACCAGCCCCGTGCAGAGTTTCCATCCTCAGAGATGCCCTGGGGCCCAGAATGGCTGCTGGAGCCCTGCCATCCCATGCAAGCTCTGGGGAGCAGAGAGGGGAAGGGCGGAGAGAGCCCACGTCCCGGCTGAGCCAGCTCCCTTTAAGGAGTGTCCCCGGGATCCCATCCGGCTCTTGGTGATTCTTCGCAAGGAGTCAGCAAGGTAGAGAGCCCGGGTTGGCTTTGCTAAGCTGCTTCTCTCGCCTCGGCTTCGTGGCTTAAGTTAATAATGGTAACGTTTGGACCTCACCAAGGAGGATTCACAGATGGCAAGTAAGCTGTGTGAAAAGATGCCCCACGCCCTGTGTCATCAGGGCACCGCAAGCTACAACAACAGCGAGACCCCACGACCCACCTACACGCGAGGCCCGAACCCGAGCCCGGACAGCGCCCCCTGCGGGCGGGGACGGGAAGCCCCGGGAGCTCGCCCAGGCCGCGGCCTCCTCGGAAGCCGGTTTGGCGGGTTCTTCCGAAACGAAAGCTACTTCCACCGGACCGTCTAGCGACTGTGTTCCTTGGTGTTTCCCCAAAGGCGTTGAAAACGCGTGTTCACACGGAACCTCCGCACCTGCAGCAGCTTTCTTCGGATCCGCCGAAGCTTGGAAGCCCCCAAGGTGTCCTTCAGCGGGTGGACGGATGAACGAGCCGGGGTCCATCCGGACAACCGGACGGTGCTGGGCGCCGAAAGGAAACGAGCTCTCAAGCTGCAGGGAGACGTGGGAGAAACTTCGATGCGTCTTCCCGAGTGAGGGGCCCGTGTCAAAGACACCGTCAAGTCTGGTAATTACAAAGCAAAACGTTGAGAGAGAGGGAGAGGGAGAGAGAGAGAGGCGCCCGGCAGAGCAGACCGTCCACGGGGTTGGGCGGGGAGGAGCGGGGGGGGGGGGGTGTTACCACTTCGATCAAAAATAAGGTGTAATAATAAAGGTATCACACGTCGTCTAGTTAAAGCTGGACCCGGGAGCGTCTAGCCGGGCCGATCCGCTCTCAAAGAGAGGCGCTCAGGCTGTTCTGATCCCAGTTTGGCATCGAGAGGGCCCTGCAGGGATCTCTCGGCAGAGGAGTTTCAGCGAACTTGACCCCGGGGAGTGTCGTTCCTGCAGCCCTGAGCCTTATTCCCGGGGGGCTTCTGTCTTCTGAGACCGCGGGAGGAGTGGGCCGGGCTCTGCTCTGCGGGTAGAGGTTGGATCCAGGCTGCTCCGGGCTGAGCCTCTTTGCCGGCGAGGCCCCGCCGGGTGGGCAGCCCAGGCCTGGCCGGGTACAGCGTTGGGCCGGCGCGACCAGCCACTGCCCTGCCCCCAGACCCTAGGCCGGAGGCCCGCTCAGCCTTGCATCTCACACTTGCCCTGTACCCCCTGCCCGGAGCCCGAGGCACCCGCACAAAACCCCACAGCAGACGAGGGCCCTGCCCTGGGCTCCGAGCCTGCCTGCAGCCAGCCGGGGACCAGCTGGAGGGTGTCTGCGGCTGGAGGCGTCCCCGGAGCCCCTCCGCCCAAGCCTTCCTTGGCTGCCAGGGTCCCTCCCCAGTGGCTCGCCCAGGCCCCCGCGTCCAGGAGAGGCAGCCGGGTCAGCTTCTCCTGTGGGGTTGACCACTGCCCCCAGCGCCTCCCACACCGACCTGGGGCTGCCTGTCCCCCGAGGCGAAGGCAAGTGGCCTCTTCTGCCTCCTGAGCACCTAAAGCCCAACACCTGACATCCTGACGCCTCGGGAGTTAGTGTCTCCTGCCCGCTAGCGCCTTGGGCGAATTCATAAATTCCCTCCTCTTCCCTCTGGCCTGAGAACCCTCCAGTGGGGCCGAAGTCCCTCCCACAGACGTCAGAGACCTTCTGGCATTGAGGGGAACGAGCAGAGGCAGGCCGGAGAGGGAGCGAGAGACACAGAGACACAGGGAGACGGAGAGAGACACACAGAGGCCAAGAGGGAGAGAGACCCAGGGACAGAGAGACATAGAGATTGAAGGGACGGTGGGGTCTTGGGACTTCAGGAGAGAAAGCACCGGACCCTGGCCACCGCCCCCGCCCCCCCCAGGCAGTGGGGTTCGAGGTGGCATCTCCAGTGTCCCCCCATCCAGCCCCCCAGGGGGTGGAGACATGCACAAGCTCCGGCTTTCCTTCCGGCTGAGGTCATGTAAAGACACACAGGGCGACGAGCAGACGTTGGCCCCCCACCTCGAGGTGATGCCCCCCGAGGACAACGGCAAAGGCCTGGGGCTGTTGGAGGGAAAGGCCGGAGCTGACGGCAGAGCTCTTGACCCTCCAAGAGCTCGTCTTTTCCCTTCCGCCAAGTGCAAACGCCAGCACCGTGAGGACCCAGAACTTTGCGGTCCGGCCCCGCTCACGAAGAGCTGGCTCGCGTCCTGACAGAGGCAGAGTCTCCAAAGGGGAGAAGACACAGTTCCAACCGCCGTTTGATGTCGGAGGCTGGAGCCTTCTCGGGGACCGGCTCCACGGCCGAAAGCAAAGAAAACACCAGGTTTGCCTCGAAGGTCCCTCCCGTTGGAGACGCCAGGGGGCTAATTGCACATCTCCTGGCTGCATTCTTCAGAATCACTCAGCCTTTGTACCCAACAGGGTAGAGCCCATCAGTGGCTCAGGGTGGGCCCTGCCTTGGGGCTGGAAGACAGAAGAATGAGAAGACAGAGCCCACCGAGGCCCCCCACCCCCGAGTCCCGGGTCACCCCGTGAAAGCTGAGGGGGCGGTGACGTCCCGAGTCCGTTAGCACGGCTGGGCTGGAGACCAGACTGCATGATCGCCGCACCCACCTCGGCCCCTGGATTCTCACAACCTCCAAAGCCTCACCCCGCGTCCCCACCTCTACCCCTGAGCTCCGGCCCCAGCGCAGTTTGGGTCCCTAAATAAGCAAGACCTCTTTGCTTCCTCGCCTCTGTTTTCTCTCGTGAATCCCGCAGCTTCCCTTCATGCCTGGACCGAGTGCTACGTTCAGAGAATCCCCTCAACTGGCGCCTCCTCCAGGAAGCCCTCCCTGATCTACCCCAGGCACGATCCAGGCCGCCCTCGGTGGTGACCTCGCATCCCGGCGTCTCCCCAGCAGGACTTCCCACCCTGTCCCGTGGTTGTTTTGTTCCTCGGCCTCGCTCATGTGACCGGATCGCAGTGGAGCAGAGAGCCGGGCTGCTGGGGCATGGCTGACCTATTCTGAGCGGTTTTTGAGACGGCTCATGACATCGGAGCCCCTTGGAGGTGTCTGGCATGACGGTCACCACCACGTGTCCCCCCACCCCAGGCCACACGTCTACGTGGGTGTGCACACACACCAGTGTACCTTCAGGAGGAGGGGCCACCAGGCCACGTGTTGGGGGCAGGGAGGACAGCATGTGCAAAGGCCCTGAGGTGGCACCGGGCTTGGCCTCTCCGGCTAGGCCTGCCCGCCAGGAGGAAGTGGGAGCACAGGCAGGGCCCAGATGGGACAAACTGGTGTTCCTCCCTGTCAACGGGGCCGACTCGAGGGATGTGAGGATGTGTGCGAGGCCATGGCAGATCCTTTGCAGGGGTGGCGGCACCCGCCCCCGGTTGCTTGAGTCTTGGCTGCCAGTGGTTCACGGCTGCCCCTTCGGCCGATGCCACCTTGCTCAGGAAGTCACATGGCTCACCCCAAGGGGCAGCCCACACCGATGACTGACTGGTAGGGGGTCCAGAAGGCCGCCCCGGTCTCAGAAAGAGGCAACTCTGCTGCGTGTTTGTGCCGGGGGTCCCTGCCCACCAGGCCAGACCACGCCCTCACTGGCTCCCTCCCTGGAAGGCTTCTCCCTCAATAAACTGCCAGCACCAGAATCCTTGCCTCAGGCTCTGCGTCCAGAGAGCCGGCCTCGTGCAGATCACACATGCCTTGTGCTAACAGGAGAGCCCGCATAAGAGAAACCTCCAAGGGGCTTCAACCAGCCCACGGCCAACCTCCCCTCTGGACGGGCCCTCGGGGTATGGAGTCTGTTCTGGAAGCAGCCAGGCTGTGCCATTAAAAAAGATGGCTTCATAAGGGCGCCTGGGTGGCTCTGTCAGTTAAGCACCCGACTTCGGCTCAGGTCATGATCTCACAGCTTGTGAGTTCGAGCCCCACGTCGGGCTCTGTGCTGACAGCTCAGGGCCTGGAGCCCGCTTCGGATTCTGTGTCTCCCTCTCTCTCTGCTCCTCCCCTGCTCATGCATTGTCTCTGTCTCTCAAAAAATAAATAAACATTAAAAAAAAAAAGATGGCTTCACAAGTTGGAAACAAGTTCCCTGTCCATCAGCTGGTGAGCGGACAAGACAGGACACATGCATATAAGGGAGTGCCGTTCAGCACAAGCTGTGGGTCCACGGGACCACACGGAGAAGCCTCGGAAACTCTGCACTGAGTGAAAGACCGTGGGCTGTGTGATTCTGATCATGGGAAATGTCCAGAAAGATCAGTCGATAGAAACAGAACGTCGGTTACCGGCTGCCCGGAGGCGGTGGGGGTGGGGTTCGAAGGGAGCGATCAGTAGCTGGGGCCTGAGACGTTGGTGAGATGACAGATATTGACTCGAACACCATCAAACTGTCTCCTTAAAATCGGTGAGTTACGTAATATGTAAGATATACCCCTGCGAATGGTTTACAGCCTCCCCAGCGGATGCCGGATTTTCTGGGTGTGAGGCTTTGGACGAGACCACCCACATTCCCGGATTTTTATTTTCTTCAGTAACAGTCAGGTAGATGGACTCTCGGGTTTGCAAAAGCATCGTGAGGTTTTGGGGACTCATCGGGTGAAGCACAAGATACTTATTACTTGTGGCTTCTCTGGCTCAGGCCCGTGGCCGACATTCTGGACGGAACTACAAAGTCGCTTCCCATCCCCCGCGAGCTCGGATCCTTGTGGGGACACGGTTTCTTCAGAGACGATCGCAGCAAGAAATTCCCAGACTGCATTTCTCTGGAACGGTGCTTCTAAGTCATATGGAAAGTTTGCTGGAAATGCCGATTCCTGGCCCCCCGTCCAGACCCTATGAATTAGAACCCCTGGGGTGGCCCTGGAATCTGCATTTTCACAGCTCCCTGGGGACGCTCAGTTCCAGTGATGTCTGAGAGCTGATCTCAGGGACGGGAATCTCGGGCCCAGCTTTGCAAGATCGGCTGGGTTGCATCTGCTGGGGACAGACTGCAGGGACGGCCCTCCACTCACCAAGTTCCATTGAAAAAGTGACTTTGTTCTCCAAGAAACACACGTGTGTGAAATGCTTTCCATGCCCCCTGCCCGTGTAAGTGGCCAGGCTGTTCGAAGTGACCGACAGGTGCTGTTTTGGGAGACCCAGGCAGACAACCTGGAGGAGAACTGTTCCTTGCTGGGCGATCGGAGCAGAGGGTGTCTTCACAGGGGGCGGGGCTCCCACATTCCAGGGGGTGCGGAACCGTGAACGTGTGGACCAGGAAACTCAGGAGTGTTGCTTCTCGGACCATCTATCGCTGCTCAGCTGGTTTAACGGTGAGAACGACTGGTCCACCAGCGAGTTGGCCCGTAGGCTTGAAAACGAGCACTCGTGTAGGGTCGGGCCAGTTCTGCGCAAACAAGTCTAGTGACACCGATGGTGTCACACGGGCTCTTGCCGGCCGCCTGAGGTTCTGGTCTGTGGAGGGAGGGAAAACACACAGGCCCCCAGGGTCATCCTGGGAATTAGTAAGCAACGGGCGAGGTCTCCTTCCTGGATGGAAGGCTGACAGGTTATTTTGGGGGTGAGGGTGGGGAGGGGAGATTGTTCTCCCCTGGAAAGGGGCAGACACCCTTAGGTGAAAGGGTAGCTTTTTTAAAAGTTTAATTGTTTATTTTGAGAGAGAAAGAGAGAGAGAGAGCAGGGGAGGGGCAGAGAGAGAGGGAGAGAGAGAGAGAATTCCAAGCAGGCTCCACACTGTCAGTGCAGAGCCCATCGAGGGGCTTGAACTCACGAACCAAGAGATCATGACCTGAGCCGAAATCAAGAGTCGGATGCTTAACTGACTGAGCCACCCAGGCGCCCCGGAAGGGTAGCTTTTTAACCAAGAGCCAGAGGGATGATGCCATTATCCGGGGCCACTGAGCCCACAGTCCCAGGTGACTGTCCTGCGAGTTTGGCAAGGCGAGACTGGGGGAGTGGGGACAAGCTGGGGCTCTGGGCTGTCGCTCAGCTGTCCTCCAGAGGCTTCCTCTCTGATGGCTGGAGACAGGCGGCGGCCCTGGGGAGGCCTGGATGGGTCCTGCCCGCAGCACCTTTATCCTGCGGCAGGAGTGAAAGGTGGGGCTTCCTGGCACCCGGCTTTTCGCCTCCGTCCAGGAGGTGGGGGACAAGCCCAGGGCCTTCGGCCCAGAAGAAGGGCTGGCATTGGGTCCGCAGGACCCGGGAGTGGGCAGTCACCCAAGGGTGCTCCCATGGGAAGCACGAAGACGGTCCCTTCCTGCCGAGACCGCTAACCCGGGAGGGAAGGCAGGACAGCTGTGCACACGTGAACCGCGGTGCAGAGAACAAGGGACACTTGATTCCTGCCAATCCCATAGCCGAGGGGGATGAAAGGCCATCGGTGAGGTTCCTTGAAGCCAGGCTCCGGCCAGCGTGTGGCCGGCCCCCAACACGTGTGAAAATTGCACGGGGAGCCTGTCACAGGTGTGAGTTTCTGCAGGGATGGCAGGTGGCTGGCCTGTCATCCTCTGGCCACTGTGCCCAGAAAACGGGGGGCTTAAACCCGCCGAAGCGCACTTTCTCCCAGTTCCGGAGGCCAGAACTCCTAGATCAAGCCGTCAGCAGGGCCACGCTCCCTCTGAAGCGTGTAGACGAGGTTCGTCCAGCTCCTCGTGGTTGCTGGCAGTCCTGGCATGCCGTGGCCCGGGGCTGCGTGCCCCCCGCCCCCCACCGCTCTCCGCGTCTGTCCTCACACGGCGTGAGCCTGCCTGTCTGTGCCCAAACCTCCCTCTGCCTACAGGGACGCCAGCCACTGGATCGACACGGCATCGTCTTAACTTCGTTGCATCTGCCGGGACTCCGGCAAGTAAGGTCAGTCACAGGCCCCAGGGGGTCAGGATTTCGACACAACGTTTTGGGGAGCACGGAGGAACCCGCGGCAGTCTGGTGGAATCGTGTGCGGGTTGCACCCGAGGAACCGAGGTGCAGAAGAGGCTAAGCGGGGGTGCGTGTGCGTCAGCCGCCCGACCGACGGCCGGGCCGGGCCTCCTGGCTGCTCCGGGTGTGGGCCCTCCCCTCCCGCCACCAGTCCCTCGGGCGGGAGCGCGGTCGAAACTGGAAAGCTTGACCCCCTGGCCCCGGGAGCTGACGGGGGCGGGTGTCAGGAAGCTTCGGCTCTCTCGCGGTTTCCAGAACTCGTGGCGAACGAACAGCACCTATTGTTTGTCTGCTGAGCTTTTAGCAGTCTGGTGACCGAGGCTCTGAGTTTGTATCGCAAGGTCCCACCGAGTGACGGGTGTCCCGGGGGGGTGGTGCCAGCCCTGTGCCGAGCACTGGGTCAGCGGTCGGGGTGGGGGGCATCGCTATCTTCGGGTAGCCTGTGGCCACCCCCGAAGACAAGACAGACACCCGGCAGGGCGCCACCCGGCACCGGCTGGTGTGCTGAGGGCCACAGAGACCGTCCACGTTCATCGGAGATGCGGGAGGCTGGTGCGCTCAGGGGAGGCTCCACGGAGGCAGGGTCCCGCGGGAAGCTCTGGCAGACAGGTGGGCCCGAGGCAAAGGACCGTGTCAGGGGAGATGGCCGGGGGACGGGGATCCCCAGAAAGTTCCGGATGGGGAGGCGGCGGGGATTCACTGTTGGGGGAGCACGGACAGGAGGAGCACCCAGGACCCTCTCCGTGTGTCTCTCATTGCAAGCTCCCCTCTGCCCACAGGGTCTCTGTTTACCTGTCCGTCTCCCTCCCTAGACTCTGAGTTCCTGTGAACGCCGCGTCTGAACCTGTGTGGCCACCGGCCTGGTGGCCGCCACCGGGAACCCACTCTTTTCTCCGGCGTGGTGCAGACTCCACGCAGGACGGGTGGGCGTCATCAGGACCCAGGCGTGTCCTCCTCATGGATTCGCCCACTCACTCACGCAACACGTGTTTGCCGAGTTCCTACCGTGTGCTAGACGCACGGGGTTTGCTAAGGACTGCCAAGACTGCTTGTGAGGGACAGAGAGCGGCCAAGGTGACTCCAGGATCCATGACCTGAGCCACCGGAAAGAGCGGAAACACCGCCACCCTGAGTTGGAGGGGACCGTGGGAAAAGTGGACCTCGGCGGGGCTGGAAGCTTCTAGATGCTTCACGTAGGAGAGGCCCATCCATGGGACGGGCAAGGGCGGACACTGGCCAGGCGGGAAGGAAGGGGGGCTGGGATGCAGGTGGAAAGTGGGAGCCCTTGGCTTATGGGTGCTGTTCCGAGCAATTCCCGAGTCAACACGTCCTCGGGGTTCAAGATGGTGACTGTCTCTCCCTCTCAGGTCCCGGCTCCAGGCAAGAAGGGGGAAGAGACCGAGGCCAAGGGGCAAGCCAGCCAGGAGGTTCTCCCCTTTTCCAAAGCTTTCCTGGGAGTCCCGGCTAACGGCTGCCCGCTTTGGTCAGAAGCGGCTGCATAGGGAGTCAGGAAGGTATGTACTTGGAGTGGCTCCCTTGGGGAGAAATCGGGAAAGGGGGCCGGGAAACGGTCTTGGAAAGGCAGCCGGCTCACAGGGCCTGCCTTTTGGGATGAGCGCATGGAAGGACGCAGGAAAACCGGGAGGAAATGCCTGCAGGAAGCCGGGTGGGGCGGTCCGGGCCGTAGCGGACAATTAAAAGCACAAAACTACTCTAACGACCCCAACACCGCAGGGATTAGGATTATGAGCTCTCCCAAGGACGGGTTGCAGCCGGGGCACTGGTGACCCTTGGGCCTGATGATTCTTTGTCGCCGGGTCGACCTGGGCACATGGGCTGTGCAGGTGCAACCCTGGCCTCCACCGACTAGATGCCAAAGCAACGCCCCTCCAACTCCGGTGAAATTGCCTCCGGGTAGTTCTAGATCGCCCCTGAAGGTCAGACGGAACTCACCAAATTTCACATCGCTAAAAGAGTAATTTGCTGAGAGTTTTCCCATCTGTCCCTCCTTGTTTGACCCTTGTCCACACAGCAATGTGGGTACAGCCATACCATTCAACACAAGACACCGGGAAAGATTTTTACACACACACACACACACACACACACACACACACACACCCATATGCAATGCATTGTGTATGCACACACACGTGTATTAATCCATTGGGCAGAAGCATGGTTTATTTTCTCTCGTTGGACCCTCTGACTCGGTCTTAGCCAATGCGCGGACCTCTCAGCCATCGGGCACCCCCTGCCTGCGGGAAAGGTTCCGCAGAGGGACTCAAGCCCGCTGTCCGGAGCTGAGTGTGTCAGCATGGGGCTGTTCACCCACTGGACCTCTCTTTCTGGGGTGTCTTTGTGACATGGTGACCGGCTGGGATCCATGATGGCCGAGGGGAGGTGGTTATGTGATTGCCCACGAGGACACGTGGCCACTGCTGGGGCAGCAGGCTGTGACCCAAACATACTAAGAAGCCCTCAAGGAAAAAGTAGGGGAAACTCAGGCTGCGGGACCCACAGACCGACGCGGACAGGTGGACACTCGTGGCCTTGCCAAGGGCAGCGCTGGCCCTGTGGAGCCTGGGGCCAGGGACGGATGGGGACGGGGTGCTACAGCTGGACATGACTCTCCCAGGCCACAGCGCTGGGTCTGGGTCTGCTCACACCACAGTGTGAGTGCGATCCCCGATGGGCCACGTGTGCGGCCTCTGAATTTCTTGTTTTTATTTATTTTTAAAATTTTTGTACGTGTTTATTTATTTTTGAGACAGAGAGTGTGAGCCGGGGAGGGGCAGTGAGAGAGGGAGGCACAGAATCCGAAGCAGGCTCCAGGCTCCGAGCGGTCAGCACAGAGCCCGACGCGGGGCTCGAACTCACGGACCGCGAGATCGTGACCTGAGCCGAAGTCGGATGCGTAACCGATTGAGCCCCCAAGGCGCCCCTGGATTTCTTGTTTTTCAAAACACGGACATCGGTTGAAAACATCTGAGTTGCCGGATTATGCGCATGCACGAGTTGGAGAAAGTTCTAAAACTTTAAATATTTTACAAAAGCAATCAAACCCAAATCGATAACCTAAAGGGTCGCCCATCTCTCTCAAAAACCCCGAAAATGAAATTAAGCAGAGTGGCCCGCGGTCTGGACCCCCGGCGCTCCGAGGTGGGCCATGTTGGTGTGGCGTGGGGGCCCGCATTTCTCCTTTTTAAGGATGACCTAAGTCTGTAGGCACTGCGTTGTGAGCTGCCTTCTTTGTGTTTTAAATTAACAGGCTTCTTTAGAACATTTTCCAACGCACAGAGAGGTGGAGCAGAGGATACGGAGTCCCCACATGCCTCCCTCCCAGCTCCCCACTTTCCCTACTGGGTGCCTCTTGCATCGGGGTGGTACCTGTGTCACAAGTGATGGACCGACACCGATAACTGTTACTAACCAAGTCCACCGTTGACGTGAGGGTTCACGCTTCGTCGTGCACATCCCGCGGGTTTTGACAAATGCGTGTCTGTGTCCGCCAGGACAGCTGCACACAGAGTGGTTGAACTGCCCTAAAATTCCTCAGTGCTCCCCCTGCGCACCCCTCCCTGTCCCCCAACCCCGGGCAGCCACTGATCATTCTCCTGTGTCCGTGCTTTTGCCTCTTCTCGAACGTCATGGGCTTGGATTCGCAAGTGCACTTAACGATACACGGCGAGCATCTTTCCAAGTCGGAAAACAGCCATCGAGCTGATCGGTTTAAAAGGATCCCTAGCTTTTCCTGGAACGGATGCCTCCCAACATATTTAACCGGCATGTTTGAAAGTCTCCACTTTTTAAAAAAGAATCATTGGAAGCCATCCTTTGGCGGTCGCCTGCTGCGTGCATCGCCACCCAACTGTCCGCTGACTTCTGGAGGATGAAGCCCCATGAGTGAAGTTCTAGGTCAGAGGTCAGACTGGAAGCTTCTGGGGAGACGGATGGGTTGCCTCCTAGAACCACTCGCCCGATTCGCTGTCGTGAGCGCCGGCTCATCAGGATCATTGGGACCCCGTGGCAGTCAACCCTTGGTGACCACTGTGGACGAACCCAGCTCCGTCATTTGAACAGCCGGTTGGGGCCACAGATCATTGTGAAAATGCCTCCTAGAAGTGTCCGTGTTGGCCGAGGTGCGTGTGTTTGAGTCCTCGGCTGGGGCGTGAGTTTCCTTTGGCCGTTGGAATGAATGACCACACACTTGGTGGAGTGACACGACAGAAACTCATTCTCGAACAGTCTGGAGGCCACAAGTCCCCAGACAAGGTGTCAGCTTGACTCTTTCCTTCTGGAGGCTCCAGGGAGGCTGGTGCAGGCCCCTCCCCCGCTGCTGGTGTTTGCCAGCAATTATTGGCATTTCTTGGTTTGTAGATGCACCCCCCCCCCACTCCCCACCCCCCTCCCGCCCCGCCCGCCCCATCTCTGCCTCTGTCTTCACAGGGAGCGCCCTCTGCGTTTCCCCTCTTCTGTAATGACACTTGTCACTGGATTCAGGGCACCCGGTTAAGCCAGGATGATCTCATCTCGAGATCCTTCACTTAATCACATCTGCAAAGACCTTTCTCCAAATAAGGTCGCGTTCACAGGGACCGGGGGTGGGGGAGGGGGTTAGGAGACGGACATCTCTTTTTGGAGGCCACGGTTCGCCACGCACTAGAGGTGTTTGTACGGAGAAGGATGTGGAGACTTTGCCTCCCGGAGACGTGAGGCTGGACCCCACAGTCCAGGTTCTGGGTATTCGGCAAATGACGCGTTCCTCCCTTCCCCCCACACGTACCCTCACCATACACTACCCCGGCTGGGGTGGGGGTGGGGGGCGCTCAGCAAGCTGCTTTCAGCCGCTCCGTCCCCTAAGACCCCCGGGATCTTCAAGCATGACTTTGTGAAATGCTGCGAAGTTTACCCTTATTCTCTTTACAATGATCTGTGGCCCCAACCGGCTGTTCAAATGACGGAGCTGGGTTTGTCCACAATGGTCACCGAAGGTTGAACGTCACGGGGTCCCGATGACCATTTTGACCAAGGGCTGGCAGTGTGGCTTTGGGCAAGGGGCTGACCCCGTTCGAGCCACAGTTTCTCTGTACAATAGGGATAATAATACATGGGCCTCTGGGGCCCTTGAGGAAATATATAGACACAACACAGAGTGAGGTTTCCGTAACTACTTGCTCCCGATGAAGGGGTGCATCCTTCAGCTTATCCTTCCCAACTGGTTTCCGAGCACCGATCCCGGCTCCCCGCTTCTCCGACCCCCCGCCAGTGCCCCGTGGGTCACTGCCCAGATGTCCAGCCAGGAGGCCGCTCCAGAGGCCCAGCCCCCTTTCCCGTTGCTTTCAAACTCCCTTTTCATCTCAAATCCTCACGCCGCCGGTGACGCATCCGTAGGTAGACACTAAGCGTGACCTTCCTCCGGCTTCTCCTTTTCTGTCCCTCCGGGAGCTATTGAGTGCCGCGCAGCTCAGGGCCTCTCGGCCGCGGCCGGGCCTGCGTTCCTTCCCATCGTAACCGAGCTCGTTTGTCAGAGAAGGTCCCATTCGTGGGAGGAATGATGTGGCCGGGCCCACGCACGCCAGGCCTTCTGATGTCCACGGTGCTCTTCACGTCCCAGATGACAAAGTCAGCAAGTAGACAGCTCTCCTAAGGGACGCACACTGGCGGTCTTGCTTCTGCTGGGGACGTTCGCAGTGAAGCAGACCCCTCCTCGCTCAGAGGGGGCCCTGAGTGGACGGAAGTCTTGGCAGGGGTTCCTGCGAGGAGGGAGACCCTCCCGGGCCTGATGTAACCCCAGGAGCCCGTGACGATGACAGGCAATGGGGATAGGGAGAGGATGGCACCTGTGAGGATGCGCCGCCACCCACGGCCCCGCCACACATGCGGGAGGGACCTGGGCTTCCTTGATTGACACGGTGTCTTGGGCTCCGGGGGGCCTTCCAAAGAGGCCCAAACAACCCAGCCGGACCGCAGGGAACGCACCGTCAAGATGCCCTAATCAGGGAGAAAAATCTAGAGGTTTTGGGAAACTGGAGGCAAAGGAGAGAAACACATCAAAAGCAAACGGAGCTAAGCCCGGAGCTTGCGTGTGAGCCGGGCGTGCACCCCAAGGAATTGAAAACAGGTTGCTCCCCCCAAAACGTGTTGACGCTTGTCTCCAGCAGCATTATTCGCGATCGCCAAAACGTGGCAACGACCCAAATGTCCATCACGGGACGAACGGGTGACCACAGTGTGCTCCAGCCGCCACACGACGGAGTATGACTCGGCCGTAAAGAGGCACGGGGCCCGACCCCTGCTACGGCGGGGGTGGACCTTGAAAACACACCGGCCCACGAAAGAAGCCGGGCACAGAAGGCCACGCCTCGCGCGATTCCGTTTGCATGAAATGTCCAGAACACTCAACTCCAAAGACACAGAAAGTGGATTCGTGGCCGCCAGGGGCTGGGGGGAGGAGGGACAGGGTGTGACGGCTGATCGTTCCGAGTCTGGGGGCAAATTAAACCCCCGCCCGGAGGAAGGAGCGGAGGCCTTGGTGCCAGTAGACCTGGAATCAGTCTCAGCTCCCACATTCGTGGCCTGCCCCGTGGGAACCGGCGAGGGGCCTCGGGCAGGTGCTGACCAAATCGTGACTTTGCGGCTTTGCTCTGCACCCTCCCGGGAGCAGTCGCCCTCAGCCTGACAGCAGGTGGGATCTCATGGTTCTAGAATTCAAGGAGCCTGCAGGCCCAGCCCCCTCCAAACACAGGGTCAGCCCTTTCTTGTGGGCAATCAGGCGGGAGCTGATTTCTGTTTGCCATCTCACGCAGTCAAGATTCCGTAGCACTGAGACAAGTGTCATCATGAACCCACTTTCAGGGAGTGGAGACTGAGGCTCAGAGAGGCTGAGTGGCATGTCCGAGGGCACTGGGCTGGTGAGGGGGCAGACCTGGGGTCTTCTGGCTGCAACCTCAAGGATGTGTCCCCTCGGGTCCTTCCGGGCTGCAGACAGCAGGGCTGGCTTCATGTGGAAGGGACGCTTGGGCCCCACGGGACCCTGTGCCCAGAAGGGTCTGCACTTGATTTGAAGGTTTGCTGTTGTCATCTTGAGCTTCTGAAGTGTTTGAGCAAGGGGCCCACGTTTTGATTTTGCACCAGGCCCCGCAAATGACGTAGCTGATTTGAGGGGAAGGGACGGAGCGATGGGCGCCTGGGGACCGGGGCTCTCTGCACAGTGCCCCAAGCCTCAGCCTCCCAAGCTGCAAGGTGAAGGAGGGGGGGCGGCTAGGCCAAGATTTCCCAGTGTGTGTTCCTCGCACACGAGCCCCTCACGGTGCACTGAGGCCCCGGGGCCTCCCAACAGTGAGTCTGTGAAACCGAGGGCAGCTCAGCAGGGTCAGACATCTGTGCAGCCTTGCAACAAAGAACTGTCGTAGGGTATTCGTGCTTTCTAAACACACGAGGCCCCGTAAGCCCTTAAACAGATAGGATACGTGCAGGGAATGCCCTGGAAAATGCACGACCAGCACGGGTCCCAACTCCCTCCCACGTGCCGCCTTCAGTTTACCTTCCCCGGCAGCGGTCACGTCAGGCAGGGAAGCTCAGAGCAGGCCCGCCAGGCACAGATCAAGGACGAAGGCCCCGGCAGCCCTGGAGAAGTTTCCGGAGATGGGCAAGTGGCCTGAATTGCCCTCTGCTCCACCTTGCAGGGCTCCTTGGTGTCTGACGCGGCAGAACAGCAGACCCGAAGCAATCCCACCTTTGTGAGGGGCTGGTGCGCGGGGGGGCTGTCCCGCTTGCTGTGGAGCATCAGGAGATCCCTCGGCCACGTTCAGGGCCACGTGCCCCCTGGAACCTCCAAGTCGTCCAGCGTAGGGCGGCCCTGAGGCGGAAGCAGCACGGCCCCTGCCCCCACCCCGCCCCCATCTGCCGGGTCTGTGCCCGCTGAGGCCTCGTGGCACCCGATTTTTGCATGTTCGCCTGCCTCGGAGCTGAGACACGCCTGTCCCCGGCCGCTCTCCGGGGCCAAGGCTGCCGAGGCCGTCAACCCGGCTCTGAGCTTCTCTGGATTTGAACGAGGGGTTTGAGAGATGCGCCGAGTGCCATCAAGCTCGGTTTCTCGGGCTCGCCGCCCTTCGTGTTTGCCCTTGGGAGAAATGCTCTCCGTGCAGATCCTTTGGAGATTTCGAGCTGAGGTTGTCCCTTTACTGTTGAGTGGTAAAAGTTCCTACTGTATTCTAGATGTGCGTCCCTTATCAGGTGTATTGATTTGCAGACATTTTCTCCCACGCTGTGGGCTGTCTTTGCATGTGCTTGAAGCACAGACGTTTTCAGACAGTCTCATTTATCTATTTTGTTCTTTGTTGCTCATGGTGCTTGGGAAGGTTTTGACTGAAGGCTGTCTCAGCTGAACACAGGGTTGGAAACAACTGACTTCGTGGGGGAGGCTGCCTGGTGCCCAGCCCCGCCTCTCATACTCCATGCCCCAACCTGTGCCCGGCCCCCAAGGCCCATCTTGCCTGGGCTCTGTCTCTGCTGCACTTGAAGCCCCCCCCCGGTTGGTCCTCCTCCTCCTTTCTTCTCTTGGAGGCAAGTGGACATCCATCCATCCATCCATCCAACCATCCATCCATCCCTCTAACCATCCATCCATTTATCCAACCATCCATCCATCCACCCAACCATCCATCCATCCATCCATCCATCCATCTTTCCATCCATCAATCCATCCATTTATCCAACCAACCATCCAACCATCCATCCACTTATCCAACCATCCATCCATTTATCCAACCATCCATCCAACCATCCATCCATCCTTCCATCCATCCATCCATCCATCCATCTATCCATCCATCCATCCATCCATCCATCCTTCCATCCATCCATCCATCCAACCATCCATCCATCCATCTAACCATCCATCCATTTATCCAACCATCCATCCATCCATCCAACCGTCCATCCATCCATCCACCCATCCATCCATCCATCCATCCATCTTTCCATCCATCCATCCATTTATCCATCCATCCATCCATCCATCCATCCATCCATCTATCCATCCTTCCATCCATCCATCCATTCATCCAACCATCCAACCATCCATCCATCCAACCATCCATCCATTTATCCAACCATCCATCCATTTATCCAACCGTCCATCCATCCATCCATCCATCCATCCATCCATCCATCCATTCATCCAACCATTTATCCAACCATCCATCCATTTATCCAACCATCCATCCATTTATCCAACCGTCCATCCAACCATCCATCCATCCATCCATCTATCCATCCATCCATTCATCCAACCATTTATCCAACCATCCATCCATTTATCCAACCATCCATCCATTTATCCATCCATCCAACCACATGTTAGCTAAGAGATGCTGGTTCTAGCTCTAGTTCTGGAAACACAGTGGTAAACACGACAAAACAAAAGAAACAAGGAAACTTCAGCCCACAGGAAGACCCCTCGTTGGGAAAGCCTCTCCTGACCTCTCCCCTGCCTGTCCATCCTCAGTGAATGCCACCACCATGCTGGGCACCATGTGTGCTAGGGGGAGGTGACCCTTCGGACAGCAACAGTGATTACTTATTCCTTCTAGTCTCCCGACCAGGTTACTAACTTCTTGAGGCAAGGGCAAACTCGGCCATCCTCAAGTCCTGGAGCCCAGTGCCCGGCATTTACAGTCAAGAAATGCGTGGCTCTCTTGCCTGTGGTGTTTCTGCCAGAATTTGCACAGAGCTGCACCTGGTTCTGGTTCATTACAGATCAGGTCAGCTGAACGCACACACTTCTGAGGGTGATGGTTTACATGCTGAAGCCCTGACCTGGGAGCATTTGCTGTGAGTTGGAAGCTGTCGCAAGAAGCATAAAATACATAAAACAGGAGTTCCTGGGTGACTCAGTCAGTTGAACGTCCGACTCTTGATTTTGTCTTAGGTCATGATTCCAGGGTCGTGGGATCGAGTCCCACATTAGGCTCTAAGCTGGCAGTGGTGATGCCTGCTTGGGATTTTCTCCCTCTCTCTCTCCCTCTCCCCCCTCCCTGGCTCGTGCTCGCGCACTCTCTCTCTCTCTCTCTCTCTCAAATAAAAATAAAAAATAAAAACATAAAACAAGAGAGTAAAATGAGACTAACTGTGTTTGGGGGAAAATTCCTCAAAACAAAGGTCAGAACTGCATGTTGAGTCGGAGAGGCCAGAGCAATTAAATTTGCAACAATTAAATTTGGGTTTGAGCCTCGCGTCGGGCTCTGTGCTGACAGCGTGGAGCCTGTTTGGAATTCTCTCTCTCCCTCTCTCCGCCCTCTCCCCACTCACATGAGCACACTCTCTCCTTCTCTCTCAAGATGAATCAATAAACATTAAAAAATGGTGAACTGTTGGGGCGCCTGAGTGGCTCAGTCGGTTGAGCATCCAACTTTGGCTCAGGTCGCGATCTCGCGGTTTGTGGGTTCCAGCCCCGCGTCGGGCTCTGTGCTGACAGCTCAGAGCCTGGAGCCCGCTTCGGATTCTCTGTCTCCCTCTCACTCTGCCCCTCCCCCGCTCGCACTCTGTCTGTCTGTCTCTCTCTCAAAAATAAATAGACATTAAAAAAAAATTTAAAAATGGGGAACTGTATGATATACGAATTTATATCTCAATAAAGTTGGTTAAAATAAATTGCTCATAGGCCTGGTGGATGAGAACTCTATCATGTGAGATGAGGTTTGGGGTCTCAGGTCTACTCTAGAGAAAGCATGGTGGAGACTAGTACGGACAGACTGCCCAACAGACAGACTTGGAGATGCCCAAGGGTGTTTTACGGCATGGCGAGGCCCCAACAAGTCTTCTGGGGGGAAGGCCTCTGTTTGGGGCGCATCTCTGCCCCATATATTGTGAATTCTCTCTCCGGAGCAGAGTAAGCTTGCACTCAGAGCCATCCACACTGCTATGGCCAGATGCTCCTGTGGTCGCGGGTGTGCACTCGAAGGCACCTGTTGTTTACTTACCGAGGACGTGCCGTGTGCAAGGCACGGTGCGGGATGGGACAGGTGCTGGGGCACGACCAGACTCAATGACGTCGACCCAGATGTGCCCTCACAGGCTCCCACTCCAGGTCAGTGGCACTATCTGCGCTCAGGCAAGAAACCACACTGCAGCTGCCTCCTGGGATCGGGCCTTCACCCTTGACCTCGTAGCTCCAGGGCCATGCCTAGTAGATCCTGTGCCCAAATGGAGGCTTCCGGGCAAGTGGACTGGGCTCCCGGGAGCACAGTGGACACACGGTGTCCCCTTAAGCTGTTTATGGAGGAGAGCGCGAGGGACTACGTCCTCTGGGCCTCATCCTTGGCCCCCTGGCGGACTGGATATCCGAAGCCACCTGGCATCCGCAGTCCCGAGACCATCCCCACACAGCAGACATGCCAGAGTTTTCTCTGCGGTCGCCACTGCCATCAGGCTTCAGCAGGCATGTGAAGGTCACCCTCAGTGACCAGCGTGCTTTTTCTTGTGATGTCCGGAGTGTTCCTGGCCAGTCCGAGTAATCAGGAACCCACCAAAGCTGGCTTTCCCAGGTGGGGGCCCCGGAAGGGGAGGAATTGGGGCCAGGAGATGGACACACAGGGGACAAGGTGGATTTCTGCCACCAGATCAGACTGGTCACCATCTCAGTGCTGAGGGAGGGGCCCCTCTGGCTTCTTCAGACCCGGAAGCAGAGCGCAGACACGGGGAGCTCTGGGGAGAGCGCCAGGCAGGGATGGGGAGCCCTGGGTCCAGTGCAGCCCCTCTACCCCCGCTGTTCCTCGCTGAAAACTGGGTAAGGACCCGCCTGGCAGGTGACAGCACATATAACAGCCGTCTGGCTGCTCTCCGGGGCCAGCACCACGGCCGCACTCTGCATCGACGGCCGGGCTCTGGTCTGGGTCTGGCGCCCACTGAACCTCTGTCACCTCCTGCCCTGTACCTGTTCATGGGGACAGAACCTGGAAGCAGGCAGAGAGTGCATTCCAGCTTGCATCCGCGGGGCTCCCAGCCCACCCCAGCGGGGTCGCGGGCACCCTGGACTGTCCACCTCACGTTCCCAGGGCCCCGCCCCACCTCGGCCCACCCTAGGCCCATCTGAGAGCTGGTGGCCTGAGGGGCTGCGGGCTCGGGGCCAGACTGTCAGTGGGACCGGGCAATAAATTTCTAGAGAGGTTTGGAGAAACTTACCTGGGGCATGCTGGGTCTGGGGGAGGGGCTTGAGCAGAGGCGTGGCTGCCTGAGGGGCGGGGCTGCCTGAGATAAGGACCCTGTCCCCATGGCTGGACCCTGACGACCTCTTCCCGTCAGCCTCCTGTGCCCAGCATCGACCGACTTCACCGTAACCCCAGCTGCGGACATGAAGGGCTCATCTTGGGGCTTTCCAGGGTCAGGACCTCAGCTTCGGTCTAGGACCTTCCACCAAAACCCTGTTCCTCATTCCCAGAGTTCCAGATCAACAGACGTTCCATCAGTCATTGGACAAACATTTGTGACTGTGGACGTTGAGGACACAGTTTTGAACAACACGGCCTCGGTCCCCGCCCTGAGCTCTTACCTCCTGGGGGGAGATGGAAAATAAGCAAGAAACCAGGAAAGGGCACAGGAAGGGACCTGTCCCGGAGGGGAAGGAAGAACTCTGTGGGGAGAGTGTGGCCACACCTAGAGCTCCCTCCCAGTCAGGGCAGGGAGCCCAGCTTCCGCTTGGATGCCACCTCCTGGGTTTTCCTTTGGAGAAAGCATTAAATGTCTAGTGATACCATCAGTCTGACACAATTGGGTTTTCACCCATTATGTCCTTTCTAGTCTCTTTCAGCTCTGTGCTCACCTCGGAGTCAGATGCTGGGGCTTCCAGAAAGAAAGAAATGTGGTTCCTATTCCAGGGTGACAGCTTGGTCTCGGGTGGGGGACACACAGGGTCATGCAGCCTCCCCCAGGCTCCAGGCTGCGTGGGAGTTGGTCCCGTCGGGGAGCTCAAGACCTCTTGGAAGAAACGGCACCTAGGCTTAGGCCTCAAACACGGTCAGGAGTTTGTCAGAAGAGAGAGATGGAAAGGCATTTCAGGCCATGAATATTTCCCATGTTTCTATAATCCTTTAAAAGCCATTTACAATGGTTACATAAGGTTTTGGATGTGTCATGATTTGCTTTACGTTTCCTTCCTGGTAGGAGAAGAGGTTTCGGGGCGGAGTCTTAGACCCTTTCCTGCCCTGGTTTGGCATCCACTCCCCCTGATGCACAGGGCAGGGGAGGAGGGGCAGAGAAGTGTCAGATGCCTCTTACCGGCCCCCCTGAGAGCCTCAGAGATCAGGATCTCGGCACAAGAAGGGACTTCACAGATCACCTGTTCCCATTCTCTTGTTTTTTGGGTGAGGAAGCTCTGACCTTATCCATGGTTTTAGGGCCTGGTGTAATTATCCTTTTATGGGAAGAATAAGCAGAATTCAATAAAACACATCAAAGAAGAGTTAAAACATTTTGGGGGGAGGTACCGAAACTGCATTAAATTTATGTACAATTTCCGGGAAAACCAACACCTTTAAGATATTGAGTCTTTTATCCCCAAACATGTTGCATTATAGATACATTTTTGTTAGATTTACTCCTAGGTCACTCGTGTGTGTGCACATCATTTGTTTTTGTCACTATTACAAAGGGCATCTTTTCCAAACTTGTGCTTTCTAACTGCCTGTCGCTGCTTTATAGAAATGAAGTTGAGTTTTGTTTATGGGTTTTGGAGCTACTTGCCTTGGTTAGCTCTCTTGTTAAAGATTTCCCACAGGTTACCTTTTGGATTTTCTGTGTCGACATAGGCAAGTAGTAAGATTTTTTCCTACCTTTCCTCTTCCTTATTGTATTTCCTTTTCATGTCTTATTTCATAGGTTAGGACCACAAATTTGAAGAATTTGTGAAGAATTTGTGTTATGTAGAAGAATCTGATACTTGATCTTAAACAGAATTCATTTAGCATCTCTCCATCAACTATAATGATTAGTATGGGTATTTTGATAGATGCTCTTTATCAGATGAATGACTCTCCCTTCTGGGTTTTTTTTTTGTTGTTGTTGTTGTTTTTGCTAAGATTTTTAAAACCATGATTAGATATTGCATTTTATTGAAGGCTTACTTTTTGATTTAATAAAACAATCATGTGGTTTTCCTCTTTTAATCTGTCATTGCGGTATATTACATTAATAGACTTTCTAAACCAATCCCGTATTCCTGGGATAAACCCAATTTGGACAGGACTTATTATCAACTCTTTAGGACTCTAAATTTCAAGTATTGCATGTACCGTGTCTTAGTTAACTCAGGCTGTTCTAACAGAATGCCATCAATGAGGTGGCTTGGACAACAGAAAAATACTTCTCACAGTTCTAGAGGCTAGAAGTCTAGTATCAAAGTGCTGGCTGATATACTTCCTGGTGAGAGCTCTCGTCCTGGTTTGCTGGTGGCCAGCTTCTCACCGTGTTCTCACACAATGGAGAAAGAGAGCTCTGGTCTCTTCCTTTTCTTATAAGGATGCTAATCCCATCATGGGGGACCCACCTTCAAGATCTCCTCTAAACCTAAACACCACGCCACCCCCCCACCCCAAAGGCCCATCTCCGAACACCATCACATCGGGGGTTAGGGCTTCAACCCGTGAATTTGGAAGGGACAGAAACATTCAGTCCATGATATGCTGCATCTGATCATTTGTAATATGAAATATATGTATTTTTAATCACTTGGTTCTAGGTGTTTAAAAAGCTGTACTATGATGTTTTCCCTTGACCTTTGCTTTATTATTTAAAATTTTTTTTAAGATTTTATTTTTGAGTAATCTCTACATGAGGCTTGAACTCATAACCCCAAGATCCTCATACAATAGAGTTGTATGCTCTATTGACTGAGCCAGCCAGGCGTCCCTTTGACTTTTAGATGCACGTTTTCTAGTGCAAACACTTGGGTTTTCTCTAGGTGTCTCTCTGCTACTGACTTCTAATTTAAGTGTGTTGAGATCAGAGAATGTGATCTGTAGACCCCAGCTCAGGTGAGGTTAGCTTCATGTCTAGTGTGAAGTTAATTTTTGTAAACGTATTGTAAATGTAAATGTATTGTAATGTATTGTAAATGTATTCTATGTGCTTATAAAGAATGTGCACTTTTCAGGGCACCTGTGTGGCTCAGTCGGTTGAGGATCCAACTTCAGCTCAGGTCATGGTCTCGTGGTTCATGAGTTCGAGCCCCACATGGGACTTGCTTCTGTCAGTGTGGAGCCCACTTCAGATCCTCTGTCCCTCTCCTTCTGCCTCTCCTCCACTTGCATATGCTTTCTCTCTGTCTCTCAAAAATAAGTAAATAAAACATTAAAAAAAGAATATGCATTTTTCTACTGTTAAGTACAATAGTTTATAAATATTCGTTAGGTAAAGCTTTTAATTTGTTCTCGATATTCAACTGATTTTTGCCTTCTTGATTTACTAGTTACTGGGAGACAAATATTAAAATCTCTCCCTTTGTTAAGTTTGCCAATTTATTATTTTTTAAAGTTTATTTTATTTTGAGAGAGACTGAGAGAGCATGCACAGGGAAGGGGCAGAGAGAAAGGGAGACAGAGAATCCTAAGCAGGCTCCATGCTGCCAGCACACAGCCCAGTGCAGGGCTTGAACTCATGAAACCATGATATCATGACTGAGACAAAACCAAGAGTCAGACGTTTAGCCAAGTGAGCCACCTGGGCACCTCTACCAATTTCTTTTTAAAATCCTGTTAATTTTTGTTTTATATTTTGAAGCTCATCACTGGGTGTGCAAAATTTTAGAATCATTATATATTCTTATAAATTGATCCTTTTCTTCATATAGTGATCTTTGTGATCTTTGTAGTGCCTTTTGGTTTATAGTCTATTATATTTGATATTAATATCACTACACCATCCTTTTTTTGGTCTACATAGCCTGGTATATATTTTTCTATTCTTTGTTTTATAGTATCCTTACATTCTTACATTTGGAAGGATCTCTATAAAATAGCATATATGCAATAGATATATTATATTTGTGTATATATACACAATTTAAAATTAGTCCACATCTTTATTTTCCTCCCAAATAAGGCAAGGACCTCAATTCACTTTTTTTTTCCATCCTGTCTTCCAACCTATGTAATAGTTTCATGCGGTAGTTTGGTTTCATTCTGTTCCATACCCCCCAAATTATGGGAGTTATATGTAGTCAAAATGTATTTAAATTCACGCACATACTTCTTAGTATATATGCTCAGTGTTTCTTATTGGATCTCAAATCTCACTTCTGGAATAATTTTTCTTCTGTGTAAAGTCTGTCCTTTAGAATTGCCCTTGGTTAAGGGTATCTCAATTTTAAACTCAGTTTTTTTATTGTCTGAAAATGTCTTTTCTTAGTTCATGTCTCTGAAAAATGGTTTCTCCGAGTATAGAATTCTAGGTTGGACAATCATATTCTTTTAATGCAGTGGAGATTTGTATTCATTTCCCATTGGTGCTGCAACAGATTATCTTAGTGGTCTAAAACAACACACCCTTACCCTCTTGTAGAGGTCAGATGTCTGAAACGTGGCTCGCTGGGCTAAACCCTAGGGTTACTGGGGCTTTGTTCCTGCTGGAGGCTCCAGGAGAGAGCCCGCTCTTGCCCTTCTAGCCTCTAGGGGCTGGTGTTCCTTGGCTTTTGGTGGCATCACCCAAACTCTGCCTTCTTCTGCTCCATAGTCGTACCTCCCTCTGCCTCGCTCTCATAAGGACACTTTTGGATACACTGGGCCCGCTGAGATGACCCAAGACGATCTCCCCAACTCAAGATCTTTCCCTTTGCCCCGTCTAAGAGGTCCCTTTCACCATGAAAGTTCAGGTGTACATGCGTTCTGGGCATTCAGAAGTTGACATCTTCAGGGGCCATTACTCAGTCTCCTATGTTATTTCAGTCACTCCTGGCTTTCACTGTTGTCGTTGAGAAGACCTCAGTTGACGCAACTGGTGTTCTTTTGTAAATGATCTTTTCCTTTTTGGATACTTCTAAAACTTGCAGTGTGGACCTTTCACTTGGATGCACCCGTTGTGAGCTTATCTTAACATTTTTTTGTTGTGTGTTTTAGAAGCCATGATCTTTTCGAATATTCTGTCTCTCCATTCCGTCTATTATCCTTCTTTTATCTCCAATTGAGCTGTTTGTTACTTTCTCACATCGTGTAAACTGATGCAAGCTTTTTTCCTTTTTATAGCTGAGGCGCATTTCATCGTATGCACGTACTATACTCTGTGCATCCATTCACCTACTAAAGGGCATTTTAGTTGTTTCCAATTTGGGCACTTATGAGTAGAGCTGCCCTAAACATTTGCATGTAACTTTTGTGTGAACACACATTTTCATTTCTTTAGGGTGAATATCTAAGATTGGGATTGCTGGGTCATATGGTCAGTGTGTGTTTGACTTTTTAAGAAACGGACACACTGTTTTTCAGAGTGGCTGTATCAGTTTGCGTTCCCACCAACAATACACAAAAGTTTCTGTCACTCTCCAGCCTTGCCAGCACTTAGTATTGTAAGTATTTTTAATTTTAGTTCTTCTAACAGTTGAGGAGTGGTACTTCATCATGGTTTTGGCTCGTATTTCCTTAATGGCTAATGAGGGAAGGTTTATAAGCTTATCACTATCTGTACACCCCCTTTGGTGAAGTGACTGTTCGAGTCTCCCCCACACATTTCAATTCAGTGGTTTGGTAAAGTATAAAATTTTCTTACTATTGACTTTTGAAAACTCTTTATATATTCTGGATATAAGCCCTTTGTGGGATATTCTGGATATAAGCCCTTTGTGGGATATATGGTTTGCAAATATCTTTTTCTCAGTCCGTATTTTCTGTCTCTATTCCTTGAATGATGTCATTCTCAGAGCAAATCCTTTTACTTGTAGCAAAGTTTGATTTACAGGTGTTCTGTTTCATGCCTTTAGTGTTGTGTTCGGACCTCTTTGCCTAGCTCCAAGCCACAGAGATGTTCTCGCCTATCTTTTGGTAAAATGTTATAGTTTTATGTATTATATTTGTATCTGTAATCTACTCTGAGATAATTTTTGTAGAAGATGTGAAGTTTTGCATGAAGTTTACTTATTAATTTATTTTGCACATGGATGTTCCAGCACCATTGGTTGAAAAGATCATTCTTCATTGGGTGGTTTTGCACCTTTGTTAAAGATCACTCTGTCAAATTTTATGTGGGTGTGTTTCTGGGGTTTCTATTCTGTTCCATTGGTCTATATCACCAATCCTTAGCCAATGTCACAGCATCTTGATTATTGCAGCCTTATGGTATATCTTAAAACTGAATAGTATAGTCCCTTCAACTTTAATGTTTTCGAATTCTTTTTAGCTATTTTCATTCATTTGCTTTTCCATATCAGTGCTAGAACCAGTTTGCATATATCTAATTTTTTTTAATTTTTTACATTTATTTATTTTTTGAGAGACATAGAGAGATGGAGCACAAGCTGGGGAGGGGCAGAGAGAGAAGGAGACACAGAATCTGAAGCAGGCTCCAGGCTCTGAGCTGTCAGCACACAGCCCAATGCAGAGCTCGAACTCACAGACTGTGAGATCATGACCTGAGCCAAAGTCGGAGGCTTAGCCGACTGAACCACCCAGAAGCCCCAGTTTGCATATATCTACAAAAAAATCACACTAAGATGTTGTTTGGAATTGCACTAAATCTATGGATGAACTTGGAAGAATTGGCACCTGTACTGGGTTGAGTTCCAATTTACGAATATGGTATTTCTCTCTATTTAGGTCTTCCTTGAGTTCCTTCATTTTCACTTAGCTATTTTCAGCATATAGATATTGTACATGTTTTGTTAGATTTAAACCTAACTATCTTACTTTTTTAAGAACTTATTATAAATAATTTTGTTTAAAAATTTTTATTTTCCAGTTATGCATTGCTGACATATAAATATACAATCAATATTTGTGTAGTAACCTTGTATCTTATGACCTTGCTAAACCCACTTAGTAGTCCTAGGCAGTTTTTTTGGTTCTTATTGCTGTAGATTTCTTGGGATTTTCCATGTAGATGATCATATTAACTGGGAATATGGATAGTTTTATTTCTTTCTTTCCAATCTATATTCCTCTCTCATTTCTTTTTCTTGTCTTATCATATTGGCTGAGATTTCTACTACGATGTGGAATAGGAGTAGTGAGAATGGACCTCCTCACCTTTTCTTAAACTTTGGGGAAAAGTCATTTACCATAAAGTATGATGCAAAAGAGGTTGATATTTCATGGGTTAAACTATTTTTTTAATTGAGGCATTCATAGGGAGGCCTGGGTGCCTGAGTTAGTTGCACGTCCGACTTTGGCTCAGGTCATGATCTCATGGTTCATAGGTTTGAGCCCCGCGTTGGGCTCTTTGCTGACATATTTAGCACATGGATGTTCCAGTACCATTCGATTCTGTGTCTCCCTCTCTCTCTCTGCCCCTCCCCTGCTCATGCTCTGTCTGTCTCTCTCAAAAAATAAATAATAAAACATTAAAATATTTTTGTAAGTGAGACATTCATAAAACATAAAACCAACCATTTTAAGGTGAACAACTCAATGGTCTTTCATGCATGCATATGCGATGTTGTGTAACCACTACCTCTGTCTAGTTCCAAAACATTTTCATCACACTAAAAGGAAAACCATAGCCACTGAGTACTTGGTCCCCATCTGGTTAACTTTTAGGAGTGGGAAATGAGATAGGAGGCCACTCTGAGATGCGGTTCCTGCCCAGGCACCTGGGTGTTTCTGCACAACATTCTCTTTTCCTGGGCATCTGGCCTCTCTTCACACTCCCTTTCCTCCCCCACCACCACCCTAGACTTGTACATCTCTCACAAAGGATCAGGTTTGAAGTCTTCCCTCAGACTCCCCTCTCTAAAACAGAGCTTCTCAGCTCTTAGGGATCTTGTTCTCAAGATTCTGGTTCAGTGGGTCTGGGTAGGGCATTTTTAACAAGCTCCCAGGTGATGCTGAGGTAGGACCCAGGCCAAGAGCCAACCGTCCTAGACAGTGTAAGGTGCTCTCTCTAGGGGATGGTGACACTTGTCACTTCTCTTTCATTCTTTTGGTGGAAGCAAGTCATATGGCCACACCTAACGTCAAGTGGAATGGGGAAGATCAACCCACCACGTGCTGGTAGAGAGCAGGCCGGAAGTTACCGGAGAGCAGCTTTCCTGGCAAGTGCTCCACATCTGAGTGATGTATTGGAGCTCACCTGCAAATACCTGCATTTCCGGGCTGGACTGTATTACCTATGTTTACAGAATCATTGTGAGAACTGAACAAGACAATGGACATAAAGCTCCCTCAAACCCACATGTCCCAAGCATTGTGAGGAAAAGTGCATGTGCTCCCGGCCTGGGCAGGGACTGCTTCCCGCCCCTTGCCCTCTGTGCCAGCCCCTTAGCCCCCTTCTGGCACGTGTGTCCTTCAAGCTGGGTGCACCGGCTCCCCTCTGCCCAGAGCAGTGGTCACATGGCTCCCCTATGCAGTTGTTACCTCCTCAAAGAGGACTTTTGGAGCCATTCCCTGGACCATGGCAACCCCAGTGCACTGGACCTCCTTAGCTTATTTCTTTTCAGAGTGCTTATCTCGACTGGACATTCTATTAGATGTTTGCCTGTTTATTTTAGTCTATCGCCCACCCCAGAATTGTGAACTCCGTGCAGATAGAGGCTTGAGCGTCCTTGGTCTTAGAACAATCTTGTGCTGGGTTGAATAGTGTCCCCACCACATGCATGCACCTCCCAGAACCTCAGAAGGTGACCCCATTTGGATATGGGTTGATGCAGATGTAATAAGCGAAGATGAGGTCAAAATGGAGTAAGATGGGCCCTAAATCCACATGACTTATGTCCTTACAAGGAAAGGGACACTTGGTCACAGAGACACAGGGAGAAAGCCATGTGATTACGGACACAGAAACTGGAAAGATGTTGCCACATGTCAAGGAACATTGAGGATTGCTGGTGATCACTGGAAGCTGAGAGAAGCAAAGAAGCATCCTCCCCTAGAGCCTTCAGAGAGAGCAAAGCCTGTCAACACGTTGATTTTGGACTTCTGGTTTCCAGGCCTATGCGAGAATACACTTCTGTTGTGTTTGTGGCACTTTGTTACAGCAGCTAGAGAAACTAATACACTTCTCAATAAGTATTTGTTGGATGGATAGATGGAAAGATGGATGTGTGGATGGGTGAGTGGCTGGCTGTCTGGATGAGTGTGTTGGTAGATAGACGGGTGGATGGATGGATGGGTGGATGGTTGGGTGGGTGGGTGGATGGGTGGGTGAATGAGTGGATGGGTGGATGGGTGGGTGGATGGATGGATTGATGGATGGATGGGTGAATGGTTAGATGGTGGATGGATGGATGGATGGATGGTGGATGGATGGATGGGTGGTTGGGTGGTTGGGTGGGTGGATGAATGGATGGATGGGTGGATGGGTGGATGGGTGGGTGGGTGGGTGGATGAGTGGATGGGTGGATGGGTGGGTGGATGGGTGGATTGGTCGGTGGATGAATGGGTGGATGGGTGAGTGGGTTGGTGGAGAAATGGGTGAATGGATAGATGGTGGATGGATGGATGAATGGATGGGTGGGTGGTTGGGTGGGTGGGTGGGTGGATGGTGGATGGATGGATGAATGGATGGGTGGTTGGGTGGGTGGATGAATGGATGGATGGGTGGGTGGGTGGATGGTTGGGTGGGTAGATGGGTGGGTGGATGGGTGAGTGGGTTGGTGGAGAAATGGGTGGATGAATGGATGGATGACTGGATGGATGGATGGATTGATGGATGGATGGGTGAATGGATAGATGGTGGATGGATGGATGGATGGATGGATGGATGGATGGGTGGTTGGGTGGGTAGATGAATGGATGGATTGGTGGATGGGTGGATGGTTGGGTGGGTGGGTGGATGGGTGGATGAGTGTGTTGGTAGATAGACGGGTGGATGAATGGATGGATGGATGGTGGATGGATGGATGGGTGGTTGGGTGGGTGGATGAATGGATGGATGGGTGGATGGGTGGATGGTTGGGTGGGTAGATGGGTGGGTGAATGGGTGAGTGGGTTGGTGGATAGGTGGGTGGATGACTGGATGGATGGATAGATGGATGAATGGATAGATGGTGGATGGGTGGATGGCTGGGTGGATGGCTGGGTAGATAGACAGGTGGGTGGGAGGATGGGTGGGTAGTCAGGTGGATGGATGAACAAGTAAACACACACCCTTTCTCACAGTGGTCTGTAATGATCGGTGGGGTTGTTTCCCCCTTCTGTGAGTTGCTCAAGGACATGGGCTGCGCCTTTTTTGCCCGTGGCCATAACATACCTGCTGGGTGGATGCCTATGGGAACTTGGGTGAGCAGTGCCAGTGACCAGGAGGCTCATAGGGACCTACCTTACACAACGTGGCAGGAGTTGCACCTTGAGCCCCAGGGCGCGGTGGGAAAGGTGCATGGGAAGCTGTTTGGACCACCCCTGGCCGTCTGCAGGCAGCAGGAAGAGACGAGCCTCCAGGGAGGAGCAAAGTGGCAGACACAGCATCCGGCTCACGGCCAACAGAGTGGTGTTGCCTTTGCCCCAGAAATGGGCCAAGGCGGCTCCTTCTCTCCCAGCTGCAGATACTGGCAGGGAATTTCCTGGAAACCATTGTGATATTTCGGTCTGTGCCCTCGAGGTCTTCTGGAACCCTCCGACAGTGAGGAGCAGGCTCAGTGACACAATGATAGCACTGTCGCTGGTGAAGCCTCGGTTTTGTGTGTGTACGTGGGGGGTGCTTTTTTGTTGGCCTGTTAATCAAAATCAAAAGTTTTCTAGTCTTGAAAGCAACTGAATCATCTGAAGTATTTCTTTAAAGGCCCCTCTGGAGCTAGCACCCGAGTAGATACTGCTGAGGTTTTAGAACTAGAGGACCAAGGAACCCATCCCAACGGATGCCAGAAGTTGGGGTCTTTGGAAACCCCCCCTCCCTCCAAGCTCAGCTTGATTCCTAGATGTTTAAGGGAGGAGAACACTCAAAGCCAACCGGCCTGTGGGTTTCAGGCACGTGGCCTCCAGCTGTTCAGCCCCGACCACTGCCCCTTCTGAAAGGCTGGGCCACACCCAGGGCTGGGATTAGTCAAGCATCCTTCCAAATGTTTTGGGTACAGCAAAACCCCACATCTATTTGCCAAGTTATTTTTCATTTAATTATTAAGCCTGAGCGTCTTCCAAGGGGAATTTAATCCTTGTGTTTGTGATTCATCTCTCCTTAATTCATCGGCGCGCTTCATAAAGCCCTCGCGGGTGTCCGGGACGCCTTCGGAATCTCTTAAGAGGCTCTCTACACCCCCGCTCTCCGCTCGCCCCCTTGTAGACAGGAAGCTGAACTTTGCCAACATTGAATGAACTTGAACACCAGGAGGACGGAGCCGAGCCTGGGATTCAGAACCCCGGAATTTCGAGAGGGTTCTCAGGCTGCGGTGAGCAGCGTGAACTGTAGAGAGACAACGGCGAGGAAGCATCCGGAACGTTAGCAGATCGCGTGCCCTCTGGATTCAGCAGCTGATGGGCCCGAGTGGCGCTCGTGTTGGTGCCTTGGCAGGTGGTGCCAGACGTAAGGGGAGGTGCGTGTGGAGGGTCCTGAGACGTGAGAAGAGCCACCCTTTTCTGCTCAGAGGCACTGAGAAAGTCCCCAGGGTCTGCCCCGGCCTCACTCTCCACATGGGACCGGGGAGCGGGGGATGGGTCCTGGAGCCTCCTGCTTCTCCCTCCAGGTGATGCATGAACCCACTCAGCCGCCAGACCCCAGTGTAGGTCCCACCTCCTCCAGGAAGCCCTCTCCTGGCAGCCATGGCGTGTTTCCAATGTGGCGTGGAGGCCAGCCGGCCAGGCGGCAGGACACCCAGGTTCCCTGCCCCCTTACCCCAAGTCCCTCAACCCCGCAAGGGGACATGCTTTGCCTCTCTAGGCCTCAGTTTCCTCACCCGTAAAACTGTTCGCAGGTGGCTGAGGTCCCGTCCGATGCGATTATTCCATGAATCTTAGAGTGGAATGTTCTGGTCCAAGTTGAGGTCCTGGCAAAACTGCCTTTCCTATCGCTGATGGTGTGGCTTTGTGACTCATTTGTCAAGAACCCGAGGTCCCGAGAAATGTTTCCAGGAGGCGGGGCGGTCCTCGAAACAGACCCCCCAGCCGGTCAGTCCCCAGGCTGGAGGACAGCGGATGGGAAAAACACGACACAGGTTTTCCCCGTGATTTCGGTCGGGGGCAGGGGTGGGGCGTTGCTGGCTGTTCAGAGTCTCCTCCCACCAGTTGCAGGGGTGCTGTGGTCACTGCCAGCACTTGTCCCCAGTGCGGGGCTTGGCACCATGGGGATGGCAGCAGAGGAGAGCCGACTCCCGCGGTCCGCCAGCTTCGCGGGCTGCAGAAGGCTGTCCCGTGGGCACCGGGGCACCGGCGATCGGGGCTCAGAGAAACCGGCACGGCAGACTGTGTGTGGGTACGGCGGTGCGGGGTCAGGGAGGGAGTGGAGGGAGGGGGGCGGCCGGGGGCAGGCGGGCAAGTGGGGAGGACAGAGGTTGGGGCCCCGGGATGTTCTCCAAAGTCGGCGAAGGGCTGCATCACAGGGGCGGTGTTTTTCCTGCTTGGAGGCCAGATGGGTTTGCCTGGCTGGGTTATCTTGGGGGGACGGTCCGTGGGAAGGGGGAAGGCCTGCCCCGCACCTAGCGGCCACGTCCAGAGGTGGCCTCTGTCCCCAGAGATTCCCGCCGCGCTGCCCGGGTCCCCGCCTTCCTGCCAGGCAGCCGCCGGCTCAGCTCTGGCTCGACTCTGCCCGCCCGGGGCAGGGTGACTGTCCTCTCCACTCTCTCAGGGCCTTTGTCCCTTTCAGGCCCAGCTGCTGTGTCCCTAAAGGGCATCAGATCCTTGGAAAGGGATGGGAAGCTGACTGCCAGCACTGTTGTGTTTTTATTTTCCCCCATCAGTTTTTTAAATTGTTGCTAGAGGCTGAGCAGCGGGTTTCTGCTGGTTTTCAATTCCTTCTATGAGATTCCGGTCAGGTGGTTCTTGGGCAGAGCCTTCTTCCCCTCTGAGACGGGGAAGTCACGTCTGTGGGGGGCAGGGTCTCCAGTCTTGGGGGCCTGGCACACTCAGGGGTGCATTCCCTGCAGACGCTCGGGGACGCGATGGGGGCACAGAGCCTGGGTGCTCAGTGGCAGCGTCCTGCCTTGGGGCCCTCCTGTGTCAGCCCCCCATGTCCTCCCAGGGAGGCAGGGCCCCGGGTTCTGTAGCTTTTCTGCGCGTCTGGACCCTCCCACACGACTCAGCACTGGCCCGGCAGGAATCAGGAACCGCTGCAGGCACTTCTATTTATTTGTTCAATCATCCGTTTGCACCGACTTCGCAGACCTGGGAGTTTCATTTTTTTGAAGGGCTGATGTGTTCACGTGGTTACAAGACCTAAAAGTAGGCGCGAAGCCAAGCCATGGCCTCCACCTGCTGCCTGTCCCCACCCACCCTGCTTGTCTCTCCCTCCCCCAGGCCCTGTGCACACACCAGCAAAGGCCTTCTCTGTCCCTCTTCTTTTTACGCCGGGTGGCGGGGGCCACCTCGCTTTGTTTATGCCACACTGCCTCCGGGGGGGGCCTTGGGGGTCTCCAAGACAGGCATGGCCTGCAGGCTGGTTCTGGTGGTGGACTGGGTGTGGGGAGGCGACGTTACTGGGCAGCAGGTGCTCTGGCCGGATGAAGTCAGGCTCCCAGTCCTCCCCTCAAGGCTGGTCTGAGCCCTCCCCTCCCCAGCCCTGGACACGGCCACTCTGGGGCTCCAGCCCCCTTGCTGTGCTCTCAGCGGGCTGCCTGGGATCATGGTCAACTGTCCCTGCTGCCATTCCAGGATGCTTGGTGAAGCAAAGGTCCATGGCAGGCATGGGGGGTGGGTGGTGCTTGGTCACCAGCCTGGCCCACGGGCAGGAATTTTGATGTGTGAGAATTTCCCGATTGATCCTGTGCCTTAACAATCTCCCCATCTGTCACCAAGTTCTATTGCAAGATTGTTCTTATCCTGACGACAAGGGACGGGCATGTTCTGTGAGGTCTTCCCAGATGCCCTCCAGCCATCCTGTTGGCTGCGACCCGCATGGGCAAGGGGTAGCCCCCTCCACAGTCTGGGCCAGCTGGTCCCCTTCCGCGTTTGGTACTCATAACCAGGACAGCCACTCCCAGGGGACTCTGAGACCCCGCGAGGAGCCCCTGTACAGTGACGGAGCCACACTGGGTGCCTTGGAGATCCCTCCTGGACCAGCTGTGCTGAGTGCCCCGGAGGAGCTGTCTGAGAGACCCACTGCTCAGGCCTGGCCCACCGCCTGTATTGACCAGTCACATCCAGAGTTCTAGCGTGTGGACTTGGCTTCTGTTTACCTTTAAGGGAATAGAGCATTAGGACCATCCTTTACAGGAGACTAGTGGGCAGGAATCAGATTTCAGCCTTTGACTCAGACATGGAATATCTTGCACTTCCCCAGACTGCACCTTGAAGTCAACCCAAGGTCTATAAACCCCATCAGACCTTGAAGACTTTCCCCTCCATAGAAAAAGTCTAAGATTCTTTCTAAAACTTGGATACCTTTAAGAACCAAGACATTCACTCATCCATCTGTCCGTCTGTCCATCCATCCATCCGTCCATCTGTCCGTCCATCCATCCGTCCATCCATCCATCCATCCATCCATCCATCCGTCCATCAATCCATCCATCTGTCTGTCTGTCTGTCCATCCATCTGTCTGTCTGTCCATCCATCTGTCTGTCCATCCATCCATCTATCCATCCATCTGTCCATCCATCCATCCATCTGTCCATCCCCAACCATCCATCAATCCGTCCATCTATCTATCTATAAATCCATCCATCTATCCATCAATCCGTCCATCCATCCATCCATCCGTCCATCCATCCATCCAGTGGCTCCTGGGAGCAGACAGTGGACTGGGAGTGCTAAGAGAAAGGCAGCCATGACTGCGACATGTCACTTATCCTGGGGAGGACACAGGAAGCAGCACATCTGCAGGTGATGTGCTTACAGAGCTGACACCCCACTCTGCTGGCATTAGGACCCTCCAGACCAAGGACAGAGGAAATTGCTTTTTGATGGCCTCAGAGAGGAAGGCAGGGGGTTTGGGGACACAGAAAGTCTTCTCCAGAGGAGCAGGGCAGGAGGGACAGAGATCTGCATGCCGGGAAACCAGGTGGGATGGAGCAAAGCGCTCCCTGCGGTGGGGCTCGCCAAAGCTCCTTCCAGAACAATCTGTCATCACTCACCAAACACCGGCTGGGTGTCAGGCTAGGGGTCTCAAGCTGTAGATGTCAGGGGAGCCTTAGCACCCCTAGATTGTCCATCAGTTCAAACCATCCCAATCTGAATAGACATGTTGATGTGGACAGCATCGCACAGAGTTTTCAGAAAGCACCTTCAGACGATCTTGATTTCCTTTTGTTGATTTGGAACATTCCAACAGAAAAAAGTGTGCCTTTCTGGTTACTGAGGCCCCGGGACCATAGGGGTCGCCTGGGGCCCTCGGTCCCCCTCCCAAAGGTGCCTCCCTGGCTCTGGGGACTCAGAGTGTAGCATTGAGAGGATGGAATGAGTTGGGGACTGCCTTTGGGTCCCAGGCTGGCGACCTGATGTGATTCTGTCGCATACCCCACCGCCCCCCAAGCTGCCAGCTACATTCTGGAAGCGTGGCCCGAGAGCATCATGCCCATTGGGTAGTTTTTCTGTATTTACATATATGTCTATACATATATGTATACATTTACATATAAGTATTTACGATTATATAGTTGTGCGCGTGTCTTATCTTTATACAAGTAGAACAATTGTCCCTGGCACTGGTTATTGTTACTTATCACAATGCTTCCCCATATTTGACTGTAACAAATGGTGGCCTGTGACGTTTCATGGTTCACGTTGAATGAATGAATACAGCATGAGCTGAGGCCTGCTGACTCCGTGCTCCAGGAAAAGCCCCAGCGGAGGGAGGACACGTGGCAGATGTGGAGTCAGGAAGAAGTCACCCATTCATGCGCTGACCCTCTGAGCACTAGCTGTATACCAGGCACTGCATGGGGCCCTAGGCTCGGCAGCCTCCCTCCTGCCAGTGCTGGGCCTCAGTGAGGGCCAGTGGGAGCGGACAGAGGCATCCCAGAGGGGAGCCCAGACCGGGAGGGGTGCCCGCCACGACCCAAGCTGTGGAGGTGTTCCAGCAGAGTAAGGTGGCAGCGTGCCATTCGAGGGAAAGTGGGGGTCAGTGTGGCTGGGGCGTGGGGTCCAGGGAGAGGTCAGCGAGGGAGGCTGGGACCGGATCCTACCAGGGCGAGCGAGAGCGGTAGATTTCGTTATAAGTGCACCTGACCTTTGAAGGTTTGTTGGTCCCCTCGGGCTGCCAGGGCACAACACCACTGACCAGCTGGCGTAGATGGAATGGCAGACATTTATGCTTGCAGGCTGGAGGTCCAAGATCAAGGTCCGGGCCAACCTGGTTTTCTCGCTGTGTCTCCACTTGGCAGGGAAAGAGAGAGAGCCCACACTCTCTGGTGTTTCCTGTTCTGATAAGGGCACTAATCCCATAGTAGGGCCTGACCCTGATGTCTCATTGTACCTAACTACCCCCCAAAGACCCATTTCCAGATACCCTCCTGAGGGGAGGGGGTTAGGGCTTCAACATATGGATCACGGGGGACACAGACATTCAGTCTATAACAGAAGAGTCGGAAGCAGGGCTGGACCCGATCTGATTTAGCTCCTACCATGATCCCACTGGCTGTGCACAGGCTGTGTAGCTCTCTCGCCGGCCAGTGGCTGTGGAGGGCGTTCTGGAGGAAGGGCTGAAGATACCCAGGTTGGAATGGAAGTGCTACGTGGGGAAGGGGCAGTGCCCAGGCGGTGGGATGAGCCTAGATCTGGACGAGGGGGGCGTCGCTGGGCGGGGCCAGGAGGCAGGGGGCTTGGGGTGACTGGAAGCCTAGGGACGAGGCAGGACAAGACACTGCGGAGTAGCCAGGACCAGGTCCAGGAGCCCCGGATGCCAGAAGGATGTCAGCCTTGTCTTATGGGTGGGGGGGGGGGGGGGGACTGTGGGACGTCATGATCAGGTTCATCACACTCAGGGAAGGTCACTCTGAGATTTTCACTCCTTTTTATCAGCAGAGTCATTTTTTCACGTGTAATTTTTTACTTTTCGGGTGCTTTATTTAATTTTTATGCAGAGCTTCGGAGACGATGGTCCCGTATGACTCTGGACCGCCCTTCTTCTATCCGCATTTCAAAGGAACAAAGACTATTTCCTGTTCTAGAGTTTCAGGCAGGTGGCATTTCATTATTTTTTGTTGTAGTAAAATACGCATACAATTTATCATCATAACTGCGTTTGGGTGCACAGTTCTGTGGCATTAGGTACCTTGACACGGTTGTTCAACATCAGCCTCATTCCTCTCCAGAACCTTCCATTTTCCTGAACTGAAACTCTGTCCCTGAGAACCACTAACTCCCCGTGTCTGGCTTATTTCACGTAGCTGAGGGTCCCCCACATTCACCCCAGTGGTTGCAAATGGCAGGCTCTCCTATTTGGTGGCTGAATAATATTTCATTGCATTTTTATACCACAATTTCTTTATCCATTCACCCGCCACGGGCACTTAGGCTGTTTCTGCGTGTTGGCTATTGTGAACGGTGCTGCGGCAACTGTGGGGTGCAGGTGTCTCAGTGGGATGGTGGTTTCATCTCCTTCAGATGCATACACAGAAGACGGGTTGTTGGGTCATTGAGTGGTTCTGCTTTTAATTTTTTGAGGATCAAACCTCCATACTGTTTTCCATCATGGCTGCGCCAATCTACACTCCCACATGGGTTTCTTTTTTTCCTCATCCTCATCCTCACCAATACCTGTTATCTTTTATTTATTCATCTATCTATCATCCATCTATCTATCCAACCATTTATCTATCATCTATTATCTATCTATCATCTGTGTATCTATCTATCTTCTATCTATCTATCATCTATCCAATCATCCATCCATCCATCTATCCATCCATCCATTTATCTATCTATCTATCTATCTATTATCTGTCTCTCATCTGTTATCTATCATCTATCTATGTATCTATGTATCTGTCTATTTATCATCTATCAATCATCCATCCATCCATCCATCCAACCATCTATGTATCTATGTATCTATGTATCTATCATCTATTGTCTATCTATTTATCATCTATCTATCTATCTATCATCCATCCATTCATCCAACCATCTATCTATCTATATATATATATAATCTATTATCTATCTATTTATCATCTATGTATCTGTCTATCTATCATCCATCCATCCAATTATCCATCCATCCATCTATCCATCCATACATTTATCTAGCTAGCTAGCTATTATCTATCTATCATCTGTGTATCTATCTATCTATCTATCTATCTATCTTCTATCTATCATCTATTCAATTATCCATCCATCCATCTATCCATCCATCCATTTATCTATCTATCATCTATTATCTATCTATCATCTATGTATCTATGTATCTGTCTATCTATCTATCATCCATCCATCCATCCAACCATCTATGTATCTATGTATCTATCTATCATCTATTATCTATCTATTTATCATCTATCTATCTATCTATCTATCATCCATCCATTCATCCAACCATCTATCTATGTATCTATGTATCTACCTATTTATCATCTATCTATCTAGCCATCTATCTATCTATCTATCTATCTATCATCCAACCATCCATCCATCCATCCATTCATCCAACCATCTATCTATGTATCTATGTATCTATCTATCTATGTATCTATCTATCTATCATCTATTATCTATCTATATATCATCTATCTATCATCCATCCATTCATCCAACCATCTATCTATCATCTATTATCTATTTATCATCTATGTATCTGTCTATCTATCTATCATCCATCCATCCAACTACCCATCCATCCATCTATCCATCCACACATTTATCTAGCTAGCTAGCTATTATCTATCTACCTATCTATCTATCTATAATAACCATTCTAATAGTGTGAAGCGGTGGTTTTGATTTGCATTTGCCTGGTGATGAGTGATGTTGAGCATCTTTTCTTACGTCTGTTGGCCGTCTGGATCCAATCTTCTTTGGAAAAGCATCTATCCAGGTCCTTTGTCCAAACTGCATGATTGCACTTATACAGGAATAGAACAGCTAGATGCAGAAGGTAGAATGGTGGTTGCCAGCGGCTGGGGATGGTGGGGGACAGTGGGGAAAGGGGAGATGTTGACAAGGGAATGCAAGTTGTAGCATGTAGGACGAGTAGGTCTGAAGATCTGATGTTCAGCATGGTGGCCATAGTCAATGCTGGACTAAACATGGGAAATGTGCTCAGAGAGTAGATTTCAGGTGTAGTCACCGCACATGCAAGGTAGTCACGTGGGGAGACAACATGGCCATTAGCTTTGCTGATCATCTCTCTGTATGTTTACCACATCATTGTGTGGATCATCCTAAAAGTATATGATTTGGGGGGCACTTGGGTGGCTCAGTTGGTTAAGCATACGACTTTGGCTCAGGTCATGATCTCGCAGATCATGAGTTGGAACCCCGCATCAGGCTCTGTGATGACAGCTCAGAGGCTGGAGCCTGCTTCTGATTCTCTCTCTCTCTCTCTCTCTCTCTCTCTCTGTCCATCCTCTGCTCGTGCTCTGTCTCTCTCTCAAAAATAAACATTAAAAACGAAGTGTATGATTTTTATTTTAAAAGCCCATGTCCCCTTCCCTCCAGCCCCTGGTGCCTACCCTTTCTACTTTCTGTCTCTGTGAGTTTGACGACTCTGGAACATCGGGTAAGTGGAGTCATAGACCGTGTGTCTTTGCGTCTGGCCCATTTCACTGAGCATAAAGTCCTCAGGAGCCATTTTCCAAAGAAGCTCTACGACATCTCCCGATATAATAGTTGTGAAGGGAAAGGGGGCCTGAAGCCCTTCGCACTCACCCCCACCGCAGTCTCTGGGGCATCTTCCCAGAACCCCAGGATTAAGGACTGAGCTGGGGTACCCAGTGGCACCCGGGAGAGGCAGGGCGGGCAGGGCAAGGTGGAGAACAGAGCTGGTAGCTGCCTGGCACTCCCACAGTAACCCAAGCAGCTCTGATTGGCCTTCGCAATACCAGGCTGGTGGCTGACAACGGAGTAGCCTGTCCCTTGGGTCAGGTCACCGACAACTTGAGTTTGGAAGGGAGCCAGGAAATGGGTTCCCCGGGAATGTGATGCAGTCTCTGGAAGGGAGCTCTGTCTATGCTCCGAGGGACCTGGAAGTGCACGAAGGTCTTCTGGGTCACAGTCAGGTGGGGGGTTACAGGTGCAGGGACTCAACAACCCAAGTGCCCGGGTGTGACCCAGAGACAGAGGACGGAGGTGGGTGCAGCCCCAGAGCCTCGGCAGACCCACCCACCCAGCTCTGCCACCTTTGGTCTCTGATGCCTGGACAGACAGAGCCCCTGGGCGAGCAGCCACCACCACGCCTCGACCTTGGGTGGACACACATGGGGACTGCAGCGAGCTGATGCCAGCCCTCCCTGCTGTCCTAGCTCCTGGTCCCATCTTGGAGCCGCAGGATTCCAACCAACCAGAGGGGTCTGTGGTCCCCCCGGAAGCCAACTCCAGCTGCAGCCACTGCCAACAGTGTGGGTCATAAGGGATCAGGTATTAGTCGCTTTTTTTAGGTTTAGAGCAAAACAGAGCAGAAAGTTCGAAGAGTTCCCATATATCACCTGCTGCCCCCAACACAGTGTCCCTATTATCAACATTTTGCATCGACAATTAATCAACCAACACTGATCTATTATACCTAAAAAGTCCATCATTTACCTTAGGGCTCACTCCTGGTGTTGTATATTCTATGGGTTTGGACAGATGCATGACGTCACGTGTCCCCCATGACAGTGTTTTACTGCCCCCCAAATCCTCCGGGCTCTGCCTGTTCATCCCTCCCTGTGCCCCAACCCCTGGCAACCACTGATCGTTCACCCGTCTCTGTGGTTTTGCCTTTTCCAGAATGTCCTATATGTTTGCGAACATAATTCGTCCCGGAAACATGCTTGTGATCCAAAGCACTCGTGTATCAAAGCGAATTTCCCCGTAAGAAAGAACAGAAGCTCAGATGATTCGTTCCACAACCCGAAAATCTTCATATGCAAAGGATTACAATACTGTAATATAATACAAAATAATAAAGAAAAACACACAATCCCCAACCTTCATGGCTGGTGTGAGGGAGACCAGAGAGAGGAGGGTTATTGTGTAGGACGACTTTCACTATCACTAATGGAATCACTGCTATCTTTTGGCTCAGTGGAATTTTCTTCTGCGTGGGGGCCATTGCGTAGACTTGCACGGATGTTGACTACAGCATTAACAAACGCTTGTCATACTGTCTTTAATGTAACTGGCAATAAGGCAGCAGAGGAAAGGGTCTCTGTCAGCAGGCAGCCTGACCTAGAAGGAAGCAAAACATTCCCAAGCTCACTCTTGTCTGGAAAAGCAAATGACTGTCCATTGGTGCTTCGACGTGACAAAAAATACATAAGTGCCTGTCGTGGGCGCCTTCCAATGTCCTGAAAAATCTTGATTTCGGCCAAACACCGGGCCCTGAGACTGAGCATCCAAACATGGGAGAGGATCACCCACAATCCCACAGAGAGAGAGAGAGAGAGAGAGAGAGAGAGAGAAGAACCATTGGCTCAGCTGCGATCATGTGACGTTTGGTGTCACGTACGACTCGTATTGCAAGACAGAGCTCGTCTATCGAGTTAAAATGTACTAGGAATGTTTTGCTGGTCTCGCGGAACTCTCGCAGAGCAAGTTACGTGCAATCCAAGGTTCTACTGCACTTGGGGTCACACGCTGTGTGGCTTTCGGATTGGCTCCCTCACTCAATAATATACACTTAAGGCTCTCCCGTGTCTTTTCGTGGCTGGGGAGCTCATTCTTTTTGGCACTGAACAATATTCCATTGTCTGGACGGACCACAGTTTATTTATCCATCCACCTACTGAAGGACATCTTGGCCACTTCCGAGTTTTGGCAATTATGAATAAAGCTGCTATAAACATCCGTGTACAGGTTTTTGTGTGGACATAAGTTTTCAACTCCTTTGGGTAAATACCAAAGAGTGTGATTGCTGCATCATATGGTAAGCCTATGTTTAGCTTTGTAAGAAAGTGCTTTGTTGTTTTTTTTTTTAAGTCTAAAAAATGAATGATGACATTTTAAAACAGGAAAAAAGGACTTACCCTTTGTCCCGTTGGGATAAGATTAAACTGTGTCCTTCACAGTTTGAACACGAGAGCTCTGTGTGCTCCCCGAGGGCCCCGCACCACCTCCGGGAGCGAGGAGGGCTCTGTGGTGCTTCCGGAGAGACCGCAGCTCCTTCCAGCACGCGCCCTTGCTGTTCCACTGCCCGGATGCTCGGGGCCAGCCCCACCAAGGCCTCTTCCCTGTCACCTAGTCCCTGTCCCCGTGAGAAGCCCAAAGGCATCCCTCGTGTCCCAGATGCTCAGCCCGCATCCAACTTCTCCCCAGCCTTACTCCCAAAGTCGAGCCTGAGATCAGGGTTTGGGGGCAGGTTCGTTATTGGGGAGGTGATCCCAGGAGGGAGAGAAGTCACAGCGTGTGCTTTTGTGAGCAGGTGACCGTGGTAGGCACCTGGGGCTCCCATTCAGCTGTGCAGAACGCCCCTCAGGCCTGTCCCCAAAGGCTGAGCAGGCTGGGGACGGGGGCTTCATCTCCGACCATTTCCCTGGCAGGCCGACAGTTGTCCCAGGGGTGCGGAGATGGGGGGACTCAGGGGGTCCCCGTACACACGCTGAGCCGGGGAACCCCAGGCAGAGGCCCAGAGGGGCAGGTGCAGAGGTGGGCAAGGGGGCGTGGCTTCAGCAGTGCCCACTGGCCCCTCCACCTCTTCTGGGTGTGTCCCTTCCCCCCACCTGCCGGCCTGAGGCTCTCCCTGTGGCTCCCCCCCTACTCCCTGCAGCACTGTCTTCCCTCACCACCCCCACCAGAAGGCCTGGAGGTGAGGGCGGGTGTCCTTCTTGATCCTCATTCCTCTTCCAGAATGTTCTGCCCTGGCTCTGCACTTGGGCCATCGGACTCTGCTTTCCGTGCTCTGGTCATCTACAGACCCCAGGTCACTACTCGCTCCGGGAAGAATTTCACCCTTGGATTCACTGTCACTTCCTGCCCAGTTAGCTCGCATCCCCTGGCCTCGTAGATATTCACCTCCGCTCCCCCTGCACACCTGGCCTACCTCGGCCTCCATCCCCGCAGCAATTTCAAGCACCACTACTCATCTCTTCTAGCATCCCAACACCCAAATCCCCACCCTCCCGCCCTTCTCTCTCCCCTGGGGGCACTGCCCTCACTCTTCACCCCTGCACTGGCCCCCAGGGGCACTGCCCTCACCCCTCACTCATGCACTGACCCCCAGGAGCACTGCCCTCACCCCTCACTCATGCACTGACCCTTGGGGTCACTGCCTTCACCCCTCACCCCTGTACTGACCCCCGGGGGCACTGCCCTCAGCCCCTCACCCCTGCACTGACCCCCGGGGCACTGCCCTCACCCTTTCACCCCTGCACTGATCCCCAGGGGCACTGACCCCCCCCACCCAGGGTCACTGCCCTCACCCCCTCACTTCTGCACTAACCAGACCTCGTCTCTTCTCCCCAGGCCCCCCCTTCATGCCCTTGTTTTAAACACCAACCATGTGGGGAAGTCCCTTGTGTTTGTTTCCAGCCCCGACCTCCTCCCCTGGTCCCCAGCTCAGAGATCTGATATCCACACGTGGCTGCCACACATCCTCCTGGAGGCCCCGTGCCCAGAGCCACGCCGTTGACCCCCCTGGGATCTGCTCATCTCAGGGCCCCTCGTGCCGAGCCCTGGGGCCTTTCCCCCCAACTCTGGCCCCAGATTTGGGCACCCCGAGCCTCTCCTCCCCATTTCGCATTCTGTCTTCAGTTTACCTGCCAGCTCAGCCCGCCCTCCCCTCCCACTGCCCAAGCGGCTGCCCCTCTGCTCAGCGTCCTGCGTCCTGCGGGTGACATCCTGCCTCCGCCCTGCCCCCTGCAGCCCCTTCTCCACCCGGGGCAGAGTGGGGCTTGAGAAGCCGAGCAAGTCTGGAACCCTTCCTCTGTCTCCCAGAGTCAGAGCTGGAGTCCCAAACGCACTTGCCAGGCTTACCCGCTCCGGCCCCCTCTGTGACCTCAGCTCCTGCTCTCCCGGGCCAGCGCCCTGGCCTCCTCTCTCTTCTCTGGTCCGGCCACAGTTGTGCCACAGGGGCTCCTTCTCCTCCGTTCGGGATGCGGTCTTTCATTTCCTCCAGATCTTGGCCCAGAGGCCGTCTGAGTGGCAGGGCCTTCTCCGACGCCCCCTGTCGAGCACTCGCCCCCCCCCCGTAAATACGTGCTCCCCCCGTAGATGGGCAAGCTGCCGACCGCACACTCCCCAGGCAGATCACGACCCAGCACCACAGGAGTTCTTTGCTCCCACAAAGTGCAAATGGGTGCTCCCCACGGATCAGTGAGTGGCTCATTTCCACGTGGTGACGCGGGGACCCAGGCATCTCCTTTCTTGTGGCTTTTCCATCCCCGTGGTCTCAGCGGCCCCTCGCAGCTCTCCTGGGGAGGAGGGAGACGACCACAGGTGCGAAGTTTCTGCGGACCGGGCCTGGATGTCCTCACGGAGTCGGCCCTCGAACGACAAGGGTTTGAGTCGCACGGTTCACTTATGCGCGGATTTCTTTTTCTGGTGAATACGGTCCAGTAGGAAGTGTATTATCCCTTCCTTGTGATTTCCTTCATGCCATTGTGTTGTCTCCGGCTTACCTCACTGTAGGAGTGCGCGCGGCATATAACACGCATAACACATAAAACTATGTGTTAATAGACTGTTTATGTTATTCGTGAAGCTTCCAGTCAACAGTAGGCTATTAGCAGTTAAGTTTTGGGGGGAGCCAAAAGTTACACTCGGGTTTTCGACCGCACAGGGGTGGGTGCCCTTAACCTTCACGGAGTTCAAGGGTCAGCTCTACTCTGGTCTCCCGGTAGGACAGTCACACGGCTGCATACCTGTCCAAGGAGACAAAGTCCGGCGGTGTTCCGGAGAAATGTAACTCATCACAGCCTCCTCCGCCCTGCCTCACCTGCCGGGCTTTCTCTCTTCTCGACTTTCCACCTCCTGATTTAGTCCATATTCATTTACTGCCCGCCTCCCCTCCTGCCTCGTGGAGGAAGGTAATCAGCCCCAGGGCGGGCCCCCCGTCTGTCTCCTCTGCACCGTGAGCGTGAACAGGGCTTGGGTGTGTGAGCAGATGGCCGGGCGCTGAACGCTCAGCGACAGAATCTCAGCTCAGCCCCTGGTCCCTCGGCCCACAGAGGGACGGGAGCAGCGGCTTCAGGGCTCACCTACAGCTTTCTGCGGGGTTTGCTTCCTATTTAAGGCGACAGCTTTTCCCCCGGGTCTGGATAGTCTTTCCGGTGATGCTTTGTGACGGCCACGGTCACGGTCACCTTGTGAACGGGCTGTCACTTCACCAACACCCCTGAGACCCACAGAGCCACGCTGGCGTAGCCTCTGTTTTCTGTCGAGTTGTTTTCTTGGGGCGTCTTCCTAGGACTGGGGATATCAGGTCACGCGGCCTGCAGGGAGCCCCGCCCCCCACGCGGCCCCCGCCCCGCCGTGGGACCCGTCGCCCGGCCAGTGGCTGGCGGACAGGTTGGACAAACAAACAAGGCACACGGGTGGAGGCTTTCAGCTTGCACAGCTACACATCAACCCTCATCTGATGTAGACATTTCAAAACATTCTGTAAGATGGTTGAGAGAAAGAGAAAACATGAGCAACTGTAAAGAGGGGAAAAAATGCCTAACGCCCCTCCCCTGCAAAGAATTGTGACCCGTGGGTGGGGCCCCCCTCCCAGAGGTCGGTCTGTGTATATGCACATGTGCACCTACACGCACACATACCTTCCTGGCTGAGAGCATCAGGTTCAGTAGCCGGCATTTTTTTTTTTTTTTTTTTTTTTTGCTTACGGAAGTGTTTTCCATGCCACCAAAATCGTTTCATCAGTGTAATTTTAATGCCTGCGTGAGATTCCAAGATGTGGACCTATTAGCACGAGTGACCACTCTTTCTGTCTTGCTCGTTTATGAAAATCGTTTAATGTGGGGCGCCTGGGTGGCGCAGTCGGTTAGGCGTCCGACTTCAGCCAGGTCACGATCTCGCGGTCCGTGAGTTCGAGCCCCGCGTCGGGCTCTGGGCTGATGGCTCAGAGCCTGGATCCTGTTTCCGATTCTGTGTCTCCCTCTCTCTCTGCCCCTCCCCCGTTCATGCTCTGTCTCTCTCTGTCCCAAAACTAAATAAACGTTGAAAAAAAAAAATTAAAAAAAAAAAAAAAAAAAAGAAAATCGTTTAATGATAATTATTGGGTGTTTTTTTTTTCCTGATGCTAATTTTCTAGCATTTTTTTTTTCTAGCATTTTTCTAGCATTATACAGAAAATTTACAGAGAATTGCAGAGAAGCAACTAGACATCACCCGTAACAGAAATACCTGGGGACTGTTTTGTTCGTTTATGTTTGTTTGTTTAATTGGAGAAAGACGGCGAGGGAGAGCCGGGGAGGGGAGGGGCAGAGAGAGAGGGCGGGGACAGAGAATCCCAAGCAGGCTCCGCCCCGTCAGCACAGAGCCTGACTCGGGGCTCGAGCTCACAAACCTGAACTGAAATCAAGAGTCAGAAGCTTAACTGCCAGCCCCTCAGGCATCCCTCTGGGGACTCTTTTTATTTTTATTTATTTATTTTTTTTATTTTTTTTTCAACGTTTATTTATTTTTGGGACAGAGAGAGACAGAGCATGAACGGGGGAGGGGCAGAGAGAGAGGGAGACACAGAATCGGAAACAGGCTCCAGGCTCCGAGCCATCAGCCCAGAGCCTGACGCGGGGCTTGAACTCACGGACCGCGAGATCGTGACCTGGCTGAAGTCGGACGCTTAACCGACTGCGCCACCCAGGCGCCCCTGGGGACTCTTTTTAAATGAAGAAAGAAACACAGTGATACTTGGCCTCGTCTTCCAGAGAACCTGGGCTCCCGACATCAAATGCACACAGAGGAGCCCGTCCCTGAGAGACAGGCCAGCGCCCACTGCCGGAAGCCTCCGAGGGTGTGGGGGGCACAGGTGTGTCCTCTCTTGTGCAGGAAGTGGGGACACAGGCCTCACCGCTTGGCCCGCTGGCCCCGCAGAGGCTCTCTGCTCCTGCCTGAGCTCCAGGCCTCCGCCCTGCTCCACCCTCCCCTCCTCCCCGCCCCTCCAGCTTCAATCCCACACGTCTGCCTGAGCTCCTGGGGGGCAAGGGGGCCCGTGTCACCCCCTCTTGGCCACCCTCCTGTGCAAATAGGAAGGCACAGGAAAGGCAAGCTGAACATATTCCTTCCTTCGGTCAACGTCATCGCACGTGTGCCTTGTTATGTGCCGGACTTTGTTCGGGGCACGGGATCTGGCAACGAGGGAGGCACGGGGCGGACCCTCCAGCTGGAGCAAAAAACGCGACAAAGGTAAACCAACGAGTGGATAATAAACGTGTGGATACAGAGCAGCGGGGAGCAGAAGTGGGGGCTGGGCGCAGGCGCTGCTCTGATCCAGGTGGCTGGGAGGAGGTGTGTTGTGGCTGGCGGAACCACGGGTGCAAATGTCCTGGAGCAGGCCTATGCCTGGCATTCCCGAGGAACAGTGAGGCGGCCCCGGGGCTGGTGTGGAGCGGAGTGGAAAGGTTCTGGAAGGCCGGGTCACGGAGGGCTGGGTAGACCCCAGCTGGGCCCTCTGGATCTGCTCCAATTGAGGGTGACGTTCTAAATACTTAACTGACGGGTGTGACCACCAGACTCCGGAAGCAGGTCCCCGGTCCCCACTCCCCTGCCCCAGGTACTAACCTTTTAGCTGTCGGATCGTAGGGGAGAGTCTTGGGGGGGCTCCTCAGGGAGCAGCACTCAAGGCCATCCCTGCGCTCATCAGAACACGGGCCTCGATGCCGAGGACGCCCCTGCCCCGTGCTTCTCGGACGGGGGGCCTTGGCCTCAATCCCACTTCACAGGGGTGAGAATTCCCCATCTGGGATGTTCGGCTGAGTGAGCCCCTTGCCCCCGAGGGGAGGGGCCCTTGAGCAGTGCGGCTTCCAGACAGACTGGCTGAGCCTCCGATCACCTCCCCCTCCTCCCCACCCCCGCCCCCCAGCCCGGCCTCTCCGAGCACAGGGGCGAGGCCTGCCTTTCTGCAGACTGAGGGCCAGCAAGCCACGGGGCTGAACCTAGTCGGTGTTCAGAAAGTGCTGGCTGGTGGCCGCTCTCACGGCTGTCCCCTCGGCAAGGCGATGGCCGCCGCGGCTGGGAACCCAGGCCCCCTCAGCCCTGGGAGGGAAAGGCTACATTCCTGGAAGAAACCCATGTTCTGTTTATCGATTTATCTATTTACCCAGCCACACATCTATTTATTTTCGACTCTAACATCGTCTCATTAGGGAGGCACCAAGAAGGAAACACAAGCGAAATGGATACGGGGTCCTTTTCAAGTGGGGAGCCGGCTGCCTGCGGCCTCGGAGAGAGACTGCCTTCTGATCTCCTTCCAGCGTGTGGGTGCCCTGGGGCTTCCGCGGAGCGTTTTCTAAGATCCCTCTCCATACCAGGCCGGCCACCTCCGTCCTTTACCACATCAGGGAGGCTGCACGCCCGCTTCAAAGCCCCAGCAACACTCTGCAATTGGAAACATGCACGTTGTGCAAAGTATCAATTTAGCAGCTAAGTTCCCTCGGCCGGGCTCGGCCGGCCAGCTGGCTGAAACTCTGGAATTCGGGGATGCCGTACAGCCCGGAGTCCGGAAGGCCCGGGTTCGAATCCCGGATCTGGCACTCACAAGCTTGGCTGAGTCCATAACCCCGATCTCGGCCCCGGCTTCTCGTCTGGCTGGTGGTTGATGGAAAACCACCCAGGAGCCATCGGTGGGTGGGATTGGTTCAGCCCCTACAGCAGGCCCAGAAGAAGAGTCCCCAAGAGGGGCTCCTGGGTGGCTCAGTCGGTTAAGCGGCCGACTTCGGCTCAGGTCATGATCTCGCGGTCCGTGAGTTCGAGCCCCGCATCGGGCTCTGTGCTGACAGTTCAGAGCCTGGAGCCTGTTTCAGATTCTGTGTCTCCCTCTCTCTGACCCTCCCCTGTTCATGCTCTGTCTCTCTCTCTGTCTCAAAAATGAATAAACGTTAAAAAAAATTTTTAAAAAAGAAGAGTCCCCAAGAACAAATCTGGGGACCCTGGGTGGGGAGGGCTCAGGACACATCACCAGGCCCACGTCTTGAATGCGGTTCAGGCTCTGATGTTTCAGGAAGCAGAAAACCCAACTCCACGGGGTTCTTCGGGCTGAAAAGTCCGGTGGCAGGCAGGATTTGGGGGCCGTTTAACCAGGGCATGGGTCCTGCTCTCCAGCAGTTTTCCGGCTCTGCCCACCTCTGTGGGCTGGAGCTATTATCAGGCTGGGTCTAGACTTTGCGTCGGCACCTCTCATTGGTCAGAGCGACAGAGAGGGCTTGGCGAAGGGCAGTCCTGAGGTTTTCTGGTTGGGCCAGCCTGGGCCAGTCACTGATGGGCCAGGGGATTGCCTTGTGCTGATGGGCTGAGCTGTTTCTCTAAGAAATCCCTCTGGGGGCGCCTGGGTGGCTCACTCTGTTAAGCATCCGACTCTTGGATTCGGCTCAGGTCATGATCTTGTGGCTGGTTCATGAGATGAACCCCCCACGTGGCTCTGTACTGACAGTGCAGAGTCGGCTTGGGATTCTCTCTCTCCCTCTCTCTCTCTCTCTCTTTGCCCCTCCCCTGCTCTCTCTCTCTCTCTCTCTGTCTCAAAATAAATAAAAAAAGAGTTGGATGTTTGACCGGCTGAGACACCCAGGCGCCCCACGCTGTCTCTTGATGGGGGAAAGTGATCTTTGGAAAATTAGCGAAACTGGGATGTAGTCATAGGTCGTCTTCACGGGCTCCTGGTCGGGGGGTCGTGGTTAGAGGCTTATACGAGGCACGACGGGGAAGCGAATGCCTCCTCCAGGGGCAGCAGCGGAGGACCCCGTGTGTGGCTGCCAGGCCCGGCCCGGGGCTCCACAGCAGGGTGGCAATGACACGCTGTGTCCAGACGCGTCACTCTCCTGCGTTTGAAGTTCGGATTTGGCGCACTGAGTGTTTAAAGATAACCCCTGGCAATCGGGAGATAGCCCCCCCCACCCCACCCCCGCACGGATCTTGCTGGGCTGTTTGGCAAGAAGCACACAGAAGCCTTTGCGTGTGGCTCTCCTGGCCACGTGTGACACAGAATACGTCCAGCCTCAGGAGTCTGGCTCCGAACACAGGATCACGACATTGCTCTGCAGTCATCTTAACTGTATGTCACCGCAAGCTATTTAGAAATCTGGGCCTCCCTGTATTATCAAAATATCTCCATCAGACTCCACCTTGACGGGTTTCTGATTTCTTTCCCCGGCAAACGGCACTGGAGACCAAGCTCCACACGGCATTCGGCATCGTGTGGGAGCAGCTTCCGGCGGGGGAGGCCAGGCAGCCCCGCTGGAATGCAGGGTGGGGGGTCGAGCCCCTGCTCTGGGTTGGCTCAGCCTTGACCCAGACACCGCCCTCCTCTGTCTGGACCTGGGGGAGGCTGGTTTACCTGCTCCCCAACCCGGCGCCCAGCCAGGGGCCAGAGTGGACGAGTTTGGATCTTGTGCGTTGGCCCTTCCGTGTGGCCAGGACCGAGGTCCCGGGGGCGCCCCCGTTTCTTGCGAGCAGAGTCTCCGTCACCCTCTGGCCCTGGGAATCCCTGGGCTCCCGCAGACCCGATGTGGCCGTCTCCCTGCGACCGAGCGAATGTCACCAAATGGCGTGGCATTCAGGGGAGGCCGGGCCAGAGACGGGTGCGGGATGGGGCTGTGGGTCGGCCCTGTCCGGCCTGTCTGACCAATAATGCAGCGGTCACAGGCCGGGCTGAACAGAGCCCTCCAGAGGTGGGGAGTCGGGGGCTTGACATCGCGCATCTCTCCGGGGGATGTGCACGCCGTCTGGCCGGATGAGACGCCGACCAGGGGCCATGCCAGTGACCGTGCACTCACGGTTCGTACGCAGCTCACCCCGGAGCTTCGCCACTCTCCAGGAGATGTGGACAAGGGCTCCCACCTTCCCTGAGGCTTGGCGACCATACAGGGGCACAGGATCAAGGGCGTGGCATTTCTGGACGGTCCTGCCCTCTCGTGAGCAGGCGACGTTCACGCCCCTCAAGGAGCCCAGCGAGGGGCCGCTGTGGCCCTGGAGATTGGCACGCAGACCCAGTGGTGCCCGTGGACAGAGCCTTGCGCTCAGTAAACGGATCTGGCCTCTGGACCCCATCGTGCGACACGCTTGGCCTCTCTCGGCCTCAGCCTTCCCGTTTGCAGAATGGGACGACCGCGTGAATCCCGGGTTCCTGCGGATCCCATACGCCCTGGTCGTACATAAGTTCCTGATCAAGCCGGCGTGGGGACCGGGACAGGGAGAAAGCAGGCAGGGCTGGCCCCCTCAGTGGACACGGCTCACTCCAGGCTGCCGGGCTCCCTGGAGGGTCAGCCTGTCCGGCTGTTTGCACGTCCTGCGGACTCCCGCCGGCACGGGCTGCTGGAGGGAGCTGCCCCGGTGCCCCGTGGCTGGGGTGGCAGGTCGTCTCTGCCAGGACCGCACCCACACACAGCCCGCCGTGCCCCCCACAGCCCCCGGCGCCCTGCACGCGGCCGTCTCACGATGCAGAAGTGCCGAACAAGTGAAGGGAAGACCCCCTCTGGGAGCGTCGAGCTGGCATCAGTCTTTGACATTTTCCTGCAGAAACTCTCCACCCCTAGCATCCACGGGCCCAAGGCCTGGGGCTGTGATGGGCACGGTGAGACCTGGGGGGTGGCGGGTAACATGACGCTAGGTACCGAACCAGCAGAGGGAGAACAGAGGTCCCCTCTGCGTGTGTCAGGGGGTCTGCGCCTGGAGCAGCGTCCTGTACCCACCAGGCGGGAGCCTCAGGGTTCCAGGGCCTTCCGCAGTGGGGGACCGGGGTCCGTGCGCTCGGACAGGCCAGAGGGCAGATGCTGGGTTGAAGCCGGTGACCTCCTGGCTCCCTGCTGTGCCCTGTTGGCCCAGGGACAGACGTTATAGACTTGAAACCTTCTGGGGCCCCGGACACTGGAAGCATTGCCTGACTTCATCTCGGGTCCGTGTCCCTGTCCAGTATCTGATTCTCAGGGGCTGCGCTGCTCGCAAAGCAATCTCCCGTCCATTATCTCATTTAAACCTTGCGATAACCCCTTAAAACAGGCCTGGAAATGATCCCTCACCAATTGCTTGCAGCGGGCCGAGGTGATGCTCACTCCACGGACTCTTCCCGTGCCCCTGTGGTACCATCACATCCCTGCTTTCCAGTGGGGGGGGGGGGACTGACATAGGAGACAGTCACCTGCAGCCCACCGCATCAGTCCTCGAGGGTGGCCATGGAAAAGGACCGCAGTCTGGGGGCCTAATGCAGCAGACTTTTACTCTTTCACCCCAGGGAGCCCAGGAGTCCCAAACCAAGGTGCGGGCAGGGCTGTGCTCCCCCCAGAGGCTCCAGGGGAGGGTCCTTCCTGCCTCCTCCAGCTTCTGGGGGCTCCAGGCATCTCCGGGCTGGTGGCCACAGCCCTTCCGTCTCTGCCTCCGTGATCACAGGGCCTTCTCTCCTGGGCATCTCCTCTGTGTCTGTGTCCAAAATTCCTTCTTCCTGTCATTGGACGGGGCCCACCCTTCATCCGGCGTGACCTCATCTTTACTTGGCGCATCTTGACTTTGAGGTATGACGTCTGCAAAGACCCTACTTCCAAATGAGGTCACGTTCTCGGTTCCGGTCGCGTCTGTTGGGATGGCCCAGCTGTCCCTGGAAGAGCAGAGCTACGCGTTGTCCCAACCCCCTCAGTCCCGCATCCCTGAGCTCTCTGTTCGTGCTGGAAGTTTGCCCATCCAGGCATCAGGCGTGAAGTTAGGTGAATCAGATGCTTCGCGGGCACATTAGCGTCCACGCGGTCAGAACGAGAGGGCGCGGTGGCTGCTTGCTCCCTGCTTAGCCCTTTTCTCGACGGTGCGATGGTCAGTTCGCTTGCTTCTGATCAGCACGGAGCCCGGTTTTGCTGGGTCCATAGTTTCACTCCAAATAGCGAGCCTTCGACGTGGCCCCGTCCTCTCCCATCAACCATGCGTGGCCCACCCGCCTGCTTGTGTCTCCCGTCGGGCGTCTCGTGGCTGCTTCCACCAGACCCTCCATCTTCCTCGATCTGCCCCGAGAGTTTCCCCAAATGGGGCCAAGTCTGGTCCGTTCTGTCCGTCGTTTGGGCCACACGTTGGGCTCGTGCCTGGCTCACAGGTATGTGCCATCTGTCAGCAAGTCCTGTGGTCCCCAGAGCCTCCCCTGCGCCCACTTGGTCTCCACTGCTGTCCCTGGATGACACGGTCACCGTCCTCTGGCCTGGAGGGCTCTGTCCGTGCCCTCAGCCTGCTCTCCACTCAGGAAACAGGGTGCCGCTCCTCTGCACGAGCCTCCAGCGGTTTCCCTTCCCACCTGGAGCGGGCCAAGGTCTTTACGGTGGCCCACAAGGCGCTCCCCTGCCTGGGCTCCTTGCCGTACCCCGGGCTCACTCCTGCCCCAGGGCCTTTGCGTGGCCATCCTCTCTCCTGTATATTATCCGCATGGCTCACTGCCTCCCTCCTCCAATCCTTGCTCAGCCATCCCTGTGTCGGTGAGACGTCACATTTACCAGTGGGCCTTCCGTCTCGGCCCTCCCATCCCCCGCTCTTACTTTGTTTGTCTTCACAGCATTTTATTATCTTGTGCCGTGCTCCACGGTGTTTATGTGTGTGTGTGTCCTTCCCCCACTAGAATCTGAGCTCCTGAAGGGCAGAGATTTGGGACATTTTCCGTAAGGTGCCGAATCTTTGGTGTCTAGGACAGGGTCTGGCACACAGTAGGTGCTCAATAAATAGCAAAGAGAAAGCAGCATACTCTATCCAAAGGCCGCCAGATCAGCTAGTGGCCCGCCCCCAAGAGCCCTTTCTAGACTTAACTTAGAAGGTACTAGATGGCAGGCCCTGGGTGCGGTCTTGGGAGACCTCGGCCCCCCGCCCAGTTCTGCCACCTGCCAGCTCTGGGGCCTTGACCGCCAGGCACCATATATTCAATGGGGCTTGAGCTCCTCTGTCCAGCTAAGGCTTCTTTTTCAGGGACCCCCACCTGCCCGGCTCCCGGCAGCCACCGGGAGTCACCCACAGCCCCTCCCTCCGTATACACCTGTCCCCACATCCTGCCAGCTCCCTTCCTCCACCCAGTCCGGGACCCCATCATCTGTCCCCTGGACTCTCCATTAACGACCTGCCCCCACACATTGGATCATGGTGACCCCTTTCCAAGAGTGAGTCTGTGGCATTGCTCTGCCTCAGTGCAGGGCCCGGGTCTCCTCGTGGATTCTGTGGCCTGGCGTGTCCGGCCTGACCAGCGTGGCCTCGCACTGTAGACCCACTTTCGCAAGCCTTCTTTCCGTTCTGCTAAACCCCTTTGCGCGTGCCCGGACACCTGCCTCACCCAGCCCAGCTCCTCCCCGTCTCCTCGGGGCTAGATGTCCCCATCCCCACCGCGAGGAAAACTGCATGCGGCCCACACACCGTCTGCATGAACGCTAAGCCCCGAGAGGCGAGGACAGGCTTCTTCACTCAGTGGCCCCTAGACCCCTGCTCAGTACGTCACCTCTCCTTCTTGCCCCTTACCACCCTTATCACCAGTGTCTCCCCTCTGCGGGCAGCCTCCACCTTTTCGATCCCATCTATAAAGACCTTCTGACCCATAAAGACCTTATGCCCCAGTATAAGACGACGTATGGCTTATATGTCTGCCTATCGATGCACTAATATATTTTATACACAGATGCACAAAGGGGTAATGTTAAACATGTGCCCACATATGACCCAATGATTTCAGCCCTAAGTATATACCCACGAGAGTAAGTGTGTACGGAAAGCCACACTCCAGAACATTCCAAACAGGAAACAGCTCAGGTATCCAGTAAAAGAATAAACAGACGAGCACAATGGAATACTTCTCGACAATAAGAAAAACAAAAATTAGGGGGCGCCTGGGTGACTCAGTCAGTTGAGCGTCCGACTTCGGCTCACGTCATGATCTCGCGGTTCTTGAGTTCGAGCCCGTGTCGGGCTCCGTGCCGACAGCTCGGAGCCTGGAGCCTGCTTCCGATTCTGTGTCTCCCTCTCTCTCTCTGCCCCTCCCCTGTCACATTCTGTCTCTCTCTCTCTCTCAAAAATAAAGATTAAAAAAAATTTGTTTTAAAAGAAAAATTAGGACACATGAAATAATATGGGTGGGTGATCTCAAAAACATTAGGACAAACAACAGAGTTCAAAACTCTACGATTTCCTTTACATGAGATGTAGAGGCAGGGGAAACTCATCCGTGTTGGTGGAAATGGGCAAGTGGTAAAATAGAGGATGCTCAGATGCAACTTGATTTTCAGATAAACGATGAATATTTTTTTAGTAGAACTCTATCTCAGTATGTATCCCAACTATTGCATGGGACATACTTACACTAAGATTATTTGTTGTGTATCTGAAATCAGTTTGCAACTGGGCATTTGTATGTGGGTGTGTAAGATTCATAACTCTAAGGAAGAAGAAGGGCGTTAAGGGATTTTCTTGGTGAATGGAAATGTTTTATAACTGGATCTTGGTTCTATGGGTGTGTGTGTGTGTGTGTGTGTGTGTGTGTAAATTCATTAAAAATGATGAAAAATAATAAGCAAGTTCAGCAATGTGGCAGGATACAAGATCAGTATACAAAAACCAATTGTGTTGGGGCGCCTGGGTGGCGCAGTCGGTTAAGCGTCCGACTTCAGCCAGGTCACGATCTCGCATCCGTGAGTTCGAGCCCCGTGTCAGGCTCTGAGCTGATGGCTCAGAGCCTGGAGCCTGTTTCCGATTCTGTGTCTCCCTCTCTCTCTGCCCCTCCCCCATTCATGCTCTGTCTCTCTCTGTCCCAAAAATAAATAAACGTTGAAAAAAAAAAAAAAAACAATTGTGTTTTTACACATCCACAATGAACAATCCAAAAATGAAATCAAGAAAACAATACCATTTAGAGTAGTAGCAAAAAGAATAAAATAGTGAAGGATAAGTTTAACAAAAGGAAAGCAAAATTTGTGCTCTGAAAACTACAGGGCATTGTTGAAAAGAATTTAAAAAGACTGAAGGAAATGGGAAGGCAGCCTATACTCACGGAGCAAATATTTTATTACTATTAATACTTTTAAGAAGGCAATGATCTCTAAATTGATCTACAAATTCAGTGTATCCCCTGCCAAGCTCCCAGCTGGAGTCTTTGCAGAAATTGACAAGTTGATCCTAAAACTCACTTGGAAATGCAAGGGACCCAAAATAGCCCAACGATCTTGAAAAAAGAACAGGGGCGCCTGGATGGCTCCGTCGGTTAAGTGTCCGACCCTTGGTTTCGGTTTGGGTCACGATCTCTCGGTTTTGTGCGTGTAAGCCCCGCATCAGGGTCTGCACTGGCAGCTTAGAGCCTGCTTGGGATTCTCTCTCTGCGCCTCCCCCACGCATGCTGTGTCTGTCTCTCTAAAAATAAATAAACTTGAAAAAAGAACAAAGAACAACAACAAAAAAAGAACAAAGTTGAAGCACCAACTGATTTCAAACCACAAAACTACAGTAATGAGACGGTACGACATTGGCGTGAGGATAAACTTATAGATCATTGGAACAGAATAGACAGTCCAGAAATAAACCCTGTGAATACGGTCACCTGATTTTCAAAAAGGTCGTCAAGACCATTCAAGGCGGTGGGGGGCAGGGCGCGGGATAGTAGTCTTCTCAACAACTGTGCTGAACTAACCAGATATCCGCGTTGAAAACATTGGATCTGAACCCCTACCTCGTACAATACACAAAAACTAACTCAAAATGCATCCAAGACATACACATAAGCACTAAAACCGTAAAAGTCTTAGAGGACAACAGGCTAAGTCTTCGTGACCTTGGACTCTTAGATGTGACGCAAAAAACATGAGCAACCAAAGAAAAATCAGGCAAATTGGACTCGGTCAGAATTGAAACCTGTGCATCAGAGGACACGGTCAAGAAAGCGAAAAGACGATGCGTAAGATGGGAGAAAATATTTACAAATCCTATATGTGACAGGGGTCTAGTATCCAGAATATACAAAGAACTCTTGAAGACAACCCAACTAAAAACGGGCAAAGAGTTGGAATAGGCATTCCTCCAAAGAAGAGGTACACATGGGCAACGAGTCCAGGAAAAGATGTTCAGCATCATTAATCATCAGGGAGATGCAAACTGAAGCAAGGGTGAGACACCACTTCATACCCACTGGGATGGCTATAATAATAATAATAATAGACAATACAAGCGCTGGTGAGGGTGTAAAGAAATTGGAACCCACATCTACTGCTGATGAGAACTTAAAATAGCACAGTCAGTTCATACAATACTTTGGCGGGTCCTCAGGATGTTCAACATAGCGTTACTAGATGACCCAGCAACTCGACTCCTAGGCGTATGTCCAAGAGAAACGCTAGCATGAGTCCGCGCACACACAGATGGCACATGAATGTTTGCACCAGCATAATAGCCAAAGAGCGCGAACGACCCTAACTACCCATCAGCTGAGGAGTGGGTAAACAGACTGTGGTATATCCATACAATGGGATATATCGTAGCCTTAAAATGGACGAAACACTGGTATTTGTTACAGTAGGGAGGAGTCTTGAAAACACGGCACCGAGAGAAGGGAGCCAGTCACAGAAGACCACACAGTGTACGATTCCATCTACGTGAAAAGTCCAGACTTTTCCAAAGAGACAGACAGTGGATTCGTGGTTGCCAGGGAGGCGGATGTGGAGTGGCTGCGAGTGGGCATGGGGTTTCTCTTTGGGGTGATGAGGATGTTCCAAAATTAGATCTTGGCGATGGTTGCACAACTCTGTGAATACACTAAAAACCACTGAATTGTACACTTCGAATGGGTGAATTGTATGGTATGTGAATTATGTCTCGATAAAGCTGTGATTTCAAAAAAAAAAAAAAAGGTATGAGAAACTAAAAGTAAATGTCCCCTGTTTCTTCCTACCCCATTGGCTTATCTTGTCATTCCTGGGTGTGTGGTCTGTCCTCTCCATTCCCCTGTGTGCACCTCGTGGGCGAAGGGCCACCAGAAATCCCAGAATTTTCCCTCCCTGTACCTCACCCACACACCTTCCTCTTGGCTTCCTCTGGGCTCAAAATGACGTGACCTTGATAGGAGAGGTAGGCTGCCCCAGACACTGGGAGATGGCTGGAGGGGTTCACAGGTAGACAAGCCCATCCATGTTCAGGAAAGCAGAAAGTTTGGGTCCCCAGCGAGGACCTGCCCAGAGCTCATGGCTAAAGAGCAGTGGAGACAGGGGAAAGCCGGCAGGATCCGTCCTGCAGACAAGGGAGGCGTGGGGCCGTGGCTTTGTGCAAAGGCCCTACCTTACTCTGCTGACTTTGGCTGGACCCTTACAGGGCTTTTCTAGACTCAGGAAAGGCTGAACTCTTTCCAAAGATGGATAAAAGTAAAGGGGTGCTTCAGAAGAAAGTTACATCCGAGGGGCTGATTTCCTGTTGAGTCTGCTGTGGGAGGAAGCAGGCAGCCCTGGGTTCTGTCCACCTTGGGAATGACCTTCTCAGGAAAGACAGTGGCCACCGCTGTCTCTGTGCAGCAGCCCGTAGAGGCAGATATTTAGAAGAGGTGTTTAGACACACCCTGATTTCCAGTCATCCAGGGTTTGGCTCTGCGAAGCCAGAACATCCAAATAATTGAACGCATTTAAGTTTTGTGGGTTTGATGCTCAGTGTGATGGGGACCAGGGTAGGGGTGGTGAGGAGGCTGGAGCCCCCCGGGGAGGGGTGTGGAACATGAGTGTGTCTGAGGAAAGAGAGCAGACCTTCCAGTAAGTTTAGCCGGCTCAAAGATTTGTTCCAGGTCAGACCTAGGTCTAGGGTTCTAGAAAGTCTTTATCTGGACCAGTGGTTCTCTGACTGTGGTGATTTTGCACCCCCCCCCCCCCACCACCTGGGACATTTGGCAAAGTCTGAAGACTTGTTCTTTGGTCACAACTCAAGGAGGGGTATACTGGCCTCTGGAGGAGATAAACATATAACTGTGCACAGGACAGCCTCCCCATCTCCCCCTACAAAGAATGATCGGGTCCCAAGCATCCATAGCAGCCTGGTTGAGAAATGCCCATTTTATCCCGTGGCGTGATAAGGCACCGACCTTGGCAGAAGTCCCTGGGGGACGGCTGTTCTCCGAACGCACCGACACCGGTGAAACACGTGTGTTTTCTCTCTGATGATGAAAGTGATACATTGCGTGGTTGGGGAAAAAATGAGAAATCCAGAAAAATACAAAGAACAAAGTAAAAATCGCCTGCCATTCTGGAAGAGCCCATGCAGACATTTCGGGGAGACAAGGCGCCTTTTCCGCCACGGTCCGGCCAGCAGAAGGCTGACCAGCGGGCCACCTGCAGCGGATGAGAACATCAGCGCAAGGCGAGTTCACGGCTTGCACTTTGCTGTAGCCCCTGGTGGTGAGCTGCACACTCCTCGGGCACGGCTTGCTGCCCGGGTCTCCACATCATCCTCCCAGTGCGTGTGCCCATCGTCACCTATTTCGGTTCCTTTAGCGGAAGGAAAAGCTCCACGATTCGATTCTCCATCCAAATTCAGACTTGTTCTACAATTTTGTGAACGTCTGCCACACTTTCTTCTGGCTTCCCTCACCCATCACCCGGTCAGGGCTTCTTTTTTTTTTTTTTTTAACAACTCCCCAAAGTCAAGGTTTTCTAGAGCTTGGCTGCCTTGGAATCAAAGACGGTCTTTTTGCACTCATCTCATGGTTTAGGTAATGGTTAATGAAATGGATTAACTCTAAGCACGGGAGCATTTGCAGGTGCGTGAACGTCTGGAGGGAGCAGACAGGCAGGGGGGTCCTGGAGCAGCCGCCCGCTGCGAGCGGTCAGAGGGCACGGGCATGGGTAGAAACACTACAGCAGGAACAGAGCATGTGAGTCCAGATCCATGCGGGTCAGGTAGGCACAGGCGGTAGGACCTTTGCTCTCTATGATCTTCCAGGCTTTGTTTCTAGGCATGTGGATACAGATTTACAAAGTCAGGGTTTTATTGCACAATCTGCTTTGTCACTGGATTCTCTACTTAGTAGAACATACATTTGCCGATCATGGTGTTTGGGTATTTGGTCAGATCTCAACGATCCCACCCTGCATCCCAGACCGTAGGGCCTGAGCCAAGAAAAGAGAAGCCCCAGAACTGGGCGAAAGGGGGCTCAGGTGGGGATGTGGTGAGTGGCCAGGCCAGTAGTTTTGCTGAGCTATCGAGGGTCTTGTCATCTTGGGCCCCCAGGCCACTGCACCTATGACAGGCAGGCAACAGGTAGACACTGGAGCCTCCTGGCAAGGGCTGTTTCTGTGGGAAGTGTTGTCCTAGACAGCAAAGCTGGGCCCTGTTTGGGAGATGGTGCCTCTCCTGGATAGTGGGGTTGGTCAGAGGGGCAGGTGGTCATGTGATGGCTGGCCTGACAGATTGGAACGAGCTCTCAATTCCGGAGGTCACTGCTGCTCTGGAAATTCTCCTCTGACCACTTGTATGTTATTGTGGCTCTTTCTCATTGGCAAAATAAAATCCACTCTAGAAAAATCCCCAGGATTCTGGTGCTTTCCACACTGAGCGGGGGATTTCAGAGTGCACAGGAATACGGACTGTCCTATTTTGGCAAGCGATCCCAATTACCAGTGTTGATGGCATCATTTGGGGGTAAATTAGACCCTTAGGATAATCCTCACCTCCCCAGTGTAGGGTAATCCAATAATAATCCCAGAGATATCTCATTTGTCAAAGGGGAGGACATAACTGAGTGGAAGATGGTCAGCTTCCACCCAACACTATCCTCCCAAACCCAACAAATGCATCCAGCTACTCATCCATTCACCCATTCATCCTTTAGTCCATCTGTCCATCCGCCCACCCATCCATCCATTCACCAACTCTCCATACATCCATCTATCCATCCATCCATCCATCCATCCACCCTCCCATCCATCCATCCATCCATCCACCCACCCACCTATCTATTCACCATCTGTCCATCCACCCATATACCAATCCACCCATCTATTTGTCCATCCATCTATCCACCCATCCAACCATCTGTTCATCCATCCATCCATCCACCCACCCCTCCATCCACCCACCCATCCATCTATCATTCAATCTGTTCATTCACCCATCTACCCAAGTATCCATCCATCCATTCATCCATCCAATCATCTGTCCTTGCATCCATCCATCCATCCATCATCTGTTCATCCATCCACCCATCTACTCAACCATCCATCCATCTATCCATCCACCCTCCCATCTACCCATCCATCCATCCAATCACCTGTCCTTCCATCCATCCATCCACCCATCTACCCAACCATCCATCCATCCATCACAAGAGGTACTGATGGAAGCTCTGTCTGCTGGGAGCACTGGCCGGAGGCAGGACCAGGTAGGGGAATGTTGGACTAAGGAGCAAAACACACTGGGCAGGGGCAGGTAAGGAGGTACTTGTACCCTCAACACATACATGGACCTGCTCTGGGTCTGGAGCAGGCACAGAGTAGCGGGAAACGGAGTGGCGGACAGAGGACTGGGGTGCCCATGTGGATTTCCTCTGTGGTCAAGCCTGTGAGGCAGTTCCCAGCCCTGCTAGGCCATGGGCCCTCCGTCTTCTGGACTGTGTGGAGTCCGGTTTCCATGCTGGCTGTCACGCCAGGCACCAGACAATACCCTAAAAGTGGGTCTGATGCATCGATGAACTGCGTGGCCTTGGGTTGGTCACTTTCCCTCTCTGGGGAGCTGTCGTGGTCAGTTGCACCTGGTGGTTGAACGCACGGGTCTCAGGTCACAGGTGTCAGCCCTGGCTGTGACTCTGGGCAAATGGTCAGCCCCTGTGGTTCTCAGTCCCCTGTGGGACAGTCCCTGCGGTGGGACAGTACAGTGAGGCCGTGTGAGCAACACAGTGGTGCTGGGTGTCATGCTGGCCATGGTCGCTGAGCCGGAACTCAGCAGGCGGTCACTGGGATTACTTCTCAGGGGCCTGGGACATGGATGGGGTCACCCGGCCCTGCTTCCGTCACAGGACTGCTGCGGAGGGGATGGAGAACGTGACTTTGTGACCTTGCCATGTTCTCCGGTGGAAGGCAGGTTGTGCTGGGCCTGCATCCTTTGAGGCTGGCCGGGCAGGGCCAGGAGAGCAAGGGAGCTGGGGATGGCAGCGTGGGGCATCGGTGGGCTCAGAGAAGCCTCCAGATGCAGCCTGAGTTGCATGGTCCCTGTCGCAGGACGGAGCAGTTGTGCCCACCGTTGCACCCGCCACAGGGCCTTCCTGTCACCCAGCAGCAACCCCGAGAGGCAGGCAGCGTTGCCTGGGTTTGCGAGGGGGCTCACGCTCTTCCGAGGCTCTGTCGTCCAGAGGTGACGGTCAAGGACTTGCCTCAAGCCGGGCAGGGCCCGAGTCCACTGCCTGCGCCCACGGTGAGCTGTCACGTGGGCCTTTCATGGACTCCTCGGAATAAGGGTTCACACTCACACCTGCTCTGTGCCATCACGCCTCCGGGTCTACCGTGAAGCGGGGTGAGCCGGCGCCTGTCGTCAGAGCTCCCGCCCGCCGAGCACCTGCTCCGGGCCCTCCGTGCGAACCAGCCGCTCGCGTGGCAGAGCAGGGCGGGCGCGCAGGCGAGCGGCAGACACGGGACGGCCAGTTTCCCCTGTTTGTAGCACCCGTGTGGACGCGGCAGCTCGTCACCTCCGAGGAGCCGGTGCCGGCACAGCCGTGCTCGCTCCAGTCTGTCCCCCCTTCGGCCCTCCTCGTCACTCACCTCGTGTTCCGCTTCTCTTGCGGGACGACGCGCCTCCTCCGCGCCTCTTTGCTGTGGTACCTTCGCACACTCTCCTTGCTTCTGACGACTTGGCCGTTTTGAGAGGGCCGGGCCGGTAACTCGCAGGGCGCCCCTGGCCGGGTCCGTCGGAGGCGATTGCGCGATCAGGGGTGTGGGTGGAGGAGGAGGAGCTCACGGATGAGGTGCCACGGTGACGTTGGCCGTGAGCACCCGGCTGGGGCTTGTATGACTCTCTCGCGTGGTCCCGTTTCCACGGAGGGCGAAAGCGCGGGGCAAGGTGGCGTTGCCGTCCCGGGGTGTCCCGTGGGCGCGTGCGTGTTCACAGTAGCCGTTGGCACTGAGGCCCCCCGCCCTGCTGCTGGGGCGGCAGCCGGTCCCAGATAGTCAAAGCAGTCTGCCTGCGGATAAAAGCCCACCCTGAGGGCGTCGTGGGGGACAGGTGGCCCCGTCACGGGCTGGAATCCTGGTCTCCGGAGTCCGGTCTGGCCCCAGCAGTGAGCTCACTGCTATTTATGGGGCGGCCGGGCTGCCCGGCGTGGGCGCACAAAGGCCGGCTCTGGGCTGTGCCGTGCGGGCCGGCGTCCTGGCACATTCCTGCGGCCCGCAGCCCCGGCCGGACAATGGTGCGCCCTCTCTCCTTTGCCGGGCCGGCCTCTGTGAACAGAGCTCTGTTGACAGCCGGAGCCGCTCTCACTCCAGAAGAATTCCAAAAATGGAACAATGTTCTCCCGGCCTGGGCCCCTGAGGCCGCTGCTCGGAGCGGGCCCCGGAAGGCTGTGGTTTGGGCCTGCCTTTATAGCTGTCCGTCTGGCTGGCATTTCAATGGAAACCCAGGGTGGGTTGGGTGGGTGGGGGGCAGAGAGAAAGGAGAGGGGAATAAAGAAAACCCAAACTACCCTGTAAATGAGCCAAAGCTGCTCTGGTTGGATGGTCCCGCGGCGGGGACACCGCCGTCCTGGGGTCAAGCAAATTGCGCCAGCCGGGTCTATGCAGGCGCCGGCCATTGTCCCGGCTCATCCAGCGCACCCCCTCCTGCCTCCGACGAGTAGAGGAGGGCCGCGAAGGAGGAAGTGACTCATGGAGGCCACAAGGCTCCGGTGGCACAGTGGGGACCACGGGATGGGACCCAGCGTTCCTGCCCAGCCAGCCCAGTGCTTGGGTCTCTGTGGCCTCCCAAAGAGCTTGTGTCTCCAGCGGGGGAGGTGATGGTGCCACTCCGTGTCACAGGCCTACAGAGGCCCCAGAAGGCACACTGTGGCCGGCAGAGGGACCACACCGGAAGTCCACATCCATTAGCCCAGGGTCCGTCTGCTGGCATTTGGGGCCGGAGCATTCCCTGTGGGGGCTGTCCCGGGCTCCATGACATGCTCAGCCTCTACCCACTGGCTGCCAGTAGCATGGCCCCCTCCGCCCACTCTCAGCCAATTGTGACCGCCAAAAATGTCCCCAGGCGTCTCAGCCCTTTCGGGCTGACAGTGGCTTATAAACAACAGAACTTAATTGCTCGCGGCTCTGGAGGCTGGAAGTTCTAGACTAGGGCGCCAGCACCATTGGGTTCTGGTGGGGACCGTCGTCCGGGTTGCAGACTGCTACGTCCTCACCTGATGGGAGGGGACAGGGAGCTCTCAGGGCCTCCTTTAGAAGGACACTAATCCCATCCCAAAGGCCCCACCTCATAATGCTGTCACCCGGGCATGAGGGCTCCAACACATGAATTTGGGGGCGGGGGAAACAAACCCTCAGACCACAGCGACAGGTATTCTCACGTACCTGCTGGGGGCAAAATCCCCCCTCACCCCCAGTTGGGAGCCACTGGATCATCCTCTTTGGGCCTTGTGATGCTTTCAAAGTGCAGTTGTGAATTCTCTGACACTCTGCGTGTGAAGAGGGAGGTTCCGCCCTCTTCCTGCACACGGGCGGGCTGTGGCCACCTCAACCAAGTGCGGAGGAAATCGCCACGTGATTTGTGGCTCGTCAGAGGCCGTGAGCTTCTTCGTTTGCTCATCCTGAGTTCCCACGTGGCAAGTCTGACCCCCCCCCCACCCCCGCCCCGAGCGGCCACGCCATGAGGAAGCCATTGCCACACGGAGAGGCCACATGCAGGCATCCCAGCCGATCGCCCCAGCTGAGCCGTACCTGTGAGTCACCCCCTCTGGGCACCAGGCTCTAAAGGGTTCCACGCCCGGCTGTTCAGGTCTTCTCAGCTGAGGCCCAAACAACTCCGAGCAGAGGCGGGCATCACGGGCGCGCTTTGCCCTGATTATCCCAACTCCACGGCCACAGGGCAGTGGTGGTTGTCTTGTGGCATACAAGCCTTGCAGGAAGCCCAGGGTGGCGGGCACAAGTCCACGATCTGACTGTGTCAGGGACGCAGGCCACTGGCTCAAGTCACACAGAGAGAACGAGCCGGGGCCCGAATTCTACTCCACCTTGCTTCCGGAATCTCATCTGTCTGCCTCCGTAGACGTGGGTGCCCACGACGTTGGCCTGCCCAGATCTGTTCCGGCTTCTTCTGACCATAGCACCCTGACTTCTATGGGGGCAGCCATTCCCCCTACCCTACACTCAGTCCCGGAGTTCAGTGGGCTGACTCTGCCCCTAGGTTCAGAGATGGACACTTGACCCATGCCAGGGCGCTAAGGGCCGAGGAGGGGCAGCCCAGGATTTGGGTTCAAACTCTTAGGAGCAATAACCTCTCCTTTGCTCGGACCAGAAGGAAAAGAGAGAGAGTGGAGCCTGCCCGGGAGTGGCACCGACACGGAGGGAAGCAGAGATGGGGCACAGAGAGAGAGAGATACCAAGTTCTGGTGGCGGGCTCCCAGAACCAGCTGTGCCTGAAGCTATTCTGCCCCAGTCGCCCCCTTCCGGTTGCAGCCAGTTTGATATGATGTGCTATCACTTGCTGTTGAAAGACTCTGGACCGGCCCCCTTCTCCACCCAGCAGTAGCCCCCTTGGTCAGCCAGGAAAAGAATCGGCTGATGTTGCAGCAGCTTGGGAAGTCACGGCCACCAGAACTCGATCCGGCTTGCTAGGTGTCGTCAGGGCCCTGGGGACAGGGGCAGGGCCAGGCGTCTCATCCCCTGAGGCCGACAGTCAGCCTCATCGCCCCAACCTCTCCTGTTGCCCAGGTGTCCTGGTCACCGAGTCCTGCCTCCTCTCTTTCCTTCCCTGAGTCCCCAGCATCCCCAGGAAGTCCTCAGGGATGGGGTCCTCGTGCCCGTATGGCAGGTGCAGAGAAGTGAGAATAAAGACATCAGAGCTGGGACTTGAGCCCAGACCTTTTGAGACGTCTGGAGTGCAGGATCCACAAGCCCCAGCCCCCCGGCCATGCGTTCGTCTGGACATCGGGGGAACCCCTGGAGGCCCGCGGGTGGAAGGTAGAAGGTGTGAGCAGTGAGGTCCCAGGAGAAGATGCCCAGTGGGGGCACAACGTCTGGCAGGCAGGTTTTTGGAAACATCACATTGTCACCAGCAGCTCTGGAGGCCACCTTTGCAGGTGGGGGAAATGTGCCGAGCCCAACCGGCCCAAGTTGGTCCCGTAAATTCTGCAGGAGGTGGGGACACGCTCACCTCTCAGGGAAGACGGCCCTGAGCCGCCTCTGTGCGGGACGCAAAAATGCACGTACGTGTTTGTGTACGTGTGTGTATACATATGAATGCATGAGTGTGCACCCGTGCGAGTACACGTGCGTGCGTGTCCAGTGGGGGTCGGCAAGGTGGGGGAGAGATGCTTCCACCTTCCAGGGCGTCCCGAAGGGCCTCCTCCCACCCCCGGGGTCGAGGAGAGAGCTGGTGGGGACAGCAGTGGGACGCAAAGTTCTCACTGCTCCACTGCGGGGTCGGGAAACCTTCCCCACTGAGCACCCGTCCGGCGCTAAGTGTTTCCTTTCCACGGTTTGCCGCTGGAGGCAGGGACCCCGGGGACCCCGGGAGGCCCCCTGTCTCTCCACGCGTCTCTCCCGCGAGTGCGGCGATCCCAGGGCCCGGTCGCCCCGTCACCCCATCTCACTCAGCTGCTCTCAGAAGGGCCGGGACCCGGGGGTCTTCTGGCCATTTTGCTCTGCGCAGCCCCACTTGCCAAGGGTCACCGTCATTCTGTCAGGGTGGTTCCTCTGGGTCCCACAGCTGCTGCTGTCATGCTGCAGGTTGGAGGTGTTTCGAGGGCACGTTTCCATGCCCCCATCCCCTCCCCCTGCCCGCAGCCTTGGAAAGCGCCCCCCGCCCCGCCCCGCGTTTGCCCTGAGGGACCAGGTGGCCGTCGAGGTCTTTCCACGCATCTCCCCGGCTCTCGAGACTCCGCCGAGGGGGTGGCCCGGCCTGGCGGTGGCACAGGAGCGCCAGTGAAGCAGCCGGATGGCGTCGCGGTGCGGAGAACAATTGGACGATGACAATGGAAGGAAGGTGAAGGATCTTGTCCCAGCTCTTCCTGTTTTCGCGAGTGGCTGACTCAGACGGGCACAGATCAGCCTGCCGGGGGCTGGGGGGGGGGGGGTCCTCTGGCAGGAGAGGCGGCCGGCCAGGCCCAGGGTAACTTCGCCCACGCCCACCCGCGTCGTCTCCTGCTCCCCTCCACACCGGGCCGGGGCTAGCGGGCAAAGCCGCTGGCTGTGTGGGTACGGACGCGGGGTGTGGCTGAGGGCCCCTCTCTGTCAGCGCTGCAGACTCACCCCGCACCTGCCCTGCGCGGCCCTGGATGAAGGGGTCTCACCCCTTGCCCCGGGGCCGCCCATCAGGTGTCACGTGGGCTGGTGACCATGGCTCCTGAACAGCTGTGCTCTCTGCAGCACGGGCCGGGAGAGCGGCTTCTTCCACGGGAGGGGTGCTGCGGTGCTCCAGGGTCCTGGAGCACTGGGGGTCTCCGGCCTTCTCCCCAGAGCAGAAAACTCCCAACCAGTGTCTCCGTCATGTCTCTCTGGCCTCTGCCCGGACCTCGTGGGGGAGGGGAGGACAGGATGTCAGGGAGAGCTTCCTTGGGATGTGCGGACTGCCCCTGTCCCCCCACTGCTGGACAGCTCCCCTTCTCAGAGAGCTCTCTGGACCCCCGGGTCTCACGCTGCCCCGGGGGCCCTGGGGCCACCTAACTCTCTTCTCCACAAATGCCCTTTGATGGTGAAAGAACTCTCCCCCCACCCCCTCGCCACCAGAACAGTATTTAGGCATGATGTAGGTCTGTTTATAGCAGCTTTGTTCATATTTGCCCAAAATTGGAAGCAACCAAGATGCTCCCCAGTAGGTGGATGGATAAATACACTGTGGTCCGTCCGGACGACAGAAGTGCTCTTCGGCACTAAAGCGAAGTGAGCACTCGAGCCGCGACAGGTCACAGAGGAGCCGCTAGATGCCTCTTCCTGAACGGAAGACGTCAGTCGGAAAGGCTACATACCGTGTGATTGCAAGAATGTGACATTCTGGAAAAAGCAGAACGGAGGAGGCAGCAAAGAGATCAGTGGCGGCCAGGGCGGCGGTGGGGTGGCCGGGGATGCACAGGTGGAGGGTTTTCAGGGCAGGGAAACTACTGGGTATGACGCTGTCGTCCGGACGCGGACCTTGTGCGTTTGGCAAAATCCACAGAACGTGCAACGCTAAGCCTGAACCCTGACGGAAACCACGGACGTCGGTGCGTCATAACGTGTCAGCAGCGGTTCGCCACTTGGGACAAACGTTATCACACGGATTCAAGATACGGACAGGGGGGAGGGAGAGGGGGGGAGGGGGAAACTCCGTACTTTCTGTTCAACTTTTTTGCAGACCTGAAACTGCTCTAAGAAATGACGACTGTTGGGGCGCCTGGGTGGCCGAGCCAGTGAAGCGTCTGACCTCGGGCCCGGGTCATGGTCTCGCGGTGCGTGGGTTCGAGCCCCGCGTCGGGCTCTGTGCCGACGGCTCGGAGCCTGGAGCCCGCCTCGGATCCTCCCTCTCTCTCTCTGCCCCTCCCCTCCCGTCTCAAAAATGAAAATAAACGTTAAAAAAATGAAAAAAGGAAAGAAAGTCGAGGAATTAAAACGAATCGGGACCCACCCCGTGCCTAGCCTGACGACCGTGCTCCTTAAGACTCCCCGGAAGGAGATTCCCGTAGATTCCCAGGTGTTGCTGAAATCCCATTTACTCTAACGTCACAGAAACGGTGCAAATATAAACGTGGGATACACTCCTACGCTTGTAACTCCAACACAGCCCTCGAACCACAACCAGCCGACAAAGCACACACGTGTGCTCGGCAATACCGAGCCCGATGTGAGTGGGGAGCTGTCTGGACTGTCTGGGGTGTGGCTTCTCTGGCCGCTTTCTCTGCTTTCCAACCGGGGACCCGGCCCCACAGCCTGCGGGGGTGTCACGGGCCTGCCCTGGGCGTGGACGCAACGTGGCCCCGGACGCTCTGCTCCCGGCCCCTGTCACGGCCCACAGAGGAGCCAGGCGGGCGCCCCAGCCTCCCAGGACTGCCCTGGCCTCCTGGCTGCTAACCTTGCCCCTTCCAGCTCATTCTCAACCCAGCGGCCAGGCTGGTCCTGCAAAGACATGAGGCCCAGATCTCCTAGGGTTCTGGCCCCACTCAGAGCAACATCGAGTCCTCTCAGCAGCCGAGCAGGGCCCCGCATGGCCTGCCCATCCCCCTGCCTTCCCCTGATCCAGCCCCCTGGGGCTCTTTTCTGTTGCTCTAACACACCAGATATGCCCCTGCCCCAGGACCTTTGCGCCGACCTTTTCCTCTGCTGGGCATCCTTTCCCCCTGATCTCTTCCCGAAGGGCTTCCCAAAGCTCCGGGTCTCTCCAGCTCTGCTCACGTCTTGCCCCATCGCCCGTCACTTCCTGAAAGACTCCATCATACCCTCATTTCTTCGATCCTGTCTCCTCCCACTGGAGGGACTCAGGGCAGGGGTCCTGTTGGCTTTGCTTACCCAGGTGGCCCTGGACTAGAGCCGAGAGAGGAGCAGAGCCCTGAGGTGGGTGCCTCTTGGGGGTCTTTGACCCAGAGTGGGGAGACCCCGCCCCAGCTCCCAGGAGGTCAGAACCCCCCCCCCCCCCCGTCCACCCTCTTGCTCCAAACTCGCCCTGGGCCAGCTCCCCCCACCAAGGAAGGAGACTTCTGGAGCAAATTATTCGTTCACTCCTTCGTTCACGCCACGACGTCCACCGAGGGCTGGCCGGTCCACGGTCTTTGGATTCTGGGATGAGGAAGATGCTTTTATTATTTTGTATTTTTTATTTATTTCTTTATCGTTTTGGGAAGATGCTTTGAGAGAGCAAGTTTACGTTGGGAGGCGGGCTTGCTGAGAGACCCAGGCGGAAATGGTCCCGGCTGCAGGAACGGGGCACCTCGTGCGTTGTCAGCACCCCACAGGTGCTGCCGTCCAGGTGTCCTAGCTGCAGGGACACCTCCCCCCCCCCCTCCGGCCCCCGGGCCGTGTCCCCCACCCCCACCCCTTGAGCAATTAACCCGGCCCGGCCAGCTCCTCTCTTGGACCTTGAATCTCAACTCTCACGGGTCTGTCTACTCACTTGTCTCCCACCAGACCGGGGGTTCCTGGAGGCCAAGTCCCGGGGTCCTCAGTGTCTTCCTGTGCCCAGCAGCTGGCACACAGCAGGTGCTCCGAAAACGTGGATGAGAAAACGGGTGAGTGGCTGGCTGCATAATGAGCTGATGAATGAATGAATTCCAGGGGGAGGCCCAGCCCGGGGAGAGTCGGCTGGGGAGAAGGGGGCTGAGGGCCGCAGAGCCCCTCCTCCCAGCCGACTGCAAAGTCTCCTGAGATCGGCTTGGGAAGGAGGGAGGCCGTGTTCAGGGCCCGTCCCGCATCCGTCCATCTACCCTCCGGCCGGGCCCCTGCAGGCGTCCGGTGTGCGAGGGAGCCCCTAGCAGTCAATGGAAGCGGGGTTCGCGGTGGGTGGCCCCACAGGCCTCTGGACCGCGTCCTGTCCTCTGCCACCCGGGGTCGAGAAGCAGTTTTTAGCGCCACCGCAGGGCCCCCCAACTCGCCCACAGTTGGGGTCTCTCGGCAATCATCTGCTTCAACTTCTTTATTCTCCCAGGTGAGTGTCACCTGGGAGGAGTCACAGATTCGTCCCCTACCAGCGTTTCCAGCCCCCTGCAGGGTCCCAGGGGGCCACGGCGGGGGTGGGGTTTCAGAGCTGAGGGGGGCCTGGACGAAAGGCCATCCCTGTGACTCTCGGCCCGTGCGGGCTCTTTGTCCCTGCCGAGTGCTGACGGCGTGCGCCCGAGCCCTGGAGCCCTGCCCCCCTCTCCCCGGAGGTTCAGCTCTGGGACAAAGGCCAGTTGGCAGGGTTATCACTGGAACCTGGGTGAATGAGGCTCAGAGTTTGGGATGGAGGCGGGGGGGGGGGGTTGGGGGGGGTCAGGGTGAGGGTAGGGCCGCCTCAGTCTGCCCCTGGGCCTTTATAGAATACCCAGGGAAGTGGAAGAAGGGGGTGGGGGAAGAGGGCTGTATAGGTCAAACTCTTGGTGCACTTCTGACCGGTGTGGGGGTGTCTCTGGCCTGGAGCAGAAATGCCTGACACTCCCAGGGAGCTGGAGGTGGCCCTCCCGCAGCGGGTCCCCATTGGGTGAGCTGGGAAGGGCAGCCTCCACGCTGGGCGCGAGCCCCCCGGGGGGCATCAATGCACAGTCACCCTCCGGCCGCCGCAGCTGCTGCCCTGGGGGAGCACACCCTGTCCCTCGCTGAGCCCGTGGGGCCCCGTGAGTGCAGAGGGCCAGGTGGAAAGCCAGGAGGCCTGGGGCCACCGGGGCGCTCTGAGGCCAGCCAGCCTCTTTCCTGACGGCGGCCCCTCTGGGGAACAGTCACGGAAAACTCAAGTTGGATTTTGCCGGTTTGGCTTTGTCCACCGGACTGCCCACCCTGGCCCCGGGGGGAGGCCGCAGGAGAGGATCTCTGGGGGCCCCTGGAGCTGCCTCCGCGCTGCCCACCCCCACGGCCGGGCGCTTTCCCACTGCCCGAGGTTATTCTTAACATGCTGAGCCTCGGGCTCTTGGACTAAAAATACCACCTCTGAAGGCCTGTGGGAAGCTGCCTCGGGCTATTTCTGTGGGTGAGAGCTGCCTCTGGGTCCCTGCGTGCTGCCGGGGCAGGGAGGGCGAGCGCCCCTGAACTGCCGAGGCCCCCCTCAGCCCACGCCGGGCCTTCCTGTCCACTCCGGGGCCTGTGGTGCCGACCGTAGTGACCATCAGTCTCGGCTGGGCGGGGGGGGACCGGCAGAGCCTGGGAGCTTTGACCCCCTTCCCGCAAAGCCGAGGGAACCAGCTCCCAGAGGTAAAGTGAGGGTCTGCCGTGGGGGTCCCGGGCGGCCCCCCTCTGCGGGCGGCCTGGTCCGGCTCTCCCCTGACCAAGGGGTGTTTGGAGGGGGCTCCTTGCTTCCCAGATCCAACCTGATGTTCTCGCTGAGCTGCAGTGCGTTTGGGCGACTTTTCCCTCCTGTATTTCACACGCTTCCCCCGCAAGCCTGGGGGCGGAGAGGCGGAGTGGGCTATGGCTCCATTGTAGGGATGCGAAGACCGAGGCCGTGAGGGGTCAGCTCAAGGTCACAGCTGCGAGGGGCTAGGCGGGGCAGCAGCCACCTGTCCCGCCGCCCCGGCGTCAGGGGCGTCCCCAGCACCGGCTGCTGACTGAGGGACATTGTGCTCTCAGACGGGAGGTACCAGGGCCGCGTCCCCCCGAGGTGGCCCACGGTGCCCGCCACTGGGGGTTTGCGCCCATTAGCCTCATGTTCCCAGCGACAGCCCTGATGGGTGAGCGTTATCATCGCCCCGACAGGCCGCACAACGTGCCATTGTGTTGGGCCCAGTTGGGGCGGGTTCATTAACCGCCTGTGCCCGGGGTGGCCCAGTGGGCAGCTCTGTGAGGTCTCTGGGCCCTTCCGCAGGCCTGGACAAAGGCCCCTTCTCTGTGCTCGGCGGCTGCCCTGGGAGAGGCCATGGGTAAGATGCCCACCTCGGGGCTCCCATGAGCAGCTGCAGCCCAAAGGCTGGGAAGAAAGGTGGCTTCAGGGCCCTCTGGCTGGGCGGCCTCTGCTCTGCTGGCCCCCCTGAGGCTCAGGGAGCACTCCCAGGCCCCCATCGAGGGGCAGGCCCGTGGGGTCTCGTGAGCGGTCGTGCCCGGGAAAGCCCTCAAGGCGGGGGACACGCAGGGGGCAGGACGCGCTGTGATGCTCGCAGATGTGGAGGGGAACAAGCGAAGCTTCCCGACAGGGGCCCCGGCTGGGACCAGGGCAGGGCAGGGGAGGGCAGAGGCCAGTGCCGTTCACCCACATCCGCAGGGCAGGGGCCCCTCACCCTGGGACTCGGTAAGGGCTGGAGCCCACAGGCAGACGCCCTTCACGTCCATGCTTCAGCGTCTCCCTCTGCCGAATGCTGGTCTCCGGGGCGCGTCCGTCCTGACCCCCACAGGGCCCCGGGGGGTGGGCTTGCCCCGCTGTCTCTGCAGAGGACGGGGTCTTCAGAGCTGCTCAGGGGTAGCGGGCCTCTGGCAAGATTCCTCCGGACCTGGATTTCTGTCCCCGGCTCCTCCTGGGCCACACGGACCCCCTCAGGGCACACAGGGAGGCAGCGGGCAGAGAGGAGACGGCCAGGGCTGGCACACACAGACAGCTCCTTCTGGAGGACAAGGCTAGGAAGGCTTGAGCCTGGGGAGGGAGGCAAGGCCAGCACCCCCATCAGCCTTCAACCTGGCCCCGGGCCATGGACGTCTCAAAACATCACGTCCCATTCTGGAGCAGAGAGGAGGAGGGTGTCTAGGGCGAGAGGCTTTGCTGAGCGATGTGGACGGCGGCTCGAGAGGGCTCTGATGGCCCTCGAGCCCCTTGCGGGCCCCGCTCCTCCCGCTGTCGCTCCCCCTGCCGCTCCCATGGGTGCCCGCAGGTCCCCCCTGGTCTCTGTCTCCGCTCCTCTGCTGGCCTCGCCCTCTCCCTTCTCGGCCCGGCTCAAAGCACCGCACCCAAGCCTCAGGCACGTGGTGCCGGCCTCCAGCATTCCTGCCCTGTTTTCACTTAGGGGACGTCCCCCAAAATACCCAGCCCGCTGGAGGCGGCGACAGCCCTGGGGGCCCCCTGGGAACGCACTTGAAAGCCTTGGCTTGGCCGGGCCCTCAGGGCCGCCAAACCAGCGGCTGGCAGGAGGGTGTTCCCGGGATGGAAGCTGCTGGGAGCTCAGAGGCGGCGGGACAGGGCCAGGACCCACGAGCGCGGGCTTTTCGGGTTAACAGAGGAGAAGGCGCGGCTCCCAGGCCAGGAGGGAGACCTCAGGAATGCGGCGGGCGCAGCACTGACACTCACATTTTCCTGCCGCGGCTCCCAGCTCCGGGGACAGCAGGGCGGGGCCGGGCGCCTGGGCCAGGGGACACAGCAGGGCCGAGGCCCCGGGCCTGCTGGGTCAAGGGCCCCGCCAGGGAGCCCCCGGCCTCTCACCCGGCACGGGGGTCCTTGCCAGTCTCCTCAGAGGTCTAGGGCAGTCTGCTGTCTCTGTCCTTACATGCTGTGCCCTCTGTCCCCATCCTCAGAAAGCTTCCCGGGACGGCTGAGGGAGGGCAGATGCCCTTTGGGCCCCTGGGGCGTCCGGTGTCCCAAGAGAGCACGCTGGGCCCCATCTGTTCCTGGCCTGGGAGCCCCTGGAGGCAGGGGTGTGGCTTTAAGGGACATTGGCTGGTTTCGAGAACACAGGCCAGGCTCAGGCTGCCCCTGGAGGGGAAGGCCTGCGCAGGTGGACATTGGAGCGCTGGCCAAACTCAGACAGAACTTGGAGGCCGAGGCCAGGAGCGGCTGGGCCAGTGGAGGCCAGGCTCCGGGTCTCCCCCCAGAACCTCGAAGCCAGCGAGTGCGGTGGGGGCACGGGCCCTGCCACGGCCGGGATTTCTTCCCAAAACTGTGCCATCGCCGGCATCACCGGGGGTGGCGGCCGCATCCTCGGCAGCAGACTGGGGTGGTCAGCGGTTCCCGAGGGAGCTACGCCCCTGGGAGGCCTTGGGCCGCACGCTGTGGGCAGAGCTCGCCCTCTCTCTGGCCCTCAGTTTTCCCATCTGTCACGTGGGAGGACCACCACTGTCCCGCCGGCCCGTGTGGCTAAGAAAGGGACCCCAGGTGGGAGGCAGTGTCCCCATGCTGCGGGGGTACCTGGGGGCCTCCCCGCTGCCGCTAAGGGTGCAGGCGGAGGTAAGAGGAAGGGGTTCCTGCCACCCCACGCCCTGCGGGCTGGTCCGGAAGCCGCGGCTGACTTCGGGGAGCAGAGCGGCAGCAGAGGGTCCCAGAGGGGGACCCCGCCAGCCCGTGGCCGGCTCGCAGACACTGTGCTTGCCTCCTGACCTCAAATATTGTCTCTGGCAGGTGGAGGGGTCAGCGGTGAGGGCCGGGCAGCGGGCGCCGGCCAGTCTGCTGCTGAGTCACCGGGAGAGTGCCACAGAGGCCAGCCCTCCCCACTTTGTGCTCCCCAGTGGAACGGGGGTGGGGGGGACACCTTTGCGGCAGGCCAGGGTTTGCAGAGCAGAGCATGCCTGACTACCTCCCAGCCCCGGGGGCCCGCCGACCCCTCCGAGGGTGCTACCTCATCCGTAGGGACCGGGGACAAGGGGCAGGGCCTCCCCTGGCCCCTCCGGCGTCCAGGATCAATATTTGGACGAATGCGTAAGTCCGGCCAGGCAGCGACACCTCCAGCCCCCACTCCGGAGCCCCCAGCTCACTACTCATCCTGTCATCCTACTGACCTTGATGGGTCTGGTCACACCCCTGGCCGCATCATGTTCTGTGGGCCCTTGGGAGAGGCCCTCTGCCTCTCTGACCCTCTGTCTTTTCATCTGTGAACTGGGCATCCTATCTCCTATTTGCCTCGAGGTCAAGTAAGACCCAGGGTCCGGTGTGAACAGTGCCGACCTCAGGGGACTGCCCACAAGTGCCTCCTTGCTGGCCCTGGGTGCCTCTCCTGCAATCGGTGTCCCATACTTGGCCCAGGACAAGCGGGAGGCGGGGGGTGGGGGGATGTTAGGGATTTGGGTACAATTCTCTTCCTCACGTAGCTGCCATACACGATGGGGAATAAGAGACAAATCCCTGTCCCTATCACACAGCAGATTCTTGTCCCTCAGAAAGAACAACCAACCAGCGGTGCCTTCTGGGACTGTGGACAGCTCCAGGAAGAGGTGGCCTGGAGGTGGCCCTGGGTCCAAGGTTTGACCCAGCAGGTTGAGGACGGAGAGAACACAGACCGAAGAGGCCACAGGAGCCCTGGGACCAGCTCCCGTCCACACGCCCCACAAGCTGCTCACCTCCGGGTCCCAGGGACTGACCTTGAGGGACCCGTCCACCTGGCGGAAATGGAGCAGGCACCCTCTTCTCTTTCTAGAAGTTGCCAGGCCTTTCCTCTTGCCTGAAACACTCACATCCTCCACGGAGATCCTTAAGAAGTGTTCCGTGGTGAGGAGACCTCCATGAAAATGCCTTCAGGAAATACCCTTGGGGGACTGGGGTGGGCACAAGCCCAATCATGCTTTGTTTTTTAAAAAATTTTTTTTTTTTAATTTTTTTTTTTTCAACGTTTTTTTTTATTTTTGGGACAGAGAGAGACAGAGCATGAACGGGGGAGGGGCAGAGAGAGAGGGAGACACAGAATCGGAAACAGGCTCCAGGCTCTGAGCCATCGGCCCAGAGCCTGACGTGGGGCTCGAACTCATGAACTGGCAGATCGTGACCGGAGCCGAAGTCGGACGCTCAGCCGACGGAGCCACCCAGGCGCCCCCAATAACTCTTTCATTGATTGATTTGTGAACATATTGCTTCACAAATCGGTTGGCTCATTCATTCATTCATTCATTCGTGTGTTCGTTTCCCAGCAAATGTGCAGACAGCAAAACCGTTTTGGGAGTGGATGGCAAGTGGGTGGTGGGGCTGTGGACCGAGGTCGGGGTGCAGGCCCCCGTGGCATCAGGAGCATGGCCCAGAGGACAGGGGAGATGCGGCCCTGGACCCATTCCCTCTCTTCTCGGTGCCTCAGGGTCCCCGTCACCAGGCGGCTGGAGGGACAGCCCTGACCCTGGGGGACCCAACCCTCCGGGGGCTGCACGTGCACCATTTGGAACCTTTTCTCCTCGCCTCCAAGGCTGCAGAACGAACACAGGCCTTGGGGAGTCGGGCCGTACCCCGAGAGGGCTCGGTCACAGTGGGCACCCGGCTCCCAAGTTTCTCCCCCTCACCGTGGGCTTGGGAAACTGAGGCCCAGAGAGAGGCAGCCGCCGGTGTGGGGTCCCCGAGCCAGTCTGCGGCGCCCAGAGCCCCAGCCCGCCTGCCCCCGAGGGGCCCTGGGCTCGGCTGCCCCAGACAAAGGCTCTCCTTTGAAGGCCTCAGACAGAGCCCCCAGTTTCCGCCCCGGCCCCGGGAAGCCCCCGCCCGGCGGCAGCTGTCCCCATGTGCTACCCGCCAGTGGGGCCGCCGGGCCTTGGCTGATTGTGCACGTCCTTGCCAGAAATCTGCTTGAACAAATGCTGCAACAAACGGAACAATCACAGACCATCACGCTTGGATTTCTCTCTAATATGCATAAAACGGGGGGTGCCCGGGCTGCCTGCCGAGTGCCCGCCACGCTGAGGAGCCCGGGGCAGCCCCCTCCAGACCTCAGTCTGACCCGCGGGCTCTCCCCTGCCTCTGGAGCCCGCGGACCCCCCGGGGGCCGAGGCCGATGATGAGGCCCGAGGCCAGTCCGCTCTCGGCCTCGCGGGTTGTTCCTGGAGAGCGAAAACCAAGGCCGTTCCTGGAGAGCGAGAACCCAAGGACCCTCCCCCTGCAACGGCCTGGCCCTGACCTAGTGCTATCTCGACCTCTGGCAAACGTTCGCCTTTTTATCCCCACAAAACCCTACGAGGTAGGGACTATCATCACCCCGTTCTGTAGAGAAGTTTACTGAGGCGCAGAGAGGTTAAGTCATGGGCCCAAGGACACACAGCTGGTGAGTGGAGGGGCTGGGCTTCTACCCCAGGCTGCGGGCACCAGAGGGCCTGTCTCGCCACAGGTTGCTTGGGCAGAGGGGCTGGAGGGGCGGGTGACCCAGAGTGCTGATGCAGGGATGAAGGGCGCTCCCACCCATGGCCCCACAGATGACGGGCCGCCCTCACACGGGCCTGAGGACGGGCTCTGGGTCTGCCCAACTCGCGGACACAGGCGGTACCCAGGGTCCTTCTGTCCACGGATCTTGGGGAGGTTTGTGACAGCTGAGGGCGAAGGGCAGAATTGGTTGTGTCCCCCCCACCCCCATTCGTACGGTGGAGTCCTAACCCCTGGTGCCCCCAAACATGACCTTATTCAGAGACAGGGTCCAGTGTGACCAGTATTCTCACAGAAGGAGAAAGGTGGACACAGACTCACTGGATTGTGGGGTGACCTTCAGAGCGGGGGGGCGGGGTGGGGACAGTCTGGTGTCGTTCCAGGGTGGGGCGCGTCTTCAGGTCCGTTCAGCCAGAGCAAGCGTTGCTGAACCGCGTTTCTCTCGCCGTTCCGGGCCGTGGGGTGGGGTGGGGTGGGGGTGGGGAGTTCTCTAAAGAACTGACATCAGGCTTATTCATATATTTTTTTTTGGTGCAGATACAATTTGGCACAAACAGGGATTTTTCCATTCCACAAAAGTTTGTTGAGCGTGTGTTGTTTGAGGCACCAACCAATTTGCCCCTTTTGAAAGTATTGAGAACTTAAACTATATAATCAATCAATTTATCTGTTTTCCTCCCTCCCTCCCTCCTTCCTTCCTTCTTCCTTCTCTCTATTCATCTACCCATTCATCATCCATCCATCTATCCATCCATCCATCCATCCATCCATCCACATGCCCATCCATTCATCCATCCATCCATCCATTCATCCATCCCTCCATCCATCCATCCACATGCCCATCCATTCATCCATCCATCCATCCATTCATCCATCCATTCATCCATTCATCCATCCATTCATCCATCCATCCATCCATTCATCCATCCATCCATCCACATGCCCATCCATTCATCCATCCATCCATCCATCCATCCATTCATCCATCCATCCATCCACATGTCCATCCATCCATCCATTCATCCACATGCCCATCCATTCATCCATCCATCCATCCATCCATCCATTCATCCATCCATCCATCCATTCATCCATCCATCTATCCATCCATCCATCCATCCACATGTCCATCCATTCATCCATTCATCCATCCATCCATCCATCCACATGCCCATCCATTCATCCATTCATCCATCCATCCATCCATCCATCCATCCACCTATCCCTCCAACCATTGCCTTCCTCTCTCCCTTCCCTTCTTTCTACCTACTCATCTGCCTGCCCTTCTTCCTCCCTCCCTCTGTATCTAAAGATCTTAGAACCTCAGAGCCGACAGCAACCTCACTTGGTGTGGATGTTGTGTCTGGTCCAGCCCTTCCCGCTGTAGGGACCCCCCCCCCACAGCCGGCCCCAGGGCCTCCTTCTGAGCACCTCAGCCAGCAGGTGCCCAGGGATGCCCTGGGGGGCCCCCTCTACAGAGTTCTCTGCGGCCCCTCTGGGCTTGGTTCCCCTGCAGGGACCAGCACTGTCACAGGCATTAGAGTCACGAGACAGGAGCTTCTGGGTCTGTTCCTGCCACCTGCCTCCATGGGCCTCTGTATCTGTGGACCCCTCAGCCCACACGGGGCTGGTTCAGAATAGCTTCTTGGCCTCTGTGAGCTGCATCGGCCTCTTGGGGTGACCAGGGGGCCACGAGGGGCGAGGGGGGCTAGGGACTTTTCGGTTCTTGGCCTCTCACCCAGGGCGTGACCTCTGAGCTCCCAAAATGAGCCGGGAGAATCATTGCAAACCCCACCAGAAGAGGCAGCACAGCACCGACAGCAGATCCTGGAGCCTGACTGACTGCCTGTGGCATACGTTGTGGCCTTGGGTGAGTGACAGCCCCCTTCTGCCTCAGTTTCCCCACCCATAAAATGGGACTCTCGGAGGACTGTAGGAGCCGAAGCTGTGCTCAGCACGGGCATGCTGGAGGCTGTCAGGCACCGGCCCCCGGGCCACCCGCACGAGGCACACGGGCACCCCGAGGACCTGGCCGTCTTCTGGGCCGGGTGGCTCCCCTGGGAACGCGAGACTCAATGCTACTGCAGACGCCAGCAGTGCCTTGACGACCCTGACCTCTCCAAGCTCATTCTGTAAAAGGGGGCCGATGCACACTCACTGTGGCGTCGCCGTAGGTCGCACAGCAGACCCGTTTCTCTCCCAGCCTGGCTGGGGTCAGTGTTGGGGGTGGTGGCCCTGGTGGGACCTGGGAGTCCAGTGGGAGTGGCCAGATGCACACCCCTTCCTAGCTGTCTCACTGTGAAGCGTGTTTAGGGTGCCCGACTCAGCCTCAGCTGAGGCCCAAGGGTGGGAGGCTTTCAGGGGACTTCGAATTTGCCCCAGACTCAGAGATTCAGAGAAAGGGAGACAGACAGTCTGAGAGGATCCCTGCAGAGCTGACCGAGGAGCTTTTTTCCAGCATGTCAAGGGCTCTAGGTGCCCCTGAAGCCTGCAGCCGCCTACCCAGGGGACCTGAGCTCCTCTCCAGGCCGGCGTAGACTCCTGCGGAAGTCCACACTGTCCTGGGACAAGGTCGGGGTTGGGCCCGGGGAAGGGCCTGAGCCAGCGGTGTGAACCCGCTGCTGGTTCCAGCCTCGCTCACCGCATGGCCTGGCACACTAAGTCACCTTCTAGTCCCCTCCTCTGCCCGCCTCTGGGAGAGGGGCAGCCAGGGACCCCTCTTGGGGCAGTGAGCGTGGCTAAACTTGCATAACAGCGCTCGGGGGCGAAGGGGGCATCCAGGCTTTAGTGTCAGGCCGGCTCTCAGGGTCACCCTCGGAGCCCCGCCCCCAGTGGCCACCTACCTCACCTGGGAGGTCATTTCCTTCAGGGCAGTTGCACCATCTGTAAGCACTCGGTATTTGTTTGCCGAAAGCCGCACACAGCTCGTCGGGTCAGAGCTCCAGGGGCTTAGGGATTGTATCCGGCCTGAAGCAGGTGCATTCAGACCCGTGTTGAATGAGCGCTGACGTACCCCCACCCCCCCACCCCTCACCAGGGCACCAGGGCCCCACGCTCAGAAAGGCCCTACCTTTGGTTTAATGCTCTGATCACTTTGGAGCGAGCAGCCTGCATTTTCATGGTGCGCTGGGCCCCACAGAAGATGGAGGTGCCCTGCTGTCCCCACATCCTGCCCGTTAAATCTCCGGGGCAGCTTCGAGGGCCAGCTCCTCTGAGCACCCCCCCCCCGCCCATCTGAGAGCCCTCACCCGGCCTGGGTTCAGCCAGCTGGGGGCTGGCATGCTAGCTACACGTCTTTCTGACCCCGCGGCACCAGAAGCTAAGGGAGGGCGGGGCCGGGGTCATCCTTCCAACCTTGACTCGAGCTCTTGCCGTGGACACACCGCGTGAGTTAGGTCCACGCGTCCGGGTCCTGGTTCGGGGTCCTGGGCGTTGCGTCCTGGGGGCGGCGGGGGGCAGGGGGAGTGCCGCTACCTGAGTTCCGGGCTCACCTGCCTCTCATAGGCTGCGTGACCTGGGGCAAGTCGTCACTGAACGTCACGGGACCCAAATGACCCGTTGCAAAGCTCAAAGGAGAGAACGGGCGAAGGCTGCGTTATAAACCGTAAACAGCGCGGCCCGCGGCCCGAGGGGTGCGGCAGGTGGAAACCCTCCACGGGAGTCAGGAATTCTGACTGGCCCGCACGGTCACTTTTCCATCCCGCGCCCCTGCAGCAGGGACTCGAGCCCGGGAACGGCCTGGTGTCTTTATCACCAGCCGGAGGACCACAGGCCGGAACCCGGGAGCCCGTGGATGTGCGACTGCCCGCTCTGTGCTTCCCCAAGGAGCACCCCCGTGGCCTAATTTGAGGAAACAATGGGCCTCAATCCGTATTAATGACCCTCCAGGGACCTGCTTGGGGCCTTTGTCCGCGGTGTGCATTGGCTGTAATCAGCAGGGCTCTGGGGGCTCTGGCCTAATTTGGAGGGACAGGTTTTATCATCACCCTGGATTCGGGTGCCCAATCTGACAGGCCCACCTCCCTCTGTATGGAAGGACCACGTCAGAGACGGCCTTCTCCCCAAGCGGCTCTCCCCGGAGGTCTGGGTGGAGGGAGGGGGTGGCGGCCGTGCGGGAGGCGCAGGGTGAAGAAGGGGCCACGGCCACAGCCTTGGGCAGCCCTGCGGCAGGTCTGGGGGGAGGGGGCTGTTGCTCAGATCAGCGCGTGGCCAGGAGGCTGCTCCCCGCCCCCTGCCCTGGGCACATGCTCCAACCCCCCAGCAGGAAGTGTCTGCTGTCCCAGGCTGGGCTCCTGGGAGGACCCGGAGAGGAGCCCAGGGGCTGCCCCCCACCCCCCACCCAGGGGAGAGGGCGGGGTAGCTCAGGGCTGTCCCCCGCCTGAAATCACTGCCCGAAATGTTCGCAGGTTTGGGCTGTGGCATCTTAACTACACCCTGTGAGCACCTACCGGCTGGCAGGCACATGACAAGTGTCCCCTCTTTGTCCTTACCTGTCCCTCAGGAAGAGGCAGAAACACCGTCCCCACAGCCCAGGTTAGGAGGTGGGGCCCTAGGGGGACCCGCGCGTCATGAAGGCGGGGCCCCCAGCACGGGATCAGTGCCCTTACGGGAAAAGTCACCGGAGAAGTCGCTTCTCTCTCTGCTCCCTGCCCCGTGACACAATGGCCGTCCGCCAGCCAGGGAGCAGAGCCTCCCCAGGCATTCCGTCTGCCAGCACCTTGGTCTTGCACTTCCCGCCCCCGGAACCGGGAGAAACCAATGCTTGCTGTTTCACACCTCCAGTCCGCGGGGTTCCGGTCCAGTGGGCTGCACGGACGAAGAAGGAGCTTTATTTGGGAAGTGAGCCCAGCAAGCATGGCGGGTGAGGGGGCCTGGGGGCTGGCGAGTGGGCTGGGCCCCGCAGGCTGGGCTCCGGGTCGGCTCGAGGCCCCTCATTCTCCTCGGGCCAGTGGGACACCGGCCACCTTCTCGTGCATTGGCAGAAACATTGCACGGGGACATTGCAAACCTCCGTGCATCTCATGGCCAAGTCCGGCCTCGCGGGGCGGGCAGGCGCTCTCGGCCCCCCCATGGGCGGAAACGCAGAGCCGCGTGGCAAAGGAGAGGGAGATTTGGGGGTCGGGGGACAAACCACCACAGCATCCTCCGGGTTTCCCGTTTGCTTTCGGGACAAACTCCAAAGTCCTTGTGGAGGCCAGCAAAGCCTCGGGCCATCCTACCCTGACACCCTCCCAGCCCCCAGCCCCATCTTGCCGCGGCTGCATGATGCAGCGAAGCGGGATTTCACACCCCGGCCCGCAGGGCAGGGCTCCTTCCGGGACATCTCACCTGCAGACTGGTCCATCAGGACAGGCTTCCGGGGAGGGCGCCTGGGCTGGGCTTCTGGGGGCACAGAATCGGCCCGGCTCTGGAGAAAAGAGGGAAGCACGGAAACCACGTGGACATTGACCCCCTCGCTGCCGGGCGCTGTAGCTGCAATGAAGGTCTGTGTAGCCAACATCCCGGGACACAGGACCTCAAGCAGCCACCGAGCCTGTGCATTGGCAGTGAGGCTGGGCACGGCTTGGCGACTGTCTGGGTCGGCCGGGCTCACCCTGTGCCCGCTGTCAGCTGTGGACCGGGGCGGGGGGCGGAAGGGCTGTGCTGATCTTGCCCTGCCTCTCCCGTCTCCAGACCTGGGCTGGCACACCTCCTCCCGACTTTGCCCCACGACCCATCAATCTCCCAGGGCTGCCGGGGTCCCGCTCTGCTGTTTCTCCGGGGACATAAAGCTCACGAGGGCGACGGAGCCTGCCCGCGGGCTTCGGTTTCCCCATGCAGATGACAGAGGGGTCAGGGGAGGTCCTTCCCACCGGGAGCCCTCACTGAGCCCTGCAGTGACCGACGAGGGGCTGGAGACCAAGAGCCGCCAACAGTCGGGGAGTGACAGCACAGCACAGGCAGGCTGGAGCTGCACCAGGCGCCCTGGGGCTCTCCGGCGGCCCCCCAGCTGCTCCAAGGGCTCACATGGCCGGGGAGAGGCGAGTCTGTGCGGGTTGGGCGGGGGCCTTGTGAGGAGGGCCCTGCCCCGGGGCCTTAGAGAGTGGAGGGGTGCTGAGAGCAGGACAACCTCTCCCAGGGCCGAGCATGCCATCGTCTGCACTGGTCGCCCCCCCGCCTGCCCCCCATCTCCCACCACCCCACGCCCCAGGTCTCAACGTCTCCCCCGTCTTGAAAGAGGTTGCATTTTCATCCTGCACTGGGGCCCTCCATTTACTGCTGTGAGCGTGGGGTCGGGGGGACCCAAGCTGCTGGCTGACGCCCCTCCCTGACCTCTGGGAGGTACAGGTAACAGCATTCCCCCCCCCCTCTGCCCTCGGCAAAGTGGAGCAAACAAACGAACGAGTGGATGAACGCGCTTGGCCAGATGTGGTTTTGCGGGCCTTGAACTTGCAAGTGAAGGAAGTGGTCTCTTGAAAGTCTCCGTGACTCCAACAGGTGGGAACCGCGGCCCCCTAGCTGGGCCGGGGGCACGGCTGGGGCAGGGCCCCATCTGACGGCTGGCGGTGCCTCGGGATCCCCCACCCCCAACCCCGGCCTCCTCCCCAGCCCCTCCCCCGGCCCGCTGGCCCAGCGCCACCCTGCCCGAGCCCTCCCGCCCCCGGGTAACCCCCGAGCCGACTTGGGGACACGGGGGCGGCCACCGGCCCGGGAGGCGAGCCCACCGTCCCCGTGGGCCAGGTGGCGCGGTGGCTGCGGCCGGCGGGCCGGCTTTCATCCGGGCCGCGGAGCCTGAGAAAGCGTGGGGGCGGCTTTATCCGGGCCAAAGCCCCGAGCGCGGGCTCCTGAAAAGTATTGAAGGGGCATCACTCAGACTGACACATTCCATTTCCCTCGGGCGCAGACAATGAGGAAGATCCAGTTAAGGATATGGCGCTGGCCTTGTGCGCGGCTGAAGGTTTTTTGAGAAAAATGTAACCGATGACAATAGAGCACTTTGTCGCGGTGGAGGGCATTGGGGATGGGGCCGGAGCGGCCGGCTTCATCATTACTTATGATGAGAGGAGATTTAGTGCCTTCTTTCTTCCCTCTGTCAGGGAGAACAATGTGGGGGGAAGGCGGAGGTTTCCCATTATAAATCACCATAAGCCCCATGGAAATCCCTCCCCACCCCGGGGTGTGAGCGCAGACGCTGAGCGCTGGGGCCCCGCGGCCCGCACTGCCCGCGGCCGGCTCGGGCCGCCCGGACGGCGAGGGGGTGCTCCCGGGGCCGCCACCCCCCCCCGTGGGAATCGAGGCTCCAGAAAGGCTGTGATCTCCACCCCGAAAAGAGGAGAATGAGGAGTGAGAGGCTTGCCCGCCCCTCCAATTAAAGAACGGGGAACAGAGACACAGGGGTGCTTGGAGCCCCGGGCCTGGGGCCCCGGGGTGGGGGGTGGTGTGGGACGCCCCAGCAAACGCCGTGTCCACGGTGGTGGGAGCGAGAGGGCCCGCTGGGCTTTGCCTCAACTACTGGTGTTGTCACTGCCCCCGGCGGGCCATGGCTAACTCGCCGGCGAGGTCCTAATGGCCCCCCACAGGCCCTCCCTGCGTCTCCCCGGGCTCCAGTCACCCCAAAGTTCTCCGCCCCCCTCTCCAGTCTGTGATTTCTGACACCAGACATCATAGTTTTTGGCTCATGTTTCCTCCTCAGCATCTTGTCCCCACCCTCGCTCGCTCTAGAACTTTCTTTCTTCCGTCAGGGAGCAGCTCAGCCGTCCCCCTTGCGGGTGGTTCTCGTGGACGTCCCCGGTGTCCATTTCTCACCGTGGGCCAGATCACGCTTTGGGTGTGGTGTGTGCGTGCACATGTATGCATTTGTGCGCGTGTGCCTGTGCGTGTGCATTTCCGTCTATTGGGAGGATTCAAATGGTGCTAATATGAGCAAGATACTGAGTTCAGGTTTGGCCAATGCACCTGCTACCTCTCCCTTCCCAGCCTGTCACCTGGACCTCATCTCTGTGTCTGATTTTTTCTACAGCGTCTAACACTCTCTGTTTATGTGTTTCTTGTCTGCTTCCCATATTTGAACAAGAGCCTTGAGAGCAGGCACCTTGTTGATCTCATTTGCTGCTGTTTTCCCAGCACGTGCCACTGGGCCCCGCCCACAGTGGATACTCAGAAAGCACTTGTTAAATGAGTGAGTGAATGGATAGATATATGAATGGATGGGTGGACGGATGGATAGATGGATGGATTGATGGAGGGATGGAGGGAGGGAGGGAGAGATGGATGGGTAGACGGATGGGTGGATGGAAGGATGGATGGATGCAGGGATGGAGGGATGGATGGATGAATGGATAGGTGGAGGGAGGGAGGGACGGATGGATGGGTGGATGGATGGGTGGATGGAAGGATGGATAGATGCAGGGATGGAGGGATGGATGGATGGATGAGTGGATGGAGGGATGGAGGGAGGGAGGGAGAGATGGATGGATGGATGGATGGATGGATGAATGGAGGGATGGGTGGATGGATGGATGGATGGATAGGTGGAGGGAGGGACAGATGGATGGGTGGACGGATGGATGGATGGATGGATGGATGCAGGGATGGAGGGAGGGATGGATGGATGGATGAATGGGTGGAGGGAGGGAGGGACAGATGGATGGATGGATGGGTGGAGGGACAGATGGACGGGTGGATGGATGGATGGAAGGATGGATGGATGCAGGGATGGAGGGATGGATGGATGAATGGATAGGTGGAGGGAGGGAGGGACGGATGGATGGGTGGATGGATGGATGGATGGATGGGTGGAGGGATGGAGGGAGGGATGGATGGATGGATGGATGGATGGATGGACAGATGGACGGGTGGATGGATGGATGCATGGAAGGATGGATAGATGCAGGGATGGAGGGATGGATGGATGGATGAGTGGATGGAGGGATGGAGGGAGGGAGGGAGAGATGGATGGATGGATGGATGGATGAATGGAGGGATGGGTGGATGGATGGATGGATAGGTGGAGGGAGGGACAGATGGATGGGTGGACGGATGGATGGATGGATGGATGGATGGATGCAGGGATGGAGGGAGGGATGGATGGATGGATGAATGGATGGATGGGTGGAGGGACAGATGGACGGGTGGATGGATGGATGGAAGGATGGATGGATGCAGGGATGGAGGGATGGATGGATGGATGAGTGGATGGAGGGATGGAGGGAGGGAGGGAGAGATGGATGGATGGATGGATGGATGAATGGAGGGATGGGTGGATGGATGGATGGATGGATAGGTGGAGGGAGGGACAGATGGATGGGTGGACGGATGGATGGATGGATGGATGGATGCAGGGATGGAGGGAGGGATGGATGGATGGATGAATGGGTGGAGGGAGGGAGGGACAGATGGATGGATGGATGGGTGGAGGGACAGATGGACGGGTGGATGGATGGATGGAAGGATGGATGGATGCAGGGATGGAGGGATGGATGGATGGATGAGTGGATGGAGGTATGGAGGGATGGAGGGAGGGAGGGAGAGATGGATGGATGGATGGATGAATGGATGGGTGGAGGGAGCGAGGGAGGGACAGATGGATGGGTGGACGGATGGGTGGATGGAAGGATGGATGGATCCAGGGATGGAGGGATGGAGGGATGGAGGGACAGATGGACGGGTGGATGAGTGGATAGATGGATGGATGGAGGGATGGGTGGATGGATGGATAGAGGGAGGGATGATGGATGAATGGAAGATGGAGGGAGGGATGGATGGATGGATAAATCACTTCCCCAGTAGCCAGCAAGGTGTATGATATTTGACAAATGCTGTCAATGCTTGTTGATTACCCATTGATAAATTCATAAAACTACTCTCACCAAAAGCAGTTCTCTGCCTCTTCTCCTGGCTACTTCTATAAACCCCCTCTTGCCGAGATCACCAGGACCCTCTAATTTGATCTTTTTCCCCATTTCCTACTTGACTTGGCTGCCTCTGGCATGGGTGTCTGCCCCACCCCTCACCAATGCTCCCACCTTCCCTGGTGCTGAGCTGGATTCTCACCACTCATCCCCAGCCACCTCCCTTCCTTCCACCAAAAGACTAAGAAGGTGAACATTCACTCCCAGACCGTACGTATTTTAGACTTTGGGGGCCACACGTGGTCTCTGTCACAACCGCTCCGCTCTGCCTTTGCGGTAAGGATCTGTAAGCAAATGTGTACTGAAAGGGGACTCTTCTGTAATTGTCACGGGTCACAAAATACTATTCGTCTTTCGAGCTGTTTCAATGACTCGAAAATTTTTGAAAAAGTATTTAATCACGAAAAGTTATTTGAACGCCGATCTTGGCTCACAGCTGTGCAAAAACAGGCTGCAGACTTGCCCCGTGGGTTATAGTTCGTCTCCCGATTTAGAATAAAGCAGCACCTGCACTCAAAACCAGATAAGCATTTGCCTAACAGGAGGCGGCAAGAAGGATCGCATCACGTCCCTCCGTTGCTCGGATTCGCTTTTCATTTTTTTAGCTGACAAGGAGACTATTTTTCACGGTGGCAGATCTTCGGGCCGTCCACAAATAGCAGCATCTCCTCCCGGGCTCGGGGGAGGGTAGAGATTCCCCGGGATGCAGTGTCTACACATCCTGCCATGTCATACCTTCTCCCAGCAAGAACCCCAGAAGCCTGTGCTGACACGGAGCATCCAAGACCCCGCGTTCTTGACTGAGCAACGAGCAGAAACGTTGCTGCCTTGCACTTAAAGAAACAAACTACTACAGTTACAAGCCGCTGAAGGCTTGGGGATGTTTGTTACTGGATCGTGCATCGGTGAGAAGTCAGTTCTTACTTCTTCGATGACTTTTTTCTTGCCCCTTGTCATTGTCTGTTGATTTACAGCATCTTCCCCCCTCATTCGTTTTTCGGAGCTGTTGGTGTGTTAAATATATTAACCCTGCTACCAGCATGATTGTTTTTTTACCAGCTGGAAATCTCCTTAAAAGGTGATGGGAGCCAGTACGTAACTACTGTCAGGAAGTGGTCCCCAAACCCGAAAGGCTGTTCTCGGCACACCTCTGCCAACGTTTAGCCAAGTGCTGACAAGTCAGTTTCAACTTGCCCGCGTACCTGTGGGTACATGTCTCTGCTGCTTTATCTCGGGAGGCTCACCGGGCAGCTTCCGTGCTCCAAGCTGGGTGCCGTACGTGTGCTGGCCCTCTGAGTTCTTTAATAAATTGTTATTTTTTTAACGACCGGACTCGGCTGGGATGATGATGGTAGCTTTTCCCAGTGCATGTGGGGTACAACCAGCTCCGAGAGCCGGATCCTGAGAACGCTAGATGGGGAAACAGAGTTGTACGGCCAGAGTGGGGGACCCTGGGGCCCTTGGGAAATGGCAAGCAGGACCCGAGGGGGACCTGCTGGAGTTGGTGCGTAGATTTCTTAACCTCTTTGCCCGTGGACGTTTTCCTCCATAATGTCGTATGTATCGTGTGGGGCAACACCCTTTGGGAAAAGCTTATCCCAGGAGTAAAACTGGGGGCCCCGTCACCCACTTGATAGGACCTTGGAGCAGGGCCCAGGTTATTTTTGAAGGATCTCCATGGCCATTGATTAACCTCCACCTCAAGGTGGGTGGCCCTCCCTTCAGGCCTGGGGTTTGCCGGGGCCACCCTCCCTCCCCATCATTCCCTGGGGACTGGGCCCTCGGGTCACCACCCCAATTCTCTGCCGCTGGACGCTTGCCAAACTGCGAGCTGGCACAGAGGACGGGTAATCCAGCTCTCCCGGAGTCTCGGTTCTCAACTTGGCTGGACGTGAGGATCACCTGGGAACTTTAAAAACCCTCACGCCTGGACCACACCCAGAGCAGATGAGATCAGAACTGGGGGTGGGGCCGGGGACCAGAGTCTTTTTTTTTTTTTTTTAATTTTTTTTTCAACGTTTTTATTTATTTTTGAGACAGAGAGAGAGAGAGCATGAGCAGGGGAGGGGCAGAGAGAGAGGGAGACACAGAATCGGAAGCAGGCTCCGGGCTCCGAGCTGTCAGCACAGAGCCCGACGCGGGGCTCAAACTCACAGACCGCGAGATCATGACCTGAGCCGAAGTCGGACGCTTAACCGATGGAGCCACCCAGGCGCCCCAGACCAGAGTCTTTAAAGCTCCTGGGTGATTCCAGCACACAGCCAAGATCGAACACCGGCTTCCAAGGTGGGGTGGTGCCTGTCGCCCGCCCCGGCCCCCTCCACCCCAGCGCTGTGGTTTGGTCCCGTCTGTAAGGGGGGTGGGGACTTTGCAGAATCTTGTGGGTGTGGGCAGTTGCAAGCTTTGAGTTCGGATGCTTCCCACTCCTGGTGGGAAGCTGCACTCGGGCACAGCTCGAAGAAGCCCAGCCACCAGGTTGCAGCAGACATGTCTGCCGAGGCTCATCCCTTGGCCTGAGCCGTACGCCCGTCCCCAGGGAGGCTTACAAGTGCACGCATCGTGCATGCATACAAGTCCGCACGATCTGGACATGACATTCCTCTTCTTGTCCAGAAGTAGCTGGAGCCCAACACCTCCCAGCAGCTTGCGACTGATTGGCAGAACGCGTTTTCCTTTTTGCATTGGCTGCCAGGGAACTCAGCATCACATGCGTTGCCACACCAAACAGCATGCAGAGAGGACCTTATGGCATATATTTGACCACTGCCTCTGCCTCTTCGGTCTCTTCCCCTTAGTTTCTTCTCACTAAAAATCATGTATTGTAAACCACCTCAAATACCCCCGCCCTTTTTTTTTTGTGACAAAGTAGGGACATGAGCCACAATAAACAAGTGGGAGACACGGGCTCTTTTTCTTCTAGTTGACCATCGGATGCAGACCTGGTGGCTCCTCTTTCTTTGAGCACTGTCCACGCTCCGGCCCCAGCCGTCACCTGCGCTCAGCCACCTGCCCAGTCTGTCACCCACGCGCAGGGACAGCCACTTCCTTGTGCGTATGTGGTGGCACTGCATTCCCCCCCCCACCCCGCCGGCCTGGCCTCTTCCCACGGTGACCGCCATCAGTCCCAGCACACCTCGGGCCCCACCCCGCTCTGTCCCTAGCCCCCCGCCCCCTCCACGCAGGCCTCCCTCCTCGGGGAAACTTCCCTGGTGCTCCCGGCTGCTGGTTGAAACTTTCAGGGCCTCGTGGTGACGTTTTGTGACTTGGTGTCCGTTTGCCCACACAACCCCCGCCTGCCCAAAACGCTGGGTCCCAGATGGCAGCAACCCGCTCCTGCTTCTCTCTGCATTCCTGGATGCCCGGGGACACCGGGGGCCGTCTGCAGGGCCTGGTCCCAGCCCCCCGGGTCCCCGAGACCCTGCATCCCCCGGAGTTCTGCTTTTCCCGGCGTGGGGGGCTATGGACACCCTGCATCACCCTGACTCTGGCATCACAGGCTCGGAGGAGCCCTCGGAGGGGAGTCACGACCCTGTCTACACGGCCACCGCTGGGACATCTTTGTCACGGTCCAGGAGTCACCCTGGCATGTGTGTGGGCCTCGCCACTCGGGAGCTATGTGACCCCTGGGCGACTCTCTTCCCCTCCCTGTGCCCCCCTTCGCTCATAAACAGAGTGGGTAAGACGAGAACACAGGGGAGCGGATGGGATGGGGTGGAAAGAGCACCATGGGCCTGTCGGGAGACGTGACCCCCTGTTGCCCTGGGGAGCCCCCCGGGGGCTGACGCCCCTCCGCTCCTCCGTAGGGTCCCCCCAGGCAGCGGCCCCTGGGGGTCCCGCACCCCAGGAGCGGGGAGGAGTCCTGGACCGAGAGGGAACAGACACGCTCTGGAAGCAGGTGCTCCAGGGCGAGCCACCAGTTGCCGCGGGGCCTCTGTTGCCCATGTGCCTGATGGGGCCGCAGTGGGGCGGCGAGGCTGAGCCGGGAACAGACGGGCCACACCCCACACACAGCGGGCTGATGTGACGGCGGCCTGAGGGGTTTGCTCTGGGATCTTGGGCGCGTCCCTCTCGCCCCGCGGCTGGTGAATGTCCAAGATCCCCCCAGCCCGGCCTCCGCGTCTCCGAGGTCCCCGCTCCCACCCGGGAGATTCTGGAGTCCCCACGGCCGGAGTGGACCCGTCTCTGCTCTCACTGGAAGCGGGGCTGGCCTGGCCCCGACTCCAGAGCCCACAGCGGTGCAGACCCACGCTGGCGTTCTCCTCCACGGCGAAATTGTTTGGGGCTTCTCCGCCTAGGGTCTCTGCGGAGCGTCCCCGCCGAGCGGGCCGGGACAGTGGGCGAGGAAGGAGCCCCTTGTACAGCCCTGGGGCCTGCCTTGGCCTCTCTGCAGGGAAATGGGCCAGAGACACTGAGATTTCGGGAGAGGGAAGAAGGGTGTGTTTGGAAAAAACGTGCCCAGGTCATCAGGCATGCTTCCAAAGAGCTCCTGTGGGAGGGAACAGACCTTAAGAGCGGCTGGCGGAGGTTTTCCGCCGGCGACGGTGCCCGCTCCCAGCCTGCTGGCACTCGGTGCCCCGCGCGAGCCTTCGGTCTGAGGGCAGGACCTGGGGCTGCGGCTGCTGTAATTAGCTCACCCCGGGCTCCGCCTCGGATCAGCTGTGTCACCCACGACTCAGGTCACTTATCTATAAAATGGGGACAGCGCTCCTGCCCAGCTTGGGGTCAGGCGGGAAGGTCTGGGCTCTGAAAAGCAGGACAGCTGCCCCTCCTGAGGGGCGAGGCATTTTCCCAGAGGGACCAGGCCCCTGGGGATAAGGGGTGTCCCCAGATCTGAGACACGTAGCAGGTCTTGCTTTTAAGCTTGGGAAGTAACTGGAACCAGACTTACTACCCAGACCTGGGCACCTTACCCAGCGAACAGTTAGGTAGTGTCTGACTGCCATCGGGAGAGAGTCAAAGGGTGAGTCTTACGGGCTGGGGGGCAAGACTCCTCGGCCCCCGAGCACCCAGGGTGGCCACGGAGGGCTGGAAGCCAGGCCCCGGCCAGATGCCACGGACCCACACCCACGCCATCCACGTGAACACAGAGCTCCGGATGGTTGACGGGCAGGTGCAGAGATGGGCTTGTGAGCTGTAACAACTCTAGTAAGATCTTCCAGCCGGGAGGGAAGGGAAGAAGGCTTTTAAAGGGCAGGAAAAGTCCGTTTGCTCCAGGCTCGAGGGGAGTAAGTTTCACCCCGGGCACCACCCCCTCTCAGCCCTGGCAGACATCACTAATTGATCACAGCACTCTCTCCTGCAGACGCTAGACTCCCCTTCCGGAAACATCCTCAGCGCAGCTCCTGGGGCCAAGGACCCACCAGCCAGGTGTGCACGTGGTGCAACGCGACACGAAACCCCTTCCCCATCCCCGCGCTAGGCGCTGCGCGAGGCTCCCTCCAGCACCGGGGTGCACCGGCCTCCGGGGGTGTGGGCTGGCACCACTCCAGTGGAGAGCGGCCCTGCTGGATGGGTTAAACATGCCCCAGGGGCGAGGGTCCCTCTGCTGTCTCAGGATCTGGATTTGCCGATGAGTCAGGATAGAGCAGCCTTCGTCAAGTTCCTGGGGGTCTGTGTGTCTCCTGGGGAGCCTCGCTCATTCTAACCTAGCGAGCTCGGGTCGAGCCAGGACCCGACTCTTCCAGCCGGCTGCCTGGCCGTGCGGTGCTGCTGGGCGGAGGGCCACAGACGACGCCGGTAACAGTCAGATGATGCCTCAGAGGCAAAGGGAACACAAGAGAAAGACTGGAAGAAAGAGGGCACTGAACCCCAGGCTCAGATTCTGATGGGATCCAAGAGGCTAAGAAATGTTTTTCCGTTCTCTGCCGAAGAGGGAAGAGGCAGTAACAGAGATCTGCAGCCCCTTCTCCTTCACCTTCCCAGAAGTTTGCCGGACCTTTCTCCTTCCCTGCGGTTTCAAATTCCGTTTGGTGCAAGGGACGCAAACCCCTTTCCCAGGACTGCGTACGAATCGGCCTTGTCCCGCACGTTACGCCGGGCCCTTTATTCCGAGGCCCGGTCCCCTTTCCAGGGTGGGAAGTGTGACCATATCCGGCCTCTGGGAATCTGTTGCAAAACCATTGCTCTGGTCACCGCGGTTGTGTATAAGCCGCCCCAAACTCCGTGGTGTAAACCCACCGTCTGTCGTGCTCACAGATTCTGTGGATCAGGGATGTGGACAGGGCAGAGCAGGGAAGGCTCGCTCACCCACACGTCCGGCAGTTCACGTGGGGCTCTCGGCCGAGTCCTCAGCTGGGGTTGTTGGCTGGAGCACCCCCACGTGGCCTGCGTGTGGGGCTCGGACGCCCCCACAACATGGTGGCTGGATTCCAGGGGTGAGTGCTGATTGGGGGACGGGACAGATCGACTTTTATGACCTGGAAATCCCACAGCCTCACTACGGGCCACAGTCTGTTCAAGACAGTCATAGGCTGAAGTGGAAACGGACTCTGCCTTGTGCTAGGGGGGGCAAGTGGGTTCTGGTAAGATGGCGGTGGTCATGTTTGGAAAACCCTACCACAGGCTGCCCTCTGGCCACAACAATTCACACCCCTCCCATGGGCAAAGTATCCCTCTGCTTTTCCCTATAGTTCCCCCTCGCCCAACTCTTATCCCATCACAGCTTGAGCTCATGGTCTAGGATCCCTTGCTCTCCATCAACTGCAGGTGAACAGTGGTCTTCAGATGCGGGTTCTTGAGCACAGCTCCTCCATAGCTCCCTGAGTGGCAACCATGAACCGGAGACAAGTTACCTGGCCCTCACACCCAAACGCAGTGGTGGGACAGAAAGAGGAGAGCCGCCACGGGAATCCCAATTGAAATTCCAGTGTGTAAAAATGGCAGCCGTTAAGTCCATAGTGATTTTGAGACCCAGCTGGGCACATGTCGTCGGTACCCTGTGTGGGGCTCAGTCCTACTCCTTGGGAATGAGTCCCTGTGGCTCTGGGCTCTGGGCTCCGGGTTTGGCCCTCTGAGCCAAACTTCTTCTTCCAGACAAAACTTCCCATGCTTACCATTAAGCCCTTTCCCAGTATGTTTCCTGCCCATAGAAGTTGAGGGGTCCAAAGGCTTCTTTTTATTTTTATTTTATGTAAATGTTTATTTATTTATTTTTGAGAGAGAGAGAGAAAGAGGGAGATGGCATGAGTGGGGGAGAGACAGAGAATCCCAAGCAGGTTCTGTGCCATCAGCACAGAGCCCCACGCAGGGCTCGATCTCACGACAGTGAGATCATGACCTGAGCCAAAATCTAGAGTCAGACGCTGAACCGACTAAGCCACCCAGGTGCCCCCAAAGGCCTCTTTTTATTTTCAGCTGTCTCTATGTCTTTTAGTGTGAGTTGTTACAATTCTTTAACAACTTAATGGATTTTTTTTTTTAATGAATCAGTTTTAATCCATTCTGCTAGGCAAGGCAAGACAAGATGACTCTCTTCAAGGTAAGCTCTCTTCTCCCCTGGGCTTCCCATGACGGTGCTGTGGAGAGTCTCTCCAAAGATTATGAAGAGCTTTTTATTTCATGGCGAGGACCCACGAGGCAACCAGCTTAGAGCTTTCTGAGATCTGAAAAAAAGGCTCTTACGATTTGAACCTGAATTTGATCTTTGCTCCAAAGCCTTTTCTTAATCTGGGAATATCAGAGAAGTGGGCATTGAGAAATGGTTTGATATTCAACTGTAGCAATTCTTGGCTCCTTTATATTTAGTGGACCTTTTTGTTTTTTGTTTTTTGCTTGTCTCTGCTCTCCCACTTTATCACGGGCAGCAGGAGTAAGCCCATCAGCACTGCCAGCACTGTGTCTAGAGAGCTGGCTTCTGGTACAGTGGTTGGACTCCTCCCCAGACTAGCTCTCCCACAGATAACAACGGTGAACTCTGGTCACAAAATAAAACTACTTGAAGATTCTGAAAAGTAAACACATGTAGGAAGATTGTTGAAGGGAGTCAAAACTTGAAGTGGTGGTGGCACGGAGGCGAGTTCTCCACCTTTTGTGGCTTTTCCTCCTGGGCAGGCTGCAAGCTCAGAGCAGTGTGGCTAAGATGCCAGAAGGATCTTCTCCATCTTTTGTCAGCTGGAGGAACCAGAGAAAGGAACCTGAGAAGTCACAGCTGCCACCAGAGGGGACTGAGATGGAGAAGAATTCTGGGTGTGACATCACAGAAGTCCCAGGCTACCCAGAACCACACGTGCAGAGGAGAGGCTTAGAACAGCAGAGCAAAGGCTTAAAGAATTGAACAGAGATCTCCACCACCATCCACAGATGGAAAGGCAGCATTTACGACGTGAGTCAAACCAGGTAAGTCTCCAGCAAAATCTAAAACATCAACATTCTTCAGTGGACTATAGTAAAACCCAGAGTCAGCATAACATAATATTCACAATGTCCAGGATATAATTCAAAATTACTCAACATTCAAAGACCCAGAAAGATGTGACCCATTAACAATCAACAGATACCAATCCCCAAATGATCCAAATATTGGAATTATCAGACAAGGACTTTAAAAGAACTATTATAATTATGCTCAGTGAGGGGAAAGAAAATACACCAAGAATGAATGAAAAAATTATAAATCTCAGCAGAGAAGAAAGAAATATAAAAATGAGCCAAAAGGAAATCTTAGAACTGGCATATGGGATTCTAAAAAACATCCAAATAGTCCAAAAGAGAGCAAAAAGGGGGAAATGGAAGAGAAAGAAATAGAGGGAACAAATAGAAAATAAATAATAACACGATAGGCCTAAATCTAGCCGTATTAATAATTGCACTAAATACGAATGGTATAAAGAGTTCAATTAAAAGGAAAGGGTTGTCTGACTGAATAAACAAGCAAGACTCAACCATATGCGCAATCATATGCCTACAAGAGATGTACTTTAAATTTTTTTAATGTTTATTAATTTTTGAGAGAGAGAGAAAGAGACAGAGTGCGAGTGGGGGAGGGGCAGAGAGAGAGGGAGACACAGAATTGGAAGCAGGCTCCAGGCTCTGAGCTGTCAGCACAGAGCCTAATGCAGGGCTCAAACTCACAGACCAGGAGATCATGACCTGAGCCAAAGTCGGACACTTAACTGACTGAGTCACCCAGGGGACCCAGATACATACTTTAAATAGAGACACAGAATGAAAGTAAATGAATGGGAAAGGTATCCCATGTAAATGGTAAGCATAGGAAAGCTAGAGTGACCTTATCAATATCAGAGAAGATATTGAGATAATAACGAAAAGGACAATTTATCAGGAAGTCACAAGTTTAAATGCGTATGGACTTAATATTAGAACCTCAAAATGCACGAACAAAGATCGACAGAATTAAAGGAGAAATAAGCCACAATCATAGTAAAATATTCAACTGTCTCTCTCAATAATTGATGGAACTAGACCCAAAACAATCCGTAAATATATAGGGGGTTGAAAAACAGGACTAATCATCCTGATCGATAAATTGATACTTCTTTAAAATATTGAAATCCTGAATGATGACAAGACATTTCAAAATATGTGGGGTGTAGCTAGAGTAGTGCTTACAGGGAAACGCATACCTTTAAATGCTGACATCGGAAAAGAGAAAAGCCCAGAATCAATTTGGGCCTAAGCTCCTCCAAACCCAGCCTGGAGAAGAAAAAGCAACATAAAGCCGAGGTAAACAAAAGGGAGGAAGTAATAAAGATACGAGCAGAAGCCAAAGAGACGCAAAACAGAGATAATGGAGGAGATCAACAAAACTAAAAACTGGGGCTCCTGGGTGGCTCAGTCGGTTAAGCGCCCGACTTCAGCTCAGCTCATGATCTCACGATCTGTGAGTTTGAGCCCCGCGTCAGGCTCTGTGCTGATGCCTCAGAGCCTGGAGCCTGCTTCAGATTCTGTGTCTCCCTCTCTTTCTTTCTCTCTCTCTCTCTCTCTGCCTCCCTTGCTTGCTCTCTGTCTCTCTCTCAAAAATAAACAATAAAATGTTTTTTTAAAAAAGAGAGACTATCACTGCAGATCCTGTGGATGTTAAAAGGATAAGACAAACTTCACAGTAAAAAATGTGACAGCAGCTTGCTCCCAGGCTAAGCGTAAAACCACAGACAGAGCAGGGCATTGCCAGGACACCTCCAGAGGGGCCTGCGGAGTGAACCGGGCTACGTTGACCCTGACACCTGCCTGACCCTGGGCTGCCAGGTTCAGCGGCCATCACATTTCCCGGCTGTTTATGCTATTTTAAGTGACCTTTGTGTTAGTGGGAGCCACGAGGATCCTTAATGATATGCTGTGTTCTCCCATTTGGCGAATGAGGACATCGAGGTTCCAGGAGGCGAAGACAAAGCTTACCAAACTCTCAAGGGCCCAGGACCCCCCAGAGAGCTTGCTAAAACGCAGAAGCTAATTCCGGCGGTCTGGGGCAGAGCCTGGGATCCTGCGTTTCTAACAAGCCCCCCGTGATGCGGATGCTGCTTCCCAGAGGACCCCACTTTGAGCAGTGAGAGGGCTGGATTTGCCACACAGCTGTGAGTGACAGGTTTTAAACAAAGGTCCGCCCGAGTTCAAGGCCCATTTTCCCTTCGCTGCTCCCTTCAAATGGCCTGAAAGCAATCTGCCCATCTGTATTCACATGTTAGCCTTGGACCTCTGCTGTCCTCTGGGCCTGCTGGGAAGGGGGCCCAGGACACCTGCCTCCTGGCATCTGAGTGCCATCTTATCCCCATAGGAGACCACTCACCCTCAAAATGCCCAACACCTTGTCTTGTTTTGTGCTCAGTCCAGGCTGGTGGATACACCAGGCTCTGCTTTTCCTTTGGTTGGCTGAGTCGGGACAGCATTTCCCGAAATTCCCTTCTCATACAAATCGTCCGGGTGTTTCGTAAAAATGCACACTTTCCCACGCAGCAGGGGTGGGGCCAGGGGACCTGCACTCATTGCCAGCGTGGGGAGCGCCAACTTGGAGGGCGGGGGCCACATCCGTTTTGGCCTCTGCTAGATTCTCCTGTGTTACGGTCAATATGTCACTACGTCCGACGCTGAGAACAAGCCTGGGTGGTGGGCGGTAAAATGGTTCCCATATGACAGAATAGGAAACTGAGGCAGGCACAAGCGGTCCCTTAACCCCGGCCAGATCCTGGGCCCGGGGAGGTGGTGCAGTTGGGCCGTGGACTGACCTGGCTTCCTTCCTTGCCAGCCTCTCACAGAAACAAGCAAGACAGACCCGGCATTCCCGGGCCCTGCCTCAGTGGTGGAGAGTCAGCATGGGTCTTGCTTTTCCCTGAACTCTGTGTCTGCAAGGAGACGTGGCCAGCGGGTCTGGCAGATGGACGTTCGCGACACAGCTCTCCGTCTACTCCAGGAATAGTCGGGGGAACTGGTGTGCGTGTGTCTGGCTGTGTGGTCTGCTCAGGCCAGCTTCTTCTTCCGGGAAAGGGCAGGGATAGGGTCCGTCTCGTCCCCTCACACTGCTGGGGGAGGAGCCCTAGGGGCAAGGGTCCCCTCTCCAATGCTCACCCGTAGTGTGCTTGGGGATGCCCTTCTGACCGGCGAGGGGTCACCTTGGTTTCGGGACACCCAACTCCAATGCCACCAACACCGACGTCCCTTGAGCTGATCTTTGGTAGCACTTGCCTGCCCCAGGCCTGCGTGCCGTGCTCGAAGGTGAGACCTGGCTCAACCCACCCTGCCGGGAACGTGCCCTGTGCGTAGGGCTCACCTATGCCTGAATTAGCCAATTTCCAAATGCACACAGGACACCGTCTCCACGCTGGGTTATGGGAGGGGTGTCCTGGGCCAGCGGCTGGGAATTTGCTGGAAACGCAAACTCCGGGCCCTGCTCCCACCCGCCGCATCAGAGCCCCCAGGTTAAAGGAGCCCCGGGGCGGGGCGCCCGGTGGCTCAGTTGGTTAAGCATCCAACTCCTGGTTTCGGCCCAGGTCATGATCTCATGCTTCACGGGTTCGAGCCCTGCGCCCGAGGATCCTTTGGCCAAGGAGTGCTGAATTTCCTTTGCTCTATTGGCAAAAACCCACAGTAGATCAACAAGTGTATAGACGGCCGAGGAGATGACCGGCTCAGAGAATGCATTTCCATAGGACTTGGGAAGCATGGTTCACGGGTAAATAACATTACAAAGGAGGGCACACTGTGCAGGCCAGCAGTCGCTTTGTCCCCGCTGCAGAGACCATTGTCCCAGGTGGGACCGGGCGCGTGTGCTCGTGTTTACGTCCGTGCACACCTGTGTGTGCGGATAGCTTCCGAAGGTTCCTGGGGGTGTCGGGAAGAGCTGGGGTGTCCCCATGCATCTGATTCCAAGTCCCCAGGTAGGGCACCCTCATGCAGCAAGCAGGGGACAGGTCGAGGTGACCTCCAGAGTCAGATAAAACTCAGAGCCGAGTTCTGTGATAGCCAAGGAACCGGGCGCTCGGGAGGATCCCCCTTGAGGAGGGTCTCTCGGGCCTCCTGGCCCTGCTGGCATTGCTGGGGCTGCTCGCGAGGGGGACCAGTCAAAGGCGGGCTCTGGAGCCAGCTCCAGGGTCACAGGCTGTCTGCGGCAGAGGGCCACGCGGGGGCACGGACAGAAGAGAAGGTTCAACCCTGGCCGGAGGCCAGCCACTGTGGCCAGGTCGGAGGGTAAGCCCTGCCAGGGGACAGAGAGGAAGGCCAAGAGGCGGGCCAGCTGGGGGCACCCAGGCATGGGGCCGGAGGACGGGAGACCCAGGCAGGAAGGCAGGACCTGGGGGTACCTGCTCCGAGCAGCTGGGTGCCCAGGTTGGTGCGAGCATACCAGCAGAGGTGGCTTTTCTCAGGTTGGCTGCCCGGAAGGCCCTGGCCGTGTCTTCAGCTCTGCTGGGGAGCAGGGGAGCCTGCCCAGGGGAGGTCACGGCCTCACGGGGTGAGACGCCTCCTGGGAGAGGGGGGCTCAGCGCCCCGAGTCAGCATGGACCCTTCCTGTGCCAAGCGATGCGGGCCTAGCTTGAAATGGTGTGGGATCGTGACGCTGGCCCCGCCACACTCATCACGGCTACCCCGAGCGTCCGTGCCCCCTAGGTGCCTAACCGTTCCATTCAAATCCCACGGGGTGGGTGTTCATACCCTATACAAGGAAATTACTGTTCAGAGAGGTTCAGAAAGGAAAAACCGGCCCAAAGCCACGGAGTGGGGCAGATGGGGACCCAGGGCTTGCTTTCCATCCCGTCCTCTTGCTTCCGGAATCGGGGTTGGAGGTGCCCGGGGCCTCGGTCCACGCTGGCGATGTTCTGCAAGGGGCAGTTGCGGCCCGCGGCCGGGCACGGGGAGCCCCAGGAAGCCCAGGGTGTAGGGGGCTGCTCTGGGCCCACCACCCCCGCTCGGGGTCTGCAACCCAGCCCTCCGAGAGGCAGCGTCACTGTGGGCGGCTGAGTAATGACTCCTCGGAAGATAGTCGCCTCCGAATCCCTGGAGACCATCAACATGACCTCATTGGAAGGAAGAGTCTTTGCGGATGTGATTGACTTCGGGGCTTTGAGACGAGGTGGCCTCCCTGGGTTATCCCGTGGGCCCCGAATTCCATCACCTGTGTCCTTTTAAGAGACAGGCAGAGGGGGATGGGTGAGATGTGACACAGACAGGGGAGAGGTCGTGTGACCACAGAGCCACGGCCCAGGAGCACTGGAGCCCCCCAGACTCCTTGATCTCGGCCCAGTGAGACTGGACATCTAGCCTCCAGACTGAGAAAATAACCCAGGTTGTGGGGCCGCGGGGCCGCGGCCGCGGGAAGCTGATCCGGTCGGCCTGAGCGCATCCTAGCGGCATCCTTTTCTGCCGTGTCCTGGGGGCAGCTCCTGGCTGTCCCAGCCTTTGCAAAGGCACTCGTGGGCATTCTGCAGGCCACAAGACACAAGGTTGCAGGGAGCCACAGACTCGGGTTCCTTCCCCAAAGCGCTGTCCCTCAAAATTACCCAGGAGGGAAGAATGAACCTATTGGAACAGAACTGGTCCTCTCTCTCTGGAATGTTCTCTAAGTGTCAGGCTCATTCCTGGCGCTTGGAGCTGGGTCCTCCGCCTGGGGGAGGGAGACGGTGCCCCTCTCAGGGTTCCACTCTTGTCCCCCTCGGGCAGGTGGTTTTGCGGACGACACCTCAGCTCAGCCCACCGCCCAGATGTCGACATTCCTACAACCGTGCGTGGCGATCGCTGCCTCTGGCCTTCCCTGAGGAGCCCCCCAGTCAGGGAGCTGCTGGGGAGAGGGACCCTCTGCCCCCGAGGCCTTTGTGATTTGGGGGTGGCCTGACCCTGGTTCATCTGGAGGAATCATAACGTTGTCCTGTGGCTTCTCACCGACGGCCGTGCCATAGAGGGATCGTTGGACGCAGGCCACAGAAAATCATACCAATGCAACTTGAAGATGTGGTCCATTTATCTATCAGGCGGGCAGTTTCGGGCTGGCATGGCAGGACCTCTGTGCCTCCAGGGGCCCAAGCTCCTTCTGCCTTCCTGCCTCCCAGCCCTGGGCACGTGGCTTTGTCCTCATGGCTGCAACACGGCTGCTGTGCCTCCAGCTGTGATTCCAGCTTTCCCTGTGGGAAGGAAAACGTGGAAGGGGTGGGGGGCGATGCCTGGTTGGGGGGCCCCTGGAACTTCCCAGGACCCGCTGGCATTGGGTTGTCCGCTCCGACTTCCAGAGAAGCTGGGAAGTGGAGCGTTTCCCCTGGTCGCCATGCCCGTCCTGGACCGAAGCTGTGTTCGTTCTGTCCTCAACGGGAGAGACATCGGGTGGGCGGTTCATCCCATAGACGGTCCCTTTTCCCTCAAAGTTGCTCCCCACAAACGGCTGCCCCCTCCCCCTCCCCAGGCCCTGCAGCCTGCATTTCTGCCTCAGGGCCCATATTCCTCCCCCTCTCGGGAAGCGAGGGGGCTCTGCCCAGGGTCTGGTGCATGACAACCTTCCGGCTCTCGCTGTCATTCCTGTTGTGTCCTTGGGGTTGTGCGAGGGCCAGGAGGCAGGCTGGGGCGGGGCAGCAGCCAGGGCCAGGCCAGGAGGCCATCCAGGAGGTGGAGACAGAGCACAGCCCTGTGGACTTCTCCTGAGGCCTCTGCCCCTCAGCACGGGCTGGCCTCTCTGTCTGCTGGAGAAACAGGCCGTCTATACCGCTGGCCCGAGTGCAGCAGCCCAAGGGGCTCTAGAATTACTTTTACGTAGTTTCTTCCTCTCAGAAAAAAGACAGAAAGTGCCCTACAAAACTGTGCCGTCGAAACCACTGGTGCCTGCCCTCCCTCCCTCCTCCCTCCCTTCTCTCCTCCCTCCCTCCCTTCCTCCCTCCTTCCGTCCTTCCTTCCTGCCTCCCTCCTTCTCTCCTCCCTCCCTCTTCTCTCCTCCCTCCCTCCCTTCCTCCCTCCATCCCTCACCCCTCCCTCCCTTTCTCCTTCCAGCCCTCATCCCTCCTTCCCCCTCCCTCCCTCCCTCCTCCCTCCTTCCCTACCTCCTCTCTCCCTCCCTCCATCACTCATCCCTCCCTCCCTCCTCCCTCCCTCCAACCCGTGCTCTCCTCTGCTTGTCCATCCACCTCTCAGTCTGTCTGTCCATCTGCCCTTTCTTCTATCTTTCCCCATTTGCCACCTGCCAGGCTGTGAGGTCCGGGACTCTGGGCTGCACTCGGGCAGGTGCTGGGTCAGTTCTGCTCACACAGACGCAGGCACAGCCTCCCCGCCTCCCCGCTGAGGGCACAGGGCTCCCGCCTGGACAGCCGTCCTCGGAGAGAGGGCCCCAAATGCCCCCTGGCTGGCATCACGGGCATCGCCTGCAGCGGGCAGCCCATCCCTGTGAGAGGTCCCGCTGGGCCCTCTCCGCCGTCCTTACAAGGGCTGACGGGGCCTTCCAGGGACAGCTTCCCCCAGAATAACCCGGTGACACCAGTTCCGTCTTCAACCTCTACCTCATTTCCTGACCAATGGTCCAGCCCCAAACAAAACTTGTGTTATCTAGTTTCATCTCTGGCCGGGAGAGGCCTGTCAGCTCCAGGCAGCAGCCGGCCCTCCAGGAAATCACCTAGCGCGGCCAAAATTCGCCTTCCAAGGCCAGTGCTGAGCCGCAGGAAGCCGCGGCCGGGAGGCCTGGAGCTGCGGTGCGCAAAGCAGGCCTCGCTGCCCCGCTCGGGGGACGCGCGTTCCCAGGGCCTCGGCCCCAGAGGGCACGCGCCGTGACCGCCCTTGTGGTTCGCGCTTTGGCCTCAGGCTCGGGGAACCCCGGGGACTCGGCCTCGCAGAGTGGACGGCAGGGGGGGAGCCCGGGTCCGGGAGTCGGGAGGACTCGCGGCAGAACCCGGTGGGCGCCCCGCAGCCGTTGCCCCCGCCACCGCCCCGGGACAGGCGCAGGAAGAGAAACCGAGGCAGCCCCTGCGAAGGTGGGCCTCGGGGGCCGGTTGGCCGCGCTTCAGACAGGTCTGCGTCCTCACCTGCCCATCCGCCCGCAGGGGCTAAGCGCTGCTCAGCCTGTGTCTTGGAGCGGAAAAAAATAAATAAACGAGACCAGAAAAGGACCCTATCAGATGCCAAAAATGAAGATAACACGGGAGGAAGTTTACTCTGATGAGGAAATCCCTAAATGCTGCTGGAGCTAATGCTTGGAATTGTTCATTAGCACTCGGGGGCTCTGAAGGAAGGGCTCTCTCCCAGTGTGCCCCCCCCCCCCCCCGGGTCTGCCCCGCACTTATCATCACTTATCTGCAGGAAACAGCTCGAGCTTCTGAATCCGCAGGGCGCTGCTGAGACCAGGCTGTGACTCATGCCTGGGCAGCCGGACAGCAGCGGGGACGGCCTTCCCGGGGCAGCGGCCCAGGCTCCGTTGCCGGGCTGGGTGGTCACAGGTTTCCAGAGTGGGGGGAAGAGAATGTTCTGGAAAGTTTGCCGGGGTCATGGCAGGAGGAGCCGTCCCTGGAGTACCCACCTGCTACTCCCAACACGCCCAGATTCTTCCCTGACTCAGGATCTAGAAATATGCACCGTTTACCCAAGGAAGGGGATGGGAGCCACGGGGCGGGGGTGTGCAGGTGTCACCCAGGGTCCCGTGACACTTGGCTGTGGCCTGGCTCCCGAGCATGTGGCCGGCTGGAGCTCCCAGATGTCCACCTTGGAAACGTGCGTTGTCCTGCAGGGCCCGTGGCGGAGCCCTGGACACAGGAAGAAAGGCCTATTTTTGGAGGCAAAGCCTTAGAAGCTGGGGCTCAGATGACCCCATCCCATCCTGCCCTCTGACTCGGGCAGGAAAAACTGTCGGAAACGCCTGACTTGGAGGCATGCAGAAGTCTGCCTCTGGTGGCAGGCGGGGCCCCGGGCACGGAGACCACAAGATCACCGTGGTCGTAACTGTGGGGTCGGCCTGCGTTCGTGCGGGCCTCGGGCGTCTCCTCCGCTGCCATCAGTGAATGTGTCCCCGTGTGCCAGGGCCTCAGTGCCAGACTGACGGGCATCACGAGACAGCCCCACTCTTCCCGAAGGCCACAAGCCCGGTTGGGGCTGGGGACAGTCCATCTCCCCATGTCTAGAGTGGCACATAGGGCTCGGGCATCGTGGCCCAGGCTGTTGGGAGCCCAACATAAGGAAACAGGCAGCCGGGCCTTTGCACGGACCCCGGCCGGGTCCCAGTCCTCCCGGGCCACTGGGCCACCTGCCTGCCACTCCGGGGGTCTGCACTCAGGGCCCCCGGTGGGCCGCCTGTATAAGGCTGCATTTTTGGTTCATGCTGAAAACGATTCAGCTTCTGTTGTTCTGACCGTTCTCCCGCCTCCTGCGCCTTCCACACCCGCCCCCCCCCCCGAAGTCAGGAGCCAAAGGGATGGGGTTGAGCTGGGGGAGAAAACCACGAGCTCTGAAGGATATGAGGAAAACTTTCACTTCCCTACGTCCCGGCTTCTATGTTTAGCATGGCCACTTTCCACTTGCAAAGACTTTCCTCTTTATGACAGAGCGTATCTGGCAAGAAGGCCCCTCCGAGGTATTGTGATTTTTCTCCCACCCTGTCTCCCAAGTCCAAATTTCCCTCCTGAAAATGAGAAATCGTTTCAAACCTCACAAGGCGTTTTCTGTATCATTCTTCTCCATTTTGAACCACAGGTTGATTTCCCATGATGCCGTCTATGGGTGGGGGGGGAACTGCATGGCAATGCCCGCAGGGCGCAGGCGACCCTGGAGGCCTTCGCGAGCCCACGAAACCAGAAGATTCTTCTTTGGAGGCAAAGGGACCCTGCCGGAGGGTCTCCTGTTCCCCAGGTGTGGCCGCCTCGCTTTAGTGACATGACTTCCCCCACTTGGCAAACACGTATTGAGGACCTACTGTGTGCCAGGCACCTGTCCAAATGTGAGGGGGACGGGTGATGCCGAGAACAAAGCGGGCAAAAATGCTGGCCCTAGCGGGGCTCATATTTAAAAGTGGAGACAGGAGACAAAACGCCGAGATTCCCTGGAAGGACCAGAGTTGTGGGCTGAGAACGAGCCGGAGGCATGGGAGGGGAGCCCGGTGGGGGCGGGCAGGGCCCGTGATGTCAGAAAGGCGGTCAGCGGAGGCCTCTGGGGGGCGAGAGTGGACGCAAGTCAGAGGGAGGAGGCTCGGGCACAAGGAGGACAACCAGCGCAAGCCCCGTGGAGACCGGACATCTGAGCCGTCCCGGTAACGGCAAGGACGTGGACCCCCAATCAGGGCAGAAGTCCCCTCGCTCTCCGTCCTGGTGGACCGAGTGGCCCTGAGCGGTGGCCAGAGGTGCAGCAGGCTCCCCGTGGGCCCGGACGGTAAGCCTATCTTCCCCGGTTCACGCCACCCCTCATCGGAAAGCCAGCTTCCCGCCTCCCTCCCCGAGTCACCCGGCCCCAACCTGACCCAAGCCTGGCTCCAGCTGCCCAGAGTCACGCGCGCCCAGCGACCCCGCCGCGCCAGCCCTAGAGTGACGGGTGAAAGTGGAAACTCCCAACTCGGGGTGTCTGGAAGAAATTCTAAATCCTGCCGTCAACCCATCGGGGCTGCTGCCACCCTGCCCCCTTGGCTGTGGTTATCTCTCACGGTTCTGGAGGCCGTAAGTCCAAGATCAAGGTGCCAGCTTGGTTGGACTCTTCCTGGTCATGTTCCCCCACGGCCTTCCTCAGTGCATGCACACGGGGAGGGTTCTGGCCCTTCCTCTTCTTAGACGGGCACTGATGACACCATGGGGCCCACTCTCATGACCGCATGTGACCCTAACCACCTCCCGGAGGCCCAGGTCCTGACACTGTTGCGTTGGGGGGGTAGGGCTTCAACATAGGCATTTGGTGGTGGGGGTGGGACAGAAACACCTTGAGTGACTCCCGGCCTTTGCTCCACAGATGTGTGATGGAATTAAATCATTGTCCCTTGCTAGGGAAAGTGGGATCCAGGACAGTGATGCTGCTCCCAGACGCGAGAAGAATCTGGAAGACATGCCTCTCTTTTTACACATGGAGAACTGGGGGCCAGAGGAGTTATAGGACCTGCTAGGCTCACAGAGTCAGCTGGTGGCCAGGGAGGGGACCTTCCAGTCGGGGGTTGGTCAGAGACTACAGACTGTTTACAAAGATTTCCAGCTTTCCGCTTCCTGGGCAACAGGTCGGGCCGTTCTGCTCATCCTTCTTGGAGTCGGGCATGGCCGCACGACTCCGTCGGCCAGTGACACAGGAGCAGAGGGACTCAGCTCACTTGTGAGCAGAAGTGTTAAGGGTCTGGTCTCCGGGATGGTAGGAGCACCCCTGGAGATGACTCAGGGCCACCAACCCGCAGCCGGTGGGTCAAATGTGGCTCACCACCTGTTTACGTAAATACAGTTTTCCTGGAACACAGCCCCTTCGTTTCTGCTCTGTCTGAAGCTGCTTTTGTGCCTCAGTAATCGTTGGGGAGTTGCAACAGACACCACGTGGCCCGTGAAACCTGAAACATTTACTCTCTGGCTTTTCACAGAAGCCGTTTGCTGACCCTGCTTTACGGCATCCGGCTCTGGGGGACTGTTTGTTACCGTGGCGTGACCTAGCTGGTTCTGACCGACACACTTTCTCATTATGCTCACAGCTTCTGACTGCCGTGTCATGTGCCCTAACAATTTAAAAGACCCTATATTTTGCACAGCGTGCAAAGCTACCGCATCCTGCTTCCACTTCCTGGTTTCTGAGCATCCATTGCCGTCTCCGCCCTGCACGCGGGGAAGGAGGGCCCAGGGAGGCATGTGACCCGTCTGCAGCCACCTGCACAGCTTCGGCAGGACCCCGACCCCGTACTGAAATGGGGCACTGAGGATTCTTAAGTTGTATCTGCATTGCCGACGGTAGCACACAGAGCCACATTAGGAAACCCACGCCCCGCCCCCCCGCCACCTCCCGGCAACACCTTTAAGAAAACCAATGAAGGGGCGCCTGGGTGGCGCAGTCGGTTAAGCGTCCGACTTCAGCCAGGTCACGATCTCGCGGTCCGTGAGTTCGAGCCCCGCGTCGGGCTCTGGGCTGACGGCTCGGAGCCTGGAGCCTGTTTCCGATTCTGTGCCTCCCTCTCTCTCTGCCCCTCCCCCGTTCATGCTTTGTCTCTCTCTGTCCCAAAAATAAAATAAACGTTAAAAAAAAAATTTAAAAAAATAAAAAAAAATTAAAAAAAAAAAGAAAACCGATGAAAAGAGAAGGCCAATCGCCCTAGAGCAGAAGTGAGAAGGGGTGACATGTGGCTTCCCTACTCGGCCTGCTCCTCTCCTGCTTCCTTTATTTGCTCCCCACGCTCCCCACCTCCCAGGATCCCACGGCCTCTGGAGGGAGCAGCGGTGCAAGGCCACTGTGGCCCTGCCCATACCTGGGCCTTGGTTTCCCCATCTCCGCACACGCACCCTTTTACCTCGTGCGTGCTGCAGAGCCAACCACGATGGGCACAGGGTTGGGGGCACCCTTCTCTGCCCAACCCAGACGCAGAAGCTGCTGGAAGGAAACGGGGTCCTGCCTGGGGGAGGGGTGCAGACTGCCTGGCTGTGAGAGGGGGCGCCCACCCCGCCGTTCTGCAGCCCTGGCTTCTTTGGCACCCCATCTCGGATTTCACCCTCGCCTTCCCCGGCATGGTTCTGACAGGCCTGGGAGCAGGGAGTCCTTGCAGCCTGGAAGGTGGCCCAAAGGTTGAACAGCTACAGGTTTGGACCCGCCCACCTGCTATCTCTAGTTCCATACTTCATACTTTTTTTTTTTTTTTAAACCAAACTCTTAGGCTTATGTAACACACTTGGAAGTCAAGAAGCCAAGGTTCATTATCAACAGCCCAGGAGGGGTTTGCGAAACACTTGCTATGAAGAAATCTTTCCATTGAGAAAAATTCCCCTGGTGCTCATGCCCCCGGTGGTTCCGGCATGTTGCTGAGGGGGTGGGCGTTCAGCGGCTTGAGAAAGGGTGTCCCCGAGGCTCCCGAGCCCACTGCTCTCTCTGCTGGCCGCGTGCCGTGATCCTGCTGCCCGGAAATGGCACGTGACCCTCCCTTTTGTCTTCTAGGCCAGTCACTGCTGACCTCACCACCAACAACCGATGTCAGACAGGGTTCTCACCATGTGCAAGGCAGAGGGCTGGGCCTCAAATTCCTCGTTTTAGCGGATGCTCACATGACTGAGGGCCAGGTGTCCTTAAGCCCATTTTATAGAGGAGGACGCTGAGGCTCAGAGAGGAGGCAAGGCGGTGGAGTGAGGGCACCCATTAGCATGCTTCTGCAATGGGTCATTGCAAAAGCAGACACCACCCCTCCTCCTGATTGAACAGCCACTCCCAAAATATAAGTCCACATGGGCCCCAGGAGTGTGTTTTTTAAGCCACTCGCTGTATCACAAGAGGAAATGAGGGGCTTATCCTGCAGAGATGAGGCCAGCATTCTGCTTGGCCATTTCCCCTCTAGGAGAGCAGATGTGTGGGGTTCTGTGCCTTTCTTCGGCCACACTGCCATTGGGGCCCCCGGAATCTGATGATCAGAGAGCCAGAGCTGGGGGACTACAGCCAGGCCGGCAAACAGCCCTTTTCGAAGCATCCCTGCTGGCCCTGCCAAAAGCCCACCGGCCTCGCCCACACACATGCGTTTTCCACCGGGGCCCTGGAAACCGGAGCCCATGTACATGCAAGGAGACGAAATCGTGCCGGTCTGGGCCACCGCTACAGATTCAGACCGTGCAGCCGAGGGGCCCCAGCCTCAGAGGGAACTCAATGAATTTGTCGGGGAACTGAAAACAGATGATTTCAATCAGCGGGGGTAAAAAAAATGACTTCATGGCCACAGTTGACTGAGGGAGGCAGAGTTTGGCGGCCAGGCCCTGCCCGGGAGGCACTTCCAGAAACCCCGTCCTGCTCCTCAGCGCACCCCGCCCCCCCAGCCCCCAACCCGGGCCTTCCCTGCAAGGCCCCTGCGTGCAGCGGGAGGGCCAGGAATCGAGAGCAGGACGGAAGAGCGGTGGCCCCAACAAGGACCGCGAGGCTCGGAGATAACCCGGCGCACCCCGCCCCCGAGCTTCCTCTCCGCGGCCGCTTTCATGAATGGCTCAGCTTCCCAGACAGCCGATTGGCTGAGCCGCCGGGAGCGCGGCCCAATCAGCGGCTGCGGAGCGCCGGAGGCTCCGCGTGGGGCCTCGGTCCCCGCAGGCATGAATGGAGCTGCCTCGGCTGCCGGCTGCCAAGGCCACCGCGCCTCCCCCGCCCCAGCCCCCCGGCCTCCCCAGCGGACCCCCCTCCCCCAGCGGCGAGAGGAGGAGGAGAGGATTTTTTTTTTTTTTTTTTTAATTCCTCAGACTGCTCAGGGTTCTGGTACGATTGTGTCATTCCGAGGCTTGGCCGCCGCTCCTGACAATAGCCCTCGGGCTTCCCTGCCGGGTTGTCATCCAAGATCTTGTGACAGGGAAAGGGCTTGCGTGGTTAGAAATTCATTTCTTTGCCTAGGATCCGGCCTGACTCCACTTCCAGGGAAAGGCAGGCTGCCAGGGGGACAAAGGCAAGGGGTTGGGAAGAGGCGGGACCCTTTTCCCACCGGCGCGAGGGGTTCCTGGCACGTGCAAACCGCTGGGAGCTTCTCCTGCAACCCGGAGGGGCTTGGTCAGCCCCCCCCCCCCCCCCCCCCACCTCTTGGTCCCTGGCCCTATCCTAGCCGCATATGCTGCGTGCATGTGAGGGCTGGGGCCGTCTGGGGAAGCCAGCCGTTAGGCTGCATTTCCTGTTAAGTAGGAAAACATGTTCTGTTTGCTGATGTTATAAAGAAGGCATGTGTTTACAAATGCTCATTGGGGAGAGCCTGGTGAATGGGCCCACTTCCGGCCTCCCCTTCCCAGAGAACGATTGTCTGGTTGACTTGACAGAGGGGGGCGGGCGCTCTGAATGGAAAGACCCCCTTGCCCAGGAAAAGCAGACTCAGCTGAATTCAAAAGTGATACAGGGAACTCTCTCGTAAGGTGGGCTGAGGCCACGTAAGGAGGGCCTTGAGTGCCAGAGTGAGTCCTGGGGAGGTCTGGAAAGTTGGCCAGCCGGAGAGGGGGTGCTGCTTCCTTCTCCAGGGGCTTCTCTGTCGGTCCACCTACCACCTACCCCGTGCCTGGCTGCGGCTCACCATTTCAGGAGCTGCAGCGTTGGAACTATGCAAACGGCTTTCTGGAACTTCTCGGAACTAGCCTGCATTTTTAAAGAAGACAAAACGGGTTCAGAGTAATCTGCAAAGAGCGGGGCACAACTGAAGCGGCAAGCCCGGAGTGTGAACCCTCAAGCTGGAGGTGAAGCATTCCTCCATTGTTCACGGAAGCACGGGGAACCTCACTGCCACAGAACGGACGTGAGCGTCGAACCACAAAATTCCGGCAGGGCCCTGAGCTTCCAGGCTTGGTGCAGACTCACGGCTGCAGCGACTGGGGTCCTACCTGGTGAGAGATGTGTCTGTTCCCTCATTTCTGGGAGCCAGACTCCAAACTCCCAGGTGGCTGCACAAGGCCACGGGGGTGGGGAGAGGCGGGGCCGGGCCCGAGGGATTCTTGCAGGTTCTGCATTATAAGCATCTGTTTTCACCTTCTATTGGACAGTTCCTAAACTTTTTGTCTCCGGGTCCACTTGCATTTTTAAAAGTTTTCAAGGACCCCAAAGCGATTTTGTCGGTATGGGTTTCATCCACGGATATTTACTGCCTTAGAAATGAAAATGGAGGAAAACAATGTAAAACCACAAAAGTATATAAGCACACACTCCATTAGCCATCACGGTGACGATGTCATAAATGCATGCCGTCTCTGGGAAACTCCGTTATATGCGCAAGAAAGAATGAGAGGGAAAGAGGCAGCTAACGTCTCAGTGTTACCATGAGAATGATGTTGACCTCTCAGACCTCCCATCCACACATTTGGAGAACCGCTGTTTTGGTTTGTAGGGAGAAGTCCCAGGCTGCCTGGCTTCCTTGTGGCTGGGCCTGGCCCTGTGACAGCCTGGCCAGCGGGCTGTGAGCCGGCCTCATGGTGTCTCGGGGGTGCCGTTCGTATGGAACACACGAGACTAGAGCGGCCTGGACAAGTGCGGCATGATCGCTCTGTGAGCAAGGGCCACGTCCCGCCTCTGAAAGGAAAGCAGTGACCCCTCCCACAGGCTGGGATATAGTCAAGGACGCAGGTCAACTCAGAGCTTGTAGACCAAGGGCAGCCCCTTAGAGGTCGGGGAGCCCGGGTCACTAGTTCCGTCAGACCTCCCCATTTGTCCCAGATCGCTTACCTGGGTTCCTCTGGGAAGGAGAAATCAACCGCCCGCTGTAAGCTACGATGTTGGGGACTTTCTTATCACACTAGCCTAATTTGCGTCCTGATCGGTACATCGATCATTTTTACACATCTGGGCCCGAGCCTTGGGCTTTCTGATTTCACGATGTTTGCCAGGTGGATGAGCTTTCTGTCGGTGGGAAACACATCCTTGGGAGGGCTTGGGGCTTGAGCCAGAAGCACGGGTTGGTGGAACAAGGAACCACAGCGACAGCGGGCTCCGTTGCATAAAACTGGCTTTGGGGCTCAGTGGGGAGCCAGGGACCCGGGTGCACCTTTGATTTTTACCCAGGGCTCACTTCCCCCCCTCTTTGCTCTCCTCGAGAGGTTTGTGAGAGGCCGAGGAGGGTGGCTTATGGAGGTGAGGCCATAGCCTGAGTGAGAGGCCGTCGCCCAGTTGGACGTTAGGTACAAACAGTTCCATTTGTCTCTTGGGGCTGAGGGAGACTGTGGGAGCCCGAAGTGGCAGGTCACAGGGTGAGAGATCCAAGGCCTAGTACACGTATACAACCCCCAGACCAGCGGGGTTTGCCTGGCAGATGGATGGCCTTTGTGTTTCTGGGAGAACAGAGTCACCCTATACCAGCACACAGGTTATTTGTGGACACAGAGAATGCTGATGTGGTACTTTTTTTTTTTTAAGTTTATTTATCTATTTTGAGAGACAGAGAGAGAAAGAGGAAAGGAGGGAGGAAGGGGAAGAGAGAGGAAGACAGAGAACCCGAAGCAGCCTCAGCATTGTCAGTGCAGACAGGAGATCATGACCTGAGCCAAAATCAAGAGTCAGACGCTTAACCAACTGAGCCACCCAGGCGCCCCACTGAGCTGGTACTTTTAAGGGAAATTGCTAGGTATTTACTAGTGTGCAAGTTAGTAAGGGCTCCCAAGAGTTGGTTTTTTTTTTTTTTTTTAATTTTAATTTTTTTTCAACGTTTTTTATTTATTTTGGGGACAGAGAGAGACAGAGCATGAACAGGGGAGGGGCAGAGAGAGAGGGAGACACAGAATCGGAAACAGGCTCCAGGCTCTGAGCCATCAGCCCAGAGCCCGACGCGGGGCTCAAACTCACGGACCGGGAGACCGTGACCTGGCTGAAGTCGGACGCTTAACCGACTGCGCCACCCAGGCGCCCCAAGAGTTGGTTTTTATAAACAAAAACCAGTACGGTCCTATAATGTGCCTTCTAGCGGCCTTGTTGCCAAAGGAGGGCAGGGGAAGGATGGGTGGGATGTGAGGCTTAAGCCTCTCTTAAGCATATCAGAAAATCCTGGGAGGGCCTGTGGGTGCCCAGGATGCCTTTGGCAGAAAGGATCAGACTCTGCTAATGCCCGTCTGTATTTTCTTGAAGAGGCTGGGTGGGGTGACCTGAAGGGAGCCTTGAATCTGTAGACAAGCTCATGGAGGGGGGAGTATCCGATCTGAATCCTGAAGGATGGGCAGGACCTGGGCATCTGATCGTGATGAGAAAGAGCCATCCAGGTGGTGGGAACGGCAAAATGAGGGCCTGAAGTGGGATTTGGGATCCGCCCCTCACTACTGCCGCTTGGAAACCGAGCATGGTTCTCTCTTTGTCTCACCGGGTTTTTGCTCACCTCCGGGACCGAAGTTCCTGGAAGCTGGGATCAGGTCATACACATCCGGCGGCCCCCCGGCAGACTGCAGGACAGCAGACAGCGCTCAGGGGACGGTCCCAGAGCTGCACAAGTCAGACGGGCACCTAGGGAAGAAGGAAGGACCGGGTAAGGAGGTGAGGCATGTCCCAGAAGGGGTGGAGTTGGGTCCCTCTCGATGGAGGAACAAGCTTGCAGGCCTTTCTGCCCGTGAGAAGCCGGCTGCCTTCCCATTCCTTCCTCAGATGTGACGCAGTACGAGGATGGCCGGTGTGGGGGGAGGGGAGGGAAGCTTGTGTGAGTCGTGGGCGCCATGCGGCCACTTCACAGGGCGGAGGTTTCTAGAAGAACCTGGCCCGTCATTCTTGAACTCCTCTGATTTTCATTTATTAAGATATTACTGTCCTGAAGGAAGCAGCACTCCTGCTCCTGAGCCTGAACTTCTGGAAAAGAGGGCAGCTGATGGGGGGGGGGGGGGAAGGGGGGCGGGAAGAAGGGCTCGTATGTGTCCTGGGCAGCCGTAACAAATCGTCACACGCTGAGTGACTTAATACGACAGCCGTTTATTGTCTCCGGGAGGTCAAAAGTCCAAGATCAAGGTGTCGGCAAGGTGGGTTCCCTCTGAGGCTGTGCGGGTCCCAGGTCCCTCCCGCAGCTGCTGGTGGCTGCCAGTGACCCTGGGCTTCCTCTGCCGGCCGAGGCACAGCTCCAGCCTCCGCGTCTGTCCTCACGTGGCCGTCTCCGGACTCCCCTCGTCCCCTCTTCCTCTATCAGGACACTCGTCGCTGTGGATGTAGGGCCCGCCTGAATCCTGGATGATCTCACCTTGAGATCCTTATGTTAATCACATCTGCAAAGACCCTTTTCCCAAATGAGGTCACGTTCCCAGGTTCCGGGCGGACATACCTTTGCGGAGGGGGGAAGGGAGGAGGCCCCCGTTTGACTGGAAGAGGCAGGGGCACTGCCGGGGACAACCGGAAGGCTTGCCAGAGGAGAGGGTGATGAGCAGGGTCTGGAGGGGAGGCACGCTGCCGGGCGGAAGGGGAGTGGACGGGGATGCTGGCGCCCTGGGAAGATCCTGGGGGCAGCTTGAAATGTCCACCGAGAATGCAGCATGAAATTCAGTTTGTCTGCTTCGCTGTGCTGCTGAAGAGGCGGCCCCGAGGGACACGTGTCTTCCCCGAGACAGGGCCCAGTCTGCCCCGGGCACCGGCGGTGGGTAGGGAGGCTGATTTCGTTTGCATGCTTGTCTTTGTCTCCACGCTCAGCCTGCTGGGACCTCCCTGAGGCTCCCACGCCCCCCACAGCTCGTCTGTCCCGAGGGCACCCCTCCAGGTCCCAAATACCTGCCCCCTCCCCGCCCAGCACCACTGGGCCGTCGGGGCCACGGGCCATCCAGACGCTGCCAGGACCTCACCTTGGTTCCGGAGCCAATTTCTGGCATGTCAGGGAACAAGAGGGGCCTTCAGCTCCTGGCTCTGGAAAGGCTGAGGTTTGCACAGCCGGCCACACCTGCATTGTCCCGGGGGGGGGGGGGGGGGACGGCCAGCTGACCCCACGCCATACCCGCGTGGACAGCATGGGGATTTCGCAGCACAGGCGCAGTGTTGCATTCGGTGTCCCCAAAGGGACGGGGCACACAGAGGAGGGGGACTGAGCCCACCCCTGCAAGCTGTCGGCCTTACCCTAGTCCTTGAATCCCTGACTCGGTTTTCCATGGGCGGAACGGGGCCATCTGCCTTCGTGGCGGGGTTGCAGCACTACCCTTCACTTGAAGCTCTCCCTGGCCCTCTCCGGTCGATCAGGCCGTAGTCTGGGTTGTGTGAGGAAAGGGGGCCCGCCTGGACCCCAGTGTGGGGAAGGGGAGGGACGTGGTATTCAGAGGGAAGCAGGCTCCTTCGGTGAGGCCCCGCCTCCCACCCTGCATGGCCTCACCTTCAAAGGAAAGCTGTGCCCCTACTCTGGGCTCCCAGACCCACCACGAGGGCCGCTCTGGGGCCTGTGATAAGAGGCCTGGTTGCTTCCGGCCCCGTCAGGGTTGTTTCACTCTGACTCTGTCTCCTCTCCTCTGAGGCCTCTGCACAAAGCCAGGGTTCCGCTAGCAACAGGCCCTCGCGAAACAGGGTGCCGAGAGCACCCACAGTCCTCTGGACGGCTTTGGGGAGCTTGTCACTAACGAAACAGCTGCCCCTGGGGCCCGCCAGGCCGACCTTGAAACTGGAAGAGGATGTCTGGGCTGCAGAGTTCTCTTTCGGTCTCTGTGTCTCTGCGCGTCCCTCCCTCTCCCTCCCTCTCTGCCTCTCTCCCTCTCCCTCTGGCTTTCCGTCTCTCCTCCTGTCTCTGCAAATGTTCCCTTTGCCTCTGAGTGCAGAACAGCCACCGCCAGGCCCTTTGAATGGGGAGCTCTGGGAAGCACGGGCCCCTCCGCAGGGACCTGGGCCGCGGCTTTATTCATTCCCCTGGTTAATTAACAGTGAATGCCATGGCCCTGGGAACCCAGCGGCTGAGGGGCTGGAGGGAAGGGCAGGAGGGCCCGGGGCAAACATAACAAGCCCCCCTCCCTCCCCCCACCGTGGGGGTCAGCAGCATGGGTGGCTTATCACATTCTTGGGATGCCAGGCCTGGAGGGCTGGGCGGCCATTTGTCTACACCTGTTAGCCCCTCTTGGCTGTGAGAACCGCCCCAGGGACTAGGCAGCTCTGGGGCCAAGTCGTGGACTGGTGACACTGCCCACCCCCCACCCCCGTGAGGCGGGTGACTGGATCGAGGGAGGGGTGGGCACTGCCTCCAGAGTCCGGTGCGGCCCTATGGGGCTCATTCAAGTGACTTCCTCCGCCCCCCTGCCCCCGGGAGCCTCAGTTTCTTCCCGGGAAGTGGAGGTCATGATGGTGGAGCCCCCCGCCCCCACCCCAGCTGCGCCTGCGGTCTAGAGGTAGGGCCCGTGAGGGCAGCCAGGGTCTCTCCTTTGCCCTCCCATGAAGCCTCAGGACTGTGGCGAGCACGGCCCGTGTGGTGTCGGGCCGAAAGGGTGTCTGGCCCCCGACTCAGTTTGTGGAGCTTGTCCAACCCAGCTAACCCCGGGACTTCTGCCCTGCAGAAGAGAGAAAGACAGATAACAGTAATATTAGCGTTGGTGGGCTAAGGACACCAGGGGCCATAGACTGGGCTATCAGCCCCAGAGATCGGGGAGGGGGGGCAGGGGGGGCGGGGAGGACGTGTCGGGGGTGCTGAGGCGTGAGGATTGTCGCCTGGGTTTAAAACCCGGAGAGAGGGTCCCGTGGCCCTCAGTCCCACAGCTGTGGTGGAAGAACATTCCAGAAAAGCTTTCTGGACTTGACGCGATCCGTGCATCTGTCCGGTTTCGTGGTCCGTCTCCCCCGCCAGAACATCGGCCTCACGAGGACAGGTGCTTCTGCAATTCCTGTGGTGCTGGCTCACTTTAGAGAGTTAGCAGAAGGTCGCTGAACGGCTGACAGATACGACTGTATCGTATGATAGGATTCAATGTTCTACGACGAGTATATGACATGGTCTGCAGAGGCACGAGGCCACGCAAGACACACGCTGGTGGGGCGGCCGAGGTTTCGAAAGCCCCTTGGTCACTTGGTGACTCGGGCGCCGCAGCCCCTGGCCACCCTCGGAGTGGGTGGAAGGCAGTCTGGAGGCCCAGACGACCCCACACCGACAAAGACCCAGAGGCCACAGGGCGGCAGGGCACCCGGGGCCACATTCCCTGTAAAGCCTCTGCATGTTTTGGCCTTGAGAGCTGACACCAGATAAACTGACGACACCCGCCCAAATGAACAGCTTTGGCCCCATTTCCGTCTCCTAGGGACCCCTTCTTTCACGGTTACCCATTCCCCAAATTTACTTCCCAAAAGCCTTTGTCTGGCAGGCTCCAGTGGATTATGTAAAAGGGGTTTGCCGGGGAATTTGGAGGTTTAAGGACTCCTGAACGTGGCCCGGAGGCACTGCCCAGGGGACAAAGCCTTTATCTCTTCCTTCGAATTCAGAAGATCAGATTAACGGCCTAAGAGTCTCCAAACGCTGTCGCTGTCGGCTGCCCCAGTGTTTAGCTAATTTGGAGGCAGAAGAGAGGGATGGACACAAAAGGGGAAGGACAAGTGTAAAAAAAAAAAACAAAAACCCTCAGGAATGCACCTGCCCGCTGCCCACCCCATGGGAATTCTCAAGGGGGTGGCAGGACCCGGCCCCTGACCTGCGCCTGGGGCTCGAATGCCTAACACCTGCCCCCGGAGAAGGATCTGGCAAGGACTCGGGGAGCACGCCCCTGCCAGGTGCCTTTGTTTCTGGAACCTGGGGTTGGCAGGCAGGGGGCTCAGGGAGGGTGAGCGTTTGCCCGCGGTCACACAGCGGCCGTTCAAGTGTCTGGGGCTACCTGATGCCTGTATTTCCTGCGAGATCCCAGGCAGGCGATCCCTGCCTGGGAAGGTCTGGTCTGCAGGGGCTCCCCATTCCATACAGGGCTCTCCGCCTCTGGGGTCTTCCCCCCCAACCCCGTGACCAGCAGCCTCCAGGCCCTGAATTCTGGCGTGGGGTCTGATTCTGGTTCCCTGCGCGCCCTCCCTCCGGGGAGAGTCATGGAGGGTGTATCTGGGCCCTGGGGATGGGGGGGGGGTGCCACCGAGGCTGGGCATTTGTGATCAGGAAGCAGGAGGCCAGAGGCCCCCCCCTCCTGGGAGCCCCCACCTTCGCCCCATTCCTGAGCCCAGGCCTCCTGCTGGGCGCCTTTGTCTGTCCTTGAGTTTCACAGGCCTCCCCGGCCTTTTTTCTGCCGGTCTCAGGTTTCATCTCTTGCCGGGAGGATCCTTCCAATTCTCGAACCAGTGACCTCCCAGAAGGTGGGTATTCCCACCCTCTGGAATTCATCCTGGGGCCTGCTCCCCCAGGGCCTCATGTTAGAGGCCTGGACGCAGCAGAAGCCAGGAGAAGGTCCGGGCGGGGGGCTGTCCACCGGGGCAGTGCTGGGTTGGGGGGCATGGGCCCTGGGTTCGTTTCTTTGCGGATCTGAGCATTTAATTTTCAAATCAGAACGTCAGAGGCCAAGAGGTTTCCTAATGGGCAACGTAGAAAACCCAGAAAGGAGAGAGGCCCACCCTAGTGTGGGATCGCCAGAGCCCCACAGGGGTCTTAGAGGCCAAGCAGGGTGCAAAGGGCAACGCCTCCCCGGCTGTGCCTCCCCGCTATGCCTCTGTCTCCCGTGTTTCAGACCTGGCATGGGGTGGGGGGGAGAGGGGGCTCCTATTCCCATGCACCACCCCCCCCAACGCACTTCCTGCCCCTCGGACCCACCTGTCCAGCATCTGTAGGCCGCGCTCTCTGTGGACCAGGCCCCCTTGGCCCACAACCCACCCAGTCACCTCCCGGGTGAGAGCCGGTTTTTCACCGCCTCACCCCTCCACCTGCCCTGCTTCTGTGCTCATCACTGCTTCCCCTCCCCGCTGCAGCCTAAGCCCCGGGCCACCGGCCCCACCGGAAGGGCCCTCGTCAGTGGTGACAGCCGCCTCTATGCTGGCAGATCCAGAGGCCCCTTCCAATTTCCTCACTTTCCTGGAGGCTGGGAGTCCACCCCGGCGGCCACTCCCTCCTTCCAGCATATTCTTCTCTTGGCTTCTCCCTGCTCCCCTCTTCTCCTTTTGCTTCCGTACTGCCCCTCTCCAGACCGCACGGCGGCAAGGCTTTGGCGGGGGCCTGTCTCGAGCCAGGTACCAAGGTGGGGCTGGGGATACCGCGGAGTCTGGAACACACGCCCCTGACCTCTGGGGCTTATGGTCCCGTGGGATTGCCCGGTCCTCTGGTTTGGTGCATGCCTGCTTCTCTTTTCTCACTGCCCTTCTTCCTGGTGATGTCATCAGTTCCCATGGATTTAAATATCCTTAAGCTGATGACTTCCAAATTTGTCTCTGTAGCTATGACCTCTTCTACGAGCTCCGACCCACATATCCGGCTGGCCGCTCGGCATCTCCTTTGGGGTCTCCCAGGCATGTCAGATAGATCACGGCCGAACTGGACTTTTGGATTTTCTCCCCAGTTCTTTCCCAGCCACTCCCATCCGCCCCGTCTTCCCCATCTCAGCAAACCCTCCACTCGCTGCATCCAGAAGCTTCTACGCTCTCCTGGCTTCTTCCCTTCCGTATCTACTATCAGGAATTCATCCACAGACCCTGAGCGTCCCAGCTCTGCACTTCCTCTCTGTCCTGCCCTTGTCCCTCCTGGGGGCCTGCCTGGGACACAGCGGAGTTCTCCAGGGGACCACCACCCAACAAGGCCCACCTCCATAGAGCTAGGGCCCTGCAGGCCTCACACGGCTTCCCCAGCCACTAGCAGGGAGTGAGGGGCTGTCCGGCCCCCCAGGGACCCTTCAGACCACATCTTCATCCCAACCTTCCTCCTGCTGCTTTCTTAGGGCACTCAAAGCACAGCTGCCTTCTAGCCCAGGGTGCGGGAGAGGGTGGCTTCCAGCTCATTTGCAGAGAAGGGGAGCAAACAGAACCTGAAGTAAGGAGGGAGAAGGTACGAGCAAGAGGGAGGGAACTGGACAAGTGGGCCATTCCTGCCACGACTTCAACTTTTAGGGTATTCTTTCTTCCAACAGAATATTTATTGAGCATCTACTGTGAGATGGTTCCTACACCAGGTGCTGGGAGCAATGCTGACAGGACTAAAGGCTGTGCTGTCCAGGAGAAAGGCAGACAGTAAACAAAGCCCTGCTTGCTGGGTTGCACTGCACCCATTTATTCTACCAATGAGAAGCAGAGGTTCTACAAGGGTAATTCACTTGCCGATGGTCACACAATAAAGGGAGAAGAGCCAGGGTTCAAAGCCATTTACCCTCTGTCCATCCATCCAGCTGTCCATGCATCCATTCACTCATCCACCTACCCATCCATCTATCCATCCATCCATCCATCCATCCATCCATCCATCCACCTACCCACATGCCCATTCATCCATCCATCCATCCATCCATCCATCCACCCACTCATCCATCTATCCATCCATCCTCCATTCACCCATCCACCCATCCATCTATCCACCCATCCATCCACCTACCCATCCAACCATCCATCCACCCATCCATCTATCCACCCATCCATCCACCCACCCACTCATCCATCCATCCATCCATCATCCATTCATCCATCCATCCATCCACTTACCCACATGCCCATCCATCCATCCTCCATTCACCCATCCACCCATCCATCTATCCACCCATCCATCCACCTACCCATCCATCCACCTATCCATCCATCCATTCAACCATTTACTCATTCATCCATTCACTAAGCACCTACTATGCCCCTACTATGTCCTTGGTGTTGGGGCCTATGCTAGGTGATAGGAGTAAAACAGAGGACAAAAGAGGAAGAATCTCTGCCTTTACGAGGGTCACATTCCGGGAGAGAAGAAGGAAAAAACATCCAGATTAATCAGACAAGTAAATGATAAAATTACAAAAATGATCAGGGGTCACCTGGAAGAGAAGTAGCTGGCATGTAAAGGGGCATATGCACACGTGTGTTCCTGTGTATATGTGTATGTGTCTCTGTGTGTTCCTGTGCAACTGTGTGCACGTGTGAGTGTATGCATGTGCATGTGACTGTGTGTGTGTTTGTGTATCTGTGTGTGTATGTGCATGCTTGTGTGTATGAGGGAGGGTGTGTGTGTGTGTGAGTGTGTGTGTGTGTGTGTGTGTGTGTACATTCCCAGCAGAGGGACAAGTGTGAGCAGAAGCTCTGAGGCAGGAGAACGTTGGGGGGATGTGCTCTAGGGGCAAAAACAAGATGGGGGCATTGGGGCTTGAGGAGGAGGAAGAGGCAAGTTGAGGCCAGGCTGTGAAATGCTGTGAGCATGATAAAGAGCTTGGCTTTATTTAAAATGCAAAGGAGGGGAGCCTGGGTGGCTCAGTCGCTTGAGCGTCCGACTTCGGCTCGGGTCACGATCTCACGGTTCGTGGGTTCGAGCCCCGCGTCGGGCTCTGTGCTGACAGCTCAGAGCCTGGAGCCGGCTTCGGATTCTGTGTCTCCCTCTCTCTCTGTCCCTCCCCTGCTCACACTCTGTCTCTCTCTCAAAAATAAATAAACGTTAAAAAAATTTAATAAAAAAAAAAAACAAAATAAAATGCAAAGGAGTCCTTCTAGGGATTCCCCTGAGATTAAAAAACAAGCAAACAAAAATCTGTCTTCTGTAGGGAGAAGGGACTGGAAAGGGGACATGAGTGGAAGGAGAGGCCGTGGCACCTGCCCAGGCAGGACAAGAGAGAAGAACCAAACACATGCAGTGAGAACCGGCAAGGAAAACCAGGTCCAAGACAAAAACAACCCTGCGGGGACTCGTGGCAGATTAGATATTACAGGAAAAAAGAATATGAACCTGAAGACATAGCGGTAGAAATTCTCCAAAATGCAAAAGAGGAGGAGCAGAAGGCAGGTGAGGGAGCACCGAGCGCTGGCGGGTTCTGGCACGACATGGGGCTGCCCGACACGCGTGCGGTCCGGGTCCCTGACGAACCGCACGAGATGTCACCACTTGCCCGTTAGAAGATCTAAAATGGAAAAGACTCCCCATTCTCAGTGCCGGTGAGGATGCGGGCGACCGGCACTCCCCCACAGTGTGGGTGAGCTGGTCAGAGCGTCCGACCGCTTTGGAAAACCTTCTGGCAGATTCTCCTAAAGCTAAGCGTACGTGCGTCTGCCATGTGACCTGGCCACCCTTCCCGGGAATTTACCGAAGGGACATGGAAGGAGACGGTCTCCTAAAGCCTTGTGCGCAAACGTTTGTGGCAGCTTTATTTGTAACAGCCCCAAACCGGAAATGACCCAGTGCCTTCCGGCAGGGAAATGGCAAGGAAAGGACTTGACAGTTGGGAGTGGGGGTCGGGGGGTGGGGGGGGGGTGGTCTGTTTTTCAGCTGTTGGAGAAAGAACCGTGCCTGGCACCCGGGTTCTGATCTGCCCCCTCCACTGTTTCCCGGAGTGCCCTTGGGCCAGTGGCACCCCCATCGGAGCCTTGGATTCTCCTCTGTGAGCCGTGTCCTGAGTCTGCCTGACCCAGGAGGCCCTGGACAGTCGGCGTGCCATCGCTGGTGGGGAGCTCCTGGCCAACTGTGAAGGGCTCAGTGCGAGGAGGCAGCAGGTGACGGGGTCTCGGCGTCCCTGGGGCCCCTGAGTCCGGGAAGGCAGGAGGGAGCCTGGGAGGCTGGCTGGCTCCGGGCTTGAGGCCCGCTGAGTACAGGTCAGCTGGACAAGCGGGGAGGCCACAGCAGGCAGCGGGGCCCGGGCCCTGAAGGGTTGTGTGTGTTGAGCGCAGTGGGCAGGGTCAGGGGTCATGTTTAACCACAGGAGAGCCCAGGGCAGTGCCTCCTGGCCACAAAGCTGTCCAAATGGCGTGGGCGGGCGGTCCTTTGGATGGTCCTGGGACAGAATAACAAGGCCCTGGTCACTCACCTGACTGGTCACATAGGGGCAGTTTGAGAGGACAGAGAGGTAGCACTGGCCCCCAGGGGGGTGGGGGTGATCGGGGTGGGGGGGAGCCCAAAGCCTGCAACAGAGCTCGGGGAGGAGGGCAAACGCCTCGCCCAGGGCCAGCCGGGCCCAGCCCCCTCCCCCCGGGCCCTCTCCGCTGGCGGCCAGTCCCGCGGGGCCTCGGGCTCTGCGGGCTCTGCGGGGGCGTCCTTGAGGATCTGCCCGAGTCCCCACTTCACGTGCTGCACTGATGCATTTCAGAGGCCCCCCCATGCCCAGCACATGGCAGGTGCCCACCCCGCCCCCAGCACCACGTGCTGGAGCAACGGCAAACGGGCCAATGAAGGAAGCAGTGAGCACAGCTTCTCTCCGCACCTCTAGATTGCGAGCTTTTCTGGAGCAAACTCTGCACCTGGGTCAGGAAAATTATTTGTCGTGTCGATTTTCTACGGTTGCATAGCAACTTGCCACCTTCCACGTGAACCACGGGGCGCCTGGGTGGCTCTGTCGGTCGAGCGTCCGACTTCGGCTCAGGTCATGATCTCACGGCTCGTGAGTTCCAGCCCCGCGTCGGGCTCTGTGCCCACAGCCCGGAGCCTGGCACCTGCTTCGGATTCTGGGTCTCCCTCTCTCTCTCTGTTCCTCCCCTGCTTGCGCTCTGTCTCTCTCTGTCTCTCAAAATTAAATAAACATTAAAAAAAAATTCTTTTTCTGGAACATCACGCAATGGGATGTCGACTCGGAGGCTGGCCCCTAGGACGCATGTCAGGCTCATCCCTGCAGCTGTCCGTGTCAGGGTCTGTTTCTTTTGACGGTCGGGTAGCGTTTCATTGAGTAGACGCCATCCACTCACCCACCGCCTGGCACAAGGCCACGTGGCTCATTCGCAGTTTGGGAGGGTTACGGATACAGCTGTGTGCACGTGTGTGCACAGGCTTCGTGTGTGTGTCACTGCGTGTCCTCACCTCCGAGGAGGCGGGAGAACCCTGAAGTCAGGTGCACAGGCCCTAAGGGGCTGCTCTCGCTCTCGGCACGTTGCTGCGGAGCCCGGCCATGCCCCGGGCCGAGAAGGAGCCACAGGGAGACGCCCCTGTGCCCCTCTCTGGAGAAGTGCCCCCGGAAGGAACCACCCCATTCTTCCCTTCCGGCCCACATCCCACCACCAGATTAAGAGGTCTGTTCGTGCTACGTCCCCAGCACCTAAAGGGGTGTCCGGTGGGGCCAGGGTGGCTCAGAGGTGGTGATGGCGCAAGGACGGCGATCTGATGGTCCCAGAGCGTCGGGCGAGTCCCCAGTGTGGCGCTGCCCCCCGCGTGGTCCGCTTTGCTCGGGCCTCAGCACGGCATTCCAAAGTGGGCGTGGCTTCCCAAGTTTGCCGCCCAGACCCCCGGAAGTGGCCTGCCTCCTGTTCCAGGCACGACCCCCCACCCCCACCCCGTCCCCTCTCCAGCCCCTGTCTCCAGCCGGATCCCCCCCCCCCGCCCCTCCCCCCGCCCCCGTCCCCGTCCGGCCCCAGATCAGCTGTCTCCAGCCACCATCCCTGGGGGAGCCCGGCCCGTGGGGTGTCTCCGTTCGAGGAGTGACGCTAGGGCTGGGCCGGGGTCCCCTCGGCATCCAGCTGGCAGAGGGACCCGGTCAGACCCACGCCACTGCCTCCGTCCTGCCCTGGCCGCCTCACTCCCCACCCCCCCCCACCCCCCCCCCACCCCCCCCCACCCCCCCGGGAAGGTGCCTAAGCCTGGTGGACCCGCTTGGGCACGGAAAGCACTTTATTTGGACACCACCCCGCGGGAGAGGCTGGGGCGTCGCATGGCCCACGCCCACGCAGACACACGTGGTTGTCACCGGGAGCAGGGAGCCGCGCGCTGGGCCGCTGGCAGGGTTTTGCCGACAGTGGCCGACCAGACACGGGCCCGGGCCCTCTTCCAGCGTAGAAGCAGCATCTGGGCGGCTAGGTTTTATTTCCCGCCTCTGCCGTCTGAACGGCTCCCCTTAGCCTTTCCAGGTTGTCCCGAGAGGGAGGGAAAATGTGCCCACTGTCCTCACGCGCCCACGGATGAAGCCTCTGCCCTCGGCCTGTGCTCCGAGCCGGCTCCCGTCCACAAACACGTTGACGCGGTTCCGAATCGTCGCCACGAGTGTGGTTTTGTACCCGGTTTTCTCTCGGCGACTGGCCACCTTCCCGCGGTGTTTGGAGTAATCCGTCCTCTGGGGGTCGAGGGTCTGCACCCTAACTTGGTCCACACGTTTGGACGGTTGCTGTTTTTAGCATCATTCGTTCGTACCTTCATTTATTCACTCCACAAATGCTGGCTGAGCATTCCCTGTGTACCAGGATGCTCTCATTTAAAAAAAAATTTTTTTTTAATGTGTATTCATTTCTGAGAGAGAGAGAGAGAGAGAGAGAGAGCACAAATGGGGGAGGAGCAGAGACAGAGAGAAGGAGACACAGAATCGGAAGCAGGCTCCAGGCTCCGAGCCATCAGCACAGAGCCCCCGAGCCGTGTGGGATTCGGCGGGCCGGGCAGGGTGGACACAGATGGACCTCGCAGGGACAGGACAGGGATGCAGATGGCCAAGCCCCGGCAGGGGTCTCTACGCCACTTGGGGGCAGGCGGTTCTGTGTCCTCGGGGTCAGTGTGTCAGCGTCGAATCACGGGCTCGGGGCTGTGTGTGCTCGTGGGGACGCATCTCTGGACCGCTCTCCGCACGGCCCCTCCTAGTTCGCACCCGCTGGCATCCTGTCCTCAGGTCCTGACGCCAGCTGGCACCTGCTGTGTGCCTTACACGTAGGCGCTTGTCTAACGCAGGAGCGGCGAGTGCCGGCCTCACCTCAACCGCGCCAGCATCTGATTTTCTCATCGTAAAACGTATTTTGCCCCTTTAACAGGGACACCGTAACAAGTCCTTATGGCCCTTGCTTATTTCCGCTGGAATTCTGAAAATTACACGCTAAGAAAGGAAACCGAAACGCCCAGTTTGGCACAGTCGAAGGGGCAGGTGCCCTTTCCAACTGCCTTTCTGCCACCCTGGCTCCATGACCTGGAGGTCTCTGCGGCCTCTTCTTTGGCTTTAAATATCCCTTTTAAGGCTAATGCAGCCCTGGAGGTGTCCCTGTCAGACAACTCAGACCCAAAGTGGCCTGAGACAAGCCCGCGGGGTCAGGAGGGAGAATGGACTGGCCGGGGGAGGTGGCCCCCCGCTCCTCCCCCGGGCTGGTGCCCCTGGGATGCCTCCTTGCATCCTATGAATACTAGATGGTCTTTCTGCGTCTGTGGGGGTTCGGGGAGGTGGGGACTCCTTCCTCTGCCCAGATTTGGACCCCGGGGCAGGAGACGCCCCAGTTCGTATGTGGCACAGCTCCGGTCGTGCTCGCTATAGGCCCCCTGAAATTCATACGTTGAAAGCTGACACCCTGTGTCATGACATTAGGAGGCGATTACGTCCTTAATGATGGGACTAGTGCCCTTATAGGAGGGACTCCAGACAGCTAGCTGGCTCTCTTTCTGCCACACGGGACATCAGGAAACGTCAGCAGCCCACCCCCACCCCGCACCCCCCAAAGGGCTCTCACCAGCACCTACAGAGCTGGCACCCTGATCTCCGACCCCCCAGCTTCTGTCGTTTATAAACTGCCCCTCCTGTGGTCTTCTGTCACAGCAGCCCGAGCTAACAGCCGTCCCCGGCGCTTTTCCCTTTTGTAAATCTGCCCCCGCCCCAACCCTTGCCCTGCCTGACGATAGGGGGTTGAATAATGCCCCCCCCCAAGATATGCCCATCTCTTAACCTTCAGAACCTGCGAACGTGATCTTATTTGGACAAAGGGTCTTTGAGATGTAAGTGAGGGGTCTTGAGACGGGGGGGTTCATCCTAGGTTGTCCAAAGCTGTGTCTTTTTTTCTGTTTGTTTATTTATTTTGAGGGAGAGAGAGAGAGAGAGCGCCAAGGACGGGCAGAGAGGGAGAGGGAGAGAGAGAATCCCAAGCAGGCTCTGTGCTGTCGGCGCAGAGACAGATGAGGGGCTCGAACTCATGAACTGTGAGATCATGACCCGGGCCGAAATCAAGAGTCGGCGGCTTAACCGACTGAGCCACACAGGTGGCCCCCCAAAGACACATTTATAAGAAAAGGAGATACGAGGCGCACAGAGAGGAGGCCACGTGACCACGGAGGGGAGGCTGGAGGAGGGTCCTCTCCCAGGGCCTCTGAAAGAGCACAGCTCTGCACACACCTTGATTTCAGGCTTCCGGACTCCACAACTGGGAGAGAACACATTTCTGGTGTGATTAGCTGCCTGGTGTGTGGTTGTTAAGCTGCAGCTGCCCCAGGACATTGATACGTGCAGGAGAAGAGGGGTTACTGACCAGCCGCAGAACGGCCCGGCCTCAAGATTCCAGCACCTGTCGCCCTCCACGCACGGGCGCGCCCACTGAGCGCTCGCCCGCCCCGCACCTGTCCCACCTGTTCCTGATGTCCCACCTCATGGGTCCCCGGAGGCGGACGTGTGTGGGCTGATCTCAGGTGAACGCAGATGAATCGTGAAGCATGAACTGTAACGCGTCATCTGGTTTTGGCACATGACGTCGACGGGGCCGTGCACGGCATTGCTCCAAAACAGCCTTTGAAAACGTATCAACTTAGGGGCACTTGGGTGGCTCCGTCGGTTGAGCGTCCGACTTCGGCTCGGGTCACGATCTCACCGTTCGTGAGTTCGAGCCCCACATCGGGCTCTGTGCCGACAGCTCGGAGCCTGGAGCCCGCTTCCGATTCTGTGTCTCTCTCTCTCTCTCTCTCTCTCTCTCCCTCCCCTGCTCACGCTCTGTCTCTCTCTCTCTCTCAAAAATAAATAAACATTACAAAATTTAAAAAAGTGAAAACATATCCACTTAGGCAAATCAGCACGTGGGAGCCATCAGGTCTATAACAGGGCAGGTGTTGTGATGGCACATACAGGTGTAGAAAGAGCCTGAGGCTACCCCACAAGTGTCGGGGTCAGTTCCAGGAACTTCCTTCTAAGGGAAGGAGAAACTGAGGCCCAGAGGGGAGGGGACCTGCCCGAGGTCAGCCATCCGCCATCGGGTTGTACCCGGAGCCTCCCACTTCCCCCCACCCCCCAACGGCTAGGCCCGTCGGTCTTCACTGCCTGGCAGGGACGCGGGGCTGGGCCGTGGCCACCGGCCCACTGGGCCCACGTTCCCACAGGCCTTGGCTCTGGGTGCTGAAAGCCTCAAGCTGCACCCCTGGGCGGGGCCGGCCTGCCCTGCACGGGGCGGGGGCCAGGTCTTTCTGCTGAGTCACTAACGAAGCTCAGGCCTGACCACAGGACATTTTTGAGATTCCAGGTCTGGCTCAGCAGAGGTTGGCTTTGGCCTTGTGGCAGGTCTGGCCTCACCCGGCCCAGAATCACAGCCTTGCAGAACCGGGAGGGTCCCTGGGGCTAGGCTGGGGAGGCGGGGGGCCAGCGCCCATCCCCACCCATCGGCCACTTCCTGCTGCCTTTCTGGTGGGACCTGCCCTCGTAGGGGGATGTCATGCCAGCTGGGGTCCCAGCCTACAGCAGGACTTCAGACACGAGGGGCCCAAGACTGAAGAGATGCTCAGAGCTGCCTCTGTGCCTGCTTGTGAGTTTTCTCAAAGAAGAATAATGAAAAAACAATTTTCACTGCAACAGTTGATTGGCGTGGGTTAAAATGCAAAAAGCATTTAACCCCGGCCCCCCACCATTTCCTCCCGAAGGGAACCCAATGTTATCAGTTCCCTGAACACCCAGGCAGATATTTGACGTGTAGACAAGCAAATTACCCGCACGTATATGCAGAGACATCCGTAGACGCACACAGATAGACGCACGCGTACATCCACACATAAATACTCGTACGGGTATATAAGCATATACATTCTTGCATCCGAAAGGAAGCATATCTTTGTCCTCCGAAAGCAAATTTAGCTTCTGGAAAGTGCGGCCAGTTTGGGTGGCCAAGAGAAGGAGGCTGCTGGAGAACGTCTTTTGGCAAAACGTGAAGCAGGTGCTTGAGAAACGTCTCCAAGGCCCTCACGACCCCCCCAGAGGGGGGCAGGGCTCCTTCCCCGGAAGAGGGTCCTTGTCACTGGGACCCGAGTCTCCCGGGGATGGACGGCGTGGAGCCAGGCTGCCCGTCCTTACCGCCGTCATGGACACGCACCGCCTTGACCCCTCCGTGCCTCAGTGTCCCCGTCTGTGAAGCGGGGGTCAAGCCAGTGCCACACCCAGGGTCACTGTGAGAGGCAGTGAGAGTGTGGGTCCAGCGTGGGGGCCGGCAGCGCCCGCACGGAGGGGGGCTCAGGAAGTCTGTGCTGCACAATCCCAGAGACCCCCACCCCCACCCCCACCCCCCAAATGTCCCGGTGTCCCGGCCCCTGACAGGACAGGAGCTCTGAGGGCCCCAGACTGGACCGCTGCCTGCTGTTGACGAGGAACAGACTCTCTCTGGCCGTGCCGAGATGAACTTGCCCGACCCGGAGCGTGTCCCAGCCCGTGGACACCCGGCCGACAGTTTAGGGACGGGACGAAGCCCACGGATTAGGAGGGACGTGCGGTGAGATCCCTGAACGCGGAAGGAACATCAGAGTGTCTGCTCTACAGTGACCCAGCTCAGCTACGAAAAGCGTGGGCTTTCTCGTCAGGCAGAAACTGGGGCCGCGTCCTTTAGGCAGAGCCCAGGGCAGACAGACACGTGTCCTGGGGCTGTGCTCTGGCTCTTGACTCCTCACCGGGAGCCTGAAAACCGGCCCGGTCCCCTCCGCGTCCTCGTTTGCCCCCTCCAGCAGACAAGGGGCCCTGTGAAGGTCAGGAACGGGGGTGCTGGCCTGGGAGCCGGCTCCCCCCCCCCCCGGCGTAACGCCGGCTGACGTCGCTGAGGGAGCCTGGCTCGGGCTTAGTACAAAGGAGAGCTCTAGCCTCACTCTGGGCTTTCATGCTGGATGAGCCAGAGCCCTACTGTGTGCGGGGCTGTGAGGGTCGGTCCTTCAGGGCATATTGGCTGAGGGCCTACTGCGTGCAGGCCGGCGAGTGAGGGTCAGTCCTTCATGCTGGATGAGCCAGAGCCCTGCTGTGTGCGGGGCGGTGAGTGAGGGTCAGTCCTTCATGCTGGATGAGCCAGAGCCCTACTGTGTGTATGGCTGTGAGGGTCAGTCCTTCATGCTGGATGAGCCAGAGCCCTACTGTGTGCGGGGCTGTGAGTGAGGGTCAGTCCTTCATGCTGGATGAGCCAGAGCCCTACTGTGTGTGGGGCTGTGAGTGAGGGTCAGTCCTTCATGCTGGATGATCCAGAGCCCTACTGTGTGTGGGGCTGTGAGTGAGGGTCAGTCCTTCATGCTGGATGAGCCAGAGCCCTGCTGTGTGCGGGGCGGTGAGGGTCGGTCCTTCAGGGCATATTAGCTGAAGCCCTACTGTGTGTATGGCTGTGAGGGTCAGTCCTTCATGCTGGATGATCCAGAGCCCTACTGTGTGTGGGGCTGTGAGTGAGGGTCAGTCCTTCATGCTGGATGAGCCAGAGCCCTGCTGTGTGCGGGGCTGTGAGTGAGGGTCAGTCCTTCATGCTGGATGAGCCAGAGCCCTACTGTGTGTGGGGCTGTGAGTGAGGGTCAGTCCTTCATGCTGGATGAGCCAGAGCCCTGCTGTGTGCGGGGCTGTGAGTGAGGGTCAGTCCTTCATGCTGGATGATCCAGAGCCCTACTGTGTGTGGGGCTGTGAGTGAGGGTCAGTCCTTCATGCTGGATGAGCCAGAGCCCTGCTGTGTGCGGGGCTGTGAGTGAGGGTCAGTCCTTCATGCTGGATGATCCAGAGCCCTACTGTGTGTGGGGCTGTGAGTGAGGGTCAGTCCTTCATGCTGGATGAGCCAGAGCCCTGCTGTGTGCGGGGCGGTGAGTGAGGGTCAGTCCTTCATGCTGGATGAGCCAGAGCCCTACTGTGTGCGGGGCTGTGAGTGAGGGTCAGTCCTTCATGCTGGATGAGCCAGAGCCCTGCTGTGTGCGGGGCGGTGAGTGAGTGTCAGTCCTTCATGCTGGATGAGCCAGAGCCCTACTGTGTGTATGGCTGTGAGGGTCAGTCCTTCATGCTGGATGAGCCAGAGCCCTACTGTGTGCGGGGCTGTGAGTGAGGGTCAGTCCTTCATGCTGGATGAGCCAGAGCCCTACTGTGTGTGGGGCTGTGAGTGAGGGTCAGTCCTTCATGCTGGATGAGCCAGAGCCCTACTGTGTGTGGGGCTGTGAGTGAGGGTCAGTCCTTCATGCTGGATGAGCCAGAGCCCTGCTGTGTGCGGGGCGGTGAGGGTCGGTCCTTCAGGGCATATTAGCTGAAGCCCTACTGTGTGTATGGCTGTGAGGGTCAGTCCTTCATGCTGGATGATCCAGAGCCCTACTGTGTGTGGGGCTGTGAGTGAGGGTCAGTCCTTCATGCTGGATGAGCCAGAGCCCTGCTGTGTGCGGGGCTGTGAGTGAGGGTCAGTCCTTCATGCTGGATGAGCCAGAGCCCTACTGTGTGTGGGGCTGTCAGTGAGGGTCAGTCCTTCATGCTGGATGAGCCAGAGCCCTGCTGTGTGCGGGGCTGTGAGTGAGGGTCAGTCCTTCATGCTGGATGAGCCAGAGCCCTGCTGTGTGCGGGGCTGTGAGTGAGGGTCAGTCCTTCATGCTGGATGATCCAGAGCCCTACTGTGTGTGGGGCTGTGAGTGAGGGTCAGTCCTTCATGCTGGATGAGCCAGAGCCCTGCTGTGTGCGGGGCTGTGAGTGAGGGTCAGTCCTTCATGCTGGATGAGCCAGAGCCCTACTGTGTGTGGGGCTGTGAGTGAGGGTCAGTCCTTCATGCTGGATGAGCCAGAGCCCTGCTGTGTGCGGGGCGGTGAGTGAGGGTCAGTCCTTCATGCTGGATGAGCCAGAGCCCTGCTGTGTGTGGGGCTGTGAGTGAGGGTCAGTCCTTCATGCTGGATGAGCCAGAGCCCTACTGTGTGCGGGGCGGTGAGGGTCGGTCCTTCAGGGCATATTGGCTGAGGGCCTACTGCGTGCAGGCCGGTGAGTGAGGGTCAGTCCTTCATGCTGGATGATCCAGAGCCCTACTGTGTGCGGGGCTGTGAGAGTCAGTCCTTCAGGGCATATTAGCTGAAGCCCTACTGTGTGTGTGGCTGTGAGGGTCAGTCAGTCCTTCATGCTGGATCAGCCAGAACCCTACTGTGTGCGGGGCTGTGAGGGTCCGTCCTTCAGGGCATATTAGCTGAGGGCCTACTGCGTGCGGGGCGGTGAGTGAGGGCACAACATTGCCTCCAGCCCAAAATGGGTGGTGTAGAAGTGTCTGATCAGCAAACCCAGAGTAGGCAATCCTTCTCAGCGAGCCACGGAGGGGATTCTGCTTGGACACCAGGGGCAGGACGCTCTCAAAAGATGCCCACCGCTGCCCCTCCACGCTTCAGCCGCCCACCCACCCCGTGTGAGGCAGGTGGTATTGGGAGAGGCCACTGTGTGGGTGGAGACGCTGTGCCCTTGGGTGAGCCTACTGACCCCAGCGAGCCCCGGCCTCCTTGTCTGTGAGGTGGGGACCGTTCGCGATATTGCTGTGCGGCCCGAGCGAGGCCACGCAGCAGGGCTCACAGCGGGCCAGCCTTTCCTTGCCCCTCGCTCCCTGCGGCGGACGGGCCCCGGGGGAGCCGGGCCTGCCCTGGACGCCAGCGTGGGGGTACAGACGGGGACCCCAGCCTGGTGCCGGGAAGATGGTGCCGGCCTCATAGGTAATTTCAACCCTTCCAGGGGCCACACTGCGATTAAATACATTTTAATCACACATCGAATGGAACCTGACGTAGCCAACGTATTCTTACAATTATCACAACGTGTAATCACTATGGTGATTAGTAACAAAACGTTTTACATTCTTTTTCTCCTGCTACACCTGCATTTTCCTACCACATCTCAGTGCGGACCAGCCACATTCCAGGGGCCCCCCGGTCACACGCGGCCAGCCGTGGCTCTATTGGGGGACACAGGCCCGGAGCGTCCCCGGGCCCGCAGCGAGGAGAGGCGACCGCTCCCTGACCCGGGTGAGAAAGTTTCCACATCCCCAGCTCCTCTCCTGGGCAGAAGTGAGAGTGACCCAGGCAGCCAGGGGTGGGCAGGGACCTCTCTCCCAGGATGTCCCTGAGAGAGTGCCACCAGGGCCCCGGCATGGGATGTATCTGTGCCCCCCCCCAAACCCACGCAGTGGATGTCTCTCACAGAGCCTCCCGCATCTGGCCATTGCCCTGTGGCCTGGCCCTGCCCGGGCCCCCTTCCTGCCCTGGTCTGCAGGCGGGCCTGGGGACACGCCGCCCAGCAGCTCCTTGCGAAGGGCCTGCCTCGTGGGCCAGCCACCGGCAATGTCTCCCAAAGCTCCTTCTCCTAAGTTCTAAGTCCGAAGTTCGCAATCGTCAGGGGGAAGTTTCCAGTAGCTGCTCACACATGGGAGAGTATGTACATGACTGAGCAGCCTTTCGTCCGGGCCTCGGAGGGGGATGGCGACCAGGCTCGAGGTGACCTGTCCCACGTGCGAGTGTAGATAAAGCAGCTGAGCTCGGGTTTAGTGAAGCCTCTCGAATCATTACCACCCAGTGGGCACGGGTCCTGTGAGTCACCTGCGGGGGATTCAGTCTATTTTTTCTCAAGCCCGTCTCCCGTGTGAGACAGTGCATGCCCGGGGATGCCGGGCCCCAGGGAAGGGGCGGTGTGGAGCCAGGTAAGAGGGGCTACCCAGCACCCGGACCGTCCGGGGGCCCTGCCAAGGCCAACGCAAACTCTGTTCTTTCAACTTTACAGGAAACCAAGGCCATACAAATGGAACTCGTTCTAATAAAAACCCCGACATCTCTAGGAAGAGAATGCAACTCAGAGCCTGTTCGTTTTCGGCCCTTGAGTCTGAAGGGAGTCTGGGGAAATGCTAATTTTGAACTTTTCCTGCTTCTGGATGCTGAGGGCTGCCTTGAATTCCTTTGCACAATAAATGGAGGGGAAAAATCATGTCACTTGAGCAAAACACAAGCTCAATTTTTCCTGATTGGCGGAAAAGCGTGTGCTATTTAAAAGACACATATTATTTTTTATTTTATTTATTTATTTATTTATTTATTTATTTATTTATTTATTTTTAGCATTCCTGGGCACACACACACAAAAAAAAAGACGTCGGAGGACAGACAACCGGCTCGGCCCCTGACCTGGAAAGACGGTGGGTCTGCTGATGGACTTGGAAAAGAAGCCTTGGTCAGACGCCGAGCAGAAGAGACCCCCGCGTCCTGGAGCTCGCGGGGAATGGGGCACACCAGATCCCCTGGATCCCCAGGCCCCTGGGGGCTCCCTCTGCCCTGCCTGCCGCTCTCACTGGGTGGGTGTCACCGTCCTCTGGAGGGCGTCCCTGCCCTGTCGCATGCCCAGAGCTTCTGGGGTGTCCTGGGGTAGGGAGGGAGGTCCCTGGAAGGATCTCTGGGTGTGTCCCTGACCGGCACCTGTTCTCTTACCATCCCCCACTTCCTGACGGCCGGGCTCAGGGAGTAGGGCTGGGGTCCCGTGCGCCCTGCCGGGAGGGTGGGCTCTCCGGGAGGGCCAGGCCTGAGCCGGCCTTCAGCCTGGTCCCTGCACACAGAGTCACAGCCCCGAGGGACGTGGGGGGCCCCCTCTGTGGGCCCTGCCTCACACACCTCTCCGCCAGCCCTCCCACGGGGGTGGGGGAGGGCCACCTCAGGCCCTGACCGGGAGAGGCCTGTGGGAGGGCCTCAGCCCGGCAGGCGAGGGCGGCCGGTTTGTGACTTCACGAGGTCGGCCAGCCAGCCGAGCGTGGTGACCCCGGGCATCGGGGGTCCCCGGGGGTGGGGTCCCTGCCTGCCTGGCTCCGCCCCAGCCCCAGCCGGCTACAGCAAGCGGTGGACCCAGCGTCCCTTCTTGGGTTCCATGTTCTTAATGGCAGAGCGCCAGGAAAGTGAGGCCTCAGTGGGCCGATTCGCAGGCCAGCCTGGGCCACACGGTCCCACGGGCTCCCTTGTGCGGCGTGTGGGGTCCGGACCGCTGCTCTGCCCTGTGCAGGAGCAGCCGGGGGACAGTGGCTTCCCCGAGGACCCCCGGCCCTGGGGGTAGAGCCCAGCTGGGCCCAGACCTTGCCTCACCACCTGAACACACACCCACAACGTCCGGTGGCCCGGGGGGCAGGTGCGTCCCCGTGACTTTGCTGGGGGTCGGAAGAAAAAGCTCGGTTTCGGCTGTGCCGAGGGGCCCCGGTGGTGTCTCAGAGGCCGCGGGGCGGGGGCCGCAGGGGCGGGGGCCAAACTGGGTCTGGAACAGGGACATCGCTCTGCCCCTTAGTCCCTTCACACCTTCGCTTCCCGCCAAGTGCTAGGGCCTCGAGCCTGCTTCTGAGATGTCATACCTCTTATGGATTAAGGAACAGGTTCAGGGAGGTTGCCTCACTTGTCCCAGGCCACACAGCAGACCAGGGGACCTGGCCAGAAGCCTTTGCTTAGACACCTGGGAGGGGCCGATGGGGCCACGGCTGTGGCTTTCCTGGGGCTCTGGGACCTAGAGACCAGCCGGAGGCCACAGCAGTGAAGGGATTTCCAGGGGTCGCACGTTGGGGGTGTATCTCTCCACTCCTGGGAGCGCTCCAGGGACCTCAGAGGCCAGCCCGGGCACTGGCAGATGAGGCACAGTAAAGGACCGCGGAGGCCAGGGCAGGAGGAAAGCCATCCTTGGCCCGTGGCTCCAGACCCTCCTCTGGGACTTCATGGTCAGGCTCTCGGGTGGGGGGCGGGGTGCGTGGACCCTCAGTCTTCCTGTTCCCTGCGAAAACAGGAAGTTCGGGGGGCACTGGTGGGGATGGGGGTGTGTGGGGAGAAGCCACCCTGAGTGAGTTCAGAGTCGAGGGCAACCCAGCAAGGCCCAGGGGGAGCCAAACTACCTGGAAACTACCGGCCACGTGATTGACTGGAGGCCCCAGGCCCTTGGCCCGGCTTTGGCCCCCCAGCCAGGCAGGGGAATGGGAGGAAAAGGGGTGTGGTCAGGGGTCCATCGCTCATCCCAGCTAGGGCCCCGGGGAGGCCTCTGTTCTGACAGGTCCTTTCGCTGGGGGTGGGTGCTTTGGAGCCTAGGCTTGGGAGCTGGCGGACCTGGGGTCTATCCCTCTACCTCGTCCGAGCCTGTTTCCGCCTGCGCCTGCCTGTTGAGGTGGGGGGGTGCTGGGAAGGGGAATGAGGCCCTGAGAGTGCAAACACTTGCCCCCACCCCTCCCCCCCCGCCCCCCGCACGCCGCCGGGAGGGTTCGGTGCCCTTGGCAGTCGCCCTAGGGTTGAACTCATAGCGAATCAGAACTCCTCATTCTGGATTTCTGTCGGGAAAATGGGGGCGCCCCTGGGTGTGGTCGCAAGTTGCAGGAGAGGGCAAGGGCCGCGCCGGCCTCCTTGAGGGCAGGGGGCTCTGCACCCCAGGCTTCCTCCCGCGGCCTCCCCCCTGCACCCCCGGCTTCCTCCCTGGGCCCCCAGCCCCCGCTTCCCTTCCTCCAGGGCAGAAGGAGCCACTGCCCGGTCGTGCATTTCTATTTCTGCACCTTCCGCTTCCTGGCCCCGTGGCCTACCGGCCGCTGCAGAACGTTCTGGAATCCGCAAGGCCAGCTGGTCCTGGGGCGGGATGTGGGGGCCTCAGATTTCCTCTTCCTCAGCAGCAACTCAGGCCTCCCGGGGGCCCGGGCACCCAAGGGCGTCAGAGAAGGCCTGCCCAGGGGTGTGGGTCGCAGGATTGGAGGGATGGTCACTGGGAATGGCCACGCACCAGCGGCGGGTGGTGGCCCTTCATGTGTCAACCAGGCGCTCAGCAGATATGTGTAACGCGCCTACCCTGGGCCAGGGGCTCCCAGGCTCTGGGATACAACACCCACAGACTGCTCTGACTCCCTTGGCAACGGCCCACACACGGGGCAGGCACGGTCGTCATCGCACGGCTTTTCAAATGAGAAGATGTCTTAAAGGATTTGCCCAAATCCACACGGCCAGGGGACAGCCCAGAATCTGAGCGCAGGAGGGAGACTCAAGGGCCTGTGCTCCTGACCTCCCTGCTGCATAAATGGGTGACTATGTGTGTGTGTGTACGAGAGAGAGAGAGAGAGAGAGAGAGAGAGACAGAGAGACAGAAGGGAGGCAGGGAGGCAGACTCTGGGGATGGAGGGAGCCCGAGTGAGACAGCGAAGCCATCAGCTTCACGCAGACAGGGGGGTGCTCACTCCTCCACGGTGTTTCCTGAACACCTACTATGTGCCAGGCTTCCTCGGGACCCCCAGAGTGGCCCCCCTTCATCTCGGTGGGGAGGGTGTGGGGGAACTAGGGGTGTGGTCCGCAGAAGTCCGAATCACAGAGTGCTTTTAAAAAGCGCAGCACTGACTTCAGCCAGGTCACGATCTCGCGGTCCGTGAGTTCGAGCCCCGCGTCGGGCTCTGGGCTGATGGCTCAGAGCCTGGAGCCTGCTTGCGATTCTGTGTCTCCCTCTCTCTCTGCCCCTCCCCCGTTCATACTCTGTCTCTCTCTGTCCCAAAAATAAATAAACGTTGAAAAAAAAAAATTTTAAATAAAAAAAAGCGCAGCATTCCTGCGTCCAGGCGTGAACTCGTGACGTCACCTCTCAGGCCTCGGAGCCCAGGTGAGCCCGTGCAGGTGCTGGGCCGGGAGGGTGCTGGGAGCTGAGGGTGCGCTGGGCTCCAGCCGGGCCCTGGCAGAGGTCTGGCTTTGGGCAAATCACCCCCGCTCCCTGGGCCTCCACATTGTCACTGCAAGGAGCCGCGGGTGCCCACGCCGGGCCCAGCGACCAGAGGGGCGTGGCTGCACGGCCATCCCCACGGCCAGAAGTCCCCTTTCTCCACTTCCCACCTGCTCCCCTTAAAAGCGGCTCCGAGTTACTTTGTCGCGTCTCAATCTGATCGGATGACCGCTCGTTCGTTTACCGATTAACTTCTTAGAGTCGCTTTTTATTATGTCATGTAAAAGTGACCAGAGCGCATCAGGAAAAGAAAAAAGGCTGGAAGGATGCCACCCTCCCAGAAGTCATCCTGGGGGAATTTTCCCCGACCGCCTTTCCGGTCGTCTGGGCCTGGAAGTACATGCAGTCGGTCACAGACCGCTGAGCACGGGACAGTTCCGGGCGAGCCCTCCTGTAATCTGTTTTCCCGCACATCGGCGGCATCTATGCATCGAGGGCATCTATGCGCATCGATAACTACACGACGGATGCGTCATCATGTTAATTGCCCCACAGGCCCCGTGGCACGGTTGTACTGTAATTCTATTAACGATGCCCTTGTTGACGGATGTGAATGTCGTTCCCAATTTTCCCATTATAAACACCCCCGTGTTTATACGCAGAACCACCGTGGATGTCCCCACGCCCTCTGCATTTACGCCAGTGACCCCACAGGGCAGCTGCGTGGAGGTGGGATTTCTGGGTTCGATTCTGTGCGTCGACACGGATGGGAAGTGCGGCTGTATTTTCGAGAGAGACTAACGACACTCTTGGAGGGCAGACTCGGGATTATTTCTGAGGTCAGCAAGTGCCTCTCTCTTAATTTAAAATAACTTCTTTAGGGGCCCCTGGGTGGCTCAGTCGGTTAAGCGTCCGGCTTCGGCTCAGGTCAGGATCTCGTAGTTCGTGAGTTCGAGCCCCGCGTCGGGCTCTGTGCCGACGGCTCGGAGCCTGGAGTTGCTTCGGATTCTGTGTCTCCCTCTCTCTCTGCCCCTCCCCCACACTCTCTCTCTCTCTCTCTCTCTCTCTCTCTCTCAAAATAGACATCAAAAAATAAAATAAAATAACGTCTTTAACTGATTATAAAAAGTAATACATTTCAATCTAGAAAATTCCAGAAGTCCAGAAACGCATAGGAAAGAAAATGGAAATGACTTGTTGATCCACACAGATACAACCCATCTATCAACCCATCTAGCGACCCATCCACCTGATTACCATAATGCTTGCTTTGCTAGATCATTAATCGAGCCCTGGGTGGTCAGGCAGCGTTTGAAAAGACCCTTAGAGCACACCTTTATTGTTAACTTATTTTTGTGTTTCAGTTTTTTTAATGTTTTTACTTATTTTTGAGAATAAGTACTTATTTACTTGTTTTGGGGGTGGGTTCCCAGAGGAGGGATTGCCAGCCCGGCCGCATATTGCCAAGGCGTCTTCCAGAAAGCTGTGACTTTCCCAGCAGACCCTGCCGAGTCAGGTTGCCTCTGATGGCTGCCCACAGCAGTGGGTTGTGTCGATCGCCATTTCTTTGCTTCCTGGTGAGACCGGGCACCTTGTGATAGGCTGTTGGCCACTCACATTTCACCCGTGAAGTCCCTTTTCGTCTTTTACCCAATGATCTAGTTCGTTGTTCATCTTCATGGTTTGTAACCGCTTTTTATATATGAAGAACATGCCTGTCTTTCGTTTTATGTGTGGCAATATTTTCTCCATGTCTCTGGACTCGGTGTTATTATTTTCTCTTCATATAAAAGAGTGCGTGTGAATTCATTGATTGTTACGTTTTTGTTTAATGTTCAGAACGGTCTTTCTCAACCAAGGGTCAGTTGACCATACATTTTGCCCTTCTGCAGCGGGGTCCCAGCAGCACCTGACCTGGAATTCAGAGTTTTCCAGGGAATGGAAACGTGGTGAACAGCTGAACCCCAGGAATGTACGGGCGTCAGTGGGGGGAACCTTGTCCCTTTAGACACGGCCGTCGCCCAGAGAGCTGTCATAGCAATGGAGCCCATCGCTGTACCCGTGAGGGAGATGCCCAGGGGTTCCCACCTCCACCTGCTAGGCTTTGACTAAAGGCGGGAGGGCTGGGGGAGGGTGGTGACCAGTCAGTGCCCTTTGGCGTGCACACACCTGTGGCCTCATTCATATCCGTAGACAGGTGGGCCCTGGGGACATACGGGGACATTTCTTCTAGCTCTCACGCGCTTTCCTAGTTTACGATTATTCACGTGTCGCCCATTCATTCGTTTGTTCGATGGCTCACGGTGCCGGGAGCCAGGGACCCAGTGGTCAATGAATTCAGAAGTCAGAGAATATCAACCGACAACAGGCGTGTAACATCAGCTCGGCCGGCGGGGAAGGTGACAAGCTGGGCAGGGACAGAGCAGGATGGGGCACCATTTTAGAGGTGGGGGGAAAGGAAGGCCTATGCAAGCAGACGTCTGAGGAGGGCTGGCTGAAGTAATCACGCCATGCAGTCGCCTGGCAGTTCACCCCCGGCTTCGGGCAGGATTCTGTTGCAGGCTGGGACCCCGGGAATTTATTCTGGAATCAGCACTGGGACTGGGGCTTGGTTTTCGTGGATCCCGGGCCCCTTTATCAAGTTGTCCCGTGTCCCCTACAGATCGGAAAGGCTGCCTTTGCCACACTCTAAGGTACCAGGATGGGGAGGAAGGTGATGAGGGGCTCTTAGGGACGCGGGGGGGCATCCTCGGCCACGGGAAGCCCTCCCCCCGACAGGTAACAGCATGCTGAGTAAAAGAAGCCAGTCAAAGGGGGACAAATAAGTGTGTGATTCCATTTACACAAGGTCCCCTACAATAGGCAAATTCATAGACCGAAAGCACACTAAGGGTCCCCAGGGTCTGGTGACGCGGGGAGAAACAGGTTATTGTTTTATGGGTACAGACCTTGCATTGGGGATGATGAAAAGGTGTCAGCAACACTGAATGTTTTCTAATGTTTATTTATTTATTTATTGTGAGAGAGAGAGAGAGAGAGAGAGAACGCACAGGGGAGGGACAGGGAGAGGGAGAGAGAATCCCCAGCGGGCTCCACGTTGTCAGCTCGACACGGGGCTCGAACTCATGAACGGTGAGATCACCACCTGAGCCAAAATCAAGAGTCAGACGCCGAACCGACTGAGCCCCCCAGGCGCCCCAACGTTGTGCGTGTTTTTATGCCATTGAACGGTGTGCTTATAAATGGCTAAAACAACAGATATTATGGTGTGTCTATTCTATCACAACGAACATCACGGAGGTGGATGGCCGTAAGGACTTCCAACACCCAAAGGTTACGAAGCAGCCGATCTGAGGATCCGTCTGGAACCCGAAGGAACCAGATACGCCAAGAGCAGGGTGCTGTCCTTGTGACAGCGATAGCTCTCAGCCAAGGGTCTCCTGGCTCTGTTGCCTGTGCTGCGAAATCTGGCCTCCTGAGTGTGACGGGGACCACACGGTCGGGGAGGCATCCCCCCTGGGCTGGGGGCAGGGGTCGCCCTGCCCGTGTGCCAGAAAGGTCTCCCGTCGTTTCCCCAAACCGGTCTCCCTGCAGCTCCCCTCCCCAACCCCGCACCTCCTGGGTCCACTTCTCCATTTCGGGGCCATAAAGAGAAAGGCGAGGGTCCTTCCGCAAGACGGTCCTCCGGATGCTTAAAGGCAGCGCGGCATGCCCTGACGCTGACGCCCTGTGTCCCAGAGGCCTCGCCCCCAGGCTGTACTCCTCTCCCGGCCCCATCCTGCCCAAAGTTCTCAAAGTTCTGCTGTTATTTCTTATGGGTTTGGTCCGCTCTTTATCGAGATACGTGACGCCGTGCCCACTCCCCGAGGCTCTCGGCCGTTTTAACTTCTACCACGTCCAGAGGAGGCACGGGCGTGGGGACAGTGCCTACAGGGGTGTCCGTCCCCGCCCGAGGACCAAGGGGCCACGCAGACTTCCCAGCACGTGGTGTGTGAGCTCAACGCGGAAGGTTGAAGCAGAAATAGCCCTGGGGTGGGGGGCGCGGGGGAAGGGGGAGGGAGAGAAGGTACCTGGTGAGGCACTATGTTAGGTGAGGGGGCGGGGCTGGTGGAGGGGCTGAAGGGAGGGTGGAGGGCTCGGGGGTCCCAACGGGCGGGGCCCCGGGACGGGGGAGGGGGACGGCTGCGTGCCACGGGGACCTAAAATGTTCTCAGGCTTTAGGTTCCATCAGAGAATCATCACAGGGCCGGTGCCCCTTGTATTGCTCAGACGGACCTTCTTTCCTGCCATCTGTCCACTGTCCCCCCGGGAGCCCTGGTGCGGGTCTGCCCAGCGGGGTCCATCGCCCCATCTCTCCACCCAGTCACCACCTGGGATGGTCAGCTTTTTGCATCGACTTGACCGGGTTAGGGCCGGCCCAAACACGTGACCAAATGTGATTCCGGGTGTGTCCGCGAGGGCGTTTCTGGACGAGATTCACATTTGAATCCAGTAAACGGAGTAAAGCCGATTGGCCCCCTCGGGGTGGGTGGGCCCCGTCCGATCAGTTGAAGGACTGCACCGAAGAAAAGATGGACCTCCCCTGAACAAGAGAGAATCCCTCTTACCTGACTGCTCTTGAACTGGGACCTGTTTTTCCCTACTTTCGGACTCGAACCGAGAGGCTGGCTCTCCCCGTGTCTCAGGCCCGGCCTGGCGGCCTCTGGACCGAGCGATGCCATTGGCTCTCCCGGTTCTCGAGTGCTGGACTCCAAGACTGGACTCACCCACGGGCCCCGCCTGGTCTCCAGCTTGCTGACTTCAGATCTGGGGACCCGCAGCCTCCGTAATCCCGTGAGCCGGTTCCCCACGACAGATCTTTCCCGTGGGCCTGTCTCTCCGGAGACCCTGCCCATGCACCCCATTCGTCCATATCCCAGCATCCCTTGCGTCTCCCCTGTGTGCCGACCCCTCTGCTCTACGCGGAGGGTTCTGTTAACATCGGCTGACTCCTCAAACACGTCCGAACACACAGATGCTCACGAGCAGGCGCACCCCCCCCCCCCAGCCCAGGCCCCCACGCCCGGCACAAACGCACAGACGGGCGCAGGCCTACGTGCCCACGCACACGCACGCGTCCCCCAGGGCACACGCAGACACCGGCCCGGCACCCACGCGTACCGGCAGGACGTGCCGTGCGCACGTCACGCACGCCCAGGGCGCACGCACGGATGGGTGCACGTTCGCGCGCTGAGATGGGCGCCCGTGGCCCACACGCGCGGGTGCCCAGGCGGACTCCCGGGCGCGGGAGGTCACCTCCGCCACGCCCGCACACACACGCATGCACGCCCACGTGCACACACTCGTGGCCCAGGGCGATCCACGGCGGTGAATAGTTTCCACGTCTCACCACTAACCAAAGTCACCAGTTGGAACTCGCTTAATTGCTGCTGAAGAAAAGGAACCGTCAGCAGCTTCGGACTCCTGCCAGCTCGCGGGGTGGGTGCCCTCCAGGGCCGCGGCTGCCTGGTAACCAAACCCCAGGCCCGGCCTCAGGAATGCGGGCCGGGGGGAGGGAGAAGGGGGAGGGCTTTTACCCCATCATTTAAGCATCTGAGCGTGGTACCCGGGCACCGCTCGGCATCGCCTGGGCCGGGACCGCCGTGGGCGCGTGAAGGGCAGGAGGCGTTCGCTGACCGGCACGGCCCTGGCGGTGCCGGGGGATCCCCCCCCCCGGTCCCGACATCCCGGGCCAGCCCGCCCCAGGACCCTCCACTCCTCACAGCGCCCCCCCCCCCCCCACGCACCCTTGGCACCCTTGGCCCTCCCGTCACCCGCCTGTCCCCTCCTCGCAGGGCCATCCGCCTCCCCGTCCTCCACCTCTTTGCTGGGTGCTCCTGGCTTGCATTGCTTACAAGGCCTCTGAAGCCAGGCCAGGCCCGGCCGCGGGGACGCTGGGTCAAGCCAGCTGGACATGGCTGCCGTTCTGAGGAGGGCCCTCGAAGAGTTTTGGAGAGGGATCCCGAGGGGAGATCCCGAGGAGCGATTGTGAGAGGGGGATCTTGGGGGAGCCCAGAGGAGACGTTCGGAGGCAGCCACGTCAAAGGGGCCAAGGGAGGGTGCGGGTCTGTAGCCACCATCGCCCCAGGGGACGGGTCCACCTGCGGTCGGAGGGATCTCTGTGAGCCATGAAGCGTGACCCTACGGTCACCTGCACTTAATCCCCTGCGAGGGCTTCCGTGGCTCTTGACCGAGAAACGCGGCACCATCGGGGTCCTCGTCTCCCCCCACGGACGCTGACCCTTCTGGTAGCCTCTGGAAGGAACCACATTCTGCTCTACCACGGGACCTTTGCACAGACTTTCTCTGCCATTTGTTTCACCTCCAGCCCCGACGCTGAGCTCCACGGCCGCAGCCTTGGGAGAAACCTTCCCTCGCTTCCCCACCTCGCAGGTGTACCTGCTCTAGCCTTTCAAAACCCAAGTGCCCCTCTCCCTTGACCTTTCGTGTTTATCTGCATCTTGCATTTCACATCTGGTTAGGGTCTTTCTCCTCCGCTAGACCTCTACTCCCTCTGGGAAGGGACTATGTCTGTGTGAGTCACCACCATACTCCTCGCGCCCGGCATACCAAAGGTGCTCAATAAATAGGTGGGACGTGAATGAGGGAAGGGGAGGTGGCCCAGCGTGGCTCAGGGGACCGGCTGAAAGTCCGGTTGTGTGTGATTCTCACTCTTGTCCCAATACTTTGGTGGCAGGGGTGGCCGTCTCTGGGAAGGCTCATCCAAGGGCTGGGCCGTCCCGCCTCCCACCCTTCTGCTCCGGCAGAGTCCCCAGCCCCTCTCCAGCCCGGGGTCACCATGCTGCCAGGGCCATAGTGCCCCCCGCCTGCCCTCGCTGACTTTATTTCCCTCCCTCTCTTTGCGGCCCCCCCCCCCCAGCTCTCAGAGCTGTAAGCCATCAGTGCTCCGGCCGAACGAAAGTCCTCCCCAGTCCTCCTCGTCCGCGCGGACAGCACCTGCCTGTGTGCGTGAGGCCGGTCCTCCCCCGGCCCCTGGGTGGCTGCCGCGGGGATCCCCGGGTACAGAGGAGACGCTGGTCTGCCCTCAGCGTCGCCCGCTGTACGTGAACCCCCCGGGGGGCCAGTGAGCAAGGCAGGGCCCCAGGAAACAGGGGGCGACGTCCCCCTGCCCGTGCCCCTGAGGTCGCTCTGCAGGCTGCACGGGCACGTGGCTCGAACAGGTTTCTGGAAAGACGCTCTCGAGGCTCACTGTTCCTGAGCGCCTTTGGCTTTTAAGAATGAGTCTTGTGGGCTCCTCCTGTCGGACTTTCCAGAAGCAAGAGAGATGCCCGCTCAGCTAAGCGGGTGCCTTGGGGGCTTAGGGCCAGGTGGAGGCTCTGTTTCGGGGGGCACGGCTGGAGGAAGGAGCTGGGGCCCCTGATTTGTATCGCAGAGGCAGCGAGGGGCCAGCTGCCCCCCTGTGAGGGGTACTGGAAGGGGTTCCAGGAAGTGCACAGGGGTGTCTGGGACCCACCCCCAGGACAGCCCTGCTCGGGATGGTTCTGTCACTGAGGGCAGGGGCCCTGGCCACCGGGACCCCCGTTCTCGGCAGGGAAGAGGGGCCAGGACCGCCGCTGTAGGCGGTGGGGATCTTGGCAGAGGAGGGGTGAAGGGCCCCGGGCTTTTTCCCCACCCCCACGCCGGCTTTGCCCGTCTGCCCCCCTCAGATGTGGCCCGCTGCCCTCCGCTGCTGCTGGCTTGTGCGTGAGGTGTGGACAGGCGCCCGGTCTTTCTTCCCGCCTGCCATAAAGACAGACAGAAGTCCCTGCCTGCCCCCTTGGAGTTTCTAGTCCAGAGGGGACACCTGCCGGACCCCGGGGCTGGACCAAGCACGGGACGAGGACCTGAAGTGTGAGCCGTGCCCGTCCCGGACCCCTCAGGGTGTCCAGGACCGCGGTTTGCAGGGCCCGCACGGAAAGCATGGACTCCAACCTGGCCCTGTCCCCTCCGTCCCCCGGCCTGCAGAGGGGCCCGGCCCCGCCCCGCTCTGCCTGCCCGCCCGGCCGAGGGGATCCTGCTCCAGCCCGGCTCCCAGGGGCTGCTGAGTGGAGACGCGACATCCCTCTCTGGTGCAAGTAGCTGCCAGGATCGAGTCAGAGCCCCCGGGGACCGTGCTCTTTCCCACAGATTTCCTCCCCCAGGCTCGGGGCCCTCGGGGCCCTCTGGGGGATGGGAGCCCAAGCAGCCTCCTTTCCCAGGCCCGGAGAAGGGCAGATGGCCTGCCAGAGTCTCTCCTTCCCCACGGCTCCGGCTTCGGGCAGGGGGAGAGGCCCGGGCGGGGGGACAGGGCAGCCGGGGCAGGGAGAGAAGACAGAGCTGAGACAGGCAATTTGGGGGATCCCGGCCGGGCCGGCTCCCCAGAGCCCCCCGAAAGCCCGTGCTCTGTCTGTGGTGTAGGCACCGGCCCTCCAGCCCCTTCTCGGCTTTCAGAGACCTCCAGTGACCCATGCTGCTGGCCACCCCAGGGCCTTTGCACGGTGTTTTCTGTCCCTGGGATACTCCTCCGTGTCCGGCTTCTGCATCTCACCGTCCCGCCCCCTTCAGGGCACTCCGGCTTTCCGATCTGGCTGTTCCCCCACTGCTCTCTGGAGCCCTGGTGTTTTAGCTTTGCTCGGCATTTAAGCCACCTCGCCTCCTACCAGCTGGCAGGGTCCTCAAGGGCAAAGAGAGTGGCCGTCCCACAAACAGGAATCTGTCTGTGCCACTGGACAGTCAGCAAGGACGGGGCCAGAGAGCCCCTGGGACCCAGGCCACCAAGCATGACTCTGTTGTGGTTTCCATCATTAGCCCAGGACCAGCTGCTCTCCGGGTCACAGATGCCACCTCCCTGTCACCTCCAGGGATGTCTGAGCTCTGGGGACAGATGAACTTTGAAGGGACTAGGCCGGCACGGACCACAGGCCTCTGCGGCGACAGGCGTTGTAGAACCCAGCCCTCCCTGGATCCCTCTTGGACGTGCAGGGCCTCGGGGGCCCTCGCTGAGCAGAGGCTGAGGAAGGCCCACGCTCCCGGGAACACGGAGGAGGCTGGCGAAACCGGACGAGCCGCGGCAAATGGAAACTCTGGCTGGGGCGGTGCTGACACGGGGCCGGCCGGGGAGGGTTCACGGAGCATGTCCTATGTGTGCCGGGGCCCAGGTCTGCATTTTACAGGTGTGGGGAAAGAGGCACAGAGAGGGAGAGTAACCTGCCCAGGGTCACACAGCACATGGTGGGGACAGGACCTCAGTTTCTCCTGGAACCCCAGACAGGGGTCATCTGAACTACATCTCCCCTCCCCCGGATCTTCCCAGAGGAACTGATCGACTTTTTTTTGAAAGTCAGGGACAGTCTATAGGCAGCGGAACGCCCAGACCCTATGTGACAATCAGGGGCTCCTTTCGTGTGTATGCACCCTTGTCACCACCAGCCGGCTCAAGACGGAGAACGCTCCCTTCGGCCCCAAAGTTCTCCTGTGTTCCTTCCTATCAATACTTTGATGGCTGTAGATCAGCTTGGTCTGTCCTCGAGCTTTGGGGAAGCGGAAGCCTGAGGAATGTTCCCGGCTCCTTTGCCGAGAGTCCTCGGCGCTGGTGCACAAAGCGCTCTGTGGCACGGACACGTCCCGTTCGTCGGCTGACGGGCCGTGGAGAATCAAGTCCCTGCACGCCGGTCCCCATTCGGATGTTGGCTCTCACTTCCCCTGGGAAGGTTACCCAGCAGGGGGTTTGCTGGGTCATGGGCTTGACAAAGCTGCGGATGCAGAGGAAACTGCGATTCGAATGCCTTCGAAAAATGATCGTGGAGGGGCCCCTGGGTGGCTCCGTCGGTTGAGCGTCCGACGTCGGCCCAGGCCATGATCTCGCGGTTCGTGGGTTCGAGCCCCACGTGGGGCTCTGCGCTGACGGCTCGGAGCCTGGAGCCTGCTTCGGATTCTGCGTCTCCCTCTCTCTCTGACCCTCGTTCGGGCGTTCCCTCTCTCTCTCTCTCTCTCTGAAAAATAGGCATTAAAAATGTTTTAAAAATTGTCGTGGAGAATCGTAAGCAACTGCAGAAGCAGAGAGAGAACAGGATGAACTCTCGACAGCGCCCCTGGTCCTGGACCACGAGTCCCAGCATTTTCACCCGTACACGTTTCAGCATATACGGCAGACAGAGCCGTGGGGGTGCCTCCAGGGGTGCCGGGAGCCCCTCCGTTGGGAGGCGCCACCTGTCTCCCCACTGCCTCCCCAGGACACCAACCTTGGCCACTGCCCCGGGGCTGAGGGGTCCGTGGAGACGCCTGTCCCCTCTGGGAGAGCCCAGGAAGGGCCCCCACTGTTCTGGGCGGGCCAGCCTTGGGCCCAGTGGGATGTGGCAGGGCCCCCGGGTCCTCCCCGCTGGACCGTCCATCCCTGCCCAGACCTGCAGCTCCAGCCCATCTACTCTGCCCGATTTTGCCCACCTGCTGGTCTAGGCCAGTCCATTTTCCAGGGCTTTCCACTAGGACCAAGCTCTGTGTGTGTGTGTGTGTGGAAAGGGACACCGGGGGATGAGCATTTCAATGCAAACCCAAGGCAGACTGCTCTCTGTGCCCCCAAGACTCCTGTCCTCCCACCTACCCCGGCCGGGGGCACCTGCCCAGCCCCTCCCGACCCCCAGCCAGCAGCGCAAACCTCTACCCCAACCCCAGAGGCTTCTGGGTGCCCCTGGCTGCCTGTGGGGTTTTGTGGCCCCTTAAAATCAACTTAACAGGGAGCCAGGTCTGTGCCTTCAAAGGCCACTCCTCAAAAGTCACCCTTTTCACTCAATCTCCCTTCTGAAGATGCTGGAGTGGGTCCTGCTGATCAATACACGGGGCTGCCGTGGCCGAGCGCACGAAGCCTCCGCTGAGATGCTTTGTGTGGCCCCCTGACCCCAGCCGCCCAGCCGGGACCCCGGCCCCCCGTCAGTGCCCGCCCAGCCTGGATGGCACTGCTCGATCCCTCTTGAAAAGGCCTTTCGCTGGGGCTGCCTTTTAAGAGGGGGACAATTGGCAGGAGGCCTGGCGTTTATCCATGCAGAACAGCAGTGAAAGTGCTCGTAGCCGGAGTCAGGAGTGGGCAGCACCCAGAGCAAGGGGCCCGCCAGGGCTGCGCGAAGCCGGTCGCTAGGCGACGGGGCCCCCAGGCATCTGCCGGCGGCCTCTCAGAGCTCCACGATGGTCCCGTTCCGGCCCCTCGGGGGACCCCGGGCCGGAGAGCCAGGGGTGCCCACGACCCCGCTCCCCGTCTTTGCCAGCTCGGCCCGGATGGGCTGGGAGACGATTCAGCCGCGTGCCATCGGTGGGCCTCCTTCAGGGATGGACGGCACGGGATATTCCCAGCATCCTTTGCTGCTCTTAGATTTGCTGGGGATCCGTGCATCTCACTCTCTGCTCTCTGAGTGGCTTCCCCACCTCCATGGGCGGCCTCCCCGCCCCCCTGCACCCACCAAAGCCCCGTGGCCTTGTTTTCTCCGCTCGTGTCACCAGCCACACGGTTCGGGGGGGGGGGGCGCCGTTTTCACAGTCCCCCTGCCGGTCTCCAACACAAGCTCCACCTTTCTCCCCTCCCTCCTGTGAGGCAGGTTTGGCCCCCGGTATAGAGGGGGGTGGAGGGCGCGGGAGGGAAGGCGTGAGGCCCTGGGGCCTGGGGGCGCCCCCGGGCGGCTCTGCGGGCAGGAGCTGGGTCCTCGAAGGGGGCAGAGCTGTGTGGCGGTTGTAGATAATCTCTTCCCGACGTTGCTCTAACCTCACGCTCCGTTTCGGGCTTCTCCGTCTGTCCCCGGAGATCCTGAGAGCCTGACGCCCCACCTCTCTCGGGGGGTTGAGGTCTATAATGAGACCCCTGGAGGCCATCTTGGTGGACCCTAGATACGGGCCACCTCCAGCCTCGGGTCTGGGTCACCTGTCCAATCCGCTGAGAATGTCATACTCCCCTTCCTGCCCCTTGTCATCCCCTTACCACCCCGCCGTCACTCACCCCTCCGCCCCTCCCTCTTTCCCCCCATCCCCTCATTGTCTGAGTTTGCCGTCCCTTCGCCTTCATATCATCCCACGTCCCAGGCTCTGCCCTTGGCCCCCAACCTGATTCCCCGCCCTGCTCCCTCTGGCCGCAAGCATGTTGCTGTCTAGTTCCTATGGGCTCTCGGAACCATGTGGCCGAAGGGGTCCGATGAGGCCCGTCTTTCCAGCACCCCTAGGCTCAGCAGGGGCAGGGCTGTGGCCCACACTGAAGAGAGACCGAAAGGACAGGAGGGTCCCTGGGGCCCAGGGCTGCAGGACAGTCAGATGGGGGGCGGGGGGGGTGCTGCCTGTGTCATCCGGTTCTCACGGAAGAAGCCGGAGCTGGTGAGCTAGAGTCATAGGCCTTGGAGCCAGGAGATAAGAAGCCGGGCCCATCCCCGTGCTGGCTCCTCCTATGGTTCCACGCGGCTCTGGCGAGCACCCGTCCCGTGGCCTGTCTCCTCATCAGGAAAGTGGGCTGCCACACCCGGGACTCCACGAGCTCATGGGCAGGGGGACAGGTGCAGCGTCCCCCACCGCCCGGCCCCGCGGCTGGGACCGAAGAGGCGGGAGAAAACTGGGCGCCCAGGAGCAGGGAGAGGAGAGGATTAGCCTCCCCCAGTGCAGGGCGGGGGGGTGGGGGGGCTCGGCCCAGCCCCCCAGAGTTGCCAGCTAAGTTCCCAGGACATTTTGGAGCTGGCTGTTAACCACGGCCGTTCTTGAATGTTGAATGATACGGACTTACAATCGCACAAATCAGACTTAGAGTAAACGTCATGAGTCCGCGAGTCTCATGGCCTCCTGATTCTTTGACCATCATCTGTGCTCGGAGGCGGCGTGCTCTACTGTGTCTAGACCCCCGAAAGGCCCCGAATGGCACGCTCAGGGTTGTCCTGCCCCGACTCCGCGTTCTGCGGCTTCGTTTCGGTGGCTTGCGTTTGGCCCTCGGGAGGGTATTGACACCACGGACATCGGCAGCCGCTGACGGATGGCCTTGGGGGCTGCCCAGACCTAAGACGGCGGCAGAGAAAACGTGAACTCAGATTAAACCGAAAGGTGGGTCATTCCATAGCCATGCCACCGGGCACAGCGCGGGAGACTGAGGAAACGTGCCTGCCGTGTCCACAGCGATCCCCTTCGGCAGAGAAGGATCCCCCGTTCTTAACAAGTGAGGAAAGTCCCAGCGTTACATCTTGGTTACCTCCCTTCGGCGTCACCCGTTAAGGTAAAGGACGACGTCCCCCGGGCACGCCCACACACGTTCACGGTGCGGACGTCCCCAGAGTGCACGAGAGCGTTCCGTGAGCATCCGGTGGCTGCGTGGCGCTTACAGCGGAGAGCGTCACGCACCGTGTGTGGTCTGGAGATTGGGTCCGGGCTCTGGGGCAGCCCGCCTGGCCTCGTGCCACCCGAACCTGAGGCCCAGGGCAGCGTCCGTCATTGTCGCCGTTGGACTCACTCAAGCCCCCAGCCCTGAAGACGCCCATCTCAGCGAACACTCGCCAGCAGATCACACGTGCCCGACTGGTCCCCAGATGTAGAAACAGGACGGCCTGAGCTCTGCCACCCCCTGGACGCTTTGAGTCGCTCGCCTGCCCCTGCCGCAGTGGTGACGGCCGTCTCGATGCTGCTTTACCCGTGCTTGAGGGGTGCCATCCATTCTCTTGTGTCCGACTTCTTTCTCTCGGGGCTGTGCACGTGACGTTCGTCAGCACTGGTGCAGTGCCCGCGGGGCGTCCATTCCCATCACCACGTAATAGCCGGTTGGGCAAACGTGCCTCGATTTATGAATTTGTTCCTTTCCTGACGGACCCTCGGGTCATTTCCAGGTGGGATGTCTCGGCCGGTGCGGCCACGACCACGCGTGGATGTGTGTCCGCTCCAGCAGAGCCCACGAGACAGCGTTCCCACGGGGCTGCGCCACCCCCCGCCGGCCCGGCGGAACATTCTGGAACCTCCACACCTCGCCCGCGCCTGGTATCACCTGCCTTTACTTTAACTTTCATCTTCGCCGTTCCGACGAGTGTCCACGGCATCTCACTGTGGTTTGGACGTGAATCTCCCTGACGCCTAACAAGCCCGCACACTTCCTCGTAGGCTTCTTGGCGGTCTGGACGCCATGTTGAAAAGCGTCCATCGAAACCGTTGTCCTGCTTCCCGTACCTGTTGTGGATTTGCAGGCGTCCTCTGCGTGTTCCAGACAGGAATATTTTTGTCAGATGCGTGGGTGACATTTTCACTTCCTTAGCGGTGTCATTTGACGAGCAGCGTTTCTTAATAATCTTCGTCCAGTTCAACTTTGCAAGTATTTCCTTTTACGGCCGGCACTCTTCGTGTCCTATTGAAGAACTCACTGCCTACTCCGAAGTCGTGAACGTGGTTTCTTGTGTTTCTTCTGAAACCTGCGCATCGAGATCTGTGGTCTATCGGTAATAATCGTTCAGTAATTGATTGCTGCATGTGCTGGGGAGCACAAGCGAGCCCTTGTGACCCAGCAGAGGAAGGAGGGGTCCGCGGTGTGGAAGGTCCGGGCCAGGGCGGGGACGATGCCGGGGGCTGGTGGAGGCTCCGAGGAGGGACGTGAGGCTGGAAGGAATCAGGAGAGGGCTCCTGTCCTGTCCTGTCCTGTCCTGTCGCGGGGATGGCAGCCTGCAGCAGGTCAAGGGTGTGGGACGGTGACATGGAGGCCGTCAGCATTATTTGAAGAGTGGGAACAAGAGGGGAGAGCCAGGGCAGGGAGTGGGGCACTTGGGGTGGGGGCACAGGGAGGAGTCAGGAGGGGGAACTGTCCAGACGCCTTAAAGTCCAGGCTAATAGGAGGCACACAGAGCCCCCTGGGCAGAGCCTGAACTCTCACTAAAGTGGGTCGGCACCGAGGGTGTTGTGGGGGAGGGGGCTTGGGATCGGGGGTCCCCCGTGCCTCTGCCGGAGGTCCTGCCTCGGCACAGGCACTGGCACGGGGGGCGTGATCATTGTGCCTTCGATGAATGAATGAATAAATGAATGAATGAAAGAACGAATGAATGAACGAACGAACGAATGAATGAACGGGGAGGTGAGGCTCCGATCCCAAGCTTTGAGCCACGCGTGCTTCCTTTGTTCCCCCCCCCCCCCGACAGCTCTGGAGAGAGGTGGGCGTGGTCGGGGGGCTACACGCCCCGGACCCCACTGTGGCCTCTCGACACCTGACGGGAGCCTGGCGCCCCTTCCTGCCCCCTGGCCCACGGGGCCGCAGCACGTGGACGGCCTTCCTAGCGGGGTTACTCCTGCTCGTGGGGGCACCCGTGGGAGCCGGCCCGCCTCAGTGGCAGCCCTGGACAAGACCGGACAAGGCCGACTCCGGGGCCACCGCGTGCCTTGGGCTGTGCCGTCCTCCCGCCGTCCGTCCTGTGCTCCTACTTGCAGCGTGGGAACGGAGCCCGGAGAGGGGAAGGGCTTGCCCGGGGTCCCCGCCCTCCCCTCCCCTGCCCTCCCCTCCTGGGCCACGGGCAGGCCAGCTCCCCCCGCCACCCTCCGCCCCCCCCCCCGGGGAGCACCGCAAGGGAGCACCGCAGCCCCCCTGCTCTGGAGGGCTCTGTGGGGCTCCATGCTCTCACACTGCCTGGAGGTTCCTGATGAGTTTTGAACGAGGACAACGGGCCCCGCACGTTCCCCAGCCGGCGCCGGCCCCGGGGCTCCTCCTCCTGGGTGGACAGCAAGGCTTTTCCTCTCTCTTGAAGGCGGTCGCCCGGTTCGGGACACAATTCCATCGGATTGCATGTCAGGAAGCGAGTGCATAAAGACAGGAAAAAAAGGAACACTCGAACCTTTCCTGGTGAAAACGGAGGCCCGTTTTAGCTTTGACATCAGGGCACCCGTGGGCCTTTGCCAACATGGAGGGGGCATACGGTCATGCAGGTTGGGGTGACAGCTCTCGAAGGGCCCCGTGCGCCTGGCTTGGGGACACTCAGGGCAGCGGGCCGGCAGCCCTCCTCAGGCCTGAAGGCAAGAGGGCATAGCGAGGGGGCAGCTGGAGCCCCGGCCACCCTGCTCCTGCTGGGGGCTGGGGGGGGTCTCAGGAGAATCTCTGCACTGTCCCATCTGCACGCTGGAACCCCTAGAGCACCCACAGCGTACTCAATACACGATAGCTTGTCATTTGAGGGTGGCCCCAGCGCTCCCCGTGGAGCGCCCACCCGGCCCCAGCCCATCCGGCCCTGCCCCGCCCCGCCCCACCCCTCCCCACCCTGCCCTAGGGGCAGGTGCTCAGGAGAGGCACCCCACAGCCCCTCCAGGAGCTGAGCAACCGACCCTAAGATCTGGGTGGGGGAGGACAGCCTTTTTCCTTTCCTTGTGTCCACTCTTGAGTCCATCAGTCGCTGGATGGGGGCCGGGAGAGGGTGGACCTCGGGCCAGACGGTCCCTGGCAGCCCAAGGCCACGTCTGCAACGGGCCAGTCTCCAGCTCCTTTAGGCCAACAGCATGGGGGGCTCTGTGACGCGCCCAGCGCATTCCAGGGGACGGGACCCAGACCGCACCTCCTCGCTGCCGGTGGGTCCCTTGGTCTGACCCGATGTTCCACGGGACCGCAGGCCGATGGAGCGCTTTTTCGGGAAGCCCTCGGTGGCAGTGCCCGGGGAGGGCCCCCGGGGCAGGCAAGGCCCGGTCCGGTCGGGACGGATCTCTCGCTTTGCCCCGCACGTTTGACAAAGTGGCCGTCCTGCCCTCGCGGACTCGTGGCGGACCTGTGGAAGCCGGAAATCAGCTGCTGAGAGGTGGTGACATTCGTTGCTGCCTGCCGCACGACCCACCCCAGCCGTGCTGCCGAGCGCCCCGGGCAGCTGGCGGGCTGGGGCGGAGGCTGCTTTCTGGAACACGGAACCCAGAGGCCTTGAGACGGACCACATCTGGGGCCCCATTCCGAAGTACCTGCCGTCAGGCGGCTGGGGCCTCCCGGGGGGGGGGGGGGGGGGGGCTCGGCGGAGAAGTCCTCTGTTGTGCAGACAGCGGCCCGGGCCCCGCATGGCAGCCACAGGCGGCCGAGAGCACGTGTCCTGTGGGGCTCGGGGATCTTTGGGGATGAGCCTCACGGGCTTGGCATGAAGAAACTGCCCGCGTTCGGCTCTCCTCCCCGCTGTTCCTGAGCCCACGCACGGGGCCTGCGGGATTGCTGTGCCCACTCCCCATTGCCAGCTAGTCTGGTGGTGGCTTTGGACGGGGACAGTTTGGAGCCGTCCCAGGCCAGGTATCCACATCCCCCTCTGCCCCTGGAAGGCCACGGGCTTGTGTCTGGTCGCCCACGTCCTGTGGCTGTCCCAAAGCCCCAGATTCCAACATGACTGCCCCCTGTCCGTGGCCGCCCCTCGCTGGGTGGCTCCCCTTTGGGTCTGAAGCTTAATGCCATCGGTCCAGGGCACGCCAGTGGCCAGGAGCTCTGGGCCTTCCTGGCCCGAGAGCCGCGGCTGGTCTGACCAGCCCCCGGGCGAGCTGGGCGTCGTCCCAAGACTTCCGTGCTCCTCCGGGGGCCCCAGCCTCGCCGGAGGCAGAATCTGGTCGTCCTGGCTCTGAGAAGGAGGCCTCAAGGGCCAAGGAGGTCACGAGGCTGAGAAGGTGCCGCAGGAACGCGTCCCTGCGGCTGTCCAGCCTCCCCGACCTCACTCCCGGGCACCCCTGAGCTGGCCTGCCCGTGGCCTTGTCTGCAGGCCTGAGTGTGGTCCGACTGAGGGGGGCTCCCCCCACAAAAGCCTCCGGTTTCTGGCAGTGGACTCTGGAAAGATCAACAAACAGCCCCGAGCGGTGGAAACATCTCTGGCTCTCCGAGTTCAGACAGACAGGGCCTGGACGGAGAGGGACCCCGGCCGGGGCCGCCTCAGAGAACAAGGCTGCAGCCTGTGTGGGGGAGCTGACCAGACACCCTCTGGCCGCCGGGAAGCCGGTATAGACAGATGGCGTGTGTGCTTCACGGGGCAGAGCAGGGAGCAGGAGCCTCTGCAAGGCCAGCCCAGCAGAGCCTTCTGGGCCTGCCATGCCAGCAGAGGTGGGGGCGGGGGCGAGCAGGAGGCAGGAGAGGCTCCTGTCCCCACCTCACGGGTCCCTGCCTGGGGGTCCGGGTCCTCACTGAGCAGACAGGGGTGCCTCCTCGCCGGATGCAGGTGGCTGTCACAGGAGGCAAAGGACCGGGAACCCCCGCAAAAGCCTCCCTGGGGGAGGTGCACGGGGTTGACGTTACAACTGGCCTCCCCATCTAGGGCCTTGGAGAACAGAAGCAGCCAACATTTACTCGTACTTGTACGTTGGACACGCTCCCAGGGTTTTTCCTGCCATATCGTCCCGGTGGCTCTCAACCACCAATCAGTTAGGACTGATTATTTGTCCCACTTTACAGACGGGGAAACTGAGACCCGATAAGGCTCTGTGGCGGTGACAGACAGAAACCAGGTCTCTGGCCCGGCTCCCACCCGCAGGGCCCCTACAGAGCCTTGGGGAGGCCCCTCCGGGGGTGCTGCCCTCTGGGGGTGTGATCATTTCTCAGCACGGGCTTTAAGAAGGAAGGAGAACTTTAGAAAAAGCTAGAAGCCCATCTGCTGTTAGCACTGTCTGTGTACTGGTCAGAGATGCTCCTCCTCCTCCTCTTTCGCTTCAGGCATCACCTCCGGCATCGCCCTTGTCACACGTACTCAAATTTCCCGGGGACCCACTGTGAGCAGGGTCCCGCTCACCTCCGCAGCCCCGCTGCGGGGAGGGATCTTTGTTTAACTTTGCTGATGAGAACAAGGAGCCCGGAAGCCCTTCCCCGCGTCCGTCTGGCCCGCAAGGGAGGAGAGGGGACAGAGGAGAAGAGAGTGATGATCAGGGCTGTAGATGTCACCTTGCTCACACCTCCCCTGGGAAGGGGTCCCTCCACCTGGGCCTTGACCCGCGGTGACGAGCGGCGTGCTGGAGCTGAGCTTGGAGGCGGGTGAGGACTGAATGCGGAGCCCTGGGCCGCCGTCTCCCGAGTCAGCTTGGACGTCCGCTCCTGATCCGGCTGTGGGCTCCTCGAGGGGCTTTGTCGTCCTCACGCCTGTGTTCGGCCCCAGCCCAGGGCCTGGCCACGCGGCCGGGGGCCCTGCGGGGATGGCATGGGGGGGGGGGGGGGCTCCTCGCTGCCAGCCACGGCCGCGAGCTGCTCCGGGGACCGGGTCCTGGTTTACGGCTCGCGGGGACCCTCCCGCCTGCTGTTCCGCGGAGCGAAGGCTGAGGGCCCCGCGCGTGCGGGGAGTCTGATCCCTCCCAGGCAGTGGCCAGCAGGAGCCTTCTGGAGGCACTGGGTCCCCATCTAGAGGAGTTCCACGGGGGGTGGGGGGGACATTTCAGGGGCGGAGCCAATAAGACAGGGGCGGAGCCAGTAAGACAGGGACGTGACTCGAGGAGCTCCAGGCACTGAGGACTTGCAGTCCCCGGTCCCAGCGGACCCCACGGCAGGTGACGGACAGGGGCAGGGGGCCCGGGGTCACACAGCCAGAGCGTGCACCTGGAAACCAGACCTCGTTCTCTTTTCTTGCAGCTTTTTCCTTTAATACCCTTCCATACTGGCAGGAAAGACGTAAGGACAGTGTCGGGAGGTCCTGTGCTCCTCCCTCTCCCAAGATGTCGGTCCCCTGGCTCCCAGGTCCCCGCGGGCTCGCACTGGCCACACTCACGCTGTCGCTTTCTCTGCACGCGTGCACGCGCACACACGCGTCTTTCCTCGGATCGTCTGAGAGTAAACGGAGACGTGGTGCCCCTCGGCCCCCAGACACTTACGCCCACTTCTGAGAACGAGGACATTCTCTCACACAACCTGGGACGAGCCGTCCGTGCTGGGGCGGTGGCACAGATACGACGCGATGTCTCTGCCTGGGAGGGACCCCGGCGGCACCCTGGGGCACTCGGGTACCACCCCTCTCCAGTCTTTGAGCCTGGGCCGGTGCCTCGGCCTTATTTCGTCTTTGTGTGACTCTGACATTTTGAAGAGCAGGGCTGAGTTACTGAGGGTGCCTTTCGCTGAGAGAGCCCGGGCCCGTCCGTCTGCACCAGGCCACCCACTGCCCCCGACACCCTCCTCGCCGTTACACCTCGCAGCCGCTGCCCGCCGGCTAGCCCGGGTGTGAAGGTGGGGGCCTCCTGTCTTCCCGGGGCTCTGGGGCGATGACGATCACCCTTGAGATGTGTGGGTGCCCCTCGCACAGGGCTCCAGGGGTAAACTCCCACTTAGCACCCTAAGATCCTCGAGGCCGCCCTAGATGGGGCCACCAGAGACATATAGGTTCCAGGCTGTTCAGACGATGAGTAAGTGAGCAGGTGAATGAATGAAGGAGTGGGTGAGTGACTGAACGAATGAATGAGCCAGTAGATGCGTGAATAAAGGACCCAATGAAGGAAGGAAGGAAGGAAGGAGCTGGTGAATGAATGAATGAGGGGTGGGTGGGTGAATAAAGGAGATGAATGAATGATCGAATGAACGAGGGAGTGAGTGGAGAAGGGTCTCCAGGAGGAGGCGGCAGTGGCTGGGGAGTCAGACGCCAGGGGGTTCAGTCTTATCTCCGCCTGTCCCTGTCCTCGGGCACGTCCCTTCTACACTCCGGTCTGCTTCCCAGCTCGCCATCACGCCCACAAGGCGCAGGGCTGTCGCCATCAGGCCCTCTCCCTCTCTGGTGAGCTCAAGTCCTTGGCGGGGGGGCGTGGGGCAGCAGATCCCCCAGAGGATGTGGGGTGGAGCGAGCTGGAAGGGCCCCAGGGAGCCTTTGTGTCGGGCCCGTTCCTTGCGCCCCAGGCTTGATGCCCAGTGTGGTGGCTCCCGGTGGGTTCCACAGCCCCTTCCTTCCCAGCCTGGCTGGTGGGCGGGAGGGCAGGTGCACAGCACCTGGGGACTGTCTCAGGGTGAGGGAGGGGACAGGTGGACAGGTGTGTGCCAGGGTCTGATGATGGCACTGATGACGAGGAGGAGGAAGAGGAGGGGAGGAGGGAGGGGAGGGGAGGAGGGAGGGGAGGGGAGGAGGAAAAGGAAGGGGAGGAGGAAGGAGAGGAGGAAGAGGAAAGGGAGGAAGGTGAGGAGGAGGGGGAGGGGGAGGCAGGGGAGGAGGAGGAGGGGAGGAGGATAGAGGAGGGGAGGATGAGGATGAGGGGAGAAGGAAGAGGAAGGGGAGGAGAAAGGGGAGTAGGAGGAAGAGGATGGGAGGAGAAGGGGGAAGGGGAGGAAGGAGAGGAGGAGGAGGCGGAGGAGGAGGAGGAGGAGGGGGAGGAGGAAGAGGAAGGGGAGGAGGAAGGGGGGGAGGAGGAAGGGGAGGAGGAGGAGGAAGGAGACGAAGGGGAGGAGGAGGAGGGGGAAAGGAAGAGGAAGGGGAGGAAGGGGAGGAGGAGACCTAGGAGGGGGAGGGGGAGGAGGAAGAGGAAGGGGAGGAGGAAGGGGAGGAGGAAGGGGAGGAGGAGGAGGGAAGGGAGGAGGTGGAGGAGGAAGGGGAGGAAGGGGAAGAGGAGGAAGAGGAGGAGGAAGGGGGGAGGAGGAAGGGGGGAGGAGGAGGAAGGGGAGGAGGAGGAAGGGGAGGAGGAGGAAGGGGAGGAAGGGGAGGAGGAGGAAGGGGAGGAGGAAGGGGACGAGGGGGAGTAGGAGGAAGGGGAGGAGGAGGAAGGGGAGGAGGAGGAAGGGGGGAGGAGGAGGAAGGGGAGGAGGAGGAAGGGGGGAGGAGGAGGAAGGGGAGGAGGAGGAAGGGGAGGAGGAAGGGGACGAGGGGGAGTAGGAGGAAGGGGAGGAGGAGGAAGGGGAGGAGGAGGAAGGGGAGGAGGAGGAAGGGGAGGAGGAGGAAGGGGAGGAAGAGGAGGAGGAGGAAGGGAAGGAAGGGGAGGAGGAGGAAGGGGAGGAGGAGGAAGGGGAGGAGGAGGGAGGAGGAAGAAGGGGAGGAGGAGGGAGGGAAGGAGGGGGAGGAGGAGCTCGCTCATCCCTGAGAAGGCCTCTCACAGGGGGCTGCTCCGGCCGGCCCCCTAGCCCGGGGGGCACAGGTGCAGAAGCCCGCCAGCCGTCACGTGCTCCTCTGCTGGGCTCCGCACCTGCCAGCGCCCGGCCCTGCTCTGAGCGCGACTGAGGGCGACAGCGGGAGGGCGGGAGGGCTTCTCCGGCCCCTGGACGCAGACGCCTCCCACCTCGTCCCGGCTCTGCAGGTGACCCCTGCCAGCGCGCACACCGCGAAGGGCGGCCTCTCCGGGCAGGGCCTGCGGACGCCCGGGAAGTGCTCGTCCCTTCGCTGCCAGCTCCGGGGGAGGAAATGGGCCCCCGGCGGGTCCCCGACTACCCAGGGTCGCACTGTGTGCCCCAACAGGACGCCGCTTCACTCGCCCCCCAGCCCGGAGGCCAGTCCCAACCACCACCGTCCCCAGGGTCTCTGGGAAAAGGCCCTGGCCGTGGGAGCCCCCGAGGGCCCAGGGAGAGCCCTGCCCTTTCCGCGCGGCCTCTGCAGGACATGACCTCATCCTTCATGGGGTGGCTCGGCCCCAGGCCAGCAGATCGCACTGGGAACGTGCGTCCTGCGCCTCCAGCTCCTGGGGACAGAGAGCTCGGCACCAGCGGATCCCACGGCCTCGGCCCCCGGTAGCATTATCCCGGGTGGCCTGGGGGACATGGGGACCCCCGCCTGGGCGCTGGGGTGCTGGCCCACCCAGCAGAGGCAGTGGGTGGCGAGAGGACGGCGGGGTCGGCCCGTGGGCGGGGCTGCAGGAAACAGACACACCCAGAGGAAGTGGCCGCTGGGGGAGAAGCAACCCCAGCCACGTGCTAGCGCGGCCCCCCCCCCCCCACCTCACCCACCGCACCCACGGCAGGGGCCAAGGGGCGGGGCCCGGGAGGAGCCTGGTGGCCCGAGGTGCCCTTTCCTGGGCAGAGGGAGCTGCGCGCCGTGGGTCCCACCTGGTTCCCCCCACCTGGGAGAAGTGCCGGGGCCTGTGTCATAGCAGAGCATCGTGACGGCCGGAGTTCCTGTCCTTCCCGGGCCACCATCCTGCCATCGCGCCCGGGGTGACCTGAGTGCTGTCCACTGCTCAGCCCAGGGTCCCCAGGATGGATGCGGGCCCTGCAAGATCAGGGGCCCGCCCCAGCTCAGCCACCTGCCCAGGGTCCCCACATGGACGTGTGTCCTGCGAGATCGGGGGCCCGCCCCAGCTCAGCCACCTGCCCAGGGTCCCCAGATGGACGTGGGTCCTGTGAGATCAGGGTCCCTCCCCAGCTTAGCCGCCTCCCCAGGGTCCCCACATGGACGTGTGTCCTGCGAGATCGGGGTCCCGCCCCAGCTCAGCCACCTGCCTGGGGTCCCCACATGGATTGCGCCCCGTGAGATCGGGGGCCCGCCCCAGCTCAGCCACCTGCCCAGGGTCCCCAAGATGGACGTGGGCTCCACGGGATCGGGGTCCCACCCCAGCTCAGCCGCCTGCCCAGGGTCCCCAGATGGATGTGGGTCCCGTGAGATCAGTGTCCCTTCCCAGCTCAGCCGCCTGCCAAGGGTCCCCACATGGACGTGTGTCCTGCGAGATCGGGGGCCCGCCCCAGCTCAGCCGCCTGCCCAGGGTTCCCAGGTGCCCTGGTCTGTGCCTCAGAGTGTGTTTCTGTCTCTTGCTCCCCTTTGGTCTGCAACATTCGCTGTGCGAGTTTGCTGGGGCCGCCATATACCAAGTCCCACCAACGGGACTCACACAGTGGACATTCACCGTCCCCCAGGCCTGGAGGCCCAGGCGTGGGCAGGGCCGGGGCCTCCCGGGGCCTCTCTCCTTGTGTGTGGACGGCTGTCCTCCCCCTGTGTCCTCGCGGGGTCGTCCCTCCGTGCATGTCTGTGTCCCGATCCCTCTTCTTACAAGGACCCCGGTCACACGGGATCAGGGCCCACCCCGGTGGCCCCGTGTCACCTTAATCACCTCTGTAAAGACCCCCCTGTCCAGATACGGTCACGTTCTGAGGTGCTGGGGGTCAGGACCCCGACACAGGAATCTGGGGGACACAATTCAGCCCTTCACGCTCCCTGAGGAAGCAAAAGACTGTGCCATTCCCCGTACTGACCCAGGGCCCTCTGCGGCAGGGAAGGGGGTCAGCACGAGGCCCCATGAAGACAAGGTGGTCGTGGCCCCTTTCCTCTAGCGGCTTCCAGAGTAGGAGGCCAGGGAGGGAAGACCGAAAGCGACAGGGAAACAAACAACCCAATGGCGACAGGCCTGGGGTCATCCTTGACCCCTTTCTTCTCTTACCTCCCACTTCCGACTCCAGCAAGCCCCGCCTCTAGAAGCCTCTGCACGCAGCCACCGCCCGGTGCCCAATGTCTGGAGTCTGGCCCCTGCCTCTGGGCTCGCCCCCATCCCCCCTCTGGCCCTGGGATCCCACGACAGCTACACCAGACCACACCGCGTCTCGCTCACAACACACGTGCGGATGCTCACTTCTGCCAGAGGAAACACACGAGTCCCCACGATGGCCTCCAAGTCGTGGCTGCCGTTTCCAGTCTGTCCTGGCCTCCCGCTACTTGCCAGCATCCTGCCTCCCTGCTCCCTCTCGAAACTGCAAACACGCTCCCGCCTCAGGGCCTTTGCACTGGCGGTGCCCGCTGCCTGGGACGCTGTTTCCTCAGGCAGGCGTGTGGCCCTTGCCTTCACGTTTTTTAAGCCTTAAGGGAGGTCGCTCTTGACCACATCCTCCAAGCTGTCCCCCTCACCCTCTCCCACTTTCCCCTCTGGTGTTCTCCCCAGCCTGCAGATGATGTCATTCCCTGGTTTATTTTGCTCGTTGCCTTTCCGTCTCGACTAGGACGTAGGCTCCACGGGGGCAGAAAGCTTCATTTGTCGTCTTCACCGCTGAGGCCCAGCCTCGGCCACAAAGCGGGCTACGCGATCGGCAGTCGCGAACGTAGCTGAATTGTTTCGTTTCTCCTCCATGGCTGGCCAGCGTTTTCCGTAATGAGCCAGGGGGTGGATTGTTTTGGCTGTGCGCGCCCCGCCGTCCCTGCCACACTTACCCCTTCCGCTGCGGAAAAGCAGAGGGGACAGCGGCAACGTGCGTGGGGAGGGGCAGGGTGGTGAGGGGGGTGGGGGTGGCACCAACACGGAGAAGGAGACAGGACTCCTCACCCAGAGGGCATCTGGCTCTCAGGGAGCCTCAACTCTGGTCCCTTCATGGTGTTGGAACCGGCCTCTGGCTACATTTCTATGCCAAGCGAACGTGTGCCCCCCAGCTACGCACTTACAAGGATGCTTGATATTCACTAGACATCCCGAACACCGTGTAGAGTGGGGCTTGGTGCTAGTCTACACTTCCATGTTGCTGCAAGCAGACGATGTTCACTTGATGTTCCCTAAACCCTCGTGAGGTCGGGGCTGTCCTCACCCCCATATGTATAGACGGGGAAACGGAGGAATGGAGAGGCTAGGAACTCATCCCAAAGTCCACCACTGGCAGGGGTACAGGAGGCCGGGACTCGAACCCAGCCACCTCCGACTCCAGACCCCAGGACTTTTCTGCTGGGCTCACTGCTCCCAGGGGTCCAGGGCGCCACCAGCGAAGGCTGTCGAATAAAATAAAGGTTATGGTTAGGTGTGGCTGTGTCACGGTTGGGGAGAAAAAGGAAAGCAGATCTCACAACCTCTAGGAACCTTCCCGAAGAAATGAGCAGCACACTTTGCTCAGTTCTTCATCCCAGGCAATATTCGAGGCATGCTAGATATCAGCTGTTGCTTCTCTGAACTCAGATTTAACTGGACAGCCTGTATTTTTATTTGCTAAATCTGGAAGCCCCCCTGTCGGCTGAGGTTGGGAGCTACGGGGCTGTCCCCTCCACCAGATGGGCTGGTGCTCACTCCTGAGTTCCCCCGGATGTGACACCTCGAGCCTTGCTGGCTGAGCTCTCTCCATGCCTGGTCGAGGGGCCGGGCCTCACTGTCCACAGGTTGCCTGCCCCCCGCCCCCCGCCCCAGGTCCGTGAGCTCTCGCCCTTGCTTACCTTGAACCTCAGCAGCCCCAGGCACCTGCGAGGCCTGCTGCTCGTAGCTGCTGTGTGGAGAGGGCAGGATCTCGTGATCAGCCCCGTGCGACGGTCCCCTGGAGGACTGGGGGCATACACCTCCCTGTGCAGAATGCGGGAGAGGGCCCTGGTTCCGGGCCAGCCAGGGCGACGCCGGGGGGAGTGCTAACTGGGGCAGCCTTCCGGAACGGCAATTTCTCAACCCGTGTCCAAATGCCAAAAGTGTATATCCCCTTTGACTCAGCATTTCTACTTCTGGGAACTTACTCGAAAGAAATGCTCCAACCAGGTACAAAGAGGGTGGCTCAGGGATGCTCATGCGGCCGTGGGTTACGCCGCCTGGAACCCGACGGCAGCCGGAGCGTCTCCCGCTGCTGCGGGAATCTTCAAGCGTCGACGTGATGGAATTGGAGCCGTCTTTTTTTTTTTTTTCAATGTTTATTTATTTTTGGGACAGAGAGAGACAGAGCATGAACGGGGGAGGGGCAGAGAGAGAGGGAGACACAGAATCGGAAACAGGCTCCAGGCGCTGAGCCATCAGCCCAGAGCCCGACGCGGGGCTCGAACTCATGGACCGCGAGATCGTGACCTGGCTGAAGTCGGCCGCTTAACCGACTGCGCCACCCAGGCGCCCCTGGAGCCGTCTTTAAAAACGATCTGGGGATCTCTGTGGACACGGGAAGGTACCTGTGACCGGCTCTTGAATTCAGAAGGCAAACAACCCAAGAGCAAGCATCCTGTTCTCCTATGTAGGTAAGACTGCTTGCCCGTGTGTGCGCGCGTGTGTGCATGTATCTGTGCATGTGTGTTCACCAAGATGGCACCTGCAGAACGGCAGGACTTCCGGCTTTCGCCGGACCTGCACCCTCGTCTTTGGTAGCAGGACCCACAGTTTTTAGCCGAGCTCACGGCTCATCTTGATAAAGGACGTGTATCCTGGCTTCTCTGGCAGCTGAATGTGGCCATGTTACCGACGGGAGGTAAAAAAGGAAAGAAATGACATATTGCAGCTTCCAGAAATCTTCCTTAAACTGAAGCGGCATGCACTTTCCTCATCCCTTATTCCATCCTGGAAGGTAGAAGTGACGGCTGGAGCTCCAGCTGCCGTTCTGGACCCCGAGGTCTCGGGAGGATCGCGCCTCCAGGGTGATGGCGCAGGGGACAGTAAGAGGTCTCAGTCTTGGAGGGCTTCGTCAGACAGGACCACCTCTCTGCCCGTTTGGGGACTTTCACACGAAAGAGAAACCAACTTCTGCCTCGCCAGAACCACTGCCGTTTTGGGAGGTTGTCTGTCACTCAGCTGAAACTGACCCTGGCCGCTCCAAGTGGTTTATTTAGCTGGGCAGGATTTCGGGGGTTCTAAATTCTCTTTGGACATTTTGTTTTGGTTCTTTTAAGCTCGTGACTTGGACATTTATGCATCGTTTGTATGGGTGTTGTTTTCTTTTAAGCTTCGTTTCGAAACAAATAAATAAAGCAGACGCACCCACTTACGACGCTCCACGCGGTGTCCTGAAACCTTTAATGAACGTCTTGCTTAAGCCCTTACAGCAGCCCTATGGGGCATGTCATTATCCCGACCCCGCAGAAGGGGGAGTGACACAGAGGAGGCCTTGAGTCCCTCGTCCACCGTTCCTCAGCTGGTCGGGGCAGCACGCGGGCCGCCTGCCGTGGAATCCACCCGCCTCCCTGGGTCCTCCACCCTCAGAGACCACCCTCCCCCCAACCCACCCTGTCCTCTTCCGCCATCTAAGGCTCTTGCCAGCAGGCACCCGGGCTGACTTTGCTGTGGCTGCTCAGGGGCCCGGGCATGGGGGTTTGTGGCACTCTTTCTTCTCTCTGCTCATTCCACAAACAGTCATGAGAGCCCAGCTGGGGCCCGGCTCTGTGCTTGGTGACCCTAGCCTGGGAAACCAGAGACACCTGCCCGGGGAGTGCCCCATGATCTGGATCTGAGGCCGGCACAGGAGTCACCTGAGTGAAACGGGGATAGGAGTGGATATGCTCGTCAGAGGCAATGGTGTGTGCAAAGGCCCTGTGGCAGGAAGAACTCACCAGACACCCCCCCACACACACCCTCATTCGATGTCTGCTATCGCTGGTTCTTTCCCCAGCCCGCTGGTTCTACAGCTGGTCGAAGGTGAGGGAAACCACAAAGGGGTTGTGGTTGTCCTTTCACCTCAGCCACCGTGAATGGCAAGGGCCCTGTCTCGCAGGCCTGCCCTAAACCCTCTGCCTTGTTGGGGCCCAGAGCCTCCTGAGTAGGGGTTACCTATCTTCCAGACTTCAGACTGAACCCCTTTGGGGGGGGGGGGCTTGGGCCTGACCTGGGCCCACTTTGGCCTTCGTGTCACTGAATCCAGATTCCTGTTTTAAGATGTCACTCACATACGTCACCCCCATCTGGTCCCAGGTCAACTCTCCCATCAACGGCATCATCCTCCTGACAGAGCTGTGCTGCCCCAACTTGCTAAAGCGCTCCTCTGACCCGTGCTCTCCCTCTGTGTCCCTCACGGGCTCCCTATCGCCCTCTGTCTAAACTGCAGGTCTCTGCTGCCTCAGAGGGTCAGAGCAGGGCGGTCGTCTCACCCGCAGCCTCTCCTGCCAGGTTCCCCTGAGTCTCAGATGTCCACCAGCCCCCCAAGGGCGGGGGCGAGGCTCTCGGTCTGTGCCCTCAGCAGCGGTTTCAAAAGAGTTTGTTTTGCTTTCCAAACAGATTGTATCGAGCGTCCGGCCGGCCAGTGGGTTGGGGCCAGAGCACAGGGAAGAGCTATGGCCCCTGGACATGCCGAGTCAACCTCCCGGACGGGCAGTGCCCGCAGGAGCTACCCCAGCACCAGGTCGCGCTCGTGCCCGGTCCACCCCAGCTGAGGGCCATGGAGGCGGAGTCTCTGGGCTCCCAGGGGGTTCCACGGTGATGACTCACTCTGTGCCCCGTCCCCACTGCGCCACCAGGGGCTCTCCTGGGCAGACCTCGCCCTCTGTCCTCCCAACCCCAGCACGGGGTCCCTCGGGACTGTCACCCTCACTTTACAAACCAGGAGGTGGTGTTACATGCCCGGAGCCCACTAGGCCTTCCTTTCTTCCCTTCCACAGCGGTCAAGTGACGGCATGCTGACCTGGGCACATGGCCTGCATTTCCCAGACTCCCTTGCAGCAAGCTGTGGCCAGGAATAAGTTCCCCATCTGGGACCCGAGGCGGAAGCTACTTGCTGAGAACAGCTGAGCACAGGCGGTAAAGAGCCCAGATAGGCCTGGGCGGCTCACCTGGCCTTCCAGGGAGAAATTAATGTTGCGACGGAACCACCGGATTTTCGGGCCTCTTTGTTACGCAGCTGCGTACTGACTACTAGAGAATCGCCGAGGCCAGGCGCTGGGGCGCTCACGCCTTTCATCACTACACAGTCTGCTCCTGGTTATGTTCCTTTGGCAGATGGATCCCGAGTGAGCACACTGGGGCTGCCACACACGGTGACTTGGCTGGATCTGGGCTGTCTGTACTCAGCCCAGTACCTGGCCCGGGGCAGGTGACTGGCGTGGCCTGAGAGCCCCAGAGCGCGGACCCGAGGAAGGAGACCAACATTGGAGCGCTGAATAGTGCAGGGTGCTGGGCCAGGCACCTGGCTGTGTGGTCTTGATGTACGGATTTGCACACAAGGGGTAGGATGCCGGGACAGGCCCTTCACAAACCGTCTCCGTCCTTTTATCCTTGGCAACTTTCCTGCGGAATAACTCGCGTACCCCACGATGTGCCTGTTTGAAGTGTGCAGTTCAGTGGTTTTGGGTGAATTCAGAGCCATGCATGCATCATCACCATCAACCTTTACGTTTTCTTTACCCGCCAAAGAAACGCCACACCCCTCAGCCCCACCCCCAGGTCCCGCCCACTTCCCCAGCCACTCCCACCCCTGGCAACCGCGGTCTCCTTCTAAGTGGAATCACACGGTCTGTGGTCCTCTCGCTAACGTAATGTTTTCGAGGCTCGTCCGTGTTGTAGTGTCTGTCAGGCTCCGGAATTTCATTGCTTTTCAGGGCTGAACAATATTCTCTTGTACGGACAGACCCCATTTTATTCATCCATTTGTTGGTTGGTGGGCATGTAGGCTGTTTCCACTTTGGGGCTGTTATGATTAGTGCTGCTAGGAGCATTTACACGCAAGCGCTCGTGCGGACCTCTGCCTGCGCTTCTCTAGGTGTGGAATCGCTCGTGCGTCGCCAATTGGACCGATTTTCGCACCGAGACCAGCTTCGGCTTCGCATCTGGCTCCACCATTCACAGGCTGGGCAGGCTGGTCATGACCCTGGGCAGCTCGCGGGTAACAGGGGGGAGGGGGCGACGGGTCCACTCTGCAGAGGGGTTCTGCGGTTATGACTGGACCGGGGAGCTGGCTGAAGGCCAATTCTTCTCTTTAGGCTGAGAAAGGGCAGGGGGGATGGGACAGAAAGAGGCACCAAGGCCCACACACACCCCACCCCTCCACGCCACCCTGAAATTGGCCTCATATCCCCGTGGGCCCGGCCTGGGGATGTGCAGAGCTGTCCACGAGCCCCTGCCTCTCCATTTCAGCCCCAAGCCTCTACCTTGTGGCCCTGGGTTCCTTGGGGAGGCCACAGAGCCCTCAAGTCTCTCCCACGGCCAGGACAGAGGCTGGGTCTGACTTGGAGCAGCTCCTGGGGTCTCTCTGAGGGGAGCGGCTGAGCCCCGCCCATCAGGGACTCTGGCTTGCCCCCACCCCCAGCTCACCCGCCCCTCTCCCTGGTTCCAAGTGACCTTAGCCCTGCTGCGACATTGGAAGGGACGTCAGCCTGTGTGGGTGGCAATTGCTATGTGGACCCAAGGCCTTCGGCGCCTCTCAAAGGCCTGCATGGCCCCTGGACACCTCTGGTGGCTCTGCCCTGACCTGGCCACCTCGAGCATAACCGTGGCCAGTACTGACTTGGGAGCACCTCACCTGGGTCGTCCAACTTCATCCCCACTTGGACCCTGTGAGGCAGGTGCTACCTTGACTCCCACTTTGCAGGTGAGGAAACCGAGGCACAATGAGGAGGGAAATCTTCCTCTGGGTCCCATGTCAGAGAATTCAAACCCAGGCGGATGATTCAAACCAATCATCTAGTCAGTGCCTGTGGCTTCACCCTTGGGCCCTGGTATTCTGGTGCCGCCCCGTGCTGGGGGAATGGCAGGGCAGGCAAGCTAGAGGTCTATGCACAGAGGACAAGGCCCAACGGGTTCCTGGATAGTGGGGCCCCAAGACTACAACGAGAATGCTGACCTTAGAGTTGTGCAGTGTACAACCTATACACCCACAGTGGTGGCCTTGAGAGGACCCAGGGCTGACATGAGGGCAGATGGGCTAAGAGACCCTCATGAGCCCTGTAGGCTTGTATACCAGCCCCTGGAGAGAAGTGCTGTGCCTTCGTCTTTTTGATGCTCTCAGGGCTTTATGCCCCCACTGGGACGGCCAGGAGCTGAAACCAGGGAGGGGCATGGGCCAGTCAGGAGGTGGCCCCCACTATCCCCTCTCTGAAACTCAAGGTGAGGTAGGCTGCAAAATAACGCTATAGTAATTCTAATCAGCTGGAGAAAGATTAGGTACGGATACTACAATTCCTAGAGTAATCACATGCAGAAAAAGAAATAAAGCCAGAAAGCCAATAGGTAAATTAAAATGGAATATTAAAAAAATCTCAATAATCCAAAGGCATGCAAAGAAGGAAGAAGAAAGAAACAAAACTTAGAAAAGACTGACATTGTTAATATTCTAAAAATCCAATTAAAAGCAAGAGATCGACAGAATGGATAAAAAAAAAAAAAAAGCAAGACCTGATTACACGCTGCCTATAAGAGATTTACTTTAAATATAAAGACACACATAGGTTGAAATAAATAAATTGAAAAAGATACACCATAAAAATAATAAGCATCAGGTAGGTGGGTGGTTATATTAATATTAATTAAGATGTATATTAATAGTAGACTTCAAGTCAGAAAGTATTATCAGAGATAAAGGAGACATTTGTTATAATAGGAGGGATGATTAACTAAGAGGCTGTAACAATTATAGATTTTTATGTGCCTACTAATAAAGCCTGAAAAGGCATGAAGCAAAATTGACAGGATCAAGGGAAGAAATAAACAATTTCACAATCATAAAAGGGAGATTTTAACACCCCTCCCTCAGCAATCAATAGAACAAATATACAAAAAAAAATCAGCAAAGACATGGAAGGTACAAACAACACTATTAGTCACTTTGATCTAATGATATTTATAGAACACTACATCCAGTAACTACAGAGTACAAATTCTTGTCAATTGCACTTTTTGTCAAGATAAACCGTATGCTGGGCCATAAGTCAAGTCTCAGCAAATTTTAAGAGACAGAAATCATCTGGAGTTTGTTCTCTGACAATGACTGAATCTCATTAGAAATTAATAACGAGACATCTAGGGAAAACCCCAAATATCTATAAATGATTCATGAATCTACAAATGACTCATGAATTAAAAATGAAATCACAAGAGAAGTTAGAAAATAATTTGAATTGAATGATAGTGGAAATATATCATATCAAAATCTGTGGGGTGTAGCAAAAGCAGTGCTTACAGGGAAACTTAGAATTTTAAATACTTACATTAGAAAACAAGAACAATCTAAAATCAGTTACCCAAAGATCCAACTTGGGTAGCTCGAAAAAGAAAAGCAAAGTAAATCCAAATGAAGAAGGAAGGAAATAACAATGAGAAGAGGAAGAACAATCAAATAGAAAACAGACAGCCAAAAGAGAAAGAAAAAAAATGCCAAAAATTGATTCTTTGAGAAGATCAACAAAATAAACTCCTCGACTGTTGAAGTAAATAAGAGAGAGGAAGAGAGAGAGAGAGAGAGAGAGAGAGACTACAAATATCAGTTCCAAAACCAGAAACTGAAAGAATATTGTCACCACAGATCCTGCAGAATCTTAAAGAGCATCGTGAACTTCTTTATACCAACAAATTCAGCAACTTAAATGAAATAAATGAATTTGTCGGAAAAGCAAACTTCACAAATTGATACAAGAGGAAACAGAAAATCTGAATAGTCCTGCATCTGTTAAAGAGAGTTAACTTACTAGCCCTTTATCTGATATATCATTTGCAAATATCTTTTCCCTTTCCATCGGTTGCCTTTTAGTTTTGTTGATGTCACTCATATGCGGATCTTGAGAAAGTTAACAGAAGACTGGGGGGAAGGGAAGAGGGAAAAAATAGTTACAAAGAAGGAGGGAGGGAAACCATAAGAGACTCTTAAATACAGAGAACAAACTGAGGGTTGATGGGGGGGGGGGGAAGAGGGAAAAGTGGGTGATGGGCATTGAGGAGGGCACTTGTTGGGATGAGCACTGGGTGTTGTGTGTAAGCCAATTTGACAATAAATTATATTTTTTTAAAAAGAAAGTTAACTTAGAATAATAAAAAAAAAAACTCTTCCAAAAAGGAAAATCCAGAGCTAGATGGTTTTGTTGGTTAATTTTATTAAACACTCAAGGAAGAAATGAATCAATCTTACATATGTTTTTATTTTTCTAGAAAGGAAGGAGGAAGGAAACATCACCCAAATCATTTTATAAGACAAGCACAACCCTAATGCAAAAACATGACAAAGACATTTTTAAAAATAAAACTGTAGACCAACATTCCTTGGGAAAACAGACACAAAAATCCTTTTAAAATATTCGTAAGTCCTATCCCATAATATAAAAGTAATAATGCATCAGGAATAAGGAGGGTTTAACCTAGGAATGCAAAGTTGACTAAATATTTGAAATGTGATTCATAATATTATCACATAAAGGAGGCAAATTTCATAAATTTAAAAAAATCTATTTAGAACAGCAACCCTCCCTCAAAAAAAAAATACGTTGAAATAATCTACTAAGAGGCAACCAAGACTCCATATTGAAAAACTACAACTTTATTGAGAGAAATTTAAGAAGAACTAACAGAATAGAGCCCAGAAATTCACCCATGCATCTATACTTGGTTTAATTTATGACACAGGGAAGAATATACCATGAGGAAAAAGTCTCTTCAACAGAAAAGAAGACTAGACAGACACATGGAAAAGAACGAAACAGGACCACTAACTTACATCATACATTAAAATTAAAATGGACTAAAGACCTAAATGTGAGAACTGAAACCATGAAATTCTGAGAAGAAAACAGGTGGTAAACTCCTTAACATGGGTCTTGGAGATGATTTTTTTAATGTGACACCGAAAACAAAATAAACAAATGGAGCTCCATCCAACTAAAAAGTTGCACAGCAAAGAAAACCATCAACAAAATGAAAAGGCAACCTACCGAATGGGAGAAAATAATTGCAAATCATATACCTTCTAAGAGGTTAATATCTAAAATATATAAAGAACTCATACAACTCAATAGCAAAAAACACAAACAATTCAACTTTTAAAAGAAGCAGACGATCTGAATAGGCATTTTACCAAAGAAGACATACAAATGGCCAACGGGTACGTGAAAAGATGGTCAACATTATTAAGTATCAGTAAAACGAAAACCAAAACCACAGTGAAATATCTCCTCACAGCCATCACCATGGCTATTATCAAAAAGACAAGAAATAAGAAACGTTGGCAAAGATGTGGGGAAAAGGAAACTCGTGTGCTGTTGGTGGGAATGTAAATTAGTGCACCACGATGGAAAACAGTATGCAGGTTCCTCAAAAAATTAAAAGTAGAACTACCATTAGATCTAGCACTTCTCCACTTCTGGGTATTTATCTGAAGAAAATAAAAACACTAATCAAAAGGACATATGCACCCTCATGATGACCTCATGATGCAGTATTATTTACAACAGCCAAGACAAAGAAACGACCTAAGAACCTAAGAAACAACCTAAGAAACAACATCCATCAATGGATGAATGGATATATATGTATGCACACACACACACATGCATGCACACACATGCAATGGAATGTCATTCAGCCATAAAAAAGAATGAAATCTTGCCATTTGTGACAGATGACACGGATGGACCTCGAAGGTATGCCAAGTGAAATAAGTCAGAGAGAGAAAGACAAATACCGTATGGTCTCACTTATATGTGGAATCTAAAAAAAAACAAAACCGAAAAAACCAAACTTGTAGATACAGAAGAGACTGCTGGTTGCCAGAGGTGGGGGCTTGGGATGGGCAAAGTGGGTGAAGGGGGTCAAAAGGCAAAAGCTTCCCATTGTAAAATACGCCATAGGGGTGTAATAAGCAGCGTGGCGCTTCTAGTTAATAATACTGTATTGCGCACATGCAAGTTGCTAAGAAAGTAAATCTCAAGAGTGCTCATCACAAGAAAAAAATTTTTTTAGGATTATGGGAGGCGATGGATGTTAACTAGCCTTATAGTGGTGATCGTTTCTCAATGTATACAAATACCAAGACATTTTAAAAAAAAGTAGAAGATCTAAACAAGTGAAGAGATATACCATGTTCATAGATTGGAAGACTCAATATTAAGATGGTAGTTGTTCTCAGACTTATGTATACATCCAATACATTCTGGTAAAAATTTATAAGCTAATACTAAATGTGTATAGAAATGCACAGACCTAGAATGAATGAAAAAACTTTTATTTATTTTTTTTTAATTTTTTTTTAACGTTTATGTATTTTTGAGACAGGGAGAGACACAGCATGACCAGGGGAGGGTCAGAGAGAGGGAGGCACAGAATCTGAAGCAGGCTCCGGGCTCCGAGCTGTCAGCACAGAGCCCGATGCGGGGCTTGAACTCACGGACCACGAGATCACGACCTGAGCCAAAGTCGGCTGCTTAACCAACTGAGCCACCCAGGCGCCCCTGAAAAAACTTTTATAAGAGAATGACAAAGTTGGAGAACTTATCTGATTTCACAATATATGTGATTAATACAGTTTGGTAGCAGCGTGAGGACAGACACATGGATCAATGGAACAGAACACAAAAATGGCTAATTGATTTTTGACAAAGGTGCCAGTGCAGTTCAGAGAAGGGGAAAAACGAGTCTTCAAAAAACGGTTTGGATCCACTGGATTTCCACCTATGTGACTCCTCAGTGAAAGCAGAGGAGAAAACCTTTGTGACTTTGAAGTGGGCCAAGATTTTCTAAAAATATGAGAAGTGCAAACCATTAAGGGAAAAATTTAAAAATCAGTCTTTAAATTAAAATTTTCTGCTCTTTGAGAAGACACCAGTAAGAGAATGAAAAGGCAAATGACAGATAGGAGATATATTGATAGCACAGATATCAGACAAAGGATTCATGTCCAGAATATATGCATGTCTCTAAGAACCCTAAGAAGACAAGCCGATAAAAGTGAGCAAAAGACTTGAATACGTCTTGAATTAAAGAAGAGAAACAAATGGTCACACGACAAAGTCCTCAACATCATTAGCCATTGTAGAAATGTAGATTCAAATGACAGTGAGCTACCACTGCACCCCCACCAGGATGACCAATGACAAAAACACTAAGCACACCAAGTTCGAGCAGGAATATAAAACTACCAGAATTCTCATTTATGCTGGTAAGAGTTTAAAATGGTACAACCACTTTGGGGAAAGGTTTGGTACTTCCTTACACAGCTAAACACATACATATTGTGTGACCCAACTATTCCACCCCTAGATGTTTACTCAAGAGAAATAGAAACCTGTGTCCACACAGGAGTTTGTACAGGAATGTTCACAGCAGCGTTATTTGTAACAGCTTAAACCTGGAAACAACCCAAAGGTCTACCAGTGGGTGAACATATAACAAGTGTGATGCATCCACACAGTGGAATAGTATTCAGCAACAAACAAGAGTGGATTATTGGCACATGATACACCATAGATGAACTTCAAAACATTCGTGCTAAATGAGAGAAGTCAGACCAAAAGAAAGAGCGTGTACTTTGTGATTGTTTTTGTATAAAGTCATAGAAAATGCTAACACACGTCTAGTGAAAGAAAGCAGATCAGCAGTTGTCCCGGGGACAAGGGCAGAGAGAGAGGTGGATTACGGGGGTCCAGGGCATGTGATGGATGAGTTCATGACCTTGCTTGAGTCCATGGCTTCACACGTGTTTGCATATTTCAAACTCATGAAATTGAACACTTAGATATGGATAGTTTATTGTACACCCATTGTATCTCAATAAAATTGAAGTAAAACTTCATTGAGCTGTACACTTCTATTTACCCTAAGTTATACTCCAATGAAAAAGCAAATAAAAATTGGGGCACCAGGGTGGCTTAGCCAGTTAAGCATCCAATTCCTGATCCAGTTCAGGTCATGATCTCACAGTCAGGAGGTTGACCCCAGCTTGGGATTCTCTATCTCTTCTCCTCTCCTGCTTGCACACGTTTTCGCATTCTCTCTCTCTCTCTCTCTCTCTCTCTCTCTCTCTCTCCCCCTCCTCTTTCTCTCAAATAAATAAATAAGTAAACTTTTTAAAAAAGTAAATAAAAATTTAAGATGCATGCTTGATCATGTGATACCTGTCCCCCTAAGCTCTCTCTGCTGTCCCCAGAATTAATCCTTCAATGGCTCCTACTGCATTTGGTAGAAATCCACAGCCTGTCGTCCCCAACGGGCAGCTTCCATTTCCTCAAAATGTTGTCCTTCTCATTTGAATACATGGAAGTCCACTGCGTTTGTGTGTTAGAGCTTCTGCCACAAAGTCCCACAGACTGAGTGGCTTAAGCCACGGAAATTTACGGTCTCAGTTCTGGAAGCTGGAAGTCCAACATCAAGGTGTCGGCAGGGCCAGGTCCTCCTGAAGGGCCCCCTCCTCCTTGGGGGTGCTCACGAGTTCTTCCCTCTGTGTGTCTGCATTCCAATGGGCTCTTCCTGTAGAGACACCAGTCCTATGGGACCAAGGCCCATCCCCATGGCCTCACTTTAATTGGACCACCTCTACAAAGACCCTGTCTAAACGAGGTCCCATTCTGAGGTCCTGGGGGTTAGGACTCCAACATATGAATTTGGGGAGGGGGAGACACAATTCAGCTCATGATACCCCCTTCTTGCAGAACCCCCTGCCCCCTTCCCCTAGGCTCTCCCACTCACCCCCTCCCAGCAGGCACTTCCAGGACCCCCAGGCCATGTTAGCCCCCACGGAGGGTGCCCTGGATGTCTGTCTTGCAACATGAGTCCCCTGTGTCCCTTCTGGTCTCGCCCCAGCCCTCTTTGCTCGTGTCTGTGCTAATTCAGGCTCTGGTGAAGTGTGCCAGGACTCTGCAGGGGTGGCTCCTCGCCCTTGACCTTGAACCTTGGGGGGGTGACCCATGTGTCTAAGAGCCCTTTGGAGGTTGGAGCTAAGTTGTCTCCGTGGGACGCTGCTCAAAACCACCCCTTTCTAGGCCGCCTGAGCCCCGTGTCCTGATGCCCTACAAGCTGTCCGTCTTCCCTGGGCTCATTTCCCTACAGATTTCTTTCTCAGGATCCCTTCTCGGGGTCTGCTCTGGGAACCCCTCCAGGACAGGCGGTAGGTTGGGTTTTGGGGAGACTGGTGCAGGCCCAGGTGGCAGAGGGAGGTGGGGGGGGGGGGTCCCAGCCCTTGGCCATGCCCTCAGTGTGGACCACCAGTAGGATTTGGGGTACCCGCTGTTTGCAGAGTGGGAGCCGGCCTGTGAGCCCCCACCCCGGACTCATCTCTGTCGGTCTCTGGGAGCCGCTGGGAAGCTGTGCATAAAGCCTCTCCAGGCTTTGCCAGCAGGGCCACCGCAAAGGGGACACATAGTGACCAGGACCTCAGCTTCATCTCCCCTCCTGCCTCACGGCATCGCCTCATCTATACATGGGACAATAAGGTCCCACCTTGAGGGGTCGTGGGAGAAATTCACCTTCTCTGAGAGAATGTTGTAGGCCCGGCATGGCGCTGCCCCAGTGTAGGCAGGGCCCGGGAGGGATATATTTTGTGTGCGGGTGACAGTTTGAGTCACTCCAAACCAGTGTGTCAAGAGTGTCCTCACCCAGGCCCAAGCTGTCCCACGAGAGAAATACCATGACGGCCAGAGGGACCCATTTGCTTGTGAGCCTGTCCCCCCTGGAACCAGGGCTCTGGACGACCCTATAGGTCATCAGGGCATCCAGCCGACCCCACGCGTTCACCCTCCGGGGGCCTCGAGAACAAACAACCACAAACTGGGTAATTTAACACAATGGAAATATATTCTGTCCCCATCTGGAGACCAGAAGTCCAAGATCAAGGTGTGGGCAGGGCGGCCCTCCCTCCGGAGGTGCCGGGAGAGGGTCCTTCCTCCTCTTCCAATCCCGGGGCTCCAGGCGTCCCCGAGCTGGTGGCTGAATCACTCCTGTCTCTGTGGTCACACGGCCCCTCCTCTCCTCCTCTCTTATAAGGACACCTGTCACTGGCTTAGGGCCCCTTGGATAGTCCAGGAGAGGCTGGTCTCAATCACACCTGCAATGATCCTTTTTTCAAATAAGGTCACATTCACAGGTTCGGGGACTAAGACACGAACCCCATGCAGCCAACGTGGGGACGGTAAGAACACCCCGCAGGGAGGAAGGAATTGTTGGAACATGTGTGGGTTCAGGCCCGACTGAGGGCTCCCAGCCCCGGGCACCGGAGGGGGACTTGGAGAATTCCCGGGGAGTGGCGACAAAGCAAGGAAGGGTCCCCATGGTGCAGGGCCTCGGGCGGGGCCAGCAGGTGAGCTGTGCGAACCTGGCAGGGCGCTTGACCTCCGGGAGCCTCGGTTTCCCCGCCTGTGACACGGGGCCGACAGTGGTCCCAAGGCATGGGGATGCCATGAAGGCTCACGTGAGAGCGGGACTGAGCCTGCCACCGAGTCCTCCCTGACTCGGGGTGAGGCTGGTCGGCGGAGGCAGCCTCCAGGTGACAGGTGACAGGGTCCAGGTGACAGGCGGATGCCCCAGGCCACCTCTGGAGCCGACCCGCAAAACCCGAGGGCTGGTGAGCCGCGTCTGCCTCGCCCTCCAGGGAAAATTAAAGAAACGAATACAAGGTGGCCGCGGAAAAATGCAGACTGCGGGCCATTTACGTGAGTGATTAAAATTCTTTGGCCGGCTACGTTTCATCCCACCTCCAGGACACAAATATTCCCCCTTATGAAGTTCAAATGCAACGTGTCAGATGGGGCCGGTTGTTGGGGGGGGGGGTCCCTGCTTGCGCACTGGCAGCTTAGCCCAGAGCCCGGCGGCGTCTTCAAAGGGGCCCCGCTAATCACCCCCCTCCCCAGCGGGCGCTCGGCCTCCCAGAGGCTCAGCCCCTCGTCCCAGCACGAGCCCTTCCCCCGTGTAGACAAAAGCATGCGGCTGCGGGGCCACATGTGACCCTGCAGCGTGGGTCGCTGCCACTGGGACCCTGCCCCTGTCCTGTGACACCACGGGGCCCCTTTCTGCTCTCCTGCTCCCTCTGCCCTGGGCTTAGCCCCTGCCCCCCGCTTCTGCCCTGCGCCCAGAGATCAGAGCAGGCCATAGTCCTGCTCCGTTCCGTCCTGCGGGTCCATAACATAGTGCCTGGGCAGGGCGTCCAGACCTGTGGGACCCGGCCTGCCCCTGACGTCCAGCTGTGTGCCCCGCCTATGCGCCTCCAGAGAACCCTGACTCTGGTTGGCCTCTGCATCGCACATGCTGTTCCCTCTGCCTGGAATGCAGCCCTCCCCCTTCCGGCTAATGCGCATCTATCCTCTGGGTCTGTAAACATCGGCTCAGGGAGCCTGAACACAGGTCCACAGACGGGGCTCACACAGCAGACATTCACTGGCCCCGGGTCCCGGAGGCCGGAGCCCGAGGTCCAGGCGTGGGCAGGGCCAGGTCCCCCCCGAGACCTCTCTCCTTGCGTGTGGACGGCCGTCCGCTCCCTGTGTCCTCACGGGGTCGTCCCTCTGTGTGTGTCTGTGCCCTGATCGCCTCTTGTTACATGGACCCCGGTCACACGGGATCAGGGCCCACCCAAACCACCTCGATTACCTCTGTGGAGACCCTCTCTCCAAATGAGGAATATTCTGAGACATTGGGAGTCAGGGCTCCAGCATATGAATACGGGGGACCCACCTCAGCCCACAACAGGGTCTCCACTCCAGTGTCATTTCCCTGGAGGACCTTTGGCCCATGGGCCCCCTGCAGAACAGATCAGAAGCACCTACCACCTCCTGTGCTCCCCCTGCCCGGGCCACGCGCACCTCGAAATTGCTTGCTGTCCATCTGCCCCTCCCCCACCCCCAGCGTCCTTGAGGACAGGTGTCCATCTGTCTTAAAACCACCGCTTACCTAGAGCCTCTCCCAGAGCAAAGGTTCAGCATATATTGGTGGGAAAGTGTACAAACTCGCCGGGGCCTTGTCTCGTGCAGTCACTGTTATGGTTAACACACACACATACACACACACGCACACAGGGTCCACGTGTCACTCAGGAATGCCTTCACTAACAACTAACGGGGAGCCCCACTAACCTCGACTTTTGGTCTCACACAAGGAGTCTGGAAATAGGCTGCCACTGCCGTCGGCTCAGTGGCTGGCCTCTCTACGGTTCTTCTGGCTTGCCGTTCCCGCCCGTTGCCTCTTGGCTGCAAGATGGCTGCCACGGTGCTGGGCCTCACCTCCACCCCCAAGGTGGGAAGAAAGAGCACCCACTGTGTTTGTCTTTCCTTTCCTTCTTTTTGGTCAGGAAAGTTTTAGACATCCCCCACGTTCCCAGAAGCCTTCTGCTTATGTCTCGATGGCCAGAAATGGGTCACATGGCCATCCCATGGCTAAGGAGGCTGTGACAGGACACCCATCCTCTGCAGCGGGAGGCAGTGAGTCAGAAGGGCTAGATGTGCGATCGGGCGACCGAGCTAGCAACGTCTGTGCAGGCCCGAAGCCCACAGCTCACTTGAGCCGTCTCCGCTGGTTTGTCCGTACTTTTCGAGCCCCGTGAAGGGCACACAAACCGTGTAGCCGTGAGCTGCCCCTCCTCCCACGGCCCCTCCTGAAAACACCCCACAGCCCCGGCCCCCCGCCCCCTCCATCCCCGAGGCACTATTGCATCGGAACCTGCCTTCTAGAAGGACAGAAACCCTCCCGGGGAGTGGGGGGCTGGGGGGACGGAAGGGAAGGGAGGAAGCCCCGGGGACCCAGCAGGACCCCCTTCAGGGGGAGGCGGAGGGCGGGCTGGGAACACTCGCAGCTAGCTTTACCCCAACACGAGTGAATGAATGAACGCACGAATGAATGCATGAAGGGATGAGCGCAATGATACTGCCTCTGCCCCCGAGAAAAGTGTGGGCACGTAGTAAAGAGGTCCCACGGGGTGTGGAAATAGGTTGGAGCAGAGCCCTCGGTGCGAATCTGGAGCTGGGCTGGGCCGTTGCTCCAGGCTGGCCTCTCTCTGGGGCTCAGGCTCCTTTATCTGGGGAGCAGTGATGGCCCAGGTCCCGGCTTCCTCCCGGGCTCCGCCTCTGTGTCCCACACTGAGCACAGAGGTCTGTGCGCAGGTGTCCCGCTTACGGGGGAGGGTGGGCACACGGTCCCCGGGGGGCCCTGCAGACAGAGCTCAGAAGAGCCCGGGGCCCAGACAGGGCTGCCCCGGAGAGACGGCTTCCAGGACGGGCCCTGAGACCAGCAGGGGGAGGGCTACTGCTGGGTGCTGGGCGGCTGGCACTTCTCAGGGGAGTAACTAGGAAATAGAGAAGCTTCCTTAAAAACCGTGAGAAAATGGGGCCCTGGGAGGGACGCAAGGGAGAGGACTAGAGTCAGGCGCCACCCAAGCATCCCTTTGACCCGGGGACGGGGCGGGGGGGTGGGGAGGAGGGACACTGTTGTTATCCCGCTTCTGTGTGTGCGTGTGTCTGTCAGCCTGGCCCGTCGTCCCACTCCTCGCCCTTGCACCTGTGGAGAAGGACAGCTGGCCTGTTTGGGGAATCTGCCTTTGGCCCAGAGCTCTAGGTAGGGTCCAGCAACCTGATGGAAAAGTTGTACATAACTTCTGTTTCCAGCTCTGTAGGCATCCCCAGTACTGGCCTGGCCTTGCCCTCTGGACAGTCACACGCTGGGGAGCCAGCTGTCCGTGACCATGATCTCAGAGAAAGGAAGCTCGGGAGGGGGAGCCACAAAATCTCGCAAGACAATTCCCGCTCTGGCTCAGCAGGCTGGGCTCCTCAGAAAGCTTGCTGGTCCCACTGAGACAAGGGCGCAGAGGTCAGAGTTTCGGGCACGGAAGCCGGGGCAGGGTACCCGCGAGGACCTACAGAGTTGGGGGTGGAGTGTGATTCCAGAGGGCGAGTGGTGCCAGGGGACACGGTCTAGCCAGGGCGCAGGGTGTCACTGACCCCTGGGCATCCAGCTGGATATCAAAAAGGCGTGACTTCGGAGGAGGAATGACATCCTAAGGCAAGACCCACTTTCCCTATAACAAACTTGGATCAAGCCCCAGCGGGATCTATGGGAGACGGTGTAGGAAGGGCATGCCCCGAGTCAGAGGAGTTGGGGGACACCTGGGGCTCCCCAAAGCTCACCAACAAAGTAGGAGGTCAAGTACATACAAGTTCAGGGGCAGCAGGGAGAAGTGATGCTATCCACCAGGACAGAAGTCAACACTCCCCAGGGGCAGAAAAGAGAACCGACCATCCCCACAACGTCTCACCCACAAGGTGCAATACACAAGAGAAAATCGGTCGACATGGGAGAAAAAAGAAAAAAAACGACAAACGGGAAAATGAGACCCACAGTCAGAAGAGAGCAGTCAATAAAAACTAACCACATGATGACTCACGGGCCAACGCAGTAATTACAAGGACACAAAAAACATCAACCATCAAAGAAAAAAAAAAATAAATTGACTTCATCGAAATTAAAATATTCTGCACTTAGGAAAACATGATAAAAAAAAAACAGAAAAGCAAATCGCAGACTGAGAGGGAATATTCCCAACACACATCTCTGACGACAGACTCTTAGAATATATAAAGGACTCTTACCGTCGAATCCCGAGACAAATAACCCAATGAAAATATGGGCACAGGACATGAACCCACACTCCACAGAAGGAGATATCCGATTGGCTACCAACAAACTCATGAAATGCCGCTTGTCATCATTAGTGATCATAGGAATGAAAAAACACAAAAAACAAAACCCCAGTGGGACACCGCTCGACACCCACCACAACTGGTTCACGTTAAAGACGGGTTTTTACCGGGTGTTGGAAGGGACCCGGAACAGGGATTCTCCTGCGTCGATGGACTCACTGGGCAGCTTCTGTGAATTCAAACACCCTTTCACTCTACGACCCAGTTGTTCCAAAGCTGGGTGTTCATCCACGAGAGAGGATAACGTGTGCCCGCGGGAGGCTCCTACTCATGCATCCAGAGCTGGTCCCCGACACGTGAACGGATAAGCCTTCTAGGGTTTGTTCACAACGAAAAGGGACAACCCCGTGGACACACACGGCCTCACACCATCTCGCCACCGCCACGGGGGGCCAAAGGAGACGGTCCCAGAAGGGAACCCGCGATGCACGCTTCCATTTCCACGGGGCTCCGCGGCAGGCGACTCGAACCACAGCAGCAGGAAGCACGTCGTTGTTACCCGCAGACGGGGGAGGGCTGATTGATTGCCAAGAGGCACAAGGGAACCTTCTAGAAAGGTTCGAAAGGTTAAAGGTTGCGGCTACCCAACCACGTGCATTTGTCAACCCCGCTGAATTGAATACTAAAAAGTGACGAATTTTGTTGGATGTGAGTTATACCTCCATAAGGCTGGTTTTTTTCAAGCCCAAGGCACTGGCGTCTGCCCTTCCCTTCCTCTCTGCCCCAGACCAGATTGCATACCTACCTTAGGCGGGTGTGAGTGCCCAAAACCAAATGCGTTCTCCATGAGCTTGGCCAGGGCTGGATTCCTGGGTGTGCATGGAAGGGACAAGCATCAGCCCGATGGCAACATCACCCACGAGCGCCGCGTCCCCTGATGGCTGTGCCGCGTCAGCCAGCTACCCCCAGGTCACAAAGGTCTACAACAGTGAAGGTTCACGTGTGTTGCACATTCTGCATCGTAGCCACCAGTCTGCCCCACTCTTCACGCCAGGGTCTAAGCAGAAGGCGCAGTCCTGGGGTGGAACATGCCATCTTTCCTGGCAACGCTCAATGGCACGTCAACACTTCCGTTCCAAAGGAGGATATCGTCATACATTCCGTTGAGCAGAGTAAGCAGAGAGCCAAGCCCAGCAGCCCTGGGCAGGAATGCGGGCCCTTTCTGTAGGAGGCACTACCGAGTCTCACGGCCTCCAGGGGGCTGTCCCCTTCTCCTATGGGGAGGGGATGCAATCAAGTGTGAACACAAATGGCATAGATCACATCTTCCAACCCACCAACACACACACACAGACACACACACACTGGAATCTTACATAGAGCCTCATGCCTTGCAAAGGTTTCTCATACCCACAGTCCCATTTGCAAGGTCAGAGACTTAAAGACGAAGGACAATCTGGGACAAGGAGCCCTTTGGCAATTCGAACCATCACCCAGTCCCCACGCTGACTCATTTCTCCCGAGATGTTCTTCACCGACTGGTGGCCCTACGGTCCCCTGTCCCCCAGGCTAGAGGCCTAGGTTTCATCTCTAACTGCCCTTCCTCCCTGCCCCTCCACATCAACCAAAAAGTGTGTAATGCGGATCCTTATTATTACAAGGAACAGAACTCTCAGCTCAAACTGGATTAAACAACACAGGGATGGGACTTCATGAACCTAGGCACAGATGGTTCCAGAAGTTCAAATTGTAAGGCCAGGAATTGTTTGTTTGTTTGTTTGTTTGTTTGTTTGTTTGTTTGTTTTCTCTCTCTGTCTCTTAGCTCTGCTTCTTTAAAGTTGGCTCCATTCTTAATGAATAGCAACCCCTAGTGTTGTGCAGTGCACAACCTGCACATCTGTCCCTGGTGGCTGCTCACATATGATGGGCTAAGGTGGGAATAGGAGTAGATAGCAGGCCACTCCCATTTCTGGGCAGCCAAACCTTCAGACATAGGAGGCATTCTGGGCAGGGCTGCATGGTTTTAGTAACTCCATGTGAGAAAACCACCTGAGGGTAGGGAATGAACCACCCAAAGAGATGTGAGGGAACAGTGCCCTGAGTGCACAGGGCTGGGAACTGTGCCTGACACCAACAACTCATAATTCATCGGCGTCAGTTAGAACACTAAGAATGCCTTTTGCTTTGAAGTTGGTCCCACCCAGCAAATATTAAAAGCAAGACCAAAAAAGAATCAGACTATCTCCAGGGAACTTAACTGCCTCCAAGAACAAAGGTTAAGGGGCGGCCGGGTGGCTCAAGCTGTTAAACGTCCGACTTCGGCTCGGGTCATGATCTCACGGCTCGTGAGTTCGAGCCCCTGCATCGGGCTCTGTGCTGACAGCTGGGAGCCTGGAGCCTGCTTTGGATTCTGTGTCTCCCTCTCTCTCTCTGCCCCTCCCCCATTCATTCTCCCCCCCCCCCCCCTCTCAAGAATAAATAAACATCAAAAAAAAAAGGAACAAAGGTTAAGAATGTGTTTTCGGAATAAAAAAATAACACCCAACAAAGTAAACTTTGTCATGTCAGCCATCCAACCAAAATCATCAGCAGGAAAATACAACCTGAAATGAGGGGAAAAAATCAACCCTTCAAACAGGCAGACAAAGGACAAAAATGAGAGAATCAAGTAGACCAGAGCATGGAAGCAGATGTGAGCAGCATTCCACACGACACTAACGCCAGAAGGAAGCATTAGCAGAAACTGACGGAGAAGCATACAAGATCTCTGTACATTTCCTACACATGGAAGGTTATTCCCCAAGCAAGTGTTTTATGTTTTCTAAAGCTGCTGGAAAGATGGAACGTATGAAATAGAAACAAGGAAGATACAAAAAGACCGTGTGTGGATTTCTAGAGATGGAAACAATAACATTTCAGATGACTTACACCCTGGCCGGGAGGATGAATGGTGGGTTAGACGTGGCAGAAAGAAAGAAGGGTGAACTTGAAGACAGAGAAGCCGGAATTAGCTGAAATGAACCACAGAGAGGGAGACGGCTGGCAAAGAAATGAACAGGTGACAGGAACTGTGGGAAATGTTTAAGTGGTCAAATATAAGTGTCAATGAGATCCCTCAAGGAGGGGAGGGAGCTAGAAAACAAAATATTTGGAAAAGTAACCTAAAAAGTTTCCAAATTTGTTGAAAACTCTAAGTGCAGGGATCCAAGAAGTTCAATGAACCTCGACATGAGCAACACAAAGAAAACCACAGGGAACCCCATCATTATCACACTCTCTCTGCCAAGTTGCTTCCCTCCCTGTGCCTCAGTTTCCTCCTCTGTGCAAGGTCAGGGCAGGAGAGGTGACAACCTGTGAGCCTCCAGCATGGGCACCCTTGCCAGGTGGACTAAAGCAAAGCACCCTGTACTTGGGAATCGGCATAGCGTCCCCTGGGTGCTGGATTCGGAGGAGCTGGGGCCGGTCTCCACTGCCAGCCCCTGGTAGCCAGGGGCCAAGCCTACCTGGGCACTCGGCCTGAGCACTTCTTAGCACACACTTTCCCAGAAGCCAGTGAGGGAGGCAGCAGCGGGACCCGTTGTCCCAGAGACAGAGTGTCCCAGCAAGAGGTGACCCACTGTCCCAGTCTGCCCGGGTGGAGGGGGCCTCCAGGGCAGGGGGCTTTTCATGATGAAACCAGGCAAGTGTAACAGAACCACCACCCACAATGCCACCCCCTCCCCCTCGTCCTTCCCCTCCTGCCACCTGTCCTTCCCAAAGGGCAGGGTAACCTGTACTGAGCACCGAGGAAGCCACCGCTCTTAGAAGTGGGACCTTCTCATCAACCTTTCTCTCCCACCTCCAAAATGATTTCTTTGGAGGCGGGTAAAACCCAGTGTTGTCGGCCCCTTCCTGCCATCGTGGACCCTCAACTCCTCAGAGAACCCTTGAGCAGAACGGACCAAATCTGAACATATGTGTATGTCCATTGCGGTTGTGTTTAAAATGGTAAAAAATCGGCAATAACCTAAATGTGCATCGGTAGGGGCGAATCAATACATCTACGTGATACCGCGAAGATCTAACAAAGCGGGGAGCTGGGTTCAGTGTCCAGAAGATTCCACGATGTGCGGGTACCTGGATAAAGTTCCGGAACATCAGGTCTGTGGTCCGCTGACAGGGAACGGAATGTTTCTATCTGGGGACTTGGAGAGAAGGCTGCAGGTGTCCCAGGGTTATCTCTGGAGGCAGAGGTGGTGATTGGGTGGTTTCGGCTTCTTTCCTTGTGCCTTCCTACACTGTTCAGATTGTTTGTTTATATAATCAGTGAAAGTAGCCATGGAACTTCACAGTTTATGGCACAGTTTCCCCGTACAGGTGCTCCCTGCGTACGTGGGAAAGGGGAACTGCGCTAGGTCTCAACCTCTGTCCCCCGACATCTGGGACCTGGGTCGGTCTCGCTCCGTTGCCTGGAAAGAGGGGACAGAAGAGCCAGGTCCGGCAAAACAAGAGGCTTTTGTCCTCAAACTTGGAAGTCAGCCCTGTCACAGATTTCGCTTTCTTGGGAAGGTTCTGGGGCTTCCAGGAGCCTGAGGAGGCTAGAGGTAGAGGGAAGGACGCTTTGGCTGGCAAAGCACAGGCACAGAGCTTGGATTCCCTGAGGTGGTTACACGGCTCACGTAACTGGGAGATTCAGGAGTGCAGGTCTAGCTGGATCCAGGTGCTTAAACAAAGCCCCTGGGGTTCTCTTGGCCGCCATCGGTTCCTCTTCCTCTTCCTGTTTCTCCATATATACTTCCTTCGGCCCTTCGGACCCCTGCTTCTCTTAGCAAGCCCCGGGGAGAACTCGACTTACTCCAGTCTGGGCCACACGCCCATCCTCGTGACGAGGGGACGTGGGGTGGGTATCAAGACTGACAGCCCCTTCGAAACCCCACGAGAAGAAAAATGGTAAAAAAAAAAAAAAAAAATTGTCCAAGTAAAAGGCGGCGTTGCTGCCTGAAGAAGGAGGGGAACCCTGCTGCACAGAAAAAGAAAATCACGGGAACACGATCCCCCACAGCCGCATTCGGTGGACCCCGGGACCTGTCTACACGGCTAGCGCATGCCCGGCGCCTTGCAGCTGTACGGCTTCCGAGGTTTCCACGGGGTCTCGGGCACTCGCCGGTCCTGGTCCCTCTGATCCCCAAGCAGCCCAGAAAGGCAGACAATACCATTGTCCCCCTGCTGACGAGGGAGCTGAGGTTCAGAGAGAGTGATACGTCGCCCCAGGCCACCAGGGAGTAAGTGGCAGGATCGGGTGGCCCGGCTTCTTGCACAGCTTTGCTCTCGGGCGTGAGGCGTCAACGCCATCGACACCAACACCCCGTTCCTACCACCGCCACCCCCACCAGCATCCCCGCCATCGCCACCGCCGACAACACCGTCACCATAACAACAAAAACATCCCGACCGCCTTCCGCCAGGCAGCTCGTCGCAGAGCCATACTTGTTAGCTGCAGCCACAGCCAAGGAACTGTGCACCGAAACGAAGGCAGAGATTTGACTGAGTCAGATTTTCCTAGTGGGAACTCCTTTCTTGGCAGCGGGGCCCGGGCCCGGCTCTCGTGTGGCGGGGTCCCAGCGTTCCGCTCCCAGCCTCGCAACGCCTCTTCCAAGATAGCTGAGCTGATTCCAAAGGCCTGTGACCATGTTCCGGGGAGAAACACACGTGAGTCACCGGGGCTGACATTCCCGGGGATCTGACAAGGTTTCTACTTTGGGAACCTGCTAACTTTGACTCAGCAGAGATTCACCCGGCAAACTGGCCGGTGATGCTGAAAACATGCGTCCGCCCCATGAGCCTCGTGGGGGCCAGTGGAGGCCGGGGCTGGAGCTTGCGGCCGTGTGTCCGGCGTCTCATGGGCTCCCTCGTGGGGTCTGGGACGGAACCGAGGCTGCGCGGTCTCGAGGGCAGGAGGCGGCAAAACTCAAACCCCACCCTGCGTGTCTCCAGAGCTCACCGTCGTGATTGCCACAGGCTGTTCCCTCCTGTCCCAAGGCAGGGCCCTGCCACCCGCTCATGGACTGGGGAGCCCCACTGTGAGACGGGGCCTCTGTGGGGAGAATGGCGAGGGGGTCCCAGCTGGTCCTGAGGATGTGCTCCATCAAAGCCCCCTGGGAGAGCAGCGCCACATCAGGGGGCCACTCTGGGGTACAGAAGACCTTCTCACTCTTCCCCCGGCAAGCTCTCTCTGCCCCTTTCCTGTGCGAGACCTTCACAAAACGCCCAGAATCGTCTCCGGCGGTGGTCAGCCCATGGAGACACCCTTTCCTCTCTGGGACTTGCATCCCCGGCAAAAATCCCCAGGGCCCCCCCACCCCCCACCCCGCAGCACTATGGTGCACAAACCCTCCACTGTGCTGGTTCCTTAGCAACCACGAGCCGCTGCTGAGGGAGCTTGAACCCCGGGCCAGGCTCCAGGGACACACAGCGAGCCTCCTACTCCCGATTTTGAGGAGCTCCGAGCCTTCTAAGACACAGGAATGCAGGCACTGTGTTTGCACATAGAAAAAGCACCTGACTCAGGCTTGGAGAGTCAGGGAGGGTCGCTCAGGAGGCGTGAGACGACCTAAAGCCTGAGGAATTGTCAGGCAAAACACCCAGAGCACGACGGTGCCATCACCCACCAAGTGAGGGCTCTGAGATGAGAAATGATGACGTCATCTGGAAGTCAGAGATCCCGTGAGGAGGGACATGAGGGCCTGGCTGTCAAAAGGGGCATGGACGTAGGCGGGGGGCAGGCCTCGAGGGCTGCCAGCCAAGACCACATGGCAGGGTTTTATGTAAAGCCGATGTACGGGTCGAGAACAGGCCCTCTGGCCGCTGGGTGGGGAAAGGATTGGAACAGAGCAAGACTGGAGGTTGGAAGGCCAGTGAGGAGACCGTCAGAGCAGCCCCAGGGAGAAGAGACGGTGGTCATGGGGGCGGTGAAGGAAATTTTGACAGACCCAAGAGCTCCAATGTCAAAGAGACCAATTGGTCTCCATTTGGTCAGAGAGACCAATTTCCTGATGGCTTCCCCCCCCCCCCACCAGGGAGTGATAGAGAGGGTGGCACCAAAGAGGACCCCACGGGATCCGTTTGGACGAAATGGAGGGATTGTGGTAAGTCTGGAATAAGAGTGAGTTTCTCTTTTCTGGTCACGGCATAGTAACTGGAACCGTATTAGCCCCTCTGCCATAACAATCCTAAGACTGAACAGGAGATACGAAGCCATGGTCTTCAACTTGTATCAAAGGCAGAACAAGGCTGTGATCCCCAAGGGAAGGATAAAAAAGTGAGCCTCACGGTCTCCCTGGGCCTGTGGTTGGGGATGCTTCCCCACGGCAGTGCAATGAGCAGGCATCCAAGTAGAAGAAAGAGATCCCAAGGGGCACCCAGGTGGCTCAGTGGGTTAAGCATCCGACTTCGGCCCAGGTTATGATCTCACGGTCTGTGAGTTCGGGCCCCGCGTCGGGCTCTGTGCTGACAGCTCAGAGCCTGGAACCTGCTTTGGATTCTGTGTCTCCCTCTCTCTGCCCCTCCCCAACTTGCGCTCTGTCTGTCTCTCTCTCAGAAATACAGAACAATTAAAAAAAATTTTTTTTTAAGAAAGAGATCCCACTGAACTGAGGGAGCAGAGAGTTTGGGATAGCTGAAGCAGCTACAGTCTGCAGGGCTGGAATCTGCAGCAGGGGAAGCTTCAAGGGGACGAGGAGGAAGTCTATGTGAGGTCACCTGAGGCTTAACAGGTGGTATCATCCTCTAAAGGTTTGAGCGCGGGACAGAGATGCTGGATGTCAAACAGTGCTAGGGACCTTGGGGGCTCTTGCTCAACCAGAGCAGAACCTGCTTAAACCCTGAGGCATTTAGCTGTGACACCAGAAAGACCCTATCTTAGTAGTAAAGACCACACTTTATTTTTTTTTTAATTTTTTTAACGTTTATTTATTTTTGAAACAGAGCATGAACGGGGGAGGGGCAGAGAGAGAGGGAGACACAGAACAGGAAGCAGTCTCCAGGCTCTGGGCCATCAGCCCAGAGCCCGACGCGGGGCTCGAACTCACGGACCGCGAGATCGTGACCTGGCTGAAGTCGGACGCTTAACCGACTGAGCCACCCAGGCGCCCCAAGACCACACTTTAGAGTAAAGCCTACTGTAGGGTACAAATCCTGAAACCAAGCCTCGACAAGATTTTCAGTTTGGAGCTTGATTCTCACCAAGTTAGAGACGTTTGGAAGACATCTAAGGCTTTTGGCACGTCCACGATAACAAATAGTAAACCAAGAGCACACACATTCAAGCAATCAGCCAGGAATTGAGCTGTCTGCTAGAACAAAAATCAACCCTTCTTAGAGAAAGATATCTGAATCCAGATGATATGATGAACGTATCATCCACAATGTCCAACACGCAGTCAACAATTACCAAATGCACAAGTAAACAGGAAAATGTGACTCATAGTCAAGAGGGGGAAACAACAGTCGATAGAAATCAATACCAGGATATTTTGGATAATAGACTTCTCGGACAAAGCAATGGTTATAAACATGATCAAAGAAGTAAAGAAAAATATGCTTGAAGAATTCATGGAAAACGTGACTATAATAAGGGAGCAGATAAGGAATCTAGGCAGAGAAAGTGGAATAGTAAATAAAGAACACAATGGAAATCCCAGAACCGAAAAGAGTAACAACGGAAATGAAAAGTTCATTGGATGGAATCATGAGTTATTCAGCATGAAACCTGCCACAACGTAGGGTATCCGCGTGGAGATGCTAACATACATAGCTGGAGATGGGGTCTGAAATTCAGCAGGGAGACCAGACTGGGAGACAGGTGTTTGAAAGTTGTCAGCAAGGAGGGGAGAATGGGTAAACTTGCACCTAACGCTGTGAGGAGTGAGATAATCCTTGCCTCAGCCAAAGCCTTCACTCCCACTGGGGAGGTAAAATGAGCAAGCAAACACCAACCTCTAGAGAGCTTAGGTAACTGCTCTCTAGAGCTGTTGGGTGGGGAAAGGATTGGAACAGAACACCCACTCTTTCAATCCCACCTCTCAGAGGACTCTCCCCCACCCCCTCCAAGCATAGCCTCAGCCAACCTTTCCCCCTTTTGATCCCCAACTACTAATTACAAGCCCTTCATGAAGCAGAGAGGGGCCTTGGGGATGCTTTCTCTGCCAATTAGAGCTGGTTCGGGAAGATAACTACGAATGGAGCTCCTTGCTGGGTGCCAGGCACCCACTCCCTCCCACCCATTGCAAAATGTGCTCTGTGATCTTGCTTGATTCTGGAACCAGCAGCCCTCCCATGGAGGCCCCATACCCCAAGGCTCCCGGAACCTGAGTGGTGGGTGGGGGGGAGGAGTGGCAGCTGTCAGGAGCTGCTCTTGGCAGCCTAGGTCCCAAGACCTGTTGGAACAAGGGATTCAGCCAGGCTGCTTGAAGTCGAGGAGCTCCCCATCCAGTGGACAGGTAATGACTAATTATAGTCTTTATCTGAGCTCTTACCTGGAGCATTGTGTTAAGCATGTTACATTAATTGCCCTAATATCCCCCATGAAGTGACAAGCCCTCATCTTCCAGGTGAGGAGACAGAGGTTTAGAGTTCGGGGAACAACGCAAGGACAAGACAGAAAGCAGTTAAGACTAGGATCTGAACCCAGGTCTCTCCGACTCCAGAGCCTGTGTGTTTGGACTGAGGTGTGTGCCCATCTGGTTTTCAAACCTATTTCTTCTAGGCTCATCTCAGTCTCTGCAAATGGCTCATCCTTTCCCTCGTTGCTCAGGCTAAACCCCTGGGAATCATCCCTCTTCCCTTCTCCCACAAACAGCCGATTTAGAAACCAAACCTTGTTGTCTCTACTTCCAAAATATGCCCTGAACTGGCCCCGTCTCTCCGGCTACACCTCCTCTACCCTCTCCAGCTTTGTCTACTGGGATGCCCTTCTCACTGCCTTCCTTGTACAGTCCCCCCCCCCCCGCCACACCCACGGTAGCCTGAGTGGTACTTTGAAAAACTTACTCAGACCAGTTGCTTTCCTGCTTAACACCTTCCCTTGGTTTCACATTCTGCTCAGAACAAAATCCACAGTTCTTACCTCCAGGGCCCCGCACAATCGGCCCCTCCCTCCTTCTCACCCTCATCTCCGTTCTAAGCCCTTGCTTCTTCTGCTTCAGGTGCACAAGTCTTTCAAACATTTTGAGAAAGCCTAACTCTGTTCATTCCTCAGGACCTTTGCCTTTACTGTTTTTGTGTCCTTTCCAGATCTTCACATGGCTGACTCCTCATCAGGTCTCAAGTCAAATGTTACAAGTCTTGCCCCGACCACTTAACTGAGGTGCTCCACCCCCAAAACTGGTCTCTAGCCCATCTTTAAGCACTCGTCGCTCTCCAAAGAGGAGGAAGCAAGATGGCGCCCGGAGTAGGTAAGATGTCTTCCTGGAGGAGTTAGAGGTAACGCTGATCTCAAAGGAAGGAGACCCTGGAGAAGAGGAGCAGGGATGGTAAGTAAGGTGCAGAGGCAGAAATATACGCAGTATAAATGTGGGCTGCTGGGGGTGGGGGGGAGCAGGGAGCCCAGGGCTTATACCTAGCAAACTCCTACTCATCTTTTGATACCCAGTCTCAATGACCTCACATTTAGGAAGGCTTCCCTAAACCACCCCACTCCCATCCTGGACAGAGATGATAATAATGATATCAATGGTGATGCAAATAATAAGCAGAACGGTCATTAAGCACCTTCCATGCCAGGCACAAGGTGTGTATCTTACGTGCATTGTCTTGTCTAACACCACAATAATCATCCCCATTTTTCGGGTGAGAACCTGAGGGTCGGTCACTGAGACACCCCCCCCCCCATCCATAGTTGGTTTACACCTTCTCAAGCTACAGAATTTCCCTGAGTCACCATAAGGATTTATTTGTCTTCTGTTTCCCCTTCTTCCATGTCCATATACACACACTGGGAATGCCACCAGGGCAGGGACAGTCTGATCGTTTTCTGGATCCCTGGAGCCTAGCAGAGGAAGTGACTGAGTGAAAATTGTTTGAATGTTGAATGGTTGGATGGATGGATGAATGGATGGAAGGAAAGAAGGGTGGATGGATCGATGGATGGATGGATGGATGGATGGATGAGTAGATGGGCGGTTGGGTGGATGGATGGATGGATGGATGGAAGGAAAGAAGGGTGGATGGATGGATGGATGGATGGATGGATGGATGGAAGGAAAGAAGTGTGGATGGGTGGATGGATGGATGGATGGATGGATGGATGGATGGAAGGAAAGAAGGGTGGATGGATGGATGGATGGATGGATGGATGGATGGAAGGAAAGAAGGGTGGATGGATGGGTGGATGGATGAATGGATGGATGAGTAGATGGGCGGTTGGGTAGATAGATGGATGAATGGATGGATGGATGGATGGGTGGATGGATGGAAGGAAAGAAGGGTGGATGGATGGATGGATGGATGGATGGATGGATGGATGGAAGGAAAGAAGGGTGGATGGGTGGATGGATGGAAGGGTAGATGGATGGGTGGTTGGATGGATGGATGGATGGATGGATGGATAGAAGGGTAGATGGATGGGTGGTTGGATGGATGGATGGATGGATGAGTAGATGGGTGGTTGGGTAGATAGATGGATGGATAGATGGGTAGATGGATGTGTGGGTAGATGGATGGATGGGTAGATGGGTGGACAAATTATTGTATAAAGAAAGGGTCTCTACATCCTCCCATCCCTCCAAAATGGTTAGTTTTGTGACTACTTCAGTGCCGCCCATTGAAAGATGGCTCTTTTGTGTGCAGGGGGCCAGGGGCTAGGCCCCGCCCCTCCCACCTTCCCCAGCCACATTCTTCCTCCCTCCCGGTCACTCCCTTGTTAGGCCTCATATCCTGGCACCAACTTAAGGGGCTCAGCTTTCTGGGAGGCTCTGAATGAAACCTCCATGATCCTCACTCCCCCACCCCTTGCAGATGCCTCTGGCATTGGCCTCCCCCTCCTCGGCCTCCCAAATCCAGTCCCCCAGCCGGCCCCCACCCCCAGCCCAGAGTCAGTCACCATCACTGCAGCTGTCCACACTCACAAAGCCCGACTGTTCGATAAGGCTGTGCCAGCTGGAACGAGACACTTCCCGTCCGACGGGAGGTTCTGCACGGAGCCTGAGGGCAGCTGTCGGCTCGGGGGCGCAGCGCCGGATCTGGGGCCTACCCAGGGCCAGCGCCCTCCCCGCGCCCCCTCCCTCGGCGGAGGCTCCCTTAGGGCTGGTCTGTGGTCCCAGAATTGGCTTCTCAGATTGAAAGAAAGGGACGGAGACTCTGAGAAGGAGGTTTTAGCTGCTCCACCCTCCTCAACCCGTGGAGCTCCTGACCCCGGGTTCCAGCACCTTAGGAGAGTCTGGGTGCTGGACCGTCTCCCAAGGGTGGTGCTGTCCTCCTTAGTCATCAGCCACCCGTGATGGGGACCGTGCATGGAACACGCTTTGCCAACATGGCCACCAGGGAGGCCAGAGCAGGGCCTCAGTCCTCTCTCTGGAAGAGTCTGGAAAAACCATCCACGGAGGGTCTTGAGGGCAGCCGAGACCGCCACTCCGGCCCCTTCAGGTTCACAGCTCACGAGGCGCTCACCAAACGGCTGCTTTTTGAGCACCTACTGTGTGCCAGGCAGGAGACTCCAACAGGCCGAACCCCTGCCCTCATGGAGCCTGTTCTCAAAGCACAGCCGCCTCTGCCTGGGGCCGACCCTGCCCGCAGCTCCCCGACCCCGGGCCCTGCCTCTTCTGGCTCCGATCCCTTCTAAAAGGCTCTAATTACATCCTGGGAGAAACAATTGGGATGATCTGAGGGTTTTTTTTTTTTTTTCTCTCTCCCCAAGGCCAGGCCTGTTTAATAACTTAATTAAATAAACAGAATTATAATTATAATGTTAATATTTCCTTTCTGTAAGGCCGCACTTTCTGCTGGAAGAAGCTTCTCTCTGGGGAACGGGAGCTCCCCGCAGCCCCCAGCACCTCCCCTGTGCGCTCCTGGCCCCGCTGCCTTCCCCACCACCCCCCCCTCAGGGACCCAGCAGAGCTGGCTGGAACCCCAAGCCAGGGAGAAGAGCTGTGTCCCCTCCATTTTGAGTGTTTACAGTTGAGCTCAAACCACACGACGGAAATTACTCTGAAGTTCCTAATTGCACATTTCCTTCCTCCAACCATTTTCTTTTGACGGTCCACTTTGAAAACATTCACCACTTAATTCTCCCCAGGCAGGAAGCAGGAGAAGGAAGGAGGCTGCTGAAGGGGGCGCCAGCACCGCCCCAAGGCTGCTCTGGCGTCTCCAGCAGGCACCCTGGAGTCCCAGGCGGTGAATCCTGCCCCTCCCCACCCCCACCAACCTTCCGCCCACCCCCCCGCACCTGCTAGGTGACCTAGACCTTTACCTCCTTGAGTCTCACCCCCTCACTCGTAAAATGTGATAAAGATCCATCTGCAAAGTCATGGCGTGAGATGGCTGGGCTGGCACGTAGTAGGTGTTCAGTAAACGTTAGGCTCTTTCGGCTCGGTTTGTCGGGAGACACGCAACAGGTAGAGACAGGATTCTCCCAGCTACTGGCTCCGCGGGCTCACAACACGGAGAGGTTAGCAGAAGCCTGCCCTCGCCAAGGACGTGAAACAAGGCAAGACAGAGAGGGAAGCTTAGCGAACATTGGCACTGACCCCTGTGGGTCACCGTGGAGGCGGCTGGGTGGGCTTTGGGATCGGACAGACTAGGGTCCGGTTCTGGACGTACGTGTACTTGGGAATGTCACCTGGTTCCGTGGACCTTCTGCATCCCCGCTGAGAAACGGGCGGTGGAACATTCAGGATTGTGCAGAGCACGTGGGGCGGGCAATGTGCGTAAGGTTTTGCAGAGGGAGGCAGCATTCCTGCCCCAGGGCTGGGGGTAGCAGGAGGCCTCAGCTCCAGGGGCCAGGTGGCAGGTAGGGCCCCAGGGTCAGGAGACACCCTCGGCTGGTGCTACAGCCCAGCTGCGGGAGCACCTGGGGCCTCCATGGCCCATTCTGCCCAAGACTCTGACCCCTCCATCCATACCCAGGCCCTGGAGCCAGGCAGCCTGGCTTCAGCCCTTACTGGCTGTGTGGCCTTGAGCAAGCCACTGAACCTCTCTGGGCCTCTGTCTGTAAACCCGAACACTGGGTACAACTACTGCGACTGCGTGGCTGGGCTGATCGGTGAGTTAATGCATATCACCTCAGGTCCCGGCACACAGCAGGCGCTCAATAAACGTTAGCATAATGTCCATGACTGTTAGCCGTTCGTTCCTAAGCTTGGTGCCAGCCCTGGGCGTCCCTGGAGCTGAGCTCCCCAGCCACCTCCCCAGGCATCATCCAGACAGAGGTCAGGGTGCACTTTCTCTGCTTGGAGTTCCTCTCCTGTCCCCACCGCCTGGCCTCCGTCGTCTGGAGGCCCGGCTCCGACACGGCCCTCCCCCTGGTGGCTTTTCCCGGCTCGGGTTGCGGGTTACCCCAGCTGGACCCCGCACTCCGCACACCCCTCTCTCAGCACTCCCTACGTCCCTCGTAGGTCACGTGGGGGCCTATGTCCCACTGGACCCGGGCTCCTGGAGGGCAGGGCTATGGCTTAGCTCTGGGTGGCCACGCCCAGAGGGATAGGGAAGTAGGCCTAAAGCGGTCACTCGGGAGGTGCCGCGGGGAAACCCACCGTGAGGCCATGAGGGCAGGGTGGCAAACGGGGGCGGTGGGGAGATACAGAGAATGAGATGGACTTGAGATTCTTGGAAGGAGGTTGGAAGGAGTCTGAGAGCTGGATCCAAGACAGGACCAATGGACAGGACCCCCCGGATGGTCTCTGGAAGGACATGGCAGGGGTGACAGATGTGAGCCAGGCTGGGTACCATTCCCTGAGCTGGGAGCACCATGGAGCACCAGGCTGGGGCTGATGGGTGAACAACAGTTTGGCTAGGGGTGTGGTGAGTTAGGGGTGGCCCTGAGCACCCGATGGAGATTGATCTGGGGGTGCCCCTGGGCTCCTGTTGGGACCCCGAGGAGATGCCTGGGACGTAGATCCAGGGCTCAGAGGAGACGCTGCAGCTCTGAGATGCCCGGAAGTTACTGCTCATGTTTCGCCCCAGAATCTCCAGCTCCCTGAGCTGGGACCAGGGCCCAGGCTCCACTGCCCCCTCCCTGGCCCGGACGCTCTTTCCAGCCCTCCTGGTAGTTTTCCAAGAGGACGCAGGGTGGACGAAGCCCAAAGACGAACGTTCCCTTGAAAACGCAAATCCTTCCAGACGTTTTCCTCTTGACTTATTGGCAAAAGCCCAAGAGCTATACGTTTTGTTTTTTTTTTTTTTTTCTGGTGAAAATAATAGCAAATCTGCCTTGGTCACTAATGCTGTGAAATCAGAGGCAACGTACAGAAGATTCCCCAGCCTCGGCTGGCCTCCTGTGTCAGAAGGGGCCAGCACGAACCGGGCGCCAGGGGCTCTGTGCCCGGGAGCAACAGGTCGGGTGGGCGGGGAGGGCCCGCTGTCCTCCAGACGCCCCCTTTCTGGAGGGACCCGATCCCCTCCATGCCGACGTCACCATGCGGGCAGCGGGACTCCCGGATCTCTCTCCTGGGCCGAGAGCAGCTGAACATCAGCACACCCCAGACGGAACCCCCTTGTCGCCTCCCTTACCGTGGGTAAGTTGTCTCCCCGCAAGCAGCCCCCCAGCCACACACCTGGGGGCACGCTGACTCCTCCCCGGCGCCCCTCCGACTCCCCTCCTCTGCTCTCGAGCCCGCCCTCGGGACTCCGGCCCGCACTGGCATCTCCCCCGGGTGACACACGCACCCTTGCGCTCTGATGAACCCCTGCCCGTCGTCCCAACGGGACCCTGCCCGTCTCAGCTCCCGGCCCCGCTCCCTTCCGCGTGGACTCCGGGTTGCCCCCAACAGCCCGTGAGGCCATCCGCCGGCCAACCTCGCCACTCTCCAGCGAGCCTGCTCTCCCTGTCCCGGGGTCCCCGCCGCTGCCCGCACCTCCCCTGAGCTCCAGTCGGGCCCGATGAGGCCGTCTGGCTGATACGCCCGTTTTCTGTCGTTGCCCGCGCTGTTCCCTCTCCCACAAAGCACTGCCCCCACCCCAGCTAAGCCAGAGCCCCCCTCCTTGGCATCCGGACGCTTCTGCTCCAGAAGTGCACCTTCCTCCCTCCACCGTGTGCTGGGCACCGCCCTCCGCCTCCCTCACCGGGCAGGGCACCCTGTGCACGTGGGAGGCAGCGAGGGCCTTGCTGAGAAGCTGGATCTCACAGCCAGACGCAGCCAGGTTCAGATCCGCACAAGAACCGCGAGACCCCAGGCAGCTCATCCGTTTCCAAGACCCGCTGCGTCTCCATGTATAAAACTTAGGGGACGATGTGACCCGTCCTTCGGGGATGTCCCTTCATTCTTTCCACCGTGTTTATGGGGCACCAGCTATGTGCCGATCGCGGTTATAGATGCGGGGGAGAAAGCAGCGAGGGAAACGGCCAGAAGCCCTGCTGCAAGGTTGCAGACGTCCAGCAGGTAACAAGACCAACGCATAAGCTGTTCAGTGCGTCAGGTAGTGCTGAACGCTACGGACTATGGGGGCGTGGCCGCAAACAGGGGGATCAGGGGAGGCCCCCTGAGCAGCCTTCAAGAGGAAGAGGAAACAAACCGTGTGGGTGTCCCGGAAAGAGTGTCCCCAGTGGAGGGCGTAGCAAGTGCTAAGGCCCTGGGGTAGGAGGCTGCCTGCAGAATGTGAAGCAGCGGCAGGAAGGCCATCGTGGCTACACTCAAGGAATGGGGGAGGGGGCCATGCGGCCAGAGACGGTCAGAGATGAGCCGGGTGGGGCTGAGTGGGGAGACGCGTGGGCTGCAGGTCTGGTCAAGACTGCGGTTTCTCTGAGACGAAGCCCTTGGAGGTGAACACGAGGCTGAGGGTGTGACAAGATCACTGCCTTCGGGGGCAAGAGAGGGGTCAAACGGCCACAGGGGGCCGTGTAGTAAGCCGAGGCGGCTTGGGCCGAAGTGATCGAGGAAGAGGGCGGGAAGCGGCGAGGCTCCGAATGCCGTGCAGATGGCCGGGCCGACACGTAAAGTGCTTTGGCACGTGCCCAACACTAGTTACACACTCTGGGGGCCGGGGAATTTCGTTTGGCCACTAGCTGATTCATATAACACGAATATGGAGGGGCCAGCGACAATTACTCAGGCCACACACAGGGGACAGCTCTTTTTTTTTTTTTAAACGTTTATTTTTGAGACAGAGAGAGACAGAGCATGAACGGGGGAGGGACAGAGAGAGAGGGAGACACAGAATCGGAAACAGGCTCCAGGCTCTGAGCCATCAGCCCAGAGCCCGACGCGGGGCTCGAACTCACGGACCGCGAGATCGTGACCTGGCTGAAGTCGGACGCTTAACCGACTGAGCCACCCAGGCGCCCCAGGGGACAGCTCTTCTGAGCAGGACAGTGGCAGCCTCCTCGCTGGGTCTGGGAAGGCCATGTGGACAACCGGAGTTGGGGATCGTGCTGCCCCAGTGGGAGAAAACAGAGGACATCTTGTCCAGTCCCAAGCCCTCCCGGGTCTGGCTGGGCAGGACTCGGCGTCCTCCTGCGTCTTGGAGTGAGAGGACCAGCCGAGACCCAGAGGGTCCGGGAGCGCCGGGAGCCCACTGGCTTCTGAACCGGCACATTCTAACTCAACTGACCTCTAGGCCCCGCAGCTGACTTCCTGGCAGCCGAGGGACGTGGCATCCTGCGATACTGCAAATGCTCCTTGAACAGGAAGGAAGAACCTTCTGGAGACAAGCACCCGGGTGGCTGGTGAAAAGGGGTTCTGCCCGTCAGCGGTTTTCGTTTTGATGCGTTTCTTCGCCTGAGAGGTTGTCAGCTGGGTCCGGTCCCGAGCCCACCGCGTGGCAGGAGAAGGGGACTGTGCCTCTGGGCGAGTCCCCTGCCCTCTCAGGGCCTCCGCGTCCCCTGCTTGTGTTGTTGGGTGCATTCGTGCAAAGAAGGCACACCCACACGGACCGTCATCCACGAGCTGTCCCCTCTGTCCACCCATCGGAAGAATTTTGATCCACGCTGCCTATGCCTCAAGTCTTCTCCCCTGACCGCTGTCCACACGCCAGTGCTGAGGATGGCCCATGTGTATTGCAGCCCCCTCCCCGACCCTGCGTCTTCCCGACATGGTGCCCGGCAAGCCCCCAGAGCGGCAGGTGTCCCCGGAAGCCCCTCCCACGCCAGGGACCCAGCATCAGCCCAACTGTTCACAGCCGTGTCTACAGATGACATAAATACATCTCATGAGCCCAAATCAAACAGATCCCCAGCTCAGCTTCTCCTGAGCCAAAGCCCCAACATGTCCAGAGATGTCACAGGGCCACCAACACAAGGGGACGGGTGACAGAGAAAATGGGGATGGAGACACAGGGACAGTGACCTATAAGCAACTGCAGGTGAAACATCTCACTGTTGCAAAGCGTATGTAGGACGTGTGACCACAGGCAGGCTTGGGGAGGGGGCGGGGACAGGGAGCCATACCATCATCAGCAACACCAAGAATCACCTTCTGGCTGATTGGAGTCTTTTTTTTAATGGTTATTTATTTTTGAGAGATAGGGAGAGACAGAGTGAGAGTAGGAGGAGGGACAGGGGGGCGGGACACAGAATCGGAAGCAGGCTCCAGGCTCCGAGGCATCAGCACAGAGCCCGACACGGGACTCGAACCCACGAACCACAAGACCATGACTTAAGCCAAAGTTGGACGCTCAACCTACTGAACCACCTAGGCACTCCTGAAAATATTTCCTTTCTTTTCCTTTCTTTTCCTTTCTTTTCTTTTCTTTTCTTTTCTTTTCTTTTCTCTTCAACATTTGTTTATTTTTGAGAGACAGAGCATGAGCAGAGGAGGGGCAGAGAGGGAAACACAGAATCCAAAGCAAGCTCCAGGCTCCGAGCTGTCAGCACAGAGCCCGACGTGGGGCTCGAACTCACAAACCGTGACATCATGACCTGGGCCGAAGTCGGATGCTCAACTGACTGAGCCCCCCAGGTGCCCTCGACCGGGGTCTTTTTGAGGCTTAAGCGAGTTGGGGGGTGTCCCCCAACTCCTCCACCCCCCAAACACAAATGCTCTCAAGATGTCCGCCAGGGGCCCTGATCCCCACACCAGAGGCAAGAAGGCCTTGGTCATATCGGTTGCCCTCTGCCCGGCCTTCTGCCAAGCCAATGCCACTTGGAAGGTCCTGTGCTCCTTCTGAGTAAGCTCCACGTCGACAGGCCACCAGGCCCGTTGCCGGGAAAGGGGAACACACAGACAGTCCGGCTGCCTGG